>NC_066580.1:266051661-268451661 GCF_024323335.1 Lathyrus oleraceus
ATCATTTCTTTGTCAATACTCGTCCGTATTGATTTTCACCACACGTCCGTGTTTGTTAATCATTCTTTGTCAATACTCGTCCATATTGATTTTCAACACTCGTCCGTGTTAATCATTCCTTTGTCAATACTCGTCCGTATTGATTTTCAAACACGGTCCGTGTTAATCATTTTTTGTCAATACTCGTCCGTATTGATTTTCAACACTCGGCGTGTTAATCATTTCTTTGTCAATACTCGTCGTATTGATTTTCAACACTCGTCGTGTTAATCATTTCTTTGTCAATACTCGTCCGTATTGATTTTCAACACTCGTCCGTGTTATCATTCCTTTGTCAATACTCGTCCGTATTGATTTTCAACACTCGTCCGTTGTAATCATTTCTTTGTCAATACTCGTCCGTATTGATTTTCAACACTCGTCCGTGTTAATCATTCTTTGTCAATACTCGTCCGTATTGATTTTCAACACTCGTCTGTGTTAATCATTTCTTTGTCAATACTCGTCCGTATTGATTTTCAACACTCGTCCGTGTTAATCATTTCTTTGTCAATACTCGTCCGTATTGATTTTCAACACTCGTTCCGTTAATCATTTTTTTGTCAATACTCGTCCGTATTGATTTTAACACTCGTCCGTGTTAATCATTTCTTTATCAATACTCGTCCGTATTGATTTTCAACACTCGTCCGTGTTAATCATTTCTTTGTCAATACTCGTCCGTATTGATTTTAACACTCGTCCGTGTTAATCATTTCTTTTCAATACTCGACGTATTGATTTCAAACACTCGTCCGTGTTAATCATTTCTTTGTCAATACTCGTCCATATTGATTTTCAACACTCGACCGTGTTAATTATTTCTTTGTCAATACTCGTCCGTATTGATTTTCAACACTCGTCTGTGTTGATCATTTCTTTGTCAATACTCGTCCATATTGATTTTCAACACTTTTTGTGTTATCATTGCTTTGTCAATACTCGTCCATATTGATTTTCAACACTCGTCCGTGTTAATCATTTCGTTGTCAATACTCGACGTATTGATTTTCAACACTCGTCCATGGTAATCATTTCTTTGTCAATACTCGTCCGTATTGATTTTCAACACTCGTCCGTGTTATCATTCTTTGTCAATACTCGTCCGTATTGATTTTCAACACTCGTCCGTGTTAATCATTTCTTTGTCAATACTCGTTTGTATTGATTTTCAACACTCGTCCGTGTTAATCATTTCTTTGTCAATACTCGTCCGTATTGATTTCAACAATCGTCCGTGTTAATCATTTCTTTGTCAATACTCGTCCGTATTGATTTTCAACACTCGTCCGTGTTAATCATTTTTTGTCAATACTCGTCCGTATTGATTTTTCAACACTCGTCCGTGTTAATCATTCTTTGTCAATACTTGTCCGTATTGATTTTCAACACTCGTCCGTGTTAATCATTTCTTTGTCAATACTCGTCCTTATTGATTTTCAACACTCGTCCGTGTTAATCATTCCTTTGTCAATACTCGTCCGTATTGATTTTCAACACTCGTCCGTGTTAATCATTTCTTTGTCAATACTCGTCCGTATTGATTTTCAACACTCGTCCGTGTTAATCATTTCTTTGTCAATACTCGATTGTATTGATTTTCAACACTCGTCCGTGTTAATCATTTCTTTGTCAATACTCGTCCGTATTGATTTTCAACACTCGTCTGTGTTAATCATTCCTTTGTCAATACTCGTTCGTATTGATTTTCAACACTCGTCCGTGTTAATCATTTCTTTGTCAATACTCGTCCGTATTGATTTCAACACTCGACCGTGTTAATCATTTCTTTGTCAATACTCGTCCGTATTGATTTTCAACACTCGTCTGTGTCATTTCTTTGTTAATACTCGTCCATATTGATTTTCAACACTCGTCCGTGTTAATCATTTCTTTGTCAATACTCGTCCGTATTGATTTTCACCACACGTCCGTGTTAATCATTTCTTTGTCAATACTCGTCCATATTGATTTTCAACACTCGTCCGTGTTAATCATTTCTTTGTCAATACTCGTCCATATTGATTTTCAACACTCGTCCGTGTTAATCATTTCTTTGTCAATACTCGTCCGTATTGATTTTCAACATGTCCGTGTTAATCATTTCTTTGTCAATACTCGTTCGTATTGATTTTCAACACTCGTCCGTGTTAATCATTTCTTTGTCAATACTCGTCCGTATTGATTTTCAACACTCGTCCGTGTTACTCATTTCTTTGTCAATACTCACCTGTTTTGATTTTCAACACTCGTCCGTGTTAATCATTTCTTTGTCAATACTCGTCCGTATTGATTTTCACCACTCGTCCGTGTTAATCATTTCTTTGTCAATACTCGTCCGTATTGATTTTCAACACTCGTCTGTGTTAATCATTTCTTTGTCAATACTCGTCCGTATTGATTTTTAACACTCGTCTGTGTTAATCATTTCTTTATCAATACTCGTCCGTATTGATTTTCAACACTCGTTCTCGTTAATCATTTTTTTGTCAATACTCGTCCGTACTGATTTTTAACACTCGTCCGTGTTATCATTTCTTTATCAATACTTGTCCGTATTGATTTTCAACACTCGTCCGTGTTAATCATTTCTTTGTCAATACTCGTCCGTATTGATTTTCAACACTCGTCTGTGTTAATCATTCCTTTGTCAATACTCGATCGTATTGATTTTCAACACTCGTCCGTGTTAATCATTTCTTTGTCAATACTCGTCCATATTTATTTTCAACACTGGACCGTGTTAATTATTTCTTCGTCAATACTCGTCCGTATTGATTTTCAACACTCGTCTGTGTTGATCATTTCTTTGTTAATACTCGTCCATATTGATTTTCAACACTCGTTTGTGTTAATCATTGCTTTGTCAATACTCGTCCATATTGATTTTCAACACTCGTCCGTGTTAATCATTTCGTTGTCAATACTCGATTGTATTGATTTTCAACACTCGTCCATGTTAATCATTCCTTTGTCAATACTCGTCCGTATTGATTTTCAACATTCGTCTGTGTTAATCATTCCTTTGTCAATACTCGTCCGTATTGATTTTCAACACTCGTCCGTGTTAAGCATTTCTTTGTCAAAACTCGTTTGTATTGATTTTCAACACTCATCCGTGTTAATCATTTCTTTGTCAATACTCGTCCGTATTGATTTTCAACAATCGTCCGTGTTAATCATTTCTTTATCAATACTCGTCCGTATTGATTTTCAACACTCGTTCTCGTTAATCATTTTTTTGTCAATACTCGTCCGTACTGATTTTTAACACTCGTCCGTGTTTATCATTTCTTTATCAATACTTGTCCGTATTGATTTTCAACACTCGTCCGTGTTAATCATTTCTTTGTCAATACTCGTCCTTATTGATTTTCAACACTCGTCCGTGTTAATCATTCCTTTGACAATACTCGTCCGTATTGATTTTCAACACTCGTCTGTGTTAATCATTTCTTTGTCAATAGTCGTCCATATTGATTTTCAACACTCGTCCGTGTTAATCATTTCTTTGTCAATACTCGATTGTATTGATTTTCAACACTCGTCCGTGTTAATCATTCCTTTGTCAATACTCGTCCGTATTGATTTTCAACACTCGTCTGTGTTAATCATTCCTTTGTCAATACTCGTTCGTATTGATTTTCAACACTCGTCCGTGTTAATCATTTCTTTGTCAATACTCGTCCATATTGATTTCAACACTCGACCGTGTTAATCATTTCTTTGTCAATACTCGTCCGTATTGATTTTCAACACTCGTCTGTGTTGATCATTTCTTTGTTAATACTCGTCCATATTGATTTTCAACACTCGTCCGTGTTAATCATTTCTTTGTCAATACTCGTCCGTATTGATTTTCACCACACGTCCGTGTTAATCATTTCTTTGTCAATACTCGTCCATATTGATTTTCAACACTCGTCCGTGTTAATCATTCCTTTGTCAATACTCGTCCATATTGATTTTCAACACTCGTCCGTGTTAATCATTTCTTTGTCAATACTCGTCCTTATTGATTTTCAACATGTCCGTGTTAATCATTTCTTTGTCAATACTCGTTCGTATTGATTTTCAACACTCGTCCGTGTTAATCATTTCTTTGTCAATACTCGTCCGTATTGATATTCAACACTCGTCCGTGTTACTCATTTCTTTGTCAATACTCACCTGTTTTGATTTTCAACACTCGTCCGTGTTAATCATTTCTTTGTCAATACTCGTCCGTATTGATTTTCACCACACGTCCGTGTTAATCATTTCTTTGTCAATACTCGTCCGTATTGATTTTCAACACTCGTCTGTGTTAATCATTCCTTTGTCAATACTCGTCCGTATTGATTTTCAACACTCGTCCGTGTTAATCATTTCTTTGTCAATACTCGTCCGTATTGATTTTCAACACTCGTCCGTGTTAATCATTTCTTTGTCAATACTCGTCCGTATTGATTTTTAACACTCGTCCGTGTTAATCATTTCTTTATCAATACTCGTCCGTATTGATTTTCAACACTCGTTCTCGTTAATCATTTTTTTGTCAATACTCGTTTGTACTGATTTTTAACACTCGTCCGTGTTTATCATTCTTTATCAATACTTATCCGTATTGATTTTAACACTCGTCCGTGTTAATCATTCCTTTGTCAATACTCGTCCGTATTGATTTTCAACACTCGTCTGTGTTAATCATTCCTTTGTCAATACTCGATCGTATTGATTTTCAACACTCGTCCGTGTTAATCATTTCTTTGTCAATACTCGTCCATATTTATTTTCAACACTCGACCGTGTTAATTATTTCTTTGTCAATACTCGTCCGTATTGATTTTCAACACTCGTCTGTGTTAATCATTTCTTTGTCAATACTCGTCCATATTGATTTTCAACACTCGTTTGTGTTAATCATTGCTTTGTCAATACTCGTCCATATTGATTTTCAACACTCGTCCGTGTTAATCATTTCTTTGTCAATACTCGATTGTATTGATTTTCAACACTCGTCCATGTTAATCATTTCTTTGTCAATACTCGTCCGTATTGATTTTCAACATTCGTCTGTGTTAATCATTCCTTTGTCAATACTCGTCCGTATTGATTTTCAACACTCGTCCGTGTTAATCATTTCTTTGTCAAAACTCGTTTGTATTGATTTTCAACACTCGTCCGTGTTAATCATTTCTTTGTCAATACTCGTCCGTATTGATTTTCAACAATCGTCCGTGTTAATCATTTCTTTATCAATACTCGTCCGTATTGATTTTCAACACTCGTTCCGTTAATCATTTTTTGTCAATACTCGTCCGTACTGATTTTTAACACTCGTCCGTGTTTATCATTTCTTTATCAATACTTGTCCGTATTGATTTTCAACACTCGTCCGTGTTAATCATTTCTTTGTCAATACTCGTCCTTATTGATTTTCAACACTCGTCCGTGTTAATCATTCCTTTGACAATACTCGTCCGTATTGATTTTCAACACTCGTCCGTGTTAATCATTTCTTTGTCAATAGTCGTCCATATTGATTTTCAACACTCGTCCGTGTTAATCATTTCTTTGTCAATACTCGATTGTATTGATTTTCAACACTCGTCCGTGTTAATCATTCCTTTGTCAATACTCGTCCGTATTGATTTTCAACACTCGTCTGTGTTAATCATTCCTTTGTCAATACTCGTTCGTATTGATTTTCAACACTCGTCCGTGTTAATCATTTCTTTGTCAATACTCGTCCATATTGATTTCAACACTCGACCGTGTTAATCATTTCTTTGTCAATACTCGTCCGTATTGATTTTCAACACTCGTCTGTGTTGATCATTTCTTTGTTAATACTCGTCCATATTGATTTTCAACACTCGTCCGTGTTAATCATTTCTTTGTCAATACTCGTCCGTATTGATTTTCACCACACGTCCGTGTTAATCATTTCTTTGTCAATACTCGTCCATATTGATTTTCAACACTCGTCCGTGTTAATCATTCCTTTGTCAATACTCGTCCATATTGATTTTCAACACTCGTCCGTGTTAATCATTTCTTTGTCAATACTCGTCCTTATTGATTTTCAACATGTCCGTGTTAATCATTTCTTTGTCAATACTCGTTCGTCTTGATTTTCAACACTCGTCCGTGTTAATCATTTCTTTGTCAATACTCGTCCGTATTGATATTCAACACTCGTCCGTGTTACTCATTTCTTTGTCAATACTCACCTGTTTGATTTTCAACACTCGTCCGTGTTAATCATTTCTTTGTCAATACTCGTCCGTATTGATTTTCACCACACGTCCGTGTTAATCATTTCTTTGTCAATACTCGTCCGTATTGATTTTCAACACTCGTCTGTGTTAATCATTCCTTTGTCAATACTCGTCCGTATTGATTTTCAACACTCGTCGGTGTTAATCATTTCTTTGTCAATACTCGTCCGTATTGATTTTCAACACTCATCCGTGTTAATCATTTCTTTGTCAATACTCGTCCGTATTGATTTTTAACACTCGTCCGTGTTAATCATTTCTTTATCAATACTCGTCCGTATTGATTTTCAACACTCGTTCTCGTTAATCATTTTTTTGTCAATACTCGTTTGTACTGATTTTTAACACTCGTCCGTGTTTATCATTTCTTTATCAATACTTATCCGTATTGATTTTTAACACTCGTCCGTGTTAATCATCCCTTTGTCAATACTCGTCCGTATTGATTTTCAACACTCGTCTGTGTTAATCATTCCTTTGTCAATACTCGATCGTATTGATTTTCAACACTCGTCCGTGTTAATCATTTCTTTGTCAATACTCGTCCATGTTGGTCTTCAACACTCATCTGTGTTAATCATTTCTTTGTCAATACTCGTCCATATTGATTTTCAACACTCGTCCGTGTTAATCATTTCTTTGTCAATACTCGTCCGTATTATTCTCCAACACTCGTCCGTGTTAATCATTTCTTTGTCAATACTCGTCCTTATTTATTTCCAACACTCGTCCGTTTTAATCATTTCGTTGTCAATACTCGTCCGTATTCATTTTCAACACAAGTCCGGGTTAATCATTTGTTTGTCAATACTCGTCCGTATTGATTTTCAACACTCGTCCGTGTTAATCATTTCTTTGTCAATACTCGTCCGTATTGATTTTCAACACTCATCCGTGTTAATCATTTCTTTGTCAATACTCGTCCGTATTGATTTTTAACACTCGTCCGTGCTAATCATTTCTTTATCAATACTCGTCCGTATTGATTTTCAACACTCGTTCTCGTTAATCATTTTTTTGTCAATACTCGTTCGTACTGATTTTTAACACTCGTCCGTGTTTATCATTTCTTTATCAATACTTGTCCTTATTGATTTTCAACACTCGTCCGTGTTAATCATTCCTTTGTCAATACTCGTCCGTATTGATTTTCAACACTCGTCTGTGTTAATCATTCCTTTGTCAATACTCGATCGTATTGATTTTCAACACTCGTCCGTGTTAATCATTTCTTTGTCAATACTCGTCCATATTTATTTTCAACACTCGACCGTGTTAATTATTTCTTTGTCAATACTCGTCCGTATTGATTTTCAACACTCGTCTGTGTTGATCATTTCTTTGTTAATACTCGTCCATATTGATTTTCAACACTCGTTTGTGTTAATCATTGCTTTGTCAATACTCGTCCGTATTGATTTTTAACACTCGTCCGTGTTAATCATTCCTGTGTCAATACTCATCCATATTTATTTTCAACACTCGTCCGTGTTAATCATTCCTTTGTCAATACTCGTCCGTATTGATTTTCAACACTCGTCCGTGTTAATCATTTCTTTGTCAATACTCGTCCGTATTGATTTTCAACATGTCCGTGTTAATCATTTCTTTGTCAATACTCGTTTGTATTGACTTTCAACACTCGTCCGTGTTAATCATTTCTTTGTCAATACTCGTCCGTATTGATATTCAACACTCGTCCGTGTTAATCATTTCTTTGTCAATACTCAACTGTTTTGATTTTCAACACTCGTTCGTGTTAATCATTTCTTTGTCAATACTCTTCCGTATTGATTTTCAACACTCGTCCGTGTTAATCATATCTTTGTCAATACTCGTCCGTATTGATTTTCACCACACGTCCGTGTTAATCATTTCTTTGTCAATACTCGTCCGTATTGATTTTGAACACTCGTCTGTGTTAATCATTCCTTTGTCAATACTTGTCCGTATTGATTTTCAACACTCGTCCGTGTTAATCATTTCTTTGTCAAAACTCGTTTGTATTGATTTTCAACACTCATCCGTGTTAATCATTTCTTTGTCAATACTCGTCCGTATTGATTTTTAACACTCGTCCGTGTTAATCATTTCTTTATCAATACTCGTCCGTATTGATTTTCAACACTCGTTCTCGTAAATCATTTTTTTGTCAATACTCGTCCGTACTGATTTTTAACACTCGTCCGTGTTTATCATTTCTTTATCAATACTTGTCTGTATTGATTTTCAACACTCGTCCGTGTTAATCATTCCTTTGTCAATACTCGTCCGTATTGATTTTCAACACTCGTCTGTGTTAATCATTCCTTTGTCAATACTCGTTCGTATTGATTTTCAACACTCGTTCGTGTTAATCATTTCTTTGTCAATACTCGTCCATATTTATTTTCAACACTCGACCGTGTTAATCATTTCTTTGTCCATACTCGTCCGTATTGATTTTTAACACTCGTCTGTGTTAATCATTATCTTTCAGTACTCGTCCGTATTGATCTCCGACACTCATCTGTGTTGTCACCGTATTCCAATACTCGTCCGTGTTTGTCTTCAACACTCGTCCGTGTTAATCATTTCTTTGTCAATACTCGTCCATATTGATTTTCAACACTCGTCCGTGTTAATCATTCCTTTGTCAATACTCGGCCGTATTGATTTTCAACACTCGTCAGTTAATCATTTCTTTGTCAATACTCGTCCGTATTGATTTTCAACACTCGTCCGTGTTAATCATTTCTTTGTCAATACTCGTCCTTATTTATTTCCAACACTCGTCCGTTTTAATCATTTCTTTGTCAATACTTGTCCGTATTCATTTTCAACACAAGTCCAGGTTATTCATTTGTTTGTCAATACTCGTCCGTATTGATTTTCAACACTCGTCCGTGTTGATCATTGCTTTGTTAATACTCGTCCGTATTAATTTTCAATACTTGTCGGTGTAATCATTTCTTCTTCAATACTTGTCCGTATTGACTTTCAACACTCGTCCGTGTTAATCATTTCTTTGTCAATACTCGTCCGTGTTGATTTTCATCACTCGTTCGTGTTAATCATTCCTTTGTCAATACTCGTCCACGTGTAATCATTTCTTTGTCAATACTCGTCCGTATTGATTTTCAAAACGCGTCCGTGTTAATCATTCCTTTGTCAATACTCGGCCGTATTGATTTTCAACACTCGTCTGTGTTAATCACTTCTTTGTCAATACTCGTCCTTATTGATTTTCAACACTCTTCCGTGTTAATCATTCCTTTGACAATACTCGTCCGTATTGATTTTCAACACTCGTCCGTGTAAATCATTTCTTTGTCAATAATCGTCCATATTTATTTTCAACACTCGTCCGTGTTAATCATTTCGTTGTCAATACTCGATTGTATTGATTTTCAACACTCGTCCATGTTAATCATTTCTTTGTCAATACTCGTCCGTATTGATTTTCAACATTCGTCTGTGTTAATCATTCCTTTGTCAATACTCGTCCGTATTGATTTTCAACACTCGTCCGTGTTAAGCATTTCTTTGTCAAAACTCGTTTGTATTGATTTTCAACACTCATCCGTGTTAATCATTTCTTTGTCAATCCTCGTCCGTATTGATTTTCAACAATCGTCCGTGTTAATCATTTCTTTATCAATACTCGTCCGTATTGATTTTCAACACTCGTTCTCGTTAATCATTTTTTTGTCAATACTCGTCCGTACTGATTTTTAACACTCGTCCGTGTTTATCATTTCTTTATCAATACTTGTCCGTATTGATTTTCAACACTCGTCCGTGTTAATCATTCCTTTGTCAATACTCGTCCGTATTGATTTTCAACACTCGTTTGTGTTAATCATTCCTTTGTCAATACTCGTTCGTATTGATTTTCAACACTCGTCCGTCTTAATCATTTCTTTCTCAATACTCGTCCGTATTGAGTTTCAACACTCGTCCGTGTTAATCATTTCTTTGTCAATACTCGTCCGTATTGATATTCAACACTCGTCCGTGTTAATCATTTCTTTGTCAATACTCACCTGTTTTGATTTTCAACACTCGTCCGTGTTAATCATTTCTTTGTCAATACTCTTCCGTATTGATTTTCAACACTCGTCCGTGTTAATCAAATCTTTGTCAATACTCGTCCGTATTGATTTTCAACACACGTCCGTGTTAATCATTTCTTTGTCAATACTGGTCCGTATTGATTTTCAACACTCGTCTGTGTTAATCATTCCTTTGTCAATACTCGTCCGTATTGATTTTCAAAACTCGTCCGTGTGAATCATTTCTTTGTCAATACTCGTCCGTATTGATTTTCAAAACTCGTCCGTGTGAATCATTTCTTTGTCAATACTCGTCCGTATTGATTTTCAACACTCATCTGTGTTAATCATTTCTTTGTCAATACTCGTCCGTATTGATTTTCAACACTCGTTCTCGTTAATCATTTTTTTGTCAATACTCGTCCGTATTGATTTTCAACACTCGTTCTCGTTAATCATTTTTTTGTCAATACTCGTCCGTACTGATTTTTAACACTCGTCCGTGTTTATCATTTCTTTATCAATACTTGTCCGTATTGATTTTCAACACTCGTCCGTGTTAATCATTCCTTTGTCAATACTCGTCCGTATTGATTTTCAACACTCGTCTGTGTTAATCATTCCTTTGTCAATACTTGTTCGTATTGATTTTCAACTCTCGTCTGTGTTAATCATTTCTTTGTCAATACTCGTCCATATTGATTTTCAACACTCGACCGTGTTAATCATTTCTTTGTCAATACTTGTCCGTATTGATTTTTAACACTCGTCCGTGTTAATCATTATCTTTCAGTACTCGTCCGTATTGATCTCCGACACTCATCTGTGTTTTCACCGTATTCCAATACTCGTCCATGTTGGTCTTCAACACTCATCCGTGTTAATCATTTCTTTGTCAATACTCGTCCATATTGATTTTCAACACTCGTCCGTGTTAATCATTCCTTTGTCAATACTCGGTCGTATTGATTTTCAACACTCGTCCGTGTTAATCATTTCTTTGTCAATACTCGTCCGTATTGATCTCCAACACTCGTCCGTGTTAATCATTTCTTTGTCAATACTCGTCCTTATTTATTTCCAACACTCGTCTGTTTTAATCATTTCGTTGTCAATACTCGTCCGTATTCATTTTCAACACAAGTCCGGGTTAATCATTTGTTTGTCAATACTCGTCCGTATTGATTTTCAACACTCGTCCGTGTTGATCATTTCTTTGTTAATACTCGCCCGTATTTTTTTTCAATACTTGTCCATGTAATCATTTCTTTTTCAATACTTGTCCGTATTGACTTTCAACACTCGTCCGTGTTAATCATTTCTTTGTCAATACTCGTCCGTGTTGATTTTCATCACTCGTCCGTGTTAATCATTCCTTTGTTAATACTCGTCCGTATTGATTTTCAACACTCGTCCGTGTTAATCATTTCTTTGTCAATACTCGTCCCTATTGATTTTTAACACTCGTCCGTGTTAGTCATTTCTTTGTCAATCCTCGTCCGTATTGATTTTCAACACTTGTACGTGTTAATCATTCCTTTGTCAATACTCGTCCGTATTGATTTTCAGCACTCGTCCGTGTTGATCATTTCTTTGTCAATACTCTTCCGTATTGATTTCCAGCACTCGTCCGTGTTAATCATTTCTTTGTCAATACTCGTCCGTATTGATTTTCAACACTCGTTCGTGTTAGTTATTTCTTTGTCAATACTCGTCCATATTGATTTCAACACTCGTCTGTGTTAATCATTTCTTTGCCAATACTCGTTCGTATTAATTTTCAACACTCGTCCATGTTAAGCATTTCTTTGTCAATACTCGTCCGTATTGATCTCCAACACTCGTCCGTGTTGTTAACTTGTTTCACTACTCGTCCGTATTGATCTTCTACACTCGTCCGTGTTAACCTGTTTTAATACTCGTCTGTATTGGTCTTCAACATCCATCTGTGTCAATAATTTCATTTTTTGGATATTCGTCTGTATTGACTCCCAACACTCGTCTGTGTTGTTACCTTTCTCGTTTCGATACTCGTCTGTATTGAGCCAACACTCGTCCGTGTTGGTGCATTTCTTTCTCAATGTCGTCCGTATTGACCTTCAACACTCGTCCGTGTTAATCATTATCTTTCAGTACTCGTCCGTATTGATCTCCGACACTATCCGTGTTGTCAGCGTATTCCAATACTCGTCCATGTTGGTCTTCAACACTCGTCTGTGTTAATCATTTCTTTTACAATGCTTATTGACCCCCGACACTCGTCCGTGTTAATCATTACTTCTTCCAATACTCGTCCGTATTGATTTTTAAAGCTCGTCTGTATTAATTTTTTATACTCGTCCGTATTGAATTGATTCACTTATCCGGGTTGATCCTCTTTTCAGTACTTGTTGTATTGATCACAACGCTCGTCCGTGTTGTTAAATCCCTTTCGATATTCACTTGTATTGGTATCCATCACTCGTCTATGTGGACCTCACTCTCCTTCTTAACCTTCTGTTGGTAAAACCTTTTTTTGGTACAGAGGAGCCGTTGCTACCTGTTGTGCGAGAAAATCGTATATCCCCAGCAAGACACTTCGTTTACCTTCACGGGCTCCTGCGGGAATACCTCAATCACCTATTACATGCCAAAACATGATAGGGGAGGCAAGAAAAGAAAAGAAAGAAGAAAAGAATGAAAAAGATATGAAAACAGAAAATAAAAAAAGAAAGAATAAGGGAAAAAACGAAAAATAATCAATCACACTACATTAGCATATTGCACACGTCATGCATATCTAACTCCTCATATACCCATCAACCATATAACATTCCAATTCCCAGCAGCTGCCCTACGCAAAAGACTAGCCTGGTTATCCCAATTTCCCAGTAAAGAGACCTCCTTGCAACCTATCTTCACACTTTATTTGTTCCTGGCGGGCAAATTTCCCAGTTTATAGTATTTAATCCTCTCCTACCTTGATTGTTTGGAAGCCGTGGTTATCCATACATTCAGGTCTGAGAAGATTAAATAGGGGCAACTGTCATACACCAAAATTTGCCTCACCCTTCACATAATCGTATCAGTCACTAACCCAGACATTTGCATATCATCCTCATCCATTCATTTCATTGAATAAGCATGGTACAACTAGGGGCGACACGTGACTTAAATTCATGTGTTTCTTGGTGCGTTGATGCATTCGGTCAGTCATTTCATTCAACCATGGATTAATACGATTTACAAGCCTTGTGATCGTTTGGGTTCATTGGTGGACTTCATGTCGTTATCCGAATTATCTTTTCATCATTGCATCATAACATTTTTCCATTGATCTCAGTTTCAAACGGATTTTTGATTTCAAGTTAAGTCGAATGGGTTTTTGTTCGAGTTACTTTTGGTTCAAATTGATGTTCGGAAGTTCAATTTAATTTTTAGCATTTTTACCATTGTAGATTTTATTTCTTTCTTCTAATGGGCCATTTTTTGGTTAATTAAAATTGAGCCCGTTAACCATTTTCCAAAAAAATCCATTTTACAATTTCTAAACCAATCATCCAAAAATCCAAATCCTTTTTCATTTTATAATCCAAATTTCCATTTATCTATTTTTAAATTCATATCCATATCCAATCTAATTACCATTTCCATGACCATATCTATTTATCCAATATTAATCCAATACACTCCATATCCACCTTTAAAACCAATATCCATTTTAACCATACAGTTAAATCCAATTCACTACAACCATGTCCAATTTGAATAAATGAGCAAAGGAAAAACAATTTCATTAAGCCCAAATATTATGAGCCCAAGTGAGAAAAAAAAAAGGAGAGGCCAATAGGAAAAACAAGTAACAGCTAGCGCAAATTTCCCAATTTGCTACTTCCAGCTGCTACAATACCAGCTTCACAAGCCACGCACAACACAACCAATATCGAAATGACAACAGCCAACAACATAACATCAAAACTTCAAACGCACAGTAGAAACACAGAATTTTGCAATCCAAAACGACATGAAGCTATAACAGAAATTGAAAACGGCAAGGAAATGCAGAAATGACAAAGATGGATCCAACTACCAATTGAGAGTTCTATATAAACTCTTTAGCTTGCGACAAAAGCTCTTCTTAGAAAAAATCCGCTACAGTTCATACTCCGACCTCCATTGCCTCCGTTGAAATTCCACCACCGTCTTCGCCGCGATTCAACGCACGTACCGATCACCGTCGTAACCACCATCCATAATAGACTTCGCTTATCATAACAAACTCATCGGCACAATCGTTCGTGGCTTCCTCTATCTCTCACTTTTCCGCTAACGGATTGCACATTGCAACCTTCGTTCCTTCTTCAATTCTTCGGCGAAATGATGTCGCCGCGACTCTGTGAATCACCGGAAAAGTGAATGGCTTCACAATAGTTAACCAAAGCAATGCCACAATAAAAAGAGAATCATGAGTCTTCATTGAAGCAGTAGCTGTAGCAATGAGCCGTAGTTCATCACGAATTGCTTAATACTCGAGATCCAACACCGTCTTTTCCACTAGTAGGCTTTCTCGTCCCTTCGTATTGATCGATTCTTTTTGTTGTGGTGATAAGTGTACGCGATTCCATTTCCTTGTTCCGATTTGATGATCGGTTCGATCCACGTAGGAATTGCACATTGGCGATTCATTTGGTTTAGGTGGAGAGGCGCTGCGTTTCAGTTAACGTCAGAGATGTGAGAGTGTGGGCAATTTTTTAATCGCCGCCGCCGATGACGAACCGACGCAACTTCTCTTCGATGAACCCCAGAGTGAATGTGAGGGAGATGAGCGATTTGTGCATTGTTTACCTTTGGGATTTCATAACAAGCCTAAGTGTTATCGCTGCTGTTTGCACCCCCATTCACAGTCCATAATTCCCTTGTTGGGCCTAGAGGGCAGTTTGGGCCCAGAGTGTTGTTTTAATGGATTTAATGTTGGACTAAGTGGATTTAGATGTTGATTAACCAGTATTTAATTTCTATAATAATAGTAGGTTAATTAGGATTAGACTTAGGATCGGTGATTAATTAGGATTAATCTTAGGAATGGTATGTAGTCATTAGAAATAATTAGGATAATTGTTGGTTGTTTTTTTAGAATATTTTTGTTCATTGTTTAGATTTAATTTGATTGTGATAATTGTGTTTAGAATAATAATGTTGATAATGGTTTTAGGACTTAATTGTGATAATTGTTTAGAATTCATTTGTGATAATTGTGTGATTTTTGTTGATATTAGAGCTTGATTTAGGTATTGATATTGATGTTAAATATTCTTTTATCATTTCTTTTGATTTTACCCTAACATTTAACAATTAACCTCTAACTCCTAATTCTTTAATTTTATTTCTAACTTTTAATATTTGTACTCTAACTCCTAACCTTTAGAATTCCGCTCCTAACATTATCTTTTTGTCATTTACCTTATTCACTTTTATTTTGATTTTTTATCATGTTGTATCATTCTCACTTCATCTCATTCTAAAAATGACTAAAAATGGAAAAGACTTAAAAAAATAAAAATAAAAAATTCTCAAACATGTAATGGACATTGGCATGGACTTAGAGATTGTTGTTAGGACCCTTGCAAAAGACCTTGGACAAATATTCAACCCGAACATGGATGGAGCATTCAAGATCCAAGACAAATTGTAATCTTTTATATGCTTTCTAGTTTAGGACACACTTGCACAGACATGGCTTTCTCTTGGGCTACCTGACAATGAGACCTTTTATTTCTTGCACTCCCGTGTACTTTACATGTACCCCCTCCCCTTTCTCATGTACGCATTTACTTGATTTCTTTTATTGCTTGTTAGCTATTCCTTAGGTATTAGGAACGTTCACCCACTCAAAATCGATAATCAAACCCTTGATCCAACGTCAAGCGGTCCCGTTTTCAAATCAATCAATAAGAAAACCCTTGATCCAACATCAAGCGGTCCTTTTTCCAAATCAAATTCAAAAAACAATAAATGGCGATTAGGATCGTACGTCACGAGCCTTAAGCGATAAAGAAGGGATGAGATTGGAGCTTTCTTACACTCATTCTGAATGCTTCTAACACAAGACGTTTGGTTTGGTATTTCGAGTTATTCACCTTTATCATAGTCTTTAGTACGATTCAAAATCAACAGCACTTTCTCAAAGCATGAAAACAACTCAACACATTAAAACCTTTTGTTTGAGCCATAGGGCGACACGATCGAAAACCCTTCTTCAAGGTCATAAAATCAACAAAATAAACCAAACAATTTCAAACCCACGAACTACGAAGGCTCTGATTTCTCACTTCAACAAGTGGGCATACATAGGCACAAGGACCCAATCCTTGGCGAGCACACTAATTTAAAATCTACCTCCACTCCACAAACCTTTGGCAAGAAAACATTTGATAAAAAACATCCACGTAAGAGCAAACATCCTAGATGGTTCCCATGGAGTACCATGGATGTGAGGGGTGCTAATACCTTCCCCTTGCATAACCGACTTCCGAACTTGTTCGTGGTTGCGACGACCATTCTTTGGGGTTTTCTCGATATTTTCCCATTCCTTTAGAATAAATAAACACCGACAACTAAGAATCGTCGCTGAATTCACTTCGTTGATCCCTAGTATATGTCAGATATTCCAATCGTTGCTAGGAATCATCACTGAATCTATTGTTTTTCTCCATTTGAGTTAGGTGTTCCAGTCGTTGCTAGGAATTACCTTCTTTCTCTCCCCAGCCATTCCTAGGGGCATCGCCCTTTCTCTTTTTTCAAGATGCTCATTCCTCAGCGGAGTTTCTTCCCTCCATCTTCTTGAGATTTTAAGATTAAAAGATACTTATGTCACATACCACGCATTGCATGAGTAATCACCATAACCTTGCATAATCCCCAACAAATCAATTCATAACACCATTATACCTAGCAGGGAAAATTTCCGATTAATCCTAATAGTATTTAATCCCTTCCTACCATGAATGTATTGGAAGTTGTTTCTATCCATACCATCAGGTCCGAGAAGATTAAATAGGGACAAATGTCATACCCTCAAATTTTCCCTACCCGATATCATCTTCTTAAGCCCCAAACCCTAAGCATACATCTCATACATATCATCTCATATGCATTTGTACTTAATGACTACAATAATCTACAAGCTTAAGGCATGTGATTCATCTAGCCCCACGACCCTCTGATCATGTTGAGGTGTGACCAAGCCACTTTAACCCTAAGCTCATCCTCAAGCACACCACAAAGCTTATCACTTAAGGCATCTTACTCACTCCCCAACCCCAATTTGGGTGGTAAGTCCATTTGAAGAAGCTTCAAGATTCATCTGGTCACCCCAAGGACCAAACCCTATTTCTTGACCCTCATTTGACTTGTACAAGTCATAGATCACCATGGATCTTGACCATACCATTGAGGACCCATCAAATCCAAAGTTTGTTCATGCCTCATACCCTTTAAACATCTCAATTTAATCCTTGCATCTCAAACCCTAATTCATTTGGCTATGGTTCTTGATAAAATTTGTGGCTTAAGAAACCCTAATTTGAGAATCCCTTTATCATTGACCTTGATCATTTTTTATCACCCAATCACCTTAACATTCATTCAACATCATTTTATTTCTATTAAAACCAAAATACATCATTTAAACCTCCATTCAATCCATGTTACAAGTATTTTGGTTTGTTCATGATTTTTCAACTTCAATGCTTCGATACACCCATCAATTTGACCTAAACTCATCCCACAAAGGTCCAAATATCATTTCCCATCATGGTTTGATCATATGAACTCAAAACATCCACCATTGTGCCTTGGTAATCAAGAAATCACAAAATCCCATTTTTAGGTCATGTTGGTTGGTCACATTTTGGAAAGAATGGCCTATGGGAAGTTCCAAAGACCATAACCTCATTTTTCAAGCCTTTTAAATTACAATTCAAGCCAAAAGTCCTAAATAAATTCCTTTCCAACTTTGTTTCAATGTCCAAGACCTAATTCATTGAGGAAGGGGTTCAATTTTTCTATTGGCCAAGTTGGTCCACCATGCCCTAAAATCATGTCATGACCACTACTTTGACACATTGCAATTTCCAAACCACAAACCCTTTTGACCTGGTTCTTTTTGCATTCAATCAATATCATGGCAAGGAACAAATGGCCCAAAATTGAGACAAAATGCATGAGCCAATTTTATTTTGCCTTGATTGAAACATGAGTGTTCATCCTGATGTGCAAGATAGGCCACAACCAGTCAGAATTTGCAAATGGATGCACCAAGTCACCAAATCAATTCCTTCTGACCCCAATGGTCCACAAACACTTTGCAAATGGTTGTGTGATGTAGAAGGAAGTCAAATTGGATGCCAAAACTCCTCATAATGCCAAAATCGATCCCACGTGCAAAAGTTGGATTTTGCCCAAAATGATAAAAAGCAAATTCCATTGCAGGCTATCTCTTAGCCCTTTTCTACTCCAGACCGATGCTATGGACCAAAGCAAAGTGGTATGTGGTGCAAACAGGCTCATACCACAACCACACTTGTTCCCCATGATCCAACCGTGAGCTTGCTTCTAGCCACTCCCCTTTTCTGAGCAAAAGTTCACATTCTCCCTCCAAAACCATCCACACACCTTCCCTATAAATAGGTGAAGGTGTCCCCTTCATTTTGGAAGCTTGAAAAGCCATAAAACCTCTACTACACATTTGAGCCTAAGCATTCAATACAGAATATCGTGTTTTGAATTTCAGAGAGTTTCAATCCTAAACCACCACCCATAAACTTTCACTAACCTTCATTAAATCATTATAAACTCCTAACTCACCTTCCTCAAGCTTCATATGAGCTAAGCCAAGTCATCGGAAAAAGTCCCTGAGTTGTTTCTGATCAGGTAGTTCCCTTCACCCCCATCATCCAAACAAGTTACCATCCCCCTCAAAATGATCTTCTGATCATTTTCCCTAAGTTCCCAGCTTTGATTACTCAATATTTGGAATTTAATTTTTATATTAGGTCAATTTCATCATTCTGGTTCGTGAAGGAATACTCTATACTCAAAGCCAATCAATGGCTCATGAGTGTGGAGGATAGTTTGTTTATGATCATACAATGCGATTCCATGAAAAAATCTGGTTGAAAATTGTGTATTTCCAAGTTTCAATTTTCAAAAATTCCAAGGTTGAAGACGACACCAAGGTCGCTGCTTCGCGCGAGATTTGATTTTGAAACAAAGTCGTGTTGTGTTCTAATTCGACCTTCGACGCGCTCATTCCATTTAATTAGTTTGTTTATAATTTATTCCCTTTGGTCTATTTGTTGACACCATCGAGTCATTGGCCTAGTGGGATATGGAGTTTATCCCTCCATAACCCCAAGTTCAGCAGGGGTTCAACCCCCGACGTGTGCAAATCCTTTGTTTCTTTTTTATTCATTTGTTTCATTTTATTTATTTAGTTTCACCATTTTATTTTCCATTGTCATTTTATTTTTTATATCACTTATTTTATTTATTCTGAAAATATGTCCAACATAGACCCCCATTATTTTTGCCTCTACTATTTGAATTTGTTTTATTTCAAGTCATTTGAATATGTTTTGAGGGACTTATGGAGTCTTGAACTCGTGGACTAATGAAATCCACCTAGGTCATAACTTGTTTGGTTTAGAGTTTATTAAAACCTTCCATGCTTCAAACCTACCATTGGATGAGCAAGTACTTATCCATGGTACTTTGAAGCATGGATAGGTTGCCCCTATTTCAAATAACTTGGACCATTTGACTTGTGGATGAAGTCTTACTTGTACTTGTTAACTTGTGGATTCATCTGATACATTGTTATTCCTCATGGATTATACTAACCCACTAACATTTTATATACACTTGTTTATATCATACACTAACTCTTATTACCTTGTTAGTATTATGCCTTGTCCACATAGCTTGCTAACTTAACAACTTAATCAATCATAATCTTTCAACCTTGGGTCTGTTATAGTTTTCCTGTTGTCAATCTATTGATAGATGGACTTGGGGTTGAATAACTTTCATTGTTACAAATCTATAGTAAGTTGATTCATTTTTCACCTTCCATACTTTGCATCAGTGATAAGTTATCCCCTAGTGCACCATCTTTTGAATCTATTTACCTAAGGATAGATGACCCTCAAGTGTTGGTCCATTATTCATAATCCTAACTTAACCTAACTCTACTAACTTTTGATTATCACTAACATTTTCTTATGGTTAATATCATCGTTATATTCATTGTTATTTACTTTTATGTCCTTTACATTTAAGTACTCATCATCATCATCATATCCATTGTAAAAACTTCATCATGCATGTTTATTTATTTGTCTTTACTTCATTGTTACCATTACATTTGAAAACAACAAAAACATGATAAAATTATTAGACAAAAAATAATCCATTTCACTTAACCACTTGGACTTAGAGAATCTCATCTTAGGACCTATTCTTGGAGATCTTTTTGATTATCTTTGTGACACTTTGTGAACTTTGGGTTGCATTTGTACTTACATACCTATTGTAAGAATGGAATCATGGCACCACCTTAGTGGGACATGTGTGTAAGACCATTATTCTTTATTTAGCTTAGGTTACTCCTCACACACAAGGCTTTCTCTTGGGCTACCTTACAATGAGACCTTTTATTTTCTTGTTGGTTACTTTACATTTAGGTTGCATAAGCAAAATTTCTCTATCAAATAAACAAACCCTTGATCCATCGTCAAACGAATTTTTCTTAATCAAATTCAATACACTTAATAACTACGATTAGTATTGTGCGCCACGAGCCTTAAGTGGTGGAGAATGAGTGAGAATGGAGCATTCCTATCCTTACTCTGATTATTTCGGACGCAAGACGCTTGACATGTTGTCTAGAATATTCATCTCCGCCCCTAGACTTTAGTGCAATCTAATCCCAAATATTCTTTTCATAAACCCTTGTTCAAGGTAAAATCAATATAACCCATCAAACCTAATTTTTGTGCCTTAGGGAATCATCCCACCCTTTTCTCAAAGGTAAAATCAATCAACACACAAACATTTTCTACTCTGAACTATGGAGCTCGGATTCCTAATTCCCGATGAGTGATATGTAGGCACAAGGGCCATAATCCTTGGCGAGCACTGATCGGTAAAATAGCAAGTGTACTATTTGCACCGGTGTAGTAATAAAATGGGAGTTATCCCGAGTATCGATCTCGAGGACTGCGTATTAAGTACAAACCTCTACAATAATTCCATTGAACAAAAGATCAAAGGGGGTTTGTTAATTGTTTTTGAAATGATAATTACGAGAATAAATTACACAAAGCGTATAAAAAATCTGTTAATCGATATAAGAAAGCATGCTAGGGCAAGATGTATGAATTGCTTTGTACTACACTACTTCCACATTATATAATATCTACATTGTAATCATTCAAAGCCGATTCTCAAGAACTGTTTTCTCTAATTCCTTAGCTAAAAACCATTAACAGTCAATTTCAATCCTAATTCCTTAGCTATTCAAAATGACGTTAAGAAATATGCAATTGAACAAGAATTAACGGCTATTACAGTTTAATCCTTATTCCTAAGAGATTATACCAAAGTATTATTATACAAAAAGCGATAAGGTGGTTTGTCCGACCTAAACCTTAACCATAGATAAAAATTCTATTTGTCCGATAAAATAAAGCATTAAGAACTTTGTATAATAATTTGAATTAAGAACAATGTTGATGATCATAAAAACATAGAAATATTGTTCATACATTAGCAATTCAGGGACACCCTCCTAGCATTGGGGGGTTTAGCTTCTCATAGTATTCAAAGAAAGCAAATAATGAAATAGAGACATTACAATTCTTTGGTGATGAAGGTTGATCTTCAATCTCTTCCGATCTTGAAAATCTTTTCATCTCCAAACCCCTTGAAAACTCTATTCTCTTTTTTTTGTCTATCCTTTGTACGATCCAAAAGTCCCTTTTCGCTTTACCAATAGTAGACTAAATAGTTCCAAATCATCTAAAAGCATCATGAAATACCAAGACTGACCTCCGAACTTACAAAGAGATTTGAACAATAAAAATCAGTAAAAGGGGCGAATTGGCCAACACGGGTCATGTCAGCTGACACGTGTGTAGCGGGGTATTCGTTACCTTTAGATTTATTGACTAAATCAAAAGTAAATCATACAATTTGAGTCGCCACCGCACTTCTATTTATCCAAAGGAAACGTTAGAAATCGAACAAAAACCGAGAAGTTTTATCAAATCAAAAACTAATAAAAATGTCAGAGATCTGGGTAAGGGGGTTGGTTATGCAATGGGAAGGTTTTAAGCACCCAAAACATCCTTAGTACTCTAAGGGAGCCCTTTTTACAAATGTTGTAAGGTAGGTTGGTATTTGTGAAAATATTTGTGCAAACATGATTGGGGAGATGAGAAAAGAATATACAAGTTATTTACAATTTTGTGTTTGAATGGATAAACCCATTGCCTACGTACCATCTTAAAAAGTGTAGCGGTGTATTCGTTACTATATGATCTATTGATTAAATCATAAGCAAGGTATACAATAACATAGAGTCGCCACCGCACTTTTATTTATCCTAAGGACTGGCTAAAAAGCGAACAAAAGCCTAAGAAGTTTTACTCGTAGAAAACCAATAAAAGATCAGAGATCGGGGTAAGGGGTAAATTACGCAAAGGGAAGGTGTTAGGCACCCAATGCGTCCTAGGTACTCCTAGGGAGCCCTTTTCACAATTGTTGTTTGAAAATTATTGTTTGTCATGACATAAATATTGTGCAAACATGATTGGGATGATGAGGAAAGAATGTACATGTTAGTTATTTTTGTGTTTGAACGGATGAACCGTTGCCTACGTACCTTTTCATGAAAGGTAAGGATCAAAACACTGTAGTTCGGCTAAAAGATTTCCAAAAATTAGTGAGTTCAATTTTAAACACAAGCCCTAAGGTCTTACGTTACCCACGGGAGAAAACTCAACCTTATATAACAACTAGTCCACCATGTGAGAAAAGCTTCAACTTGCTAGAGAGGGGTTAACCCTATAATAAGCAAGGAAGACTTACAATTCATCTACTAAGGACAAATAGGTGAGATTAATATCAACCAACTAGGGTAAATCAAACCTATAGCTAATGTATGAAAACTTAACAAGCATGGACAAAGCCACAAAACAATTGAGTGAGTTGGATTAATGGATTATGATTATTCACAAAAAGGATGGTCAAAGTATGGTTAGATTGATTCAAAGAAGTGTTATGAAATGGTGTTTGAAAAGTCATGGACTTAGGGTCCAAGTTTCTAATTTGAAAAGAGGATGAGAATGTTTGCACAACATGCATTTACAAGTTTAAAAAAATCAACAAGTGAAAAGGGGTTTTGAAACAAAAAGGGTGTGGATGAAGTGTAAAACTTCCTAGAAGTTCACCTCTTGAAATCATATAGCAGATGATTCAAGGGTATCCTTAGGAATGAGGCAACAAAGCAAATAAGCAAAATAAAAGCAAGGTGATACCGGATGCCATCAATGGTCTTATACCAATCTCACAAAAGCAAAAGCGGATGTCGGATACCAATAACTGGGTTTATACCAACCTCCTAAAATAAAATAAAACTTGGAAGTCGGATGCCAATCTATCTGGACTTATACCAACCCCCAAAGTATGGTCATAGGAATACAAATGCCACATCACAGGGACTTACAATTGCATCCTCTCATACAGCAAACAAGAGCACAGAAGATATGAGTGACCAATGAGGTCTTACACTCTATCCTTCCATATCATGGGAACAATGGCCAAAGAACATGGTCTTACAATTGTCCTCAATGGGTAAACTCGAACAAACCACAAGAATATGCAATAATGATCATACAAGAATTAACAATCAATAATGATGAATGCACAATGGCAAGTAAGCAATCATGTTCAAATGAATCAAATAATCAATCAAACAAGTTTAAGTAGCACACGCTATAACCACACAATTGGGCTCAATCACAGGGTTTGACTTAAAAAGTCCACTGGAATAGGTGAATGGCGCTCTTAACCTTGCCATTGAGGGGCTAAGGTGAAGCAGATGAAAGGATATGAGGGGTGTGCCTCATCACTCTTATCTCTGGTCAGAGAGAGTATTGAATATCAGAAGGTGTGGGAGTTCAGAAAGATGGAACTCTCTCCACATTTTATTGACTCGATAGATCTTGGGTTAGGATCTCAATGCTACAACCATGTAATGGGAGCAAGGAGAAGACTCACAGAATAGTGGGAGATAGGCTACATATCTCTTATATCCACCAATTGCCTTATTTAAAGGACTTTTCCTGCTTAGGACAAACATAAACAATCACAAACATCGCCTCTTAAGGAGGACTTCAGACAGTTGCCTGGCTAAGTAACAAGCCAGGTCTTCCAGACTACATGGAGACAAGAGAGTCTACCTCAATGCAAATGCTATACAAGCAAAGCAATTCAAGTTCTTAAGAGAACTGAGCAACTAAAGGGTACCTGAAATCAATCAAATATAATCAGCATCCCAATCACAAAGTATAAACAACAACATAAGAAGCAACAGACAATGTATACTCAAACAATATAAAGCATCAAGCTCAAAGCTCAAGTGAGCTAGGCATCCTACAAAAACAAACAAGTTAGTCCACAATAGTCAAATGAAACAATTCAAATATGAAGCAACCTCCTTAAGGCATTAGCTTTTTTAACCTGAAAAGTCAAAGTCAAACTCAAACATGAGTAACAAGACCACTAGGACAAGCCTAGGGTCCAAAGGAGGGAAAAAATGTAAAACAGCAAGTGAATCATGATCAAAGTCAAGATAATTCAAATAAAAAGAGGTCCCAATTAGTCTCATATCCAAACTATGCACTAATTTCATTTTATGCACAAATTAAGTCAAAGTGAGCAAAGTTGAATCACATATGAACAACCAGAATGATTACATCCAAACAAATATCAAAACAGCTCAATAAATTCCACAAAAATTCTATTCTAAACAGGACATATCCAATAAGCAGCATATCAATTTTCATGCAATTTGGACTAGAGGAGCTATGTCAATTAAATCAACATGTCAAGGCATGCAAAAACACAACCAAATTAGGTCACCAAAATGTACACCAACTTCAATCAATGGTAAAACAGTGATATCACATGGGAAATGAGTGGGACCAAGGCTAAATTGAAGCTATACATGTTAGGAAGCACTCCACCAAATTTCACATTCATGTGGTAAGGGATGAGTATTCAACAAGACATGTAAATTTGTCACTCAATCAACAATCCAAAAATGCTAAACAGAAATCAAAAATCCAAATCAATTAGAAAATGGATCAATTAAATCCACAAAAAATCAGGGTGAAACCTAACATACAAAATATATCTCATGCAAAAAATCAGAGCCATAGGGAAAGCATAAGCATGGAAAATTAAATCATGAACTCAGCATAGCATAGTGTGACACATATTGTCACACTCAAAAAGAATTAATCATATCTATCAAACCAGAGATCAAAAAATCACAAATTTTACATCAAAATCTCCAGGAGTGAGTCAAGAATCATCATATGAAATTTCATTCAATTTGGAGCTAGCATGATTATTTGGCGATTAAAATGGTAAAACACATGAAAATAGCACACATGACAAGAATCAATATACAAATCCAAAATTCTACCAGGCACAACATGAACTACTATGCCTAAAAAATTCTAGAGAAAAAATGGGATCCAACAAAAAAATTGCCACCTAATTTGGATTAATATTGGATTTTATATGAATTTTATAAGATTGATTAAATTGTGAAATAATTATTTAAGGATTTATGTGGATTTAATTAAGGCGAATGGCAATATCGTAATTACCACCAGCCATGGCCAAAACGCGCAGTAGCAATTAATGCGCTGTCACCGTGTGATTGGAAGAAACCGGTGGGAAACAACAAATTTGAATGGAAACGCATGGCAGTGGATCTAACAGCGAGCTTTTCCAGATTTTCAAAGCTTCGTCCGCGTTCTTCTTCACCAGCTGCGGTTATGAGCGATTCTCGACCAAAATGAATAAATCTTATACCGTTCTCTCCGTCTCTCCACGTAGGTTACAATTATGGTCACGATTTTGTCTAAAGGTTAACGCACGCAAAGAACCGATCGAAAGAAGATCCACACACAAATATTCAGATCAACATATCTAGCTCAATATCTAATGGATTCGCACGATTCGAAGTTTAACGTGACCTACATGCCATGATCTACAAGATCCATATAGAAATTGCAAGAATCGAAGACATTGAAATCTTACCTTCTTGAAGTGACAGTGTGGAATCGGCACGTGTTTAGCTCCGATTTGTGAAAACAGACGGAGTATTATGCTGTAGGAGGTGAATGATGAAGAATTCGCAGCTCAACCGTGCATGATCATGAAGAAATCACAAATTGCCATTGAAGCTCAAGGTTTGGACAGTTGCGAATTTGCACGGTTCTTGCTTCAATTACCAAAAACAGTGATCCTACTACACCTGCAGATGAAGAATTGACAAAGAAATTGCAAGAACAATGGTGAATTTTGATGAAATGGAGAAAAAATAGTGTATGTGAAATTGTGAAAAAAGTGAGAGAATTTGAGGATTTTGATCTTAGATCTGAGAATTGTGATTATGGCCTTGCAATTCTGTTAGAATTAGTCTTTTATATGTGCCCTTAATCCACTCCTTAATCATGATTAGGCAAAAATTGGTAATTAGCAAATGAAGCTCACTTAAGCATTTTGGCCTTTTTGCCCTTTCTCTTATGCAGCCAATTTTTCAGTCCAATCTTGGTTCAAGCAAGTTCCAAATACCATTTGTGATGTGTTGGAAAAAGTCCCATGTCAAAATTCCATGTAATTTGAAAGTTGGACCATTTTGCCCTTGGTTTTTAATTAGTACACTTGAAAAATGACCTTTTTATGTGAAGGCTTTTGGAAAAATGTGATGATGGATTATGAAAGTACATGTTGAATGTGGTTTGCTCAAAGAAGAACCATCCAATTTGGCCATTCCATGTGAAAGTTATGCCACTTTGAATTTGGGCATTTTCTGAAAATGATTTGACCATAACTTGTCAACCATACATGGGAATTGAGTGTTCTTGGACTTTTTGGAATGGTGAGAACAAGATATTCAACTTTCATGTTGGGCAAAATTTTATTTGAAGCTTGTATGATGAAGTAATTTTGGGGAGAAAAACTTTCCATTTTGGGCAGGTGAAGATTACAGGTCATTTCCATTTTGGGAAACTTTTTGTCTGACCTCAAATCCTTCAACCTTGATCTTTGAAATGTAAAATGAGACTTGTATGGACATGAATGAGGTCTTTCCAACCATCTCACACCTTCCAAATCCTGATTAAATGCATAGTTGACCACAGTTGACTTTTGTTGACTTTTCTAGGGTTTTGGATGACTGGGCCATGTTCTGATGAATTCCAAGCCTTTTTTACTTGAGATCTTTATCCACAATGATATCACAACTTATATGAACTCTTGATGAATGATCATAGTGCCCAAATTCTTCAAGAATGGCCACTATCCATAGCTCAATGACTGATTTAACTGTCTTGACCTAGTTTGCTTCATCTGCAAGAAACAAGGTTAGATGACAATATTTTTGTACTTTTGGTTAGTAAACATATGAAAAGCAATGATATACAAATGCAATACATGCTTGGTGATCAAGAATCACACTCACAAGATAACCCACCCACTAGGAGGGCAGCTAGGGTATGCAATGATCCTTGAGGCCATGATATGATATGATATGGGCCATGAGGGATCTTAGGGCCAAAATTGGGGTCTTACAAAAAGGTAGGATCAAATCGTAGTTCGGGGTAGAAATCTTAAAATAAGTTGGTGAATTGATTGGTCAAAAGCCTTAAGGTCTTTTGTTATCAAAGGGAGAAAACTCAACCCAAAACCACAAATCCACCATGTGAGGAAAGCTTCAACATGCTAGTGAGGGGTTAACCCTATAATAAGCATGGAAGACTTATAGTCCAACACTAAGGATACAGGTGAGTATTATATCAACCTCTAAGATAACTCAAACCTAATATCTAATGTTTATGAAAAGCTTTGGCAAAAGTGGCCATTGGAACCATAAAAAAAACATTTGAGTGATTTGTATTTACAAATGAAAAGTATTCGCAAAATAAGGTCAAAGTTGACTTAAGATTCAATTCAAAATAAGTGTTATGAAAGAAGAGTTTGAAAAATCAAAGGCATAGTGCCTACGTTTCTAATTTTGAAAACAATGTCAATGTTTGCACAAAATAAGTTTGGCTTGGGTTAGAGTGGAGAGAAGAAGAGAAGGGCTAGATCCTAAACATGCAAAGATGAGGGAAGAGAAATAAAACCACTTGGAGTTCCCTTCTTGAGATCATATAGATGATCCAAGTTGCTCCTTTCCTTTGGATTTAGTAATCAATAAGCAATTAATTCAAGCAATCAAGCAAATATCAATCAAGATCCTAGGAATCCTCCAATTGGGCTTGTCTCTTTCATTTTTGATGCTCATGACAATGGTCCTTCTAAGTAGCTCAAAATTTGGGATCCCTATCACAAGAACACACAAATCAAAAAGTTCCACAATGCAATAAAAGAATGGACAAGAGTGAGTTTAGAATTAGGTCCTTTCAATGCATCTTAAAGATTTAAGCATTCTAAAGGCATGAGGCCTAGTTGCTCTTTGACAATTTTTAGCATTCTAAAGGCATGAGGCCTAGTTGCTCTTCAAACTCCATTTAGCATAGGTAAGGTCCTAAATCTAAGTCCTTTCTCCATTTGCATTGGGTTCACACACACAAAACAAAACAAGCACAAGGCAATGGTATATACACAATAATGTGCTCAAGTGAGAAAAAGGAAAATTGCATAAACATAAACATGAGGTCAAGTGAGCAAAGGGCAAAGACAAATGAATTAATGAGCAAGAAATTAAATTGCGTTAAAGTAAATTGCAAGAATTAAATGCTTGAATTAAAAGTTAGTAATTAGTAGTTAGTGTTAATGTGCCATAAGGCAATTTAGCGCTATGTTAAGCAATCGTAAGTGGACTAATGTAGTAGTCACACCTATCTGAGGTCGGTCAATAAAACTATAGGCAAATAAATACAAGTTAGAGATCATGACTAGTAAGCCAAGCTCCTACAACTTGTCATGCCAAAAGGAAAGAAGAATGACCTTGTATGGATTTAGGTTTTTGGCTTGACCAAGAAGCAACCTATCTTTAATGCAAAGCAATTCACTTGATCTTTGATCAAGATGAATTTGATTTGAATCAAAGAAGGTTAATCCTCTCATATGTCAAGGCTAACCCCCAATCATTAACTCATTGGTCAAAAAGAAAAAGAAAAAGAAGAAGATGGAAATGGAATGTACATAATTGAAATTCAAATGACATTACCAAAACACATTGATCAAACATGAATGAGATCAACATCAATCAATGGTAAACAGAAGCGAGATGAAACTTAGAAGTCAAGAAACAATAAAAATATTTTTGGTATTTTTTAGAATTAAAATAATACTTGAAATAAAATGAACAAATAAAGGTCAAACTTCAAATCCATTTCAAATCAACTTGGAAAAGTCCAAATGGATCATCATAAGTCTAACATGGTCAAACAAGGTTTGACAAAAAATTTCATCATTTTTTGAAAACAGAAACTAATTTTAAACAATTAAAAATGAAGAAAAATAACATAATTGAACTAAAATCTCAAATAAATCTCAAATCAATTAAGAAATTGATGAGAATATTTTTCATAGATTCATCATCATCCAAAGATGTTAAGAAAATATTTTTGGCATTTTTGAATATTGAAAAGTATTTTAAATGAATTAAAAACAATCAGAAAAGAAATAATTCACAAAAAATATTAAATGGAATCACAAATAATTAAAAATCATTTTTATAAACTAGAATTTAAGAGAAATTTTTTGCAATTGGTCCCATATTTTTCTGATTCCAAATAAAGAAGTTACGAATTTTTAAAATAAAATGGAGTAAAAGAAAATTAAAACAGAAATTAAAAATAACAAAAATCCAGAGGCGTCAGATCTTGGTTCATTAATTGACGTGGCGCATCTGGTGGCTGATAAGTGCGCGCTCATGGAACACTTGAGTCAACAGTGAAGCACAAAGAATTTAAAATAGTCAATCAAACCAAGAGCCAAGATTAGATCTGAATCAATGGATCCAAGGGCCAGGAACTCATCCACGTGGGGACGGTGGTGGAAACCACCGTCTTCTCCGGTGAACCTCACTGTTTCCGGCCAGAGTTGCAGGTTTCAAAACCTCCACCAAAACTCACGATACATACACCATTTGAAAGCTAGGGTGATGTACATCACCCCTGTACCCTTAATTTCTACTCAAGATCCCTATAGATGAAGAAATCTAAGATAGAAAAATGAGGTGTTCAAACTGAACTTGCTCAGTTCACAAAATTAAATGCACAAATCAATTGCCTCTCACATGAGGACTTTAGAGGTACCAACCAATACAAAAAAAATTCAATATCCAAGGATATTCGAAGGAAAACAGTTGGAGGGAAAACCTTTGAAGAGCAGTTTTTCAGTGCTTGATCCAATCCAAATCTTCAATGCAGTTTGATCTTGAGGTAGCAAGGAAGCAAGGCTAAGGAATTGAAGGTTAAAGATCAACCAATGAAGTTGAAATTTGAACTTGAAAATTGAAGAGAAAAAACATAATTCCTTTTAATGGAGGTTTGGGATTCAATTGTGCAGAGCTTCAGGCGCCTTTAGGTTGAAGTTTGAAGTGTGCAAGGCATTCTATTTATAGCCAAGGGTGATGCAATGCCATGAAGAATTCGTGTGTGCATGAGCTTGGGTCCTCCATGCATGGGCCTATACAGGCGCATGTGAGGCTCAAACTCAATTGGTTTTACATGCTAATGATCAAACAAATGAATTTGGACGTGCAGATGGCAATGCATAAGCTTGTGCATGGAGTTTTATCATGTTATGCATAATTGAAACCAAAACTTCACCTCTTCGAAAATGCCATTTGCAAAATTGAAACATAGGCATGTGGGTAATGGTTGGAAAGGTCTTAACATGAGGAACAAATGTTATGTTGAACAACAATCCATTTGGAGTTGTGAAAATATTGAAAACAGGCCATGAAGTTCAATGTGCAAAACATGTATATGGAAATTTTGTCAAAATGGACCAACTTCAAGCCCTTCTGTTTCAATGATTAAAGCTTCAAACGACACAACCTTCAACATCAAAGTTGTAGATATTTTCAAAACAATCAATTTAGACTTACAGTTTGCATCATTTGGGTTTTTTATGAGAAAGTTATGGGCACTTGAAGTTGGACTTTTTCATATTTCAATGACTTTGGTCCAAAGTGACCTATAATGTATTGTATTATCATATGTGTTTATTTTAGGATTATGAAATTTTGTCCAACATAACAATTGAATTAGACATCTTAAAATTTCCAATTCACTTTGTCCCACCTCAAAATAATGAAAAATGAGTGAGTTAGGTCCTTGGGAAGTTGACCCAAAATTAGGGTTTCAGTCAAAATGACCTATAATGTTTTGAAATGAATGATGACCTTCCAAGTTTCAAATGAATTTTTGATGAACATGAAAGTTGTTCATATGGTTATTAAGAACATATTTTCGCTTGGGGTCATATTCATTTGACAAACACATCAAAAGTTAGGTCTCATTGGATTTCAAAATAGTTAGATGAATTGACTAATCAACTTCTCAAGTCCAAACTTCAAATCTTGATGAATGAATGATTGAGGACACTCACAAAAGCTCATATATGCATGAAATGATGAACGAAAGAACTTCCCTTGATTGTATTTGATCATAGGTTGAGGTTGCTTCATGAGCAAGGCAAAGTCAATACATAGTTGAATTAGGGTTTCCTTGGGAAACAATCCTCAAGCCCTTTGGTTTATATTGATCAAATTGACAAATTGAGATACTTGGGAGACATATATGATGATTGAGAGCTTTGTGAACCATTGTCATGCTTGCTTTCAACTTCATCTGGCCACATCAATGAGCATAGGGGCCTCCTAGGAGCCTTGGATCACATGATTGCTCAAGCTTCAAAACAAAACAAATTAGTGACATATTTTGTGTGCTTTTGGTTAGTAAACAAAATAAGAAAAGTAATAATATACAATTCAAGCATGCTTGGTGGTCTCAAACCAACTCACATAAGTCCTTGCCCTAGGGTTAAGGAGCCAAGATGCTATGATCCTTGAGGCAAATGCAATGTGCAATGATATGATGCCATGAGGGATCTTAGGGTCAAAATTAGGTCTTACGACGGACAATCGTGTCATCCCTCTGTTTTTTGCTCCCTTGCTCTCCACTCCTACACAAGCTGACATGGGTCGTGTCAGCTGACACGGGCACCCGTGTCAGCACCCTGTTTTTGCGCATATTTTGCTTTGCAAACTGTTTTTGACTCCCGTTCTTCCCTTATGCATCTTTCGGGCTTATTGATGGACCTGGAAACCAAATAGAACTACCACAGAAACGCATAAAATGCGAGAAGAAGAGATGAATCACTAATAAACATAAAACAAGAAGGAAATTATGAAATTCGATAAAACTTAGGAAATCAACTAAAAGAAAGAACAAAGTGTTACCGATTCTTGAAGATTCATGCTGGATGGATGATGAAAACTGAGTGTAAATGGTGACCGATCACAACCCCAAACTTATCTCATTGCTTGTCCTCAAGTTATGTAAGAGACAACATAGAGGTCAACCATGGATTTTCTTCTTTCCACAATACAACTGATGCATTCGAATTGTCCACCGCATCACCATATCAGAGTGTTTCTTCACCTGCAAACTTCTTCGCACCACACACCAAATCTCTCGGGGTTGAAGTGTTTAGCACTCATAATATCAAGGTATGCCATATCAACTCTTAATTTTTGAATAAATTCTACGTTCACTACACAAACCAAATTCACACACTTTTAGAGGTCTTCGGGTTGTAATTGGGCTTAGGTACAGTGGGGATAGACAAGGAAATGGGTGACAAGGGTTTAAAAACTCGGCATTCATGTTGTTGCTTTTCTTTGTGCATAATTTATTTCATGGGGTGTTGTCCAACTTGACTCTTTTTTTTTCACTCAATTTTTCTTTCTTTGAGTATCTCATTATGCCATGAGTCTTTGACTTAGGCAAGTGCTTTTATATCATCTCCATTTTTCGTTTCTTTTCTCTTTTTTTCTTTTTGGTAGAAGTATATGTTTCTACAAACTTTTTTTTTCTTTTGTTGCACTTGCCCTTTTTCAATTTTTCTAAGGATCACCACCCCAAACTTATCTTTTTTGCACGAATTTGGCACTACAACAGTCATGCCGAGCAAGGTAGGAAGTGTTTGGCTTATGGTTAACATAATGGTTTTCACAAACAAGGGGGCGCAGGCTCAACGGGGTTAACAATGGATAAATACAACATTACGGATGGCTAGAAAGGCTAAAGGGTGAAAAAAAACAACTTGCCTTAGTGCGCGTCTTTGTATTGTGTTGTATCAGTAGAACTTACGTAAAATCAGAGAGATAAAGTCATACCTGAATGCACTCTTTTGTGTTTGGTTTTGTTGAAATCTCACCATGTTGGATAAGCTTGCAGGCTCCAAACCACTCTTCATGACAAACAACTTCTTTTTCAGCTTGGGTCTACCATCCCCTATTTCGGTCTAGAGTCGCCAAGTTGCGTCCAACATTTTCTTTCTCAGCTGTATCAACTTCCAGGTTGCCTCGGGAGCTAATCTGGGGTTGCATCTTTCCCTCACGGGTCACTAATCCATCATTTATCCAGTAGAATCCACTTTTATCTGTAACACATGGAAATAAAACAGACACATAAAAACAAAACAAAGTAACAAAGCAAACAAACACAACTTAAACAAAATATAAAACAATAAAAATCCCCACACACTTGAACCAAACATTGTCCGCAATGTTCAATGTCAAGATAAGAGGGGTACTCAGAGTGTCTACTGAGGAGGTGGAGGAGGATACAGATAATGCAACATCAGGCGTTGGATCATCGCATTCATTTCATCCAAAACCGTCCCTTGGCGGCGTTGTTCAACTCCGAACCTTGTGAGCTTCTCACCTTGCTTAGATTGCTCCGTGCGAAGGTGACCGATCTCATTTTGAATCCAACCCCATTGGTATTATGGAATGGAGTAGGACCCTGAAGCTTGGGTCGTTTCTTGTGGTTGTTGGTAAAACTGATCCTCAGTGCTAGGTGCACCCTCCATCTGCTCATCTGCAGGAAAGGAATCAAGAAAATCTTCGTCCCCCTCATCCAGGTCGAGACACTCATAAAGCCAGTTGGCTTTGTTAGTAATACTAATGAAATCATAAGTGGGTAAAGCAAGAATATGAACTTTTTGGCAGACAAGAGAATAGTAATCTTGTTTTACCTCAATCATGCCTTATTGAATCAACGCGGCCATGTCCAGTTTATTCTTACCTGGCACCTGTGGAGCTTCAGCAAGCGCATCACCAAACCCAAAATGGTCGGCAATCTGGGTGATCATTCCGCCAACCGAAATGTCTCCTGAAGTAGCGCGACCAACTATGCCTAGGTAGTCAGTTGCATATGCTGCTACATTGATAGGTGTCTGTGCTGCCATATTGTACAAAAAGAAAAGCTCCCTTTGGGTGGCGACACCGGTGCTATCACCGCGACCGAACATGTTGTACGCCAAAGCCTTCTGAGCGTACCTGAAATAAGGGTTATGGATACCCGATGCTTTTTCCCCCTTGGAAATATATTTAACATTACTTGTTATAGCGGTCCAGAATTCAGTCGGAACAAAAGTATCGGGTACCGTTCCAGGGCCTACTATTGGGAGTTTTAGGATACTCCCCAATTCATCCATAGACAATTCCAAATTAGTATTAAACAAATGAAAATGCAAAGTACCATAGTACTCTTTCTCAGTTCCATTCCACCCATTTTTCAATTTAAATTCAATGGTACTTAAAAATTCAAGAGTAATACGCGCAAAAGTTGGAGCTTCTAACTGCATGAATTCCAACATACCTAAGCTATGGAACATTCAGTGGATTTCATCCTGCAATCCCAATTCCTGCAAAGTGTCAGCACACATGTATCTAGTGGGTGTCAATTTTCTCTTAAGATGAGCAGTATACCTTTTTTGGTGCTCTAAGTCTTCAAACACAATATCGTGCTCATTCGGAGTCCTTCTTGCCCTTTGACGTAGCCGAGATGATTCCGCCACGTTCGTGCTTCTGTCTACTCGACGAGACATGTTATTACCTGCACACAATGAAAAAAACTTGAAATTGAAAAGAAAGATTAGGGAAAAATATTACCGTAGGAAGGTAGAGGATGGCAAATGGAGAAGCTTTTGTGAAGGTGGTTGGATATTTGATGGAGTTTTTAGGGAAAAGGTTGAAGCTTTTTGTGAAGAAAAATGGAGGCTCTTAGGTGTTTTTGAGAGGAAGAGAGATGAAGGTGGGAGAATAGGTAAGAGAAATGGTTTATGAGTGAGTGAATGAGTGATAAAAGATAATTAGTGGGTGTAATTTGAGGTGGGCCCCATGTAAAAACGGTAAAAAAAAAATCAAATTTTTTCAAACGCGCTTGCTGACACTACCGTGTCAGCTGACACAGGCGATCGTGTCAGCGCTCTGCCCATCTCTTCCTTTTTTTTTCAAAGTTGCTTTAAGAGGGGCTGACACGGGCCGTGTCAGCTGACACGGGCGGCTGTGTCAGGCCCCTGGAAACATTTTTCTTCTCCCCTCTCTTCTTGACACGAGCAGTGTCAGCTGACACAGGCGGCCGTGTCAGGTCCCTGTTTTTCCTTTTTTCATTCTTTGTTTTCAAGCTTCGTAACCGGGCTTCTGCTTCCAATTTTCCACAGACTTTTTGCACATGAACTTTTGGCTCCTCTAGCAAACATTGTTCAAACCTACAAGTTAATAATACACAACAACACAAAGAAAATAATTAGACACAAGAGCGTGGGTTGCCTCCCACGTAGCGCTATTGTTTAACGTCGCTTGGCTCGACGGTTGTTCATCTTATCAGGCAAGATGAACAACATCGATTTGACCAACTTCTTGCTCCACATTGTAAGGTTTTAACCTTTGGCCGTTCACTTTAAAAATGTCCCCATTGGATTGATTTTTTATTTCAATTGCTCCATGGGGATATACCTTGTGTACCATAAACGGTCTCGACCATTTTGATCTCAGCTTTCCCGAGAACAACTTCATCCTTGAATTAAACAATAACACCATTTGTCCTTCCCAAAATTCCTTCTTTTGGATCCTTCTATCATGCCATTTTTTTGTTTGATCTTTGAAAATTTTGGCTTTTTCATATGCTCGGTTCCTAAATTCTTCTAACTCATGAAGTTGAAGAATTCGGGACTCTCCCGCTTTTGAAAGATCCAAATTAAGGAATTTTGAAGCCCACAAAGCTTTGTGTTCAAGTTCTAAGGGTAAGTGACAGGCCTTACCATATACCAATTGATAAAGAGACATACCAATCGGTGTTTTGAAAGCAGTTCGGTATGCCCAAAGCGCATCATCAAGCTTACTTGCCCAATCTTTGCGAGATGAGTTAACCGTCTTCTCTAGAATTTGTTTCAACTGCCTATTCGACACTTCAACTTGACCACTTGTTTGCGGGTGGTACAGAGTGGCTATACGATGTTTTACATTATACTTCAAGAGTAGCTTCTCCATTAGGTGATTTAAGAAATGAGTTCCCTCATCACTTATTAGAGCTCTTGGCACTCCAAACCTGACAAATATGTTCTCCTTTAGAAACTTGACTACCACTTTTGCATCATTCGTTGGTAGAGAAACTGCTTCTACCCACTTGGATACATAATCCACCACCACCAAAATATAGTTTTTTCCGAATGAAGGTGGAAATGGTCCCATAAAGTCGATAACCCAAACATCAAAGAGTTCAACTTCCAACATGGGGTTCTGAGGCATCTGATTTCTTTTCAGGATGTTACCCATCCTTTGACACTTATTGTAACACCCTTCTAAAATACCCCAATTATTTAATTAAAATATCACAAATCAGAGTAATTATGCCCTTCAAGGGTGTCACACAACACTTCACACCGTTTTCCAAAATAACAGTCATGCTCTTTATTTAATCAAATAAACATTTGCATAAATCGCAGCGGATATAAATCAAATCAATCAAAACAGGTAACACATTACATGTAAAATGGTTCACAACCAACAGTAAAACATTTAAAACATCCCTTCCCGATGTTACATCTATCAGAGCATGACCCACTAAGGAACTACTCTAGACTCCAAGTACTAGCTCCTACTCAATCACTGCTCGTTACCTGAAAAACAGTTGTAAGGGTGAGTTCCTCAATCGATATGAAAGGCATTATAAAATATCATGTCATGTTAAGTAATTTAACACACTTCATCACCCTAATCAAACATATATTCAGTAACAACACATCAACTCAACATAATACTCAACACCAACACTAACACACGTATAATATTGGAATACATCCATTCATATTATACGCCATACATATATTATGCAATGAGACTCCATGCATGCGGTACCGACTATTTGTGAACATATAGTTCAACCTCACCGTCCAAATCCAGGCACGGCTACCAAGCTCACTAGTCCCACTCATTTGAGACATAGTGACTCACTCACTAATTCCTCACCATGGGAATTAGCTACCAGCCCAAGGGCTATGCTATGCACGCTAATCACCTAGCATGCAAACATCAACAACAATCAAAATGATTTACTCACTAATTCCTCACCATGGGAATTAGCTACCACCGTAAAGGCCACAATATGCATGCTAATCACCTAGCAATGCAACAACAATAACAATTCAAGAATAGACTTATGCTCACACTCTAAGCCGTAAAACAGTCTATTCACGAATGCATACATAACTGATACATTCACAGCATCATGCATACCATCACACATCATCAACACATTTTATCACAAAAGCATATCATATCATACCACATGATCAAACACAGTATTAGCACACTCTACTAATACCTATACTACCCAAAACAACGGGAAATGATCCCTACTACATCATACGTCAGCTAAGTTACATCACTCAGCCTAAACAACCAAAAACTACACAACAACAGTTCTGAAAAACCACCAGTCTGCCCATACGCGTATTGCCTATGCCCATACGCGTATTGCCCATTCCTGACCAAGTCCATACGCGTATTGCCCACGCCCATACGCGTATGCTACGCGTACCACATCCTCATACGCGTACCAACAGAGACAATTTCACGTTCAAAACATCATCTTCCTCATTCATACGCGTATTGCCTAGTGCCATACGCGTACCAGACCATCTCATACGCGTATTGCCTAGTGCCATACGCGTATGACCAGAAACCAGAACTTCCAGATCTGCAATGGCTTTCTCTGCTACGAACCTATCCAAATTCAACCTTCCACAATCCAATTTTATACAATAATCGTTCATATCATCTAACACGAATCATATCTTATTCAATCTCACAAATCCTAACACTATTGCATCAAATTCCTACGAATTTCCTTCAATTTTAATCCAGATTCGTTCATCCCAAAAGTTCACAATTTTCAGCATAATTATTCCAATCAGAGGTAAATCAATGGTCTATCACTACCCATGACATATTATCCCATAATACCCGTTAAACGATGATAAACCCCCCTTACCTGAGTTAATCCGGCAAATCTCTGAGCTCCAAGCTTTTCCTTCCTTCAACCCTCGTTCTCTGGCTCTTTGCCCTTTTCCCTTTTCCACTTTTCTGTCTCTTTTTCCTTTTCACGTGAAAAATAACTCTTTTTACTCAATGGGACCTTTTTACTGATTTCTACTTTTATTCCAATTATAATAATAAAAATAATCCAATAATAATAATCCCAATAATATTCCAATAATTATTATTCCAATAATAATTCAAATTATTATTTAATTAAATTAATAAATATACTATTAACTTAATTTAAATAATTACTTTATTTTATCGGGGTGTTACAACTCTCCCCCACTAAAAGAGTTTTCGTCCTCGAAAACATACCTCAAGCGAATAACTCCGGATAAGACTCTTTCATCTGACTCTCAAGTTCCCAAGTCACATTGCCACCTGCTGGTCCTCCCCAAGCTACCTTTACCAAAGCAATTTCTTTACCCCGCAACTGCTTCAACTCTCGATCCTCGATCCTCATAGGTGATGTTTCAACAGTCAGGTTATCTCTCACCTGTACATCATCTATTTGGACTACATGCGACGGATCATGAATGTACCTCCTCAACTGAGACACATGAAAAACCTCATGCAAATTCGCAAGCGACGGCGGTAAAGCAATACGATAGGCTACCTCCCCTATCCTCTCCAAAATCTGATAAGGACCAATAAATCGAGGTGTCAACTTCTTCGACTTCAAAGCTCGACCAACACCAGTTATCGGAGTAACACGAAGAAACACATGATCTCCCTCTTGGAACTCAAGTGACTTCCTCCTCTTGTCATGATAACTCTTCTGACGACTCTGAGCAATTCTCATCTTCTCCTGAATCATCTTAATCTTTTCCGTAGTTTGTTGAACAATCTCCGGTCCAACCACAGCACTCTCACCGGACTCATACCAACATAAAGGCGTCCGACATCTCCTACCATACAAAGCTTCAAACGGTGCCATACCAATGCTCGAATGAAAACTATTGTTGTAGGTAAACTCAATCAAAGGTAAATAACAATCCCAAGCACCTCCTTTTTCCAAAACACAAGCCCTCAAAAGATCCTCTAGTGACTGAATCGTCCTCTCAGTCTGACCATCAGTCTGCGGATGATATGCAGAACTCAATCTCAGCTTAGTTCCCAAAGCCCTCTGCAAACCTTCCCAAAACTTCGATGTAAATCTAGGATCTCTGTCCGAAACAATACTCGACGGAATACCATGCAAACTTACAATCTTCTCAATATACAACTCAGCTAATCTCTCTAACGGATAATCCATTCTGATCGGAATGAAATGAGCCGATTTTGTCAATCTGTCAACAAATACCCAAATAGCTTCAAAATTCTTATTTGTTCTCGGCAAACCAGAAACAAAATCCATACTGATACTATCCCACTTCCACTCTGGAATAGCCAACGGTTGCATTAGCCCATACGGCTTCTGATGCTCAATCTTTGATTTCTGACAAGTCAAACAGGAATAAACAAAACTCGCAATTTCTCTTTTCATTCCCGGCCACCAAAATAACTTTTTCAAATCATGATACATCTTCGTAGCTCCAGGATGAATACTCAAGCCACTACGATGTCCTTCTTCAAGAATACTCTTCTTAAGTTCGGTAACATCCGGAATGCACACCCGATTACCAATTTTCAAAACACCATTCTCATCAACTCTGAATTCACCACCTTGACCTTGATTCACTAGAGTCAACTTATCAACCAAAAACACATCAGATTTCTGACCTTCTCTAATCTCATCCAGAATACCACTCGTTAACTTCAACATTCCCAATTTAACACTATTGTGAGTACTCTCACACACCAAACTCAAGTCTCTAAACTGCTCAATTAAATCCAATTCTCTAACCATTAACATAGACATATGTAATGATTTCCGACTCAGTGCATCAGCCACTACATTTGCTTTACCCGGATGGTAATTCAAACCAAAGTCATAATCCTTCAGAAACTCTAACCATCTCCTCTGTCTCATATTCAGTTCTTTCTGATCAAACAAATACTTTAAACTTTTATGGTCACTGAAAACCTCAAATCTTGAACCGTACAAATAATGCCTCCATAACTTCAGAACAAATACCACAGCTGCCAACTCTAAATCGTGCGTCGGATAGTTCCTCTCATGAACTCTCAGTTGTCTCGAAGCATAAGCTATAACCTGCTTATTCTGCATCAACACACCACCCAAACCCAACAATGAAGCATCACAGTAAACCTCAAATGGTTCCGACGAACTCGGTAATATCAGAATAGGAGCAGTAGTCAATCTCCTCTTTAACTCTTGGAAACCTTCTTCACATTTTGAGTCCCAAACAAACGCTTGCCCCTTTCTAGTCAACATCGTCAACGGTAACGCCAACTTAGAAAATCCCTCAATGAACTTCCTATAATAACCAGCCAAACCAAGGAAACTTCGAATCTCAGCAACAGACTTAGGAGCTTCCCACTTCGATACCGCTTCTACCTTAGAAGGATCAACAGCAACACCACCTCTTGAAATCACATGACCAAGAAAACTAACCTCTTCTAACCAAAATTCACACTTGGATAGTTTAGCAAATAACTTCTTTTCTCTTAGAACTCCTAAAACCACTCTCAAATGCTCAGCATGCTCTTCTTCAGATTTCGAATACACCAAAATGTCGTCAATAAACACCACAACAAACTTGTCTAGGTACGGATGGAAAATCCTATTCATATACTCCATGAATACTCCAGGCGCATTAGTCACACCAAAAGGCATTACAGAATACTCATAATGTCCATACCTTGTTCTGAAAGCAGTCTTCTGAATATCCTCAGTTTTCACACGTATCTGATGATACCTGGATCTCAAATCTATTTTGCTGAACACACTCGCACCAACCAACTGATCCATCAAATCATCAATCCTCGGCAAAGGATACCGATTCTTGATCGTCACTTTATTCAGTTGCCTGTAGTCCACACACAACCTCATAGTACCTTCTTTCTTCTTAACCAATAACACTGGTGCACCCCACGGTGACACACTCGGACGAATAAATTTCTTATCCAACAGATCTTCCAACTGACTCTTCAATTCAGCTAACTCAACAGCAGACATACGATACGGCGCCATCGATATCGGTCTAGTACCAGGTACCAAATCAATCGAGAACTCAACTTCACGCTCTGGTGGCAATTCATTCACTTCTTCCGGAAACACATCAGGAAAATCACACGCCACGGCTAGATCGCAAATCACCAGTTTATCTTTAGCCTCCAAAGTCGCTGACAGCATAAACAACTCTGCCCCATCTGCTACTGCCTCATTCACCTGCCTTGCTGATAGAAACAAACTCCTTCCTTCTTCAATCTCAGGAAATATCACAGTCTTATCAAAACAGTTGATAGAAACTCGGTTAAACACCAACCAGTTCATACCCAAGATAACATCAATCTGCACTAGTGGAAGACACACTAGGTCCATCCCAAAGTCTCTACCAAAAATACTCAAAGGACAATTTAAACAAACTGAAGTAGTAGTCACTGAACCCTTCGCAGGAGTATCAATCACCAAACTACCATGCATCTCAGATATCTCTAACTTAAGTTTCACAGTACAATCCAAAGATATAAAGGAATGAGTAGCACCGGTGTCAATAATAGCTACAAGAGGAAAGCCATTAATATAACACGTACCTCGGATCAAACGATCATCTGCAGAAGTCTCAGAACTCGATAAGGCAAAGACCTTGCCTCCTGACTGATTCTCTTTCTTCGGCTTAGGACACTGTGGACTGATATGACCCACCTCTCCACAGTTGAAACAAGTCACAGTCTTCAACCGGCAATCTGCAGCCAAATGACCACCTTTTCCACATTTGAAACACTTCTTCTCATTACTGGTGCACTCATGGATACGATGTCTAGCCTGACCACATCTGAAACACTTAGCAGGAGCACTAGAGTCTCCCCCACTAGGCCTCTTCATCCCACTCTGTCTCTGAAAACCTTTGCCAGCTGCATACGGTTTCCCACGATCATTCTGATTCTTGCCTTTTCTATCAACCCTCTGCTGATAGCTCTCCGCTCTGGCTTTGGAATCCTGTTCAAAAATCCTGCAACAGTCAACCAAGTCAGAAAACACTCTGATCCGCTGATATCCAATAGCCTGCTTGATCTCGGGACGTAACCCGTTCTCAAACTTCACGCATTTTGAAAATTCTCCAGCAGCCTCATTATAGGGAGTGTAATACTTTGACAGCTCTGTGAACTTAGCAGCATACTCCGTAACAGACCTGTTACCCTGCTTCAATTCCAAGAACTCTATCTCTTTCTTTCCTCTGACATCCTCTGGAAAGTACTTCCTCAGAAATCTCTCTCTGAACACCGCCCAAGTGATCTCAGCATTCTCAGCAGATTCCAACTCAGTGCGGGTAGCAACCCACCAATCATCAGCTTCCTCTGACAGCATATGCGTACCGAACCTGACCTTCTGGTTATCGGCACACTCAGTCACTCGGAAGATCCTCTCGATCTCCTTCAACCACTTCTGAGCACCATCTGGATCGTATGCTCCCTTGAACATTGGAGGATTGTTCTTCTGGAACTCACTCAGTTGACGAGCAGCTCCCATTCCTACAACATTCGGATTTCCTCCAAGTACTCCAGCTAGCATACCCAGAGCCTCAGCAATCGCAGCATCGTCTCTACCTCTTCCAGCCATCTCTATTCTGAAAACCCAACAAGCTAAAACAATCAGTACTGATAGGGTTACACAACACCTATCCCGTACAGGGAAACAGAATAATTACGACTCGACTCGACCCACTATGCTCTGATACCACTAATGTAACACCCTTCTAAAATACCCCAATTATTTAATTAAAATATCACAAATCAGAGTAATTATGCCCTTCAAGGGTGTCACACAACACTTCACACCGTTTTCCAAAATAACAGTCATGCTCTTTATTTCATCAAATAAACATTTGCATAAATCGCAGCGGATATAAATCAAATCAATCAAAACAGGTAACACATTACATGTAAAATGGTTCACAACCAACAGTAAAACATTTAAAACATCCCTTCCCGATGTTACATCTATCAGAGCATGACCCACTAAGGAACTACTCTAGACTCCAAGTACTAGCTCCTACTCAATCACTGCTCGTTACCTGAAAAACAGTTGTAAGGGTGAGTTCCTCAATCGATATAATAAGCATTATAAAATATCATGTCATGTTAAGTAATTTAACACACTTCATCACCCTAATCAAACATATATTCAGTAACAACACATCAACTCAACATAATACTCAACACCAACACAAACACACGTATAATATTGGAATACATCCATTCATATTATACGCCATACATATATTATGCAATGAGACTCCATGCATGCGGTACCGACTATTTGTGAACATACAGTTCAACCTCACCGTCCAAATCCAGGCACGGCTACCAAGCTCACTAGTCCCACTCATTTGAGACATAGTGACTCACTCACTAATTCCTCACCATGGGAATTAGCTACCACCCCAAGGGCTATGCTATGCACGCTAATCACCTAGCATGCAAACATCAACAACAATCAAAATGATTTACTCACTAATTCCTCACCATGGGAATTAGCTACCACCGTAAAGGCCACAATATGCATGCTAATCACCTAGCAATGCAACAACAACAACAATTCAAGAATAGACTTATGCTCACACTCTAAGCCGTAAAACAGTCTATTCACGAATGCATACATAACTGATACATTCACAGCATCATGCATACCATCACACATCATCAACACATTTTATCACAAAAGCATATCATATCATACCACATGATCAAACACAGTATTAGCACACTCTACTAATACCTATACTACCCAAAACAACGGGAAATGATCCCTACTACATCATACGTCAGCTAAGTTACATCACTCAGCCTAAACAACCAAAAACTGCACAACAACAGTTCTGAAAAACCACCAGTCTGCCCATACGCGTATTGCCTATGCCCATACGCGTATTGCCCATTCCTGACCAAGTCCATACGCGTATTGCCCACGCCCATACGCGTATGCTACGCGTACCACATCCTCATACGCGTACCAACAGAGACAATTTCACGTTCAAAACATCATCTTCCTCATTCATACGCGTATTGCCTAGTGCCATACGCGTACCAGACCATCTCATACGCGTATTGCCTAGTGCCATACGCGTATGACCAGAAACCAGAACTTCCAGATCTGCAATGGCTTTCTCTGCTACGAACCTATCCAAATTCAACCTTCCACAATCCAATTTTATACAATAATCGTTCATATCATCTAACACGAATCATATCTTATTCAATCTCACAAATCCTAACACTATTGCATCAAATTCCTACGAATTTCCTTCAATTTTAATCCAGATTCGTTCATCCCAAAAGTTCACAATTTTCAGCATAATTATTCCAATCAGAGGTAAATCAATGGTCTATCACTACCCATGACATATTATCCCATAATACCCGTTAAACGATGATAAACCCCCCTTACCTGAGTTAATCCGGCAAATCTCTGAGCTCCAAGCTTTTCCTTCCTTCAACCCTCGTTCTCTGGCTCTTTGCCCTTTTCCCTTTTCCACTTTTCTGTCTCTTTTTCCTTTTCACGTGAAAAATAACTCTTTTTACTCAATGGGACCTTTTTACTGATTTCTACTTTTATTCCAATTATAATAATAAAAATAATCCAATAATAATAATCCCAATAATATTCCAATAATTATTATTCCAATAATAATTCAAATTATTATTTAATTAAATTAATAAATATACTATTAACTTAATTTAAATAATTACTTTATTTTATCGGGGTGTTACACTTATCGCACTCTTTGATTAATTGTTGAGCATCTTTGAAAAGTGTAGGCCAGTATAAGCCTGATTGGAGGACTTTCGCTGCGGTTCTATCACCACTAAAGTGTCCACCATAGTCAGAGTCATGGCATACTTTTTGGACATCTCTCTATTCTTCTTCGGGCACACATCTTCTAACCAACCCGTCTACTCCTTTCTTATACAAGAATGGGTCATCCCACAAGTAAAACTTGCAATCATGCACAAACTTTTTCTTTTTGTTAGAGTCAAATTCGCTAGGGATCACCCCACCTACTAGATAGTTCGCGTAGTCTGTGAACCATGACATTCCAATAATAGCAAGGATGTGTTCGTCAGCAAACTCATCCTTTATTGGACGCTTTTCCTCATTCTCCTCTATAGGGGACATCCGAGAGAGGTGATCGGCCATAGTATTTTCACACCCTCTTTTGTCACGAATTTCCACATCAAACTCTTGGAGGAGTAAGATCCATCTCAATAGTCTTTGCTTAGAGTCCTGCTTAGCAAATAAATACTTCAAAGCAGCATGGTCAGTATAAACAATGACTCTAGAACCCAACAGATATTGCCTGAATTTATCAAAGGCATAAACCACCGCTAGCAACTCCTTCTCGGTAGTAGCATAGTTCATCTGTGCAGGGTTTAAAACATGACTAGCATAATATATGACATGCAACAGTTTATCTCTACGTTGCCCAAGAACTGCTCCCACTGCAATGTCACTCGCATCACACATGATCTCAAAAGGTAGAGACCAATCTGGGGCAATGACAATTGGTGCCGTCACCAATTTATTTTTTATAGTTTCAAATGCAACGGCACACTCTTTATCAAAAATAAATGCCTTGTCCTTAACCAAAAGGGTAGTTAAAGGTTTAGCTATCTTAGAAAAGTCTCTTATGAACCTGTGGTAGAAACCCGCATGCCCTAAGAAACTTCTTATACCTTTTTCGTTTATTGGAGGGGGCAGCTTTGCTATTACCTCGATCTTGGCTTGTGACCCAAGAATATGCCTTCGCGCACCATGAAGTGGCACTTCTCCCAGTTGAGAATCAAATTGGTCTGTTGGCATCTTTCTAAGACAAGGGAGAGGTTAGTCAAACAATTATCGAAAGAGAAACCAAATACCGAGAAGTCATCCATGAAGACCTCCATATGCTTTTCAAGCATGTCAGCAAAAATGGAAGTCATGCATCTTTGAAATGTGGCTGGCACATTACATAACCCAAATGGCATTCTTCTGTAAGAAAAAACACCATAGGGGCATGTAAAAGTTGTCTTCTCTTGATCTTCTGGTGCAACCGCTATCTGATTATATCCAGAGTAGCCATCAAGGAAACAATAGTAGTCATGACCAGCCAACCTTTCCAACATCTGATCGGTAAATGGTAAAGGAAAGTGATCCCTTCTTGTCGCCAAGTTCAACCTTCTGTAAACACGTCACCCTGTGACTGTCCTTGTAGGGAGAAACTCATTTTTTTCATTCTTTACCTCGATCTTGGCTTGGTCCACTTCTATTCCCTTGTGGGAAATTTTGTGACCCAAGACTATGCCTTCGCGCACCATGAAGTGGCACTTCTCCCAGTTGAGAATCAAATTGGTCTGTTGGCATCTTTCTAAGACAAGGGAGAGGTTAGTCAAACAATTATCAAAAGAGAAACCAAATACCGAGAAGTCATCCATGAAGACCTCCATATGCTTTTCAAGCATGTCAGCAAAAATGGAAGTCGTGCATCTTTGAAATGTGGCTGGCGCATTACATAACCCAAATGGCATTCTTCTGTAAGCAAAAACACCATAGGGGCATGTAAAAGTTGTCTTCTCTTGATCTTCTGGTGCAACCGCTATCTGATTATATCTAGAGTAGCCATCAAGGAAACAATAGTAGTCATTGTAACACCCTTCAAAAATACCCCAATAATTAATTAAAATAACAAAATATAAATCAGAGTAGATATGCAATTAAGGGTGTCACACTTGACACTTCACACCATTCACCAAAATAGTTTGTCATGCTCATTTATTAATCAGAATAAAATATTGCACAATTCGCAGCGGATGTAAATCTAACAACATGCAAATCCATGTAACACATTACATGTAAACTTGTTCAACAACCAACAATGAAAACAAGTAAAACATCCCGTCCCGATGTTACATATACCAGAGCATGACCCACTAAGGAACTACACTAGACTCCAAGTACTAGCTTCTACTCAATCACTGCTCGTTACCTGAAACATAGTTGTAAGGGTGAGTTCCTCAATCGATATAATAAGCATTATAAAATATCATGTAATGCTAAGTAAATTAACACCTTTCATCACCCTAGTCAGATCACACATTCAGTAACGGCAACACCAACTCATAATCACAATCATACTCAACACAAACACAAAACACACGTATAATATTGGAATACATCCATTCATATTATACGCCATACATACATTATGCAATGAGACTCCATGCATGCGGTACCGACTATTCGTGAACATATAGTTCAACCTCACCGATCAAACCCAGATACGGCTACCAAGCTCACTAGTCCCACTCATTTGAGACCTAGTGACTCACTCACTAATTCCTCACCATGGGAATTAGCTACCGCCCTAAAGGCTATGCTATGCACGCTAAATCACCTAGCATGCAAACATCAACAACAACCCACAACAACTCACTCACTAATTCCTCACCATGGGAATTAGCTACCACCATAAAGGCCATATTATGCACGCTAAATCACCTAGCATGAAAACATCAATAACAATCCACAATGGACATATGCTCACACTCTAAGCCATAAACAGTCCATCATACATCATACATACATAACACTCCAATCCACAATAGATATATTCACAGCATTATGCATACCATCATACATCATCAGCATATTTATCACAGAAGCATATCATGTCATGCCAATTAATAAATCACAATATTAGCACACTCTACTACTAATACCTATACTGCTCAAAACAACGGGAAATGATCCCTACTATATCATACACCAATATAGGCCAATCCTCAATTGTACACAATAATTAAATATCACTTTTTCCCTTTTCAAACAGTGTTAACCGGTTAACGCAACACAGAACACGCTTCCTGGCACATTTTAACAGTGTTAACCGGTTAACGCCCTGGGTTAACCAGTTAACGCAAGACAGACAGCAATTTTTCATAATTCATAACAGTGTTAACCGGTTAACACCCTGGGTTAACCGGTTAACGTAAGACAGAAAGCTGTTCCTGCGCTAACACGAACAGAATGCAGAATTCTCCGCATTTTTCACCGTTTGGAGGACTTCCGGACCTCCGATTCCAATTCCGTAAAAAGCTACACGTTCGGAAAATCACAACTCACCCAAACATAGATTCAATTACAGCTCTAACATAACTTATTCATCACAATTTTTCAGCACTCATCATCCCAATTAGGGTCAATTCAATGGCTTATTACTACCAATTACATGTTAACCCATAATACCCATTAAACGACGATAAACCCCCCTTACCTGAGTTAATCCGGCGAATCTTTTAGCTTCAAGCTCTTCCTTCTTCAACCTTCTTCTCCCGCTCTTCCTCTTTGCCCTTCTCTCACTTTTCTGTCGCTTCTCTGTTTTCACGTGAAAACCCTTTCTTTACCAAATGGAACTCTTTATATATATTCCAACTTTATTATTCCAATAATAATAATCCAATAATAATCCAATTATTTAATTAAATTAATAAATATACTATTAACTTAAATTAAATAATTATCATATTTTATCGGGGTGTTACAACTCTCCCCCACTAAAAGAGTTTTCGTCCTCGAAAACATACCTCAAGCGAATAACTCAGGATAAGACTCCTTCATCTGACTCTCAAGTTCCCAAGTCACATTGCCACCTGCTGGTCCTCCCCAAGCCACCTTTACCAAAGCAATCTCTTTACCCCGCAACTGCTTCAACTCTCGATACTCGATCCTCATAGGTGATGTTTCAACAGTCAGGTTATCTCTCATCTCTACATCATCTACTTGGACCACATGCGACGGATCAGGAATGTACCTCCTCAACTGAGACACATGAAAAACCTCATGCAAATTCGCAAGTGACGGCGGTAAAGCGATACGATAGGCTACCTCCCCTATCCTCTCCAAAATCTGATAAGGACCAATAAATCGAGGTGTCAACTTTTTCGACTTCAAAGCTCGACCAACCCCAGTTATCGGAGTAACACGAAGAAACACATGATCTCCCTCTTGAAACTCAAGTGACTTCCTCCTCTTGTCGTGATAACTCTTCTGACGACTCTGAGCAATTCTCATCTTATCCTGAATCATCTTAATCTTTTCCGTAGTCTGTTGAACAATTTCCGGTCCAACCACAACACTCTCGCCGGACTCATACCAACATAAAGGTGTCCGACATCTCCTACCATACAAAGCTTCAAACGGTGCCATACCAATGCTCGAATGAAAACTATTGTTGTAGGTAAACTCAATCAAAGGTAAATAACAATCCCAAGCACCTCCCTTTTCCAAAACACAAGCCCTCAAAAGATCCTCCAGTGACTGAATCGTCCTCTCAGTCTGACCATCAGTCTGCGGATGATATGCAGAACTCAATCTCAGCTTAGTTCCCAAAGCCCTCTGCAAACCTTCCCAGAACTTCGATGTAAATCTAGGATCTCTGTCCGAAACAATACTCGATGGAATACCATGCAAACTTACAATTTTCTCAATATACAACTCAGCTAATCTCTCTAACGGATAATCCATTCTGATCGGAATGAAATGAGCCGATTTTGTCAATCTGTCAACAATCACCCAAATAGCTTCAAAATTCTTAATTGTCCTCGGTAAACCAGAAACAAAATCCATACTGATACTATCCCACTTCCACTCTGGAATAGCCAACGGTTGCATTAGCCCAGACGGCTTCTGATGCTCAATCTTTGACTTCTGACAAGTCAAACAAGAATAAACAAAACTCGCAATTTCTCTTTTCATTCCCGGCCACCATAATAACTTTTTCAAATCATGATACATCTTCGTAGCCCCAGGATGAATACTCAGGCCACTACGATGTCCTTCCTCAAGAATACTCTTCTTAAGTTCGGTAACATCCGGAATACACACCCGATTACCAAATTTCAAAACACCATTCTCATCAACTCTGAATTCACCACCTTGACCTTGATTCACTAGAGTCAACTTATCAACCAAAAGCACATCGGATTTCTGACCCTCTCTAATCTCATCCAGAATACCACTCGTTAACTTCAACATTCCCAATTTAACACTATTGTGAGTACTCTCACACACCAAACTCAAGTCTCTAAACTGCTCAATTAAACCCAATTCCTTAATCATTAACATAGACATATGCAATGATTTCCGACTCAATGCATCATCCACTATGTTTGCTTTACCCGGATGGTAATTCAAACCAAAGTCATAATCCTTCAGAAACTCTAACCATCTCCTCTGTCTCATATTCAGCTCTTTCTGATCAAACAAATACTTTAAACTCTTATGGTCACTAAAAACCTCAAATCTTGACCCGTACAAGTAATGCCTCCATAACTTCAGAACAAATACCACAGCTGCCAACTCTAAATCGTGTGTCGGATAGTTCCTCTCATGAACCTTCAGTTGTCTCGAAGCATAAGCTACAACCTGCTTATTCTGCATCAAAACACCACCCAAACCCAACAATGAAGCATCACAGTAAACCTCAAATGGTTCCGACGGACTTGGTAATATCAGAATAGGAGCAGTAGTTAACCTTCTCTTTAACTCTTGGAAACCTTCTTCACATTTTGAGTCCCAAACAAACGCTTGCCCCTTTCTAGTCAACATCGTCAACGGTAACGCCAACTTAGAAAATCCCTCAATGAATTTCCTATAATAACCTGCAAGTCCAAGAAAACTCCTTATCTCAGAAACTGACTTCGGAGCTTCCCACTTAGATACCGCTTCTATCTTAGAAGGATCAACAGCAACACCACCTCTTGAAATCACATGACCAAGAAAACTAACCTCTTCTAACCAAAATTTACACTTGGACAGTTTAGCAAATAACTTCTTTTCTCGTAGAACCCCTAAAACCACTCTCAAATGTTCAGCATGCTCTTCTTCAGATTTCGAATACACCAAAATATCGTCAATAAACACCACAACAAACTTGTCTAGGTACGGATGGAAAATCCTATTCATATACTCCATAAATACCCCAGGCGCATTAGTCACACCAAAAGGCATTACAGAATACTCATAATGTCCATACCTTGTTCTGAAAGCAGTCTTCTGAATATCCTCAGTTTTCACACGTATCTGATGATACCCCGATCTCAAATCTATTTTGCTGAACACACTCGCACCAACCAACTGATCTATCAAATCATCAATCCTCGGCAAAGGATACCGATTCTTGATCGTCACTTTATCCAGTTGCCTGTAGTCCACACACAACCTCATAGTACCTTCTTTCTTCTTAACCAATAACACTGGTGCGCCCCACGATGACACACTCGGACGAATAAATTTCTTATCCAACAGATCTTCCAGTTGACTCTTCAATTCAGTTAACTCAACAGCAGACATACGGTACGGAGCCATCGATATCGGCCTAGTACGAGGTACCAAATCAATCGAGAACTCAACTTCACGTTCTGGCGGTAATTCATTCACTTCCTCAGGAAACACATCAGGAAAATCACACACCACGGCTAGATCGCAAATCACCAGTTTATCTTTAGCCTCTAAGGTTGCTAACAGCATAAACAACTCTGCCCCATCTGCTACTGCTTCATTCACCTGCCTTGCTGATAGAAACAAACTCTTTCCTTCCTCCATCTCAGGAAAGATCACAGTCTTATCAAAACAGTTGATAGAAACTCGGTTAAACACCAACCAGTTCATACCTAGGATAACATCAATCTGCACTAGTGGAAAACACACGAGGTCCATCCCAAAGTCTCTACCAAAAATACTCAAAGGACAATTTAAACAAACTGAAGTAGTAGTCACTGAACCCTTCGCAGGAGTATCAATCACCATACTTCTATGCATCTCAGATATCTCTAATTTAAGTTTCACAGCACAATCCAAAGATATAAAGGAATGAGTCGCACCTGTGTCAATAATAGCTACAAGAGGAAAGCCATTAATATAACACGTACCTCGGATCAAACGATCATCTGCAGAAGTCTCAGAACCCGATAAAGCAAAGACCTTACCTCCCGACTGGTTCTCCTTCTTCGGCTTAGGACACTGTGGACTGATATGACCCATCTCTCCACAGTTGAAACAAGTCACAGTCTTCAACCGGCACTCTGCAGCCAAGTGACCACCTTTTCCACACTTGAAACACTTCTTCTCAGTACTGGTACACTCATGGATACGATGTCCAGCCTGACCACATCTGTAACACTTAACAGGGGCACTGGAGTCTCCCCCACTAGGTCTCCTCATCCCACTCTGTCTCTGGAAACCCTTGCCAGCTGCATACGGTTTCCCACGATCATTCTGATTCTTGCCTTTCCTATCAACCCTCTGCTGATAGCTCTCTGCTCTGGCCTTGGTATCCTGTTCAAAAATTCTGCAACAGTCAACCAAGTCGGAAAACACTCTGATCCGCTGATACCCAATAGCCTGCTTGATCTCGGGACGTAACCCGTTCTCAAACTTCACACATTTTGAAAATTCCCCAGTAGCCTCATCATAGGGAGTGTAATACTTCGACAGCTCTGTGAACTTAGCAGCATACTCAGTAACAGACCGGTTGCCCTGCTTCAGTTCTAAGAACTCTATCTCTTTCTTTCCTCTGACATCCTCTGGAAAGTACTTCCTCAGGAATCTCTCTCTGAACACCGCCCAAGTGATCTCAGCACTCCCAGCAGCTTCCAACTCAGTGCGGGCAGCAACCCACCAATCATCTGCTTCCTCTGACAGCATATGCGTACCGAACCTGACCTTCTGGTTATCGGCACACTCAGTCACTCGGAAGATCCTCTCGATCTCCTTCAACCACTTCTGAGCACCATCTGGATCGTATGCTCCCTTGAACATTGGAGGATTGTTCTTCTGGAACTCACTCAGTTGACGAGCAGCTCCCAATCCCACAACATTCGGATTCCCTCCAAGTACTCCAGCTAGCATACCCAGAGCCTCAGCAATCGCAGCATCGTCTCTACCTCTTCTAGCCATCTCTATTCTGAGTTAATCCAACAAGCTAAAATAATAAGTACTGATAGGGTTACACAACACCTATCACATACCGGGAAACAGAATAATTACGACTCGACTCGACCGACTATGCTCTGATACCACTAATCTAACACCCTTCTAAAATACCCCAATAATTAATTAAAATAACAAAATATAAATCAGAGTAGATATGCAATTAAGGGTGTCACACTTGACACTTCACACCATTCACCAAAATAGTTTGTCATGCTCATTTATTAATCAGAATAAAATATTGCACAATTCGCAGCGGATGTAAATCTAACAACATGCAAATCCATGTAACACATTACATGTAAACTTGTTCAACAACCAACAATGAAAACAAGTAAAACATCCCGTCCCGATGTTACATATACCAGAGCATGACCCACTAAGGAACTACACTAGACTCCAAGCACTAGCTTCTACTCAATCATTGCGCGTTACCTGAAACATAGTTGTAAGGGTGAGTTCCTCAATCGATATAATAAGCATTATAAAATATCATGTAATGCTAAGTAAATTAACACCTTTCATCACCCTAGTCAGATCACACATTCAGTAACGGCAACACCAACTCATAATCACAATCATACTCAACACAAACACAAAACACACGTATAATATTGGAATACATCCATTCATATTATACGCCATACATACATTATGCAATGAGACTCCATGCATGCGGTACCGACTATTCGTGAACATATAGTTCAACCTCACCGATCAAACCCAGATACGGCTACCAAGCTCACTAGTCCCACTCATTTGAGACCTAGTGACTCACTCACTAATTCCTCACCATGGGAATTAGCTACCGCCCTAAAGGCTATGTTATGCACGCTAAATCACCTAGCATGCAAACATCAACAACAACCCACAACAACTCACTCACTAATTCCTCACCATGGGAATTAGCTACCACCATAAAGGCCATATTATGCACGCTAAATCACCTAGCATGCAAACATCAACAACAATCCACAATGGACATATGCTCACACTCTAAGCCATAAACAGTCCATCATACATCATACATACATAACACTCCAATCCACAATAGATATATTCACAGCATTATGCATACCATCATACATCATCAGCATATTTATCACAGAAGCATATCATGTCATGCCAATTAATAAATCACAGTATTAGCACACTCTACTACTAATACCTATACTGCTCAAAACAACGGGAAATGATCCCTACTATATCATACACCAATATAGGCCAATCCTCAATTGTACACAATAATTAAATATCACTTTTTCACTTTTCAAACAGTGTTAACCGGTTAACGCCCTGGGTTAACCGGTTAACGCAACACAGAACACGCTTCCTGGCACATTTTAACAGTGTTAACCGGTTAACGCCCTGGGTTAACCGGTTAACGCAAGACAGACAGCAATTTTTTCATAATTCATAACAGTGTTAACCGGTTTACACCCTGGGTTAACCGGTTAACGCAAGACAGAAAGCTGTTCCTGCGCTAACACGAACAGAATGCAGAATTCTCCGCATTTTTCACCGTTTGGAGGACTTCCGGACCTCCGATTCCAATTCCGTAAAAAGCTACACGTTCGGAAAATCACAACTCACCCAAACATAGATTCAATTACAGCTCTAACATAACTTCTTCATCACAATTTTTCAGCACTCATCATCCCAATTAGGGTCAATTCAATGGCTTATTACTAACCCATTACATGTTAACCCATAATACCCATTAAACGACGATAAACCCCCCTTACCTGAGTTAATCCGGCGAATCTTTTAGCTTCAAGCTCTTCCTTCTTCAACCTTCTTCTCCCGCTCTTCCTCTTTGCCCTTCTCTCACTTTTCTGTCGCTTCTCTGTTTTCACGTGAAAACCCTTTCTTTACCAAATGGAACTCTTTATATATATTCCAACTTTATTATTCCAATAATAATAATCCAATAATAATCCAATTATTTAATTAAATTAATAAATATACTATTAACTTAAATTAAATAATTATCATATTTTATCGGGGTGTTACAGTCATGACCAGCCAACCTTTCCAACATCTGATCGGTGAATGGTAAAGGAAAGTGATCCCTTCTTGTCGCCAAGTTCAACCTTCTGTAATCGATGCAAACACGTCACCCCGTGACTGTCCTTGTAGGGAGAAACTCATTTTTCTCATTCTTTATCACGATAGTCCCTCCTTTATTTGGAACCACATGAACATGACTTAACCAAGAGCTATCGAATATGGGATAAATTAACCCCGCATCTAATAGTTTAACAACCTCTTTCCTAACCACTTCCTTCATTGCAGGATTTAGTCTCCTTTGGGGTTGCACCACTGGTTTGTGACCATCCTCCATGAGAATTTTATGCATACATACCGTAGGACTAATCCCCTTCAAGTCTTCTATGGCCCATCCCATTGCACTTTTTTGCTTCTTCAGAACCTTGACGAGCTTGTCTTCTTGGGAACCTTCTAAATTAGAGCTTATACTAGTCGAGCATCTCCTTTCAGAATCTAGAAAAACATACTTGAGATTTTCAGGCAGTTGTTTTAGTTCAGCTACTTTCTTGGTCTTATCTTTCTTTTCCTCCAACTGAGGCTCCCTCAAGTTTTCCCACCGGAGTGATCGGGATCCTTTAAAGGGTGGTTGTGTTTCCATCATAGCTAACACTTCCCTCTCCTTTTCATCAACTTCTTGAGTGTCTTTAGAAATTGATAGACTTAGAACTCTCTCCAAGGGCAATTGTGGTTCACCTAAAGGATTTTCTTGCAGAACCACTTGATCAATCACCTCTATGTGTTGACTAGTGGCCACATCATCTTTGTATCTCATGGTGTTTCGCACATCAATTTTCAACTCTTCATCGTAAACTTTTAGAGTCATGGTGCCTTCTTCTATATCTATCAAACATCTTCCTATCTCCAAAAATGGTCTACCAAGAATGAGCGGTATCTCTTCATCTTCCGGCATTTCTAAGATGACAAAGTCCACCGAAAACACAAACTTATCAATATTCACAAGAATATCATCCACTACTCCATAGGGTCTCTTCACATAGTGGTCAGCAAATTGAAGTGTCATTCTGGTATCTTGCACTTTTCCGATCCCCAACCTCTTGTAAATGGATAACAGCATGAGACTCACACTTGCCCCCAAGTCTATAAGGGCCTTTTTGAAAGATCTATCCCCAATACTGCAAGGGATAGTTACCGAGCCTCGATCTTTCTTCTTCACCGGTATCTTCATACTGTCGCAACCTGAAAAATAAAGTGTGCGAAAAAACAACCGGCGAAAGAAAATGAATGAAGAGTCGCCACCGTGCGTTATTTATCGCAAAGGAAAGAAAGGAAACGCTCGAAGTAAACCTGAAAAGAGGAAAGGAAAAGACAAGGTCTCGCAACCAAATCTTGGGTTCGGGAATCGGTTACGCGAAGGGAAGGTATTAGCACCCCTACGCATCCGTAGTACTCTACGGGATCCACTTTTGTAGTTCTTGTCTAAAGGGTGTGAGTTTATCTTGTGCTGTTTACTAAAAAAGGGGTTAAATGAAAATGACTCGCACGGATGTCGCATCCACTACATACGTATCTCATTTGAATATGAGAATCAGAGTCTTCGTAGCTCGGCTACCTAGGGGTTAAGGGCAATTGTGCTCGCTAAGACATCGCGTCTTATGCCTACGTATCTCATCTGGAATGAGAATCAGAGCAAGCCGTAGTTCGGCTAACTACGGGGTTATGGATTGGGTTTTGGACGAACGACGTTACTACGCAATCTACCGGATGCTCGACCTTTGGAGACTTACTCGCCTGTAGTAGAAAGAGTAAACGTGTGTTTAGGAGAAGAAAAATCAATGAAGGGTTAGGGTTTGGGATGCTCATGCAAAAAGGCAATCCTTTACGAAGGAACCTATAAAAAAAATAAACACACAAAAACATTGCCTCCTATCGAGGTCTTCCAGCTAGGAAAGCAGTAAAATGCGGGAAAAATGTAAAAGTACCACGCGGATAAAGATCCGAAGTAACAACAATTAGAGGAATGGGAAACCCAAGGATCCTTCCAAGCTAAACACCATCAAAGAAAGTGAGTCAGTACAGGTAATCGGAATTAAACCTCCAGGCGGTATCTGTAACACCCTTCTAAATACCCCAAATTATTTAATTAAAATAATAATAAATCAATCAGAGTAATTATGCCCCGAAGGGTGTCACACAATCATTTCACAACCATCATCAGAATATCCTGTCATGCTCATTTATTTAATCCAAATTATAAAGTATCTGCATAATACGCAGCGGATAAAATCAATTCAATTATTCACATCATGTAACATATTACATGCAAAATGGTTCACAACCAATCAATAAAATATTCAAACAACCCATCCCGATGTTACATCTATCAGAGCATGACCCACTAGGAGACTACACTAGACTCCAAGCACTAGCTCCTACTCAACTCACTGCTCGTTACCTGAAAAATAGGTGTAAGGGTGAGTTCCTCAATCAATATAATAAGCATTATACAACATTATGTAATGTGAAGTAAATAACGCATCAAATCACCCTAACCAGACTACACACTCAATAACGGCAGCATCAATTCAAATATCATACTCAACCATAACATATCACATATGTATAATCTCCAACCATACTCAACATCAACAACACAACACACAACACACATATAATACTGGAATACATCCAATCATATTATATGCCATACATTCATTTATGCAATGAGACTCAACATATGCGGTACCGACTCTTCTCGAACATACAGTTCAAGCTCACCGATCCCTCCAGATACGGCTACTAAGCTCACTAGTCCCACTCATTGAGATCTAATGACTCACTCACTAATTCCTCACCGTGGGAATTAGCTACAGCCCCGAAGGCTAGACTATGCACACGACTCATCTAGTATGCAAACATCAACAACAATTCAACAAGAATTCACTCACTAATTCCTCACCATGGGAATTAGCTACAGCCCCACAGGCTATGCCATGCATGCTAATCATCTAGCAATGCAACATCAACAACAACTCAAGAATAGACAATATGCTCACACTATAAGTCATACAACAGTCTATTCACAATGCATGCATAACTGATACATTCACAGTATAATACACACCATCACATATCATCACATTTTATCACAAAAGCAACTCATATCATGCCATATAATCAATCATAGTATTAGCACACCTTACTAATACCTATGCCACTCAAAACAACGGGAAATGATCCCTATTACATCAGTCCCCAGCTAAGTCACATCACTCAGCCTAAACAGCCAAAAACTGCACCACCATAACACAGGAAATCACAATTTAATATCCACTTCTGCACAGCACAGTTCGCGCCGCGCAGCAGGGTTCGCGCCGCGAACGGTGTGTTACAGAACCCTTCTGGAATTGACAGTTCGCGCCGCGAACGGGGCTTCGCGCCGCGAATCGCGCGCGAACAGAACCCTCTGCTACAGAAAACAGATTTCAGGTCTACAATGGTTTTCCCTATTACGAAACCTATCCGATCCAACCTTCCACAGTCCAATTTACATCAATTAATCGTCCTCATTGTCAACACAATTCGTATCTTATTTGATTACACCAAACCTAACACGTTTACATCAAATTCCTACGAATTTCCTCTCGATTCTTCCCCAATTTCATTCATCCCAAAAGTTCACAATTTCACCCTAATCATCCAATTCGGAGGTAATTCAAAGGTCTATCACTACCCATGACATATTATCATATAATACCCGTTAAATCAACGATAAACCCCCCTTACCTGAGTTAATCCGGCAAATTCTGCAGCTTCAAGCTCTTCCTCTTCTCTTGTTCTGCCTTTTGCCCTTTTTCTCTTTCAGCCGCTTCTCTTTTCCTTTTCACGTGAAAACCCTTGTTCCAAAATTGGGACTTTTTATTCCAACTTATATATTCCAATAAATAATTATTCCAATAATTATTATTCCCAAAATAATAATAATAATCCAAAATTCCAATTATTCAATTAAATTAATAAATAAAATATTAATTTAAATTAAATAATTATCTTATTTTAATTGGGGTGTTACAACTCTCCCCCACTAAAAGAGTTTTCGTCCTCGAAAACATACCTCAAGCGAACAACTCTGGATAAGACTCCTTCATCTGACTCTCCAGTTCCCAAGTCACATTGCCACCTGCTGGTCCTCCCCAAGCTACCTTCACCAAGGCAATCTCTTTACCCCGCAACTGCTTCAACTCTCGATCCTCGATCCTCATAGGTGATGTTTCAACAGTCAGGTTATCTCTCACCTGTACATCATCTACTTGGACAACATGCGACGGATCATGAATGTATCTCCTCAACTGAGACACATGAAAAACATCATGCAAATTCGCAAGCGACGGCGGTAAAGCGATACGATAGGCTACCTCCCCTATCCTCTTCAAAATCTGATAAGGACCAATAAATCGAGGAGTCAACTTCTTTGACTTCAAAGCTCGACCAACACCAGTTATCGGAGTAACACGAAGAAACACATGATCTCCCTCTTGGAACTCAAGTGACTTCCTCCTCTTATCATGATAACTCTTCTGACGACTCTGAGCAATTCTCATCTTATCCTGAATCATCTTAATCTTTTCCGTAGTCTGTTGAACAATTTCCGGTCCAACCACAGCACTCTCGCCGGACTCATACCAACATAAAGGTGTCCGACATCTCCTACCATACAAAGCTTCAAACGGTGCCATACCAATGCTCGAATGAAAACTATTGTTGTAGGTAAACTCAACCAAAGGTAAATAACAATCCCAAGCACCTCCTTTTTCCAAAACACAAGCTCTCAAAAGATCCTCTAATGACTGAATCGTCCTCTCAGTCTGACCATCAGTCTGCGGATGATATGCAGAACTCAATCTCAACTTAGTTCCCAAAGCCTTCTGTAAACCTTCCCAGAACTTCGATGTAAATCTAGGATCTCTGTCCGAAACAATACTCAACGGAATACCATGCAAACTCACAATCTTCTCAATATACAACTCAGCTAATCTCTCCAACGGATAATCCATTCTGATCGGAATGAAATGAGCTGATTTCGTCAATCTATCAACAATCACCCAAATAGCCTCAAAATTCTTAACTGTTCTCGGTAAACCCGAAACAAAATCCATACTGATACTGTCCCACTTCCACTCTGGAATAGCCAACGGTTGCATTAGCCCAGACGGCTTCTGATGCTCAATCTTCGACTTCTGACAAGTCAAACAGGAATAAACAAAACTCGCAATTTCTCTTTTCATTCCCGGCCACCAAAACAACTTTTTCAAATCATGATACATCTTCGTAGCTCCAGGATGAATACTCAAACCACTACGATGTCCTTCCTCAATAATACTCTTCTTAAGTTCTGTGACATCCGGAACGCACGCCCGATTACCAAATCTCAAAATACCATTCCCATCAACTCTGAATTCACCACCCTGACCTTGATTTACTAAGGTCAACTTATCAACCAAAAGCATATCGGATTTCTGACCCTCTCTGATCTCATCCAAAATACCACTTGTTAGTTTCAACATTCCCAATTTAACACTATTGTGAGTACTCTCACACACCAAACTCAAGTCTCTAAACTGCTCAATTAACTCCAATTCCTTGACCATTAACATAGACATATGTAATGATTTCCGACTCAAAGCATCGGCCACTACATTTGCTTTACCCGGATGATAATTCAAACCAAAATCATAATCCTTCAAAAATTCTAACCATCTTCTGTGTCTCATATTCAACTCTTTCTGATCAAACAAATACTTTAAACTCTTATGGTCACTGAAAACTTCAAATCTTGACCCATATAAGTAATGCCTCCATAACTTAAGAACAAATACCACAGCTGCCAACTCTAAATCATGCGTCGGATAGTTCCTCTCATGAACCCTTAACTGTCTTGAAGCATAAGCTATAACCTGCTTATTCTGCATTAACACACCACCTAAACCCAACAATGAAGCATCACAATAAACCTCAAATAATTCCGACGAACTCGGTAATATCAGAATAGGAGCAGTAGTCAACCTTCTCTTCAACTCTTGGAAACCTTCTTCACATTTTGAGTCCCAAACAAACGCTTGCCCCTTTCTAGTCAACATCGTCAATGGTAACGCCAACTTAGAAAATCCCTCAATAAACTTCCTATAATAACCTGCAAGTCCCAGAAAACTCCTTATCTCAGAAACTGACTTCGGAGCTTCCCACATAGATACCGCTTCTATCTTAGAAGGATCAACAGCAATACCATCTCTGGAAATCACATGACCAAGAAAACTAACCTCTTCTAACCAAAATTCACACTTGGATAGTTTAGCGAATAACTTCTTTTCTCGTAGAACTCCCAAAACCACTCTCAAATGCTCAGCATGCTCTTCTTCAGATTTCGAATACACCAAAATATCATCAATAAACACCACAACAAATTGATCTAGGTACGGATGGAAAATCCTATTCATATACTCCATAAACACTCCAGGCGCATTAGTCACACCAAAAGGCATTACAGAATACTCATAATGTCCATACCTTGTTCTGAAAGCAGTCTTCTGAATATCCTCAGTCTTCACACGTATCTGATGATACCCAGATCTCAAATCTATTTTGCTGAACACGCTTGCACCAACCAACTGGTCCATCAAGTCATCAATCCTCGGTAACGGATACCGATTCTTGATCGTCACTTTATTCAGTTGCCTGTAGTCCACACACAACCTCATAGTACCTTCTTTCTTCTTAACCAATAACACTGGTGCACCCCACGGTGACACACTAGGACGAATAAATTTCTTATCCAACAAATCTTCCAACTGACTCTTCAATTCAGTTAACTCAACAGCAGACATACGATAAGGAGCCATCGATATCGGTCTAGTACCAGGTACCAATTCAATTGAGAACTCAACTTCACGCTCTGGCGGTAATTCATTCACTTCTTCAGGAAACACATCAGGAAAATCACACACCACGGCTAAGTCGCCAATCGCCAGTTTACCTTTAGCCTCCAAAGTCGCTAATAGCATAAACAGCTCTGCCCCATCAGCTACTTCCTCATTCACTTGCCTTGCTGATAAAAACAAACTCTTTTCTTCCTCAACTTCAGGAAATACCACAGTCTTATCAAAACAATTGATAGAAACTCGGTTAAACACCAACCAATTCATACCCAAGATAACATCAATTTGCACTAACGGGAGACACACAAGGTCTATCTCGATTTCTCTACCAAAAATACTCAAGGGACAACTTAAACAAACAGAAGTAGTAGTCACTGAACCCTTCGCAGGAGTATCAATCACCATACTACCAAACATCTCAGATATCTCTAACTTAAGTTTCACGGCACAATCCAAAGATATAAAAGAATGAGTCGCACCTGTGTCAATAATAGCTACAAGAGGAAAGCCATTAATACAACACGTACCTCGGATCAAACGATCATCTGCAGAAGTCTCAGAACCTGATAAAGCAAAAACCTTGCCTCCTGACTGATTCTCTTTCTTTGGCTTTGGACACTGTGGACTGATATGACCCGACTCTCCACAGTTGAAACAAGTCACAGTCTTCAACCGGCACTCTGCAGCCAAATGACCACCTTTTCCACACTTGAAACATTTCATCTCAGCACTGGTACACTCATGAACACGATGTCCAACTCGACCACATCTGTAACACTTAACAGGAGCACTAGAATCTCCCCCACTAGGCCTCTTCATCCCACTCTGCCTCTGAAAACCCTTGCCAGCTGCATACGGTTTTCAACGATCAATCTGATTCTTGCCCTTCCTATCGACTCTCTGCTGGTAGCTCTCAGCTCTGGCCTTGGAATCCTGTTCAAAAATCCTGCAACAGTCGACTAAATCAGAAAACACTCTAATCCTTTGATACCCAATCGCCTGCTTGATCTCGGGACGCAACCCGTTCTCAAACTTCACACACTTAGAAAATTCCCCAGCAGCCTCAGCATAGGGAGTGTAGTACTTCGACAGCTCTGTGAACTTAGCCGCATACTCCGTAACAGACCTGTTACCCTGCTTCAATTCCAAGAACTCTATCTCCTTCTTTCCTCTGACATCCTCGGGAAAATACTTCCTCAGAAATCTCTCTCTGAACACAGCCCAAGAAATCTCAGCATCTCCAGCAGCCTCCAACTCAGTGCGGGTAGCAACCCACCAATCATCGGCTTCTTCTGATAGCATATGCGTACCGAACCTGACCTTCTGGTTATCAGCACACTCAGTTACTCGGAAAATTCTCTCTATCTCTTTCAACCACTTCTGAGCACCATCTGGGTCGTATGCTCCCTTAAACATTGGAGGATTGTTCTTTTGGAACTCACTCAACTGACGAGCAGCTCCCATTCCCACAACATTCGGATTTCCTCCAAGTACTCCAGCCAGCATACCCAGAGCCTCAGCAATCGCAGCATCATCTCTACCTCTTCCAGCCATCTCTATTCTGAAAACCCAACAAGCCAAAACAATAAGTACTGATAGGGTCACACAACACCTATCCCGTACAGGGAAAACAGAATAATTACGACTCGACACGACCGACGATGCTCTGATACCACTAATGTAACACCCTTCTAAATACCCCAAATTATTTAATTAAAATAATAATAAATCAATCAGAGTAATTATGCCCCGAAGGGTGTCACACAATCATTTCACAACCATCATCAGAATATCCTGTCATGCTCATTTATTTAATCCAAATTATAAAGTATCTGCATAATACGCAGCGGATAAAATCAATTCAATTATTCACATCATGTAACATATTACATGCAAAATGGTTCACAACCAATCAATAAAATATTCAAACAACCCATCCCGATGTTACATCTATCAGAGCATGACCCACTAGGAGACTACACTAGACTCCAAGCACTAGCTCCTACTCAACTCACTGCTCGTTACCTGAAAAATAGGTGTAAGGGTGAGTTCCTCAATCAATATAATAAGCATTATACAACATTATGTAATGTTAAGTAAATAACGCATCAAATCACCCTAACCAGACTACACACTCAATAACGGCAGCATCAATTCAAATATCATACTCAACCATAACATATCACATATGTATAATCTCCAACCATACTCAACATCAACAACACAACACACAACACACATATAATACTGGAATACACCCAATCATATTATATGCCATACATTCATTTATGCAATGAGACTCAACATATGCGGTACCGACTCTTCTCGAACATACAGTTCAAGCTCACCAATCCCTCCAGATACGGCTACTAAGCTCACTAGTCCCACTCATTGAGATCTAATGACTCACTCACTAATTCCTCACCGTGGGAATTAGCTACAGCCCCGAAGGCTAGACTATGCACACGACTCATCTAGTATGCAAACATCAACAACAATTCAACAAGAATTCACTCACTAATTCCTCACCATGGGAATTAGCTACAGCCCCACAGGCTATGCCATGCATGCTAATCATCTAGCAATGCAACATCAACAACAACTCAAGAATAGACAATATGCTCACACTATAAGTCATACAACAGTCTATTCACAATGCATGCATAACTGATACATTCACAGTATAATACACACCATCACATATCATCACATTTTATCACAAAAGCAACTCATATCATGCCATATAATCAATCATAGTATTAGCACACCTTACTAATACCTATGCCACTCAAAACAACGGGAAATGATCCCTATTACATCAGTCCCCAGCTAAGTCACATCACTCAGCCTAAACAGCCAAAAACTGCACCACCATAACACAGGAAATCACAATTTAATATCCACTTCTGCACAGCACAGTTCGCGCCGCGCAGCAGGGTTCGCGCCGCGAACGGTGTGTTACAGAACCCTTCTGGAATTGACAGTTCGCGCCGCGAACGGGGCTTCGCGCCGCGAATCGCGCGCGAACAGAACCCTCTGCTACAGAAAACAGATTTCAGGTCTACAATGGTTTTCCCTATTACGAAACCTATCCGATCCAACCTTCCACAGTCCAATTTACATCAATTAATCGTCCTCATTGTCAACATAATTCGTATCTTATTTGATTACACCAAACCTAACACGTTTACATCAAATTCCTACGAATTTCCTCTCGATTCTTCCCCAATTTCATTCATCCCAAAAGTTCACAATTTCACCCTAATCATCCAATTCAGAGGCAATTCAAAGGTCTATCACTACCCATGACATATTATCATATAATACCCGTTAAATCAACGATAAACCCCCCTTACCTGAGTTAATCCGGCAAATTCTGCAGCTTCAAGCTCTTCCTCTTCTCTTGTTCTGCCTTTTGCCCTTTTTCTCTTTCAGCCGCTTCTCTTTTCCTTTTCACGTGAAAACCCTTGTTCCAAAATTGGGACTTTTTATTCCAACTTATATATTCCAATAAATAATTATTCCAATAATTATTATTCCCAAAATAATAATAATAATCCAAAATTCCAATTATTCAATTAAATTAATAAATAAAATATTAATTTAAATTAAATAATTATCTTATTTTAATTGGGGTGTTACAGTATCCCACAAATAAAGTGGAAAACCACACAAGTTATCCCTGCAAAAGTCATGTGAGCCCTCACAAAAACTCAACAAACAGGTTAGAGACCAAAAAAAAAGGTAATCAAGGGTTGCCCCCAAATCAAAATGTAACCACATGAATCATGCCATTAAAATTCACAAAAAAGACATGCATCAAAAGGGTATTAAATTCCCCCATAATACCTCAAACATTCAGAGTATTCAAATTCAAAGCTCAAAGGTAATGGGAATAAGGGCAAACCTGATTGGAGAGCTTGATTGAAATTGAGTTGCACCCGTGAGGTTTACAAAACAATCTTTAGGGTTTATGTGAGCCATAGGTGATTATGTGCAGTTGAGTTCCCTTCAGGGTTTGGAGGCTGCTCTGAACTCTGTTAGAAACTCTGAATTTATAACCTGATTTTTGTGGACCTGTGGGCTCAAATGAGAGAGGTCCAAGTCCAAGATTTTTTCTTTTATTTATTTATTTATTTATTTATTTTATTATTATTTTTATTATTATTTTATTTTTTTCGTTTTCCGTTTTTTTTTTCGCTTTTTTTTTTCGTTTTCGTTTTCCATTTTTTTTTTTCGAAAAAATATTCCGATTGCCGTGATGAAATGCAAATGCTAAATGACCTAAAAATGAATGCATGCATGAGGTGTAAAGCGTATGCTTCCAGGAAAAATGAAGGGTAAATTTTGGGGTATTACAGTTGCCCCTATTCAATCAACTGGAGACCTGGAAAGAAGATAGCAGCGACTTTCATGCTTTCGAGGTATCAAGGGATTGAATACAATAAAAGCCCGAAAATTTGCACTGAAGTGAAGTGAAGTAACAATGCCTGTCAGAATCGGCAAAGAGGTGGTCTTGAAAGAAGAATCCGTCTGGTACGGTGAGAGTCAGTCTGAATACCGAAAAAGAATGTTAACCTGGATACCAAAATAAATGGTAACACAGAAATAACCATGGCCTGAATGCCGCTCATCAGTCTGAATACTGGAAATAACTTCGATCTGAACATCGGGAGATATGAGATTATTAATATCGGTATGAACACCGAGGGGCTGGCCTGAATGCCACAAGTTGAGTCGACCTGAACGTCGGAAACTTCTTCGATCTGAACATCGGAAAATTGGCCTGGATGCCACAAGTTGCATCGACCTGAACGTCGGAAACTTCTTCGATCTGAACATCGGAAAACTGGCCTGAACGCCACAAGTTGCATCGACCTGAACGTCAGAAACTTCTTCGATCTGAACATCGGAAAACTGGCCTGAACGCCACAAGTTGCATCGACCTGAACGTCGGAAACTTCTTCGATCTGAACATCGAAAAACTGGCCTGAACGCCACAAGTTGCATCGACCTGAACGTCAGAAACTTCTTCGATCTGAACATCGGAAAACTGGCCTGAACGCCACAAGTTGCATCGACCTGAACGTCAGAAACTTCTTCGATCTGAACATCGGAAAACTGGCCTGAACGCCACAAGTTGCATCGACCTGAACGTCGGAAACTTCTTCGATCTGAACATCGAAAAACTGGCCTGAACGCCACAAGTTGCATCGACCTGAACGTCAGAAACTTCTTCGATCTGAACATCGGAAAACTGGCCTGAACGCCACAAGTTGCATCGACCTGAACGTCGGAAACTTCTTCGATCTGAACATCGGAAAACTGGCCTGAACGCCACTTCGGTCTGAATACCGGAAACTTCATGCCTGTCGGCATCAGCAGAAATAGGGAACGATAATAGAGGCGGCGCATGGGCCAATGACACTTGCTGGGGATAACAAAGGTAAGTCATGAACAATCTTCAGTCTGAGTACTGGAAACGACTTTTGGCTTATCACTTGGGATACCGAGAATGTTTTATACTTACATGCGTATGTTTGAATTTTTCAATGGTGTAATGCTCCATGAAAATGGAAATGCTACGCGATTTGCAATGCAATATGATTCTACATGCAGAGATGCGAAATGCTGGGTAGAATGCCAAGCTGAGGCAAGGGGATCTGCTGGGGAAATGATCACCATCTTCTGGACCCTGGCAAGGCTGTTGGAGATGCACAGCGCAAAGAATTCTGTGGGAAAATGACCCGCCACACGGTGTTCTAGCAATGACGAAATACCGAGATTCTGACTGGGGAGAGAACGACACTGAAAACCTACTGTTGGGGAAAGCGATAGTGGTTCTGGCAACCACGATCTGCGAGAGATGACTCAGCAGGGGAAGAAAACACCGATACGGTACCGAGGTTCTGCTTCAAGGAAAGAAACCATGGATCTGCCATCGAGATCATCGATCTGGCATCGAACCCTGAGGAGCAGTCGCTTCTGCTGGGAAGATACAGTCTGGCACTGTCAACTCCGTTGGGGGTATATAGTCTGACACTGTCAACTCTACTGGGGAGTGTATAATCTAAAACCACCGCTTGGGGGGGAGGTACAGTGGTGAGAACCTGCTGGGGATTGAAGAATCCAGCGCTCTGATCAGCTCTGCAGGGATAAGATACTGAATTCGTCTGTTGGCGACTTCACTGGGGAAAACATTCACGATCATCTGCAGGGGATTTTGAGGAAATGCCCCGAGGGTACCTGTTCTGACTAGACGATCCAAAGCACTTAAAATTTACAGCAATTTTAAATGTTTATTAAGCATGTACCTGTAAAGCTCTTATGTGTCATGATGCAATGTTTATCAAAAATTTGGACGTCATTTTTGCAAACAAAACAGAAAAATGAAAATGAAAACAGAGATATACTGAATAACATGATTTTATTGATTGAACGGCCTCTGAATAGGCATTTACATCAGGAAGCAATCCCTGGAAAGAGGTAATCGCACAACAGATAAAAACAGACATTAATCTAATGGCAATGTGAAATGGATTTCTATTGGGTTCCAATTCTGCTATGACTTGCTCGTCTTCAAGATCCTCCAGATGATCAGCTTTCTGAAAGAGTGATTGGACTGTTTCCTATCCTTCAAAAGTTTCCAGTCATTGACACGAGATGAGATTCAGAACTACTCAGAACGCAGTTATTCGCTTAATCCCTAACTTTTGCCTGGATCGCCCTTTTCGGGTTTTCAATCCACTGGGATACCCATTTTTGCCTAAGTTGCCTTTTCAGGTTTTCAACTTACCGGGTGTACGATCTTTTCATTTTTAATCCCTAATTTTTGCCCGAACCTTTTTCATTTTCTTGGTTCGCCGGGATGCCCATTTTTGCCTGGACTACTCTTTTTATTGTCCAGCGGGTCTATTTCATGCGAAGTATTTTTTAACTGCGTCTGAGTTCACGGGGGAAGTGAAGTTTTCACCATCCATCGTTGCAAGCATTAAGGCCCCACCATCAAAAACCTTGGTGACAATATACGGTCCATCATAGTTAGGAGTCCACTTGCCCCTGTGATCTGTCTGAGGAGGAAAGATCCTTTTCAACACCAAATCTCCGACCTGGAAGCATCGAGGACGCACTTTCTGATCAAAGGCTCTATTCATCCGACTTTGATACAACTACCCATGACAAATGGATTCCATTCGCTTCTCTTCGATAAGACTCAACTCATTGAACCTTGTTCGAATCCGTTCAGCTTCGTCTAACTTGACATCCAACAGGACTCTTAGAGAAGGAATCTCCACTTCAACAAGTAGGACTGCTTCCATACCATACACAAGGGAGTAAGGGGTTGCCCCGGTCGATGTAGGTACTGAAGTAAGGTACCCATGCAAGGCGAAGGGTAGCATCTCATGCCAATCTCTTTACGTAACGACCATCTTCTGCACAATCTTCTTTATGTTCTTATTTGCCGCTTCAACAGCACTGTTCATCTTAGGGCGGTAAGGGGAAGAATTGTGATGCTGAATGTTGAAGCTCTGGCACAACTCCTTCATCATTTTGTTATTGAGATTAGAACCATTATCAGTAATGATTCTTTCGGGAATCCCATAGCGACAAATGATTTCTTTCTTAATGAATCGGGCAACCACATGTCTGGTGACCTTCGCAAATGACGTTGCTTCGACCCACTTGGTGAAATAGTCGATGGCAACAAGGACGAAGCGATGCCCATTGGAAGCGGTCGGCTCAATCTTTCCAATCATATCAATGCCCCACATAGCAAAAGGCCACGGCAAAGACATCACATTCAAAGGATTCGGCGGCACATGCACCTTATCAGCATAAATCTAGCATTTATGGCACTTCCGAGCATATTTGAAACAATCAGATTCCATGGTCATCCAGTAATAACCTGCTCTCAACAATTTCTTAGCCATTGCATGTCCGCCGACATGAGTACCGAAGGAGCCTTCATGAACTTCCTGCATTAACATGTCTGCTTCGCGTCTGTCCACGCATCTGAGCAAAACCATGTCGAAGTTCCTCTTATACAGAACATCATCTTTGTTCAAGAAGAAACTGCCTGCCAATCTTCTCAAAGTATTTCTATCATTGTTGGATGCCCCTGCAGGGTACTCTTGATTCTTCAGAAAGCACTTGATGTCGTGATACCAGGGCTTGTCATCAACTACCAGTTCAGCAGAAAACACATACGCGGCCCTGTCGAGGCGTATCACATCGATTCCACTTCCTCTGGCGTTGACGGCCCCATCAAACATTAAAGTCCACTTTTCGTCTGGATCAGGTCCCTCTTCAACAACTGGCTCTTCACAGTCTTTCATCTTGAGGAACATGATGTCTTCATCTGGAAAATCAAACTTCATCGGCTCATAATCTTCAGTCGGCTGTTGAGCAAGATAGTCTGACAGAATACTCCCCTTGATGGCTTTCTGGGAAGTATATTGGATGTCGTACTCTGTCAGTACCATTTGCCAACGAGCAATTCTTCCGGTGAGAGTTGACTTCTCAAATATATACTTGACTGGATCCATTTTGGAGATCAGTAAGGTTGTGTGAGACAGCATGTATTGTCTCAATCGCTTCGCAGCCCATGCAAGTGCACAACATGTTTTTTCAAGCATTGAGTATCTCGACTCGTAATCTGTGAATTTCTTACTCAAGTAGTAGATGGCATGCTCTTTCCTACCTGTCTCATCGTGTTGACCGAGAACACAACCCATGGAATTGTCCAGTACTATCAAATACATAATCAGCGGTCTCCCTGGGACCGGAGGCACAAGGATAGGAGGAATTTGCAAATACTCTTTTATCTTCTCGAACGCCCTTTGACAATCATCATTCCACCTGATAGCCTGATCTTTTCTCAACAATTTGAATATTGGCTCACACGTGGTTGTTAGGTGAGAGATGAACCTTGCAATGTAGTTCAACCTCCCTAAGAAACCACAGACTTGTTTCTCTGTTCTTGGCTCAGGCATTTCCTGTACCGCTTTCACTTTGGCCGGATCCATCTCAATCCCTTTTTCACTAACAACAAAACCCAGTAGTTTTCAAGATCTCACCCCAAAAGTACACTTGTTCGGATTAAGCCTCAGCTTGAATTTCCTCAAACGCTCAAACAGTTTCTGCAAATTCACCAAATGTTCTTCTTCTATCTGAGATTTGGCAATCATATCATCAACATAAACCTCGATTTCATGATGAATCATATCATGGAACAGAGTCACCATCGCTCGCTGCTATGTTGCTCCGGCATTTTTCAGACCAAACGGCATCACCTTGTAGCAGAAGGTGCCCCATGGGGTTATGAATGTTGTCTTCTCCATGTCTTCTGGTGCCATCTTAATTTGATTATAGCCAGAAAAGCCATCCATGAAGGAGAATACCGAGAACTGAGCCGTGTTATCCACCAAAACGTCAATGTGAGGTAAGGGGAAATCATCTTTAGGACTAGCCCTGTTCAGATCCCGGTAGTCAACACACATCCATACCTTTCCATCCTTCTTAGGTACCGGAACGATATTTGCAACCCATGGCGGATAATTTGTGACTGCTAGAAACCCTGCATCCAACTGTTTTTGCACTTCTTCCTTTATCTTGACAGCCATCTCTGGTCTTGTTCTTCTGAGCTTCTGCTTGACCGGAGGACAACCTTCTTTGAGCGGCAAGCGATGTACCACGATGTCTATGTCAAGCCCTGGCATGTCCTGATAAGACAAAGCGAAGATGTCAACATACTCTTGCAGCAATTCAATCAACCCCTTCTTCACATTGTCTTCCAAAGCAGCCCCTATCTTGATTTCTCTCTTGGCGTCCTCGGTTCCGAGATTAATCACTTCAACAGACTCTTGATGCGGTTGAATGACCCTTTCCTCTTGTTTTAATAACCTGGTAAGTTCTTCAGAGAGTTCACAGTCTTCATCACCCTCTTCTTCAGCTTGAAAGATTGGATTTTCAAAGTCGAAGCGAGCCATAGCAGAACTGTTATCAATAGGATCCGGTGATGTGCATCTGCATGAGTGATGGTATGTGCTTATGAGTGTGAAAAAAAAGAAAAAAAGTGGAGACTACACAAAACATTGCCATTTTTTTTTGTAAAACTGCAAAAATAGAAAGACAGGGAACGAAATATTTGAATGCAAAAAGACGTCCTTTATTTATGATAAAAAATGCAAGTGTCACATAGATGAGCCTTACAATGAGTCATTACGCCCTGGCGGAACGTAAGACTTGGATATGCATGAATAAACAAAGAAAATTACTCCTCCAGACAAGTGGCTTGGACAATCTCCTCAGAAGACCAATTGTTGAGAACTACACCCGGGATCCTCGGACGCACCCAGTTATCGATGTCGCAATCACTATCCCCATCTTCATTGTTGACCGCAGAGACTAATTTGACTTCTCCTTCAACCATGTTAATGTTGGCTCCACCATGCTAAGGCATGGGATTGTTGACGACATTAGGAGCTGGTGCAAAGTTAACGGCCTTTGAATCAATGAGGTCCTGAACTACGTGCTTAAAAGCTTTGCAGTTCTCAATATTGTGGCCAGGTGCCCCAGAGTGGAAGCTACACCTAGAGTTGGCGTCATAACCCACCGGAAGCCTACCAACGGGAGGAGCCAGAGTGCACAACTGCACAAGTTGTAGTTGTTGAATACTAGAAAGCAACTGAGCGTATGACATTGGAAGAGGGTCGAAACGCCGGTCCATCGTCCTTGGCCTCGGTTGATAGGCAGGTCTGTTACCCGGTTGTTGTGGTTGGTACTGAGCTGGTTGACGTTGTGGTTGTTGTTGTTGTAGTGGTGTTGCAGCTGGAATGGTCACAGCCACAACATACGGTTGTTGATGATAGTTCTGAAAGTTATTCCTCCGGTTATCCCTGTTCTGATAAGAAGATATGGCACTTGCATCCCCTTCTCTCCTCTTTTGTCCCTAAATGAACGGCTTTTTCACCCCTGATGAAGATCCATCTCCGCTCTGGGTCTTGTATGTCCTCAGGTAATTCTCCACCCTCTCTCCGGTAGAGACTACATCAGCAAAATTGGAGGCATTACAACCCACCAGGCGCTCCAAATAAGGTCCTGGCAGAGTGTTCATGAACATGTTAGCCATTTCCTTCTCCAACATAGGAGGTTGAACACGGGAAGCTGTTTCTCTCCAGCGTTGAGCGTATTCTCTAAAGCACTCATTGCTTTTAAGAGACATATTTTGAAGTTGAGTTTTGTCTGGAGCCATGTCTGCATTATACTGATACTGCTTCACGAAAGCCTCAACCAAATCCCTCCAGCAACGGATGTGGGCTCTGTCCAGCCTCATATACCATTCCAGGGATGCCCCAGCTAGGTTGTCCTGGAAAAAGTACATAAGCAACTTTTCGTCATCGGAGTATGCAACCATTTTACGGAAATAGGCTTGCACATGGGTCTTCGGGCAAGAGTCGCCATTGTATTTGTCAAATATCGGGACCTTGAATTTCGGTGGCACTCTCACACCTGGGACCAGCCCCAAGTCAGCAACATCTACTCCCAGAGGATTTTGTCCTTCCACTGCCTTCAACCTCTCTTCCAATCTTCTAAACATGGGGTCCACACCATGACCCATACCAAAGTCTTCCTGCAGCAGGGGGAACTGATCGTCCTGATCATCATGAACGGGTTGTTGACCGGAGGTGACATGTAGGATTGGGATAGGCCCCGGTCCATTGGGTCCATTAGCCTCTCCAGCTGGAGGATCAGTCACCGTCTCTGGTTGAGCAGGGGGATTCCTCTGTATCATCTGCCTGAGCTTTTGTTGTCCCTGAGCCACCCCTTGAACCACATCCATGAATTGATTCATGCGGATTTTCATCTCGGCGAACTCTGCCTGTAGGCTTTCCATTACTCTCTGTTGGTTTCTGCGGGTACCGTACCGGTGAATGTTTGGGTTAGCTATCCTGATAATGGAACACCAAACAAACTGAGAACACTGTGGCGGTACCTGTTATGCAAGACATGCTAATGAATATGTAAATGCAATGACATGTTTATCAATTCCAAAGGTAATCTACCCCCTTGATTCCAGTCTCTCAATAGATAAACGATGTAAAAAAAAAAGACTAAGTCGTTGATGAGAACCAAGAAAATTCCGACTAGAATCAAGTAGAAGATATAAACCCCACAGAAATGGATAAACATGTGTGAATGATTATGAATGCAAAATGATGTGAATGCAGTGCAGTGGCATGGGAATCAGGATCGCTGTATCTGCTTGAACATCTATCAGGTTGCACTGTCTGGAGAGAAATTAAGAGCACACCAAAGAAAGGTCATGGGATGGATCATGTTATCCTTAATATCAACCACCCATTTTGGTGGATTATGGTTTACACCTTATCAACACCCAAGTTTCATTGATATTAAGGATACCTGATCGGATCAACCATGAATCAAGGGTTTGTTGCAAGTCACGAGCATGGAGTTTAGGTTAAGAACCACCCAAAAGGAGTGTACTAAGGTTTAAGCCTGCCAAACATGTTCTACAAAAGGTTCCCATAGTCATAATCCCATCTTTCGGATATTATCGGAGGAACGACTACTCGTATTCCAAAAATATTCTCAAGAGAGACTCTTATGAGTGTAGTATCGCGTAACAATCGTATCAAATCTTACACTTGAACGACTTTCGCACTACGTCCTACGAATAGGCCAAGATGGGTTTGGTAAACTAAGGTCCTCGGCTTCTAAGGTCTATATTGGAAAAAGTAATGTCTAACCACAACTTACTTGTGTGACATTATTGATCTCAACATGACCTCCACCAAGTGAATGGGCTTGCAAATCAACTTGCTAAGGAATAATTCCACACAAGTCGACAAGACTATGCCATTCTCCTATCTTAAGTGCACTCAAGTTCGGGTATAGAACTCATCTCACAAAGATCACCAAGCAGCCATAGCCAGCCAACAGATACAGCAATGATATGTACACAATGCAATAAGGTAAAGCAGGTAAATAAATAACTGTACAAAAGCATGAACATCCAATAAACAAACAAACTAAAAAGCTAGGAGGGACTCGCTTAGGGAAAACCGGGTCCCCAGCAGAGTCGCCAGCTGTCGCAACCTGAAAAATACAGTGTGCGAAAAAACAACCGGCGAAAGAAAATGACAGAAGAGTCGTCACCGTGCATTATTTATCCCAAAGGAGGGAAAGGAAACGCTCGAAGTAAACCTGAAAAGAGGAAAGGAAAAGACAAGGTCTCGCAACCAAATCTTGGGTTCGGGAGTCGGTTACGCGAAGGGAAGGTATTAGCACCCATACGCATCCGTAGTACTCTACGGGATCCACTTTTGTAGTTCTTGTCTAAAGGTGTGAGTTTATCTTGTGCTGTTTACTAAAAAAGGGTTAAATGAAAATGACTCGCACGAATGCCGCATCCACTGCATACGTATCTCATCTGAATATGAGAATCAGAGTCTTCGTAGCTCGACTACCTAGGGGTTAAGGGTAATTGTGCTCGCTAAGACATCGCGTCTTATGCCTACATATCTCATCTGGAATGAGAATCAGAGCAAGTCGTAGTTCGGCTAACTGCGGGGTTATGGATTGGGTTTTGGACTAACGACGTTACTACGCAATCTACCGGATACTCGACCTTTGGAGACTTACTCGCCTGTAGTAGAAGGAGTAAACGTGTGTTTAGGAGAAGAAAAATCAATGAAGGGTTAGGGTTTGGGATGCTCATGCAAAAAGGCAGTCCTTTACGAAGGAACCTATAAATAAAAAATAAACACACAAAAACATTGCCTCCTATCGAGGTCTTCCAGCTAGGAAAGCAGTAAAATGCGGGAAAAATGTAAAAGTACCACGCGGATAAAGATTCGAAGTAACAACAATTAGAGGAATGGGAAACCCAGGGATCCTTCCAAGCTAAACACCATCAAAGAAAGTGAGTCAGTACAGGTAATCGGAATGAAACCTCCAGGCGGTATCCCACAAATAAAGTGGAAAACCACGCAAGTTATCCCTGCAAAAGTCATGTGAGCCCTCACAAAAACTCAATAAACAGGTTAGAGACAAAAAAAAAGGGTAATCAAGGGTTGCCCCCAAATCAAAATGTAACCACATGAATCATGCCATTAAAATTCACAAAAAAGACATGCATCAAAAGGGTATCAAATTCACCCATAATACCTCAAACATTCAGAGTATTCAAATTCAAAGCTCAAAGGTAATGGGAATAAGGGCAAACCTGATTGGAGAGCTTGATTGAAATTGAGTTGCACCCGTGACGTTTACAAAACAATCTTTAGGGTTTATGTGAGGCAGAGGTGATTCTGTGTAGTTGAGTTCCCTTCAGGGTTTGGAGGCTGCTCTGAACTCTGTTAGCCCTTCTCTCACTATCTTTTTCCCCAGGGTTCTTCTCTCACTATCTTTTTCCCAGACAGGGTAATAGGAATAGAATATGAAAATTTGCTTCACTGAAACTCTGAATTTATAACCTGATTTTTGTGGACCTGTGGGCTCAAATGAGAGAGGTCCAAGTCCAAGATTTTTTCTTTTATTTATTTATTTATTTATTTATTTTATTATTATTATTATTATTATTATTATTATTTTATTTTTTTTCGTTTTTCGTTTTTTTTTTGTTCTTTTTTTTTTGTTCTTTTTTTTCGTTTTCGTTTTCCGTTTTTTTTTTTCAAAAAAATATTCCGTTTGCCATGATGAAATGCAAATGCTAAATGACTTAAAAATGAATGCATGCATGAGGTGTAAAGCGTATGCTTCCAAGAAAAATGAAGGGTAAATTTTGGGGTATTACACATACCCTGCAAAATTGCACTACAAGTTTCGGTTAGTACAATCGGGTCAGTATCGATGTTCCTCTTCTTTGAAATAATATCCTTCATAAATTTGGCATAAGAGGGCATTTGTTCAAGTGTCTCAAAGAATGGAATTTTAATCTCAAGCTTTTTGAACATCTCTAAGAATTTCTCAAAGTTCTTCTCATGTTGCGCTTTCTTCTTATTTCTTGTGGGGAAAGGGAGTTTGACAACTGGCTTTGGTTCACTAACTTTTTCTTTAACCACCAGTTTAGGCACCACCACCTCTTCACTCACAACCTCATTTTCTTTTATTTCCAACTCAACTTCAAGCAATTGGTCTTCTTGGTTGCCATCTTTCTCAGGGACTTCTTTCGATTTACCACTCCTTGTGGTTAGAACACTCACATTATTATGCTCTCTTAGATTTGTAACTGTAGCACTCGGTAATGCACCCGGTGCTTGAGAACCCGCGAGTTGTTGAGCAATCTGACTCATTTGCACTTCTAGATTGTTTATCGAAGCACCAGTGTTTCTTAGATTACTTCTAGTCTCCTATTGAAATTGGGAACTTTGAGTCGCCATTTTTTCAACGGCAATTTCCCAATATGCATTTCTTGGTACCTGTTGTTGAAATTGTTGTTGGGGTTGTTGAAACTGCTGCTGGTATGGTTGTTGTTGTTGTGGTCGATACTGTTGTTGTGGTTGGCTTTGATATTGATTGGGTGCTTGCTTATGAACATTTCCTTGCTGGTCCTTCTAGGAGAAATTTGGGTGATTTTTCCATCCAGGATTATATGTATTTGAGTAAGGGTTGTTCTGCTTCAGAAAATTAATCTCTTCTACCTGTTGTGCAGTTGCCATACAATGCATGGCGAAGTGAGATCCCCCACAAATTTCACAACTAACCGCTTGAATTGGTTGAACCGGTTGAACTTGGGCTACCGTTTGAGTGTCAAGAGCCATTTTCTTGATTCTTCTCTCTACTTCAGTTGTTATTTAATCTTCCATCTTCACAACTTTATTTGCTAGCTTGAGATCAATGATACCTTCAGGTTGACTTACATTGTGGTCGTAGAGCTTCAGATGCTCATTTGCTACAATGGCTTCGATGATTTTCTTTATTCTAGTGGCTGTTGTAAAATTTGTTGAGCCACCAACTGCCATGTCTATGAGTTTCTTAGTTTTCATTCTAAGTCCATTCACAAAATTTTGCATCTATTCAGTTGCATCCATGTTATGAGTAGGACATGCAACCAACAATCGCTTGAACCTCTTGTAAGCATCTCTAAGTGACTCTCCTTCCTTCTGTTTGAAATTAACTATGTCATATCTCTTACGGATATAAACAGAAGCAGGGAAGTACTCATTCAAAAATGTTGTCTCCATTTGTTGCCAAGTTGTAATGCTTCCCGCGGGTAAAGAGTAAAACCACTCTTCGGCATCTTCCGATAATGTAAACGGAAACATCACCAACTTTTTAGCTTCCTCTGAGTGTCCCTCAATTTTCAACGATGTCGTCATGGTCAGAAATCTTTGTAAATGCTTGTTGGCATATTCATTGATTTTTCCAGAGAACGGTCTCCTTTCGAGTTGACGAATCGTTGAAGGGTGTAGCTGAAAATGATCAACATTCACCGGTTGATTTACTATTGTTAACCTTCCAGTTGGAGAATTTGCACCTCCATAGTCACCCAGAAGTCTTTCCACGGGAGGTGGAACTTCAGCCATCGTTTCAGATACGGTGTCAGAGTCTTCCGAATGAACTGAAACAACTTCTTCTTTTTCAGACTCAGAAACAATGGGGGTCGCTTCTAATAGTTCCAGTCTAGCTTTTCGGTGTCTTGCACGCAATAATCTTTCTGGTTCTGTGTCAAAAAGAAATTCAGCCGAGGCCTTACCTCGCATACAAAGATTAGACAATTATTAGAATTTATAAAAGGAAACAATAGTACAGAGAAATAAAATTTTGGTTGCAGAGCAACAAAATTTCAATTGAATTATTATTCAACTTATACTTTGGCAATCCCCGGCAACGGCGCCAAAAACTTGATCGGTAAAATAGCAAGTGTACTATTTGCACCGATGTAGTAATAAAATGGGAGTTATCCCGAGTATCAATCTCGAGGACTGCGTATTAAGTACAAACCTCTATAATAATTCCATTGAACAAAAGATCAAAGGGGGTTTGTTGATTGTTTTTGAAATGATAATTACGAGAATAAATTACACAAAGCGTATAAAAAATCTGTTAATCGATATAAGAAAGCATGCTAGGGCAAGATGTATGAATTGCTTTGTACTACACTACTTCCACATTATATAATATCTACGTTGTAATCATTCAAATCCGATTCTCAAGAATTATTTTCTCTAATTCCTTAGCCGAAAACCATTAACAGTCAATTTCAATCCTAATTCCTTAGCTATTCAAAATGACGTTAAGAAATATGCAATTGAACAAGAATTAACGGCTTCTACGGTTTGATCCTTATTCCTAAGCGATTATACCGAAGTATTATTATACAAAAAGCGATAAGGTGGTTTGTCCGACCTAAACCTTAACCATAGATCAAAATTCTATTTGTCCGATAAAATAAAGCATTAAGAACTTTGTATAATAATTTGAATTAAGAACAACGTTGATGATCATAAAAACATAGAAATATTGTTCATACATTAGCAATTCAGGGAAACCCCCTAACATTGGGGGGTTTAGCTTCTCATAGTATTCAAAGAAAGCAAATTACAAAATAGAGACATTACAATTCTTTGGTGATGAAGTTTGATCTTCAATCTCTTCCGATCTTGAAAATCTCTTCTTCTCCAAACCCCTTGAAAACTCTCTTCTCTTTTTTTTTTGTCTATTCTTCGTACGATCCAAAAGTCCCTTTTATCTTTACCAATAGTAGACTAAATAGTTCTAAATCATCTAAAAGCATCGTGAAATACCAAGACTTCCCTCCGGACTTACAAAGAGATTTGAACAATAAAAATCAACAAAAGGGGCGAATTGGCCAACACGGGCACCCGTGTTAGCTCTCTATTAACTCTTTTTCCTTCAGCCTTTGCTGACACGAGCCGTGTCAGCCCCCTATTTTCTGCTTCCTTGCTCTCCACTCCTGCACATGCTGACACGGGCCGTGTCAGCTAACACGGGCCCCCGTGTCAGCACTCTGTTTTTACGCGTATTTCGCTTTGCAAACTATTTTTGACTCCCGTTCTTCCCTTATGTGTCTTTAGGGCTTATTGCTGGACCTGGAAACCAAATAGAACTACCACGGAAACACATAAAATGCGACAAGAAGAGATGAATCACTAATAAACATAAAAAAAGAAGGAAATTATGAAATGCAATAAAACTTAGGAAATCAACTAAAAGAAAGAACAAAGTGTTACCGATTCTTGAAGATTCATGCTGGATGGATGATGAAAACTGAGTGCAAATGGTGATCAATCAAGCACCATAATAAAAAAACCCAAAACCCTTATATTTCACACACATTCTTTTGAAAAATAAAATAATAACGAGATAAATCCTCACATACATAAATAACCAAAATGGTTCCCATGGAGTACCATGGATGTGAGGGGTGATAATACCTTCCCCTTGCATATCCGACTTCCGAAACCAAGTCTCGGTCGCGAGAGTGATTCCTTATCCCTTTTTAGCGCTTCCCGTGCGCGTACCTTTTCCGAGGGTTTTATGGACTATTTTCCCTCGCCTCTCCGATAGAGGCACTCAAATAAAATTCGGTGGCGACTCTTCAGTTTTCTCTTTAAAAAAGACGACAATCCTGGTTCTTCGTTATCCGTGTTGGAAACCTCGATAGTAATAATGGTGACTCTATGATTTTTTCCAATCGCGACACCATGACTCCCTAGGAAATAGGCAGTCAACAACTTCCCCTAGTCAAGGGGGAGAGATTACCACTTGAGGGTTTCTTGAATCCTAGGCCTATACGCCTCTATAAATACATCATCGCTAGCAGGTGAGGCGAAAAAATCATAAATACACACGACACACCCCTAAAAAGCCACAAATTTTCTCACCTCATGTGAGCTTGCCCTCTCATCACCATAAACACCATTAAACAGAGCCTTTCTCTTCCGCGAGAAAGTCCTAAACCACCAAAAAAATACTAAGGCCTATGTTCACCCTTACTGGCTTAGGGGTACCATACATCTTGTACTTTTTGACAAGTACACAAATCTTAGAATAAAAGCACTTCATTCATACATGGGAAACCAAGGAAGTCTAACATTCCTTTCCCTACAATTTTTCATTTAGCTCCATCACCAAATGTGACATAGCTGTTAGAGTAAGATTTAATGTCCTTCAGGTAATTACTTTCTCCATTAATATGTCTAGAACACCCACTATCAAAATATAAATCTTCATGAGATGAGACCCTCAAAGGTGTGTAGGAAACATGACTTAGGGTCTTAGCCTTGGCTTGCCAAACTTGTCAAGAACATATATTATCTCTTACCTTTCTTTGAGGAGAGACATGTAAGATAGTCTATCATATAATCTATAGCAATAAGGTCATATATGACCTTGAAGACCACAATAGTGATAAACACAAGATGATATGGAATGAACATTATGATGTTGGTCACGATGTTTGACAAGATTTTGAGACATGAAGGAAGATATTATGAATTCAGTTTTCTTGATAGGTTCAACAAACATGTTTTTAGAGTGGAATGACCCATAAGTGTATCCAATTCCTTTCATGTCTTTTGATGTCTTTCACTCCCTTAGAATTTCCTTAAGGTTTTCAGTTCTAGAGTTTACCATGCGAACATATTTGGTCATACCTTCAAGTTTGGAATTAAGATGTTCAATTTCTTCCTTCAAATATGTGATAGTAGTCATCAGACAAGCCTTATCATGAAGAAGGACTTCAATTTTATATTTTTCCTCTCACCAGTTTTGCATCGATCCTTCCATTTGAGATATAAAATCTTGTAAGCTTCACCAAGAGCCTCATTAAACAAGTCATCCTCGCTTGTGTCGCCGTCATTTTACATATTTGATATTCACAATATATAAGTTGTGAATGCAATCACATTGTTGGCTTGATCATATTAACTTTCCACATCATACTCATCATGAAAAAACATGGCATTGTTGTCCTTTTTTATTTTCTAAGAAAAGTGTACATTTAGCCTGAATATATCCAAAGCCTTCACATTCATGGCATTGGATTCCCTTCTCTTTGTTTTGTTTTTATCCATCCTTTCCTTTGCGCTGAAAGTTGGATGCATTGGACTTTTTGTGATGATTATCTTTGACATTTGGTATTGACATTTCTTCTAGACATTTTGTGTAGTCTTCTCATGAATTTGTAAAATCTTTAGCCAAAAGCATAATGGATTTAGTTAAGTTTTCATATGTATCCCTTCTACCTGATCAGCATCTTCTTCAACATTTTCTTTGAAAGCTACACTTTTACTCTTATTTGATTTACCATCAATAGCCATGTCAAAGGCGACGAGAGATCCAAATTGCTCACCAAAATTCATTTTGGATGCATAATGGGCTTCTTTAATGGATGTGACATCATATCAAACCTCTTTGGAAGATATTAGAGGATTTTTCTTATCAAATTTTCTTCCAACATCTTTTCACAAAGGGCAAAGAGTTGTTAGCAATGTAACAAAGTTGGACATTAAATTTAGAGATGGTTTCTTCCTCCTTCATTTTAAATTTTCAAATTTTATTGTAAGGAGTTGAAGTCTTAACAAACTTTGGATGTACTTTCATGAGGAATTTCAAGAGTTTCCCAAGCTTCTTTGACATCGGTGCAAATGTTGATGATTCTGAAAAGATTTTTGTCATCTCTATTGTAAATAGAAATGATAGCACAAGAATTATCAAGTTTCTTTTTATCTTCTTCCTTTGACCGGTCCTTTTTAGGCTTCACAATTTCAGAGTTATCTTTAGTTATGATCTTTGGAGGATTCCATCCTTTTATGACTACTTTCAAACTCTTGTTTTCCAATGACTTAAGAAAGACAATCATACGATCCTTCCAATAATCATAGTTTGTACCATCAAGAATTTGTGTTCAATTTATAAATCATCCTTATTTTGCATTATCCATCTTGAACAGGATGTACAGAAAACCCTAAAGCTCATTAAACCAGAACAGGATGCCTTCTCTGATGCCAATTGAAATTGTGTTCAATAGGTGAAAGGATGTCACACACAATGTTGGAATAATATATATGACAACAAAAATGTGTAGAAAAAATATCAAACAAGGAAAATAAATCACATATGTAATTGTTAACCTAGTTTGGTGCAAAGTGACCTACGTCTAGAGGGTATTAACCCAATAATAGGATATTCACTCTTAGTAGTCAATAGTACACAACAGTCTGATATAGATCTCCTAATTTAGTTTCCTTTTCCTAATAATACCTATGATTTTCAATACAGGCACCCTAAATATGAGACCCCTCTACCTTTCACTCAACCACTCTCCCAAGTGTTTATATAGTTACAAAAATATAAGAAGTGGTAAATCACAGTTACAAAGAAAATACTTTATCATTATATCGTAGAAAGGTAAAAACCATAACAGAGTATTATAAACCCATAATATAAGAGTCAGTGAAAACTTATAAAATGGAAAGCTTCAAAATACAAGGTATTATTCTTCACAAAAGGTAGAACTCCTCCTTAATAGCAACAACAACCAACATAAAAGCCCATTAGGATTTTTGGTACGAAAGCGATTGGATTCCAAAAAGCACAAGAAATATTAATCCTCATAATGCCAATAATGAATATTGATTAAAATAAAATTTAATTAAAATTTAGTTTTATATAAATAGGAATTTGAATCACTATAAAAAAGAATTATGAATAAAATCTTTTCCACGAAAAAATACTTTAAATCAAATATTTGATTGAAAAAAAAGGAAACAAAACTTAATAGAGCGAAATTCAATCCATTAAGACACATGCGACACTTAATCAGCTTGAGACAATATGTCTCACAAAATATTAAAACATATTTCTTAACATGTTGGATACAAAAATTGTGTCATGAAGCCACTCCTGACAAATTATCTTGCATAACGTCAAATTATCTTGCTTAATATTTTGCCTACAAAATTTTGATAATCAAATGTATGGAAAGAATAACTTATAACACATACATAATATACTATATATTATTCTAATGGCGAGTTAATATAGTATAAAATATTACTCATAATATTTATACTCATGTGAAGATTTGATATTTCATATCCATAACTTATGAGATATGATTATTAGTCAACTCACATAATAGTCTCTACACATTACTATTGTCTCATTTGACTGTAAAGCTTAAATACATATAATTTAGAATTGTAATCCTTATATTCAAATGTGTCTTGCATTTAAGTCATATTTAATGTTTCATTAAATAGTTAAATATTTTAGGGACCGTACTACTTAGAAACAAACATAAGAAAAAATAACCTTCTATTTTAAATGATTAACATGATATTAGTTCTTAGTTTAAACATAAAATAAGTGATCTCTAAGATTTACACCAACAAAATATTGAGATGGGATGAGATTAAGAGAACAATCTTAAAGTTGATCAAATTGTAAAAAGGCATCTTCAATTTGGGGCCTTTATCCGGGACCTTTATCGTATCTAAAATAATGTCTTAAAGGAGAATTTTGATGATTATACTATTTAATAATTTAAACTCGAGAGAATATCTAAGATAAAAATAAACTCAAAAAACTATTGGAACTATTGGTTGAGAAGGCTAAGACACGCCCTAATAAAGAATTCACCCAAAAACATCTTAAAGAGGTCCTTTCTAAGGTAGTTGGTCAAGTTTTTGATCAAATAAAATTTGAGGATAAAACCTATCTTTAATTTTTGGCCTTAAGACACTTATTTTAATTTCAATATTTAAAATATTGTACGATGATAGACAAACTCGATTACTTATGCCTATATATTTAATTAAATGCACATTATTAAAAATAACGGCTTCAACAACAAAAAGTCCTTTGTTGTTTGGATATATTTTTCAAATCATTGAATCTTAGTATCAATAAACATAATACTTTTTTATTCTAACTCTTCTATGTGAAAAATCATATTTTTTAGCTTATTGTCATAGAACCTTCTAACTCTTTATTTTCGTCGAATAATTTTATTTAATAACAATTTTTTCTTCATTCTGATCATTTAGTTCATCATACATTTTGTTTCAATAATATTGATTTAGCAGTTTATTTTTCCTTTGCAACTTCAAAGATTTTAAATTTAATTCAGTTTAAAATATCGCACCTAAAGGGTGAATTTACGTAAGCCCACAATATTTGATTTAGTGTTTCATGCTAATTTCAAGGTTTATGGTTAATTTTTACATCAATCAAATTAATCAAGATTTTATTAATTGCCTTAAATTTCTTATTTTTTTTAGCATGCTAAGGCAATCAGGCCAACAAATTTATATTTATTAACTCAACATATTTTACCATTTTCTTACCCAATGATAACAGTTCCTCTATATGTGGTTATATTTTAGGCAATTCTAAAATGAAAAATGATATAATTTATAATAAAGTCTATCACATCATATTGTTCCACTTATTTTATTAGAACATCATCCACCCATTTCGAAAGATGATTTACATCCATATATATATATATATATATATATATATATATATATATATATATATATATATATATATGGCTTTTCTAAGATGTTGGGTGAATTTAACCAATTAAGTATAGACTCTATCCTCGAAATGACCAAATTTTGATGACTTAGTGTAATTCATTTGTCGATATAAAATGTACATTATCATGTTCTCTCTTAAAAACTCTTGTAATTTTATCCCATGCTTAGTGTGCTCCATATATTCCTTCATATACTTCATATAAGATCATATAAGTCTCATTTTGTACTAAGCATATTGCAAAGGTTACATTTGATAACTGGTTACAATGTTAATCCCTAAGTAATATAAAAAATAGTGCCTTATTTTTAATTTCTTATCAAAACTCAAACTAGGGTTTCTTAAGTATCATGCGCTACTCTTTATCCAATTCCATGGTTCAATTTCATTTATTTTCACCAATAAGAATTCATATTCAGTAATGGCTCTTTGAGGTTCAATTACTTTTTCGAAATGCGTGTTTTTAAGATTTTATATCCAGAAGTTTTTTGAGCCAATTAATTTTCTTTGAAATTTAATTAGATGAATATATTTTAAGCTTAATTCATTAAATCTTGAAAATAACTTATTATAAATATCATAGTACCTTAGTAAATTTAGGCTTTTACATCTATAGTCTTTCTTCAACATACTGACTAAGAACTAAGAATCTCCTCAATCAAGTAATGTTCCTTTCCTTGAAACCTAGCAGCAACTCAAATCTCACAATAAAAGTCACATATTTTACTTCACTACTTCAACATTTAGTGGTTAATTTATACATGAATTTAGTAGAAAACCCTTGGGAAGATATCACTAGTACTCCGATACCACTAACTTTCTTATGGTAGTAGCCATCAAAGTAAAGTTTCCAAGAGATTGAAACAATGTACTTTTGTTTGAAATTTGTATTATTGTCCAAAGAGTAATTAGAAATAATTTTTTATCACTTGGTCTTTCGATCCTTTCAATGCGGCATATGTTAAACCGAATTCAATAAAGGTCAGATATCTTGTTTTTATTCTATTATGCAAGGTATGTCTCAATAACATATGTTTTATTACTTAAAAATGAGAAGTTTCAATAATTTTTAAATTTTTTATATTATAATTTAATTCAATTATGGCCAAATATTATTGCTTTTCTATAGAAATTTGTCTAATTTATGCATATATTAGGGTTTTACTTTAAATAAATGATTGTTTCGTTATTCTCTTAATTCTTTTAAGTTAGTAGGCTTTGATCGTGTATTTTGAGGCAAACACATATGTTTTAATTATTTTATTTTCATACGAGGTGTTTTAAGAATTGATTACACACCTCTTAATCTCTTTTAATTTATTTTATTGTTTTGACTCCAATAAACAAGATATTCCTCTTTTTTTAGCTTTAACAAAGGAATAAACACCTTTTTTTTCTTCTAAATAGAAATAATCCAAAAAAATTCAACCTTATCTAAAATTGATGGAAGATTATTTTTATTCTTTGGAAGGGAAGCAACCAAATTGGCATTTGCTTAGATTGTGTTCACTTACATCCTTTCTATTGAGTTAGAAATCTTAAAAACGTTTATGCAGATACACTAAACTCGTATTTAAGGAGATTCATTTTCAAATTGTATTTTCTCTTCCTTTCGAATGCATTTCTTAATTGTGTTAAGTGAATTTTCTTTGATTTAAATTTTACGATTATATTATCAATATAGACTTGAATGAAGTATTCAATAAAATTATGATCGGTTTAATTGATTGTCCTTTCTAATTTGCCCAAACTTTCTTTAACCCTATCAAAATCATAGTCCAATTGAAGGTTCCAAGGAACCATGGCATATAAATGCAGCTTTTGGAATATCTTCTTCTACAATAAAAATTTATTTATATGTTTATACGGGTTACTGATCTTTTAGAGCATAAGAATTTTAATCTTTAAGTTCTATGTGTGCTCTTGAAAAATATTATTTATTGTTGATTCTATGTTATAAACCCATTCTACATACCCATTTATTCTAATGAACCGGCCTCTAAGAATCTCTAAAAAAAATCATTTGATCTTTGAAATGATCTTTTGCATGACTCTTTGAGGATTGTGTGTGATATACTTATTTCCAAGTGTTATGGTAAAATATGTGCTACCAATCTTCAATCAAATACATGGATATATTTGTATTCCAACACAAAGGATCAATATGACCTCTTTCTTCAATTATTCTTCTAACAAACTACTTTAATATATGAGTTTAGATTTTCCTCTACCAAGTTAACTTCCTCAAGTGGGTCATATGCTTCGAGCTTCCCAACTTTATCATACTACCCATTATCAAACTCTAGAGGCGGGTCTTCGAGAATGAAGTCAATAATTTTATCCAAAGGAATAACTTAAACTTTTCTTCAAAGTTTTATCTTCTCTTGATTGATGTGTTGATGGTTTCTTGATAATATTCCATTGAGATTATTTTAGGTTCAAACTCTCCATCCTTTTCGAACTCATTATATTTCATTGGGTTGACTCCATCAATGTTTCTTCAAGATTGAATACAACAACCAACTCTTTTTTTTCGGCCTTCAAAGTGTCTTGTAATTTATTTTTTGCAATGTAAGCCAAAATTCGAGCAATAAAGTTTGAAGTTCTCAAATTAGGCACATTTGTATGTTGAATTAAAACCTTTTTGTTCTTCTGGTCTATTACTTCTCAATCTAAAACCTGGGTGTGGTTTAATGATAGCCTTTACACATTTTCTGGTTTTGTAAAACACCTTTGCCACTATTATTATTTTTTATTTCTGTATTGCACTGGCCTACGTTGTCCTGAAGTTTCTCAATATTGAGTATAACAACAATTGCAATTTTGAATGCGGTGTCCTCAATTTTTTGTGTGCTTAATGCATCATTTTTCACCACAAATGACCATTATCTAATGGATTGTATATGGTATAACCCACATGACATGTATCCATTCATGCTCAAGTAACAAATTATTGTTTGTCTTCAAATGAACTATAACAAAAATAGTGGATTGTATAACCAATTATATGCCTTGAACTTCAACGCTACTACCCCCATTTAATTTATAAGTTTTCATATTAAAAAAATTTATCGGCATGTCACGAGGTACTGAGTCCTCTTATATTTTTCTTAAATTGCTTCATCAACAAATCATACATTAGATTCATTACCACCCATATATCTATCAACACCTTGTTTCCTTTTATTTCTTCTTACACTTATATAACAGAGTTTTTAAATGCCCCTTTCATTTTTCCGTTAGGAGGATTAAATTATGAAGAATTCCTACTTGCATATAACCTTGGAACATACTCTACCATACTAGCGACTTCCTTGTTCTTTTTTGAATTGGTCCCCTAAGGCCTTGAGGCCTAACACTTTCTCATATCATAAGGGTGATACTGATATTTCCATAAATATATTTAATATCATCATTGAAGCCATATTCAAACTTTTTAGTTATTAGGCCACCCTCGTAAACTTTGTAGTCTACCAATTTATTATCTTTATGTTTGGTCTCAGCTCATATTATTCCCCCCAATATTTTGATACATTACCTTGGTATCTCCTTGATGTTTTATAATGACATTAATAGGCTTGATGTTGTCCTCAATTTTTTTATATTTTATTTTCACACCCTTTAAGATACTTTTGTTCTTTTATATAAGAGACAACTCACTTTTTAGATTCATTGAATAATCAGTGTATCTAGTCTATAAACTGACCAAATACATTGGTTATTCAATGAAACTGAAAAATGAGTTGTCTTTTATATAAAGGAATGGATGTAGTATTTGATATGATTCATTTCTACAAAATTGCATAGCCCTAAAAGGTTGTTTTTAAGTCAACACCTCTAAAGGGTTGTGTGCATCCCGAGAATTTTATGAGGTCGAGGAATTCTTATGAAACCAAACAACGGATATCGTACTCATCCCGAATGTAATTTACCAGGCTCTGAAAGGACCGTCCAAGTTAGAGCCGTTATGGTATTCCAATGGATGAATCTGTTATATAACGATTATTGATGAGCAGTTATAAATGAGTAATGGTTACTAAAACCCATTAACCACACCTCTTCAAATTTAGGGAGAGGGGAAGGTTTATGATATAAATAGGTCTTGAGACAAAACAGAGAATGCACATCACATCGATGAATAGCATAAAAATGAGAAACACTTGTGAATCCTTCCTAACATGCCTCCTACCAAACAGGACGATTGTGATCTCACCTGGCTAGCTTTAGGGAGATTTCTCCAAATAATATTTAGCAAGAATAAATTGATATGCACAATCCTTTGGGGAAAAAAATTAAGTTTGATTACTTCTCTTAGAAAACTTATACAAAAAATTTCTCCTATATATAAGGTTTGTAGTTGGATAAATCATCATGATTTGAGGATGATCGGTAGGAAACCTATTATTCATAAACCATTGACATGATAGTAATCCTATATGGTGGAATATTTGATTTCCCCGTGTAAGGGGTTTGTAAGTACGATTACGAGGAAAAAGTTTATGTTTAATCTTAATACTTATTTCATGTGTTGAGGGAAGCTCACCCTACACCTTTTCCTTTAACTCTTTCTTTTCAAGTGTTTTCTTTCTCCCGGATACCTTGAATGCCTTTGTTGAACCTTTATCAAATATGGAGCTACACCTAGGACACATTATTACTTCTTCATTTGTGTTGCATTTCTTGTGCTAGAATTTAACTCATGTTTCCCCTACTTGGAGATAAATTATGTTAGTTGCATATTCTTCTCATTTTTTGATGGTTGTATCAATCTATTCCTTTCTTCAACAGGATTTCATTCGACCATACATATACTTAGGTCAAATTCTACATAATTAGTAGCCACTTAAAAGAGATATTTGTCTATCTTCATCGAAGGTTTAGGTTTCTCTTTGAAGACCATTCGACCTTCTTTCATAGCTTTCTTGATAGTGTCCTTTAAAAGAATACATGTATAAGTATTATGATTGAATGTGCTGTGAATTTTGCAATATTTCCTTCCTCAAATTATCAATAAATAAAATTTGTTTATCTTTTAATGAGACGTCAAGCATTTGATTTGCTTTATTTATATCAAACTCATATATTTTTAAAATACTATTAGACACAATTTTAAATTCGAAGATTTAAAAAGTTGGTTTTATCTTAGGGCCAGTTTGTTTGAATTTTTTGTTTAAGTATTTTTTTCTTTGTATTTTTAAAAATGAATTTTATAAAATCGTTTTTAAAAATATTATAATTTTTTATATTCGTTATTTTTAATTGAAAGACTAATTTTGACATCATATAACATAAACATACATTAGTGAAGATCAAAACATATTCGAAATTGCAATACTTTCAAAAAATTATATCTCAAAATTGATTTTATGAAAAACTATTTGAAATAGCTTCAAAATTAAATGATTTTTAAAAAATTTAATATCCAGAAAAGTTTTAATAAAATGATGAAATATCTAAAATAATATTTTAAAAATAATTATTCAGATCAAATTTTTATTTAAAGCATTTATAAAAAGAAAAATTGTAAAATTGTTTATAAAAATCATTTTTTAAAAAAGATAAAACAAATGGACCATAAATCATGTTTACTCCCATGCCTCATTTCATTTGAATCTTCGTCTAATACCTTCCTTTTTAGTGGTATATTTCTTTCTTCTTTGGCTTTATTTCTTATATTTAGTTTCTCGATCATTTTAATGCTACCAACCAACTGAGACATATCTTTTAATTGTTAATTCCCCAGCTTCTTTCGAAAAACACAATACAACCTTGTTGTGCCCATATAGACCAATTCATATTCAAGGATAATGGTTACACAACAAGCTTTTGTTGGATAGAATTATTTTGTTTTTTTACCGAGATAACCCACATTTTCGAAAAAAATTCCCAAAATACCCCATTTTTCAGGAAAATTCCCAAAATACCCCACTTTTAGGAGGAGGCGCCAATTGGATTGGCGACCCCTCTTAAAAATTGCAAGGAGGTGTAACACCCCGATAAAATATGATAATTATTTAATTTAAGTTAATAGTATATTTATTAATTTAATTAAATAATTGGATTATTATTATTATTATTATTGGAATAATATAAATTGGAATATAAGGTTGGAATCAGAAAAGAGTCTCATTTGGAAAAGAGGGTTTTTCACGTGAAACAGAGAAGCGATTGAGAAGTGGAGAAAAGGCAAAAAGAGGAAGAGCATGAGAAGAAGGTTGAAGAAGGAAGAGCTTGAGGCTAAAGGATTTGCCGGATTAACTCAGGTAAGGGGGGTTTATCGCCGTTTAATGGGTATTATGGGTTAACATGTAATGGGTAGTGATAAGCCGTTGAATTGACCCTAATTCGGATTATGAATGCTAAAAATTGTGATGGATGAGTTATGTTAAAAACTGAAATTGAATCGATAGTAGTGTGAGTCGTAATTTGCTGGACGTGTAGCTTTTTACGGAATTGGAATCGGAGGTCCGGAAGTCCTCCAACGGCGGAAAATGCGGAGAATTTTGCATTCTGCTTCGTGTTAGCGCAGGAACAGCTTTCTGTCTTGTGTTAACCGGTTAACCCAGGGTGTTAACCGGTTAACACTGTTGTGAATTGTGAAGTATTGCTGTCTGTCTTGCGTTAACCGGTTAACCCAGGGTGTTAACCGGTTAACACTGTTGTGAATTGTGAAGTATTGCTGTCTGTCTTGCGTTAACCGGTTAACCCAGGGTGTTAACCGGTTAACACTGTTAAAATGTGCCAGGAAGCGTGTTCTGTTTGCGTTAACCGGTTAACCCAGGGCGTTAACCGGTTAACACTGTTTGAAAAGTAGAAAAACTGATATTTTAAATATTGTGAACAATTGATGATTGGCCTATATTGGTGTATGATATAGGAGGGATCAATTTCCCGTTGTTTTGAGCAGTGTAGGTATTAGTAGAGTGTGCTAATACTGTGATTGATTATGTGGCATGACATGATATGATTATGTGATAAATATGCTGATGATGTATGATTGTATGCATAATGCTGTGAATGTATCTATTATGTATGCTATTGTGAATGGACTGTTTATGGCTTAGAGTGTGAGCATATGTCCATTGTGGATTGTTGATGGTTGCATTGCTAGGTGATTTAGCGTGCATAATATGGCCTTTATGGTGGTAGCTAATTCTCATGGTGAGGAATTAGTGATGAGTTGTTGTGGATTATTGTTGATGTTTGCATGCTAGGTGATTTAGCGTGCATAGCATAGCCCTTGGGGTGGTAGCTAATTCCCATGGTGAGGAATTAGTGATGTGAGTCACTAGGTCTCAAATGAGTGGGACTAGTGAGCTTGGTAGCCGTATCTGGATTTGATCGGTGAGGTTGAACTATATGTTCACGAATAGTCGGTACCGCATGCATGGAGTCTCATTGCATAATGTATGTATGGCGTATAATATGAATGGATGTATTCCAATATTATACGTGTGTTTTGTGGTTGTGTTGAGTATGAGTATGAGTATGAGTATGAATATTAGTTGATGTTGCCGTTGCTGAATGTGTGTTATGATTAGGGTGATGAAATGTGTTAATTTACTTAACATTACATGATATTTTATAATGCTTATTATATCGATTGAGGAACTCACCCTTACAACTATGTTTTCAGGTAACGAGCAGCGATTGAGTAGAAGCTAGTGCTTGGAGTCTAGTGTAGTTCCTTAGTGGGTCATGCTCTGGTAGATGTAACATCGGGACGGGATGTTTTACTTGTTTTTCATTGATGATTGTTGAACAAGTTTACATGTAATGTGTTACATGTTTTGCATTGTTGTTAGACTTTATCCGCTGCGAATTATGCAAATGTTTTATTTTGATTAAATAAATGAGCATGACAGGATATTTTGGAAAACGGTGTGAAGTGTCAAGTGTGACACCCTTAAATTGCATATCTACTCTGATTCATTATTTGTTGTTTTAATTAATTATTGGGGTATTTTAGAAGGATGTTACATTAGTGGTATCAGAGCATAGTCGGTCGAGTCGAGTCGTAATTATTCTGTTTCCCCTGTACGGGATAGGTGTTGTGTAACCCTATCAGTACTTATTGTTTTAGCTTGTTGGGCTTTCAGAATAGAGATGGCTGGAAGAGGTAGAGACGATGCTGCGATTGCTGAGGCTCTGGGTATGCTAGCTGGAGTACTTGGAGGGAATCCGAATGTTGTGGGATCGGGAGCTGCTCGTCAACTGAGTGAGTTTCAGAAGAACAATCCTCCAATGTTCAAGGGAGCATACGATCCAGATGGTGCTCAGAAGTGGTTGAAGGAGATCGAGAGGATCTTCCGAGTGACTGAGTGTGCCGATAACCAGAAGGTCAGGTTCGGTACGCATATGCTGTCAGAGGAAGCAGATGATTGGTGGGTTGCTACCCGCACTGAGTTGGAAGCTGCTGGGAGTGCTGAGATCACTTGGGCGGTGTTCAGGGAGAGATTCCTGAGGAAGTACTTTCCAGAGGATGTTAGAGGAAAGAAAGAGATAGAGTTTTTAGAATTGAAGCAGGGAAATCGGTATGTTACTGAGTATGCTGCTAAGTTCACAGAGCTGTCGAAGTACTACACTCCCTATGATGAGGCTACTGGGGAATTTTCAAAATGTGTGAAGTTTGAGAACGGGTTACGTCCCGAGATCAAGCAGGCTATTGGGTATCAGCGGATTAGAGTGTTTTCTGATTTGGTTGACTGTTGTAGGATTTTTGAACAGGATACCAAGGCTAGAGCAGAGAGCTATCAGCAAAGGGTTGATAGGAAAGGCAAGAATCAGAATGATCGTGGGAAACCGTATGCGGCTGGCAAAGGTTTACAGAGACAGAGTGGGATGAGAAGGCCTAGTGGGGGAGACTCCAGTGCCCCTGCTAAGTGTTACAGATGTGGTCAGGCTGGACATCGTTTCCATGAGTGTACCAGTACTGAGAAGAAGTGTTTCAAGTGTGGAAAAGGTGGTCACTTGGCTGCAGAGTGCCGGTTGAAGAGTGTGACTTGTTTCAACTATGGAGAGGTGGGTCATATTAGTCCACAGTGTCCTAAGCCGAAGAAGGAGAACCAGTCGGGAGGCAAGGTCTTTGCTCTATCGGGTTCTGAGACTTCTGCAGATGATCGTTTGATCCGAGGTACGTGTTATATTAATGGCTTTCCTCTTGTAGCTATTATTGACACAGGTGCGACTCATTCCTTTATATCTTTGGATTGTGCTGTGAAACTTAGATTAGAGATATCTGAGATGCATGGAAGTATGGTGATTGATACTCCTGCGAAGGGTTCAGTGACTACTACTTCAGTTTGTTTAAATTGTCCTTTGAGTATTTTTGGTAGAGACTTTGGGATGGACCTCGTGTGTCTTCCACTAGTGCAGATTGACGTTATCCTGGGTATGAACTGGTTGGTGTTTAACCGAGTTTATATCAACTGTTTTGATAAGACTGTGATCTTTCCTGAGATTGAGGAAGGAAAGAGTTTGTTTCTATCAGCAAGGCAGGTGAATGAAGCAGTAGCAGATGGGGCAGAGTTGTTTATGCTGTTAGCGACTTTGGAGGCTAAAGATAAACTGGTGATTTGCGATCTAGCCGTGGTGTGTGATTTTCCTGATGTGTTTCCTGAAGAAGTGAATGAATTACCACCAGAGCGTGAAGTTGAGTTCTCGATTGATTTGGTACCTGGTACTAGGCCGATGTCGATGGCTCCGTACCGTATGTCTGCTGTTGAGTTAACTGAATTGAAGAGTCAGCTGGAAGATCTATTGGATAAGAAATTTATTCGTCCGAGTGTGTCACCGTGGGGTGCACCAGTGTTATTGGTTAAGAAGAAAGAAGGTACTATGAGGTTGTGTGTGGACTACAGGCAACTGAATAAAGTGACGATCAAGAATCGGTATCCTTTGCCGATGATTGATGATTTGATGGATCAGTTGGTTGGGGCGAGTGTGTTCAGCAAAATCGATTTGAGATCGGGGTATCATCAGATACGTGTGAAAACTGAGGATATTCAGAAGACTGCTTTCAGAACAAGGTATGGACATTATGAGTATTTTGTAATGCCTTTTGGTGTGACTAATGCGCCTGGGATATTTATGGAGTATATGAATAGGATTTTCCATCCGTACCTAGACAAGTTTGTTGTGGTGTTTATTGACGATATTTTGGTGTATTCGAAATCTGAAGAAGAGCATGTTGAACATTTGAGAGTGGTTTTAGGAGTTCTACGAGAAAAGAAGTTATTTGCTAAACTGTCTAAGTGTGAATTTTGGTTAGAAGAGGTTAGTTTTCTTGGTCATGTGATTTCAAGAGGTGGTATTGCTGTTGATCCTTCTAAGATAGAAGCGGTATCTAAGTGGGAAGCTCCGAAGTCAGTTTCTGAGATAAGGAGTTTTCTTGGACTTGCAGGTTATTATAGGAAATTCATTGAGGGATTTTCTAAGTTGGCGTTACCGTTGACGATGTTGACTAGAAAGGGGCAAGCGTTTGTTTGGGACTCAAAATGTGAAGAAGGTTTCCAAGAGTTAAAGAGAAGGTTAACTACGGCTCCTATTCTGATATTACCGAGTCCGTCGGAACTATTTGAGGTTTACTGTGATGCTTCATTGTTGGGTTTGGGTAGTGTTTTGATGCAGAATAAGCAGGTTGTAGCTTATGCTTCGAGACAACTGAAGGTTCATGAGAGGAACTATCCGACACACGATTTAGAGTTGGCAGCTGTGGTATTTGTTCTGAAGTTATGGAGGCATTACTTGTACGGGTCAAGATTTGAGGTTTTCAGTGACCATAAAAGTTTAAAGTATTTGTTTGATCAGAAAGAGCTGAATATGAGACAGAGGAGATGGTTAGAGTTTCTGAAGGATTATGACTTTGGTTTGTATTACCATCCGGGTAAAGCAAACGTAGTGGCTGATGCATTGAGTCGGAAATCATTGCATATGTCTATGTTAATGGTTAAGGAATTGGATTTAATTGAGCAGTTTAGAGACTTGAGTTTGGTGTGTGAGAGTACTCACAATAGTGTTAAATTGGGAATGTTGAAGTTAACGAGTGGTATTCTGGATGAGATTAGAGAGGGTTAGAAATCCGATGTGCTTTTGGTTGATAAGTTGACTCTAGTGAATCAAGGTCAAGGTGGTGAATTCAGAGTTGATGAGAATGGTGTTTTGAAATTTGGTAATCGGGTGTGTATTCCGGATGTTACCGAACTTAAGAAGAGTATTCTTGAGGAAGGACATCGTAGTGGCCTGAGTATTCATCCTGGGGCTACGAAGATGTATCATGATTTGAAAAAGTTATTTTGGTGGCCGGGAATGAAAAGAGAAATTGCGAGTTTTGTTTATTCTTGTTTGACTTGTCAGAAGTCAAAGATTGAGCATCAGAAGCCATTTGGGCTAATGCAACCGTTGGCTATTCCAGAGTGGAAGTGGGATAGTATCAGTATGGATTTTGTTTCTGGTTTACCGAGGACAAGTAAGAATTTTGAAGCTATTTGGGTGATTGTTGACAGATTGACAAAATTGGCTCATTTCATTCCGATCAGAATGGATTATCCGTTAGAGAGATTAGCTGAGTTGTATATTGAGAAGATTGTAAGTTTGCATGGTATTCCGTCGAGTATTGTTTCGGACAGAGATCCTAGATTTACATCGAAGTTCTGGGAAGGTTTGCAGAGGGCTTTGGGAACTAAGCTGAGATTGAGTTCTGCATATCATCCGCAGACTGATGGTCAGACTGAGAGGACGATTCAGTCACTGGAGGATCTTTTGAGGGCTTGTGTTTTGGAAAAGGGAGGTGCTTGGGATTGTTATTTACCTTTGATTGAGTTTACCTACAACAATAGTTTTCATTCGAGCATTGGTATGGCACCGTTTGAAGCTTTGTATGGTAGGAGATGTCGGACACCTTTATGTTGGTATGAGTCCGGTGAGAGTGTTGTGGTTGGACCGGAGATTGTTCAACAAACTACAGAAAAGATTAAGATGATTCAGGAGAAGATGAGGATTGCTCAGAGTCGTCAGAAGAGTTATCACGACAAGAGGAGGAAGTCACTTGAGTTTCAAGAGGGAGATCATGTGTTTCTTCGTGTTACTCCGATAACTGGGGTTGGTCGAGCTTTGAAGTCGAAGAAGTTGACACCTCGATTTATTGGTCCTTATCAGATTTTGGAGAGGATAGGGGAGGTAGCCTATCGTATCGCTTTACCGCCGTCACTTGCAAATTTGCATGAGGTTTTTCATGTGTCTCAGTTGAGGAGGTACATTCCTGATCCGTCGCATGTAGTCCAAGTAGATGATGTACAGATGAGAGATAACCTGACTGTTGAAACATCACCTATGAGGATCGAGGATCGAGAGTTGAAGCAGTTGCGGGGTAAAGAGATTGCTTTGGTAAAGGTAGCTTGGGGAGGACCAGCAGGTGGCAATGTGACTTGGGAACTTGAGAGTCAGATGAAGGAGTCTTATCCAGAGTTATTCACCTGAGGTATGTTTTCGAGGACGAAAACTCTTTTAGTGGGGGAGAGTTGTAACACCCCGATAAAATATGATAATTATTTAATTTAAGTTAATAGTATATTTATTAATTTAATTAAATAATTGGATTATTATTATTATTATTATTATTGGAATAATATAAATTGGAATATAAGGTTGGAATCAGAAAAGAGTCTCATTTGGAAAAGAGGGTTTTTCACGTGAAACAGAGAAGCGATTGAGAAGTGGAGAAAAGGCAAAAAGAGGAAGAGCAGGAGAAGAAGGTTGAAGAAGGAAGAGCTTGAGGCTAAAGGATTTGCCGGATTAACTCAGGTAAGGGGGGTTTATCGTCGTTTAATGGGTATTATGGGTTAACATGTAATGGGTAGTGATAAGCCGTTGAATTGACCCTAATTCGGATTATGAATGCTGAAAATTGTGATGGATGAGTTATGTTAAAAACTGAAATTGAATCGATATTAGTGTGAGTCGTAATTTGCTGGACGTGTAGCTTTTTACGGAATTGGAATCGGAGGTCCGGAAGTCCTCCAACGGCGGAAAATGCGGAGAATTCTGCATTCTGCTTCGTGTTAGCGCAGGAACAGCTTTCTGTCTTGCGTTAACCGGTTAACCCAGGGTGTTAACCGGTTAACACTATTGTGAATTGTGAAGTATTGCTGTCTGTCTTGCGTTAACCGGTTAACCCAGGGTGTTAACCGGTTAACACTGTTAAAATGTGCCAGGAAGCGTGTTCTGTTTGCGTTAACCGGTTAACCCAGGGCGTTAACCGGTTAACACTGTTTGAAAAGTAGAAAAACTGATATTTTAAATATTGTGAACAATTGATGATTGGCCTATATTGGTGTATGATATAGGAGGGATCAATTTCCCGTTGTTTTGAGCAGTGTAGGTATTAGTAGAGTGTGCTAATACTGTGATTGATTATGTGGCATGACATGATATGATTATGTGATAAATATGCTGATGATGTATGATTGTATGCATAATATTGTGAATGTATCTATTATGTATGCTATTGTGAATGGACTGTTTATGGCTTAGAGTGTGAGCATATGTCCATTGTGGATTGTTGATGGTTGCATTGCTAGGTGATTTAGCGTGCATAATATGGCCTTTATGGTGGTAGCTAATTCCCATGGTGAGGAATTAGTGATGAGTTGTTGTGGATTATTGTTGATGTTTGCATGCTAGGTGATTTAGCGTGCATAGCATAGCCCTTGGGGTGGTAGCTAATTCCCATGGTGAGGAATTAGTGATGTGAGTCACTAGGTCTCAAATGAGTGGGACTAGTGAGCTTGGTAGCCGTATCTGGATTTGATCGTTGAGGTTGAACTATATGTTCACGAATAGTCGGTACCGCATGCATGGAGTCTCATTGCATAATGTATGTATGGCGTATAATATGAATGGATGTATTCCAATATTATACGTGTATTTTGTGGTTGTGTTGAGTATGAGTATGAATATTAGTTGATGTTGTCGTTGCTGAATGTGTGTTATGATTAGGGTGATGAAATGTGTTAATTTACTTAACATTACATGATATTTTATAATGCTTATTATATCGATTGAGGAACTCACCCTTACAACTATGTTTTCAGGTAACGAGCAGCGATTGAGTAGAAGCTAGTGCTTGGAGTCTAGTGTAGTTCCTTAGTGGGTCATGCTCTGGTAGATGTAACATCGGGACGGGATGTTTTACTTGTTTTTCATTGATGATTGTTGAACAAGTTTACATGTAATGTGTTACATGTTTTGCATTGTTGTTAGACTTTATCCGCTGCGAATTATGCAAATGTTTTATTTTGATTAAATAAATGAGCATGACAGGATATTTTGGAAAACGGTGTGAAGTGTCAAGTGTGACACCCTTAAATTTCATATCTACTCTGATTCATTATTTGTTGTTTTAATTAATTATTGGGGTATTTTAGAAGGATGTTACAGGAGGCGCCAATCCAATTGGCGCCTATGTGTAATTTTTAAGAGGAGGCGCCAATCCAATTGGCGACTCCCTTAAAAAAGTATCAAATGAAAAACCCTCCAACATGAAAGTTGTAGATCTTTTCAAGACAATGAATTTGGATATAAATTTTGCATCATTTGGATTTTTTATGAGAAAGTTATGGGCAGTTGAAGTTGGACTTCTGAGTTTTTCAACTATAATCTGACCTATAATGTCTTGCATTATTTCATGTGTTTCTTTTAGAGTTATGAAATTTTGTCCAACATAATAACTGAATTAGACATCTTAAATTTTCCAATGCACTTGGTCCCACCTCAAAATAATTAAAAATGAGTGAGTTAGGTCCTTGTGAAGTTGACCCAAAATTAGGGTTTCTGCCAAAATGACCTATAATGTTTTGAAATGAATGATGAGCTTCCAAATTTCAAATGGATTTTTGATGAACATGAAAGTTTTTCATATGGCGACTGTTGTTAAAACTTGAATGGAGGCGCCAATTGGATTGGCTAGGGCAGGTGCCTTAGCCAATCCAATTGGCGCCTTTGTGTAGGTTTTAAAAGGAGGCGCCAACTCAATTGGCGAGTCCCTCATAAAATGCCTTTTTTGTCTTATAAATAGATGCGTTGTGTGACCTATTGTTACACAACTCATATAATCATTTGGCTATCATGTTTGGTGTTCGTCGCCGATACGGTAAGGTGATTTATGCGAGAGACAAACCTCAATTGGTGATGCTGTTTTGGAACATCACCACGTTAGATCAACTGAAGAGGGAGCTGGTTCGATGGTTAGACGGGAAAATACCAGAAGGGGAAAAAATCAGAAGTATTGAGAGACTTGACAGTATCTTTGGTTGGGTGCGATTGAAGACTGATAAGGATGCTAGGAAAATGATGTTCGGTCGAGACGACATTAATTTGATTGTTGTAATCAGTTAGAATTATTTATGTTTTCAGATGTTTTGTACTGATGTTGGTTATGAAACTCGTTGTAACAAGAACTTAATGATATATAATGATTGATTGTTACAGAAATACAATGTTACAAAAAGCTTAAGATCTAGATAAAATGTTACAAAAAGCTTAAGATATAGATAAAATGTTACAAAAATCTTAAGATCTAGATGATGCTCCTTGATTGGGACAGTTGTTTTTGTTGTGTCCTGGTTGACGACAGATACTACATAATCTTATCATTTTATCTGTGGAATCCATCTATGTTCTGATACGTGTGCTGTTTGGCCTTCCTTTCTTCTTTCTACGCATCTGTTCATTGTGCCAAACAATATCTCCTTCATATGGAGGCCAGTAATCCTCCATTGGTAGTACTGAAAAGCTTTGACTATATACATTCATGATGGTGTTGGCCTTGTACACATCAGATAAATGGGTGTAAGCGTCTTGACGAGTATAAGCGCATGCTGCAATGACATGGGAGCAAGGTATGCGGAAGACCTAAAATTTTCCACAATCGCACCAACTCCTGTGTAGTCTAACAGCGTAGGATAAATTTGGTCTCCCCTCGTTGTTGCCCATTGTTTCCTGGACGCTGAAATTTTGTCTATGACGGTCAAACACTTTTACAGCGTGTGTCGTAGCTTTGATGCTCTCCTCTTTCATGACCTTCATGCAACACTCACTGAATACTTGTCCGGACATTAACACTGCACTCCATCTTTCACCTCTGGTTGCGAACATAGAAGCCAACCTATAATAGGTTGATCTTACCAAGGCGGTTATCGGCAGATTTCGAATCCCTTTGAAAACCCCGTTCATGCATTTTACAATGTTTATTGTCATGTGGCCCCATCGACAACCACCGTCAAATGCTCTTGTCCACTGCTCTACTGGGATGTTATTTATCCATCTCCCCGCGTCTTCATTAGACAGTCGAATCTCATCACGATAATATTGAAATGACGGTTGAGTTAAAGCATACCCAGCATTCACCACCTTCTTGCGAAGATTCTTATCTTTTATAGCACGCATGAAGTTTTGTGCAATGTGTCTGATACAGTAGACATGTGTAGAAGGAGGATCATGCCATCCGTTGTCATGGTTGTTGTAGGCACTTTCAATGGCAGCATGTCTATCTGAAATCAAACATAGATTGGCTTGTGGAGCGACATGCGTTCTGAGATGTCGAAGAAAGAAACCCCATCCACCAGCCGTTTCACCTTCAACAAGAGCAAAGGCAATGGGAAATACATTGTTGTTACCGTCTTGTGCAACTGCAATGAGCAAAGTACCCTTGTATTTTCCGTATAACCAGGTGCCATCAATTTGCAGGAGAGGTTTGCAGAAAGCGAAACCTTTGATGCACGGGTCAAATGCCTAAAAGAGACAGTGAAATATTCTATTACCTATAGCACAGGTTCTGTCTGGCATCATTGCTGGCACTGTCTCCAGAATTGCCACAGTTCCTGGGACATAAGTTTTTAGTGCCCATAAAAACCGTGGTAATTCCTTGAATGAATCCTCCCAGTTGCCGAAAACCTGTTCAACAGCCTTTGTCCTCGCAATCCATGCTTTCTTGTAAGATGGAGTATAATTATATGTTGTTCGGATATGGGATATAATTATACTCACCTTCACTGATGGGTCTTTATTTACCAATGGCAGAATGTCTTGACATATCAAAGCTGTGCTCAGTTTACGGTGATCTTGTTCAACGTTAGTTGCAACGCAACTGTGTGGTGGGTCTATTGAAGCGATCTCCCAAGAGTCATTTTTCTTCTTGTAAGATGCAGCCAAACGAAACTTACAAAGTATGTTACGACATTCGATAACATACCTTCTAGAATCAGTGCGTTTCACTGTAAAGTCAGCAAAGTTGTTCATGTGGAATTTTTTGATTGCCAAGACACATTCTTCTTTGGTACGAAACATGTCTCCCACCTTTAATTCGCCTACTGGTCTCGGATACGGATTATAGAAGACACTGTCGGACGTTTCATCGTCGTGAAGATCCATATTTGTCATATGTTGAGGAGGATTGTAGGCATGACTAGGAGGTATTGGTGGTGGTTGAGCCTCATCTTCATCGTCGTTGTTCAGGATGTGATCAACCTGTATCTTAGTCTCCTTTTCTTCTTCATCAACAACGTCGACTTCTACTTCTGCTTCTGGGTTGAGTTTATCTGACCATTGTGCATCATCTGCAGCATCTTCACCAGCTGCATCCTGATCGGTTAGTTGAGACTGTTGAGACGGTATACATGGTTGTAGAGTAATGTACAACTCGATACAATCCATGCCTGAATGTTCATGACTAAGAAACATGTTTTGAACATCTTCATCGTCTCGTATCTTAAGGGGGAAAAACTTGCATTGACCATTCTCAAAAAATATAGGATTTTGATATGTCATCTTTGACACAATACCTGATCCTATAAAGGATTGTATTCTTTTTTTCAAATGCAAAAAGGTTGCATTTCTCTTCATCGTGACTCTAATGGTATCAGTGTTTCTCAAACAAAAACCATGAAGCTCAGACTCAAAAGTTTCACCGTTGCAGTGAACGTTGACACTGTATAATGATGAAGATGACATTTTGGAGATGAAAACTATTTTATAAGTGCAGATGAATGTGAGTGAAGTGTCTTGGATGTTGATAGTAAGACACTTAAATAGATGGTATCAGTGTCTCACATGCTATCTAGTTCTGAGATGATGTGTCGAACATTGAAGCTACTCTGAGATAATGTGTCAAGCATGCAAGTCAGTTCTGAGATGAGGTGTCTGTCATGCAATACAGTGTGAGTTGATGTGTCAAGCATGCTAGCTAGTCATGAGTTAATGTGTCTGTCATGCAAGACAGTGTGAGTTGATGTGTCAAGCATGCTAGATAGTCAAGACAGAAGTGAGTCTTCAGCATGCAGGATACTAGAGAGCCACGTGACTGAGATGATGTATCAATCTACAAGACAGTGTGAGTTGATGTGTCAACCAAGCAAGCTATCAAGAAGTGACTCTTCAGTATGCAGGAGACAAGATAGCCATGTGTCGGACATGTAAGACAGTTCTGAGATGATGTGTCAGTCAGGCAAGACAGTGTGAGTTGATGTGTCAGACAGGCAACCTATCAAGAAGTGAGTCTTCAGCATGCAGGATACTAGAGAGCCACGTGTCTGAGATGATGTGTCAATCCTGCAAGACAGTGTGAGTTGATGTGTCAACCAGGCAAGCTATCAAGAAGTTAGTCATCAGCATGCAGGAGACAAGACAACCACGTGTCGGACACCTAAGATGGTCAGACATGATGTGTCAACCATGCAAGCTATCAAGAAGCTAGTCATCAGCATGCAGGAGACAAGACAGACACGTGTCAGACACCTAAGATGGTCAGAGATGATGTGTCAATCATGTAAGCCATCCATAAGTGAGTTGTTCAGCATGCAGGAGACAACAATGCCACGTGTCAGACATGCAGATGGTGGCGCCAATTGGTTTGGCGCCTACACTTAAGGCTTGTACATGGTCGCCAATTTGAATGGCGCCCTCATGGAGTCAGTCCTCGAAACCAAGCATTCAGAACTAGCCTTGCATGCATGTACCCTATGGTGTCGCCAATTTGAATGGCGCCCCCTCTTTATTATTGTACATGGTCGCCAAATGAGGTGGAGACACCATGCAAACACAATTTTTTATGCTCTCCTCCATTTGCCTATAAATTCATCCACTCCTTCAACAATTCTTCCACACCAACATTCTCACTACTTCATCTACATTACTTCTTTTACAATTTCATCTTCAACAAAATCTTCCAATTTCATCTACACCAACTCCCCAATAATATGTCTTTACCCACAATGGGCGAAGCACACAGAGGAACAGTTGCAAACATCGCAACATACGTAAGTTTTTTCTTATACTAATTTTTTATGTTTCATCTCCACCAACCCCATTTTATTTTGAAATACCAACTTAGTCAAGTGTTATATTATTTCTATTATAGGATGTATCAAGGTTTCGAACTCGAGTCCACGAATTTGTCCCAATGGACCCGATGATTCAACCTTATGTTGAACTCGCCGGTTTTGGTCACATTAGCAAGATTATGTCTTGGTCTATAGATAACAAGTTCATTCTAGCCTTATGCGAAAGATGGAGGCCAGAGACACACACATTTTGGTTTCCAACCGGTGAGTGTACCGTGACGTTAGAAGACGTCTACATGCTTTTAGGACTACGAATTGAAGGCAAAGTTGTTAATGGTAAGACCAACTATGCAAATTCAATTTGCATGGAGCTTTTAGACACTGATTTGTTAGATGATAATGCTAGAGGTCAAGGTATACTACTCTCACGCCTAAAGTCATATTATAATAGTTTATATTTAGATGAGCATTCTACCGAAGATGCTCGAATAATCAAAACTAGATGTTACATTATGTTGTTACTAGGATCCTTTTTATTTCCCGAAGATAGTGGTTCTAGCATGCATATTATGTACTTACCTTTACTTAGACATATAGATAGAATAGGTAGTTACAGTTGGGGATCCGCATGTCTAGCCTATCTCTATAGTTCGTTGTGCAAAAACTCCCACAAAGACACATCTACATTTTCTGGATGTGCTGTTTTGCTACAAGCATGGGGATGGTCAAGACTACCGTCTCTAGCACCAGTCAATAACAACCCCTTCACTTTTCCATATGCAAAAAAGTAAGTTGTTTAAATTTCTATATCTTTACTTACTTCCTTACAGTTTAGTACCCATAACTAATTTATTTTAACTTTTTGGTGTAGATGGTTGGCACGTGGTATGAATTATAGCAGATGTCCGAGACACTGTATTACTCAGTATCGCAACCTGTTGGATCACCTTCGACCGACAGACGTAAGCAAAATAACTTCATTAATTCGTCATATTATGTTGACTTTTTCTACATTCATTTAAATCCTATCGTCTTTAACATTTCAGTTCATTTGGCGTCCATAACTTAATATGGATCATGAGTATCAGGTCAACCCTGAAGACGCAGCCGTATGGACAGCATGCACACCGATAATACGGTTCATAATAGTGGAGATGCACAACACCGATCGTGTGAAGCTGCAGTTCGGTATGGTCCAGAATATCCCAGACCCCCCAGCTAGCCTAGGAGAATGGCATATGCGTAAAGTGAACGACTAATGGAACTACAACCCTTGGCAAACCTTCGCAAGATCAGAGTGTCGCAAGTGGAAGCACCGTCATGACCATGTCTTAACTGACGCAGTCATGCCAAATGAGGTAAAACCAAGTCGTACTTATATGGCTTGGTACAGATCAGTTGGATTTCAATTCATCGCCGATGATATGTACCTCTACGACCCACGCCAGACAAGTTACACACAAGAAGGATCAACATCTAACCCCCAACAACATTCTCATCCCGGTTACTCACAACCACCTATCCGTCAAACTTTCCGTTCCATAAACACACAAACATACAACCAAAACATGTCATTCACCCAACCCCAATACCAAGAACATCCCCCATACCACCACCAACAAATGGACCATCAACCTCAGACCGAACATCGCTTCGCACCCACACCATCACCCTACCAAAGTCGCCTTAGCCAAAACACTAACCGCCCCTCCTCCTACCGTAGCCAAGAACCCCAAACATCACAATACCAAAACATCCCACAACCATATATCTTCCAAACACCCCAACAACCTTTCCAACCGTTCCTAGACCCATCATTCACACCCATGTCTCCCTTCAACTGTCCCGGTCGCTCATCCATGAGTCAACCACACCCCAACTTCTCTGGCATGGGTCATGAGCTCAACTACGCCGGTACACCATCATTGAATACTGAAGACTATGCTGAGTTGGCTGAATACCTCAACGGATCTTCTCCTGTAGGAGGTAATGACGCTCCTGGACCATCAGATGAACAAACACCGGTGCAGAATCGTCAACGTGGGTTAGGGCCAAGGGTTAGGGTAGCTAGGGGATGTGGGACCGGAGGTCGGTTAGGTGATCCCGGTCATCACCATTAGGATTCTTTGTGTAAAATCCAAATTTTATTAATATCAATTCGTATTATATCAAATTTATCTTTGTGTAAACTCCAAACATTAGGTTTCTTTGTCTAAACTCCATTTTGGCAAAATTCACATACACATGTTTTGACTGAAACTCCATTGAGATGTCTACTTAAATTGTTATGTTGGACAAAATTTCATAATTCTAAAATAAACACATATGATAATACAAAACATTATAGGTCAGATAACAATTGAAATGTCAAAGAGTCCAAGTTCAGGTGCCCATACCTTTCTCATAAAAAATGCAAATGATGCAAAACTTTTGTCCAAATTCATTATCTTGAAAAGATCTAAAACTTTTATGTTGAAGGTTTTGTCATTTAAGGCTTTTATCATTCAAACAGAAGGGCTTGAATTCGGTCCCTTTTGGCAAAATTCACATACACATGTTTTGACAAAAACCCTAATTTTGGGTCAAGTTCGCAAGGACCTAACTCATTCATTTTTAATTATTTTGAGGTGGGACCAAGTGCATTGGAAAATTTAAGATGTCTACTTCACTTGTTATGTTGTACAAAAATTCATAACTCTAACACAAACACATGCAATAATACAAAACATTATAGGTCAGATAACAGTTAAAATGTCAAAGAGTCCAAGTTCAGGTGCCCATACCTTTCTCATAAAAATTGTAAATGATGCAAAACTTTAGTCCAAATTCATTATCTTGAAAAGATCTACAACTTTTATGTTGAGGGTTTTGTCATTTGAGGATTTTATCATTCAAACAGAAGGGCTTGAAGTTGGTCCCTTTTGGCAAAATTCACATACTCATGTTTTGACATAAACCCTAATTTTGGGTCAAGTTCGCAAAGACCTAACTCACTCATTTTTAATTATTTTGAAGTGGGACCAAGTGCATTGGAAAATTTAAGATGTCTACTTCAAATGTTATGTTGGACAAAAATTCATATTCCTAAAAGAAACACATGCAATACTACAAAACATTATAGGTCAGATAATAGTTGAAAAACTCAGAAGTCCAACTTCAACTGCCCATAACTTTCTCATAAAAAATCCAAATGATGCAAACTTTATATCCAAATTCATTGTCTTGAAAAGATCTACAACTTTCATGTTGGAGGTTTTTCATTTGAGGCTTTTTTAAGGGAGGCGCCAATTGGATTGGCGCCCCCTCTTAAAAATTACACATAGGCGCCAATTGGATTGGCTAGGGCAAGTGCCCTAGCCAATCCAATTGGCGCCTCCTTGCAATTTTTAAGAGGGGTCGCCAATCCAATTGGCGCCTCCTCCTAAAAGTGAGGTATTTTGGGAATTTTCCTGAAAAGTTGGGTATTTTGGGAATTTTTTCGAAAAAGTGGGTTATCTCGGTAAAAAAACCGAATTATTTTCATAGAATATTTGGTCCGGTTTGTTTTGACTTTTTTTTAAATGATTTTTATAGTGTTACATATTTTAGTGTAAAAGAAATTTATAAAGAAACTTTTAATAAAAGTTTCAAATGAAAATTTGGTTTGAATCGTTATTCTTAAAATATTATTTTAGGTATTTTATCGAGAAAAAAAATTGGATATCGAACTTTTAAAAAATCACTTAATCTTGAAGCTATATCAAATAGTTTTTCATAAAAGTCATTTTTAAGATATAACTTTTTGAAAAAATTGTGATTTTGACTATGTTTTGATCTTCAATAATATATATTTATGTTATAGAATGAATAATTCAATCTTTTAATTTATAAAAAACAAATTTAAAAAAACTTTTAATACTTTAAAAAATATTTTTGTAAAATCCATTTTTAAAAATATAAAAAAAAATCTATTATTTTAAAGTTAAAACAAACTAGTATATGATCTTCGGTTGACCCAAATTAAGAATTGTATAAGTGGGCATACACCTTAAACACGAGAATGCATCCTTAATTAATGATGCATATTTACCTCTTGTTCATTTTGATTAGGATAATTATTAAATTGTTGTTTATATCAAAGGTGTACTTCCTTTAAATCGGAAATGAGAAAGGGAAGTTAATCCATCTGAAATGAAATGGGTTCAGAGTAGGGGTGACAATTGGATCCATTAACACAAAATCCATCCAATCCATCCATCAAAAAATCCATCCAATCCATCCACTAAATAAAAATTAAGTTAATGGATTGATCCAATCCATCCATTTATAAACATGGATTGATCCAATCCATCCAACACATTTTAATGATCCAATGGATTTTTTTATTTAATTTAAAAAAAATAAATTTTTTCAAATATTAAAAAAAAATTGAAAAAAAAACATTTTTTTTTGAAAAAAAAATAATAATTTTTGAAAAAAAAATATTTTTTTTTTCGAAAAAAAAAATATTTTTTTGAAAATTCAAAAAATATTAAATTTTTTTATCTAATGTTAAAAAAATAAAAAATATTTTTTTATGGTCAAATAATTTTTTTATCTAATGTTAAAAAAATAAATTTTTTCAAATATCAAATTCTTTTTTTTGAAAAATAAAAAATATTTTTTTTTCGAATTTTTTTTTTTTTAAATATCAAAATTTGATTTTATTTTCAATTTTTTTTACGAATATAAAAAAAAAATATTTTTAAATTTTTTTTTTTGAAAAAAAAAACTGATATTGTTTTATTAAAAAAAAGTAAAAAAAATTTTTTAAAAAATAAATTTTAAAGGAAAATAAAATGGATGGATGGATATCTGGATGGATTGGATTGGATATTTTTAAAAAACTTTTAATGGATTGTTAATGGATAATGGATTGTTTTGATCCATCCATTAACGATCCAATCCATATCTATCCAATCCATCCATTTTGCCCCCCCTAATTCAGAGTTTAGTCAAAAATTCCAATTATTGTAAGCTATCAAAATAATAAAGAGACAAGAATTATTTATAAAAAGAATTTTGAGTACATTATTTGCGAGAACAGAAGATGTTTTGTCTTTTGTAGCATGGAGGATGTTAAGGTTTAGATGGGAAACAGTTGACACCACATTGGTGTCCTACAAGAACGACTAGTGAGGAATAGTTATCTGTACTACTAAATGGGCAAAAACTAAGAAAAAAAAAAGTTGAAATGAACAGGACGCCACTGTTTAGTTGTATTCAGGTCTGCCCAATATATGTGGTTGCGTCGTTTTTCTGCAAACTGTACGGATATGCGAAACTTACACTTTTTCTCTCTGTTTCTTTTGACCTTTGAGCACCCACTCATAAATTATTCTCAATATATAAAATTCATTTTCATCATTTAAATGTTTATTTTATATAAATTTATTGTTCAATTCATTTGAATTTAAATACATCTAAATAAAAACTATTTTATGTTTATTCAAAATTACTTGATGAACCAAACATTTTGAGCTTTAAAATATTACAATCATCGCATTAAAAATGATTTATTTGTACTAATAAAAAAATTAAATATGGTGAAATGGAGTAAGAGTCTTAAAAATTTAAATAATATTTGAGTTAAGATATAATTGAAAGAAAAAAATTGATGAAAAGAATAGTAATATGATGTTATACTCTTTCTATACATTATAATGGATGATAAATCTTTATGAAGATCACAACAAAAATATGATTTTTTAATAAGATCAAAGATTGGTTAATTTTAGAATTAAGAGAGCAAAACTCTCAAATTTATATGATGTAAGTTTGTTTAACAAAATTTAACTTGTTTTTCTATTCATCATTTTCTCTTTATTTGTAGATTAAATGACAATTCGTTGATTTTACAATAATAACACATAAAATGGTACATATTCAGTCCACTAAAACCTAATGGAGGGAGTCACTATTCATTGCTTTTAGTGGTTACAATAGGTAAATTGGGTTGATCACATATGATGAGTAATAGCAATTCATAGACATCTCTCTCTCCTTTTTAATGTTTTGAATTATCTGCTTTAGCTTAATATTTGTATAGAAAGGAAAATTTCACGCTAATTTAAAATGATTAAAAACACACAATTAAAATTATATATTTAGATCAAATTTGAATAAGTTGAACCTAACACATCTACTTTTAATTTTAATATATAAAAGTTAATTACTACCATACTTATTTAATTACCCTAATTACAATCCATAATACAGCTACATTCATGTTCCTATAAATAATTTCGTACTAAACTCTATTTATACTACTAAAAAATATTACATATATTTTATTGTTGTTGCAATCTTATCATTCCAAAATGAAATCAATATTCCGAAATCAAATTAATTATTATTGTAGTTTTTTTTGTCAAATATTATCGTTATTTGATTTTCTTTAAATGACAAAATGAATATTTAATTGTATAATTATATGTTATTAAATTATAACTTTAAAATTAAAAATAACTATTTAATATAGTTGATTAATATTAATTGAGTAATTTAATATTATTGTTAATTTACCTACCAATTAATTATTATTATTATTGTTATTATTATTATTGATATTTACCCGCCATATATGATAAGAATATTTTTAAAATTTAAATAGTATATTTATTATTTGATTTGATTTGATTTAATTGAGATCCAAACTCTATAAATTAAAATCGGTTACTTATTATGAACAATAATATAGGGTCATTCCAATGTCAATCTATTATTATTTGAATTTTACATAGATGTAATTTTGCAATAAGACACTGGCATATTGAATCTTATACCGCTGTTATCTTTGCACTAACATATTTTATCCTTTCAACAGAATAATTATAGTAAATACGTACGTTCTGTATACCGAATTATAATAAAAATGTATTAAAATCAAAAGCAATAAAACTGTTTACAGTAAATAAAAATATAGAATAACATCTTAAAATTCTATTCTATTTGATTATTCATTTACTTATTACTAATTTATTTATTATATAAAAATATATCAAATAAAATTTTAAATATATGTTGTGTCATTAGCATTTATTTCAACTTTTGATTTATTATTGATTTTTTATTTTAATGAATTTTTCTTTAAATATTTATGATCATGAAGAAATTAGACTATATTTTTATTTATTGTAAACAATTTTATTGCTTTTGATTTTAATACATTTTTATTATAATTCGGTATACAGAATGTACGTATTTACTATAATTATTCTGTTGAAAGGATAAAATATGTTAGTGCAAAGATAACAGCGGTATAAGATTCAATATGCCAGCGTGTTATTGCAAAATTACATCTATGTAAAATTTAATTAATAATAGATTGACATTGGAATGACCCTATATTATTGTTCATAATAAGTAACCGATTTTAATTTATAGAGTTTGGATCTTAATTAAATCAAATCAAATCAAATAATAAATATACTATTTAAATTTTAAAAATATTCTTATCATATATGGCGGGTAAATATCAATAATAATAATAACAATAATAATAATTAATTGGTAGTTAAATTAATAATAATATTAAATTACTCAATTAATATTAATCAACTATATTAAATAGTTATTTTTAATTTAAAGTTATAATTTAATAACATATAATTATACAATCAAAACGATGTTATATATGTGTAACATCAAAGGTTGGATCCTTTTCAGCATTTTGCCATACACCTCTATCAAATTTATATACTCTTTTTTTTCCAGGTTATTAGGTTTGTAATTTTATAGTCATCTAAATTTGCAGTTACATTAATTTTTGAATTTTTTTTCAGTGAAAATGAGTAGAAAGGTTGATTCTGTGAAAGACATCAATGACTCAAAAGAAACTTGGCGTCTTGCTGTTCGAATAATGGATGTTTGGAGTGTTGTGAATAATAAGGGTATTGAACATTTGGAGATGATTGTTATGGATTCCTTGGTAAATTGCTTTTCTTTTTTTAAGTATAGATTTTTGTATGATAGTTAGTAATTACAACAAAATGCTTTTTTGTATAACATATAAAAGAAGATTATTTTCATTTTGTTAGGGTGATCGGATTCAGGTCCTTATTCGTCATGACCATTTACTGAAATGGAAAGAGGTCATTAAGGAGAATATGACCTGCATTATAAACAATGGCAGTGTCTATAACAATGATTTTCAGTGGAAGGTATGTGATCATTCAAAAAAATTTGTATTTCTTGGTGGTACCACAATGAAGGCAATCGAACTTCAAAATATTCCACCTAAAGGATATTTCTTTAAAGATTTTGGTGAGATACTTCAAGGCAAATGCAAAACCGATAGACTGGAAGGTAATTTAAATTCTATTATAACTTATATATTTGCAAACACATTCAATAATGAACCTTACTTTAATGTAGATATTATTGGTGCTGTTAGTGAGATAAACAATATTCAATCCAACACTCCGGGGAAGAAAGTTGTTGTTTCTGTTGTGCTGAAAGATTTGAAGTAATGCGCATTGTTTTCATAACTTATGTGTTTGATAAATTTATATATTTTGCATCACTGAATCCCATCATATAATATTGTTTATTTATATTGCAAAATAGGGGTAATTGCATAAATTGCAATTTATGGGAAATCTATGGATCAAAATTTTTGGCTTACTACAATGATCCTAAAAACATTGGAGCTATTGTAATTCTGCTCACTCATGCAATGGTAAAAGATGGCCAAGGTATTACACTATCAGACTTTATAAATACATAGCTGATTTGTATTTTTCATTATACGTTCAATAATTTTTATATTAATTATACAATTTACAGTGTCAAATGCATGGAGTGGTTCCAAATTGTTGATAAATGAAGACATCCCTGAAATTCAAGATTTTATGTCTAACTATGGATTTTATTTATTTATTTATATTCAGATTATTATACATAATTTTTAATTTCAAAAACAATCTTATTTCTATAGGTTGCCTACTAATGAACAGAAGGAGAAGCCTACTCAATCTGCAAAATCTCTTTCTAATTGGTTTGGTGGTTCTCAATATTCGCCAGTAGAAAGGTTTGTTCATAATGCGAAATGTATGTCCTTAAGTCAGTTCTGCAAAATCAAACATGTAAGTTGAATACTATAGAGCCGAATTTATCTTTACTATTACAATTATATTGTTTGCTTTTTGAAATTAATATCATTTTTGATTTGCTTTTAGGAAACTTTATGTGTTACTGTAGCAACCACATTGAAATTTGCTGTCTCAAAGTATGGATGGTTTTATTATGGCTGCACAAGGTGTTCTTCGAAGGCACCTAATCCTGAAAAAACTTATGAATGTTCATGTGGGCAAAAAGTCGAATAGCCTATACCAAGGTACATATAATCTAGATGAATTGCAAATAAATTTGGTAATGGATTTGTTATTAATCATATTATTTTCTTCGTTTAAAATACTATAGGTACAAGATTGAGATATATGTTAGCAATGGTGAATCAAAATATCGATTTGTATTCTGGGATTTCGAATGTGCTGCTATACTTGGAATGACTGCTGAATTTATGCATAACTCTATGGTGAAGGTACATTGTTATACATAAGTTAAAATGTTAATAGTTTATCGAGTTGTAAAGTTCAGATTATCACTCATGGTTGATATTTTATTTTTCCATTAGAATGGAGAAGATGATCCAATGGTTTATCCTGATGAGCTTGAAATGCTGTTGAATAAGAAAATGGCTTTTAGAGTTAAGGTGCAGCCAACGTTTTCCCAAGCGTCTGTTTGGAAGCTTTGTGATGATGAAGCCTTTATTAAAGAGATTGAAAATGACTATATAGTAGAAGACGTATAATATTCACTTAATTCATGTATTATTTAAACATTTAACAAGTATAATAAATATTCGATGTTTCAATGTGCAGAATCAGTCTAAAACTGAATATGCAAAGTTGGTCCCTAACAAAGAAAATTTGGAAACTTCCGCAGTAAGTATCTTCATTTGCTAACATTATAATTTTCTATGATAAATATTGTATTATTATAATTCATTTTATATCTGACAATTAATTTTTTATATTGCAAGCAAACATTATCTGCATCTGGTGAAAATGATCCAGAATCAATCATTCTAATGACTCCGGCTAAGGATGTTGTAATTGCTGACAAGGGTGAAGAAGTTGATTTTGAAGTGTCTGGCGCTACGCAATTATCAGGCACCAAACCATCCAAGAAATTAAAGATAGAACTATCTTCTTAATTAGAATTTTCGGAAATTTGATATTGAAATATATTTTATGAATTTTTTAGCACCAGAATGAGTTTAAGTATGAAGTTGTTAAGAACATGATATGTTTTGGTTGTAGGATGTGTTCTTACTTTCTTGAAGTGTTTATTTTGTGGGATTACAATTGACATTTATATTTCATGTATGGTTTAAAGGATGATAATGAGTATTTAATTCATGTGTGTGAAATTATTCAAAATCCTATGTTGTTATGTTGAACATTGTGTTTTGTGTGTTCTTTCAACTACAAAGTTTATATGAGTATCATATCTTCAAATGTTAATAAGTATTTTAGATTGATAACAAAATACGTTGTCATCTTATGAAATATGTGTATACGACTAAATTATAAATAAATTATTGCATGTCATGTTTGGTTTCAGCATGCCTAATGGTGTTAGAAATTAAAAAAACAATTACATAAAAATTTATTATGAAATCCTTCAAAACTAATTATAGAAAACACATAGAAACACATTTTTTTACAATTTTTTTCAAAGTCTAATACATATGTTAAAATTGCAGGTAGTTCAGAAATGTTGGAGCAATGTTTGAATCTTGCATTCAACTGAATTAAGGATTTATAAAAAAAAAAAAGGTATAATTATCATATACAGTGAATTGTCTTTTGATTGGTAATGGAATAAGAGGTGGATTTCCAAAATATGGGGTGTTTTGTTGATTTGGGATACAAAGAGGACTTCCATCATTTTGCATAAAATTGGAGCATGTGTTATGTTGATTGAGGTTCATTTTCAAATGAAATGTGTACACAAAAAAATTAAAATTAAATAAAATAAATTGGTCAAATTTAGACTAGATGTGAGTGAAAAATGTGATAAAATAAATTACCTATTTATACTACTAAAAAATATTACCGTTATTTTATTGTTGTTGCAATCTTATCATTCCAAAATGAAATCAATATCCTGAAATCAAATTAGTTATTATTGTAGTTTTTTAAGGTTGCGGGCAGGTTTTGAATCATCACTTCATAAAAGGTTGCGGACAGGTTTTGTATAAACCCAGTTTTTTAAGGACCAAAGAATTGTACGAAGTTAAATCATTTTTGTTGCTGGACTTATTTCTCACAATTTTAACTAAAATTGTGAACCTTTTGTTTCAATATCTTTTGTTGCATTAAACCTTACTGTATCAATTGCAATTAATTTCAACATTTGGTAGTATTCATTACTATATTTTAAAACAAATGAGATTCTGGTATTTCTTTTACATGGTTTATGTATTTTGGTTAAATAATCATTTATTATGAAGGTTAATATTTGCGCTTTTATACCTCAAATTAGTAACAGGTTGGAAAATTTCATCCATTACTAAATAAATATATTTTTATTTCTTAGGTCCAAAATCTCAATGATAAATGGAATGTTTATTCATAACACTAACAATGGAATGTTTATTATATATCAATAAATTGTAAAAATATTTTTGTATTATATTTTTTGATTATTTCCTTAATATAGCATACAAAAAAATTAAGCAAATTATATTACTATAAATTAATAATGTTTTACTTTATTATGTCCCAAACTGGAAAAAGTTATTTGTGGAAATTTTTTGAACCCATTTATTGATCATTTAATATCCATTACATTAAAAAAAACTCTTATGCAATAAATTTGTGTACGTTGATCCAACCATATATATATATATATATATATATATATATATATATATATATATATATATATATATATATATATATATATATATATATATATATATATATATATATATATATAAACAAAAAAATATATTATATTTTAATTTTTTTAAAATAAATTATTGCACTTGCGCGACCCGTCGCACGGGTCCTTTACTAGTTTTATTATAAATAAAAATATTTAATTAGAAAAGGAAGCTCATATATCTCGCTCTCTTGATGAATTTGAATCAAAATAATAACTAAAAATATTAAATTAGAAAAGTAAACTCATATATCACTCTCTCTTCATGAATTTGAATCAAAATAATAACTCTTACCATATTTCCTTTCCATTGTAGTTTTGCTTCCATTAGTTTAATCCAGAAAATGGTATTGTTAACTCTCCTAGCAGATGTTTTTGTCACGTGAGCTTTTAGATTTACATAACCTGCATTCTTCTTTTGAATTTGTAGCTTCACTTACTCATAACGAATCCGGGTTAGACAATCATAATAAATCAAGAGGTATGAAAGGATTAAAACCTTCCTCAATGATAATACATGATTTTATTTTACTTAAAGGTAATTAGAAATGTTGGAATATTTTATAATTTAAATATTATTTAATTATTATATTTCAAAAATTATTATTATTATTATATATATATATATATATGTATATATATATATATATATATATATATATATATATATATATATATATATATATATATATTCGTATTATCTATTATATTCCACACTAAAGTATACGACATAATAGGTAGAACATGTATATGTGACTCATTGTTATTGATTTAATTCCAACAAGTGGTATCAGAGCAGATTTTCATGTTAAGTTTATTGAGATTATGAAACATATATTTGAAATTTATGATTGTGTAAATTTTGTTTTTCAATACATTGATTTTTTTATGATAATATTTGGGGATGTTTTCTTTTATTTATTAAATCATTATGATAGTACGGAATTTATGATTGTGAGGATATTTGTTTTGAAACTATTTATACGTTTAAGTTCTTCCATTTTATATTTTAAATGTACCCATGTTATTTTATGTTTTTCCAACAACATCTTAAATGAATACGACCTATATTTGTGGATATTGACTTGTAAATTAAGACTATTCCCATTGAATTTATTAAAATATCTAACGATTTTGTTGTGTAAATTTGATTCAATTGAAATTATAAAAGATGTATTGTGTAATTGCTCATGCAAACTATTACGGTCGACTAAAAGGAAGACATAGTAATTATTAATTTTATCCACGTGGATAGTGATTGATATCAATGATGTTCATTATCTAATCGGACTTATGGTTGATGTTTGATCACTGCGTGAGAGCCGTTTACAGGTAATTTTTATAATAAAATGATTGAGAATTAATGGTGTATTTGGTATCTTAGTTGACTCTTTTAATTTATAAATAAAAATGAATATAAATGTTTATTTGATTTTACTCCCATTATAATAGATTCTTTCATAATATTTTATTTCTTATATCTCGCTCAATTAAGTTAAAGTTAAAAATAGTTCTTTAATATGATTCTTTCATGACATGTGCAATAAAGTCAAAAAGCAAAAGAAAAGAAAATAATATTTTCATAATTTTTCTTGATTTTCAAAAAATACTATTTTATGGAAATATTATATAAACTGATAAATGTTTAATGATGTTGAAATACACATTAATATGTAGTGAACTAGTTCACTAAATATTAATATCTTTTAAGTATTTGGTCACTTATTTATATATGTTTTTTATTCGAAAGATAATTTGGTGAATTATTATTCGGATCATTTTTTAATTTTTTAATTTATTTTTTAAATAATATAATTTTATATATTTTTAAAATAATGATTCAATCTATCTTTTAAATTTAAATATTATTAGAGGCTTTCAGTTATCACGTGTGAAAATATATAATTGTTAAAATGTTTGAGAAATATAATTGTGTTTATCCCACAAGTTAAATAGTATTTGAAGAAGAATCTTCAAAGTTCTTTGAGGATGTTGAGTTTGGGGGAGAGATATGGTTAAAGAATAATATTAAATGAGGAAGAATTAGTTATAAACCAATTCATATAGTTACTTTTAATATGGTAAATTTTGACCCTCACGATAATATATATATATATATATATATATATATATATATATATATATATATATATATATATATATATAGAGAGAGAGAGAGAGAGAGAGAGAGAGAGAGAGAGAGAGAGAGAGAGAGAGAGAGAGAGAGAGAGAGAGAGAGAGAGAGAGAGAGAGAGAGAGAGAGAGAGAGAGAGAGAGAGAGAGAGAGAAGAGAGAGAGAGAGAGAGAGAGAGAGAGAGAGAGAGAGAGAGAGAGAGAGAGAGAGAGAGAGAGAGAGAGAGAGAGAGAGAGAGAGAGAGAGAGAGAGAGAGAGAGAGAGAGAGAGAGAGCGAGAGGATATAGTCTCCAATATATCATACACAAGCAATTTATCTCTTCTCCTCATCTGAAGAGTATTCAAGACATTATGGGTATCGGTTGAGGAAGAATCATACAAGTCATCAGATGTTCGTTGTTTGTCTTCTAACTTTTAAGATTACCACCAACAAAACCTTTCCTAATAGATCCAATTATTCATGAAAACTCTTCTTTCATATACCAACATGTCGTAGATCATTTCTTAATAGATTCAGGTATTCCTGTAATTTCTTCTCTCATATACTAACATGTCGTAGATCCTGTAATTATATACATAATCGTATTTATCTATTCTATTTTGCACTAAAGTATATGACATAATATGTAGAACATGTATATGTGATTAATTGTTATTGATTTAATTCCAACAATTTATTGTGAAAACAACGCCAGAATTACAAAGTATAATTGGTTTCTTGATCGGTAAGAAACTCACAGAATTATAAAATATAATTGGTTTCTTGATCGATAAGAAACCCACAAGGGTAGAAAAAGAGAAAAGAATAAGAACATAATGAAATTGGTTATAAACGGTTATTCTTTACTTTCTCTTTGAAACAAGATTACAAGTGTTACAAAATAGAAAATAACCTCTCTCACCCTAATTAGGATTCGCCCTTATGCAATCATGAGAGACTAGTATGTTATTTATAAGAAAATTAACATACTAGACTAATGGGATTTTACACATAAACTCATTACACAAGCTAACTTAGAGAACAAGCTAACATAAACAATTGGACATAACAAACAAGACCAAATCGACATGCTAAAAATCATATCATATTTCAACTATAACATGTGAATAGACTTCGACGACATGCTAAGGTCCTGTCGAATTTCCGAACCAAGAAGCTACCCTTCGACCATACTAGAGTTTGATCCAATATCTCACAAGTCTCCACCTTGGATCAAACTCTATAACATCAAGGAAACAAACTAACTTTCTTCATGCAGCGTCCATGACTGCGGCTCCCTTCAACGCTTCTAAACAATCCTGTTGAACTAGTAGGACTTTCATCTTCAAGCGCCACAGATCGAAATCGTTCACTCCGATGAACTTTTTAATCTCATACTTTATTGACGACATCTTCTCCATGCTCACCGCACCAATTTGTTGTGCAATGATGAGAAAACAATAAGAACACAATGAAATTGGTTATAAAATATTATTCTTTACTTTCTCTTTGAAACAAGATTACAAGTGTTACAGAATAGAAAATAATCCCTCACCCTAATTAGAATTTTCCCTTATGCAATCATGAGAGAGTAGTATACTATTTATAAGAAAACTAACATACTAGACTAATGGACTTTTACACACATGCTCATTACACAAGCTAACTTAGATAACAAACTAACTTAAACAATTATGCATAACAAACATATTCAATTCGACATGCTTACAATCTTAGCATATTTCGACTACATCATGTGAATAGACTTCAACAACATGTTAAAGTCCTCTTGAATTATCGAACCAAAAAACTATGATTCGACCATACTAGAGTTCGATCCAATAATAATAATGATAAATCAAGAGGTATGAAAGGTACACTATTTTAGTTTACTTTAAAGGTATCTACTAGCTATGCAATTAGTGTGAGAGTGATTTAATGTATGCATGAAAGATATATACATGATGAATAGAAGTTCCAATAAAAAAGCGGATGTTATGCAATTAGTGTGAGAATGATTTAATGTATGCATGAAAGGTATACACATGATGGATAGAAGTTCCAATAAAAAAGCAGATGTCACTCGTTTATAATACCATGGTTGGACACACAAATATATTTATATGTCACTTTCTTTTTATAACATGCTCGAGAACTTACCGATTAAGATAATTACTTACTTCTTTTAAAACAATGAGGATAAGTATTTACAAATTATAAGATTTCATTTTTTTAATCATCTCTTATTGATGTTGGTATGTCTAAGATTCAACTTCTAACATCAACATCTATTTATACTTCTTTTTTTATAATATACTCATATAAATAAATTGTTATCAAATTATAAATAAATAACTTTTAAAAAAATTGAGATGATGTTATACAAACAGAGGTTTTTTATTTATTTATTGGCATGCCCACGCTAACGGTTATGAATGTTAAACATACTATATTTTATTTCTATGCATGAAAAAAAAAAGGAAGTTTTCAACAAAATTATATATATATATATATATATATATATATATATATATATATATATATATATATATATATATATATATATATATATATATATATATATATATATATATATATTAAGAAAAAAAGTATTCAATCTAGAATGAAAATTAACACCTTAGTCATGTCAGATAAACACAACACCACTCAGTAAAAGTTATTTATTAGAACGCTAGAAGAGTAGGAAACTTTGATATTAGGTTGACTATTATAAATCTTTGTGATCAACAAAACCCAGGTTGCTTTTGATTGTGGAACCAATGATGCCTTATATTCAATTCCCTATTGAGTGTATTAAATAAATCAAACTTAAGAGTTTCGCATTAAATTTTAGACAAAATTATGATTCAAACCTATGAGCTTTTTATGGAATAGATGTGAATCCCATTGTGTTGGGTTTATTTGAATAACATGTAAATTTTTCTATGAAAGTGGATCAAACTAAATTCTCTGCAACTTTATATGCAGGTAACTCATGTGATTCAAAGATAGTTATGGATTGAACTTACCAATCTTCAACAAGAATATCCTGACACTTGTTGCATGTTAGGTGGTTTTAATGCAGTTATTGGTTTCCATGAGAAATTTGGCAGATGCCCTCCAAACAAAACTTCCACTGATAAGTTTTTTAGTTGGACAAATCAAATAAGCTTATGCATCTTGAAACTAATAGTAGCTATTACACATGGAACAATAGGAGAAAATGTGGCGCTAAATCTTCGGTTAGGCTTGATAGAGCCATTTGAAAACATATTTGGCTAGATAATTGGAACATATCAAGTTGCTCCATTTTGATCAAGAATCACTTAAACCATTACGCTATTCTTAATTGGAGTAAAAATCTTCTCAATATATAACTCAACCAACTTCTGCAAAGGATAACTGATCTTAATCGGAATAAAATGAGCCGATTTGACCAATCTGTCAACAATCACCAAATGGAATCACATCCCTTCTTCTCAAGCAACTCTTCCAATTTCTTCTTTAGTTCACTCAGTTCTGAAGTAGACATTCTATAAGGAGTCATCGACACCCGACTAGTACCAAGTACTAAGTCTATGGCGAACCCAAATTTGCATTCTGGAGGAAAATCACTGACATCATCTAGAGACACCTCTGGAAATCACACACCACTGGTAGCTCACCAATTGCAGCTTTGTTTTCCTCCTTCATAGAAGCTAACATCATAAACACCTCAGTATCATCCTTCATTAACTCATCTACTTGCTTAGCATACACAAATAACTCATCACTTGAATTAAACTCTGGAAATGACACTGTTTTATCGTAGCAGTTGATATGAAGAAGATTGAACTCCCACTAGTTCATTCTAAGGATAACATCGAGACATTGATCTCAGTTGATCCCGATCCGGAGCCATATCAACATTGTACTTGCATTATTTGACGAAGGCCTCGCCCAAGTCATTAAAAGTACGGACACTAGCACCGCCCATGCCCATGTACCATCTGAGTGCAGCACTAGTAAGACTATCTTGGAAGTAATGAATAAGAAGTTGATCGTTGTTGGCCTGAGTAGACATCTTTCTAGCATACATGACAAGATGACTCAAAGGACAAGTATACCCCTTATATTTTTCAAAGTATGGGACCTTGAACTTCATCGGGATCTTGACATTGGGAACTAAACACAACTCAACAACACTCTTACCAAATAAATCATTTCCTCTTAGGGTCTTCAATTCCTTGTGCAGCTCAAGAAACTGATCCTTCATCTCACCCATCTTCTAATAAACATCAGGGGACCTTTAGAAGGCTCGGAATGGTAGATGGTTTCCTCGACACGAGGAAGAGTATGCGCAATAGGAGGAGGTACAGACAGGACCGAGCTAGATGTCGGCATAAAAGCAAAGGTTGGAACGTACCCCTCGGGCACAAATTTTGGTGACATTCCCCATGGGAACCTAATAGGCATGGCAGGCACAGATTGGCTAGCAGCAATAACGGGCACCGACATTGAAGCGATCTCTAAAATAACAGTCCTCTAAGGAGGAGGAGTTGTAGGAGGAGAAGATGGTTGGTTATGAGTAGCAATCACAGATTCCATCAAGGATGTGAGTATGAAAATATCATCCCTAAGCTCTTTGTTCTCTTGTTCAAGATGCTCCATTCTTCTCAGACGATTAGCTCGGGTGTTATAGTGATGAGTCAGCTTGGCTGAAACACAGAAGAAGAACTGATAAGACATCTGGCGGAAGAAACCTGTTATGCAAATGATGCATGAAATCCAATGTTTTTTATTGTTTTTAATTTCAAGGAACATATGAAGTCTCATTTTCAAATATTTTTAATTAGTAATAACAATTAACAATAATAGTTCAATTGACCATAAAATCTCTTTTTATTCATAAAATTTGGAAGGATTACACTGACTACAATTTCAGAAACCAAAATACAAATACAAGATAAAAATGAAACTATCATCCTAAGGATCCCTAGCAACTGCATCAGACGATCTGGCCAAGGGAGCATATTTCCTTCGGATGCGTCGAATCTTTGACTCCAAGGACATCTTCATTCGAGCTTTCTCGAGGATAAGCTGATCAATAATCTTCTTCCAAGCACCAGAAGGCTGAGGCATACTAGAGGAAAATAAATCCTCTAGCTTTCTTTGACTTTTCACTGCACGCTCCTCAAGAATCTCAATAAGTGCATCCCTGTCTTTCGAATTAAGTTGCAACTCCTCATGCTTTTGACTCAAAGCATGGAACCGCTCTTCCCACAAGTCTTTCTCTTGCTTCATCTTGGCAAGTGCGTCTTCCAATTCCTCTACATCTTGGTTAGTGAGAGTTGATGGCTCAGCCACAACCACATACATAGGTCTCTCATAAGCGTACGACATCTTAAGCTCCAAAGCTCTATTCTTTACCCAAATAGTGTAAGCTTCTAAAGCTACACAGTTGCATGGACCAAGCTCGGACCTTCCTTTTCTATGTACATTTTTCCAAGCATGCACCATCCTACTCTTCAAAATGTGGGGATATTTACCCTCCTGATATAACAGACCCTCTAACTGAACGATATTAGGCTTATCTCTCAAAGGGAACCCAAGCTGACTACGGGCCAAAGTTGGGTCATAGTTGATTCCTCCTTGTGTACCAATGGGAGGCATGTTAGAGAACTCACCACAGCTGTCAATAACATCCAAGCTACCCAATGCGGAATCATACCAATCAATATCATCATTAGTGAGAGAGATAAGTCTCTGAGACCACCGTAGACATTGCTTGTTCTCCAAGAAAGCAGGCGTTTGAGGCAAGTACGAAATAAACCACTTGTACAGAAGAGGAACACAACACATAATAGTTCCACCACCTTTAGAATTCCTCAAATGCAAAGAGAAATACATGTCACCCAACAGAGTCGGAACAGGATTCCTAATCAAGAATATTCTAATGGCATTAACATCAATAAAATATATGTCACCAAATGAGCATCAATCTCAGATTTCTTCAAATGAAGAGCTTCGGCTATGACGTGAGATATCAGGATCTCCTCCAATCCACTGAAAGGGTACCTTGTTAGGCAAAGGCATACCTAAGATATGGGAATACTCCTCTAACGTGGGAACGAGATGATAGTCGGGAAAAGTAAAGCACCGATAAAGAGGGTCATAGAACTGCACCAAAACACTCATAAGTCCTTCAACCAAATCAGTAGATAACACGGGCAAGAGCTTATCATGACGTTGCTTGAAGTCCAAGGGATCTAATACAAAGGATGACAACTTCCTTAACTTTTCAAATCAGGACATCTGAAATTGTACTTCTTAGTCTTCCTTCATCCACAATCCATGTCTGAAAATATTTGCAAACAATACCTTAGTTTCAATGAAATTTATTTTCTGTGATGAATGTTATGATGCGCATGTATGCATGAATGCAACAATAACACATAAGGGATGGCACAAGGAAAACACAAGCAAAGGTCACGGGATGGATCAAGTCATCATCAAGATCAACCATCCATTTTGGTGGATTATGGTTTTCACCTTATCAACACCCAAGTTCCATTGATATTGATGAGACTGATCGGATCAACCAAGAATCAAAGGGTTTGTTGTGAGTCACGAGCATGGAGTCGGGTTAAGAACCATACCAAAGGAGTGTACTAAGGATAAAAACCTGTAGATCATGCTCTAAAAAGTTCCCAGAGTCTTGATCCCATCTATCAGATACTATAGGTTAGGATGACTGACTCATCAACCTATAGTATTCTCAAGAGAAACTCGTTTGAGTGTAGTATCGCGTAAAAGCTGTTACCAAGTCTACACTTGAACAGTCTCCGCACTACGCCCTAAATAGGCCAAGTTGGGTTAAATGTTCTGCGGTCCTCAGCTTCTCGGACCCCCAATTTAGAGAAAGTAATGCCTATCCACGACTTACTCGTGTGACATCAGTAACTCCAACGAGGTCTCCACTGAGTGGGGGATCTCATGTCAACTCTTTCAGGACTATTCCTTCAAAGCCAACATGACATTACCACCCTCCTATCTTAGATTGCACTCATGTTCGGGTTAGAACTTATCTCACCACACAGAGATTATCAAGCATAACAGACAGAGTATAATACAATAATATATACAAACAAACATCAAATATACAAATATATACACACAAAAAAGTAGGCTAAACCCACTAAGGACTACTCCCCAGCAGAGTCACCACTAAATTTCTATAGCGGTAAATTCATGACCATTTAGCTATTGGTTAACTTAACGTCAATAAAACTAGAGTCGCCATCATGCTTTTAATGTTTCCAAAGGAAAAGGGCAAAATCACGAACAAAACCCAAAGATAAGAAGTTTTCAAATCAAAACTAATAAAATGTCAGAGATTACAGGTAGGGGGGTTGGTCACACAGAGGGAAGGTGTTAGCACCCAAAGTGTCCTAGGATCTCCTAGGGAGCCCTTTTTTGTGTGCAAGTGTTTTGGTCAAAATGATGTTTGGTAAAAATATAGAGTGGAGGATGAGAAAAGAATTCATTAATTACATTTTTATGTTTGACAAGACCTTCAGTCTTATGCCTGCGTATCCACATAAACAATGAGGGATCAAAACCCCGTAGTTCGTGGTAAAAATTTCAAAGAAGTTGGTGAATTGATTTTAATCAAAAGTTTAAAAGAAAAGGCACCAAAAGGCCAAAGATTTTAATGAGGTTGTTAGTTATTTTTGTCTTTTTGAAATTAAAGTCAATATGATTAAGTTTGTTCACCAGTTTGATTTAAGAAAAAGTTTAAAAATTCAATGGCATAAGGCCAAAGTTTCTAGTCATTAAAACATGTCTAAGTTTGAAATCACAAGCGAAGAAGGTTTTTGAAAAGAGGGAGGGATTTTAAAAATAAAGAAGTGGGAGGAGATGAAGGGACTATCCTAAACAAAAATTATAAGACAAGAGTTGAAAAGATCTGACCAATGGGATACAATCCACGAGACAAGAATGTCAGATAGAAACCCATTTTCCTTTGGACTTTAGCAAGCAACAAGCATAAGAAATATCCAAGCAAACCATATGAAGACCAAGGCATCAAATAAAGATAGCCACAATTTCCACGCAAACACTCCAATAGCTAGCAATATTCAGTATCTTTCAATGTATCAGATGAAAACAATCCTTGTGGTAAACTCATAAACAATCATCAGATATCAATCATAAAGTCAAAATAACCACTTGAACATAGAGATCACATAATGGATGGACCAGACGCACTCAGGGATTACATCAGATGAAATGCACATTCAAGGATAACTCAGTCTCAGATAGTGGCATTGGCCAAGTCCTCAAAGCATAGGAAAGTTGCCTATCCTAAGTCTAAAAGTTCAGATCATATCCAACAGTTCACCAAGATGTTTTTTTTAGGTTTTTTAGTTGTTATTAGGTATTCTTAATGTCATAAGACCATAAACAAAAAGAAAATCACAAGTACACAATATACAATTACAAGATATGGCTCAAGTGAGCAAAGTGAAAAGGACTGAAACATAAACAAGTTGCATGAAATGTAAATGGCGATGAATGTTAAAGGTACTGAAATTTAAAGTGCATTAAATAAATAAATTGAAAGTAAAGCAACATTAATAAAGAGCTAGTCAAAGGTTAGTGAAGAGTTCAATTGTTTAAGTCATTCCTTAGAGAACACTCAACTATTCATTCACAAGTATGAATACATGAACCAAGACATCATCCATGAGAAAGGCTCAAACTTGGATAAATAAACAAGTATGCCACTAGCTCTCATGAAAGGAAAAAAGGTCAAGTTTTCACACAATACCATGAAGAATGGGAGACTTACAATCTCACTTACAAGAATGCTATGCCTTTTTGAACAAATTTAACTCTATGATAAGAAATTGTAATTGGACTTATGTAGAAGTCACAACTATCTGAGGTTGGGCAATAAAAATATAGGTGTTAATGCATGTTAGAGATTTGGTACAAAGAACCAAACTCCTAAAACATACCACACACTCAAAAAAATGGGAGGGTCCTATCTTAGTCAAGCTCATGTTGATTCATCTGACACAAGGTCATTGATGAATCAACTAGCATTAGACATGAAGAGAATTCATTGGTCAATGATGGATTGGGGAAGAATATGGATGAAGATGAAGAGGAAAGGAGAAATAGAAACCCAAATTGATCATAGGAGGAATTTTATCTGATCAATACTATCCATTCATTTTGGGGGATGAAATGTACATTCATCAACCCCCTAAATCCAATAGTATTGGTTAAACAAAATTCAAATCAACCATGACCAAGGCCTAATAGAAAGTCAAACATCACAAGATCAATTGAATGAGTCAACACAATTTTTTAAACAATTAATCAATTAAAAATCAATTTTAAATTGAAATAAAATTCACTTTTAAATGGAGAAAACCTCAAATCCCTTCAATCACTAAATAAACAACCAAGGGATTTACCCTAGGTCAAACAAGGTCAAAGGACCTTACACAAAAAAATTTAGAATTTTCGGAAAGTCAGAAGTATTTTAAAATATTTAAAAACAAGTCAAAGATCATTTAATTCACAAAAAATACATAAATTAATCCAAAAAATGATTTTAATTAAAAATATGGAAGAGGAGAATATTTAAAGATTTTTGACGAAAGTCCCGTATTTTTTGGATAAAAAATGAAACTTCTATGAATTAAATAAATTAAAAGGATCAAAAGGAAAATCAGAAAATGAAAAGAACAATAGAAAAAACACGGGCCATCAGATCTCCCTCATTAATTGAGGTGACATATATGATGGTCACAAGCACGCGTTCCATCATGCACCATAGTCAACGTGTATACACGCTTGGTAATCAGAAGCAAAGGCTAAGATTAAAACTTTCAAATGAGATCAAATGGATGGAAGGGAGCCAACATACCACCGGAGCCCTAGCTCCGATCTTCTTCTTTGATGGACCTCACCAGACTGGTCAACCACCAACCTCCACAAAAATGGAAAATGAATACACTAGTTTAAAGGAAAAATGCTCAGGAGTCCAAATCTGACCTCAATTTCTTCAAATTCCATGTATATTGAAAGATACACGGATTTGAAATTTGTGGTATGTGATCTGAGTTGCTTCAGTTTGACCTCAAAGCAACTCAATCTTATTGCCTATATTGGAAGGACTTAAGCCAACCAAAAATTAATGAAAATGAAAGAGAATTGAGAGAGAATCGAAGAGAGAAAGTTTCACAAAAATCACCTTTTGTTTGCATGGATGAAGCTCGATCTGGATCTCAATTGGCTTGGGCTTGCTTCTATTTGTTTGCAGGAGATGAAATGAGAGCTCAAATGGCTTGGACTCTTGGAGTTTCAACTTCCAAATAGAGGTGAAATTGAAACTCGAAATTCAAATGAAAACCTTCAAGATTATCCTTTAATGGAGATGGTAAGTTTGTAAGAGCAACGCTTGGGCAAGGTGTCCCCAATTCTGAGCATAATGGCCTGTGTTTATAGGCTCAAAGATTCATTTCTACACCATTCCAAAAAATTGTCAAAGATAGAAATGTTAGTCTGCATGCTTGTATGGGCGTGTGATAGGCCCATGAAATGATTGGAAATTGTCCAAACTTGTGTATATGTGATGCTGAAAGCTTAACATGAGACCATGCAGTTGTATTTGAGAATTGGTCATGAGAATTATCCAAATGGGACCATGCACAAGTCCTTGAAAAATGCTCCAAATTCCATGATCTTGGACTCTTTTGAAAGGTGACATGAAGGGGAACAAATTTGCGGTTGAAGACTTTTACATTTAGAACTTGGATCATGATGAATTTTGAGGTGGAAGTTGGAGGAATCAAACATAGTTTCTAAGTATAAAGTCAAATGATCACTTTTTTCACCTTGAATAACTTTTGTTATGAGCTTCAGATGAAAATTGTTTCTTCACCAAAGTTGTAACTCTTTCCTTCCTCTTTAATTTGGTCACAAATTTGACACCATTTGAATATTTCATGAGGGAGTTATGGATTTTAGAAGTTGAGGAAAATTGCTTGTTCAATGGTGATGGCCCAAAATGACCTATAATGTTTCCTCTTGGGACATGCCCTTGCAAGTAGAATTTGACATTTCTCAAAGAATCAAAGTTGGAGAAGACATCTTGAAATTGATGATGAAACTTGGATGACATTCATATCATATAAATTGAGCAAGTTATGGTTCTTGTAATTTGACCTTCCATTTAGGGCACAGACAAAATGACCTATAATCTTTCACCATAAAAAATGACTTTCCAAGAAATATTATCTATTGATGCCAACATGAAAGTTGTTTGTAATGTCATAAAGAGTAACTTTGATATTGGAATCATTTTCACATGACAAAAATTGTAGGATATAGGGTTTAGGGAACCCAAGATTTGACTAGTTGACTTTTCCGGTCAACCTCCTTGAACCAACTTGCAAACTTGAAGTTCTTTTGATATTTGGGGCTCATGGAGAGTCATATATGAATAATATGATATAAAATGGAGTATCCTTTGATATATTTGACCTATTTTTGAGAAACTTGCTGAGGAAGTCACATAAGATACCTAGATGAATTAGGGCTTCCAAGGCAAACAAGCTTCAAAATCTTGGTGAATTCTTGATCAAAATGATAAATAAAGAACATGGGATCCATATATGATGCTTGGAAATATTGTGAACCTTTAATTGATTGATCTCTTGCACTGAGGGTCTCAAATTCAAGATGTGAGCTTGATAAGGCACAAATGGATGCACATACTACCTACAAAAGAAATGAAACTACACTAGACATATTTTTTCGTATTTTGGTTAGTAAACAAAGGAAAAAAGTATGATATAATCAAAAGTGCTTGGTGATCTCTCCCAATACAAACCCAAATGAATGAGAGGTTAGGAGGATACCAAGGTGTGATCCCAAAGCCAATGCAAATGATGAGATAGCATGGGGGATCTTAGGGTCAAAATTGGGGTCTTACAACTGCTCCTATTTAAGGATATCCTAGATGAGGATGTGAAGGTTAAAATCTTTGTATCAACTCAGTAGAATGGACTTAAATAACAACATCAAGAAACAAATTTTGGTCCCTAAGAGACCTCATGATGCATATGATATGAATGTAAACAATAATCTTTGCGAAGAATATATTTCCACAAAGGAAAAGAATCTGGAGAGACTGAAAGTCCACAGGAGCAAAAAGCATTCCATAAGGAAAACTCATTGGGGAGATAGAGACTCTAGGGATAAAATCTATGCGTGGGCCAGGCTATAACTTGAAAACTGCTGGAGACACGAGGAGATTTTCCATCAAAATAAATCAACGGAAAGACTCAGACTGGGGAAGAGGAATCTGCATGTATCAGGATAACACCAATACAACAAGAAATACTTGTTGGGCAAATGTGTAAATCAGAATGAGGCTGAAATACTCAAGCGTAAAAGGGAAATTGATTTCACAAAGAAATAGGAACCCAAACTCAACTGGAAAAGAAAAACTTCAACACATGAGTAGAAGAGATATATTATCCACTACCGGTTACTGGGTAAGAAGATAATACACTCGGACAGAGGGACTTCCATTACCAGTTAGGGTAAACATATCAAGGATGACTCCCTGAGAAAAATGAGGCATATTCATTACAGGTTACTAGGTAAAAATGCCCTACTTGGAAAAGAAACCAAATAGGATTTACAACTACCTGCTACTAGGCAGAAGACCAAAGAGAGAGTATCTGTCACCGGTTAAAGTGAACATATCAAGGATAAACTTAAAGAAAGAATATCCGTCACCGATTAAAGTGAGCATATCGAGGATAGACTATCGGGGAAAATAGGATTTACAACTACCGGGTACTGGGCAGAAGACCAAAGAGAGAGTATCCGTCATCGGTTAAGATGAACATATCAAGGATAAACTCAAAGAGGAGAATATGATTTATTTATACCATTTATTGGGCAGAATACTGCAAATAGGAATTACAACTACCGACTACTGGGTAGAATACTAGAAAAAGAGAAAACCTGTCATCAGTTAAAGTGAACATATCAAGGATAAACTCCCTAGGGAAAGAAGGAATTACAACTACCTTTTTACTGGGTAGAATACCAAATAGGAAGAATATTTGTCATCAGTTAAGATGAACATATCAAGGATAAACTTGATGGGGAAACGGAAAAATGAATCCGCTGGAGAAAATCAAGGAAGTACATTACCTTTTTAATGGTTACTGGGTAAATTAACACAGGTAAAGTACTCAAGATCAAGAAGAATATTACTAGTTACTGGGTAATAAACTCTCGGGGGACCAAAAGATCTATCTAGCTAAGAACTAGAAAGAAACGGTCAAACAAGACTCACCCCAATGAGGATATAGCTCAAGAAAAGTGGTTTCATCCAGATAATGAACTGGTGAAGAGACTGAAATAACAATCATCCACGAGGAAATAACTCAGTGACGAAGAAGAAAGGATAAACTCTTTCTGCTTAAGGGGTTGACACTCTACAATTAAAGGAGGACATACACACCAAATCTGCATGGGGTAATAATATCGCCGGAGCAGGGGCTCAGAAGAAAGATAAATGCGACAAAAAATGCATAATGAAATATCTGACACTATACTTTATGTATGTATGTCTATGAGTATGTATATGATTATGCTGATAAACGAGCACAAAGCATACAAATAACGATAATTCGAATCATCACAACTAGATACTCGGCTAATCTCGACAAGATGGAAACACCAACTGGAGAACCTGCTAGGGATGAAAATAAATCACTGAGGATGTAAATCCTGACTCAAAATAAATCCAATTCCCGGGGATGGCACACAACCACGGCTCAAGGGAGAATGAGAATACATTAATCCAAGCTCAACTCTGGCTGGGGAAGGAATGGAGAACATGCGTCTAACCTAAAGTGATGCAGATAAAGAGGGATATGTGGAGGATCCTTATCAGAATAAGAAGTCATTACCGCGGGGAATTTTAGGTCAATAACATATCAAATGGGAGACAAACCTGTAGGGGACATCATTAATACTGCCTAGAACCGAATACTGCTTTAAGGAAGAAATCTTCTATTAGAAAATGGAATTTCTCTAGGGTCTCAAGTCACAATAAGAGGTAAAAACTCTGAGTGAGGAGAACCAGATGATCTACTAGGGATGCCATCCAAACACATCTCTTTGGGGCTTCACTGAGGATACAACAATCTGCTAGGACAAATCAAAGGCCACACGAGGATACAAAGATCAACAAAAACTTCCTCAGAAGGAAAGTAATAGTCATCAGACTCTTCTTAGAGATTGAGAAATAAACCAATTACAAGGTAGCAAAATATTAACCGGATCCGGAGACTCACACAGGGGAGAAACTGTCACGGCTATGTAACACACAAATAAATGAGTTAGGGATCTAGAGACCAAATAAAGGTTCCAAGATAATCAAGGGTTCATTCACCAATACACAAACTGAGAAATGCAAAAACAAGAACGCCTCAGCTGGGGAAGGATGAATTGCAAAGGGAACAAAACATCACCTCTTCCGGGGATGAAAACCCATCAATCATGCTAGGGATGAACAACAAACTGTTGTGGAGATAAGTCACCAAACCACTGCTCGGGGAAAACCAATAATACTTCACATATCAAGACTTACCGTCATTGAGATTGTTGTTGACATTCCCTTTTTGTAATTGATCGTTCTTAAAGTAAATGCCTTATTATTTAAGAAAAATGATTGTTCATTGATTTATTTATTTCAAAATTATCATCATACAAATTCAATTTTAAAACAGAAACAAATAAGAATACGAAGCAATTGGATAAAAGCTCAACTTTATTTTATAGAATGGTTGTTCGCAAATGGCGAGACTCCATGGATCTTTATAAAGTTTGAAAACGGTAATTTACATGGAAAAGGGTTACATTGAATACAATGACCACTACTCTTCCTACCAACTTCTAAATCCATTGTGCTCGTCTTTTATTGAGAATGATGAATCAAAACCAAATGACTGCTCAAAACTGTTGTAAAGATCAGCACCACTCGAATGCAGTTACTTGCGATAATCCCTAATTTTTGCCTAGTTTTCCGCAAGGTGGGGTACTTAATCTACTGGGATGAACTTTTTTTTATGTCTCTAACTTTTACCTGGATCGCCCTTTCGGGTTTTCAATCCACCGAGACGCTCATTTTTTCTTAAGCCGCCCTTTCGGGTTTTTTAGCGAGTTGTTCTTTTCTTTTTTAGGTGAAGTATTTCTTGACTGCATCGGCATTCATAGGACGCATACAATCTTCACCATCCATAGTTGTAAAAATCAACGCACCTCCTGGGAAGGCTCTCTTAATAACATACGGGCCTTCATAATTAGGAGTCCATTTTCCCTTAGCATCAGGTTTGAAAGATAGAATCTTCTTGAGCACGAGGTCACCTTCTCTAAACACATGAGGTTTGACCTTTTTATCAAAAGATTTCTTCATTCTCTGTTGATATAACTGACCATGGCACATGGAAATTAATCTCTTTTCTTGAATCAAATTCAATTGATCATATCTGGTCTGACACCATTCAGGTTCTGTCAACTTATCTTCCATAAAAACACGCAATGATGGGATTTCAACATCCACAGGGAGCACAACTTCCATGCCATAAACAAGAGAGAAAGGGGTTTCCCCTGTTGAAGTAACGATAGATGTACGATACCCATGTAAAGCAAATGGGAGCATCTCATGCCAATCTTTATATGTCACAACCATCTTCTGAATGATCTTCTTGATGTTCTTGTTCGCAGCTTCAACATCCCCATTCATCTTAAGTCTGTAGGGAGAAGAATTATGATGTGCAATCTTGAAGTCCTTACAAAGAGCTTCCACTATATTTTTGTTCAAGTTCGATCCATTTTCAGTAATGATCTTACTTGGCACCCCATAAGGACATATAATTTGATTCTTGATAAATTGGACCACAACCTACTTGATCACATTTGCATACAATGTCGCTTCAACCCACTTTGTGAAGTAATTAATAGCCACCAGAATGAAACGATGTATGTTCGAAGCTTTAGGCTCAATCATGCCAATCATATCAATTCCCCACATAGAGAAAGGCCATGGAGAGGAAATGACATTCAACAAGGTCAGAGGGACATGAATCTTATCTGCATAAATTTGACACTTGTGGCATTTCTTCACAAACTTGCAACAGTCGGATTCCATTGTCAGCCAATAGTAACCTGCTCTCAACATCTTCTTTGCCATAGCATGTCCATTGGAATGAGTACCAAAGGAACCTTCATGGACTTCAGTCATTAATATGTCTGCTTCATGTCTACCCACGCATCTAAAAAAAACCATATCGAAATTTCACTTATAAATCACATCACCATTCAGGTAGAAGTTACTAGTTAATCTTCTCAAAGTTGTCTCATCTTTCAAAGATGACCCAAACGAGTAAATATGACTTTGGAGGAAACATTTGATATCATAATACCATGGTTTTTCATCTTTGACTTCTTCAAAGACAAATACATGAGTTGTCCTATCAAGACGCATCATAGTCAAATTGGGAACTTCATTCCAAAGTTTCACCATAATCATGGAAGCCAAAGTTGCAAGAGCATCTGCCATCCGGTTTTCATCTCGAGGGATATGATGAAACTCAACCTTTGTGAAGAAAGTTGATATCCTCCTCGCATAATCTCTGTACGGTATCAAACCGGGTTGATTCGTCTCCCATTCACCTTTGTTCTTATTCATAACCAAAGCTGAATCTCCATAGACGTCAAGATATTTAATTCTGAGATCAATGGCCTCTTTAAGCCCTACAATGCAAGCTTCATACTCAGCCATATTGTTTGTACACTTTAAAGTTAATCTATCTATAAACGGAAAATGTGTTCCTTGAGGAGTAATAATCACTGCCCCAATGCCATTACCATATGAATTAATAGCTCCATCAAATACCATGCCCCAACGGGAACCAGGTTCTGGCCCTTCTTCAAGAAATGGTTCATCACAATCTTTTTCAAGTACAAAATCTCTTCGTCAGGAAAATCATACTGCACTGACTGATAATTTTCAATAGGTTGGTGAGCTAAATGGTCAACCAAGACACTACTTTTAATAGCTTTCTGATATTGGTATTCAATATCATACTCTGATAACAACATCTGCCAACAGGCGATCCTCCTAGTTAAAGCAGGCTTCTCAAAATTGTACTTGATTGGATCCAGTTTGGATATCAACCAAGTAGTATGATTCAACATATACTAGCGCAGACGTTTAGCAGCCCAAGCCAAAGCATAACATGTTTTCTCAAGCATAGAATACCGAGTCTCACAGCCGGTGAACTTCTTACTGAGGTAGTAAATTGCATATTCTTTCTTCCCAGATTCATCCTGCTGACCAAGAATACAACTCATACTTCCTTCAAACACAGTCAAATACATGATCAACGATATCCCTTCAACAGGCAGAGACAAAATTGGAGGCTTAAGCAGATACTCTTTGATACTGTCAAAAGCTTTATGGAAATCCTCGATCCAATCATAAGACTGATCTTTCCGAAGGAGCTTGAATATAGGCGCACACATGGCAGTCATATGCAATATAAATCTTGAAATATAGTCCAAGCGGGCGAGAAAACCTCTGACTTGCTTCTCGGTTTTGGGCGCAAGAATCTCTTGTATTGCTTTGACCTTGGTAGAATCAACTTCAATACCCTTCTCGCTGACAATAAAGCCCAACAACTTACTAGAGCGAACACCAAATGCACACTTATTGGGATTCAAGCGGAGTTTATATTTCCTTAAACGTTGAAATAACTTCAACAAATGCTCAACATGCTCTTCTTCACCACTTGATTTAGAAATCATATCATCAACATAGACTTCAATCTCTTTATGCATCATATCATGAAAAAGAGTGGTCATAGCTCTCTCGTACGTTGAACTTACATTCTTTAAACTGAAAGGCATCAATCGATAACGTAATGTTCCCCTAGGTGTAATGAATATGGTCTTCTCTATATCTTCAGGTGCCATCTTGATCTGATTATAACCGGAAAATCCTTCCATAAACAAAAAGACTTTTAATTTAGTTGTATTGTCTACCAACATATCAATGTGTGGAAGAGGAAAATCATCTTTCGGACTGGCCTTATTCAACTCTCTATAATCAACACACATACAAACTTTTCCATCTTCTTAGGAACATGCACAATATTGGCCACCCATTGAGGATACTCGGAGGTAACAAGAAAACCAACATTAATCTGCTTCTGCACTTCCTCTTTAATCTTCACTTCCATATCAGGATGAGTTCTTCTCAACTTTTGCTTGACCGACAAGCATTCTGGCTTCAAAGGCAATCAATGCTCCATAATCTTAGAATCCAAACCTGACATATCTTGATAGGACCAAGCAAACACATCAGAATACTCTCATAGAAGATCAACCAACCCCTTCTTAGCTTCTGGACATAGTTGACACCCAATCTTGACTTCTTTCACATCATCATCAGAACCCAAGTTGACTAATTTAATCTGCTCTTTAAACGGCTGAATGGCTTTTTCATCACGCTGAAGCAAATGGGATAACTCATAAGATACTTCTTCATCATCATTATCTTCCTTAGCTTCAAACATAGGAACATCAAAGTTTGGAGAGGGAGGAGGATCATCACATTCAATGGGTTTGAGAACCAACCTGCATAATGATTTGATATTTTGATTTTAGAGAAGTGGAGTGCAAACAAATATTATGCAGATGGAAAGATTATTATTTATTTATGTTTTCTTGTGATTACCATTTTCAGAAAAAGAAAAAAGTAAAAACAAACATCATAAATGTGGATGAATAAAATTGTATTTTATTGATTATAATATTAAAAACTCCCAACAATTTTTCACTTCTCCCTTAGGCATAAGAGAAGGATTTTTCTTAAAATAATAAAACAAATTACTTCGAACGGTGCATAACAACGGGAACATCAACAACAATCCAATTGTCTCAAGTCTGGCCGTGTGTTACAAAGTTGGCACAAACTTCGTCTTCATCACTGTCTTCAATAATGGCAGCTGAGTGTTGATCATCCTTGTGAATGAACCCTCCACTGCGGAAAATTTCTTGCATAGGCTTGACATTGGCGTTGAATGACCCTTGCTTAAATCCCAACCCTTCCTTATTATTGTTTTCAATAACTTCCACAACGCGACCCCATTTGTCGGTGCTACCAGCCTAAACAACCTCTTTGGCATCCTTTAGAGAAAACATGGGTGCCCCACTCTTCTTAATTCCATCAGCAATGGTCAAAGCTTGGAACGGTGTTCCAACTTCTTCTTCGGCATCTACATAGGTGAATGATGACAAATGGCTCACTAACAACGCTTTCTCCCCACCAACAATGACAAGCTTGTCGTTCTTAACAAATTTTAACTTTTGGTGTAGAGTAGACGTCACAACGCTAGCTTCATGGATCCAAGGCCTTCCCAACAAATAGTTGTAGGCCGGGTGAATATCCATTACTTGAAAAGTACTTTGAAAATCACTCAGACCTATCTTAACCGGAAGGTCCACTTCTCCAATGACAGTTTTTCGAGAACCGTCAAACGCTTTAACCACCCCGCCACTATACCTCATCGGGGTGCCTTGATAAGAAGGTCTTGCTAGAGTTGACTTGGGAAACACATTCAATGATGAGCCAGTATCAACCAACACATTGGACAGAGCGCCCTCCTTGTAGTTCATTGAAATATGAAGCGCCAAGTTGTGATTTCTACCTTCCTCAGGAAGTTCTTTATCACAAAAGTTCAGGTTAGTACAAGAAGTGATATTGGCAACAATATGGTCAAACTGATCCATAGTAACATCGTGTTCCACATAGGCTTGTTCCAATACTCTCTACAAAGCCTCCTTGTGTGCCTCAGAATTCATCAGTAATGACAACACATAAATTTTTGACAGCGTTTGAAGCAATTGCTCCATAATGTTGAATTCACTTCTTTTAATCAAGCGCAACACCTCATCATCATCGTTAGTCTTCAATATGGTGGATTCACCAGAATGACAAGTCGGGGCATTAACCAGATCAACTGCAGGAACTTCTGCCTTCTTACCCACAGAAACATCTTCTACAATTTTAGGAGATACCGGGCTGAACACATGACCACTACGGGTCACCTTCACTACATCCGCAATACTCACCACTGAATTTGCAACTAGAAGAGGAACCTCTTGACTATTCTCAATCATGGTGGCATTATATTTATACGACACAACTTTAGCGGATGAATAGGGAACGGGGCCCGCTAACCGTATAACCAACGATGATACCGATCTATTTTCTTTCTTGTTGTTGCTATCAAATTGAATAACTATCCGCTCAGGCGTTTTGAACACTGGTACAATAACGTTCACATCATTTCCTATATACCTCGACTGTTGAACTTAATTAACATTTTCATCCATCTGTAAGGCCCCAAATTTGACCCTAAGACCCCTCATGTTATCTCATCATTTGCATTGGCTTTGGGATCACACATTGGCATTCTCATTACCCCTCATTCATTGGGTTTGCATTGGGAGAAATCACGAAGTACATTTGATTGTATCAAACTTTATTTTTTTCTTTTTCTTTGTTTACTAACCAAAAATACAAATATATTTCTATGTATAGCTTTGTTTCTTTTGTAGGTAGTGTGTGCATCCACCTATGCCCTATTAAGCTCACATCTAGGGTTTGAGACCCTCATAATAAGAAATCAATCAATTAATGGTTCACCATTGGTTCTAAATATCATATATGGATCCCAATGATCTTTATTTATCATTTTTTATCAAGAATTCATCAAGAGTTTGAAGTTTGTTTGCCTTGAAAGCCCTAATTCATTTGGGTATCTTGTGTGACTTCCTCAACAAGTTTCTTCAAAAATTGGTCAAATATTTCAAGTTATACTTCATTATACATCATCTTATACATATATTATCCTCCATGAGTCCCAAAGATAAAGAGAACTTCAAGTTTGCAAGTTGGTTCAAGGTAGTTGACCAGAGGAAGCCAACTAGTCAAAACTGGGGTTCCCTAGACCCTATCTCCTATAATATTTGTCATATGAAAATGATTCCAAGGTAAAAGTTACTCTTTATGACATTCCAAACAACTTTAATGTTTGCATCAAGAGCTATTTTTCCTTGGAAAGTCATTTTGTATGGTGAAACATTATAGGTCATTTTGTCTGTGCCCTAGTTAGGAGGTCAACTTACAAGGACCAAAACTTGCTCAATTTTTATTATTTGAAGGTGTAACACCTCAAAATTTGCCCTCCTCTCTTGGGACTAAGCTTAACATTGTACATATCATTTTAGGTCATTAGGCATTTCATATTGCATATCATGTGGTTACATTGTGCAAGCTATCCTCCCAAGTCTTGATCAGGAGATGAGGAAGTCAAAGTGCAAGCCTAGGGTTTATTGACTGATCATTGGCTATCTGAGGATTGGGCTGTGAATTAGGGTTTTGTGATTCTCAATGGATGTTGGTCTTCATCTTGATTGCAATGATACATCATCATCATCATGGTTGGATGTCATCAGAAGATTGAAGAAGATTCCTGGAGATTAGGGTTTTGACCACTGGTCAACCCTAATCAGTTGCATTGGGCCAATCAGGGCATAATCAGGAGATGGGGTCTATGATGGTTATGGGGTTCATAATATGATTATATGGAGTTAATTGAGGCTAGGGTTTCACCCTTGAGCCATTTCAGTTGAAGATTGGAGCTCAGTTTGATCTATGCATTGCCAGATTTATCTGTCAGATGAAAAAGTCAACTGTGGTCAACTGTACATGATCTGATGGATTTGGAGGTGGAAATGAGTTGGATACACTTCATTCATGTTGGAACAAGTGTTATTTGACATCTCAAGGCTTAAGAATGAAGGAAATCAAGTCAGGACAAAAACTGCCAAAAATAGAAAGTGACTTGTAATTGAAGTTTCCAAAAATGGAAAGTTTTTGACCTCAAAGCCACGTGTCCAAGGAAGCTTCAAATGAAAAATTGTTCAACATGAAAGTTGTAGATCTTGGTCTCACCTTTCCAAAAAGTCCAAGAACTTGAAAATCCCATGTAGGGTTGGAAAGTTATGGCTCAGTGAAATTCAAAAATGACCCATAATCAGGAGGCCATAACTTCCATATGGATTGTCCAAATTGGAAGTTCTTTATATGCACAAACTCCATTTGACATGTACTTTCATGGTGCATAATTGGATTTTTCCAAAAGTGGTCAATGCAAAAAGTGAATTTTCAACTGGACAGTTAAATTGGACCAAGGGCAAAATTGTCCAACTTGTGAAATAATTGGAATTTTTGAGTGGGGATTTTTGCTACACCTCATAAATGGCATTTAAAATTTGTTGGAATCATCATTTCATGGCAAAGGCTTGTGGTTTGGAAATTGGTCATTAAAATGAAATTGCAAAATTGGACAAAGTGGCATTACATGGGGATTTTTCAAAATACACATCCAATGAGAGTGAGGCAAGTGGCAACAACTCACACATGGCATTCAGAGAGTGTGTGAGCTGTCAAAGAGGTGGCAATGAGCTGGCATGTGAAATGCCTTTTTTGCCCTCACTTGAAATTAACCACTTTCACTAACAAATGCATTTGGTTAATTAAACATGTTTAAGTGATGATTAAGCACACATATATAAACCTAAACACATTCTAATCATAACAAAAAATCACAAATCCCAAAACCAGATCTAAAAACTCTTCATTCTCTCAAGTTTCTCTCAAGAACACATTGGACAAAATTGGCAAAATCTTCATCCATTCTGGCTCAATTCTCGAATTTCCTTTTGCATCAATCTCCATCCATCATCCTCTCGATCTGTTTGTGAAGTTTGGACTGGAAAGAGCCATGAACACGACTGTCCAAGTGAAGCATCATCAATGGTGAATTGTGATTTGGCGCGGTAGAAGCGATTTCCATCGAACCTAAGCTTCGCATCTTGCTTCCACAAACCTCTACTCCATCTGTTTCACTAAATTGAGCGCAAAAGCTACACGAATAGCCACTGCCATTGCAGGTACGCCAAATCTCGAGTTGCACGATTTTTCAATTGGTCATGTGCGTGTTGTAGTGCATAGAACATAGATTGTGGTGATGTGATTGGTTTATGAAATAGAGGACTATAGCTTAGGAAATCTGGACTTAAAGATGCGATGTGAAACCCTAACATGCTCGATCCATAGAACCTAGGAAGAATTGGAAGAAATTAGGTGGATATTCGTAATCTAGGTTCAAAGACCTTTCCAACGAGTATTCATTTGCTCGTTTTGGTGAAGATTTCGTGTTCATCGAATTCTTAGGTTTCTGGAAAATTCTGGACAAGAACGATGAAGAACAGGCTTTAGATCCATGAATCCATTTGAATTTTCAAATATAGTGTTTCCCGCTCCCGCCATACTTATTTACGAATTTGCCATTGTGTAATTCTAATTAATTTAGTTAATTCTAAAAAATTCATAAAGACCTTAGAAAATTCATAAAAAATCATAGAAAAATCAGAAAAATGTGGAAATTTTTATGTTGACTTCCTTGTTGACTGTAGGATTTGTTTGACCTATTGGTCAAAGTTGTGCATGGTAGAATTATTGTTTGACTTAGGCTTGTTTCACATGTACTCATTTTTGATACCTTTGGCTAATTCCATTGTGAAATGCTCATAGTGTTAAATAAATTCTTGAAATTTTTTGTGGTAATTGTGGACTGGTTGATGTTGATTTACATGTAAATTTCATGAGTTTTTGATACCTGATCATTGAGTTATGAATTTTGGAACTTAGGTGTGACAATTTGTGTCACACCTCATTGTGTCAACTTGCTGAATTTAATTGAGTGACCTAGGCTTGGTAGAATAATATGAAATTTTGCATGAATGTTGATTAACATGTTAGGATGCTATGAGAATTTTTGTGGAATTTTATGTGGCATTTTCAAATTGATTGCTATTTTTCATCTCTGGTGGTTGAATTTGCAAGTTCATGTGACATAGGTTGGTAGAATCAATGTGAAATGCTCATATGGTATTGTGTGATCATGAAATTTGATATGCTTGTAATAGACACATGATGTGACATCCCTACTTTGGTCCCATCCATTTCTTTACTGTTTTCATTGAGTTATGAATTTTTGAAGTGGAATCATGTGTTGATGTTGTGATTTGGAGCATATAGTTGTGTCTGTTTTTGTTGATTTTCATTGACATAGTTACCTTTGCCCAATTAAGCTGAAATTTGGTGTGCCATACCTGGATTAGGTCTTGTTTAGGTGTAATTTATTTGAGAATTTTTAGAATTGTTTTGATATGGAATTGAATGCAATAGTTCTGTTTGGATGTTTGGTGCTTCATTTGACATAAGTTGGATTGTTTTGTGCATGAAATGAGTATAATGAATGATATAAACATGAGACTAATTGTGTTGGCTCTTGTTTGACATTAATTTGACTTTGGTTAGAGATACCTTGCTGTTTAGGAATTTTTCTTGCCTTTGGACCCTAGGCTTAGCCTAGTGGTCTTGTTGCTAATATTTGCTTGATTTTTCAGGATCAATAGCACAATACACATGGAGAATGAATCAAGTTAAATGCAATTGATGTTGTTTGATGTTTGTACACTAACATAACATTGTTTTGTAGGTTGTGAAGTTTGGGATTGAGCTTTGAGCTTGCTTTGTTGTGCATTGATCTGTATAGATTAACTGATTGAACTTTTGCTGTTTAGTTTGTCTGTCTGAGTACTAACTGTGTTTGACTGTTTCCAGGTACTTTTAGTTGCTCAGTTCCTTGTGAACTTTTGCTTTGCTTTGCTTAAGCAACTTGCATTGAGGTATAACTTTCTAACTTCATGTAGTCTGGAGACCCGGCTGTTACCGGGCCGGGCAAATAAATGTCTGAAGTCCTCCTTAAGAGGCGATGATTGTGATTGTTTAATTTTGTGCCTAAGCAGGTAAAGTCCTTAATCAAGGCAATTGGTGGAAGGTAGGGATAAGCAATCTATCCCCCACTATTCAGTGGAGTCTTCTCTTTGCTCCCATTACATGGTTGTAGCATTGAGATCCTAGCCCAAGATCTTGTGCAGTGCACATTGTGTCAGAGTCTTTGAGTATAGAAGGGTTCCCCCATTCTGGACCCATGCTCATTTGTCAGAAGCTCTCCCTGGTTAGGGATAAGAGCTGTGAGGTCTGATCCTCACTTCACCTCTCATCTGCTTCACCTTAGCCTCGTAATGGCAAGGTTAAGAGCAAACCCAGCCCGTACAGACGACTCGCTTCGGCAGTCAAACCTATTGTGTGAGCCACTTGTTTGGTTATAGTGCGTGCTGTGTGGATATCTGTTTGAGATGCTTGTTCTCATTTGATGTATGCTTGAACTATTTTGTATGCTTGTGTGCTGGCTTCTTTCCTGGATAGGAATAGTTTGCTTATGCAAGTAGGATAGAAAACCGAACTTAGGGTAACGATGCATGACAACACTAGGCTCGAGTCCAGCTCCCTAGTAGTGTGTCTTTCCCTGGTTTCTGGCTAGTGTCAGTCCCTTTGAGGGGAACTACATCGCCCTGATCCTCGTTCCAGACGAGGTATGTAGGCAGGTGGTCGTGCGAGACCACTCCGGGCAACCTTTTTCTTTTGCGTGCGTTTGTTTGTTATCTGATTGTATGTTTGGGTTCGGATGCCGACGTAAGCCCAGTGATTGGCTGTCGGGCTCCATGTTTGCCCTTTTGAGTGTGTTTTGGTTCGGATGCCGACGTAAGCCCATTGATTGGCTGTCGGGCTCCATGTTTGCCGTTTTGTGCGTGTTTTGGTTCGGATGCCGACGTAATTCCATCCAGTGGTTGTCGGGCTCCATGTTTGCCACCCTTGCTTGTTTGTATGTTTTGTGTTGTTTGGCGTGCGTAAGCCGAACTACAGTGGCTCTGATTCTTGTTCCAGACAAGATATGTAGGCATAAGGTGCGATACCTTATCGAGCTCGTTCCTCCTAACCCCACCTGCGTTCCCTTGTGTGTGTGTGTGATGTTTAGCAACCTTTTCTTTATTCTAGGACGTGGATCCCGTCGAGTACGACGGACGTGAGGGGTGCTAATACCTTCCCCTTGCGTAACCGACTCCCTTACCCTGTCTCTTTGGTCGCGAGACCATGTTCTTTCCAGGTTTCTCTGAGCGTTTCCTTTCCCTATCTTGGGATAAATAACGCGCAGTGGCGGCTCTGTGTGTGTTTTGTTTTTAGCTCGCCGGTTGATTTTTCGCAGGATGCGACAGCTGGCGACTCTGCTGGGGAAGACGGATGTAGACCTGTGCTGGTCCATCGTCCCTAAGCGAGTCCTTCCTAGCGTTTTAGGATTAGTTTGGGTTGCTTATTATGTGTTATTTATTGCATTTATTATTCTAACCATTGTATATATTTGCATTAATGTCTGCATGCATCATATTATCATGTAGTTGCCGTCCTCTGTGCAGGTGGTTCCTCTGTTTGGGGTGGGTGTTCTGAGTGGGGCTAAAACCCAGGCCCGAGTATACACCTAGGACTAGTGTGGTCTCATGTCGCCTCTTTCATGTTAGGTCAACATGTGCCTGGTGGCGTGATGTACCACAAGCCGGACGAGGCTCATTTGGTAGTGCTCATCTCTGTGGATATTCCGCTTTGTTTGAGTTACTCCATCTGAGTTATTGACTCTGGTGACCGATCATTTCCCGGATCTTTGGTTTAGACGATCTCAGGAGAGCTACAATGGCACACCCGAAAGGGCAAACCCATTGAGTATCTCTGCCCGATTGTCGAGACTATTATCCGCCTTAGGATGACCTGATTAGAATTTACCTGTGAGGGGAGGGTGATTCTTACAGATGCATGTTCAGATGGTGACTCAGATGGTGACTTTTGTTCCGTGGGTCTTATTTATAAGTCGGATTTATGGCCGTTTATTTCAGAGACGCCGGAGTGCTGTCCGTGATTTATCAGTGGGGATCCGTTTATTTCAGGATTCCCCGGGCCGAGTTATTTATCAGTGGGGATCCGTTTATTTCAGGATTCCCCGGGCCGATTCAGATGATGACGGGTATCTGCTCAGAGATTGGTGATGGTGATGATGATGATGTATCTGTCTTCCGTTTATTTCGGAACCCTTGAGTTGGATTTGTGGTTACATGTTCCCTCAGATGGTTGTGATCAGTTCAGAGATCAGAGGCTTCTGTACAGTTGATGATCAGATGACTTGGAGGATGGCCCAGTGCATTGCATACATCTGCATCATTCTCATTTTGCATTCATCTGCACCTAACCTATGTCTGGCCATATGGGGAGTATTATTGATTGAGAATCTGGTTGAGAGACATCTTGAATTTCAGAATATGGATGTCAAAATGTTGTCTGTCTCGATGAAATCAGAATCAAAGGACAGAAGCTTCCTCATATGGATAGACGTTGCATTCATGCATATTAACTTGTTCGCTGTTTTGCAGGAATCATTGCTCGTGCTCGCAGAGTCGTACCGTTGCACTCAACACGCCCTCACAGATACTTCACCAGGCGCAATACACCCAGACTGATGGAGCTTCCCAGCGCAGATATGCTCGAACTGAAAGATAAAATGAACGAGCTGATCAACATAATGCAAGGCTTTGCAGTTGGTCAGAAAGCTTTAGCAGATAAGGTTGAGAAGCTTGAGCGGGCTTCTGCAGCTAACAGTGTTGTTAACCTGGATGGTGTCTCCAACCAGGGGCGGGTTGGTTCCAGAGACGATGAAAAAAGAGCAACTGTGGGAGCAGTGAACAATGCAGGTGGATTTGGTGCTGCTACTGGCGGTGGGCCCGGTCTGGGGCATAATCTGAAGGATAGTTTGTTCCCGCCTTTCTTTGGGGTGGATGATGACAGAGAGGAGGACCGAGAAGCTGATCAATTCTCCATGCACAATGAGCCACTTGGGCAATATGGTGCTCAGCCACAGAGCAAAGAAATTCAGTTGCTGGCAGAGAAGGTAAGGGCTCTGGAAAGCCATGCTACTCCGGGATTTGTCAACATGTCCAACATGGGGCTGGTAGAGGGGATTGTGATCCCACAAAAATTCAAGGTGCCCGCATTTGACTTACAATGGGAGTTCCTGCCCTGAAACCCATCTGCAAGCGTTTGTTCGCAAGATCTCTGCCTACACGATGGATCAAAAACTGTGGATGTACTTCTTCCAGGACAGTCTGTCTGGAGGATCCTTGGAGTGGTACACCAAGTTGAAATCTGCTGACATCAAGAGCTGGCAGGATCTGGGAGATGCATTCTTTAAACAGTATCAATTCAATGCTGATATGGCCCCGAGTCGTACCCAGCTGCAGGGTATGTCTCAGAAAAATAACGAAGGGTTTAAAGAGTATGCCCAAAGATGGAGGGAGTTGGCCGCCAGAGTTCAACCTCCGTTAGTGGACAGAGAGATGTCTGATCTCTTCATGGGTACCCTGCAGGGGGTTTTTGCCGAAAGAATGGTGGGCTGTCCGGTAACCAACTTTGCAGACATTGTGGTGGCTGGGGAGAGAATTGAAAGTTGGCTGAAAATGGGGAAGATACAAGGTAATGCTTCGTCATCAGCATCGAAGAAGCCATTTGGGAATGGTCAACGCAAGAATGAAGGTGAATCGAGTGCTGTGTATGCCCAGAGAGGACACGGTAGGGATCGTTACTACCAGCACACTGCTGCTGTAACCATCCCTGCTGGTAATCAATCTGTACGACAGCAACGTCAGCCACCTCAACAGAGAGCCGGGTACCAGGTGAGGGGTAAAGGGGTTGATCGCCATTTTGACAGGCCGCCTGTGACATATGCTGTTTTGTTCAAGAAGCTGATGGATCTTGGGCTGGTTCAGCCGAGGGCGATGGTTCCGATGAGAACAGATCAGAGGCCTCCTAATTATGATGAGAATGCCCAGTGCGAGTTTCATTCTGGAACACCGGGGCATAGCATTGAGGGCTGTAGAGCATTCAAGAATGTTGTCCAGGATCTGGTAGACTCCAAGGCCATTAATTTTGCACCGTCTCCAAATGTCAATGCTAATCCCATGCCGGCGCATGGTCAGGCGATGGTAAGTGCAATTGCTGAAGATTCGGATCACGCCTGTACCGTGGGTGAAGAGACTGATGGTAACTGCAAGTTCAATGGTTGGATAAAGCCGTGCGTACTAGGAAACTGGAAGGCCTGAAGGATCATCACTGTTACTCAGCCTGAAGAGTAATGATTTCTGTTTTGATTTTATTTGCATGAAAGCCATACGTGTTGCCCGACACGTAATGGTCCATTGTAAGGGCCACCTCATGTTTATAATTTGCATTTTTCTGCATCATTAATAAATGGATGTTTTTCAGTCAAAAAACGGTGTTCCCTGTTTTTCATTTATTTTTGCAGTTTAAAAAACAAATAAAAATGGCAATGTTTTGTTTTCATTTTTCCTTTTTGATTTGTCTCGTCCCGAATTCAAAAATAATTCTCCAGATCTCGTTGATAACGATTCGGTTACACCTCATATGACTTCGACAAACCGAGCAATCATGCCGAAGAAGAAGGCGAAGAAGATTGTGATCTGCTGGGAGATTAGCCAGGTTGTCGAAACAAGAGGAGAAGGTGATTCAGCCGCATGCGGAGCGGGTTGAGGTTGTTATTCCAGGCACCGAGGTCAGAAAGGAAGTGAAAATTAGAGCCGCTTCAGAGGCGAATCGAGAGCAGAATGGTAGCCTTGTTGAAAGAGCATGTGGATGCCTTCACCTGGTCATGTCAGGATATGCCAGGGTCGGATATCGATGTCATTGCGCATGAGCTACCATGGAGAGAAGACTGTCCTCTAGAGAAGCAGAACGCCAGTGCCTGTATTGGAGAGCCATGGTGACTTTGTTTCATGATATGATTCATCATGAAATTGAATTGCTATGTTGATGACATGATAGCAAAGTCCCATACGGAAGTGGGGCATCTGGCAGACCGGGGCAAGTCGTTTGACCGGTTGAGACAATTCAAACTGAGGTTGAATTCAAGTGAGTGCACTATCAGAGTGCGATCCGGTAAGCTGTTGGGGTTCATTGTAAGGGAGGAATCGAGGTTCATCCTGCTTAAAAAAAAAAAAAAAAAAAAAAAAAAAAAGAATGCCTGAACCGAGAACATAAAAGAGAGGTTCGTGGTTTCTTAGAAAGATTGAACTACCTGTCATGGTTCACATCTCATCTAACAGCCACGTGCGAACCTATATTCAAGCTGAAAAAAAATCAAACGGTCAGGTGAAATAATGATTGCCAAGGGGCATTGAAAGAATAAAAGGATAAGTTGCAGGAACCTCCGATTCTGATGCCTCCTGTGGAGGGAAGGAGCAATTGTTAATCTGGTACTTGACAGCCTTCGAGGGGTCAACGAGGTGTATTGGGTCAGCATGACGCGTCTTGTCGAAAAGAGCATGCAATTTACCTTAGCAAAAAGTTTACCGACTGTGAAACAATACATTCACTGCTCGGAGAACTTGATGTACTTTGGCATAGGCTGCTCGCCGACTGAGACAGTATGTGCTGATTCATACCACTTTGTGGATTTCGAGATGGATCTGATCAGGTAGATTTCTGAAAAAGCCAGCATCGACCGGACGGGTTGCGAGAGAGCAAAAGAATGTTGACTGATTGGTGATGCTCTCAGAAAGCAATCAAGGGGTGTATTGTCTGATTACATCTCTCTGCAACCCGTGAGGTTATCAACCGATGAAGTTTGAGTTCCCTGATGAGGACATCTCGAGGTACTCAAATCGAAAGATTGAGAGTGACCGATCCCGGAGGAGGGGCCTGACCCCAAATCCGAACGGATTCTGATGTCTGATGGGGAGGTTAAGGAGAATAAGATTTTGTTGCCCGGATAACGTTTGAATACACCAACGACGGTGTGATTGAGTAGGAAACTGGTATCCTGGGTATTGATCTTCGGTGTGTCTACTGGGGCAACTCCTTTCTCATTGGTATATGGAATGGAGGCGGTATTACCTGTTGAGGTTCAGATTCCCTCTTTGAGAGTCCTGATGGACGTGAAGTTGCAAGAGGCTGAATGGGTAAGGACCCGGTATGAAGAGTTGAGCCTGATAGAAGAAAAGAGGCTAGCAGCCATCTGTCATGGGCAGTTGTATCAGCAGCGAATGAAGCGGGCTTTTGACAAGAAGGTGCGACCTCGGGTATATCACGTAGGTGATATGGTGCTGAAAAGGATCCTTCCTCCTCAAAACGATCGAAGGGGCAAATGGACGCCGAATTATGAAGGTCCATTCGTGGTCAAGAAGGTTTTCTCTGGCGGAGCCTTGTTGTTGACGACCATGGATGGTGAAGATTTTCCATCCCCTGTGAATGCGGATGCAGTTAAAAAATACTTCGTATAATAGACCCGCTGGACGAAAAGAACAAAATAGTCCAGGCAAAAATGGGCATCCCGGCGAACCAAAAACAGAAAGAAAAAGGTTCGGGCAAAAATTAGGGATAAAAGGAAGAAATGTACACCCGGCAAGTCGAAAACCTGAAAGGCGACTTGGGCAAAAATGGGTATCCCGGTGGACTGAAAACCCGAAAGGGCGGTCCAGGCAAAAGAGGGATTGAAACGAATAACTGCGTCCAGCATGATCGTTTGCGCTTTGGTTAAAGCATCACGGATAATACCCGGTAGGGATCAGTCAGAATCATCTTGTTCAGAAGGCAGAAAGCATGGAGAGTCTGAGGACATATGGGGTGTAACCGAGTTGGAACTCGATGAGATCACGGGTTTCACATTGCCATTAGGATAGATTTTTCCTTTTGTGCGCAATTACCTCTTTTCAGGAATTGCTTCCTTTGTATTGCTCATTTGAGCCACACTTTTCCAGTCAATAAAATGCATATTCAGTCAAATAATTTTGTTTTTGTGTTTCATTACCGCTTTGATTGCAAAGACATCCAGATATTTTGATAAAGAATCTTGCATTTTAAAACATACAGGTTTCCTTCCAATGCATGTTTATAAGATTGAAAGCTTGAAATCTTATTTGGAAGGATGAGTGACCCAAGTGTTGAGATCTTGACACGCCTGGGGCACGGTTTTATCTGACGGTCTGTTTTGCAGGTACTGTTAGATATTCTTCACTCACTTGCAGGTTGTGGTGTGGAAGCTTTTGAAAACAGATCCCCAGAGAGTTCGCTCAGGAACTAATGAATGAAAGAATGACGAAGACGTTGCGGCGTACGACGATCCTTGATGGTAATCAAGAAGACTCTTCAAAGTCGAAAGGCTTGAAAGTATGTAATTCCCCGCAGAGTTCGATCAGGGACAGATGAATGGGTAAAAGAGAGGACGGAGAGACGACGAGACACGTCCGACGACCCTTGAAATTAATCAAGAAGACTCTTCAAAGTCGAGAAATTGAAAATTTTGTATAGTTCCCAGGAGTACGTTTCTCGTCGATCGCGGAGCGACTTGGAATATAAGATGATGGAGCAGAAAAGGTCCAGACGAGTCTGGAAATTCTCAAAAGTGGAAAGCTGATACGAGATTGGGAGGTGGATACCGTGGTTTGATGAGTCGACGGGTGTTCGGTGCCAACTTTTCTCATTTCCCAGCTAAGTCCCCGAGCAGGATCATAGGGCTAGCTCCCCAGCAGATTCCAGATCTGTGACTTCTCCAGCCGAGTCAGGATGGTTGTCCCCGGCCGGTTTACAACGGTGTTTCCCCAGCAGCCAGGTCTGAAGGTTGCTATTCCCCGAGTGGAGCGGGTTTCAATGAAATATATCTCCAGCAGTTCCCCGAGTGGAGCGGGTTTCAATGAAATATATCTCCAGCAGTGTTCATCCTACTAGTGGATTGGACAAGTTCCCGTAGCGGACGGATTTTGCATCCCCAGCTGAGTGTATCCTACATGCGGATTACATGGGTTGTCCCCAGCGGAGTAGCATTCGTTTTCCTGGCAGGGTCAGGATGGTTATTCCCCAGCAGGTGTCAGATGAATGCTTCCCCAATCGCCAGGCCTGGAGATTGCTATTTCCCCAGCGGAGTATCTGTGAGCATTTCCCAGTGAAGTCGTCAGGTATCTGTGAGGGTTTCCTGAAGCAGGGTCGGGATTGATATCCCCAGTAAGTCAAAGACTGTTGTATCTCCACAGAGTGTTGGTAGTGCTTGTCCCCAGCAGTTTCCCGAGCGGATTGGGTGCAAAGGAGGTTTTTCCCCAGCAAGGGTTGCCTTATTCCCAACAACAGTGCTATTCCCCAGCAGGGTGGAGATCGGAGTATTGACGAGTTCCTCAACGGAGTGTCTCGTGCTCCTCAGAAGAGTCCCTTGAGGGGGATACTTTTTATGCATTCATCATGTAGAGTAAGCATAACATATTGCATAGAAAAAATAATAAATCGCGTAGCATATTCATAATTATGGAGCATTACGCAGAAAAAGATCATGCATCATTGTTGCAAGCATAGAGCTAGTCTCAAGCCGTGGTTACCGTTTGAGAGGTGGTTGTGCCAGAAAGCGAAGATGTTACTCTGTGGAGTTTAGCATCATGACGTCAGATCAGCATTGTTCCCCAGTAGTGCGATATTGGAGGAAATATTTCCGTCGGACAGAGATGGAAATAAAATCAGAGGACGTTACGCGATCAGCGCGATTCAAGCCGTGGTTACCGCTTGAGGATTGGTTTTATCAGACAGTGAAGGTGTTACTCCGAGGAGTCTAGCATCATGGTTTTAATCAAGGATATTCCCCAGTAGTACGATACTGGAGGGTAAGTTTCTGTCGAGCAGAAATGGGAATGTTAATCAAGAAAGTTTCGGGGTCCAAAAAGAAAAACAAGAAAGAAGATAATCCCCAGCTAAACGCGAAGTGTTTGTCTGCCAGGGTTGAATAGAGAGCAGTCGGCTCAGGGCTTGTCATCCTCAGCCTGGGTCGTTGTGGCACTCCGGCCAGTTTCCGATTTCCAGATCGAAGAGGTTCTCAACCATCAGGACGAAGAACTTGCGGCAATCCGACCAGTTTCCGATTTCCAGATCGAAGAAGTTTCCGATTTCCAGATCGAAGAGGTTCTCAACCATCAGGACGAAGAACTTGTGGCATTCCGGCCAATTTCCGATTTCCAGATCGAAGAGGTTCTCAACCATCAGGACGAAGAACTTGCGGCAATCCGGCCAGTTTCCGATTTCCAGATCGAAGAAGTTTCCGATTTCCAGATCGAAGAGGTTCTCAACAGTCAGGACGAAGAACTTGTGGCGCTCCGGCCAGTTTCCGATTTCCAGATCGAAGAGGTTCTCAACAATCAGGACGAAGAACTTGTGGCACTCCGGCCAGTTCCGATTTCCAGATCGAAGAAGCTCATGATGATTAGATCGATGCAGCTTGCGGCAATCCGGCCAGTTTCCCGGTATCCAGACCGAAGTGGTATCCAGACCGAAGAGGTGTTCAGACCAAAGTGGTGTTCAGGCCAAGAAAATGAAAAAAAGAAGAGAAAATTTCGGGGTTCAAGAAAATGAAAAAAGAAAGGAATAATAATCCCGAGCGGATGAGTGGTGTTCAGGCCATGGTTATCCCTGCGTTACCATTTATTTTGGTATCCAGGTCGACGTTTATGTTTTGGGGTTCAAGTTGAGTTTTTCCGTTCCGGACGGATTCTTTCAGAAGATTGTTTCTTCGCCGATGCTGACAGGCGTTGTTAATTATATCCCATCAGAGTGCAAATTGTTCGTCTGTTCTTGGTATTCAATCACTCTTCATCCTGATCATCCGAAAGCCGAGGCTATTTCGTATCGACAGGTTCACAGTGGATTGAATAGGGGCAGCTGTAACACCTCAAAATTTGCCCTCCTCTCTTGGGACTAAGCTTAACATTGTACATATCATTTTAGGTCATTAGGCATTTCATATTGCATATCATGTGGTTACATTGTGCAAGCTATCCTCCCAAGTCTTGATCAGGAGATGAGGAAGTCAAAGTGCAAGCCTAGGGTTTATTGACTGATCATTGGCTATCTGAGGATTGGGCTGTGAATTAGGGTTTTGTGATTCTCAATGGATGTTGGTCTTCATCTTGATTGCAATGATACATCATCATCATCATGGTTGGATGTCATCAGAAGATTGAAGAAGATTCCTGGAGATTAGGGTTTTGACCACTGGTCAACCCTAATCAGTTGCATTGGGCCAATCAGGGCATAATCAGGAGATGGGGTCTATGATGGTTATGGGGTTCATAATATGATTATATGGACTTAATTGAGGCTAGGGTTTCACCCTTGAGCCATTTCAGTTGAAGATTGGAGCTCAGTTTGATCTATGCATTGCCAGATTTATCTGTCAGATGAAAAAGTCAACTGTGGTCAACTGTACATGATCTGATGGATTTGGAGGTGGAAATGAGTTGGATACACTTCATTCATGTTGGAACAAGTGTTATTTGACATCTCAAGGCTTAAGAATGAAGGAAATCAAGTCAGGACAAAAACTGCCAAAAATAGAAAGTGACTTGTAATTGAAGTTTCCAAAAATGGAAAGTTTTTGACCTCAAAGCCACGTGTCCAAGGAAGCTTCAAATGAAAAATTGTTCAACATGAAAGTTGTAGATCTTGGTCTCACCTTTCCAAAAAGTCCAAGAACTTGAAAATCCCATGTAGGGTTGGAAAGTTATGGCTCAGTGAAATTCAAAAATGACCCATAATCAGGAGGCCATAACTTCCATATGGATTGTCCAAATTGGAAGTTCTTTATATGCACAAACTCCATTTGACATGTACTTTCATGGTGCATAATTGGATTTTTTCAAAAGTGGTCAATGCAAAAAGTGAATTTTCAACTGGACAGTTAAATTGGACCAAGGGCAAAATTGTCCAACTTGTGAAATAATTGGAATTTTTGAGTGGGGATTTTTGCTACACCTCATAAATGGCATTTAAAATTTGTTGGAATCATCATTTCATGGCAAAGGCTTGTGGTTTGGAAATTGGTCATTAAAATGAAATTGCAAAATTGGACAAAGTGGCATTACATGGGGATTTTTCAAAATACACATCCAATGAGAGTGAGGCAAGTGGCAACAGCTCACACATGGCATTCAGAGAGTGTGTGAGCTGTCAAAGAGGTGGCAATGAGCTGGCATGTGAAATTCCTTTTTTGCCCTCACTTGAAATTAACCACTTTCACTAACAAATGCATTTGGTTAATTAAACATGTTTAAGTGATGATTAAGCACACATATATAAACCTAAACACATTCTAATCATAACAAAAAATCACAAATCCCAAAACCAGATCTAAAAACTCTTCATTCTCTCAAGTTTCTCTCAAGAACACATTGGACAAAATTGGCAAAATCTTCATCCATTCTGGCTCAATTCTCGAATTTCCTTTTGCATCAATCTCCATCCATCATCCTCTCGATCTGTTTGTGAAGTTTGGACTGGAAAGAGCCATGAACACGACTGTCCAAGTGAAGCATCATCAATGGTGAATTGTGATTTGGCGCGGTAGAAGCGATTTCCATCGAACCTAAGCTTCGCATCTTGCTTCCACAAACCTCTACTCCATCTGTTTCACTAAATTGAGCGCAAAAGCTACACGAATAGCCACTGCCATTGCAGGTACGCCAAATCTCGAGTTGCACGATTTTTCAATTGGTCATGTGCGTGTTGTAGTGCATAGAACATAGATTGTGGTGATGTGATTGGTTTATGAAATAGAGGACTATAGCTTAGGAAATCTGGACTTAAAGATGCGATGTGAAACCCTAACATGCTCGATCCATAGAACCTAGGAAGAATTGGAAGAAATTAGGTGGATATTCGTAATCTAGGTTCAAAGACCTTTCCAACGAGTATTCATTTGCTCGTTTTGGTGAAGATTTCGTGTTCATCGAATTCTTAGGTTTCTGGAAAATTCTGGACAAGAACGATGAAGAACAGGCTTTAGATCCATGAATCCATTTGAATTTTCAAATATAGTGTTTCCCGCTCCCGCCATACTTATTTACGAATTTGCCATTGTGTAATTCTAATTAATTTAGTTAATTCTAAAAAATTCATAAAGACCTTAGAAAATTCATAAAAAATCATAGAAAAATCAGAAAAATGTGGAAATTTTTATGTTGACTTCCTTGTTGACTGTAGGATTTGTTTGACCTATTGGTCAAAGTTGTGCATGGTAGAATTATTGTTTGACTTAGGCTTGTTTCACATGTACTCATTTTTGATACCTTTGGCTAATTCCATTGTGAAATGCTCATAGTGTTAAATAAATTCTTGAAATTTTTTGTGGTAATTGTGGACTGGTTGATGTTGATTTACATGTAAATTTCATGAGTTTTTGATACCTGATCATTGAGTTATGAATTTTGGAACTTAGGTGTGACAATTTGTGTCACACCTCATTGTGTCAACTTGCTGAATTTAATTGAGTGACCTAGGCTTGGTAGAATAATATGAAATTTTGCATGAATGTTGATTAACATGTTAGGATGCTATGAGAATTTTTGTGGAATTTTATGTGGCATTTTCAAATTGATTGCTATTTTTCATCTCTGGTGGTTGAATTTGCAAGTTCATGTGACATAGGTTGGTAGAATCAATGTGAAATGCTCATATGGTATTGTGTGATCATGAAATTTGATATGCTTGTAATAGACACATGATGTGACATCCCTACTTTGGTCCCATCCATTTCTTTACTGTTTTCATTGAGTTATGAATTTTTGAAGTGGAATCATGTGTTGATGTTGTGATTTGGAGCATATAGTTGTGTCTGTTTTTGTTGATTTTCATTGACATAGTTACCTTTGCCCAATTAAGCTGAAATTTGGTGTGCCATACCTGGATTAGGTCTTGTTTAGGTGTAATTTATTTGAGAATTTTTAGAATTGTTTTGATATGGAATTGAATGCAATAGTTCTGTTTGGATGTTTGGTGCTTCATTTGACATAAGTTGGATTGTTTTGTGCATGAAATGAGTATAATGAATGATATAAACATGAGACTAATTGTGTTGGCTCTTGTTTGACATTAATTTGACTTTGGTTAGAGATACCTTGCTGTTTAGGAATTTTTCTTGCCTTTGGACCCTAGGCTTAGCCTAGTGGTCTTGTTGCTAATATTTGCTTGATTTTTCAGGATCAATAGCACAATACACATGGAGAATGAATCAAGTTAAATGCAATTGATGTTGTTTGATGTTTGTACACTAACATAACATTGTTTTGTAGGTTGTGAAGTTTGGGATTGAGCTTTGAGCTTGCTTTGTTGTGCATTGATCTGTATAGATTAACTGATTGAACTTTTGCTGTTTAGTTTGTCTGTCTGAGTACTAACTGTGTTTGACTGTTTCCAGGTACTTTTAGTTGCTCAGTTCCTTGTGAACTTTTGCTTTGCTTTGCTTAAGCAACTTGCATTGAGGTATAACTTTCTAACTTCATGTAGTCTGGAGACCCGGCTGTTACCGGGCCGGGCAAATAAATGTCTGAAGTCCTCCTTAAGAGGCGATGATTGTGATTGTTTAATTTTGTGCCTAAGCAGGTAAAGTCCTTAATCAAGGCAATTGGTGGAAGGTAGGGATAAGCAATCTATCCCCCACTATTCAGTGGAGTCTTCTCTTTGCTCCCATTACATGGTTGTAGCATTGAGATCCTAGCCCAAGATCTTGTGCAGTGCACATTGTGTCAGAGTCTCTGAGTATAGAAGGGTTCCCCCATTCTGGACCCATGCTCATTTGTCAGAAGCTCTCCCTGGTTAGGGATAAGAGTTGTGAGGTCTGATCCTCACTTCACCTCTCATCTGCTTCACCTTAGCCTCGTAATGGCAAGGTTAAGAGCAAACCCAGCCCGTACAGACGACTCGCTTCGGCAGTCAAACCTATTGTGTGAGCCACTTGTTTGGTTATAGTGCGTGCTGTGTGGATATCTGTTTGAGATGCTTGTTCTCATTTGATGTATGCTTGAACTATTTTGTATGCTTGTGTGCTGGCTTCTTTCCTGGATAGGAATAGTTTGCTTATGCAAGTAGGATAGAAAACCGAACTTAGGGTAACGATGCATGACAACACTAGGCTCGAGTCCAGCTCCCTAGTAGTGTGTCTTTCCCTGGTTTCTGGCTAGTGTCAGTCCCTTTGAGGGGAACTACATCGCCCTGATCCTCGTTCCAGACGAGGTATGTAGGCAGGTGGTCGTGCGAGACCACTTCGGGCAACCTTTTTCTTTTGCGTGCGTTTGTTTGTTATCTGATTGTATGTTTGGGTTCGGATGCCGACGTAAGCCCAGTGATTGGCTGTCGGGCTCCATGTTTGCCCTTTTGAGTGTGTTTTGGTTCGGATGCCGACGTAAGCCCATTGATTGGCTGTCGGGCTCCATGTTTGCCGTTTTGTGCGTGTTTTGGTTCGGATGCCGACGTAATTCCATCCAGTGGTTGTCGGGCTCCATGTTTGCCACCCTTGCTTGTTTGTATGTTTTGTGTTGTTTGGCGTGCGTAAGCCGAACTACAGTGGCTCTGATTCTTGTTCCAGACAAGATATGTAGGCATAAGGTGCGATACCTTATCGAGCTCGTTCCTCCTAACCCCACCTGCGTTCCCTTGTGTGTGTGTGTGATGTTTAGCAACCTTTTCTTTATTCTAGGACGTGGATCCCGTCGAGTACGACGGACGTGAGGGGTGCTAATACCTTCCCCTTGCGTAACCGACTCCCTTACCCTGTCTCTTTGGTCGCGAGACCATGTTCTTTCCAGGTTTCTCTGAGCGTTTCCTTTCCCTATCTTGGGATAAATAACGCGCAGTGGCGGCTCTGTGTGTGTTTTGTTTTTAGCTCGCCGGTTGATTTTTCGCAGGATGCGACAGAAGGCCATCCAAGTTTCATGATCAAATTAAAGATGTCGTCTCCAACTTTGATTCTTTGATAAATGTCAAATTCAAATTGCAAGGGCATGTTCCAAAAGGAAACATTATAGGTCATTTTGGCCATCATCATTGAACATGCAATTTTCCTCAACTTTTAAAATGCATAACTCCCTCATGTCAAATCCAAATTATGTCAAATTCGTGTGGGATGAAAGAGCTACAACTTTGTTGAAGAAACCATTTCCATTTAAAGCTCATGGCAAAAGTTATTCAAGGTGGAAGAAGTGTTCATTTGACTTGGTACTTAGAAAAATTTCAATTATGTTTGATTTCTCAAACTTCCACCTCAAAATTCATCATGAGGCATGCTTCAAATTAAAAAGTGTTCAACTTCAAAATTGTTCCCCTTGATGACACCTTTCCCAAACGTCCAAGATCACTTCATTTTGATAAAATTTGAGGGACTTGCGCATGGTTCCTTTCATAGGTTTGTTTTAGCAAGATTTGAATTCAATTGACCATTTCCTTTTGCATGCTTACATGTTATTGTTTCAGGATCCATTGTGCACGAATTGGAGTGAGATCACATCATGAATTAGGACCAAATTATTGTTCATGCATCCATGCATAAAAGTTGCTAAAATTGGAAAAATTCCAAAGTGTGTGAAAAGCAACTTGTTATGCTATATATACATGACCATTGTAATCAGAAGGAGGATCCCTTTTGCCCAAGCTTTAAACCCTTACATCCCTAGCCTCCATTAAAGGATAAACTTGAAGATTTCACTTGAAAACGAGTTTCAACTCTCATTCTGTTTTGAGATTGAAACTCCAAGAATCCAAGCCTCTCATTGATCCATTTCATTTCCTGCATGCTTCTAGAGTCGAGCCAAGGAAAATTGAAAGCAAGACCAAGCTGAATTGAAGCTACCCGAATGTGATTTTTCTCAAATTTCTCTTCTTCTATTCTCCCTCATTTATCAACTATTTTTCTTGATTATTGGTTGGCTGAAATCTTACCAGTGTAGGCAACAAGATTGAGTTGCTTTGAGGTTAAACCGAAGTAACTCAGATCATGAACCTCAAATTTCAAATCCATGTATCTTTAAATATACTTGGAGTTGGATGAAATGGAGGTCTGATTCGAGCTCCTGAGCATTTTTCCTTTAAAATCATATCCACACTTTTTATTTTGGTGAAGGTTGGTGGTGGACCAGTCCGGTGAGGTCCACCAGAGAAGAATACCGGAGCTAGGGCTCCGGTGGTGCGTTGACAATCTCCCAACCTTCTGATTCATTTGAAATGTTTTAATCTTAACCGTTCCTTGTGATTACCATCCCTATGACACGTTGACTTGGGTGTATGGTGTGAATTGCGTGCTTGGCCATAAGATCTGCCACCTTAATTAATGAGGGAGATCTGATGGCCCTTGTTTTTTTGTATTTTCTGAATTTTCATTTAATCCACTTATTTTATTTAATTCATAGAAATTTCATTTTTAATACAAAAAATATGAGACTTTCACCAAAAATCTTTAAATATTTTTCTCTTCCATATTTTGAATTAAAATTATTTTTTGGATTAATTTTAGTATTTTTCATAAATTCAATGTTGTTATGCATATTTTTAATTATTTTAAAATACTTATGACTTTTTAAAAATTGTGAATTTTTTTGTCTAAGGTCATTTGACCTTCTTTGACCTAGGATAAATCCCTTGGCCATTTATTTGGTGTTTTGAAGGGATTTGAGGTTTTGTCCAAATTAAAATGCATTTTAATTCATTTTTAATGTGATTTTTAATTGATTAAATGTTTAAAAATTATGTTGAGTCATTTTTATGGTCTTGTGATGTTTGAATTTCTGTTTGGGCCTTGGTCATGATTGATTAGACTTTTGTTTGATCAAAACCATTATATTTAGGGGATTAATGAAATATACATTTCATCTTCCAAAATGAATGGATGGTACTGATAAGATGAAATTCCTCTCATGATCAATTTGTGTTTCTTTTTCCCCTTCCCTCTTCATCTTCATCCCTATTATTACCCATTCCCTCATTTGACAAATGAAATCTCAAATGTCTAAATGCTAATTGATTCATCAATGGCCTTGTGTCAAATGAATCAATACAAGTCTGACTGAGATAAGTCCCTCCCATTTTCTTTTAGTGTGTGGTATGTTTTAGGAGTTTAGTTATTTCTACCAAATATATAACATGCATTAGAACCTATATTTTTATTTCCCGACCTCAGATAGTTGTGACTTCTACATAAGTCCAATTACGATTGCTTAACATAGAGCTAAATTTGACCCTCAAAGCATAGCATTCTAGTAAGTGAGATTGTAAGTCTCCCATTCTTCATGGCATTGTATGGAAACTTGACCTTTTTTCCTTTCATGAGAGATAGTGGCATACTTGTTGAATTATCCAAGTTAGAGCCCTTCTCATGTAAGGTGTCTTGGTTTAAGGATTCATACTTGTGAATTAATGGTTGAGTGTTCTCCAAAGAATGACTTAATCAATTAAAACTCAACGCTAACATTTGACTAAGCATTGACTAACTCTTATTCATTATGCTTTTACTTTCAAGTCATTTACTTTATGGAATTTAAATTTCAGTCATTTATCATTCATTGCCATTTACATTTCATGCAACTTGTTTATATTTCAAGTCCTTTTCACTTTGCTCATTTGAGCCATATCTTGTGATTGTATATATTGTTTATTTGCATTTGTTTTGATTATAGTCTTTGGGCCCTAAAATACCTAATAACAACAAAAACCTTAAGAAAAAAATATTGGACTATTGGGACTTGATCTGAGCTTTTGGACTTAGAACTAGGCAACATTCTCTGTGCTAAAGGACTTGGCCAATGCCAACATCCAAGACTGAGCTACCTTTGACAATGATTTTCATCTGATGCAAGACCTTGGATCTCTTTGGTTTATATGCTACTTTGTCTCTGTGCTTAATTGTTATTTTGTTATGGTCTATGTCTGATGTGTTTGTTCTGAGTTAATCAAGGAATATTTCATCGGCTACATTGGAAGACACTAAAGACTGCTAGCTATTGGAATGCTTGCTTGGATATGACTATATTTATTTGATGCCTTGATCTTTATGATGTTCGGATATTGCTCATTGCTTATTGCTTATTGCTTGATCAAAGTCCAAAGGAAAATGGGTTTCTATATGACATTCTTGTCTGTTGGATTGCATCCCATTGGACAGATCTTTTCAACTCTTAACTTTTAATTTTTGCTTATGGTAGTCTATTAATCTCCCCCCACTTCTTAAATTTAAAAACCTCTCCCTCTTTTCAAAAACTTTCTTTGCTTGTGATTTCAAACTTAGACATGTTTTAACAATTAGAAACTTTGGCCTCATGCCAATGAATTTTCAAAACTTCTTTCTTAATCAAATTTGTGAATGAACTTAACCATATTGACTTAAATTTCAAAGAACAAAAAGAACTAACAACCCCATTCAAATATTTTTCTTTTTATGCCCTTTCACTTAAACTTTTTGTTAAAATCAATTCACCAACTTCGGGGTTTTGATTCCTCATTTTTATGTTGGTACGTAGGCATAAGACCGAAGGTCTTGTCAAACACAAAAATATAATCAATGAATTCTTTTCTCATCCACGCACTCTATATTTTATCAAACATCATTTATACCCAAAACATATGCACACAAAAAAGGGTTCCCTAGGAGTACCTAGGACACTTTGGGTGTTAACACCTTCCCTCAGTGTAACCAACCCCCTTACCTATAATCTCCTACATTTTATTAGTTTTGATTTGAAAACTTCTTATCTTTGGTTTTTGCTCGTACTTTTCCCTTTTCCTTTAGAAACAATAAAAGCGCGGTGGCAACTCTGGTTTTATTGACGACAAGTTTATCCTTAGCTTGATGGTCATGAATTTACCACTACACCACCAACTTTTGAATATCCCTCTTAACAATTACACACCCTCGAGGGTTAATGCTACAAATAACACAACCATCATGGTCATGTTCACAATGGCTTACCAAACACAAGTCTCTATGAATCTTCACCAAGGACCTACGGATACGACGCACATCAGACACCCTGAAATTTCCCGGACAACCTTCTAACATGTTCATAGAAGCATTGCCATGAGCAGGCAACGAGTTTGCTTTAACATTCGGTGCTCTATCCTCAAAGGACACCATAACACTCTTGATCAGCTTTTGAACCTCGTACTTCAACGGATATAAGTTTTCAATATCATGGCCGGGAGCTCCCTGGTGAAAAGCACAATTTAAGTCAAGTTTGAACCACCATGGCAATGATTCAGGAATTTGTGGAGGATTCCTTGGTTAGATAAGATTTTTGACTACCAAGGAAGGGTACAATTCTGCATATGTCATAGGAATAAGGTCAAAAGAGACCTTCTTCCTCTCAAAGTTATGATGATGATTGTTGTTGTTTATTGGTAACTTGTTGCGGTTGTTCTTGATGTTGTTGCTGAATAGGAACTGATCGATTTGTTGAATTATTGGTAAATACTAGAATTAATGATGATACTTGATGCTGATGTTGACGGGATTGGGAATTCTTCCTCACATGAGGCCTCATCTGCCTCCCTGTTGATACTGCATTAGTTTCTCCTTCCTTCTTTTTGGAGAAGCTACCACCGTACTTCTTGCTCACTGACGCTTCATCTTTGGATAATCGTCCCTCTCGGACTCCTTCTTTCAATCTCATCCCCATGCTCACCATCTCAGTGAAATCATTAGGGGCACTTGCAATAATACGTTCATATTAAAATGAACTCAGCGTCTTCAAGAATATCTTAGTCATTTCTTTTTCTCAAGAGGTGGACTAATTTGAGTAGCCAACTCCCTCCATCTTTGAGCATATTCTTTGAATGTCTCTTTGTCCTTCTGAGACATTGATCTCAACTGATCCCGATCCGGAGCCATATCAACATTGTACTTGTATTGTTTGACGAAGGCCTCACCCAAGTCATTAAAAGTACGAACACTAGCACTGTCCAAGCCCATGTACCATCTGAGTGCAGCACCAATATGACTATCTTGGAAGTAGTGAATAAGCAGATGATCATTGTTGGTCTGAGTAGACATCTTTCTAGGATACATGACAAGATGACTCAGAGGACAAGTATTCCCCTTATCTTTTTCAAAGTCTGGGACCTTGAACTTCATTGGGATCTTGACATTGGGAACTAAACAGGGCACCAATATCACTCTTACCAAATAAATTCTTTACTCTTAGGATCTTCAATTCCTTGTGCAACTCAAGAAACTGATCTTTTATCTCATCCATCTTCTCATAAACATCAGGACCTTCAGAAGGCTCAGAATGGTAGATGGTTTCCTCAACACGAGGCAGAGTATGCACAATGGGAGGAGGTACATACAGGACCGGGCTAGATGTCGGCATAGAAGCAAAGGTTGGAGCGTACCCCTCGGGCACAAATTTTGGTGGCATTCCCCACGGGAATTCAGCAGGCATGGAAGGCACATACTGGCTAGCAGCAACAACAGGTACAAACGTTAAAGTGCTCTCTTAAATAATAGTCCTCTGAGGAGGATGAGTTGCAGTAAGCATAGATGGTTGGTTCTGAGCAGCAATAACAGAATCAATCAAGGCTGTGAGTCTGGCAACCTCATCCTTAAGCTCTATGTTGTTCTCTTGTTCAAGATGTACCATTCTTCTCAGACGATTAGTTCGAGTGTTATAGTGATAAGTCATCTTGGTTGATACACAGAAAAATAATCGATAAGACATTTGGCGGAATAAAACTGCTATGCAAATGATGCATGAAATGCAATGTTTTTGATTGTTTTTAATTTCAAGGAACATATGAAGTCTCATTTGCAAATATTTTCAATTAGTATTAACAATTAACAATAACAATTAAATTGACCATAAAATCTCTTTTGTTCATAAAATTTGGAAGGATTACACTGAGTACAATTTCAGAAACCAAAATACAAATACAAGAGAAAAAGGAAACTATCATCCTAAGGATCCCTAGTAGTTGCATCAGACGATCTGGCCAAGGGAGCGTATTTTGTTCGGATGTGTCGAATCTCTGACTCCAAGGACGTCTTCATCTGAGCTTTCTCGAGGACAAGCTGATCAACAATCTTCTTCCAAGCACCGGAAGGCTGAGGCATACTAGAGGAAAATAAATCCTCTGTCTCTCTCTGTCTCTTCACTACACGTTCCTCAAAAATATCAATAAGTGCATCCTTGTCTTTGGACTTAAGTTGTAACTCCTCATGCTTTCGGCTCAAAGCATGGAACCGCTCTTCCCACAAGTCTTTCTCTTGCTTCATCTTGGAAATTGCGTCTTCCAACTCCTCTATATCTTGGTTAGAAAGAGTTAATGGCTCAGCCACAACCATAAACACAGGTCTCTTACAAGCATACGACATCTTAAGCTCCTAAGCTCTCTTCTTCACCCAAATAGTGTAAGCTTCTAAAGCTACACAGCTGCATGGACCAAGCTCGGATCTTCCTTTCCTATGTATATTATGCAAAGCATGCACCATCCTACTCTTCAAAAGTTGGGGATCTTTACCCTCCTGATAGAATAAACCATCTAACTAAACACTATTAGGCTTATCTCTCAAGGGGAACCCAAGCTGATGATGGACCAAAGTTGGGTTGTAGTTGATTCCTCCTTGTGTACCAATGAGAGGCACGTTAGAGAACTCACCAAAACTATCAATAATATCCAAGCTACCCAATGCAGAATCATACCAAACAATATCATCATTAGTGAGAGACATAAGTCTCTGAGACCACCGAAGACATTGCTTGTTCTCCAAGAAAGCAGGCGACCGAGGCAGGTGCGAAATAAACCACTTGTACAGAAGAGGAACACAACACACAAAAGTTCCACCACCTTTAGAATTCCTCAAATACAAAGAGAAATACATGTTACCCAACAGAGTCAGAACATGATTCCTAATCAAGAATATTCTAATGGCGTTAACATCAACAAAACTGTCGATATTAGGGAACAACGCTAAACCATAGATGAGCAAGACAAAGATGTCTTCAAAAGCGTCCATGCTACCGGCTTGAGCAAAATCAGTAGCTCTCCCAACAAGAAACTCAAAATTCAACCCAAGAATGCCTCATTTCTTCACCAAATGAGCATCAATCTCATATTTCTTCAAATGAAGAGCTTCGGATATGACGTGAGATCTCAAGATCTCCTCCAATCCACGAAAAGGTACCTTGTTAGACAAGGGCATACCTAAGATATGGGCATACTCCTCTAATGTGGGAACGAGCTGATAGTCGGGAAAAGTGAAGCACCGATAAAGAGGGTCATAGAACTACACCAAAACAATCAGAAGTCCTTCAACCACATCAGTAGATAACATAGACAAGAGCTTCCCATGATGTTGCTTGAAGTCCAAAGGATCTAATACAAATGATGACAGCTTCCGTAACTCTTTCAAATCAGGACATCTGAAACTGTACTTCTTAGTGTTCCTTTGTCCACAATCCATGGTCTGAAAATATTTGCAAACAAGACCTTAGTTTCCTTGAAATTTATTTTCTGTGATGAATGTTATGATGCGCATGCATGCATGAATGCAACAATTACACACAAGGAAAACACAAGCAAAGGTCATGGGAAGGATCAAGTCATCATCAAGATCAATAATTCATTTTGGTGGATTATGGTTTTCACCTTATCAACACCTAAGTTCTATTGATATTGATGAGACTGATCGGATCAACCAAGAATCAAATGGTTTGTTGTGAGTCACGAGCATGAAGTCGGGTTAAGAACCATGCCAAAGGAGTGTACTAAGGATAAAAACCTATAAATCATGTTCTAAAAAGTTCCCATAGTCTTGATCCCATCTATCAGATACTATAGATTAGGATGACTGACTCATCAACCCATAGTATTCTCAAGAGAAACTTGTCTGACTGTAATATCACGTAACAATTGTTATCAAGTCTACACTTGAACAGTCTCCACACTACATCCTAAATAGGCAAAGTTGGGTTAAATTTTCTACGGTCCTCAGCTTCTCAGACCCCCAATTTAGAGAAAGTAATGCCTATCCACGACTTACTCGTGTGACATCAGTAACTCCGAAGAGGTCTCCACTGAGTGGGGGATCTCATGTCAACTCTTTCAGGACTACTCCTTCAAAGCCAACATGACTATACCACCCTCCTATCTTAGATTGCACTCAAGTTCGGGTTAGAACTTATCTCACCACACATAGATCACCAAGCATAACAGACAAAGTATCATACAATAATATATACAAACAAACATCAAATATACAAATACATACACACAAAAAGTAGGCTAAACCCACTGGGGACTACTCCCCAGCAGAGTCGCCACTTAATTTCTGTAGTGGTAAATTCATGACCGTCGAGCTATTGGTTAACTTGACGTTAATAAAACCAGAGTCGCCACCGCGCTTTTAATGTTTCCAAAGGAAAAGGGCAAATGTACAAACAAAACCCAAAGATAAGAAGTTTTTAAATCAAAACTAATAAAATGTCATAGATTATAGGTAAGGGGGTTGGTTATACAGTGGGAAGGTGTTAGTACCCAAAGTGTTCTAGGTACTCCTAGGGAGCCCTTTTTTGTGTGCAAGTGTTTTGGTCAAAATGATGTTTGGTAAAAAATATAGAGTGGGGGGATGAGAAAAGAATTCATTAATTATATTTTGTGTTTGACAAGACCTTCGGTCTTATGCCTACGTACCAACATAAAAAATGAGGGATCAAAACCTCGTAGTTCGTGGTAAATTTTTTAAAGAAGTTGGTGAATTGATTTTAATCAAAAGTTTAAAAGAAAAGGCACCAAAAGGCCAAAGATTTGAATAAGGTTGTTAGTTCTTTTTATCTTTTTGAAATTAAAGTCAATATGATTAAGTTTGTTCACCAATTTGATTTAAGAAAAAGTTTAAAAATTCAATGGCATAAGGCCAAAGTTTCTAGTCACTAAAACATGTCTAAGTTTGAAAATACAAGCGGATAAGGTTTTTGAAAAGAGGGAGGTATTTTTAAATTAAATAAGTGGGAGGAGATGAATGGACTATCCTAAACAAAAATTAAAAGGTAAGAGTTGAAAAGATCTGACCAATAGGATGCAATTCACAAAACAAGAATGTCAAATAGAAACCCATTTTTTCCTTTGGACTTTAGCAAGCAACAAGCATAATCAATATCTAAGCAAACCATATGAATACCAAGGCATCAAATAAATATAGCCACAATATCCAAGCAAGCACTCCAATAGCTAGCAGTCTTTAGTATCTTTCAATGTATTAGATGAAAACAATCCTTGTGGTAAACTCATAAAAAATCATCAGATATCAATCATAAAGTCAAAATAACCACTTGAACATATAGATCACATAATGGATGAATGAGAAGCACTCAGGGCTTGCGCCAGATGAAAGGCACTGTCAGGGATAACTCAGTCTCAGATAGTGGCATTGGCCAAGTCTTCAAAGCATAGGGAAGTTGCCTATCCTAAGTCCAAAAGTTCAGATCAAATCCAACAGTCCACCAAGATGTTTTTTAGTTGTTATTAGGTGTTTTTAAGGTCCTAAGACCATAAACAAAAACAAAATCACAAGTACACAATATACAATCACAAGATATGGTTCAAGTGAGCAAAGTGAAAAGGACTGAAACATAAACAAGTTGCATAAAATGTAAATGGCAATGAATGATAAAGGTACTGAAATTTAAAGTGCATTAAGTAAATGACTTGAAAGTAAAGCAACATAAATAAAGAGTTAGTCAAAGGTTAGTGAAGGGTTCAATTGTTTAAGTCATTCCTTGGAGAACACTCAACCATTCATTCACAAGTATGAATATATGAACCAAGACATCATCCATGAGAAGGACTCCAACTTGGATAAATGAACAAGTATGCCACTAGCTCTTATGAAAGGAAAAAAGGTTAAGTTTTCATACAATACCATGAAGAACGGGAGACTTACAATCTCACTTACAAGAATGCTATGCCTTTTTGGATAAATTTAGCTCTATGTTAAGCAATTGTAATTGGACTTATGTAGAAGTCACAACCATCTAAGGCCAGGCAATAAAAACATAGGCCTTAATGCATGTTAAAGATTTGGTACAAAGAACCAAACTCCTAAAACATACCAGACAATAAAAAAAAGGGAGGGGCCTATATTAGTCAGGCTCATGTTGATTCATCTGACACAAGGTCATTTATGAATCAACTAACATTAGACATGAAGAGAATTCATTGGTCAATGATGGATTGGGGAAGAATAGGGATGAAGATGAAGAGGGAAGGGGAAATAGAAACCCAAATTGATCATAGGAGGAATTTCATTTGATCAACACTATCCATTCATTTTGGGGGATGAAATGTACATTTCATCAACCCCCTAAATTCAATAGTATTGGTCAAATAAAAGTCAAATCAACCATGACCAAAGCCCAACAGAAAGTCAAACATCACAAGATCAATTGAATGGCTCAACACAATTTTTTAAATAATTAATCAATTAAAAATCAATTTTAAAATGAATTAAAATGAACTTTTAAATGGACAAAACCTCATATCCCTTCAAATCACCAAATAAATTACCAAGGGATTTATCCTAGGTCAAATAAGGTCAAACGACCTTAGACAAAAAATTTAGAATTTTTGGAAAGTCATTAGTATTTAAAAATAGTTAAAAACAAGTCAAAAATCATTTAATTCACAAATAATACCAAAATTTATCCCAAAAATGATTTTACTTCAAAATATGGAAGAAGAAAATATTTAAAGATTTTTGGTGAAAGTCCCATATTTTTTGGATAAAAAATGAAATTTCTATGAATAAAATAAAATAAAAGGAATAAAAGGAAAAACAGAAAATGAAAAGAAATATAGAAAAAACACGGGCCATCAGATCTCCCTCATTAATTTAGGTGGTAGATCTGATGGCCACAAGCACACGCTCTATCATGCACCACAGTCAACACGTGTACATGATTGGTAATCAGAAGCAAAGGCCAAGATTAAAACATTCAAATGAGATCAAATGGTTGGAAGGGCGCTAACACACCACCGAAGCCCTAGCTCCGGTCTTCTGATCAAATGGAAACCGAATACACTAACTTAAAGGAAAAATGCTCAGGAGTCCAGATCCGACCTCAATTTCTTCCAATTCCACGTATATTGAAAGATACATGAATTTGAAATTTGTGGTGTGTGATCTGAGTTGATTCAATTTAACCTCAAAGCAATTCAATCTTGTTGCCTACATTGGTAGGACTTTAGCCAACCAAAAATTAATGGAAATGAAGAAGAATTGAGAGAGAATCGAAGAGGAAAAGTTTCACAAAAATTACCTTCTGTTTGCAGTGATGAAGCTCGATCTGGATCTCAATTTCCTTGGCTTGCTTCTACTTATTTGCAGGAGATGAAATGAGAGCTCAAATGGCTTGGACTCTTGGAGTTTCAACTTCAAAACAGAAGTGAAATTGAAACTTGATTTTCAAATGAAAACCTTCAAGATTATCCTTTAATGGAGGTGGGAAGGTTGCAGGAGCAAAGCTTGGGAAAGGTGTCCCCAATTCTGAGCATAATGGCTTGTATTTATAGGCTTCAAGATTCATTTCTACATCGATCCAAAACATTGTCAAAAATAGAAATGTTAGTGTGCATGCTTGCATGGACGTGTGATAGGCCCATGAAATGATTGGAAATGGTCCAAACTTGTGTACATGTGATGCTGAAAGCTTTACATGAGACCATGCAATTGTATTTGAGAATTGGTCATGAGAATGACCCAAATGGGACAATGTAATGTAACCATACGCAAGTCCTTGAAAAATGCTCCAAATGCCATGATCTTAGACTCTTTGGAAATGTGACATGAAGGGGAACAACTTTTTTGTTGAACATTTTTACATTTGGAACTTGGATCATGATGAATTTTGAGGTGAAAGTTGGAGGAATCAAACATAGTTGAAAAATATTCTAAGTATAAAGTCAAATGATCCCTTTTTCCACCTTGAATAAATTTTGTTATGAGCTTCAGATAAAAATGGTTTCTTCACCAAAGTTGTAGCTATTTCCTTCCTCTTTCATGAGGGAGTTATGGATTTTAGAAGTTGAGGAAAATTGCTTGTTCAATGGTGATGGCCCAAAATGACATATAATGTTTCCTCTTGGCACATGCCATTGCAAGTAAAATTTGACATTTCTAAAAGAATAAAAGTTGGATAAGACATCTTGAAATTGATCATAAAATTTGTATGTCCTTCATGTCATACAAATTGAGCAAGTTATGGTTCTTGGAAGTTGACATTCCATCTAGGTCCCAGACAAAATGACCTATAATCTTTCACCATAAAAAATGAATTTCCAAGAAAAATTAGCTCTTGATGCCAACATAAAAAGTTGTTTGGAATTTCATAAAGAGTAACTTTTCTCTTGAAATCATTTTCATATGACAAAGTTGTAGGAGATAGGGTCTAGGGAACCCTAGATTTGACCAGTTGACTTTTTTGGTCAACCTCCTTGAACCAACTTGCAAACTTGAAGTTCTTTTGATATTTGGGGATCATTGAGAGTCATATATGCATAAGATGATGTAAAATGGAGTATCCCTTGATATCTTTGACCAATTGTTCGATAAACTTGCTGAGGAAGTCACACAAGATACCCAGATTAATTAGGGCTTCCAAGGTAAACAAGCTTCAAAATCTTGGTGAATTCTTGATCAAAAGGATAAATAAAGAACACGGGGATCCATATATGATGTTTGGAAACATTGTGAACCTTTCCTTGATTGATCTCTTGCACTGAGGGTCTCAAACCCTAGATGTGAGCTTGATAAGGCAGAGATTGATGCATACACTACCTACTAAAGAAATTAAACTACACTAGACATATTTTTGGTATTTTGGCTAGTAAACAAAGGAAAACAAAGTATGATACAATAAAAAAATGCTCGGTGATCTCTCCAAATACAAACCCAAATGAATGAGGGATGAGGAGGATACCAAGGTGTGAACCCAAATGATGAGATATCACGAGGGATCTTAGGGTCAAAATGGGGGTCTTACACTATGGCCACCAGTAGCAGCTGTTATGGCCAGTGGCACTCCCCATCCATTCACCCCTTGGGGCACGCATACAGGACAAAAATCAGAGGGCTGCTGCGGCCGCCTATAGAAACTGCTACGACCCATAGCAGTGCCCAAAAATCCCAAAAATTATTTCACAAATTTGTGCGATCGCTCTTGTTTTTGAACTTTGCATCAGACGCCAAACTTTGATTTCTGACTTCTAACTGTCTCAAAACATACCATACATCATTGTACATGAAAACATATACATTTTATCATCCTTTAACATCTAAATCAACAATACCTCATCAACTATCTATCAATTATCATGCAATTCACTCACTTAATCATGGATTTAACATATTTTATTCATCAATTCACAATAAGATAATAGCAATAATCCATACCAACATCATCCATGAGAACACATAAATTCTACAACAAAATATTACACAAATTTCATATCATACATCATAAAAGTCATGCTATCATATGATTTACATCATGTTCATTATTCATTCAACCAAAAGAAAAAACATGAAAACCTAAAGGGAGTACGGACTTTCCTCTACCCAATTCATGCAATCTACACCATGTTAGGAGTAATCCCCCCTTACCTTAGATTTTCTAGTAAAACTCCTTAAAGTTTTTTCAATGGATATTCTACCTATGCTCTTGCCCACATCTCTTCCTCTTTCCACCAAAATTCTATTTTACGTAAAAAAAAACTCTCAAAACCCCTTTACTAACCTTTTTATTAGTAACCTAATCTCACTCAAGCAGTGACTTCCATCATTTCTATTACTTATCCCTTTATTCACCCATAATGCCTTTCTCATCTCTAATTTTATTTTAATAAAAATACTACTAATATTCTCCCTTATTTCTACTATTTATATTTTCTTAGTTTCCATCAAAATCACCTTCTCTATTTATTTTAATAAATTAAATAGAATGACTACTTCTAATTATTTTAATAATAATAATACTGATTCTCACTATACTAATATTATTAATTCTATGATTTAATTGAATAACTAGAACTATGCACTACCAACCTAAAACATCAAATACTACTAATAACCACCCAAACATCACTCAATGCACATAGAAATCAATTTAAATAATTAAATACACACAATTTCAATTAAACAAATAATTTAAAAAATTGGTGTTTCAAACATCACCATCAGATATATGGACACCCGTCACGGCCTCACAGCAAAACACTGTTGCTCAAGAGAAAGACATTTAATGCATATGTTCTCAATGTTAATGATGTCCCATCAAGACTCTTCACTTTCTTCAGCTGAACAATCAATCTAAAGATGTATATTACAAAGCCCTTATTCTACATATATATAAACAAGTGCTTGAGGGACAATTATTATGGACTATTCACATGACCCATTGTAGCGGGGTATTCGTTACCTTTAGATTTATTGACTAAATCAAAAGTAAACATACAATTCGAGTCGCCACCGCACTTTTATTTATCCAAAGGAAAGGTCAAAAAGCGAACAAAAACCAAGTAAGAAGTTTTATCAAATCAAAAACTAATAAAAATGTCAGAGATCTAGGTAAGGGGGTTGGTTATGAAATGGGAAGGTTTTAAGCACCCAAAACATCCTTAGTACTCTAAGGGATCCCTTTTTGCAAATGTGTGTTGTAGGTTGGTATTTGTGAAAATATTTGTGCAAAAAATATTGGAGGGATGAGAAGAGAATATACATTATATTTACAATTTTGTTGTTTGAATGGATAAACCCATTGCCTACGTACCATCACAAAGGTAGGATCAAAACCTCGTAGTTCGGGGGTAAAAATCTCAAAGATGAGTGAATTGATTTGATCAAAAGCCTTAAGGTCTTTTGTTATCAAAGGGAGAAAACTCAACCTAAACCAACAATCCACAATGTGAGGAGAGCTTCAACATACTAGTGAGGGGTTAACCCTATAATAAGTATGGAAGACTTATAGTTCAATCACTAAGGATAAGGTGAGGTTTACATCAACCACTATGATAACTCAAACTTATGGCTAATGCTTATGAATTTTTTTTAACAAAGGTGGCCATTGGAACCACAAAAACAACTTGAAGTGAGTGGTATTTACAAGTTAGGAGTATTTACAAAAAATGAGGTCAAAGTTGACTTAAGGTTTATTCACAATGAGTATTAATGAAAAGATTTTGAAAAGTCAAAGGCATAAGGCCTAGGTTTCTAGTTTGAAAATAATGTCAAAGTTTGCACAAAATGAGTTTGGCTTGGGTTAGAGTGGAGAGAAGAAGAGAAAGGCTAGTCCTAAAGCATACAAAGATAAGAGAAGAGATAAAACCCTTGGAGTTACTTTTCTTGAGATCATAAAGATGATTCAAGATGCTCCTTTCCTTTGGACTTAGCAATCACTCAAGCAATCAAACAAATATTATATTCAAGCTCCTAGGATCTCCATTTGGCTTGTCTCTCTTAACTTGGATACTCATGACAATGGTTCTTCTTGCTATCTCAAGATGGAATCCCTATCACACAAAAGCAAACATCAAAAAGTTCACAACACAATAAGAGGAATGGATAAAGAATGAGTTTAGATTAGGGGTCCTTTGAAGTCAACTTTAAGATTTAGCATTCTAAAGGCATGAGGCCTAGTTGCTCTTCAACAAGTTTAGCATTCTAAAGGCATGAGGCCTAGTTGCTCTTGAACTCCTTTTTGCATTGGGTTCACACAAACAAAGACAAAACAAACACAAAGCACAATATATTTATATACAATAATGAGCTCAAATGAGCAAAAGGAAAATGACATAAACATAAAATATGAGCTCAAGTGAGCAAAGTAAAAAGGCAATATGAATAAATGAGCAAGAAATAAAGTGCATTAAAGTAAATTACAATAAATTAAATGCTTGAATTAAAGTTAGTAGTTAATGGTTAATGTTAGTGTGTCATGAGACAATTTAGCGCTATGTTAAGCAATCGTAAATGGACTAATGTAGTAGTCACACCTATCTGAGGCCGATCAATAAAACTATAGGAAAATAAACACAAGTTAGAGATCATGACTAGTAATCCAAGCTCCTACAACTTGCCATGCCAAAAGAAAAGAAGAAAGGCCTTGTATGGACTTTAGGTTTTTTGCTTGACCAAGAAGCAACCTATCTTGGACATAAAGCAACTCACTTGATCTTTGATCAAGTTGAGTTTGATTTGGATCAAAGAAGGTTAAGCCTCTCATATGTCAAGACCAACCACAAATCATTAACTCATTGGCCAAAATAAAAAGAAGAAGATGAAGATGAAATGAAATGGATGAAAGGAGAATTCAAATGACATATCAAAACACAATGATCAAATGGGAATCAAATCATCATCAACCAATGTAAAACAGAAGAGAAATGAAGATTAGAAGTCAACAAGTCAAATATATATTTTTGGTATTTTTAGAACTAAAATAAATGCAAAATTAAAATGGACAAAATATGGTCAAACCTCAAAATCAATTCAAATCAACTTCAACAAGTCCAATTGAATTATCATAGGTCTAACATGGTCAAACAAGGTTTGACAAATTTTCTCAACAATTTTTGAAAACAAAAACTATTTTAAAACAATTAAAAACAAAGAAAAATAACACAAATGAATTAAAATCTCAAATAAATCTCAAATCAATTAAGAAATTGATGAGATCATTTTTCATTGACTTATCATGATCCATATGTGTTAAGAAAATATTTTTGGAATTTTCAGATATCAAAAAGTATTTAAAATGAATTAAAAACTATTAAAAACAAAATAATTCACAAAAAATATTAAATGAAGTCACAAAAATAATTAAAAATCAGATTATGAAACTAGATGGTGGTGGAAACCACCATTTTCTCCGGCCAGAGAACAAACTTCGGCCACCACGCGCAGGTTTTTGCATCTCAATGAAAATAAACAAGCATGGTACCAAAATGAAGCTGGGGTGATGTACATCACCCCTGTAACCTTGGATTTTTCTCAAAGTCTCTATTGAATGAGAAATCTGAGCTTGAAAATCAAGGTATGCAAACTGAAATGGTTCAAATCATGAAATCAAGACCACCACTGGCTTGCTCTTGCTCGAGGACTTCAAAAAACAGTTCAAACACAAGCAATTCACATTTTATAGCAAGCTTTAGATCAAAACAGTTTGGTGTTATACCTTTGAAGTGAGGTTAGGTTTTGAATCCAGCAGAGTTTCATATCACCTTAAGGTTCCATTTTGAATGAGCAAGGGCATGTATTTATAGCTGAGCTGAAGACAATGAAATGAAATGCTCGTGTGCATGATCTTTGGGTCCTCCATGCATGGGCATGTACAGGCGCATGTGAGGCCCAAAATTGAACGAAATGGCAAGATGAGATCATTTGCAGATGGTTTGGACGTGCAATTGGCCCGGTGTTAGCTTGTGCATGAAGTTACAAAGTGAACTGCATAATTGGACATAAACCTTCACCTCTTCGAAAGTCCCACATGGAAAATCCAAACATGGTGGTGTGAGTAATGGTTGGAAAGCTCTTGACATAAGGAAAAAAAGCTATGTTGGACAAAAATCCATTTGGAGTTTGGAAATTTATAAAAACTGGTCTTGAAGTTTGAGGTACAAAACATGTCTAGGGTTCCTTTGAAAATTTTCCCCAAAAGTGATCAACTTCAAGCCCTTCTGTTTCAATGATGCAAGTCTCAACTAGAAAAACCTTCAACATAAAAGTTGTATATTTTTTCAAGATGATAAATTTGGACTTAAATTTTGCATCATTTGGATTTTTAATGAGAAAGTTATGGGCACTTGAAGTTGGACATTTTTCGAATTCAATGGTTTTGGTCCAAAGTGACCTATAATGTTTTGTATTATCACATGTGTTTCTTATAGGATTATGAAATTTTTTCCAACATAACATTTGAAGTAGACATCTTAAGATTTCTAATTAAATGGGTCTCACCTTAAAATCATGAAAAATGAAGAAGTTAGGTCCTTGGGAAGTTGATCCAAAATTAGGGTTTCAGTCAAAATGACCTATAATCTTTTGAAATGAATGATGACCTTACATGTTTCAAATGAATTTTTCATGAATATGAAAGTTGTTCATATGGTTCTTAAGAACATTGTTTCTCTTGGGGTCATCTTCATTTGACCAACATATCAAAAGTTGTGTCTCAGTGAATCTCAATTTGGTCAGATGACTTGACTGGTCAACTTCTCAAGGCCAAACTTCAAATCTTGATGAATGAGTGACCGAGGATACTCACATAAGCTCATATATGCACAAAATAATGAATGAAAGGACTTCCCTTGATTGAATTTGATTATAGGTTGAGGTTGCTTCATGAGCAAGGCACAGTCAATGCACGGTTGAATTAGGGTTTCCTTGGGAAACAATCCTCAAGCCCTTTGGTTTATCTTGATCAAATTGGCACATTGAGATACTTGGGAGACATATATGATGATTAAGAGCTTTGTGGACCATTGTCATGCTTTTTCTCATCTTCATCTAGCCATTTCATTGAGCTTATGAGCCTCCTAGGAGCAGGGGATCTCATGATTACTTGAGCTTCAAAATAAAAAAAGTTAGTGACATATTTTTGTGCTTTTGGTTAGTAAACAAAATAAGAAAAGAAATAATATACAATACAAGCATGCTTGGTGGTCTCAAACCAACTCACAGAAGTCCCAACTCTAGGGTTAATGAGCCACACATGCTATGATCCTTGAGGCAAATGCATTGAGTAATGATATGATGCCATGAGGGATCTTAGGGTCAAAATTAGGGTCTTACACCTATAGAAAAAAGATCCAAGAGCGAACCTCGGGTTGAAAGGCACGCAGAGCAAGTAAACCTTCAATCTAACTAAAAATATGCAATTCCAAACTCCAGCGCATCAGTCATCGTTCGGTTTAATCTAACTGTTTCTTGCGCAACACCATGCATCATACACTAGTGCGAAAAAAGGATATAATACCTACTATTTGACATCTGACACCTTTTTTTTTTTTGGTGTTATTGTTACCAGTATTGTAAATGCAATATATAACACCCGTTTTAAAATCGGTATGATAAATCCATTTAACACCGAATTTGAATCAATATTAAATGCATAAGGGTGAATGTAATATCTTATTTTGACACTCTGAAATAAAAATTAATATCTATTATTAGTAAAAATCGGTGTTAATTATTAACATCTAACACCTCATTATGACATAAAATATGTGTTAAATGTCAATTTAAATTTATAAGTCAATAGTGACAATTAATATTTAACCTCCATTAATAATAATAACGGTGTTAAAACATTGTTTCTGCAATAAAAAAACAAGTTGGTATTGTTGGTGTCGTTCCTTCTCACTTTGTTCGAGTTTTTATCTCAATTAACGCTAGATTTACCTAAAAATTCACATATTATAAAGAAAGAAAGAAATTATATAAATAAATTTAGGAGATTAAAAATGGTGGATTTCATTCAATAAAACAACTAAAGTGGTACTATAAAGATAGAGAAATGTACTAAATATGCAAAAGAAAAAGGAAATAAAAAATATAAGAGAAAGTGAATTAGAAGTTGTGCTTAGTCTCTAAGTAATCATTCACACTCACTTTGGTACATCCATATTACATTAGCATTGACTATTACATTCAATTCAAGAACAACTATTTATTACTCTCTTATTAAGTTTGTAGTAAAGGGTGAACTCCTAACAAACTCAGGACCTTAACGGTGCAAGTCTTGTGCTATTACTCTCTTGTTGAGATCAAAACATAAGGTGAAGTCCCAACAAATCTAGACCTTCACACCATACCATTACAAAAAAAAAAAAAACACATCTAGAGAAAAACAATTGAAGTACACGCAAACAAAAATATAATAAAAAGAAAATTGATAAATCAATCCTTATATTTTCAGTGGATAGTCAATACATTTAAAGCACAACAAGTGATGGATAAATAATATAAGTATGAAAGCATTTGAATAGATAATGTTTGTGCAATATCAGTAAGGTAAGGAAACAACGATTCTCTACTGCAACTCAACTGCACCATAACATCCTACTTAACAATTTTAATGAAAATACTAAAAAAATATTATGTAAAAAAACATAAGAATAAACAAAAAAAATCTCAACTAACTCAACTAAAATAAATATGATGTTCCTTAACCCAGTCAATTATAAGCTTCTAAAATTGATTCTACAGTTACTTATGAATTGTGATGCAACTCAAATATGTATAAATCAAGTACAAATGTATATATAGAATATTCTTTAGTATTATACATTTACATGATATATTCATCCTATCAATCTCTATCGAAAGTTTATTTGTAGCCCTTAGCTTCCTATTCACAATCTTCAGCTGAATTTTACGCTAGTGATTATTATGATTATTGACCATAGAAATAATAAGATAAACGTAGTAGCTTACATCTTCCCAAGTTAGCAAACTTAGAAGCCACATGTGCTTACATAATAAGTTGAGTTTAGTTAGACCATCTAATAGGATTCAATTAATACAAATTGACAATCTCGCAACTACATAAATATTAAGATAAACTATCAATCATTGATTGTGTAGCAGAACTAGCCCAATATTTTGCCTATAACAAGATTTTTTATATATTAAAGTATGAGGAATCAAGCAAAACTATTAATAATAAGATGGAAGAAATGACACTTGTAAACTTATTCATCTTCTACTCAAGTCGCACATTAAGATGAGATATTATTATGATTTTAACTAAAAACATCTATCACACTATTTGGGAAGTGATTTGGTATGGATAGTTAATTTAGAACCATGTTTGAAGAAAGTTTAATGACATCTCTCTTGAATCATCTCCAATCTCCAAGTACCTCTACCTACATAAAAAAATAAAAACACCAAAATTTAGTACTATACCGAAATTGAATTTATCAAGTGAAAAAGATAGTTACCAAAATTAAAAACATAAAGTCTAGTGTAGATAATAATAACCAACAAGTGACGATGAACCTTTATACTCCAGTTCAAGGAGAACAAGGAGATTAATTTATTATTATTAGCACCATATTAACAAGAATACATTTACTAGCATATAAAAGGATGAAAAAAAACTAAATTTTCATTTTCATTCAATCAAGCCTATATTTTTATCTACTTCAAAACCTATAATTGTTCTTTTTACTCAAAATAATAGAGAAACAAACACTCAACTAATAAAGTCCAATATTAAGCTATAAAATAATCAACATATCATAAACAAAATATGGTAAGCTAAATTCTCAAATTCGAAAGAAATATCAATCCTACTCAAGTGTAAATTAAATTTAAAGTAAACATTGTAGCAATACATGTGATATTTAAATTAAAATAACTAAATTATAGTTACGTACTCGAGTTGATACATTTTCCAAACTCTAAATAAATATGGATCCTACAAAGTGTATATTAAATTGAAAGTTAAAAAAACATTAAACCATATATATGATATTTAAATAAAAAATAAAATCATATTTACGTACTCTTGTTGATATCCAAAACCTTCCAAAGAAAATCTTAGTGACAAACCTTCCAAAGAAAATCTTAGTGACAATATTGAATTGATGAACATTGTACCACCACCTATGCTGCAATAGAGAGAGGAGTTGAGAGTCATTCTTAATTGAGAGAAGAAGTTATAGTGATCTGAATTGAAAGTGAAATTGATTTGGGATTCAAATTGAGAGAGGGATTGAATCGCGGATCTTCAATAGAGAGAGAGAGATTGAAGCATTTTAAACGCGTTCAATAGTTTTTTTAGGTTTGATCAGAAATTCTGATTAAGGGGGAATTGAGAGAAGGACCAGATCGTGAAAAGATAAAAATGTTGATGGATTTCCAATTTTGAACACATTCATGAGTTACTGTAATTTTAAACGGATGAGGTTTTTGTGGTTGAAGCAGCTTTTTGTTTGAAGTAGGATGAGGTTCCTGCTACAAGCGAGGAGAGTTGCAAGGGTTTTTACTCTCTGGACGCAGGTACATATAAAAATTAATTTAACATATCGCACCAATTTTCGTATATTTTATTTGATATCAATTTCACACATTTTTTTAATTAAAACGGTATAATACCAACAATTCTTGTTATATTTGTACCAGTGATAAACGAGTAACTTCAACTACTCTTAGTTTATACTCTTAGTTTATAAGGATAAAATATATTATTCATGTATTCAAATCCATTTTCAATCACATTATTTTTATTGATTTGAATGTTATAGTATTAATTTTATATGTCAATTTCTTTTCTACCGTATTAGAAGTGTTGAACAACTTATGTATGACACAACTTTGTTTTCTTACCTTTTATTTTTAATTCCTAATCGAACATCCACTATATAATATAAATAAAAATTATTGATAAAAAATGATATTTAAAAATATCATGTTTTTATTAATTAAATGCTCAATTTTAAAAATTAAAACATAATTTATAAATCGTTTGTGACACCTCTAGTTAACGGATTTAATATAATTTACCATAACCTCAAAGCCAATAAAAGATAAAGAGAACACCAAACAAAAGTTGCGGAGAATGTTGTGTACGGAGGGGTACTCGATTTAACGGCTGCACATTTTTGTGCCAACCATCTATAACTTGCAACGTCCAATATTGAAAACACCAGATATAACAACAAACACACCCTACCTATATTTTCAATGGATAACTATAATCAATGAAACATGATATAATGCTTTTCTGTGGGTCCTATTTTTCACAAACAAACCAAACCAAGCGTGGGTGCTACTTGTATGGCTAGTGCACCAATACTATACTGCCCACCAATTGCTAAGCCCGACTATTCAATCCACCCCACCATTTCATTATTATCAAAGTCTCTCCTCCTTTACACTAGCAATATATTCGTGCATCCGCACAAGACTAGGTTGAAGCTCGTATCGAATATTAAATTTTATTTTTAAATTATATATGTAAAGTTTTTATAAAATATGAAATATAGAAAATATACGACCTCTAAAGAAACATATAATACTTTAAGAACTTAATTACTATGTAGGATACATGATAAAATTAATAATATATATAATAATTTGACGGAAGGAAGATATTAAAGAATAAATTCAAATACATATGATGGATGAAATTTCTAAACGTGATACTTGTTGATTGAATAAACATCAAATTTCGATTGCATTTTGTCTTCCGAACTAAAGAGGTTGAATTCACAAAACACATCTCATTAGTATGTTATTTTTATTTTGTATGGATATTCAGTGTCTAGTAAAGTAAGTGAATTTTTTTTTTCTTAATTGTCGCTGAAGCTAGTCGAAAATATACCCGAACGCGTCGCACGATCGAACATACAATAGAGTCTTCACCGAGTTTTATTTATCCCAAAAGAGGGAAGAAAAAATATCGATAAAACCCTGGAAGAGAAACATGTAAGGAAGTCGGTTACTAAAGTTGAAGGCGCTAGCACCCCTCACTTCCATGGTACTCCATGAGAACCATTTTGATTGCTCTTACTTGGATGAATGTAGTTGTCTTCATGTACCTTCATAACAAAAAATGGGTTAGAAAAAGAGTGCTCGAGGAGGTTGGGCCTCTCATGCCTACAAATTCTCATAGTGCAATGAGAAAGTCAGAGCCTCGTAGTTCGTGGAACTAGAGAGAGAAATGGGGGAAAAGAAAAGAAAATTGCTCGCCAAAGATTCGTATCCTCGTGCCTACGTATCCTCATAGTGCAATAAGAAAGTTAGAGTTTTGTAGTTCGGAGGACTAAGATTGGAAGAAAGATAGATTGGGGTGGTGTTTAAACCAGAAAGGGCTAGAAACTGTCTGAAGTGGTGTTTTACTATAGGAAAAAGATTGTGATGTTTAAACTAAGAAAAAAAGATAAAAGGTGTCAAAACCGAGAAAGGAAAGTGGTGTTTAAACCAAGAAATGAGTGTATAACTATGAAAGTGCCAATCCAAAGTTGCAGTGTTTAAACAAAAGAGAAGAAGAAAGTGGTGTTTAAACCGAAAAAAAGTTTGCTTAAGAAACTGGGACTAACAAGGCAAGGGAAAGGAACATGAACTTGTCAAAGCACTAGGACTGACATGACAATGATCTTACCAAAACACTGGGGCTAACATGGTATGGGAATGATGTCAAAACCAAGAAAGGGGTGTATAACCACTGAAGGTGTCAATCCAAAAGAGAGAGGTAAAGGTATATAAACATGAAGGTGTCAACCCAAATTGTGGTGTTTAAATCAAAGGGAAAAGGAAAGTGGTGTTTAAACCAAGAAATGGGTGTATGACCACATAAGGCGTCAACCAAAAAACAAATGGTCTTTTAACCGAGAATCACTAATTAACCAAGGAAAGGGTGTATTAACCACGAAGGTGTTTAACCTAAAAGACAAAGATAAATGAGTTTGGAAGGGGAGGCTTAAGGCTAGCTGCAGACTTGAGAGTGAATTGACTTGAATTGCGCTGAAGTCTATGGATATAGATGAATACTTTGGGCAACTAGTACATATACCCTGTACACAGAGGTATTCTAGAAAAGGGTAGGAAAAATTCCCTCACATCATTCCCTATTACTTAAGACTCGTGGCATGTTATTCCAATCATGACTGAGAAGTTATTGAAACAAGTCCTCAGGAATGCTATGTAGGGGCGAGTAGATGAATGATGCCTTCAATTGAGCTTAAGGTCTTGTACTTGTTGGGAAGCTTGAACTCCAAAGTAACAGAGACAAGTCCCATCAAGTGGCCAACAGACTTATGGTCACTTGACATAGACAAAAGGAATGTGTGCAAAGTCAAAAAATCTAGTTGATCAAATGGAATTTGATCTAGCTAAAGTAAGGGGAACGAGATGGATCAAACACACAATAAATGATCATATAAAGACTAGTCTAGGATTTTATTGTTAGGTAGCCCAAGAGAAAGCCATATGGGTGCAAAAGTGTACTAAGCCTAGGTCTCATTGTTAGGTAGCCCAAGAGAAAGCCATGTGGGTGCAAAAGTGTACTAATCTAAATAGATGAATGTGATAAGAAAAGGTATAAAGCAATGAACAAAGCAAGATGACAAGGTCACAAGTTCAAAAGTTCAACAGGTGAACATGGTGTAAGTGAACAAGAGGTCAATGACTCTAAAGTCAGTCCAAATCAAGCATAGGTTTAAGTCCTAAGTGGTTAATGTAGATGGCAGGTGCTTCATTCTTCCACTTGACTTTAAACATGGATGTCATAGTATCTATAACGTTGACTAATTGATTCTCTTCCCTTGGGATATAATGAAAAATGATTTCATCAAAATAGGGGATCAGTTTCACCAACTGTTCTTTATATGGAATCAACTTTTATCCCGAGTTTTCCAGTCTCCTCGAACTTGACTGCTCACTAAAGTAGAATCCCCATACACCTCAAGAATCTTAATTCTCAAATACATAGTTGCTTCAATACCGTAGATACATACCTCATATTCTGCCATATTGTTAGTGCAGTCAAAGAATAATCTACCCAAAAGGTCATACATCAAAGCCTCTTTCTGATGTAAGAGAACTCGAAGGTGACAACTGTGTCCCTCCTAATGAGTGGCCTCCGTCTTGAGTTGATTGGTTTCTTCTAGGTTCTTGTGCGCTCAATATGGTGTTGAGACAAAGAAACCTCAAACCACTTAGTGCGAATCTTTTCTTCTTTCAACTCTTTTTTTCCTTCTTTCAACTAAACTTAGATCCCCTTGAGCTGGTCTTGGAAATTGATATCCATCTTGCATGCTTGATACTGTGCATTTGTGAGCTGTTTCTTCTTGGTGGCTAGACTGTCAAAAGTCCCCTTCAGAGCTTCACCTATCTTCCTCCTCTTTTTTTGCTCCACTTAAACCTCTTCCTCTGCTTGGAGTGCTTTTTATTTTTTCTAATCATAACTGAGCTTCAAATTTTCCTTTTCCCTTAAGAGTTTACCAAGGTTGGATCGGAGATTAACATTCTCTTTCTCGAAGACCTGAATAGTTTCCTTAAGCGCATCTTCTTCAGGAACAAATGCAATAGGAGACTTGGATTGCTGAACACTCATGGAGGATTCCCATGAATACAGGAGCTTGACAATCTTCTCCCTTGATTCTACCTAATATGTGTACGACTTCAATGCGATGCAATTCTATTTTACCAATTCTTTCTTCCAAATAAGACGAATCTTTTCCCAAGTACGATGTATCCTCTTGATAAAATCAAAATCCTTGACCCCTTTGGCTATAATAAACTCTTCTAACAACTTGTCTTCAGGCTTTTCTTTTAACGGATAACCCAATTGACAAAGTGAAAGAACAAGATTGTAATTGATCACACCAGCTTTGGCACTAACAATAGGAACATTCTGGACGTCCCCACAGTTGTAGATAGGCTCGACCCTATTGTAGTCATGAAAATACTAAACAATATCATCAGCGTCCAAAGACCACTTTAATGCTCCAATGTTTTCAGCAAAAGGTCATTTTCTTGGAAAGTGAGTCAGAATTCACTTTAAAGTAAAGGAAGACAACAATTAATCGTTCCACCTTTTTTCTGGTTTCTCTAATGGAAATAAAAGAATACATCGGTTAAAAGAGTGGGTACTGGATTTCTAGAGACAATAATAGTGACAATGGCTTTGTCAATGAATCCTTCAATGTTCGGAAAGAGTGCCAAACCATAAATAAAAAGAGCGAAAAACATAGAAGGAATCCCAACTTCCACTACTAGAAAACAAAGTGGCCTTCTCGAAAAGCAACTTTGAAGGAAAACCTCTGACGTTACCCTTAACACGAAGATTAGACTCAGTCACATCCTTCTTGAGATGAAGAGCTTGAGCAATCACAACAACCTCTGGAAAACCATCAGTACCCATGTAGGGCACCTGATCTCTGACTGGAATACAGATGATGTGAGCAAACTCCTCTAGAGTAGGAGCCAAAAGAAAATCCAGAAACGTGAAGCAGTGCATCGTAGGGTCATAGAACTGAGCAAAAGTGAGGATCAACCCTGGATCTACCTTGATCAACAAAACACCCAAAAAATTGCCATAGGCCTTCTTGAAGACGTCTCTCTGCTCACCAATAAAGAGGGAACCAAGCTTCTTCAACTCATCGAACTTAGACTCTCTGAGTTTGTACTAATATGTTTTTCTTCGGCCAGACTTCTCCATTACTGTATGAACTACCTTAAGTGACAAACTGATGATTTCCTGAAAATGCACATGCTAAAAATTAATTTTAATATGATATAATGATAATGCAAGCATCATGGATTTCACAAGTTCCACATATTCTGGATAAACTGCAAATACTGCTATGCACAAGTTTAAAAGTTCGACGTTACACGAGAACAAATGTATGCAGGATCATGGTTTCCTGCAAAAACCCAATATCCCCTCACAGGTGTGTACTAGTCTTTAAAAGGAAGTCCTTAAAAGGTCCATAGAGTCATGGATCCCAATTGAGATACCATTGCCTAACATGAATAACTCATCAAACAATAATGCTCCCAAAAGGATCTACTCTAGGTGTGACGTCTCGTGTCAACCATGAACGAGGACTAACTCCAAGTAGGTCTCCAGAACTATAGTCATGATACTATCCTGTGTTTATGCTCAAGCTCGGGTATAGAGCTTCTCTCATGTAACATCAACCCAACCTCATTGGGAGTACTGTCGCTATGCGAAAACTGACTCAATGACACAAAGTTGCCACCGGATTTTATTTGTTCCTAAATAAGAGGAAAGGGACAATAATTGATAAAACCCTATAAAATAAAAAGGAAAAGAATTATGGTATCGCAACTATATTTAGGGTTCGGAAGTTGGTTATATGAGGGAAAGATATTAGCACCCCTCACATCTATCGTACTCGATGGGAACCATCTAAGTTGTCTACGGGCGTGGGTGTTTATCCGTCTTAATGCTTACTTACTATCGAGAAAATGGGGAAATTGATTGGTTTTCTATTTTTGTGCTCGCCAAGGATTGTGGCCCTTGTGCCTACATATCATCATTGGTTTTCTAATCGTATTTTTATTGTATTTTGAATTTGGTTAAGAAAATGCCGCTTGACGTTGGATCAAGGTTTGATTGCTTATTGATTTTGAAATGGTGAGATACACATGGATATTTACAAGGAAACAAAGCGAGAAATAAAGGGTCTTATTGTAAGGTAGCCCATGAGAAAGCCTTGTGTCACACCCTGATTTTGACCCTGAATGTACGATTCAATACATTCATCATAGTTGTTGCATCTCTGCATAGCATAACATGCATTCCATACCGCATAATGTCGAGAATGTCAGTCAAAATAAATTTCTGGATCTACAGGCAAACCGGTTGAATTAATTATCAAACGTGTGTCAAAACAGCGGGTGGAAAAGTTTCAAAATCAAACTTGCAGACATCAGTTTTATTAGTCTATGTTTCACGTAGTCTAACCCGGTGTGCTCGATTTATTTTTCAGCTAATTTTTCGGTCACATTTTGGTCCATCCGAGGGTTCCAATAGTGCGTTTGCGATCTCAAAATTGGCTCAAATGTTGTATGTTTCTGAGTCGTTTATTTTTACACTGGTCATGATGGTGCATTCAATTTAATTTTTCGGGCACTTTTGTGCCGAACTTTTGTTCATTTTAAGTCCGTTTATTTTTCGTTTTTTTGCCAAAATATTTGAAATAAATAAATTGAATTTACTATGTTTTGGTTTCGAACTTATTTTGATTATTTAAACTAGTATTTTATTTTTAATTTGATTTGTTTCTAACTTTTGTTTATATAATCATAAATTCATTAAGGACATTTTTGGAATTTGTTAAAAATAGAGAAAACTTAGTTAATCATGTATACTAAATATATCGTTGAAAGTTGAAGAGACTCACCTTTTCTAAAATCCCACACAGCACCAGCTAGAGGATATACATAAAAATCCAAATCAAGGACATGTCCCTCTCATGCAGACAACACGTTAATATGAAAATGTCAAAATAGGGAGTTTTTTTTTGCTTTGAAAAAACGCATAAAGGTTTCTCTGTCACTTTCCCTTTTTACCAATACCCCTATAACACGCCGTAGCGGTAAATTCATGATCATCAAGCTATGGATAAGCAAGACATCAAATAACAAGAGTCGCCACCACGCTTTTATTATTTCCAAGGGAAAAGGGAAAAAGTATGAACAAAAGCCAAAAGTAAGAATATTTTAAATCAAAACTAATAAAATATCAGAGATTACAGGTAAGGGGGTTGGTTACACTGAGGGAAGGTGTTAGCTCCCAAAGTGTCCTAGGTACTCCTAGGGAGCCGTTTTTTGTGTGCATGTGTATTTTGTATAAAATGATGTTTACAAAGAAATAGAATGGAGATATAAGAAAAGAATTTATTAATTATATTTTTGTGTTCGACAAGACCTTCAGACTTGTGCCTACGTACCAACATAAAAATGAGGGATCAAAACCTCGTAGTTCATGATACAAATTTCAAAGTGGATGCATTGCTTTTAATCAAAAATTAAGTTTGAAAGACACAAAGGCCTGAAAATGGTTTGAATGGGTTAGTTCTTTTTTGACTTTTGAAAGTTTAAGTCAAGTATAGTTAAGTCTATTTGCAAGTTTGATTAAGAAAAGAAGTTTGAAAATGCAATGGCATAAGGCCAAAGCTTCTATCTTTTGCAAAGTGGTCAAGGTTTAGAACAAAACTAGTTCAAACAAAGAAGATTTTTTAAAAGGAGGGAGAGATTTTGAAATTAAAGAAATGGGGAGGAGATGAAGAGACTAATCCTATGTACAAAATCAAAAGTTAAGAGTTGAAAAGATCTGACCGATGGGAAGCAATCCAATAGGCAAGAATGCCATATAGAAACACCAAATTCCCTTGGATATTAGAATTAAGCAACAAACAATGCATACAATATTAACTTGAAGAGAAAGGCATCAAATAAAGATAGCCACATCCAGGCTTTAGCCACTCCATGATCTTTTTCAAATTTGCCCATGTAGCAGATGTATTCCACAATGTCATAAGTCACATGCTCAAAATAACAGCTTCACAATGATCATGTTGCAGATGAACTCAAATGGATCTTGAATGATGTATCAGATGAAATTTCAAATTGCAATCACTTAGTTTCACAAAAGTTGGCATTGGCCAAGTCCTTTAACATAGGGAGGTTGCCTAAATTCAAAGTCCAATTTGTCCAAGATCAAGTCAACAGTCCACACAAAAGTCTTTTAGGGTTTTTTGTTCTTATTATGTACATTAATGGTCAAAGACCACACAAACAAACCAAATATACACAACCAAAATAAATAGCACACAATATGGTCCAAGTGGACAAAGTTAAAATTGTATTAACATAAACAATTAGAATGACATGAATAATGGAAAATGAATAGAACTTAAAAATTAAAGAGAATTAAAATAAAGGACTTGAAATTAAATGTTAGTTGTTAATGAGTTAGAAGTTAATATTGTTTTGCTTTTGCTTTTTTAAGTCATTCTTTGGAGAACACTCAACCCACTTATCACAAGCATGAGTCCTTGAACCAAGACATCTTCCAAAGGAAGGAAAAAAGGCCAAATTTCCACACAATACCATGAAAGAGGGGAGACTTACAATCTCACTAACTAGAATGCTATGCCTTTTTGTGTCACAAATTTAGCTCTATGTTAAGCAATCGTAATTGGACTTATGTAGAAGTCACAACTATTTGAGGTTGGGCAATAGAATTTTGGTCTTAATGCATGTTAGAGACATAGTATAATGGACTATCCTCATAAAACATACTACACACAAAAAGGATATGCAAAAGAGGTGGCCTAATCTCATCCAAACTTATGTTGATTTTACAATCACCTAGCCTTAGGACTTAGAGATATCATAAGATGTTGACTCTTGCTGTTGGGCCTTGGTCACGGTTGATTTGACTTGGTCAAGTTAATATCATTGGATTTAGGGGATTGATGGAATGTACATTCCATCTCCCAAAATGAGATGAATGCATAAAGAATGGAAATGAGATGAAGAGGGAGGGGAATGGATCAAAACTCAAATTGATCAAAGGAGGACTTTTACCAAATTAATATCCTCCATTCATTTTGGGAGATGGAATGTACATTCCATCAATCCCCTAAATCCAATGATATTAACTTGACCAAGTCAAATCAACCGTGACCAAGGCCCAACAGCAAGAGTCAAACTTATACAAGTCATCACAATATGTCAACACAAATAATTGACATTTATTCAAATTAAAAATACTAAAATAATACATTTAAATTAAATATGGTTTGTCAAATTCCTAAAATTTCATCAAAACACCAAAGAAATGGCCATGAGATTTATCATAAGTCAAACAAGGTCAAAGGATCTTGGAGAATTATTTTTAGAATTTTTAAAGACTTAAAAATATTTTTAAACAATTAAAAACAATCACAAAATCAATTAAATCATGAAAAATATTAATAATGATCCAAAAAGTAATTTTAATTCAAAATATGAAAGAGGAAATTATTTGAATTTTTTTGGTGAAACTCTCATATTTTTTGGATCAATATTAAAATTAATATGAATTAATGAAAATAAGCTAATTAAAATAAAAATCAGAAAATAGCAAAAAATGTAGACCACTTGATCTCCCTCATTAATTGAGGTGGCAGATCAAGTGGATCAACGCGCGCGTTCCGTGATGCACTGCAGTCAACGCGACATAGGCTTGGTATTTAAAAGTAACACACGAGATTAAAACATTTCAAACTCATCTAATGGCTTTGAACACTTCCAGCTCATCGCCGAAGCCAAAGGCCGTTCATCTTCTCCGATGACCCTGGCCGGACTGGTTCAGTCATCACCACATCATAAATGACAAAAGAGGACATGATCTGAAAGATAAAATGGTGTAGATCACGAATATCACCTCAATTTTAATTAACTCCACATATATAGAAAGATATGAGGAGTTGAATTTTGAGGTGTGTCAACTGAGTTGCTTCGATTTAACCTCTAAGCAACTCAATCTTCTTGCCTACATTCGTAGGACTTCAGACAACCAAAGATATAAGAGAATTGAGTGAGAGTCAAAGAGATAAAGTTTTCTGAAAATTACCTTCAATGTTGTGCAGAACTTGATGTTTCTTGCTTCAAATACGATCTGATCACACTTGAGAAGCTTGCACGAAGTGATTAGGAAGGGTGCAAGGCTTTGGATCCTGGAGTTTTTGAATCTCCAACAGTTAAGATTCAAACTCAATTTTCAAATTGAAAATTCTCAGGTTTTCCTTTAGAATGAGAGGGTTTGAATTGAGGGGCAAAGCTGGCGCGCAAGGTCTCTCTGAATTGAGCACAGAGGTCATGTATTTATAGGATGAGGGAGTGATATTCACACACTTGAAATTTTGTCAAAATTTAGTAAAGTGAATGGCACGAGTGCATGGGGATGTACAGGCCCATGAGGCAATGCATTAAGGTCCAAAATCAATCATGTTGAAGTCTGAATGAAGCTTGAATGGCAAGGCAAGGTGAAATGAAGTTTGTACATTTGATTTCCTCCAATGATGCAACTCTGTTAAAGCCATGCGCAACCCTAGCAAACCTCATCTAAAATGCATGATCTTGGGTTATTTGGATATATTGGATCAAGGGGAACAAGTTTGATGATGAGCACTTTTTCATTTGGAGCTTGGATCATGGTGAATTTTGAGGTGGAAGTTTGAGAATTTCAACATGTAGAAAAATTTTCTAAGTGTCAAGCCATATATCTCAATATTCCACCTTACTTAACTTTTTATGTGAGCTTCAAATGAGAAAAGTGTCTTCATAAAAGTTGTATCTGTTTCAAAGACCTTCAAAATGGTCACCAATTTCATGTCATTTGGATTTAGAATGATAGAGTAATGCATTTTTGAAGTTTGGAAAAATTACTTGTTCAATGGTATAGGTAAAAAATGACCTATAATGTATCCTCATATCACATGCTCATAAAAGTTGAATTTGCTTCCACTGAGGACCACTTGATCTGCCACCTCAATTAATGAGGGAGATCAAGTGGTCCACATTTTTTTGCTATTTTCTGATTTTCATTTTAATCCTTTTATTTTCATTAATTCATATTAATTTTAATATTGATCCAAAAAATATGAGAGTTTCACCAAAAATTTTCAAATAATTTCCTCTTCCATATTGTGAATTAAAATTATTTTTTGGATCATTATTAATATTTTTCATGATTTAATTGAATTTGTGATTAATTTTAATTGTTTAAAAATACTTTTAAGTCTTTAAAAATTCTGAAATTTTTTCTCCAAGGTCCTTTGACCTTGCTTGACCTATGATAAATCTCTTGGCCATTTATTTGGTGTTTTGATGAGGTTTTAGGAATTTGACAAACCATATTTAATTTAAATGCCTTATTTTAGTATTTTTAATTTGAATAAATGCCTATTAATTGTGTTGACCATTTGTGATGACTTGTTTGAGTTTGACTCTTGTTGTTAGGCCTTGGTCAAGGTTGATTTGACTTTGTCAAGTTAATATCATTGGATTTAGGGGATTGATGGAATGTACATTCCATCTCCCAAAATGAATGGATGATATTAATTTTTGCAAAAGTCCTCCTCTGACCAATTTGAATTTTGATCCATTCCCCTCCCTCTTCATCTTATTCCCCTTCTTTATGCATTCATCTCATTTGACCTATGATATCTCAAAGTCCTAAGGCTAGTTGATCGAAAAATCAACATAAGTATGGATGAGATTAGGCCACCTCTTTTGCATATTCTTTTTGTGTGTGGTATGTTTCATGAGCATAGTCCATTATACTATGTCTCTAACATGCATTAACACTAAAATTCTATTGCCCTACCTCAAATAGTTGTGACTTATACATAAGTCTAATTACGATTGCCTAACATAGCACTAAATTTGTGACACAAAAGGCATAGCATTCTAGTTAGTGAGATTGTAAGTCTCCTCTCTTTCATGGTATTGTATGGAAACTTAGCCTTTTTTCCTTCCTTTGAAAGATGTCTTGACTCAAGGATCCATGCTTGTGATAAGTGGGTTGGGTGTTCTCTAAAAGAATGACTTAAAATGAAAAGCAAAAGTAAACAATACTAACTTCTAATTCATTAACAACTAACTTTTAATTTCAAGCCATTTACTTTAATGTCATTTAATTTTAGCCTTTATTCATTTACCATTATTCATACCATTCTAATTATTTATGTTAATGCAATTTTCACTTTGTCCATTTGGACCATATTATGTGATATATCTTGTTTGTGTATACTTTGCTTGTTTGTGTGGTCTTTGACCATTAATTTATATAATAACAATAAAAACCCTAAAAAACTTTTGTGTGGAGTGTTGGCTTGATCTTGGACAATTGGACTTAGAATTTAGGCAACATTCATATGCTAAAGGACTTGGCCAATGCCAACTTTCTGTGGAACCAAGTGCTTCCAATATGGAACTTCATCTGATACATCATTCAAGATCCCTTTGAGTTCATCTGCAACATGATCATTGTGAAGCTGTTATTTTGGACCTGTGACTTGTGGAATTCATCTGTTACATGGACTAATTTGAAGAAGATCATGGAATGGATAAAGCTTGGATGTGGCTATCTTTATTTGATGCCTTTGATCTTCAAGATTGATATAATTGTGCATTTGTGTGTTGTTTAATTCTAAATGTCCAAGGGAATCTGGGTTTCTATTGACATTCTTGTCTATTGGATTGCTACCCATCAGTCAGATCTTTTCAACTCTTAACTTTTAATTTTGTGCATATGATTAGTCTCTTCATATTCTCCCCATTTCTTTAATTTTAAAATCTCTCCCCCCTTTTAAAATTTTCTTTGTTTAAACTGATTTTGTTCTAAACTTTGACCACTTTGCAAAAAGATAGAAACTTTGGCCTTATGCCATTGCATTTTTAAACTTCCTTTCTTAAATCAAACTTGTAAATAAACTTAACTATCCTTGACTTAAACTTTCAAAAGCCAAAAAGAACTAACTCATTCAAACCATTTTCAGGCCTTTTGTGCCTTTCAAACTTAATTTTTGTTAAAATCAATGCATCCACTTTGAATTTTGTATCACGAACTACGAGGTTTTAATCCCTCATTTTTATGTTGGTATGTAGGCACAAGTCCGAAGGTTTTGTCAAACACAAAAATATAATTAATGAATTATTTTCTCATCCCCCCATTCTATTTGTTTGTAAACATCATTTTTATACCAAATACATATGCATACAAAAAGGGCTCCCTAGGAGTACCTAGGACACTTTGGGTGCTAACACCTTCCCTATGTGTAACCAACCCCCTTATATGTAATCTCTGACATTTTATTAGTTTTGATTTAAAAACTTCTTACTTTTGGGTTTTGTTCGTACTTTTTCCCTTTACCCTTGGAAACAATAAAAGCGCGGTGACGACTCTTGTTATTTGATGTCTAGCTTATCCATGGCTTGATGATCATGAATTTACCGCTACAGAAATTAAGTGGCGACTCTGCTGGGGAGTAGTCTCCAGTGGATTTAGTCTACTTTTTGTGTGTATATATTTGTATATATGTGATGTTTGTATATGTATGTGTTATATAATCTGCTTGTTGTGCTTGGTGATCTCTGAGTGGTGAGATAAGTTCTAACCCGAACTTGAGTGCAATTAAGATAGAAGGATGGTATAGTCATGTCCGACTTGTGTGGAGTAGTCCTTAACAATTTGGCTTGAGATCCATCTGCTTAGTGGAGACTCTTTTGGATTTGGAAATGTCACACAAGTATTTGTGGTTAGGAATTACTATCTCTAATTTGGGTCCAAGAAGCTGAGGACCGTAGAACATTTACCCCCTCTTGGCCTATTTAGGACGTAGTGCGGAGGCTGTTCAAGTGTAGACTTGATAACAGTTGTTACGCGATACTACACTCAGACGAGTTTCTCTTGAGAATTTTATGGGTCGATGAGTCAGTCATCTTAACCTGTAATATCTGATAGATGGAATTAAGACTCTGGGAACTGTTTAGAACATGATCTACAGGTTTTATCCTTAGTTCACTCCTTTGGGATGGTTCTTACCCAGACTCCATGCTCGTGATTTACAACAAACCCTTGATTCTTGGTTGATCCAATCAAGTCTTGTCAATATCAATGGAACTTGGGTGTTGATAAGGTGTAAACCATAATCCACCAAAATGGATGATTGATCTTGACAATGACTTGATTCATCCCTTGACCATTGTTTTCCTTGTGTGTGATCCCTTATTTGTGATTGTTGCATTCATGCGCATCATAACATTCATCACACGAAAATTTCAAGGAACTGAGGTATTATTTGCAAATATTTTCAGACCATGGATTATGGACGAAGGAACACTAAGAAGTACAGTTTCAAATGTACCGACTTGAAAGAGTTAAGGAAGATAACATCTTTTGTATTAGATCCCTTGGACTTCAAACAACGCCATGTGAAGCTTCTATCTATCTTGTCTGCTGATGTGGTTGAAGGACTTTTGAGTGTGCTAGTGCAGTTCTATGATCCTGTTTACCGTTGTTTCACTTTCCTAGATTTTCAGCTTATGCCTACCTTGGAGGAGTATTCTCATTTTTTAGGGATACCTATTTCTAGTAGAGTACCTTTTAATGGATTGAAGGAGATTCCCCGATCTAATCTTATTGCTGAAGCTCTTCACTTGAAGAAGTCTGAGATATAGGCTCATTGGGTGAAGAAAGGAGGATTGTTTGTGTTGCCATCTGATTTCCTCATCAAGGAAGCTACAGCTTTTGCTCAAGCTGGTAGTGTGGACGCTTTTGAAGCTATCTTTGTGTTGCTCATCTATGGATTAGCTTTGTGCCCTAACATTGATAGCTTTGTTGATGTTAATGCCATTAGACTTTTCTTGATTGGGAATCTTGTGCCTACTTTGTTGGGTGATATGTATTTCTCTTTGCATCTAAGGAATTCTAAGGGTGGTGGAACTATTGTCTGTTGTATTCCTCTTCTGTACAAGTGGTTTAATTCACACTTGCCTCAGACACCTGCTTTTGTGGAGAACAAACAATGTATACGGTGGTCCCAGAGACCTATGTCTCTCACTAATGATGATATAGTTTGGTATGGTCCTTCTTTGAACAGTTTAGAGATTATTGATTGTTGTGGTGAATTCTCTAATGTGCCTCTCATTGGTACACAAGGAGGAATTAACTACAACCCTGCTTTAGCTCATCGTCAACTTGGGTTCCCCGTGAGAGACAAACCTAATAAAAAATTGTTAGAAGGTCTTTTCTATCAAGAGGGTAAAGATCCCCAACATTTGAAGTAGAAGATTGTGCATGCTTGGCATAATGTGCATAGGAAAGGAAGATCCGGTCTTGGTCTGCGCAATTGTGTAGCTTTGGAAGCTTACACTCTTTGGGTGAAGAAGAGAGCTTTGGAGTTGAAGATGCCTTATCCTTGTGAAAGACCTATGTATATGGTTGTGGTTGAGCCATTAACTCTCCCTAACCAAGATGTAGAGGAGTTGGAAGACGCGCTCGCCAAGATGAAGCAAGAGAAGGATATGTGGGAAGAGCGTTTCCGTGCTTTGAGCAAGAAGCATGAAGAGTTGCAGTTGGAGTCTAAGGACAAGGATACACTTATTGAGCTAGTTGAAGACCGAGTGACAAAGAGACAGAGAGAGCCAGAGGTTTCATCTTCTAGCATGCCTCAGCTTTCCGTTGCTTGGAAGGAGATTGTTGATCAGCTTGTCCTCGAGAAGACTCAGATGAAGGCTTCTTTTGAGACTGAGATTCGACATATTCACAAGAAGTACACGCCTTCAGCTAGGTCTTCTGACATTGTTGTTAGGGATCCTTAGGATAACTAGTCTCCTTCTCTCTTGTATTTTTCATTTGGTTTCTGAAATTGTACTCAGTCTAATCCTTCGAATTATATAAATGAAAAGAGATTTTTGGTCATATAAAAATTATTGGAATTATTGATATATATATATATATACATATATATATATATATATATATATATATATATATATATATATATATATATATATATATATATATATATATATATATATATTTGCAAATGATATAGTAAGTTCCTTGAAAACAAAAATAAATAAACAAGCATTGCATTTCATGCATCATTTGCATAAGCAGGTTTCTCTTTCGCCAGATGTCTCATTGGTGTTTCTTATGTGCTTTAGCCAAGCTGACTCATCGGTACAACACCCACGCCAATCATCTGAGAATTATGGAGCATCTAGATCCAGAGAACAGAGAGTTGAAGGACAAGATCGCTCGCCTGACTGCCATGATGGAGTCAGTTTTTGCCGCTCAGAGCCAAGCTTCTCCAACACCTGCCACTCCTCCCCCTCAGAGGACAATCATTTCAGAGGTGGCTACCTCTACCATGCCTGCTGCTACTGCTCATTTTATGCCCACTATGCCTGCAGGATTCCCGTGGGGAATGCCATCCAACTTTATGCCTGAAGGCTTTGCGCCTACTTTTGCTTCCATGCCGGTATCTAGCCCGGTCATGTATGTTCCACATCCCGTTGTGCACACTTTACCTCGTGTAGAGGACACCATTTATCACTCCGAGCCGTCTGAGGGTCCGGATGTCTATGAGAAATTGGATGAAATGAAAGATCAGTTTCTTGAGCTGCGCAAGGAATTGAAGACGCTAAGAGGTAAGGACTTGTTTAGAAAGAGTGTTGCTGAGTTGTGTTTAGTGCCCAACGTCAAGATCCCGGTGAAATTCAAAGTGCCTGACTTTGAAAAGTATAAAGGGAGCACTTGTCCACTCAGACACCTAGTGATGTATGCTCGCAAGCTGTCTACTCAGACTGACAACGATCAATTGTTGATCCACTATTACCAAGACAGTTTGACCGGTGTTGCGCTCCATTGGTATATGGGGTTGGATGGTGCAAGCATTCTCACTTTCAACGACTTGGGAAAGGCTTTTGTCAAGAAATATAAGTACAATGTGGATATGGCGCCTGATAGAGACCAACTAAGGTCTACGTCTCAGAAGGATAAAGAGACGTTTAAAGAGTATGCGTAGAGATGGGGGGAATTGGCTTCCCAGATCATTCCTCCTTTGGAGGAAAAAGAGATGAAAAAGATCTTTTTGAAAACTCTGAGTTCATTTTATTATGAATGAATGATTGCTAGTGCCCCCAGTGACTTTACCGAAATGGTAAACATGGGGATGAGGCTTGAGGAAGGAGTCCGAGAGGGACATTTGTCGAAAGATGAAGCATCATCAAGTAAGAGGTATGGTAGCAATTTTAGGAAGAAAAAGGAGAATGAAGCGAATGCAATAAACAGTGGGAGGCAGAGGAGGCCTCATATCAGAAGGAATCCACCATCCCGTTAACATCATCACCAAGTATCTTCAGTTATCCCTGTGTTTTCTAATCAACAATCAACACTAGTTCAACAACCACAATGTCAACAACAACAACCGCAACAACAAACGAACACCTACAACAACAACAATACCAACAACAATCATCATCAACAAAACTTTAAGAGGAAGAAGGTCTCTTTTGACCCGATTCCTATGTCTTATGCAGAATTGTATCCCTCTTTGGTTCTCAAGAACCTAATCCAACCAAGAAACCCGCTGCATATTCCAGAACCACTTCCATTATGGTACAAGCCTGAGCTCCGTTGTGCTTTTCATCAAGGAGCACCCGAACATGATATCGAGAATTGTTATCCGCTTAAGTATGAGGTTCAGAAGCTGATGAAGAGTGGAATGATATCCTTCGAGGACCGTGCACTGAATGTGAAAGCAAATCCGCTACCCTCCCATGGGAACTCTTCTGTGAATATGGTGGATGGTTGTCTTGGCGAGTTTAAGGTTTTTGATGTGCGTTTTATTCAGAGATCCTTGGTGCAGATGCATAAGGACATTTGTTTGGTGAGTGATTGTGAACATGACCATGACGATTGTGTTATCTGTAGTATTAACCCGAGGGGTTGTGAAGTTGTGAAAAGGGACATTCAGCGACTGATGGATGAAGGCATGATTCAGATTGTTCAATCCCGTCATGTAGATGATCATGTAAATGTCATAGTGCCCATTTTTAAGCAGCCAGAGAGATTGGTAATTCAGTACAACAGTAGCAACAGTAATAATGTCAGCAATAGATCAGTATCGCTGTTGGTTATACGATTAGCGGGCCCAGTCCTGTATTCACCTGATAAAGCTGTGTCGTATCAGTATAATGCTACAATGATAGAAGGTGGTCAAGAGGTCTCGTTACCTACGACTAGCTATGTGGTGAGCATTGTTGATGTTACCAAGGTGACCCGCAGTGGTCGAGTGTTTGGGCCTGTGTTCCTAAAGGATAAGGAAGAATTAATTGTGGGTAAGAAAGTAGAAGTTCCTGTTGTGGATCCAGTTGGTGTTTCAAAGGGTAAGTCTGGTGAATCCAGTGATTTAAAGGCTAACGGTGATGATAAGGTACTTCGGTTAATCAAAAGGAGTGAGTTTAATATGGTGGAGCAGCTGCTCCAAACCCCCTCAAAAATCTCAGTGTTGTCTCTGCTCATGAATTCTGAAGTGCACAGAGAAGCACTACAGAGAGTTCTGGAACAAGCATTTGTGGAACATGATGTTACAGTGGATCAATTCGATCATATTGTGGCTAACATTACTTCTTGCAATAATCTTAGCTTCTATGATGAAGAACTTCCTGAGGAGGGCATAAATCATAACTTGGCTTTGCACATTTCTATGAATTGCAAAGAGGATGCTTTGTCCAATGTGCTTGTTGACACCAGATCTTCGTTGAATGTGCTACCGAAGTCAACTCTGTCAAAGCTATGATACCAAGGAGCGCCTATGAGGTATAGCGGTGTAATCGTCAAATCTTTTGACGGTTCGCGCAAAATAGTTATTGGTGAAGTGGACCTTCCAGTTAAGATAGGTCCGAGTGATTTTCAAATTACTTTTCAAGTAATGGATATCCATCCGACCTACAGTTGCTTGTTCGGAAGGCCATGGATTCATGAGGCAGGAGCTGTTACCTCCACTTTGCACCAGAAGCTCAAATTTGTGAAAAATGGGAAGCTTGTGATTGTTGGTGGAGAGAAGGCTTTGTTGGTTAGCCACCTGTCATCTTTCTCTTATGTTGAAGATGAGGATGAGGTTGGAACTCCGTTCCAGGCCTTATCTATTGCTGCTGAAAAGAGAGTTGGGGCACCTATGTCCTCTTTGAAAGATGCTAAGAAGATTGTTGAAGAAGGCAATGTTGATCAGTGGGGGCGCATAGTAGAGGTCTCTGACAACAAAGGAAGAACCAGTTTGGGGTTCCAGAAAGGTTCATCAACTGCAAGGATTAGAGACATGCAACTTAGCTTCCGTAGCGGAGGGTTCATTCATGGCAATGAACAACACTTAGCTGTTGTGCTAGAGGATGATGAAGAGGAAGACTGCACCAATTTTGTGACGCATGGAAAGGCTTGCAACAATTGGACTGCTGTTGATATTCCTGTTATTTTGCATCGATCTAAGTAATTGCTTTTATATGTTTTGAAAAATCTTTCTCCTATGCCTAAGGGAGAAGTGAACATTGTTTGGGCATTTTCAAATTAATCATTAATAAAATTAATTATATTCATCCACATCTATGATGTTTTGTTTTTACTTTTTGCTTTATTCTGAAAATGGTAATCACAAAAAACATAAATAAACAATATAATTGTCCATCTGCATAATATTTGGTCACAAATTCACTTCTCTAAAATCAAAATATCAAATCATTATGCAGGTTGGTTCCTAACCCCATTGAATACAATGATCCTTCTCCTTCTCCAAATTTTGAATTCCCTGTGTTTGAAGCCGAGGAGGAGAGTGATGTAGAAGTGAGTGATGAATTATCTCGTATTCTTGAGCAAGATGAAAATACCATTCAGCCGTTTGAATAGCAGATTGAGTTAGTCAACTTGGGTTCCGAGGATGATGTGAAGGAAGTCAAGATTGGGTCTCGACTGTGTCCAGATGTCAAGAAAGGGTTGATTGATCTTCTTCGAGAGTATTCAGATGTGTTTGCTTGGTCCTATCAAGACAAGCCTGGTTTGGATTCTGAGATTGTGGAGCATAGATTGCCATTGAATCCAGAATGCCCGCCAGTTGTTAGATGCCCAAAAGTGCTTATTTGAGCTATCATATGTGGGCATCTTTCACTCTATTTCCTTGCTAAATTGTCAAAACCACCTTTGTTTTTGATGAAATGCATTACATTGATAAACGATCTTGGTACCTTTGATTTGTGTGTTATTGTGCAGGAAGAAGGCATGAAACAATAGAAAGTGATGACACAAGAAAGTTGGCAAAGGAACCAAAGAAAACAAGCATTCATCAGCCTGCTCGCTAGGCGAGGGCTGTGGCGAAGCACTGCTTCGCTAGGCGAGCTGCTAGCGAAAAGCTCCAGTAAAATGTCAATAAATTCGCCAGGCGAGCTGCTGGCGAAGGTGGTGGCGAGTTCGTTCAGTTTTGGTGAAAAGCGCAGCCAGCACTCACTCGCTAGACGAGGCTCTAGCGAGTCCCCAGCGAGCATTCCAGTAGCAAAACCTCTCAACCTCGCTGGGGCGAAGGTTGAAGCGTGTCCTTCGCTAGGCGAAGGTGTGTTCGCTAGGCGAACATGACAGTTTGAGTTAGTCTGTTTTCTCTGGGCACAGGTGCCTTTGGTGCCACAATTAGACCCTCGCTAGGCGAGCCATTCTGCTCGCCTAGCGAGCATGACAGCCCAGTACTACTCTATAAGTAGCAGGTGCCACTTTTGAGCACCATACCTAGTTTTTACCTCATTTTTCCACTTTTGTACTTTTGTTAGATATTTTTACAGCATTGTTCTTGGGAGCTTTTATGCCCTAGTTTTCATTTCTCTTCATCTTGTAACCATCTTCTACAAAAAGAAGGTGGATTCCCATCCATTATCGATTATCCGACTTGGATGTTGATCAACCTTCTTTCCTTACTTGCCGACCAAGCTACCATGAAAATGAGTAGCTAAGTCATCCATTTGTCAAGGTTAGATGTAGGTGATTACTAGCTTTGTGTGTAAATGTAAGGATCTTCATATGTAAACTCTTTAATGGTGAATATATGATGAAAACTTTGTTTCTATTTAAAACTCTTTGTGTTGGTTTATGATCGAGAGATGTTTACCGACTCTTGACCTAGGTTTTCATCCAAACTTGTTTGTTAGCTAGAGATAGTAATGAATGATTTTGTTCACCATAAGGTTGAACCAAAAAGTTGTCATTTTGATAGATTGTGTTCGAGAGAAACAATGGATCAAAACGGCAAAACTCACAATGTGTGTTCGAGAGAAACATATTGGGAGGACCTTGTGAAATGATTTATCATCTAAAGGAGTTTATAAGATTGTTGACCGAGCAAATACATGCAAAGTGATCATCGAAACCTAACTTTGGCAATATTTCTCATTTATTCAAACCATAACTTTTACCGCAATTTAATTACTTTTTATGCAAGATAACGTGACAACCAATCAAAACCCTATTGTTACTTGAGCTAGAATTAATACAACCATCGAACGGCGGTGATATCTTACAATCCCTGTGGATACGATAACAAAAACCCGACACGTAAATATACTTTCAACAAAATGGCGCCGTTGCCAGAGATTGTAAATTGATATTGCGAGCATCGCAATGGTTGTTTAAGTTTTAGCTTGTGAATTTTTGACTTGTGCTTGTAATTTGTTTGGTTTAGTGTGCAGTTTACGTTTTATGCGAGGGCAAATCCCTGTGGACGAACTTCTTTTTGATCCTGAGATCGAGAGAACCGCAAGGAGGCTCAATAGCAAAACGAGACGTAGGAGGCAACAGGCTAGACAACGCCAAGAGCAAGGAGAAAGTTCTTCAACCACAAATCCACCACCATTCATACCAAACATGGAGCCACATCCACCACCACCTATTTCTACTCCATGCATCAATAGTCCAAGGAACACCGCTCAGTTTGCCAACCACACCGGAAGGCAAGCTGAGATGAAAACGGGAACTCTAAATCTATTATATGGAAGTCCATTCACCGGAATGGACCATGAAGACCCATTTGCTTTTCTCACAAAATTTTATGAGATAGCATTGGCTGCCGGAGTGGATCAGGCTCAGGAGCTTCCGTTGTTCAGACGATTATTTCCCCACGCTTTGCTCGGTAAAGCAAAGGATTGGTATCTAGATCAAACACCAGCCGTAATGACAGACTGGAACGTGTTAGAGGAGAAATTCATCGAAAGATTTTTCTCCCATAACCGATTCATGGAATCCAAGACGGCCATCTCGGTGTTTTCACAAGGAACCAGTGAATCATTAAATGAAGCGTGGGAGAGATTCAAGTCCATGCTTAGGAAATGTAAAGGGCATGGATTTGATGAATTGACTCAAATCCATATCTTCAGAAATGGACTTCAACCAAACTGCAAGACGTTGTTGGATGCCACCTCGGGTGGCTCTTTGATGTCAAAAAGTGCCGAAGAAGCCACAAACATTATAAATCGAATGGCTTTAAATGATCTTCAGAGTCAAAGTCGTGGAAATTCTTTGAAGAAGTCGGGAGTGCTTGAGCTAGGGACGAATGATGCCATCCTTGCCCAAAACAAGCTCATCTCACAACAAGTGGAACTCTTAACGCAACAAATCAAAGAGTTAAGAGAACCGTCAAAAGCTAAACAAATAGCTTATTGTGAACTTTGTAAAGGTGAACATGACACCGGATTTTGTCCACCTCCCGGTTTTGACGAAGTAAACTACATGGCCAATCAACGGGACTATCAACCGAGACAACAACAACAACAACAACAACAACCTTATCAACCGCACCCTCAACAACAACAACAACAACAACAATTCCAAGGGAACCAAGGGTTCTAACCTAGAAGCAACTATTATCATAACCAAGGTTATGGAGGTGGTTCTTCTAGCTGTCAAAACCCTCCCCAAAATCCGTATCAATCTCAACAACCGCCGGTCGTCAATTCTAAATTGGAAGAGACATTGACGCAATTCATGCAAATGTCAATGACCAATCAAAAGAGCAATGACGCGGCTATAAAGAATCTCGAGACTCAAGTTGGGCAACTTGCCAAGCAACTCGCGGAACAACAAACCGGTCCTTCCTTTTCGGAAAACACGCAAACAAATCCTAAGGAGCATTGTAAGGAGATTATGACGAGAAGTGGGAGGGAGTTGGGTAGTGAGAATAAAAAAGGAGTTGAGAGTGAACAAAGAGAGAAAGAGAAAGAAATTGAGGAGGAAATATTGGAGGAAAATGTTGATGGTGAAGTAGGAGAGTGGAGTGAGGGTGAAGAAAGTGAAAAGAATAAAAATAATGGTGAAGTTGAAAAAGAAAAAGGTGTGGAGATGGGGAAAAATACAAGTGATGAGGTAATAAGGGAGGTAGTGAAAAAGCCTAGATGGAAGAGTGCTAGAGTTGCAAAGGGAAAGGAGGTAGTGAGCGCTACTCCTATCCAAAACCTTCCTTATCCTCATGCTCCTTCCAAAAGGGAGAATGAACAACACTACGCCCGGTTCATGGATATTTTTAAGCAGTTGCAGATCAACATTCCATTTGCCGAAGCCTTGGAACAAATGCCCAAGTATGCCAAATTCATGAAGGACATACTAACCAAAAAGCGGAGGTATACGGAACCGGAGACCATCGTCCTTGATGCGAGCTGTAGTGCCATTATTCAAAGTACGCTTCCTAAGAAAGAGGTTGATCCGGGAAGAGTTACATTGCCGGTTAAAATTGGTGACGTGTATGTCGGGAAGGGACTTATTGACTTGGGGTCGAGCATTAATCTTATACCTTTGTCAATTATCAAGAGGCTTGGCAACATTGAGATTAAGTCCATCCGAATGACGTTGCAATTGGCGGATAAATCGACAACCCATCCTCATGGCGTAGCCCAAGATGTTTTGGTGAAGGTCGACAAATTCTTTTTCCCGGTCGATTTTATTGTTATTGATATGGAGGAAGATGATGATGCTCCGCTCATCTTGGGCCGACCGTTCATGAAGACCGCGCGAATGATGATAGATGTTGATGACGGTTTAATGAAGGTGAGAGTTCAAAATGAGGAAGTCACATTTGATCTATTCGAGGCGATGAAGCATTCAAAAGATAGAAATGATAGCTTTCGCATCGATGTGATCGAAGACGCTATTATGGAGGTTTCAAAGCATATTCATGAGATATCTCCTATGGAGTTAGCTCTTGACGACTCATTGGAGGTTTTCACTGTTGAAGAAGAGCTAGCTCTTGAGGAATGCTTAAAGGAACTTGATAGTTTAGACGACCTACAACCATGGGAAGTAGAGGAAGAAAACTTGAAGAAGGAGGTCATTGACGAAAAAGCGCCAATTGAATTAAAAGTGTTACCTTCGACCTTGAAGTATGTGTTTCTAGATGAGACCGAGGCAAAGCCGATCATCATAAGTAACCTGTTGACAAACGAAGAAGAAGCCCGTCTAATCATTGTGCTAAAAACAAATCAAGAAGCAATGGGTTGGACTCTTTCCGATCTAAAAGGAATTAGTCCATCCTATTGTATGCACAAGATTTTGATGGAGGAGGATTTTAAGCCGGTGGCTCAACCACAACGCCGCTTAAATCCTACGATGAAGGAGGTTGTAAGAAAGGAAGTGGTGAAGCTATTGGATGCGGGAATGATTTACCCGATCTCGGATAGTCCATGGGTTAGTCCCGTGCACGTGGTTCCGAAGAAGGGTGGAATGACCGTAATCCGAAATGACAAGGACAAATTGATCCCTACTAAAGTTGCAACGGGGTGGAGAATGTGTATAGATTATAGACGGTTGAATACCGCGACTCGAAAGGACCATTTTCCACTCCCATTTATGGATCAAATGCTCGAAAGACTATCGGGCCAACAATACTATTGTTTTTTGGACGGCTACTCCGGGTATAACCAAATTGCGGTTGACCTGGTTGATCATGAGAAGACGGCTTTCACGTGTCCGTTTGGAGTGTTCGCATACCGAAAAATGCCCTTTGGGCTGTGCAATGCACCGACGACCTTCCAACGATGTGTCCAAGCCATTTTTGCCGATCTAATAGAGAAAACAATGGAAGTCTTCATGGATGACTTCTTGGTATTTGGTGGGACGTTTAGTCTATGCTTGACAAATTTGAAAACGGTGTTGGAAAGATGTGTGAAGACCAATTTGGTGCTTAATTGGGAGAAGTGTCACTTCATGGTGACCGAGGGGATCGTGTTAGGCCACAAAGTCTCGAGAAGGGGGCTTGAAGTGGATAGAGCTAAGGTTGAAGTGATAGAAAAATTACCTCCTCCGGTGAATGTGAAGGGCATCCGTAGCTTTTTGGGGCACGCGGGGTTCTACCGGCGCTTTATCAAGGACTTCTCAAAGGTGGCTAAGCCTTTGAGCAATTTGCTCGCCAAGGACCAGGTATTTCTCTTCACCGAAGATTGTTTGCAAGCTTTTGAGGTTTTAAAAGAAAAATTGGTTACCGCTCCAATAATAGTCGCTCCCGATTGGAATGAAAATTTTGAACTAATGTGTGACGCGAGTGACTATGCTGTTGGAGCGGTACTTGGCCAAAGAAAAGACAAAACTTTTCATGCGATACATTATGCGAGTAAGGTTCTTAACGAGGCTCAAATAAATTATGCCACAACGGAAAAAGAACTACTTGCAATAGTGTATGCGCTAGAAAAGTTTAGGTCTTATCTTATAGGGTCTAAAGTCGTTGTGTATACCGACCACGCGGCGATTAAATATCTGCTAACCAAACCGGATTCGAAGCAAAGGCTCATCCGTTGGATCCTCTTGTTACAAGAATTCGATGTGGAAATCAAAGACAAGAAGGGATCGGAAAACTTGGTAGCGGATCATTTATCCCGCTTAGTGAATGTGGAGGTTACCGCGTCTGAAAAGGAAATCCAGGAAGAATTTCCTGATGAAAAACTGTTTAAAGTTCAAGTTAGGCCGTGGTTTGCAGACTTTGTGAACCACAAGGCTAGTGGTTTTGTGCCTGCCGACCTAACTTCGAACCAAAAAAGGAAGTTCCTTTCGGATGCGAAGTATTATGTTTGGGATGACCCATACTTGTTTAAGTTGGGTAGTGATAACCTATTAAGGAGATGCGTAACTGGTGATGAAGCCCAGAGCATCCTTTGGCATTGTCATAACTCGCCTTACGGCGGTCACTATAATGGGGTTAGAACGGCCACTAAAATCCTTCAATCGGGGTTTTATTGGCCCACTATTTTCAAAGACGCACATACCCATGCGCAAAGTTGTGACAATTGCCAAAGAAGCGGTGGGATAGGTAAGAGAGATGAGATGCCTCTCCAAAATATCCAAGAAGTGGAAGTATTTGATTGTTGGGGCATAGATTTCGTAGGACGTTTCCCACCCTCTTATGGGAATGAGTACATGCTTGTCGCTGTCGATTATGTCTCTAAGTGGGTTGAGGCGATTGCCTCACCTCGGGCGGATGCGAAAACGGTCATAAATTTTTTGAAGAAAAACATATTTTCCCGTTTCGGAACCCCCCGAGTGTTGATAAGTGACGGAGGGTCACACTTTTGTAATGCACCTTTGGAAACTATTTTAAAACATTACGGTGTATCGCATAGGATGACGACTCCGTATCACCCACAAGCTAATGGGCAAGCTGAGGTCTCTAATCGTGAGATTAAGAGAATCCTCGAAAAAACCGTGTCTAATTCAAAAAAGGAGTGGTCCCAAAAATTGGACGAAGCATTATGGGCCTACCGTACGGCCTTTAAAGCTCCAATTGGCCTAACTCCCTTTCAATTGGTATTTGGTAAAACTTGCCATTTGCCGGTTGAATTGGAGCACAAGGCCTTGTGGGCCCTAAAGTTTTTAAATTTTGAAAATGAGTTGGCCGATGACAAAAGGAAAGTGCAACTACTTGAGTTGGAGGAGATGCGCAATGCCGCATACCACTCAAGTTGGTTGTACAAGGAAAAGGCAAAAAAGTATCACGACAAGAAGCTCCGTAACAAAGAATTTGTGCCCGGACAATTGGTCCTATTGTTCAACTCCCGGTTGAAATTGTTTCCCGGGAAGTTGAAATCAAAATGGTCCGGGCCATTTCGGGTGAAAGAGGTGAAGGAGTACGGGGCTATTGTCATTGAAGACATAGACAAGAAAGATAGTTGGACCGTGAACGGCCAACGGTTGAAAGTTTATCTCGGCGGTCATGTGGATCGCGAGAGCTGTGCTCTACCGCTTGATGCTCCTCTGTGAGCATCACACCGTCGAGCTTAGCCGACGTTAAACAAGCGCTAGTTGGGAGGCACCCCAACATTGTAAGTATTTACTGTTTTTTGTGTTGTGTTGTGTAGGGTTTCCTTGTGCTAACCATTCTGGATGAACATGAAACTGCTGCTTTTGAAAAAGTGCTTGCTGTCATGCTCGCTAGCTGCTCGCTAGGCGAGGCAGTAGCGAGCTGATTCGCTATCTTCTCGCTAGGCGAAGCAGCAGCGAGCGCTGCATGACAGCACTTATTTAAAAACTCAGCAGGGCACTCATTTTTGCCCTAACTCAACTTTGCTGTCTTGCAACCCTGCTGAGAACTATTTTTACAGAGCACTCAATAATCTCTCTCATTAACACTCTCTCTTTTCGGTCGATTGCAAACTCTACTCACTTCACATTTCCAAATTCGTGTAACTAAGGTTTGCCCTACTACATTTTCTTTTTGTTTGAACTCTAAATTTCCAATTTGAATTGCAATTAGGATGAGTGGAGTATGGGAAATATTAGGTTTGCATGTGGTAATTTAGGTTTTGCAAATTGGGATTTTAGGTTTTAGAATTGGGGATGTTAGGTTTTGAATGCAAATATGTAATCCCCATTAGGTTCTGATGTTGGAACCATTTGAGTATGGGTTTTAGGGGAGAATCTCTGAACATGCTGAAAAACCCCAAAACCCGTAAGGTTCGCTAGCACTCGCTAGGCGAGCCTGGGGCGAGCGTTCACTGCCACTTCGCTAGGCGAAGCAGCAGCGAGCATGTCAGTCTTTTGAATATTGCTTTGATGTCTAATCTGTTTGTTTGGTGTGTGTTGTTTCCTCTCATATTTTGCAGATGGAATCAAGGTCTGGAGCGTCTAAGAAAAGAAAGGGAGCGGCTACTTCCCGGACTGTGCCTATCCAATTCGATACCGACAAGTTTGTCGGTCCAAAATAGGCTGCAAGGTACATCGCTCTGGAGAAGCGGAAAATTCTTCCAGAGAAGCGTTTCGTTATCAACCCTCAGGGCACGAATAGAAATTTTGCCGGTTTGATTAACGCGAAGAAATGGGAACGGTTGATTAATCCTTTGGAACATTATGACATAGCTACAGTGCGGGAATTTTATGCTAACGCACTGCCCGGTGACGACGAGCCCTTTACTTGGGTATCTAAGGTGGCCGGGCGTCCAATTGCATTTGATCGGGATGCCATCAACCGAGTCCTTGGGGAACCGCTCCAGCTGGGAGCTGAAGAGAGGGACGCATACCACACTGACCTACGGCTTCACCGTGATGTTCCTGCCATTACTGCCGCCCTGCTTTTACCAGGGAAATCTGTTGAGCTGAACCCATCTGGGGTTCCAATGAGGTATCACCGGGAGGACATGACTCCCATGGCTCAACTGATACTGCTCTTGGTTTTGACCAACATCCAGCCAAAGTCCCACACCTCTACAGTGCCGATCCCAGTGGCACATTTGGTCCATTCTATCCTCACCAACGTCGAGATCGATGTGGCGAGGATCATCGCAAATGAGCTGAAGTCCGTGATCGAGAGCGGGCTAAAGTCGGGGGCTCGTGTTAATTGTCCCCTAGCTTTCCCGTGTTTGATCATGAGTTTGTGCGTTCAGGCAAGGGTGAGACTTCCGTCTCGGGGTCAGGTAAGGATCCCATCACCTATCGATGACCGGTATGTGGCCAAATATTGTAGAGCAAAGACTACCAGTGGCAGTACAGCTGCAGGAAGTACCCGGGCTTCTGATGGTCCTAGTACTTCTACTCCTAGACTAGATCCATACCTCCGAGCTGTGTGCGATTACAGTTTTGAGTGGATGGCGGCATCCCAGAGAGCTATGATTGATATGCACGACTCTATGCAGCGGTTGCAGCTACAAGGAAGTGGTGCTCATGCTTTGATGACGCGTGAGCAGTTTCTGCTTAACGCCAACTGGCCTGTGGATACGCCAGTGTATAGTGAGGGGGTGGGCGCTGGTGCAGCTAATGATGATGATGATGATGATGATGATGATGATGATGATGATGTTGATGATGAGGCTATCGGTTCTGATGCCGGTAGCGAGGAGGAGTCCTGAACCCTTAGAGGGTTAAGTTTTTGTATTTTTCAGTTTTTATGTTTATTTCTATTTGTATTTTCGGATTATGTATTTTGATGTTGGTTTTGTACTTTTGGGGTGTTTTGTCCCCCATGAACAAATTTATATTTTCAGTTAATGTTATTTATTTATGTTTTTAATTTTGTTTGCTTAATAAATTTTTGGGTGATTAAGTGGCAAACCTTCTAGATTGGTTGCTCCTCAAGAAGTACCCAATGAAGGTGCATCCGAGCTTGGATGGCAATGATAAGAATAAACAAGTGAATGAAGCTAAGGTACATGGTTACCTCCGGCTAGAATTTTAGAATGCATTAGGAACTTTACTCTTTTTGGTAAATTGAATATTGTCTTTTTGCAACATAATTGAATGAATGTTTCATCTAGAACTTAAAACCACAAATTGTGAGGAAACCTCCATTGTACACTTAAATGCTGGATTCTAATAAGTTTTGTTGATTCATGTGATTCATGCTTTGTCTTTTATTATTGTGAAATTGTGGAAGCAATTAGAAATGATCAAGGCACTTGTTTTCTTTTGAGCACAACTACATCCAAAAACAACTTACCTGTGAGCAAAGAGAGTATTTGTTAACCCCTTTGAGCTTAAACAGTTGAATCTCGGCTGGAAATAAAGCGAGATCTCAAAAATCTTTTTTTTTTACAACCCGGAAAATCTTGATTATTGTTCTTTTGCCGTAAAAAGTTAAGAGCATTCACTTAGGGTGTGGAAGAAATAAGTTGGGGAGAACGAAAAAGAATCGGTAAGTACCACAACTCTTGAAAAAGAAAAGAAAAACCGAGCAAGCATAAAAAAAGTATATGTATAGAAAATATAGAAAAGAAACATCTGTTTTGTATATTTGATGTGAAAGAAAAGAACAAAAATAGAAAGAATGAAAATGAATGCTTGCTTGGAAGAAAAATAGTGAAAAATAAAAATTGAGTTGTGGAATATGTGTTGTGAAGGTTTCAAATAAGAAACAAATGAAACAAAGTCGAGATGTGTGAATAATACTGTGAATGTCTCTTTTGCATCGGCACTTTCGTTTCAATGGCCTTAGAAATGACCCTTGTTTGTTAACCTAACCAAGCTTCAACCGAAAAGCCCTTAGTGATCTTTATGCTTCCACAGTACCATTTATAATTGTTAGACATTGTATGAATCTATTTGATTTCTTCATTGTTTGTTAGAGAGTGAGATTATTCCCGCGGTTGCAAACGCGTAAAATCTTCATTCCTTATTCGAAGAGGAGAGATAGGATGATTCATTCAGAATAGTAGTGTTGTAGATAGATAAATATTTTGCATTGCTATTTAGGTTTTAGTTCTTGTGTATTATTTTATTTGAACCATTGGAAACTTGTATATGCTGATTTCGCTTGTGTTTGAGCCGTTTATCCAACTTCGGAGAAACCATCTTCTTAAAGCAAATCCTCTTGTCCTTCAAGGGGCATACTTTGCTTGAGGACAAGCAAGAATCTAGTTGGGGAGAGTTGTTAGATGCCCAAAAGTGCTTATTTGAGCTATCATATGTGGGCATCTTTCACTCTATTTCCTTGCTAAATTGTCAAAACCACCTTTGTTTTTGATGAAATGCATTACATTGATAAACGATCTTGGTACCTTTGATTTGTGTGTTATTGTGCAGGAAGAAGGCATGAAACAATAGAAAGTGATGACACAAGAAAGTTGGCAAAGGAACCAAAGAAAACAAGCATTCATCAGCCTGCTCGCTAGGCGAGGGCTGTGGCGAAGCACTGCTTCGCTAGGCGAGCTGCTAGTGAAAAGCTCCAGTAAAATGTCAATAAATTCGCCAGGCGAGCTGCTGGCGAAGGTGGTGGCGAGTTCGTTCAGTTTTGGTGAAAAGCGCAGCCAACACTCACTCGCTAGACGAGGCTCTAGCGAGTCCCCAGCGAGCATTCCAGTAGCAAAACCTCTCAACCTCGCTGGGGCGAAGGTTGAAGCGTGTCCTTCGCTAGGCGAAGGTGTGTTCGCTAGGCGAACATGACAGTTTGAGTTAGTCTGTTTTCTCTGGGCACAGGTGCCTTTGGTGCCACAATTAGACCCTCGCTAGGCGAGCCATTCTGCTCGCCTAGCTAGCATGACAACCCAGTACTACTCTATAAGTAGCAGGTGCCACTTTTGAGCACCATACCTAGTTTTTACCTCATTTTTCCACTTTTGTACTTTTGTTAGATATTTTTACAGCATTGTTCTTGGGAGCTTTTATGCCCTAGTTTTCATTTCTCTTCATCTTGTAACCATCTTCTACAAAAAGAAGGTGGATTCCCATCCATTATCGATTATCCGACTTGGATGTTGATCAACCTTCTTTCCTTACTTGCCGACCAAGCTACCATGAAAATGAGTAGCTAAGTCATCCATTTGTCAAGGTTAGATGTAGGTGATTACTAGCTTTGTGTGTAAATGTAAGGATCTTCATATGTAAACTCTTTAATGGTGAATATATGATGAAAACTTTGTTTCTATTTAAAACTCTTTGTGTTGGTTTATGATCGAGAGATGTTTACCGACTCTTGACCTAGGTTTTCATCCAAACTTATTTGTTAGCTAGAGATAGTAATGAATGATTTTGTTCACCATAAGGTTGAACCAAAAAGTTGTCATTTTGATAGATTGTGTTCGAGAGAAACAATGGATCAAAATGGCAAAACTCACAATGTGTGTTCGAGAGAAACATATTGGGAGGACCTTGTGAAATGATTTATCATCTAAAGGAGTTTATAAGATTGTTGGCCAAGCAAATACATGCAAAGTGATCATCGAAACCTAACTTTGGAAATATTTCTCATTTATTCAAACCATAACTTTTACCGCAATTTAATTACTTTTTATGCAAGATAACGTGACAACCAATCAAAACCCTATTGTTACTTGAGCTAGAATTAATACAACCATCGAACGGCGGTGATATCTTACAATCCCTGTGGATACGATAACAAAAACCCGACACGTAAATATACAATCCCTGTGGATACGATAACAACAATCCCTGTGGATACGATAACAACAATCCCTGTGGATCAAGCAGAAGTTGAGAAGAACACATCCTGATATGGCTGTGAAGGTCAAAGAGGAAGTGCAAAAGCAGAGTGACGCCGATTTCATTGTAACCACTGAGTATCCACAATGGGTGGCCAATATTGTGCCTGTGCCGAAGAAAGACGGAAAAGTCCGCATGTGTGTTTACTATAGAGATTTGAATAAAGCCAGTCCGGAAGATGATTTCCCTCTGCCACACATTGATATGTTGGTAGATAATACTGCTAAATTCAAAGTCTTTTCGTTTATGGATGGATTTTCCGGATATAATTAGATCAAGATGGCATCCAAAGATATGGAGAAGACCACATTCATTACACCTTGGGGAATATTCTATTATAGAGTGATGCCTTTCGGTTTGAAGAATGCTGGTGCAACTTACCAAAGAGCAATGACTACTCTTTTTCATGATATGATGCATAAAGAGATTGAAGTTTATGTCGATGACATGATTGCTAAATCAATTTATGAAGAGGAACATGATGAGCATTTATTGAAGCTTTTCCAGCGTTTGAGGAAGTATAAACTCCGCTTGAATCCCAATAAGTGTACTTTTGGTGTTCGTTCTGGTAAGTTGTTGGGCTTTATTGTCAGCGAGAAGGGTATTGATGTTGATCCTGCCAAGGTCAAAGCAATACAAGAGATGCCTGCGGCCAAAACTAAGAAGCAAGTCAGAGGTTTTCTCGACCGCTTGAATTATATCTCCAAATTAATTTCCCACATGACTGCCATATGTGTGCCTATATCTTCTTCAGAAAGATCAGTCTTGTGATTGGACCAAAGACTTCCAGAAAGCTTTTGACAGTATCAAGGAATATCTGCTTGAGCCTCCGATTCTGTCTCCACCTATTGAAGGAAGACCGTTGATCATGTATTTGACTGTGCTTGAAGATAGTATGGGTTGTGTTCTTGGTCAGCAATATGAGACTAGAAAGAAAGAATTTGCAATTTACTACCTCAGTAAGAAGTTCACCGACTGTGAGACTCGATATTCTATGCTTGAGAAGACTTGTTGCGCATTGGCTTGGGCTGCTAAGCGTCTGCGTCAATATATGTTAAATCATACCACTTGGTTGATATCCAAAATGGATCCAATCAAGTATATATTTGAGAAGCCTGCTTTAACTAGGAGGATTTCCCATTGGCAGTTGTTGTTATCAGAGTATGATATTGAATACCGATCTCAAAAAGCGATCAAAGGTAGTATCTTGGCTGACCATTTGGCTCACCAACCAATTGAAGATTATCAGTCAGTGCAGTATGACTTTCCTGATGAAGAGATTTTGTACTTGAAAATGAAAGATTGTGACAAACCATTGCTTGAAGAAGGGCCAGAACCTGGTATTTAATGAAGTTGTTAATCAATATGGTAATGGCATTGGGGCAGTGATCATTACTCCTCAAGGCATGCATCTACCATTTATAGCTAGATTGACTTTCCAATGTACGAACAACATGGCAGAATATGAAGCTTGCATTATGGGGCTTGAAGAGGCCATAAATCTCAGAATCACGTATTTGGATGTCTTTGGAGATTCAGCTTTGGTTGTGAATCAAATCAAAGGTGAATGGGAGACAAATCAACCCGGTTTAATACCATATAGAGATTATGTGAGGAGGATTTCAACTTTCTTTACAAAGGTTGAATATCATCATATCCCTCAAGATGAGAATCGGATGACAGATGCTCTTGCAACGTTGGCGTCAATGATTGTAGTGAAGTATTGGAATGAAGTTCCCAACTTGTCTGTGATGCGTCTTGATAGGCCAGCTCATGTGTTTACCGTTGAAGAGATCAAAGATGAGAAGCTGTGGTATTACGACATCAAATGTTTCCTGAAAAGTTAGATTTACCCGTCTAGGGCATCTTTGAAAGATAAGAAGACTTTGAGAAGATTAGCCGGTAATTTCTACTTGAATGGTTATACAATGTACAAGAGAAACTTCAACATGGTTTTGCTCAAATGCGTGGATAGACGCGAAGCAGACCTGTTGATGACCGAAGTGCATGAAGGTTCCTTTGGTACTCATTCCAATGGACATGCACTGGCGAAGAAGATGTTGCGAGCAGGTTACTATTGGCTGACAATGGAATCTGACTGTTGCAAGTTTGTGAAGAAATGCCACAAGTGTCAAATATATGCTGATAAGATTCATGTTCCTCCGACACTATTGAATGTTATTTCTTCCCCATGGCCCTTCTTCACGTGGGGAATTGATATGATTGGGATGATTGAGCCCAAAGCTTCAAATGGACATCATTTCATTTTGGTGGCAATTGACTACTTCGCCAAATGGGTTGAATCGGCATCATATGCAAATGTAACCAAGCAAGTTGTTGTAAGGTTTATCAAGAATTAGATCATATGTCGCTATGGTGTGCCAAGCAAGATCATTACTGACAATGGATCGTACTTGAATAATAATATGGTGGAAGCTCTTTGCAAAGACTTCAAGATTTCACATCATAATTCTTCTCCCTACAGACCCAAGATGAATGGGGTTGTTGAAGCTGCGAATAAAAACATTAAGAAGATTATCCAGAAGATGGTTGTAACATATAAGGATTGGCATGAGATGCTCCCATTTGCTTTGCACGGGTATCGTACATCCATCCGCATTTCAACAGGGGCAACCCATTTCTCTCTCGTGTATGGTATGGAAGCAGTGCTCCCCGTAGAGGTTGAGATTCCTTCATTGCGTGTGCTCATGGAAGTTAAGTTGACTGAGGCTGAATGGTGTCAAACTAGGTTTGACCAGTTGAATTTGATCGAAGAGAAGAGATTGACTGTCATGTGTCATGGTCAGTTATATCAGCAGAGAATGAAGAAAGCTTTCGATAAGAAGATCAGACCTCGTGTGTTCCGAGGAGGTGACCTTGTGCTCAAAAAGATCTTGTCGTTCAAACCAGATTCTAGGGGGAAATGGACTCCGAATTATGAAGGCCCATATGTTGTTAAGAGAGCCTTTTCAGGCGGTGCTTTGATTCTTACAACTATGGATGGTGAAGAGTTCACTCGTCCTGTAAACATAGATGCAGTCAAGAAATACTTCTCCTAAAAAAGAAAAGAACAACTCGCTAAGTCGAAAACCTGAAAGGGCGACTTTGGCAAAAAAGAGTGTCTCGGTGGATTGAAAACCCGAAAGGGCGATCCAGGCAAAAATTAGAGACATAAAAACATAAAGAATTTCCCGATAAGTTGAGTACCCCACCGTGGGGAAACTTATGCAAAAATTAGGGATTATGGCAAGTAACTGCAGTCTGCTGATCGACCAATTTCAGAAAGACCTTAGTTGAGCACGAGGGTTGACGTCGATTCATCATCCCAGTAGCGGTCAAGAGCACAGTGGATATCAAGAGTTGGTAGAAGGATTAAGGGTCATTTGTATTCAATGTAAGCCTTTTCCATGTAAATTACCATTTTCAACTTTGTAAAAATCTATGGAGTCTTGTCATTTACAGACTACCATCCCATTAAATAAAGTTGAGCTTTTGTCCAATTGTTTCTACTCTTATTTACTTCATCCAATAGTTTAAATTTTATTATGATCATTTTGGAAATTTAAATTTTTTAATCAAAATCATTTTTTTCTTAAAACATATAAAAACAAGAAATTTTCAAAGCAATTAAAAAGAAGTATCAACAGTACTTAAAAGAGCAGCAAGTCCTTAAGTGAGAAGCATCAGAGGTTCCCCAAGCGGTTAACCCTTCGTGTATCCCTAGTTGTTTGTGTTGTTGATCCGGTTCCCCTACAGAGTGTTTGTTCCCTAGCAGAGTTCCGATTCTTTTCCCCGGCTAAGTTGGTTGATTCAGTACCTTGCGGCGTGTTATTTCCCGGCAATGTTTCTGTGTTCCCCAACAGAGATCGCATTTATTCAGCAGTTTTGATCTTCATTAGAGTAAGATGTTTTCCCCAGTAGACCGCGTTGGTTTCCCCACCAGTTACCATCCGACTCGCTCCCAGTCAGAGTTTCCTCCTGGTTTCTGAGCAGTTGTTTTGTGTTTATCTTCTGCATGGTTGCCTCCCATTTGATATGGCGTTGACCTAAAATTCCCTTCAGACTTGATTCCTCTCCTTAGTAGATCTCCTCCCTCGGCTATATTTGAGCCTTTGGGTTGTTGATCTCTCTGTTCTCCAGCATTTATCTCCCTCTTTTTGTGGATTGACCGAGGATTGTACCGATGATTCAATTTCTTTGCGACACCTTTGTATCCTCTGTGATCGTTTTGTCAGCATAATCATCATATATACATATACATATACATATACATATACATATACATATACATATACATATACATATACATATACATATACAATTTCATAATTTGCATATTGGCACGATCATATTTGATTGATTTGTCGATTCGAGATTCTCATTCTCTGTATGGCGGTACTTTATCCCCATACAAAGTTCAGTGTCTGTCCTCCCTCAATTATAGAGTGTCAGTCCCTTAGGCAGAAATAATTTAACCTTTTGTCCTCTTCCCCACTGAGTTGTTCCTCGTGGATGATTATTACTTAAGTTTCCTTCCCAGTTGTTTATCTATATGGAATCACTCCCCTTGAGTTATGTCCTCATTGGGATGAATCTTGATTGACTGTTTATTTCTAGCTCTTACCTAGATAGATGCTTTGAGTCTCCTAAGAGCTTATCACGCAGTAACTGGTATTATTCTTCTTAGTTTGCAGTTTGTTACTTCTTGCCCAATACCCGACAAAAGTACCCCTGTTTTCCCAGCATTTGAGTTACCAATAGATTCATTTATTCCTGATTCCCCAGGAAGTATATCCTTGATATGTTCACCCTAATTGGTGACAGATATCTTTCTCTCCCCTGCCTGAGTCTATCCTTGATATGTTCATCCTAACTGATGATGGATATTCTCATCCTTGGTGTTCTACCCAATAAAAAGGTAGTTGTAATCCCTATTGTGTTCCCCAGAGAGTTAATCCTTGATATGTTCATCCTGACCGATGAGGGGTTTCCTTCTCTTTGTGGTATTCTACCTAATAATCGGTAGTTATAAAACCTACTTTTTCCCGCAGAGTCTATCCTTGATATGTTCATCCTAACCGGTGACGAATTTTCTTTTCGATGGTATTCTATCCAATAACTGATAGATCTAATCCCTATTTTCTCCCTTCTGAGAGTCTATCCTTGATATGTTCATCCTAACCGGTGACAGATTTTCTCTTTGATGGTATTCTATCCAGTAACTGATAGATGTAATCCTTATATTCTCCCCTCTCAGAGTCTATCCTTGATATGTTCATCCTAACCGATGACGGATTTTCTCTTTGATGGTCTTCTATCCAGCATTCGATAGATGTAATTCCTACTTTTTGTTCAGTTGGTTTATCCTTGATATGTTCATCTTAACCGATGACGGGTATCCTCCTTGACAATCCTAGGCAAGTCTATCCTTGATATGTTCATCTTAATCGATGACGGATCTTCTTCCCTATTGAGTCTATCCTTGATATGTTCATCCTAACCGATGACGGATATTCTCACCTTTGGTCTTCTGCCCAGTAACTGGTAGTTGTAAATCCTATTTTTTCTACAGTTTTCCCCAGCAAGGCTATTCTTACCCAGTAACCGGTAATGAATACTCCCTCCTGGCTGTTCCTCAGCGAGTCATCCTTGATATGTTCATCCTAACCGATGGCGGGTGTTCTCTCTGTCAGATCTTTATTATCTCCTTACCCAGTAACATGTAGTAGATAATAGACTTCTTCTCCTCCTGTGTTGAAGTTTATTTCTTCCCTAGTTGAGTTGAGTGTGCATTTCCTTAGTGAAATTGCTTTCCCTGCATGATTCAAGTACTTCAGTGTTATCCTGAATTACTCATTTTCCCTACAGATGTTTTATTTCCCTGACTGAGTCTTTCCATTTTGTATGGAATTCCTCTAGTCCCCCAGTAGTTTTAAGTCGTAGCCTGGCCTACGCATAATTCCTTTATCCCTCAGAGTCTCTTTCTCCCCAGTGAGTTCTCCTTACGGAATGCATTATACTCCTGCGGACTTTCGGTCTCTGATTTGTTTTTCTTTGTGGCAATATTTCCCCACAAAGAATTTACTTTTGCATTCATATCATATGCATCATGAGGTCTCTTAGGACCAAAATTTGTTTCTATATGTTGTTATTTAAGCCCATTCTACCGAGTCGACATGAAGATTTTAACCTTCGCCTCCTCAGTTAGAATGTCCTTAAATAGGGGCAGTTGTAAGACCCTAATTTTTACCCTAAGACCCCTCATGCAATTTCATCATATGCATTAGCATTGAGATCATACCTTGGCATCCTCCTTACCCCTCTTTCATTGGGTTTGTTCTGGGAGAGGTCACCAAGCACTATGTGATTGTATCATACTTGTATATCATCATTTTTTACTAACCAAAATACCAAAAATATGTCTTTGCATTTGCATAACTCTTTTGTAGGTGAGGCATGATCACCATTGATCTATCAAGTTCATATCTAGGGTTTAAGACCCTCATGACAAAGAGAACAACCATGAATTGACCCAAGAATGATTATGAGCATCATATATGAGTTCCATTGATTCTTACATGTTATATTGATCAGGTTTTCTTCAAGAGTTTCGAGGTGATTTGCCTTGGAAACCCTAGTTTGACTGGGTATCTTGAGTAACTTCTCCAATAAGCTATCTCACCAATTGATCAAATTTCTCAAGGGAAATTTCAAAATTCATCATCTTATGCATATATGATCTACCAAGAGCCAAGAAAGTCCAGAGAATTGAAGGTTAGCAAGTTGGTTGATGGTGGTTGGCCAGATGAATTCATTTGATCAAAATTGGGACTCCCTAGACTCTATCTCCTACAATTTTCATCATATGAAGATTATTCCAAGAGCTAAGTTACTCTAAATGACATTACAAACAACTTTCATGTTGAGACATAGAGCTAGTTTTGCTTGGAAAATTATTTTCTATGTTGAAACCTTATAGGTCATTTTGTCTAAACCCTAATTTGAAAGTCAACTTCCCAAGGCCATAACTTGGTCAATTTTTATGAGATGAAATATTTCCAAGTTGCAAAATCAAATTCAAGATGTATAATTAAACTTTTATGTTTGGAGTGAGGGCAAATTCAACTTTTATATGCATGTGATATGAGGTTACATTATAGGTCATTTTTGACTTATACCATTGAACAAGTGATTTTTCCAAACTTCAAAAATGCATAACTCTATGATTATAAATCCAAATGACATGAAATTGGTGACCATTCTGAAGGTCTTTGAAATAGCTACAACTTTTGTGAATACACTTTTCTCATTTGAAGCTCACATGAAAAGTTAAGTAAGGTGGAATATTGAGATACATGGCTTAAGTAAGGTGGAACATGTTGAAATTTCCAAACTTCCACCAAAAAATTCTCCATGTTCCCAGCTCCAAATGAAAAAGTGTTGAACATCAAACTTGTTCCCCTTGATCCAAGATTTCCAAACAACCCAAGTTCATGCATTTTGGATGAGGTTTGCTAGGTCTACGCATGGCTTTAACAGGGCTACATCATTGGAAAGAATCAATTGCACAAACTTCAGTTCACAATGCCTTGCCATTCAAGCTTCATTCAGACCTCAATTGGAATCATTTTGGACCTTTTTGCATTGCATCATGGGCCTGTACATGCCCATGCACTCGTGCCATCAACATTTTCAATTTTGGACAGTTTTTGAAGTGTGCAAATATCATTCCCTTTGGCTATAAATAGAAGGCCTCTGAGCTCATTTGAAGAAGACTTTGCGCGCTAGCTTTTCCCCCCATTGAGACCCTCTCATTCTAAAGGAAAACCTAAGAAATTTCAATTTGAAATTTGAGTTTGAATCTCAACTGTTGGAGATTCAAGAACTCCAGGATCCAAAGCCTTGCAACCTCTCTAATCATTTCCTACTAGCTTCTTAAGTGTGATTAGATCGTGTTTGGAGCAAGCAACGTCAAGAACTGCATAACATTGAAGGTATTTCAGAAAACTTCATCTCTTCGATTGTCACTCAATTTTACTCAATTCTCTTGGATCTTTGGTTATCTGAAGTCCTACCAATGTAGGCAAGAAGATTGAGTTGCTTAGAGGTCAAATCGAAGCAACTCAGTTGACACACCTCAAAATTCAACTCCTCATATCTTTCTATATATGTGGAGTTAGTTAAAATTGAGGTCAGATTCGTGCTCTACGCCTTTTTTTCTTTCAGATCATGTCCTCCTTTTTTATTTTGGTGATGGTTGAAGGTGGACCAGTCCGTTGAGGTCCACCGGAGAAGAAGACCGGAGTTACAGCTCCGGCTGTGTGTTGGCACGTCTCCAACCATATGATCCTTTTCAAATGTTTTAATCTCACGCGTTGGTTCTTAATACCATCCCTGCAGCGCATTGACTAATGTCTATTGTGGAACGCCCGCTGAGGACCACTTGATCTGCCACCTCAATTAATGAGGGAGATCAAGTGGTCCACGTTTTTTTTTTTATTTTCTGATTTTCATTTTAATCCTTTTATTTTCATTAATTCATATTAATTTTAATATTGATCCAAAAAATATGAGAGTTTCACCAAAAAATTTCAAATAATTTCATCTTCCATATTTTGAATTAAAATTATTTTTTGGATCATTATTAATATTTTTCATAATTTAATTGATTTTGTGATTATTTTTAATTGTTTAAATATACTTTTAAGTCTTTAAAAATTCTGAATTTTTTTCTCCAAGGTCCTTTGACCTTGTTTGGCCTATGATAAATCTCATGGCCATTTCTTTGGTGTTTTGATGAGGTTTTAGGAATTTGACAAACCATATTTATTTTAAATGCCTTATTTTAGTATTTTTAATTTGAATAAATGCCAATTAATTGTGTTGACCATTTGTGATGACTTGTTTGAGTTTGACTCTTGTTGTTGAGCCTTGGTCAAGGTTGATTTGACTTTGTCAAGTTAATATCTTTGGATTTAGGGGATTGATGGAATGTACATTCCATCTCCCAAAATGAATGGATGATATTAATTTGGTAAAAGTCCTCCTTTGACCAATTTGAGTTTTGATCCATTCCCCTCCCTCTTCATCTCATTCCTCTTCTTTATGCATTCATATCATTTGGCCTATGATATCTCTAAGTCCTAAGACTAGTTGATTGAAAAATCAACATAAGTATGGATGAGATTAGACCATCTCTTTTATATATTATTTTTGTGTGTGGTATGTTTCATGAGCATAGTCCATTATACTATGTCTCTAACATGCATTATCTCAAAAATTCTATTGCCCGACCTCAAATAGTTGTGACTTCTACATAAGTCCAATTACGATTGCTTAACATATCGCTAAATTTGTGACACAAAAGGCATAACATTCTAGTTAGTGAGATTGTAAGTCTCCCTTCTTTCATGGTATTGTGTGGAAACTTAGTATTTTTCCTTCCTTTGGAGATGTCTTAGCTCAAGGATCCATACTTGTGATAAGTGGGTTGAGTGCTCTCCAAAGAATGACTTAAAATGAAAAGCAAAAGCAAAACAATACTAACTTCTAACTCATTAACAACTAACTTTTAATTTCAAGCCATTTACTTTAATGTCATTTAATTTTAGCCTTTATTCATTTGCCATTATTCATACCATTCTAATTGTTTATGTTAATGCAATTTTCACTTTGTCCATTTGGACCATATTGTGTGATATATCTTGTTTGTGTATACTTTGCTTGTTTGTGTGGTCTTTGACCATTATTGTACATAATAACAACAAAAACCCTAAAAAACTTTTGTGTGGACTGTTGGATTGATCTTGGACAATTGGACTTAGAATTTAGGCAAAATTCCTATGCTAAAGGACTTGGCCAATGCCAACTTTCTGTGGAACCAAGTGCTTGCAATCTGGAACTTCATATGATACATCATTCCAGATTCCTTTGAGTTCATCTGCAACATGATCATTGTGAAGCTGTTATTTTGAACCTGTGACTTGTGGAATTCATCAGTTACATGGGCTAATTTGAAGAAGATCATGGAGTGGCTAAAGCTTGGATGTGGCTATCTTTATTTGATGCCTTTGCTCTTCAAGATTGATATAATTGTGCATTTGTGTTTTGCTTAATTCTAAATGTCCAAGGGAATTTGGGTTTCTATTGACATTCTTGTCTATTGGATTGCTACCCATCGGTCAGATCTTTTCAACTCTTAACTTTTAATTTTGTGTATAGGATTAGTCTCTTCATCTTCTCCCCATTTCTTTAATTTCAAAATCTCTTCCCCCTTTTAAAATTTTCTTTGTTTAAACTTATTTTATTCTAAACTTTGACCACTTTGCAAAAAGATAAAAACTTTGGCCTTATGCCATTGCATTTTCAAACTTCGTTTCTTAAATCAAACTTGTAAATAAACTTAACTATACTTGACTGAAACTTTCAAAAGCCAAAAAGAACAAACTCATTCAAACCATTTTCAGGCCTTTTGTGCCTTTCAAACTTAATTTTTGTTAAAATCAATGCATCCACTTTGAAATTTGTATCACGAACTACGAGGTTTTGATCCCTCATTTTTTTTGGTACGTAGGCACAAGTCCGAAGGTCTTGTCAAACAATAAAGTATAATTAATGAATTCTTTTATCATCCCCCCATTCTATTTGTTTGTAAACATCATTTTTGTACCAAATACATATGCGCACAATAAGGGCTCCCTAGGAGTACCTAGGACACTTTGGGTGCTAACACCTTCCCTCTGTGTAACCAACCCCCTTACCTATAATCTCTGACATTTTATTAGTTTTGATTTGAAAACTTCTTACTTTTGGGTTTTGTTCATACTTTTTCCCTTTTCCCTTGGAAACAATAAAAGCACAGTGGCCACTCTTGTTATTTGATGTCTAGCTTATCCATAGCTTGATGATCATGAATTTACCGCTACACTTGGCTCTGAGCAGCTAGTACCGACTCCATCATGGCAGTCAGTCGGGCGATCTCGTCCTTCAGTTCTCTGTTCTCTTGCTCCAAATGTTCCATGATTCTGATATGATTGGCGCGAGTATTGTACCGACGAGTCAGCCTGGCTAAAGCACAGAAGAACCACCAATGAGACATCTGGTGAAAGAGAAACCTGCTTATGCAAATGATGCATGAAATGCACTGCTTGTTTATTTATTTTTATTTTCAAGGAACTTACTATATCATTTGCATATATATATATATATATATATATATATATATATATATATATATATATATATATATATATATATATATATATATATATATATATATATATATATATATATATATATATATATATATATATATATATATATCAACAATTGTAATCATTTTTATATGACCAAAAATCTCTTTTCATTTATATAATTGGAAGGATTACACTGAGTACAGTTTCAGAAACCAAATGAAAAATACAAGAGAAAAGGAGACTAGTCATGCTAAGGATCCCTAACAACAATGTCAGAAGACCTAGCTAAAGGCACGTACTTCCTCTGAATGCGTCGAATCTCGGTCTCAAAAGAAGCCTTCATCTGAGTCTTCTCGAGGACAAGTTGATCAATAATCTTCTTCCAAGCAATGAAAGGCTGAGGTATGCTAGAAGGTGAAACTTCCGACTCTCTCTGTCTCTTTGTCACTCAGTCTTCAAGTAACTCGATAAGTGCATCTTTGTCCTTAGACTCCAACTGCAATTCTTCATGCTTCTTACTCAAAGCACGGAAATGCTCTTCCCACATATCTTTCTCTTGCTTCATCTTGGCGAGCGCGTCTTCCAACTCCTCTACATCTTGGTTAGGGAGAGTTAATGGCTCAACCACAACCATGGACATAAGTCTTTCACAAGCATACAACATCTTCAATTCCAAAGCTCTCTTTTTCACTCAAAGTGTGTAAGCTTCCAAAGCTACACAATTGTGCAAACCAAGCTCAGATTTTCCTTTCCTATGCACATTATGCCAAGCATGCACAATCTTCTGCTTCAAATATTGGGGATCTTTACCCTCTTGATAGAAAAGACCTTCTAACAAAGTGTTATTAGGTTTGTCTCTCAAGGGGAACCCAAGTTGACGACGAGCCAAAGCAGGGTTGTAGTTAATTACTTGTTGTGTACCAATGAGAGGCACATTAGAGAATTCACCACAACTATCAATAATATCCAAACTGCTCAAAGAGGGATCATACCAAACTATATCATCATTAGTGAGAGACATAAGTCACTCAGACCACCGTAGACATTGTTTGTTCTCCACAAAAGCAGGTGTCTGAGGCAAGTGCAAAATAAACCACTTGTACAGAAGAGGAGTGCAACAGACAATAGTTCCTCCACCCTTAGAATTCCTTAGATGCAAAGAGAAATACATATCACGCAACAAAGTAGGCACAAGATTCCCAATGAATAAAAGTCTAATGGCATTAACATCAACAAACCTGTCAATGTCAAGGAACAAAGCTATTCCATAAATGAGCAGCACAAAGATAGCTTCAAAAGCATCCACACTACCGTCTTGAGAAAAAGCAGTAGCTTCCTTGATGAGGAAATCATATGGCAACCCAAACAATCCTCCTTTCTTCAGCCAACGAGCCACTATCTCAGACTTCTTCAAGTGAAGAGCTTCAGCAACGAGATTAGATCGAGGAATCTCCTCCAATCCACTAAAAGGTACTATACTAGAAACAGGTATTCCCATGAGATGGGCATACTCCTCCAACGTAGGCACAAGCTGATAATCAGGAAAAGTAAAACAACGGTAGAGAGGATTATAGAACTGCACCAACACACTCAAGAGTCCTTCAACCACATCAGCAAACAAGATAGATAGAATCTTCCCATGACGTTGTTTAAAGTCCAAGGGATCTAATACAAAAGATTCTAGCTTCCTTAACTCCTTCAAGTCGGGACATCTGAAACTGTACTTCTTAGTGTTCCTTCGTCCACAATCCATGGTCTGAAATTTTTTGCAAATAATACCTCAGTTCCTTGAAATTTTCGTGTGATGAATGTTATGATGCGCATGAATGCATGAATGTAACAATCACAAATAAGGGATCACACACAAGTCAAACAATCAAAGGTCAAGGGATGAATCAAGTCATTGTCAAGATCAATCATCCTTTTTGGTGGATTATGGTTTACACCTTATCGACACCCAAGTTCCATTGATATTGACAAGACTTGATTGGATCAACCAAGAATCAAGAGTTTGTTGTGAGTCACGAGCATGGAGTCTGGGTAAGAACCATCCCAAAGGAGTGTACTAAGGATAAAAACCTGTAGATCATGTTCTAAAAAGTTCCCGGAGTCTTAATTCCATCTATCGGATATTACAGGTTAAGATGAATGACTCATCGACCCATAATATTCTCAAGAGAAACTCGTCTGAGTGTAGCATTGCGTAACAACTGTTATCAAGTCTACACTTGAACAGTTTCCGCACTACGTCCTAAATAGGCCAAGAGGGGGGAAATGTTCTACGGTCCTCAGCTTCTCGGACGCAAATTAGAGATAGTAATGCCTAACCACAAATACTTGTGTGACATTTCCAAATCCAAAAGAGTCTCCACTAAGCAGATGGGTCTCAAGCCAACTTGTTAAGGACTACTCCACACAAGTCGAACATGACTATACCATCTACCTATCTTAATTGCACTCAAGTTTAGGTTAGAACTTATCTCACCACTCAAAGATCACCAAGCACAACAAGCAAATTATATCATACAAACAAATATACAAACATCACATATATACAATTATATACACACAAAAAAGTAGGCTAAACCCACTGGAGACTACTCCCCAGCAGAGTCGCCACTTAATTTATGTAGCGGAAAATTCATGATCATCAAGCTATGGATAAGCAAGACATCAAATAACAAGAGTCGCCACCGCGCTTTTATTATTTCCAAGGGAAAAGGGAAAAAGTACAAACAAAACCCAAAAGTAAGAAGTTTTCAAATCAAAACTAATAAAATGTCAGAGGTTACAAGTAAGGGGGTTGGTTACACAGAAGGAAGGTGTTAACACCCAAAGTGTCCTAGGTACTCCTAGGGAGTCCTTTTTGTGTGCATGTGTATTTTGTACAAAATGATGTTTACAAATAAATAGAATGGAGGGATGAGAAGAGAATTTATTAATTATATTTTTGTGTTTGACAAGACCTTCGGACTTGTGCCTACGTACCAACATAAAAATGAGGGATCAAAACCTCGTAGTTCATGATACAAATTTCAAAGTGGATGCATTGCTTTTAACCAAAAAATAAGTTTGAAAGGCACAAAGGCCTGAAAATGGTTTGAATGGATTAGTTCTTTTTTTTCTTTTGAAAGTTTAAGTCAAGTATACTTAAGTCTATTTGCAAGTTTGATTAAGAAAAGATTTTGAAAATGCAATGGCATAAGGCCAAAGTTTCTATCTTTTACAAAGTGGTCAAAGTTTAGAACAAAACTAGTTCAAACAAAGAAGATTTTCAAAAGGAGGGAGATATTTTGAAATTAAAGCAATGAGGAGGAGATGAAGAGACTAATCCTATGTACAAAATTAAAAGTTAAGAGTTGAAAAGATCTGACCGATGAGTAGCAATCCAATAGACAAGAATGACAATAAAAACCCAGATTCCCTTGGACATTTAGAATTAAGCAACACACAAATGCACAATTATATCAATCTTGAAGAGCAAAGGCATCAAATAAAGATAGCCACATCCAAGCTTTAGCCACTCCATGATCTTTTTCAAATTTGGCCATGTAGCAGATGAATTCCACAATGCCATAAGTCACAGGCTCAAAATAACAGCTTCACAATGATCATGTTGCAGATGAACTCAAAGGGATCTTGAATGATGTATCAGATGAAGTTTCAAATTGCAATCACTTGGTTTCACAAAAGTTGGCATTGGCCAAGTCCTTTAGCATAGGGAGGTTGCCTAAATTCTAAGTCCAATTTGTCCATGATCAAGTCAACAGTCCACACAAAAGTCTTTTAGGGTTTTTTGTTCTTATTATGTACATTAATGGTCAAAGACCACACAAACAAACAAAATATACACAACCAAGATATATCACACAATATGGTCCAATTAACATAAACAATTAGAATGACATGAATAATGACAAATGAATAGAACTTAAAAATTAAAGTGCATTAAAATAAAGAACTTGAAATTAAATGTTAGTTGTTAATGAGTTAGAAGTTAATATTGTTTTGCTTTTACTTTTTTAAGTCATTCTTTGGAGAACACTCAATCCAGTTATCACAAGCATGGATCCTTGAACCAAGACATCTTCCAAAGGAAGGAAAAAAGGCCAACTTTCCACACAATACCATGAAAGAGGGGAGACTTACAATCTCACTAACTAGAATGCTATGCCTTTTTGTGTCATAAATTTAGCGCTATGTTAAGCAATCATAATTGGACTTATGTAGAAGTCACAACTATTTGAGGTTGGGCAATAAAATTTTGGTGTTAATTCATGTTAGAGACATAGTATAATGGACTATGCTCATGAAACATACTACACACAAAAAGGATATGCAAAAGAGGTGGCCTAATCTCATCCATACTTATGTTGATTTTACAATCAACTAGCCTTAGGACTTAGAGATATCATAGGCCAAATGAGATGAACGCATAAATAATGGGAATGAGATGAAGAGGGAGGGGAATGGATCAAAACTTGAATTGGTCAAAGGAGGACTTTTACCAAATTAATATCATCCATTCATTTTGGGAGATGGAATGTACATTCCATTAATCCCCTAAATCCAATGATATTAACTTGACTAAGTCAAATCAACCTTGACCAAGGCCCAACAACAAGAATCAAACTTATACAAGTCACCACAATAGGTCAACACAATTAATTGGCATTTATTCAAATTAAAAATACTAAAATAATACATTTAAATAAAATATGGTGTGTCAAATTCGTAAAACCTCATGAAAACACCAAAGAAATGGCCATGAGATTTATCATAGGTCAAACAAGGTAAAAGGACCTTGGAGAAAAAATTTCAAAATTTTTAAAGACTTAAAAGTATTTTTAAACAATTAAAAACAATCAAAAATCAATTAAATCATGAAAAATATTAATAATGATCCAAAAAATAATTTTAATTCAAAATATGAAAGAGGAAATTATTTGAATTTTTTTGGTGAAACTCTCATATTTTTTGGATCAAAATAAAAATTAATATGAATTAATGATAATAAGCTAATTAAAATAAAAAATTAGAAAATAACAAAAAACATGGACCACTTGATCTCCCTCATTAATTGAGGTGGCAGATCAAGTGGATCAGCGTGCACGTTCCATGGTGCACTGTAGTCAACGCGATATAGGCTTGGTATTTAAAATCAACGCACGAGATTAAAACATTTCAAACTCATCTAATGGCTCTTAACACTTCCAGCTCATCGCCGGAGCCAAAGGCCGGTCATCTTCTCCGATGACCCTGGCCGGACTGGTTCAGTCATTACCACATCATAAATGACAAAAGAGGACATGATCTGAAAGATAAAATGGTGTAGATCACGAATATCACCTCAATTTTAAATAACTCCACATATATAGAAAGATATGAGGAGTTGAATTTTGAGGTGTGTCAACTGAGTTGCTTCGATTTGACCTCTAAGCATCTCAATCTTCTTGCCTACATTGGTAGGACTTCAGACAACCAAAGATCCAAGAGAATTGATGAGAATTGAGTGAGTATCGAAGAGATGAAGTTTTCTGAAAATTACCTTCAATGTTGTGCAGAACTTGATGTTGCTTGCTTGAAACACGATCTGATCACACTTGAGAAGCTTGCAGGAAGTGATTAGCAAGGGTGCAAGGATTTGGATCTTGGAGTTTTTGAATCTCCAACAGTTGAGATTCAAACTCAATTTTCAAATTGAAAATTCTCAGGTTTTCCTTTAAAATGAGAGGGTTTGTATTGGGGGGCAAAGCTGGCACGCAAGGTCTCTCTGAATTGAGCACAGAGGTCATGTATTTATAGCACGAGGGAGTGATATTCGCACACATGAAATTTTGTCCAAATTTAGAAATTTTCAACACTTTTTCATTTGGAGCTTGGATCATGGTGAATTTTGAGGTGGAAGTTTGGGAATTTCAACATGTTGAAATTTTTTCTAAGTTTCAAGCCATATATCTCAATATTCCACCTTACTTAACTTTTTATGTGAGCTTCAAATGAGAAATGTGTCTTCATAAAAGTTGTAGCTCTTTAAAAGAACTTTAAAATGGTCACAAGTTTAATGTCATTTGGATTTAGAATGATAGAGTTATGCATTTTTGAAGTTTGGAAAAATCACTTGTTCAATGGTATAGGTCAAAAATGACCTATAATGTATCCTCATATCACATGCTCATAAAATTTGAATTTGCTTCCACTCAATACATGAAAGTTGAATTAGAAATCTTGAATTTGATTGTGCAACTTGGAAATATTTCATATCATAAAAATTGAGCAAGTTATGGCCTTGGGAAGTTGACTTTCAAATTAAGGTTTAGACAAAATAACCTATAATGTTTCCACATAGAAAATGATTTCCAATAAAAACTAGCTCTAGGTCTAAACATGAAAGTTGTTTGTAATGTTATTTAGAGTAACTTTACTCTTGGAATAATTTTCATATGGTGATAATTGTAGGAGATAGGGTCTAGGGAGACCCAATTTTGATGAGATGAATTCATCTGGCCAACCACCATCAACCAACTTGCTAACCTTCAATTATCTTGACTTTCTTGGATCATGGTAGATCATATATGCAAAAGATGACGAATTTTGAAGTGTACCTTGAAAAATTTGATCAATTGGTGAGATTGCTTGTTGAAGAAGTTACTCAAGATACCCAGTCAAACTAGGGTTTCCAAGGCAAATCACCCCCAAGCTCTTGAAGAAAACTTGATCAATATGACATGTAGAGATCAATGGAACTCATATATGACGCTAACAACCATTCTTGGATCAATTCATGGTTGTGCTCCTGGTCATGAGGGTCTCAAACCCTAGATATGAACTTGATATATCAATGGTGATCATGCCCTACCTACAAAAGAATTAGGCAAATGCAAAGACATATTTTTGGTATTTTGGTTAGTAAAATGATAATATACAAGTATGATACAATCACATGGTGCTTGGTGATCTCTCCCAAAACAAACCCAATGAAAGGGGTAAAGAGGATGCCAAGGTATGATCCCATTGCATATGATGAAATTGCGTGAGGGATCTTAGGGTCAAAATTGGGGTCTTACACACGCCTTCCACCATCATCTCTGTTTTCAACCACATCTTCCTTAAACAAGCCAAACACAACCCGCACTTTTCGTTTTTCTAGACGAAACAACCAAATGTACCCTTCATTTTTTTTGAGTCTTCTCGATAAACACTCTCCATAATCATCTTTTTTCTCTAACTTATTTTCCATAAAACTCACAAACAACATAATATATAGCCATCTCTCACTCTCACATAAAAGAAGGATCCACCACTCACCAGCCGCGGGGGGACCTCCATTAAAACACAATAGCATAGCCTCCTCACACCATTGCAAAACCATACAAACTCCATCGTGTTTGTTCATCTTTCATAACACTCTCCTCCCCTTCTCCATGAACACACCCATGTACACAACCATGTAAATCGAACTTCACAACCACAATAACGACACGTAACGTCAACTACAACACAGACCACAAATCTCTCGTCATTGCAACAAAGATTTTTGGCCATTATTCTGTCTAAATCATTAACCAGGAAAGTGTACGACGTACTTCGAAACAACTTCATTGCCATCTATTTCCTCCGCCATAGTGAAACAACAAAACAAACATGTTCTGCACTTTCACCGTTAAATACATACGAATCACCGAAAACCACTCGTTACGCACACCACAAGAACCCGGCCTCTATTGTTTCGTAAAGAGCCACCGCTTTTCTCCTCCAGATCTAAGCGTCTCTCAGTGGTAGTTTCCTTTCCTTTTTTTTGTTTCTTCACTTTGATTATAGGGTTGTTATTGTGTTTGTGTTCATATGAAGTTATTTTTATTGTTGGTAGAAGTTAGCTTTACTAGTTGGGTACTTGCTGTGTTATCCACATATTATGAGGATTTCTTTTTGTTGCAGTATTTTTTTCATTAAAAATGAGAAGGATATTATGCATTTGTGTGCTTACTTTTGAACACTACTTCGATAAAAGGAGAGATGGTTATTTTTTTCAGCTTTTTTTTGTGTTTTTTTTGCGTGCTAAGTGTCGTGTTTTGGTTGGTGGTGTTTTAATTTTGAAATCCCAGTTCTCCAAGGAGCGTTCCATTTCCTTCCTATGCAGCATTTTCACATTTTATATATTTATTTATTTATTTTATTATTTAATAGTGATATTAGAATTAAGATTAGTTTGGTTTAGACAATTGGGTTTGGGTTTATTTTCTTTTCTACTTGCACCCTCATTTATTAATATGCACTTCTTGTTTCTATTTATTTGATTTATTATTATTATTATTTATCTTGATTTAATTTAATTTTTTTAGTAATTATTTATTTAAGTAAATTTTTATTCATTTTTATTATTTTCTTTTAATTTCTAAGTAGATCGCTTGATTATTTGTTTAGTCGTTCTCATGTGTCTTAGTCGATTAATTAGTTAATTTCTTTATCGATGTCCATACTCTCACGTGTAAATAAGCATGCTCAACATCTTACTAACATTTCAATTTCACTAACTTTCCATAATTTCAACATTCAATTTCATTTTTCTAATCACCTTCAAATATAATTTCAAACCTTTGTAGATTAATCACCTTTAATTTAACTTCAAATATTTTTCTCAATAAAATTTGCCGAAAAAGATTACCCTGGATGGAATATCCAGTCGTAATCCCGAATATTAGGCCCAAGTTGTAAGAGCTTGTAAGCCCTATGTATTCGTCTTCTCTTCAAAATACTATAATATTCAAATCTTTTTCTCAATAAAATCTGAAGAAAAAGATTACCCTGGATGGAATATCCAATCGTAATCCCGAATATTAGGCCCAAATTGTAAGAGCTTGTAAACCATATGTATTTGTCTTCTCCTCTAAAACACTTGTAAATATTCAAATCATTATCATAATTAAAATTGGAAGAAAAAGATTGTCTGGGTGAAAGGTACAAATGTAGTCCCGAGTATTAGACCCAAGTTGTAAGAGCTTGCAAGTCATAAATAATCATCTTTCAAACCCAAAAATACTTTCAACCAATCATAACCTTTTTTTATCGCCGTGCGATTGATCAGAAAAACATTTTCATAAACGAAAGACATCTTGTCTTAAGATGATGCAAAGCAGTGCTTCATCCATAATTGTTGAGTTGAGATAAGTGACGTTTTTCCGAATGTTGATTTGTAAATCGATTCGATGTAGTGTATACGTACGCTCCTCATTTGTTTTGGGTAAAACAATGTTTTTCATCGACTAATACAATATAGCTTTTGCTAAAATCGACCAACAAAAAAACATTTTCTACCCAGAACTACGTAAGCATTGAGTTCTCTATTGAGATACGTAGGAGCAGGATTGTGAGATCTTGTCAGGCCCATTAATAAAAAACTTAGGTTTAGCCCCCTCTATTGCAAAAATCCAAAAAACATCTTCTCTTTTATTTTGATCATATTATTCTTTCTCTCACAATAACTTGAGAAGCCTAATATTTCTAAGCTAACACTGATGCGCATAATTAACCTAATGGTTTCCGTTGATTACAACGGACGTGAGGGGTGCTAATACCTTTCCCTTGCATAATTGACTCCCGAACCCTGATATTGGTTGCGACGACCATAATCATTGTCGTTCTTTTCTTGGGTTTTATCGATATTTCCCCTTTACTTTTAGGAATAAATAAAGTTCTGCGGTGACTCTATTCAGTCTATCACGCGAGCGTGCGATTGCGCTTCGCTAAGTCGTGTTCTTATTTTTCGAGGTGCGACAAATGGCGACTCTGCTGGGGACAAAGATTTCCCTAAGTGTGTCAAGCCTAGTTAGGTCATTTGTGTGCATTTGTTTGTTTACTTGTGTAGCTTTTCTTTTTTACTTTTGTTATTTTTATTGCCATATTGATATAATCTGTTGTATTGGTTCCATTATGCTTTGGTACTTGGATACTTTGATTGCAAACCTTTAGGGAAATACTTTTTACCCGAGTCTCGAGTAAAAACATAAGATAGGACGAGGTTGAGTAGTGTTGGTTCACGAGATGAATTTCTCGTTGGGTTAGTACGGGAACATCACTTAGAGTAGATCCTTTGGAGGATGTTGTTGCCCGACAAGTAAGTTACTGTAAGCTTCGATATTTTCATCAGGATACATGACTCCAAGGAACTTTTGTAGAACCTTAATCCTTTGGCCAACTAGGAATGATGGTTGCATAGTAGGGGCCGCGAGATGAATTTCTCGTTGGATCGATGCGAGAACCTCACTTAGAGTAGATTCTTTGGGTGGAGTTGACGCCCGACAAGTAAGTTGCCGCAAGCTTCAAACAGTCTCGTGGATCCATGACTCTGGGAACCTTTGTAACCCTAGATCATACCCCATGAGAACCTATTCTTGGAAAGCAATCAGACTCATCAGTACCTCAGACTTTTGAACCTTTGTATTGAAAAAAAACAAATATAAATGGGTTGTATTGCATTCATTCACATTCCATTGCATCTGCATCTCATCAGAATGCATATCATTTTCTAGACAAAATACAAAATACTCATCCATCCTTTGTCTATGATCAACAAAGTGATTCCCAACACGCGTTTAGAATAAAGAACCATGTCTCAGGATATGATGGACGAGAAAAGGAAAAGTCAAGAAGCATTGAAAGAGGAATTAAATATTTTAAAAAGCCATATGGGATGGGTCTTGGAAACCCTGCAAGCCTTATTGAGAAAAGAGGACCATCCAATACCAATTGATGCAATAGAGGGAGCTACTAATCCATATCCATCCGGTGTTACCCCAAGTCAAGGGCAATTCTATGTGGCAACTCCTCATCTACCGGCATATGGCCCTCCCTCAGGATGCCATCATTAACATCCTCTGGCTATTCCTCCTCAAAATCACCGAAGTCAGGTTCAGAACAAAAATCAGAATCAGAATAAGAGGAACAAAGATCACAATGACCCGATTATGGTTCCATATAGCAAGCTCTACCCGCAATTGATCCAAAATGCTTTGGAGACCCCTCGAGCTCTCACACCTATGTCACCATACCTGCCATGGTACACTCCAAATGCAACATGTGAACTCAATAAAGGGGCAGTGGGACATGACCTGGATTCTTACATAGCGCTGAAAGCCTTAGTACGAGAACTAATTAACAAAAAGAGCTTAGCCTTTGAAGAAAGACCACCCGAGGGTCAAGTGCGGATACCATAGTGGAACGACGGGGAAATTCATCCAGGAATGCAAGATTTTTAAGTTCAAGCTGCAAAGATTGATTGACATAAGGTCAGTAACACTCAAGGAGGAAGGCTCAGGTACATATATCTTGATTTTTGGGTCAGGTAATGAGAAAGGCAAAGGACCCCTGAAGCCCCTCAGGATTTTGTACCACAAAGAAGAGGTCAGGGATGTGGCTAACGAGATATCATAGTTTCCTGGTAAGAGCATTGAGATATCACCTTGGATTTCCAATGTCATGACCCATGCCAACGGAAGCAAAGGAGAAGTGAGTAGTGGATCTAAGAGGGTTGCGTCCAACGATGAGATTGAAGGAAAAGAATTCAAAGATCGCCGTGCCAATGTCAAAAATCTTGTTGATCCCAACTATCAAGTGGCTGAAAATGACAAGTTAGAAATGCCCAAAGTGCCATACCAACAACCCCTACCTTTTGGTCTTCATTACCAATAATCCTGGTTTGCTCCTCATCCCAATCAACGAGCCCAATGAAGGTGAGAAAAACAAGAAAGGGGGGGTTTGAATTGTTTGAAAAAATAAGCGCTTTTGCAAAATGAAATCACACAATGATTTTATACTGGTTCGCTTATAACACAAAGCTACTCCAGTCCACCCGGCCAAGGTGATTTCGCCTTCAACAAGGACTTAATCCACTAATCTTGAAAGATTACAAACAACCCCTAAGAGAAAAGAAAATCTCTTAGTCCTCTCAAGTCTACAGACTACAAAGAGTCACTTGAGGAAATCAAATAAAAATAGATACAAGATGTGTAATCTAGAGTGCTTCTAAGAAAGCAAATATTACAAACTTAAGAACAAATTTTTCACTTGATAAGCAAAAGCTTAGTGAAAATCTTTGAAGAACAAAGATGTTTTTCTTGAGCGTGATATGATTTCAGTATAGTTTTGGCTAGTGATTTCTTCGTGTTTACTGAATGAGATTTCTTCTCTATTTATAGGAGTTGAAGTAGAGTTGAAGTAGCGTTGAATCTGTTGGATATTGAGATGTAATTACGCCATTCCATTAATAGCTTCTGCAGTAGACTTTTTCACTTAGAAGTGACTACTTACCACAATTAGTATCTTCTCTCTTGGAAGTGGAGATTAACGTCTCTTTCTAATTGAGGAAATCTATTTGCAGAACTTTAACTTGGCTTAAACGTTACTTCATCATGATTAACAATTCTGATTAGAGTCTTTGTGTATCTGGAGAAACTGGCTTCTGATGTTATCTCTTGAGAGTTCAGAAATCGCTGATAACTTCAGAATTTACAGAAGGCATTTGTTCAGAGTCAGAGCTTCTAGACTTTACTTCATGTTCAGATGCTTCTGATACTTTGTAGTTTTGTCCAGAGTCAGAGCTTCTTGAAACGAGATTCCTCTTTAGATTCTTCTGATACTTGAGATTTTGCATCTGATCTTGTTTTGCATCTGATGACATCATCAGATTTATTTCTTCTTTCTTTAGAACCTTGCACACTTAGAAACTTTTCGTTAGGGTGCCATTTTTGGTTTCATCCTTTGTTATCATCAAAATCATGGAATCTATTGTAGAACTATTTTTGTTCTTACAATCTCCCCCTTTTTGATGATGACAAAACAAATAAAATTATCAGATGAAACATGAAAAATATTAGATCAGATAGACAAAAGCTCCCCCTGAGTTAGTACTAGGGAGTTCAGAAGTTCTTACCAGAGCTTTCCAAGCAATAAGATTTCTGAAAATTTTCTGCAATTTCTTAATTTAATGTTAGAATTATTTAATCAGAGCTATTATTTAATCAGAGCTAATTTTATCAGAACTATTTCTACAATTGTTGCAGAATGCTTAAGGTTTTAGACATAGTTTTCATCAGAGCTATTTAATAATTTCTCCCCCTTTTTGGCATAATCAAAAAGGCACAAAACAGAAAAAGAATAATAGAGAGAAAAACACTTCATTAAACAAAAGCACAAAGGCAAGCAGCAGTCAAAACATCAGATTCAACAGAAATATCAGAGCTAAAAAAGAAAAGACAGAAGCAAAAACACTAGGCAAACAAAAGAAATCCTAAGTGCCTAAGGGTTTGGAGGAGGAGGAAGTCTCTGTAGTAGCATAGCAAACATATTCTGGAGGTTTTCATTCAGAGCGTCTTGCTTGTCCATCCTTGCCCGGAGCTCACTCTGATCTTGCTTGATCTCTTGCAGATCTTGCTTGATCTCCTTCAGAGTGTTAAGAATCAGAGGGATCGCAGAGGAAGACTCCCCCTGAATCAGAGCCTGCTGAGCTTCAGCTTCAGCAGCAGCTTGGGCTTCTGCATCTGCCTTAGCCTTGGCTTCAGCTTCCTGAATTCTCAGAAGTTCTGCTTCCTTTGCCAGGCGTTCTTCTTCCAATCTCTTAGCTTCTTCTTCAGCTTCCTTAGCCAACCTTTCTTCTTCTAATCTCTTGGCCTCAGCTTCTCTAGCCAGTCTCTCTTCCTCTAACCTTCTGGCCTCAGCTTCTCTAGCCAGTCTTTCTTGGAGTCTTTCCTCAGAGTCTCTGATGTAGCCATTTCTGACTTGTTCAGAGATACTCTTCAGCCTATAAGACTCAGAGGTCATCCAACTAATAACTCTGTTCCAGTGTGTCCTAACAGATTTAGGATCATCACTGACTTCAGAATTTTTAGCCAGAGACTTGATCTTCTGGACTGAGGATTCTGCAACCTGTATAATGGCCTCCTCAAGGGTAGGTGTGATAATTTTAGGTTCAGGTTCAGGTTCAGGAGTATTAGTTGGAGAGTTTGGGGAGCTGAGATTCAGAGAGGGAGTTTCAGTTTCTGGTTCTGGCTGGGGTTCAGATTCTGCTTCTGGTTGAAGTTCAGAATCTGGGGAAGAAGCATAGAGTGGGTTTACATCTAAGGGGTCAGAGTCTGGTTCAGGTACAGCGGGAATAAGTGGTGGAGTGATATAAGGTTCAGATGGTTGAATCACAGGTGGTTGGGTTTCAGAGGGTGTGGTGGTTGTTTGTGGTGGAAGTGGGGTTTGATTTTCAGAGGAGATGGTGGTTGTTTGTTGTGGAATAGAAGTTCGGAGGGGTGAGGTTACTTCAGTTTGTGTTTGAGTTTGTGGGGCGAAATTTTTAGCATAAATTTCAGCTATTGTTGGGGAGTTTGGGTCAGAGTGTTCTTGATCAGAGGACTCATGATCAGAGAACTCTTGGTCAGAAGAAGGGGAAAGGTAAGGTGGTGATTCATATTCAGAGGATGAGGAAGAGCTGTGGTGATATAGTTGATTAGGGTCAGAGGTTGTTGTAAAAGTACGGGCAATTTTTAGAACAGGTGGAGGTTGAGAGGTTCTAATGGTTGAAGGAGGGATTTCTGAGGTTGTAAAAATGGGAGGTGTTGGGAGAGGAGTAGAAGAAGCCATTACAGGTACAGAAGTAACAGGAGGAATGGACTTACCAGAAGAAACATTCAGAGGTGCTGAAGCTTTGGTGCCAGAGGTTTCTCCAAGTCTGGCTTTCTTTGCCTTCCTTGCTTCCTCAGCTATCTTCTTCTCAGAAAGGCCTCTTTTGTATCTGACCAGATCTTCTACAGAGTCCAGACAGTCTTCAAGGCGGAAATCAGAGATATCAATGCCTTCATCCAGACGATCCTGAAGGTAGATAGCAATGGCATCTCTGGGTTCATTCTTGAAGAATCTTTCAAGGCCATGAGGCATCTTCCTCTGATCCTTCAGAGCTTCCCAGGTCACATTCATAGTGGGCTTGACTCTGATGTCTTTGATGATTCCCATACTCCTCAGATTTCTGGCATTCAGAGGCTTTCCGACGTCAATTGCCAGATCATCCATACATCTGGTCTTCTCCAGAGCATCTACCAGCCCATGCTCAATGAAGATGTCAGAGAGCAATCTCCCCAGAGGAATGTAGGATCTGGGCTTCATATTATTCCTTGTTTCTCTGACTGAATCCCTCAGATATCTGAAGAGGAGAACAGGGAGGTTGATTGGAATACCCTTCTGAATACAGTAGAGGATGCATTTCTGATCAGCATTAATATAATCTGAAGAGTTGGAGGCTGGACGATGATGGATTGTTCCCAGAATAATCTTCAGCCAAACTCGGAGGTTCTGATGAAGCTCCTTGTTCTTAGATGGGTTTCCTTCAACATTTGCCTTGAAGATTGTAGGGTTAATGACTTCTGTAATGCGCTTGGACCTTGGAGGAATGTTGTAAATCCTTTTACCTCCAGCTTTTTCCATATTCAGCAAAGAAGCAATAGACGCTTCTGTGATAATGATCTTCACTCCCAGAACAAAATAAACGATGAACTCATCATCAGCATCTGCACATCTCCAGAATTCTTTCACCAGAAGAGGATAGATTGGACCATACAATCTGTTGAAGTAGGTTTCCCAACCTTGCTTGCGAAGATCTTCAGTTAAATCAACGCCATTTCTTTTCAAATTTTCAAAATCCACCAGCGATTCACACAGTACATCCAAACCTTCAAAGGGAGTAGAAAGATGAATGTGTTGTTCACGTTCCAAAATGTGAGGTTCTTTGTAAACTGGGGTCGTGGTAACATCTACAACCATGGGTGTTTGAGTGTTTGAGGTTTGGGGGTTAGAAGCAGCTTCCATTTGTTGGGAGAAGTTAAAAACTGCTTGCTCTTGAGGATTCATGACGAAGATTGAAGAAGAAGATGAAGAACTGAGAAGGTTGCAGAGAAAACTTCGAGAGAGGGTTTAGGGTTTAAGAGTGAGTGAGAGTGATAAGTGTGTGAAATGTGAGAAAAGTGTTTATATACTAAGGGTAAAAACACATGCAAAACGACACACATACCAGCGTTAGCACAAAAACCAAAATAGCACGTTTGGGGGAAAAATGATTACAGCTCATTAATGAATGTCTAATCCCAACAGTAAGCACACTGCTCAAGGAGATTTCAAGCGTTCTGACCTTTGATTTCTTTTGACAGCTGTCTAGAAGTTCTAGGGTTAGACGCATGTTCCCCACGTGTTGATGTTTCTGATCTTCAGGAATACCAAAGGATTTCTGAAGATTTCTAACTCAGATATCTTCTTAACTTGGTAGAAATATCAGAGTCAGAGGCAGAAGTGTATTTGTTTTTATCAGATTCTCATTTTACATGTTCAGAGCCAAATTTTACTCAGGGCAATTTTTAATGTTCAGATTTTCTAATATAAAACGAAATCTATCTTCAGCTAGAGGCTTAGTAAAGATATCTGCCCATTGATGTTCTGTATCAATGAACTTCAGCGTTACTATTCCTTTCTGAACATAGTCTCTAATAAAATGATGTTTAATTTCTATGTGTTTGGCTCTGGAATGTAGAATAGGATTCTTACTCAAACAAATAGCAGCAGTATTATCACAAAGGATAGGAATGTTACTCTCAAATATCTGAAGATCTTCTAGCTGATGCTTCATCCAGAGCATCTGAGTTGTGCACAGTGATGCTGAGATGTATTCTGCTTCTGCAGTTGATAGAGCAATTGTTGACTGTCTTTTGCTAGCCCAGGAGATTAAGTTGTTTCCCAGAAGCTGGCAATTTCCAGAAGTACTTTTTCGTTCTATTCTATCTCCTGCATAATCTGCATCACAATAACCAGAAAGCCTATACTCTGATGTTTTCTCATACATCAGGCCCAAGTTAGGAGTTCCTTTCAGATACTTAAGAATTCTTTTAACAGCTGTTAAATGAGATTCTCTAGGATCTGATTGGAATCTGGCACAAAGACAGACGCTAAAGAGAATATCAGGACGAGTAGCAGTCAGATAGAGAAGAGAGCCTATCATACCTCGATAGAGCTTCTGACAAACCTTGTTGCTTACCTCTTCCTTCTCCAGAATGCAAGTTGGGTGCATAGGAGTCTTTGCAGAGTTGCATTCAGACATATCAAACTTCTTCAGAACATCTTTAATGTACTTGCTTTGATGAATGTACGTGACTTCTGGAGTTTGATTGATTTGAATTCCCAGAAAGAACTTTAGTTCTTGCATTAGACTCATTTCAAATTCTGCCTGCATTAACTTAGAAAATTCTTGGCAAACAGAGATATTAGCAGAACCAAAAATAATGTCATCAACATAAATTTGGCATATCATGAGATCATTTTCATGATTTTTACAGAAGAGTGTAGAATCAACTTTCCCTCTGATAAAATTTTGTTCCAGAAGAAAATTGCTCAGACGTTCATACCAAGCTCTGGGAGCTTGTTTAAGTCCATATAAGGATTTCTTAAGTTTGAAAACATGTTCTGGAAAGTTTGAGTTTTCAAAGCCTGGAGGTTGATTAACATACACTTCTTCTGAAATATAACCATTAAGAAATGCACTCTTGACATCCATTTGGTATAATTTGATAGAATGATTAATAGCAAAAGATACAAGGAGACGAATAGATTCTAACCTCGCGACTGGAGCAAAAGTTTCATTATAATCAATACCTTCTTGTTGACTATAACCTTGAGCTACCAGTCGTGCTTTGTTTCTGACAACTTCTCCTTTCTCGTTCAGTTTGTTTCTGAAAACCCATCTGGTTCCAATGACATGAGTGCCTCTGGGTTTAGGAACGAGATCCCAGACATCATTCTTGGAGAATTGATCTAACTCTTCTTGCATAGCTGCCACCCAATCATTATCTTGAAGAGCTTCATCACAGGACGTAGGCTCAATCAGAGACACTAGTCCCAGAGGAATATCTTCAGAAGTTCTGAAGGTAGATCTGGTTCTAACAGGTTCATCTTTGTTTCCCAAAATCAAGTCTTCAGATACGTTGCTACGACTCTTGACTTTCCTTGGAATTTCTGGAGATTTAATTTCTTCAAAGTCTGGAGTGACAGTTGCTTCTGGAGTTTTCTCAGATTCTACCAGAGTGATTTCTAAATCTGCAAACTTTTCAACTAGCTTTGACTTTTCAGGGTCAAGCTTATCATCAAATCTAACATGAATTGATTCCTCCACAATTTTGGTTTCTGTGTTGTATACTCTATAGCCTTTAGAGCGTTCTGAGTATCCTAACATAATACCTTTCTGTGCTTTGGAATCAAACTTGTTTAGATGTTCTTTAGTATTTAATATAAAGCAAATGCATCCAAAAGGATGAAAATATGAAATGTTGGGTTTTCTTCCCTTACACAGTTCATAGGGAGTCTTATCCAGAATAGGTCTAATAGAGATTCTATTCTGAATGTAACACGCTGTATTTACAGCTTCTGCCCAAAAGTGCTTTGCTACATTTGTTTCATTGATCATGGTTCTGGCCATTTCTTGGAGTGTCCTATTCTTCCTCTCTACAACTCCATTTTGTTGTGGAGTTCTAGGGCAGGAGAAATCATGGGATATTCCATTAGAATCAAATAGTTCTTCAAAATCTTTATTTTCAAATTCTCCACCATGATCACTTCTGACTCTAACAATTTTAGAGTCAAATTCTTTTTGCACTTTAGAACAGAAACTGGTGAATACAGAGTGAGACTCACTCTTGTGCTTTAGGAATTTTACCCATGTCCAGCGGCTGTAATCATCAACGATTACTAGTCCATACTTCTTTCCATTGACTGATGCTGTTTTCACAGGACCAAATAAGTCAATGTGAAGAAGCTCCAGAGGCTTGGAGGTAGAAACAACATTTTTCTTTTTAAAAGATGTTTTTGAAAACTTTCCTTTCTGACAAGCTTCACACAGAGCATCTGAAGAAAACTTCAGTTTAGGTAGGCCTCTGACTAACTCAAGTTTAGTTAGCTGAGAAAGTTTCCTCATGCTAATGTGGCCTAAGCGTCTATGCCATACCCATTGCTCTTCGTGAACTGACATTAAACATTTAACATTTTGATCTTTTAAATCAGAAAGATTTATTTTATAAATGTTGTTTTTCCTCTTGCCTGTGAAAAGGACAGAGCCATCGTTCTGACTAATGGCTTTACACGTTTTTTGATTAAAGATTACATCATAACCGTTATCACTTAATTGACTTATGGATAACAAGTTATGCATTAATCCTTCTACATAAAGAACATCAGATATAGAGGGAAGAGTACCATTACCAATAGTTCCGGAGCCTCTGATCCTTCCTTTCTGATCTCCTCCGAAGCCTACAAAGCCAGCGTCTTTAAGTTCCAGGCTTTGGAACATAGACTTTCTTCCCGTCATATGTCGCGAGCATCCAGAGTCCAGGTACCATGATTGGTGTCTGAACTTTGCTGCATAGGATATCTGCAACATAGATAATCTTATCTTTCGGTACCCAGAATCTCTTGGGTCCTTTCAGATTAGTTTTCCCAGAGTTTCTTACAACTTTGGGTCTTCTAGCATTTTTAAATTTGTGTTCTTGTGTGTGTGTGTAGTGGTATGAAAAAGGCGATTTAATTTGGTTACTGGTAGAGGTTTGATTTTCCTCAGAATCATATCCAATTCCCCTTTTATTATTCTGACCTACTCCATAAATCATGGATGCCATAATACTCCTATTTATCCCATTCTTCAGAAATTGTTGAAAGGCTTCTTCATATTTATAAATAATTTCATTTGAAGTTTGTGGTGCTTGAGACAACACTTCTTCTAATTCTAAGCTTTTCGTTTTAGCTTCATCTCTTTCTAACGTTAAAGATGTGATTGTATCATCTCTTGCTAGAATTGTTGTCTCAAGTTTACTACACTCTTCAGATTTTGCTTTAAGAAGGCCTTTAATGTTTTTAACTTTTTGTTTTAATTTCTGAAGAGAGGTAAGAGTTTCTGATAAACATGATTCTAAGTCAGATCTAGAAAGTTCAGAAAATACCTCTTCAGATTCTTCATCTGAGCTGCTAGATGTGATAGCCATAAGAGCTACGTTGGCCTGTTCATCAGAGTCAGATTCTGATGATTCGGATTCACTATCGTCCCAGGTGGCCATTAATCCCTTCTTTGTTCTGAAGGCATTTTTCTTGAAGCTTTCTTTTTTAGAGTTATCTTTCTTCAGCTTGGGGCATTCATTTCTATAATGACCTGTTTCTTTACATTCAAAACAGGTAATATCTTTGTTAGGTTTACCTTTTGAAGTTGACTCTGATCGATCCCCTCTGGGTCTTGATCTTCTGAAGTTGTTGTTGTTCCTTCTTTTCCAGAGTTGCTTAACTCTTCTGGTTAGTAAGGACAGTTCTTCTTCATCATCAGAGTCTTCAGGTTCAGAATCGTCAGTATCTGCAGTTTCTGCCTGGAGAGCTTTGGTTCTGTCTGACTTCCGTCTTTCAGGTCTGGACTTCAGCGCCACTGACTTGTTCCTTTTCTGAGGCTCATCCTCCTCTAGTTCTATCTCATGGCTTCTGAGAGAACTAACAAGTTCTTCAAGGCTGATACTGTTCAGATCCTTTGATAACTTCAGAGCAGTAACCATTGGTCTCCATTTCTTTGGCAGACTTCTGATAATCTTCTTAACATGATCTGCAGTCGTGTATCCTTTGTCTAGCACTTTAAGACCTGCAATAAGAGTTTGGAATCTGGAAAACATAGCTTCTATAGCTTCGTCATCTTCCATCTTGAAGGCTTCATATTTCTGGATCAGCGCCAGAGCCTTCGTCTCCTTGACTTGGGAGTTTCCTTCATGGGTCATCTTCAGAGAGTCAAGTATATCTTTAGCCGTTTCTCTGTTGGTGATCTTTTCGTATTCGTTGTATGATATAGCATTTAGAAGTATTGTTCTGGCCTTGTGATGATTTTTGAACTCACGTTTCTGATCTTCTGACATTTTGCTTCTGGGAACTTCAGCTCCATTTGAGACTGGAGGTTTGTATCCATCTGTGACAATATCCCAGAGGTCAGCATCATAACCCAGAAAGAAACTTTCGATTCTGTCTTTCCAGTAATCAAACTTTTCTCCATCAAAAACAGGAGGCTTGGCATTGTAAGAATCTTTCTCATTTGAGTGGGCCATTTGTTTTTCTCGCACTGGATCTCTCTACACGGTTAAGTGTTTGATTTGAAAATCAATAACAGAGCCGGAGCTCTGATACCAATTGAAGGTGAGAAAAACAAGAAAGGGGGGGTTTGAATTGTTTGAAAAAATAAGCGCTTTTGCAAAATGAAATCACACAATGATTTTATACTGGTTCGCTTATAACACAAAGCTACTCCAGTCCACCCGGCCAAGGTGATTTCGCCTTCAACAAGGACTTAATCCACTAATCTTGAAAGATTACAAACAACCCCTAAGAGAAAAGAAAATCTCTTAGTCCTCTCAAGTCTACAGACTACAAAGAGTCACTTGAGGAAATCAAATAAAAATAGATACAAGATGTGTAATCTAGAGTGCTTCTAAGAAAGCAAATATTACAAACTTAAGAACAAATTTTTCACTTGATAAGCAAAAGCTTAGTGAAAATCTTTGAAGAACAAAGATGTTTTTCTTGAGCGTGATATGATTTCAGTATAGTTTTGGCTAGTGATTTCTTCGTGTTTACTGAATGAGATTTCTTCTCTATTTATAGGAGTTGAAGTAGAGTTGAAGTAGCGTTGAATCTGTTGGATATTGAGATGTAATTACGCCATTCCATTAATAGCTTCTGCAGTAGACTTTTTCACTTAGAAGTGACTACTTACCACAATTAGTATCTTCTCTCTTGGAAGTGGAGATTAACGTCTCTTTCTAATTGAGGAAATCTATTTGCAGAACTTTAACTTGGCTTAAACGTTACTTCATCATGATTAACAATTCTGATTAGAGTCTTTGTGTATCTGGAGAAACTGGCTTCTGATGTTATCTCTTGAGAGTTCAGAAATCGCTGATAACTTCAGAATTTACAGAAGGCATTTGTTCAGAGTCAGAGCTTCTAGACTTTACTTCATGTTCAGATGCTTCTGATACTTTGTAGTTTTGTCCAGAGTCAGAGCTTCTTGAAACGAGATTCCTCTTTAGATTCTTCTGATACTTGAGATTTTGCATCTGATCTTGTTTTGCATCTGATGACATCATCAGATTTATTTCTTCTTTCTTTAGAACCTTGCACACTTAGAAACTTTTCGTTAGGGTGCCATTTTTGGTTTCATCCTTTGTTATCATCAAAATCATGGAATCTATTGTAGAACTATTTTTGTTCTTACACCCAAGGCCTAAGATATCGAAATCAACATCAAAATCAGCCTAGCCCTTGAAATAACTTGGAAAGAATAAATAATCCTCGTCGTTCAATCCTCATGACATATAGCCAACTTCTACAACCTCTAATTCAAAACTCGTTGGTGGTTCCCAAGTCTCTCAAGCCGGTTCCACAACCTTACCCACCCGGGTATGACCCAAATGTGCAATGTGGATATCATGTGGGATCAGAAGGGCATTCAACTGAAGACTGCAATGCTTTCAAAGCCAAAATACAATAGTTGATTGATAACAAGTACATAGCCTTTCAAGAAGGAAGCTTGGTGGTGAACATTAACCTATCGCCCGAATAAGTGCGAAGATCTCAATGGGTGTCCCCAGAAATTAATGGATCAAGTTTGAAGAAGCCAATTCCCTAAAGCTGGAAATCATTTAGTTGTTTCAACATTTCTTTTGTAATTTCCTTGCATGTTGATTGTTAATTGCTTTTAAGCATTGTTGTTTTCTTTGAACTGGTAAGATTAATGAAATGTTTATGCATCTTGAATTAATCCATTCGTATTCACTCATTTTTCATTTATGTTAAAAACAAAATACTTTTCTCACTCACTTTTGTTTATCGAACCGCTGTGTTAACAAAGTTTGGAAGGAGGATGATGAAAATGAAACACCTGAAATTGTTGTGGTATGCTTTTGAAGAAAATCTTGCCGATGATGTAGGGCATTATTTCAAATCCCCAAACACCGAAGAGATAAAGAGTTAATCCCTAGTCAACCACTTTGAGCCTAGAAGTTGGTGTTTCTTTCAGATTTAAAAACCCTTAATCTTAACCAGGGGCAGGATAATTATGTTCAGATAGTTTGAACGTGCATTCAATTTTCAAGAGAATTTGTCCATCTCTACACATCCTCCAAAGAGCTTTAACCACATGTTATTCTTCACACACATCTTGAAGTGTCATAGAAGCTGAGAAAATTACAAAAAAATTGCAGTGGTTCTTCCTCATCCACCAATAACATTGCAGTCACAATTTTTTTTTTTAAAAAAGAAGAAAAAAGCCCGTTAAGTCAAACATTGCAAAAAATGAGTTAGGAAAAAATCAAGGCATCCCAGTGGACCAAAGGCTTCAAAGAAGTGGTCTAGGAAAAAATTTGGGATATAAAAATATCAATCAAAAGAGGTCACTAAATCCTGAACAAAAACAAAATAAGGTTACTGCCATTTCAAGAAAATCTCATCTTGAATCCTCATTTTCACCTTCGCACCTTCGAAGTCGAACGCGTGTATTGAATTAACTGAACGTATGAATTGGAGATGATAAAAAAGAAGGGGCATGTTAAAATTAAATTTGAGCCGTATATCCTTTTGTTTCAAAAAACTGTGAATCAGGCCACATTACAATCCTTAAAAGACCTAATTAAGGAAATATTTATTTTGAAAGCATACTACAACAAGGCTGTGTTAACCTTACTCCACAAGATCTTTGCTAATCATATTTATCGATCATATCACCTTGCACACTGTGAATGGCTAGATCAATATTGTGTCTTGTTCATTGACCCGTTCACTGTATATCACCATCATTTGAATAATGATTGATTCCAAAATTTCATTTCTTGCATTGCATTAAAATTTCCATTTTTGAATGAACAATCTTATTTGTGAGTCGACACTTAGCATTAAAGAAATTCCAACAATGTACAATTGAGGAACTTGATAAAGTGAAAGAAGTCCAGCCAGGGGAAATTACTTTGAGTATCAGTCAATCCGAGCCAATCACCCAAAGGTTCAGTTAGCCAAGAGTAATTTGCTTCAAGACTCAGACTGGGGCAAGCCACCTCAAAAGCTCATTAAGTCCAACTAACCAAGGATAGTCAATCAGAAGTCTACCATTTCAGGTTTTTGTTAATCAGGGTCAGATCATTGCGGTATTTAAACATTGGGGCAAGCCATCTCGAGATCATCTTATGTCAAGCTGTTTCAAATGCACTTTTAAGATGAACATTTTGAAAGACCTAACAGACTGGGGCAAGATGAGCCATTGAGGGGAAGAACCTCTTTCTTCATGCTTTCAAACTTCTCAAACAAATTCTGCCATACGTCAACAACAATTGAGTTTAAGATGAGTGCCCAAAAATTATGATAGCACGACTCATTAATCCTCTAAAAGGATCCCATTCTCTAAGTTGTGGCTGTCAAGCTTGATATAATTCTCCTATGACAACATCTATCACAAAATATTTGGTTGAGTTCTCAGTGTTGAGGAATCATGACCTCCATAAAAAGCCTTTACAAATTCCCAGTCCACTAAAGTGTCAACATTTTCATATCATGTTCATTCATATATTATGCATAAAAATAAATTCAAATCATGCATAACCAAAATGTACTTAGCGCTCATTTTGCATGGACCCAGGTCTTGTTATTGATCCTATATACTTTGACCTCTAATTCCAGGTTGTCTTTGGTGCCCTTAAATCATCATCCAATTTTTGCAGTCATTTTCAAGTGCAACCCAGTTGGCACCTATCAGAAAATTTTCCATGAGGTTCAATTCCTTTTTGGATTATCCGATGAATTTCCGAACTACTCCTTTGTTTATTGATGTATTTCCATAACTTGTCTGATGTATTTCCAGATGTTTCCCCATATATCTGATGTATTGTTGAATATGTCTATCTTGTATTTTTATGTATTTCCAGAATTTCCTCGATGTATTACCGAATGTGTCTGTATTCTTGTGTATTTCTGGAATATCACTTGTAATTCTGATGCATTTCTAGAATTTGTTTCTTTTACTCTCTGATGAATTCTCGAACATGTCATTTTTATTTTGACGCACTTCCAGAACCCATATGCCATTCCTTGGAATTATTCTAAGTTTAGTTGTTCCTAGAACTCATTTTAAACCCAATTGTCGTTGGCATCACTATCACTCTGTTTGTAAGTATAATCGTAATTGGTATCTGAAGTTTGGTTGTCGCCAACATCTTTTCAAGTCGAGTTGTTGCTGGAAAACTCCGTTGTATCCGGTATTTTTTTTACTATTTCCCTCGGTCAAAGTCCAAGTGTTGTTAGCAAAATCCATTAAGAGATGGTTGTAATCTATTGCTTACGGTTAAAGTCCAATTGTTGTTGGCACATACGTAGAGTTTGATTACCCTGTATTTCCTGATGGTTCCGTGAAAGTCATGTATGACTCATCATCTTGAGGAATTCCCAAAAGCTTGGAGGTTTTTCGTATTAGAAAACTCCAATGATGTTGGTTCTGTTTGATTTCTTTGTAAAGAATCATTGTAGCCTTTTGCGTGGATGATCTACTTGTAAGAAGACTCCCATTTATCTTTGTTTTGTTTAAATTCTCTATTAGGAATCTCTAAAATCTTTAATCAGATGAATTTCTTGTGAGAAATCTCCAGAACTATCAGATGTATTCTAAAGTGTCAGGTCATGTATGAACTTGTTGATGAAACTTGATATGTATGTTTTTCAATATTTCCAGGTCATGTATGAACTTGTTGTTGAAGTTTTCTTTGGGTTTTCTAGTGTTGTCAGGTCACGTATGAACCTATTGTTATAATCTCTGTGAAACCTCCTAAATTGTCAGGTCATGCATGAACCTATGGATATACTTTCTTTGATTTTTTCCCAAGTGTTGTCAGGTCATGTCTGAACCTGTGAGTGCAACTTTTTTTAAATATCCTAATATTGAGGTCATGTATGAACCTATTCATAAAACTTTCCTTGATTTTCTAGCATTGTCAGGTCATTGTAAGACCCCAATTTTGACCCTAAGATCCTTCATGCAATTTCATTTTAACCACTAGCATTGTGATCATGTCTTGGCATCCTCCTTACCCCTCTTTCAATAGGTTTGTTTTGGGAGAGATCACCAAGCACTTTGTGATTATATCATACTTGTATTTTATCATTTCACTAACCAAAATACCAAAAAATATGTCTTTGCATTTATCTAACTCTTTTGTAGGAAGGGCATGATCTCATTGATTCATCAAGTTCATATCTAGGGTTTGAGACCCTCATGAACAAAGAGCACAACCAAGAATTGATTCATTAATGGTTATGAGCATCATATATGAGTCCCAATGTTATCTAAATGTTATATTGATAAAGTTTTCTTCAAGAGTTTGAGGGTGATTTGCCTTGGAAACCCTAGTTTGACTGGGTATCTTGAGTAACTTCTCCAACAAGCTATCTCACCAATTGATCAAATTTCTCAAGGGACAATTCAAAATTCATCATCTTATGCATATATGATCTACCATGAGCCAATAAAGTCAAGATAATTGTAAGTTAGCAAGTTGGTTGATGGTGGTTGGTCAGATGGATTCATCTAATCAAAAACTGGGTCTCCCTAGACCCTATCTCCTACAATTTTCACCATATGAAAATGATTCCAAGAGAAAACTTTCTCTAAATGACATTACAAAGAACTTTCATGTTGATACCTAGAGCTAGTTTTGCTTGGAAAATCATTTTCTATGTTGAAACATTATAGGTCATTTTGTCTAAACCCTAATTTGAAAGTCAACTTCCCAAGGCCATAACTTGTTCATTTTTTATGAGATGCAAGATTTCAAAGTTGAACAATCAAATTCAATGTGCCTAATTCAACTTTTATGTTTGGTGTGGGAGATAATTCAACTTTTTTGAGCATGTGATATGAGGCTACATTATAGGTCACTTTTGACCTGTACCATTGATCAAGTGATCTTCCAAACTTCAAAAATGCATAACTCTATCATTTAAAATCCAAATGACATGAAATTGGTGACCATTTTGAAATTCTTTGAGAGAGGTACAACTTTGACAAAGACAATTTTCTCATTTGAAGCTCATAGAAAAAGTTAAGCAAGGTGGAATATTGAGACATATGGCTTGACACTTGTCAAACATTTCCAAACTTCCACCTCAAATTACTCCAAGTTCCAAGCTCCAAATGAAAAAGTGTTGAACATGAAAGTTATTCCTCTTGATCTCACCTTTCCAAAGAGCTCAAATTCATTCATTTTGGACATGAAATTTATAAGCTGCGCATGGCTTAAACAGAGTGACATCACTCGGCATGGGTCAAGCTTCAAACACCAATGTACATTTGCCTTGCTATCCAAGCTTACTTCAGGGTATCTGATCTTCAATTTTGGACCTCAAGCTATCATTTTATGGGCCTATGCGCGCCCATGCACCATTACATCACCATTTTCCAAATTTGGAAAGTGAAAGTGAGTGTGCAATTATCAACCATTTCAGCTATAAATAGAGCTTTAATTGCTCAGAAATTCACACACATTCTCGCCAGCTTTGATCCTCCATTTCAAACCCTCACTTCTTAAAGGATAAGCCTGAAAAATTCTCTTGAATTTGAGCTTGAATCTCCACTTTTTTGGAATTTAATTCTCCAGGAATCCATTGCTTCTAAACCATTCAATCCTTCTCCTGCAAGCAAGTGGAGTGAGTCCAAGCACAAGCAAGATCAAGATCCATCAAATTCATACCTACATTGAAGGTATTTTCCATAAAATTTGAACTCTTCGATTCTCTCAAACTCTTGCTCAATTCTATTGATTCTTCGGTTGTCTGAAGTCCTACCAATGTAGGCAAGAAGATTGAGTTGCTTTGAGGTCAAATCGAAGCAACTCAGTTCATGTACCTCAAATTTCAATTCCACGTATCTCTCAATACATTTGGAATTGGAGTGAATGGAGGTCAGATTCGAGCTCAGCGCCATTTTTTCTTCAAGATCATGTCCTTGTTTTTCATTAGGGTGATGGTTCATGGTGGATCAGTCTGGTGAGGTCCACCGAAGAAGATGACCGGAGCTTTGGCTCCGGCGATGAGTTGGCTAGCATCTGAACCACATGATCCATCTCTCATGTTTTAATCCTGAGCGTTGCTTTTGATTACCACATTTTCCACGCGTTGACTAAGGCCTATGGTAGATAGCGCGCTTTAGACCATCAGATCTGCCACCTCAATTAATGAGGGAGATCTGATGGTCCACGTAATTTAGATTTTCTGAATTTTTATATTAATTGCATTTTCTTCAATAACTCATATTAAATTCAATATTGATCAAAAATATATGGGACTTTCACCAAAAAAATTCAAATATTTTTCTCTTTCATATTCTGAATTAAAAATAATTTTTTGGATCATTATTAATATTTTTCATGAATTAATTGATTTTGCATTTGTTTTTAATTATTTAAAAATATTTTTAAATGTCCAAAAATTATGAAAAAATTTTTCCAAGGTCCTTTGACCTTGTTTGACCTATGATAAATCTCATGGCCATTTCTTTGGTGTTTTGATGAGATTTTAGGAATTGGACAACACATATTTCATTTAAATGCACTATTTTATTATTTTTAATTGAATAAATGCCAATTAAATTTTGTTGACCATTTCTATTGACTTGGTTGAGTTTGCCTATTGTTGTTGGGCCTTGGTCAAGGTTGATTTGACTTTGTCAAGTTAATATCATTGGATTTAGGGGATTGATGGAATGTACATTCCATCTCTCAAAATGAATGAATGATATTAATTTGATAAAAGTCCTCCTTTAACCAATTTGTGATCTTACTCATCCCCTTCCCACTTCATCTTATTCCTCTTCTTCATTCATTTATTTCCATTTGGCCTATGACATCTAAAAGTCCTAATGCTAGTTGATTGAAAAATTAACATGAGTATGGATGAGATTAGGTCACACCTTTTGCATATTTTGTGCGTGTGGTATGTTTCATGAGCATAGTTCATAATATTATGTCTCTAACATGCATTAACACCAAAATTCTATTGCTCGACCTCAAATAGTTGTGATTTCTACATACGTCCAATTACGATTGCTTAACATAGCGCTAAATTTGTGACATAAAAGGCATAGGCATTCTAGTTAGTGAGATTGTAAGTCTCCCCTCTTTCATGGTATTGTGTGGAAACTTGGCCTTCTTTCCTTCCTTTAGAATATGTTTTGGTTCAAGGATTATTGCTTGTGATAAGTGGGTTGAGTGTTCTCCAAAGAATATCTTGAAATGAAAAGCAAAACAAAACTAACTTCTAACTTACTAACTATTAACTTTTAACTTCAAGCTTTTACTTTAATGCAATTTACTTTTAGCACTCTATTTCATTTGCCATTGTTCATATCATTGTAATTATTTATGTTAATGCAATTTTCACTTTGTCCATTTTGACCATATTATGTGATATATTTTGCTTGTGTATACTTTCCTTGTTTATGTGGTCTTTGACCATTAATGCACATAATAATAACAAAAACCCTAAAAAAAAGAAACTTTTATATGGACTGTTGGCTTGATCTTGGACAAATGGACTTAGTATATAGGAAACCTCCCTATGCTAACGGACTTGGCCAATGCCAACTTGTTGAAGAACCAAGTGCTTGCAATTTGAACTTCATCTAATACATCTTTGAAGATCTCTCTAGATTCATCTACAACATGATCATTGTGAAGCTGTTACTTTGAACCTGTGACTTGTGGAATTCATATGTTGCATAGGCTATTTTGAAGAAGATCATGGAATGGATAAGCTTGGATGAGGCCATCTTTATTTGATGCCTTGCTCTTCAAGATAATATAATTGTGCATTTGTGTGTTGCTTGATTCTAAAAGTCCAAGGGAATTCTGGGTTTCTATTGACATTTTTGTCTATTGGATTGCTACCCATTTGGTCAGATCTTTTCAACTCTAAACTTTTAATTTTATACATAAGATAGTCTCTTCATCTTCTCCCCATTTCTTAAATTTCAAAATCTCTCCCTCAATTTTTCAAAATCTTCTTTGTGTGAACTACTTTGTTCTAAATTTTGACCACTTTGCAAAACGATAGAAACTTTGGCCTTATGCCATTGCATTTTAAAACTTCTTTTCTTAAATCAAATTTGTGAATAAACATAACTATATTTTACTTAAAACTTTCAAAAAGCCAAAAAGAACTAACTCATTCAAACCATTTTTAGGCCTTTGTGCCTTTCAAACTTAAATTTTGTTAAAATCACATCCACTTTGAAATTCGTATCACGAACTACGAGGTTTTGATCCCTCATTTTTATGTTGGTACGTAGGCACAAGACCGAAGGTCTTGTCAAACACAAAAATATAATTAATAAATTCTTTTCTCATCCCCCCATTCTATTTGTTTGTAAACATCACTTTGTACAAAATACATATGCATACAAAAAGGGCTCCCTAGGAGTACCTAAGACACTTTGGGTGTTAACACCTTCCCTCTGTTTAACCAACCCCCTTACCTGTGATCTCTGACTTTTATTAGTTTTTATTTGAAAACTTATTACTTTTTGGGTTTTGTTCGTACTTTTTCCTTTTTCCCTTGGAAACAATAAAAGCGCGGTGGCGACTCTTGTTAATTGATCTCTAGCTTGGCAATAGCTTGATGGTCATGAATTTCCCGCTACACTCATGTCTGAACTTGTTGTTGAAATGCTTTGAATTTTCCAATGTTGTCAAGTCATGTATGATCCTGTTGATGGATCTTTCTTTGTATATTTTCCAATATTTTTAGGTCATGTTTGAACCTGTTAATGAAACCTTCTGATATCCCATAGCATTGTCAGGTCATGTTTGAACCTGTTATTGAAACTCTTTGAATATTCCAATGGTCATGTCATTTATAAACATATTGATGGAATTATTTTTTTTCCTGTGTTATCAGGTCATCTATGAACCTGTTGACTAAACTTTCCTTGATATTCAAACTGTCACCAGGTCATGTCTGAACCTGTTATTCAAACCTTCTCTGTATGTTCCCAAATGCTGCCAGGTCATGTTTGATCTTGTTAAATGAGCACTATTTGAATATTCAAGTGTTGTCATGTCATGTTTGAATTTTTTGTTTAAAATTCTTTGAATATTCTGGTGTTGCCAGGTCATATATGAACCTGTTGTTAAAATCTCTTTGCATATTCTCCAGTTGTCTTTCCTCCAGCAAGATTGTTATCCCTAGTGAATTTCTACCCTCATTTTTTATTTTTCGTGGGCCATCTTTGCCATATATTTCCATCATTCCCCACAAGTTTGTTTATCATTCATTATAATTTTTTTTGCTAGAGTTCATCATATCTATAGCAGATCAAAATCATCATCAAAATCCAAAAAACATCTTCTCTTTTCTTTTGATCCTATTATTCTTTCCTTCATAATAACTTAATAACCTAATGGTTCCCATTGAGTACAACGGACGTGAGATGTGGTAATACCTTCCCCTTGCGTAATCGACTCCCGAACCCTGATATTGGTTGCGACGACCATAATCATTGTCGTTCTTTTCTTGGGTTTTATCAATATTTCCCCTTTCCTTTTAGGAATAAATAAGGTTCGGTGGCGACTCTGTTCAGTCCAACATATGAGCGTGCGATTGCGCTTCGCTAAGTCATGTTTTCATTTTTCGAGATGCGACTGATGGAGACTTTGCTGGGGACAAAGACATTCCTAAGTGACTCAAGTCTAGTTAGGTCATTTGCATGCCTTTGTTTGTTTACTTGTGTGGCTTTTCTTTTTTGCTTTTGTTATTTTTATTGCCATATTGATATAATCTGTTGTATTGGTTTCATTATGCTTTGGTACAGGGATACTTCGATTGCAAACCTTGAGTGAAAGACTTTTTTGCTTTTGTTATTATTGCATGCCAAGTGTCGTGTTTTGGTTGGTGGTGTTTTAATTTTGAAATCCCAGTTCTAAGAAGAGTTCCATTTCCTTCCTATGCAGCATTTTCACATTTTATTTATTTCTTTTATTATTTAATATTGATATTAGAATTAAGATTAGTTTGGTTTAGACTATTGGGTTTGGGTTCATTTTCTTTTCTAGTTGCACACTCATTTACTAATATGAACTTCTTATTTCTATTTATTTGATTTATTATTATTATTATTATTCTTGATTTAATTTAATTTTTTTAGTAATTATTTATTTAAGTAAATTTTTATTTGTTTTTTTTATTATTTTCTTTTAATTGCTAAATAGATCGCTTGATTATTTGTTTAGTCGTGCTGATGTGTCTTAGTTAATTAATTAGTTAATTTCTTTATCGATGTCCATACTCACGTGTAAATAAGCATGCGCGACATCTTACTAACATTTCAATTTCACTAACTTTCCATAATTTCAACATTCAATTTCATTTTTCTAATCACCTTCAGATATAATTTCAAACCTTTGTAGATTAATCACCTTTAATTTAACTTAAAATCTTTTTCTCAATAAAATCTGAAGAAAAAGATTACCCTGGATGGAATATCCAGTCGTAATCCCGAATATTAGACCCAAGTTGTAAGAGCTTGTAAGCCCTATGTATTCGTCTTCTCTTCAAAACACTCTAATATTCAAATCTTTTTCTCAATAAAATCTGAAGAAAAAGATTACCCTAGATGGAATATCCAGTCGTAATCCCGAATATTAGGCCCAAGTTGTAAGAGCTTGTAAGCCATATGTATTCGTCTTCTCCTCTAAAACACTTGTAAATATTCAAACCATTTTCATAATTAAAATTGGAAGAAAAAGATTGCCTGGGTGAAAGGTCCAGATGTAGTCCCGAGTATTAGACCCAAGTTGTAAGAGTTTGCTATTGATCAGAAAAACCTTTTCATAATCGAAAGACATCTTGTCTTAAGATGATGCAAAGCAGTGCTTCATCCATAATTGTTTAGTTGAGATAAGTGATGGTTTTCCGAATGTTGATTTGTAAATCCATTCGATGTGATGTATACTTCCGCTCCTCATCTGTTTTGGGTAAAACAATGTTTTTCATCGATTAATATAATATAGCTTTCGCTAAGATCGACCAACAAACAAACATTTTCTACCCAGAACTACGTAAGCCTTGAGTTCTCTATTGAGATACGTAGGAGCAGGATTGCGAGATCTTATCAGACCCATTAATAAAAACTTAGGTTTAGCCCCCCCTGTTGCAAAAATCCAAAAAGAATCTTCTCTTTTCTTTTGATCCTATTATTCTTTCCCTCATAATAACTTGAGAAACCTAACATTTCTAAGCTAACACTGACGCGCATAACTAACCTAATGGTTCCCGTTTAATACAACGGACGTGAAAGGTGTTAATACCTTCCCCTTGTGTAATCGACTCCCGAACCCTGATATTGGTTGCGACGACCATAATCATTGTCGTTCTTTTCTTGGGTTTTATCGATATTTCCCCTTTCCTTTTAGGAATAAATAAAGTTCGATGGTGACTCTCTTCAGTCCATCATGCGAGCATGCGATTGCACTTCGCATAGTCGTGTTCTCATTTTTCGAGGTGCGACACCTTGTATGTGCAAAGTTTCCTATGCTAACAGATGGATAATGGACTTAAGAAGATGTCTCCCTAGGGTAGTGCCATAAAAGATTGCAAGTTACAAATGAAATTCCAAGTCAGAGCAATGGGTCAAGAATCATGACAAGGTCCAAGTGCAAGGGTCCTAATGAGTCCTCTAATTCTAATAGTGGGTCACATATGAATGCATCTTTTGGGTCTTTTGATTTTATCATGTTTTTGTTCTTTTTGATTATGCAATGCAAGAAAGAAAATGACAACAAGGTAAAGATGCACGGAATAGATTTGATGATGATGGATATGAGAATAAAGTACTTGAAAGTAAATTGACAAGAAAATAAATGACAAGAAATAAATAGCAAAATTAGGTCAGCAAATCAATAGTGAATGATAAAAGTTAGTTGTTAGAGATTAAGTTGCACAAGGTAATCACCTAGGGATCATCTATCCACAAGTCAAAGTAATCAAAATATGGAACACTAAGGGATAACCTATCTTTGATTAAAAGTGTCAAAAACAATCCATTGGTCATTTATCAACAGGTTTGAATCAAAGAAGATTGAATCGACCGAAGCGTCCATCTATCAATGATTTGAAGTGTGAAAGATTTCATCACCCAAGTAATCATATGTTAAAATTAAAAGGGAAAAGGGATGAAGTTGAACAACTGGGTCATGGAAATCATGTAGGTATCATCTATCAACCAATCTAAAACCCAAAGTATGATCCAATAAGAGATAACCCGTCTCTTATACAAAGTGTCAAGAATGATTAGATGATCATTCATTAACAAGTTTGAACCAAAGAAGGTTGAATCATCTTAAGGACCATCCCTCAAGAATCAGAAGGTTCAAAATATGATCACCTCAACAATAATTTAAATGCCATAATTATCAATGAACAAAAAAGCTCAAATTAAAGATCAAACAAAATAACATGATTTGAAGCAATAAATGATAAGCAAAAATAGAAGAAAATGTGATAAATAATAAGATAAAGATAGAAATTAAAAATATAAAATCAAATTGAATTAAAAATAAATTATTTTTAAAGAAATAAAAGATAAAAAAATTATAATAAAATAAAATAAATATGTAAAAATAATAGAAGGGAAAAATATTAGAAAAAAAATAAAAAGAAAAAAATTAGGAAAAGAAATAAAATAAACAAGAAAGAAAATAAAATTAATTAAAAGAGAAGGGGGCCGCTAAAGAAAAAAGAGGAGCCCAAATAGAAAATTCTTAAGGCCCGCATGCGCTGAGCCCGACTGATGGAGGTTTGGTCAATGGTTAATGGTGGACCATTTATAGACCATATCCGTTGGATCTAAATCCAGAGGTCTAAACACGCTGACCATGGGACTCCTTAGGACCATCTGATCGACATACTAAAAAAAGTAAGATAATCAAGTGGCTCAGATGCTAGGATGAACATGGTCATGGAAAAAGCACGATGCGTCAAGTAAAGTCAATCCACTCAAACACACATCCAATCACAATAAAACATATGGCACGATAATGTTAGATAATGTTGTTCTATAGATGAAGATGAGGTGCCTCTAAGTAAGTGCCAGAAATCCATGCTTCTGAAGGATACATTTGGAGTTGTCCAACACTCTTCAAGAGCTTCTAACAATGCTTCTAGTAAGCTTCCTGAAGCTAGCACTTCTATTATTTTTGATTCTATGGTTTCCAAAAGGATCTTACCAATCTAGCCTCCTCCCACTTCTCAACCCATTCCAATTATTTCTCAGATATCTAAACCAATTTTACTTACACCACCTCCCAAAACACCCATTATAGAACCTATCATAGAAACTCTTCAAGTTTCTAAAACTTTGTCACATCAACAACAACATAAGCAAATACCGTCACCACCATCTTCTTCACAGTTACAAACTTCACCAACTCCACCACCAGTTGTTTATGCTCCCCAAACAAAAAATCATAATACAAAAACCCCCCACAACATCCCTTCAAGTCTTTTTGACGGCCATGTGTCTGACGGCACTCCTGAGGGTATGTTCAACTATGAACCTGAACTAGTCCTATCTGACCCTGAACCACCTCCTATCAATATCCCCTCATTTCCGTCAGTTTTTGGTCCTACCCTTGATCAAACAAAAATTGACCTCACTGTTAGCTACCCCAAACCACCAAAATCCTCTCCCAACATTAGTAAGATTCTGAGGAAGTTTGAATCAGAATCCAGAAGTCGTGTGCATGAAGCAATGACAATCAATCTTTCTTCAGCAAATCTGGAGGAGAGTGATTCTACTTGGGAAGCTTATAGAAGATGGATTAATTCCAAGATCTCGAAGTTGATGAATTTCAGTTATAAAATATCTGAAAGAAACTTTCGTTTTGGTTTTATTCTCTTAATGGAAAGTTTTCTTTCATTCTGATTTTATCTTTTTAGGATTATAAATCTCAGGGAGATCTTTGTGCTTTTGTAAGATGTATTCTTATGTCATTACCCTGTACAAAATTGTTCATCAAAATACATGTTTTGTCATCATCAAAAAGAGGGATATTGTTAGAACAAGATTTGGTTATGTATTTATACCTAGAGTTTAGATGATAACAACGTTGTATTTTTGTGAGAATAATTTTGATACCCTAATGGTTTGTTATTGTGTAGCTTTAATAGCCATGTCTGATTCTGAGTACATGATGTGCTACGTCATCGGTTTCTGAACAATGAGTTCCAAATCCGCTTATGTGCTAACTATTAGAAGTTCTGAAAGATGTTCAATATTGTTGCTGCAATGATCTTTCTGCTTATATGCTGAGTCACTCCTAGGAAGCTTATGAGGAAACAATATGTTACTGCTGCAACATTTCTCTTAGGTTGTGCTTTAGGATGTGACTCTGATTACCAAACTTTTGAAGAATGGCAAGCTTTTGAAGTTATGTTAAGATTCTGAAGATCTCAAGCCAGACAATTCAAGTTATCAAGGTTCTGACTGAAGATTCTAAAGACTCTGAATATTCTAAAGATACTGAAGATCTCAAGCCAGACTACTGACGCTGTCAAGGTTCTGATCAAAGATTCTGAAGTTTCTGAATCTAGCTCTATGTTTCTTCATTTCATGCTTCATCAACTTTCATCAGAAGCCAATGAACTTGAAGATAAGATCAAAAGGAAACGTGATCAAATAGTACATAGTATAAATTGAATATCCTTTCCACTACCAGATTTCATGAAGGACAATACTATACACCACACATGTCATTGTTTTTGTGGGCGAAGGATAATATGCAGTATCACCCCTTTCACCATCCAACTATGGACAGCCGCTCTACGAGCTTTCCCCATTTTACCCTCCAACTGTCTTCTTCTTATGCTCTATAAGTGAGACTTGGATACTTGAAGAAAATACGTCGATGATACAATATTTTGACAAGTCAGTTTCTTTGTGAAAAGCTATCATTCTTTTGTACACATTTTTTCTTTAAGTGTTTGTTTATCATTTGTGTAAAATCTGCTTGTATAGAAGCAACTTGAAACACTCAAAATATTATTCAAACTGTTTGTTTGATTCCTTAAGGAGGTTATCCTTGAGAAGATAAAGAAGATTATTTTTTGTGAGTCCTTAAGGAGACTAGGGTATAGTTGGATCCTTAGAAGACAAAGAAGGGTATTCTTTGTGATTATTATAATCTGTTGATTATAGTGGATTAAGTCCTTGTGTATAAGGAAAAATCACCTTGGTGGGTGGACTGGAGTAGCTTTGAGTTTCAAGTGAACCATGATAAAAATACTTGTGTTTTTATGTCTTTGTTATTAACTTATTAGTGGTGTTCTTACTTTGGAAAAAGCTTTTGCTTGTAAAACCCAATTTAACCCCCCCTTTCTTGTTTTTTTCACACCTTCACAAGTCAAAGAGGATCAAATAAATAAATAAATAAACATAATGACAAAGAAAGTAAAGCATGAAAATAAACAACCAAACAAACAATAAAGCGAACAAAACTAGTCTCGACTCCTTCTAGCAACTAGGTTGCAATGCCCAGAAGAGCCGCCAACTAAAGCTAGCCGGAAATATACCCAAACGCGTTACATGATTGAACATACAACAGAGTCGTCACCTAACTTTATTTATCCCAGAAGAGGGAAGGGAAAATATCGATAAAACCCAAAGGAGAAGAGAAACGGGTAAGGAAGTAGGTTATGCAAGGGGAATGTGCTAGCACGCCTGACATCCATGGTACTCCATGTGAACCATTTTGATTTCTATTTCTTGGATGGGTGTTGTTGTCTTCATGTACCTGCAAAATAGAAAATTGGTTAGAAAAAGAGTGCTAGAGGAGTATTGATGTCCTCATGCCTACGTATTCTCATAGTGTAATGAGAAAGTCAGAGCCTCGTATTTCTTGGAACTAAAGAGAGAAAAAGGGAAACAGAAAAGATAAGTGCTCGCCAAGGATTCACATCCTAGTGCATACATATCCTCATAGTGCAATAAGGAAGTCAAAACTACGTAGTTTGGAGGACTAAGACTGAAAGAAAGATAGATTGAGGGAGGTGTTTAAACCTGAAAAGCATAGAAACTGCCTAAAGTGGTACTTAAACCAAAGGGAAAAGATTATGGTGTTTAAACTAAGAAAGAAACATAAAAGGTGTAAAAATAGAGAAAGGAAAGTTGTGTTTAAACCAAGAAAAAGGTGTATAACCATGAAGGTGTCAACCCAAAGTTATGGTGTTTAAACCAAACAAAATAAGAAATTGGTGTTTAAATCGGAAAAAAGGCTTGCCTAAAAAACTGGGACTAACAAGGTAAGAGAAAGGAACAAAAACTTGTCAAAGCACTGGGACCGACATGACAATGATCTTACCAAATCATTGGTGTCATACCCCGATTTTGGTCCTGAATTTTTTTATGTTTTTATTTTCGTTTAGCATGCCTGGCCTAACCTTACTTTGGTTTTATATGAGAATTGGTTTTGGTCCAAAGTCATGGTGTTGTTCATGTGATTGTGGATACATCTATGATCTGGGTCATCTGAACAACCAAGCTTCTTGTGTTTCAAGCCAATTGCTAGTCATGTTATTGGTTCATGGATACTATGTCAAAACCCTGACCTTATGGTCTCATTTCATGGCCTTGTTCATGTGCATTATCAGTCAAGTTATTTTTCAAAAGTCAAACATTCAAGTCATAAGACAAAACAATTTGGAAACCAACTTCAAACCATTTGTTAATCCATTTCAATCTATTTCATGTCATTGTAAACCATTACATGTGAGTCCATACAAGAAAATACAAAAATTGACACTTTTGACCAATTGTTGACTTTGGTCAACAGTTGACTTTTTGGTCAACTTTGACCAAAGTCAACCCAAATTCATTAAACCCTAAATTTTCCCATGATCATCAATCCATTGTCCATTTACAAAGAAAATACCAAAAAAATAAAGTTTTGACCTATTATTGACTTTGGTCAACAGTTGTCTTTTTGGTCAACTTTGACCAAAGTCAACCTCTCCATTTGTTGACCATCAAAAACCTAATCTAACCCATTTGGCCTTGATGCTTCATCCAAAGGTTTTGATTTGATATACTTTTGTTTGGTTTCTTCATTTTTAAGTAATTTGGCTCATGTTCAATTTCATGTCCACCATGTTATATGTGTTGCTGCACTTCCAATCCTAACTCCATCTGGCCAAACATGTCCTGCAACCATATAAACATGGCTTGAGATACCTTGAAATGCACAATGAAGCCTGGCTAAATCCAAAACTCAGCAAGATGGCAAAGCTCACCATGGCTGTAGGCACATGAACCTTGTCTTTCCTTGCTTGCTGTTGTTGCCAATGCAAAATCCACACATCATATTTATGCCCACAAACCAATGCCTAACCTCTTGTGCAGAATCACAACACCCTGCAACCTATACAGCAGACCATAACCTCGCAGTGAATATGCACCAACACACAACATTCTTATCGGCATCATTTCTGCCATGAATATTGTGGTTCAAAGCAAGGACCAATTGTAGAGTCCTCCTGCAGCAGTTGGAAAACCACAACATTGCATCATCAAGTAATGACCTTTTAATCATAAGCATAGCAGTCCAATTCAGCTAACATTTGCAACAGCCATCCAATGCTAATTGACCAAACACAACCTAGTAACATACCTGTGGGAACACTGCTGTGTAAAACCAGACCAAGGTTGAACTTAGGCGAGTGGAAATACATGGATAAGGTGTGCTGCAGAATTGAGCAACATTAAGCCTACAATCATCAACCCCATTCCTCATTGGAAGCATATGCTGCTAACTCAAGCCATCGACCCAACTTGCCTTGCCACACTATGACTATACCCACCTGCATCAAGCCAAATTACCATGACCATAGCTTGCTGCAATAATCCAGGTGAAACCATGTCAAACCAGTGAAGATGAAAAGAAGAACCTGCTACCAGCTGCAATCATACAGTCATCTGAGCTTACATAACTATTTAGACATGCTAGCACCTGCATTTGGCCTTAAAATTGTAATGATGAAGGGCTCATGAAAGCTGCAGCAAAAGAATCATCTCTGCATGAACTCGACCTCATCCACAACCTCTCCAATACTCTGAATTCACTGCAGTAACACAATTGAATTAGCTGGAGGTTACAAGAAATTCACTGCAGTAACACATAATAGCCAGTAAAGCATTAGACTTCCAGAAATATCCCAAATTGGCATTAAGACAAAAAACGAAGAGAAAGCATGAGTGCAGTTTACAGGTTCTGATTTAGCATCGAGTAAGGCCAATCCCGACTGAGCACATCAAAAGGGATTTTGCAGAGACCTCTTTTGATCTCCAAACCCTAAAATGTGTGGAGGATAAATAGAGAGAAAGAGGAATCAGTGAAGAGAACGAAAAAAACGGCGAACAAGATACAAAAGCCCTAAATCCCAAATCAAAGCAAAGGACGAAAAAGAATAGGGAGGCGGACGACGATTCACCAAGAACCCTAAATACTCAAACCAAAGGGGACCGATTGAAAGAAGCAAAGCAAAGAGGGTCGATTGTTACCTGAGCAAGGTGAGCTTCCCGTTTTTGTTTCATGTACGATTGATTGAGATTGTGAGAGAGGTGAGTGAGGTTAGCGATGAGAGCGATTGAAGAGAAAACCTGAGAGGTTGAAAATGTGAGAGAGATTCGTGGAGAGGTTGAGAGAAGTGAGTGAAGCGCGAATGAGAGAGGAGGACGATTGAGCTCTGTTTTGCGTCCTCACTTTTTTTCCTTTTTTTTTTTTTTATTTATTCAATGCTTTATTCCTTTTTTTAAAAACAGACTTTTAAATCCCATTAAGTGGATGTTTAGAGTTTTTAAGTAGTCATTAACCGTGGTTTATTGTGGTTTATTGGTATTAGTTTCTAGTTGAGTGCTATTTTATGTTCCCAACCCCTAGCCTCTAAAACCCAACAGCCAAGTGGCTGGGTTTAATTAGGGTAGTCCACCAGTTTTTTTTATTATTAGTTTTTTTATTTTAATTCTTTTTTTTAATTTATCTTAGTTTATATATTTAAGTTAGTATTAAAATAACAACTAGTTGGTAGGTGGCCTGGTGGAGAGGAGTGTTTTCTAGGTCTTTAGTGTAGTGGGTTCGATACCCCTATGTGTAGCTTTTTTTTTTTCTTTTAATATTTTCTTTTATGTTTATGCTTTATTACTCATAGTTTTTATTATTGTTTAATAACATGGATTTGTTTTCTTTTAATTGCATCACTCATTCAAAAACCATTTTTAAACTATAAAAATCATATTTTTCTCGATTTAATATCGAGCCCATTTTCACACCCTTGTAAGTCGATTGCTTTTTAAGCATCGCCATCAACCTCACATAGCTTACTCTTGGGCTTTCTTACAATGAGCCGGTTCCTTTGCACTTACACTCATACATTGCATTATTTATTTGTTTGGACCCGATTTAATTATTCCAATACTTTGAATCCCCATTCATAACAAATGTATCCCTCTCCCATGAAATGTATAATATTTATTCTTTCATTCTTTATTCATCTGTTAATACAAGAATTAAAATGAACATTCGATAACCATTTCAAAACAAGATCAAAACCTCGATCCAACGTCGAGTAATCATTTTTCAAAACCTAACAGAACCAACACGTATTCATCCACCCTTTTGTAAGTCGATTGCTTTATGCATCGCCATCAACCTTGTAAGTCGATTGCTTCATGCATCGCCATCTACCCTTATCCCTAACACCTCTCCTTGCTTCATTCATCGATTCTTGTTCCGTTTAGGTAGCACCCATTAGATAGAACCCTTTGTATGATAACATAGGTAGGATTCCCATATCCTTTTGTATGATAACATAGGTAGGATTCCCATATCCTTTTGTATGATAACATAGGTAGAATTCCCATATTCTTTGCATGCTAACATTAGGTAGATATTCCCATTTGTAAATCCTAAACACTTAAGTACATATTGCACGACAACTCTAGGGCAGAGCTTCCCCCACTTCTAGACTTTTCTGAGCGTCTCCGATCTTGTGGCATGTAGTCCGTCCTATTGCAAAGAGGTAACCGCCTAAGACTCGATTCAGCGAGCTGCGACACCTACTGCTAGGACGTGAACACATCGCCCACTCTCCTTTGACACAACTGGTGTCGTCCTTTGTAAGTCCATGTTCAGATGGCAATCCCTATGTAGCCGAACTACGGCAACTTTGATTCTCATGTTCAGATGAGATATGTAGGCACAAGATGCGATGTCTTGCCGAGTTTGACTAATAACTAACAACTAATCTTTGTTTGTTTTCGCCCTCGTTGCGATCCTTTCTCTCGCCCTCGTTGCGATCGAGACCTTCCCTTTCTCTTGCCCTAGTTGCAATCGAGACTTTTGTTCCCGTAGTTATTTGAACTACGTTTTGCTCTGATTCTCATTCCCGATGAGATACGTAGGCATAAGACGCGATGTCTTGGCGAGCACACTTATCCTTAACCCATAGGTAGCCGAGCTACGAAGACTCTGATTCTCATATTCATATGAGATACGTATGCAGTGGATGCGATATTCGTGCGAGTCATTTTCTTTTGACCCTTTCTCTTTTAGTAAATAGTACCTTAGATAAACACACACCCTTTAGACAAGAACAAACAAGAGTGGATCCCGTAGAGTACTACGGATGCGTAGGGGTGCTAATACCTTCCCTTCGCATAATCGACTCCCGAACCCAAGATTTGGTTGCGAGACCTTGTCTTTTCCTTTCCTCTCTTCAGGTTTACTTCGAGCGTTTCCTTTCCCTCCTTTGGGATAAATAACGCACGGTGGCGACTCTTCTGTCATTTCTTTCTCGCCGGTTGTTTTTTTCGCACCACTGTATTTTTCAGGTTGCGACAGCTGGCGACTCTGCTGGGGACGAACCCAGAATCTCTGGTTTCCCTAAGCGAGTCCCTCCTAGCTTTTGTAGGTTTCTTGTTTGTTGGGTGTTTATGCTTTTGTACAGTCGTTTACTTTCCGCATTTACCTGCTTTACCTTATTGCATTCATGTACATATGTTTGTTGTATCTGTGGGTTCTGTGGGTTGTTTGTTTGTTGGGTTGGGACTGTTCTATGAGAGATAAGCCCACTACCCACGCTTGAGTGTACACATAGGTGTTAGAGTGGATAGTCATGAGGCTTGCGTGGTATGTTGCTACGTTAAGTCGTTCATGAGACCCACATTCCAGACGAGGTTTCTGTTGGATATATTTTGTCCTATGGGTGTTCCATAACGACAGATATTCCTTTAGAAATCGTCGACTCTGGTGACCATTTCCCGAGAACTCAGTCGAGGCCTCTCCTCTGAGACGTGATTATGTTAGCTCTGGTGGGCGCATTCTCGTTGCTCAATCCGAGGACCCCGAGACTGGGAACTTGCTTTAGGATGTCCTGTTGAGGGGAGTCAGTGGAGGTCTTTTATCCCGAAATAATGCCAAACCTTCAGTGGTAAACGTATTATTCTCGACTGAAGGGCTGAAGCTGACAAACTTCTGTTCTTAGAACCTACCAGTGAGGGGCGGGCTAAATTTAGGGAACCTTAACCTCCAACCAACCCGGTTTTCTGGAGCAGAGTTTTGATCTTATATTATATTCTTCAGTGGGTTTTCTCTTCAAACAGTGCAACCCGACATATGTTCAAGTAGATACTGCAGTCCCGATTTCCATGTCACTGCATTGCATCACATCATTTTGCATTCAAATCATTCAACACATGTTTATCTATTCCCAGGGGCTGATATCTTCTTCTTGATTCTGGTCGGGGTTTTTCTTACACTTTTTATCTGACGAGAGACTGGAATCAAAGGGTTAGAATACCTTTTGGAATTGATAAACATGTCATTACATTTGCATATCCACAGCATGTCTTGCATAACAGGTACCGTCGCGGTGTTCTCATTTTGTGGGGTGTTCCATTAGCAGGATAGCTGATTCAGGAATTCACCGGTACGGTACCCGCAGAAACCAGCAGAAAGCAATGGAGGGTCTACAAGCAGAACTTGCCGAGATGAGGTTCCGCATGAACCAATTCATGGACGTGGTTCAGGGGGTAGCGCAAGGACAGCAAGAGATTAGACAAATGATACAAAGGAATCCCGCAACTAATCAACCAGAGGTTGTCACTAATCCTCCAATTGCAGAGGTTAATGGACCGGGGCCTGTCCCGATCCCACATAACAACCACGATCAACAACCCATCCACGATGATCAAGATGATCAGTTCTTGCTGCCAGAAGACTTTGGTTTGGGCCATGGTATGGATCCCATGTTCAGAAGATTAGAGGAGAGGCTGAAGGCGGTAGAAGGACAAAACCCTCTAGGGGTAGATGTTTCTGACTTGGGATTGGTCCCAGGCGTGAGGGTCCCACCAAAGTTCAAAGTCCCAATCTTTGACAAGTACAATGGTAGCTCTTGCCCGAAGACCCACGTGCAAGCCTACTTCCGAAAGATGGTTGCATACTCTGATGACGAGAAGCTACTCATGTACTTCTTCCAGGACAGCCTAGCTGGGGCATCCCTGGAATGGTACATGAGGTTGGATAGAGTCCACATCCGTTGCTGGAGGGATTTGGCGGAAGCTTTTGTGAAACAATATCAATATAATACGGACATGGCCCCGGACAGAACTCAACTCCAGAATTTGTCTCTTAAAAGCAATGAGTGCTTCAGGGAATACGCTCAACGCTGGAGGGAGACAGCTTCCCGTGTTCAACCTCCCATGTTGGAAAAGGAGATGGCCAACATGTTCATGAATACGTTGCCTGGACCTTACCTGGAGCGTCTGGTGGGGTGCAATGCCTCCAACTTTGCTGATGTGGTCTCCACCGGAGAGAGGGTAGAAAATTACCTGAAGACCTACAAGAGCCACAATGGAGGTGGATCTTCATCAGGAGTAAAGAAGCCATTTATGGGAGGACAAAAGCAGAGGGAAGGGGGTGTGAATTCTGTATCTTCATATCAAAATAGGAATAACCAAGGGAATAACTTTCAAAACTATCATCGGCAACCGTATGTTGCGGCTGTGACCATTCCGGCTGCAGCACCACTACAACAACAACAACCACAACGCCAACCAGCTCAGTATCAACAACAACAACAACCAGGTAACAGACCCGCCTATCAGCAGAGGCAGAGGATGATGGACCGGCGTTTCGACACTCTTCCAATGTCGTGCGTTCAACTGCTTGCTAGTCTTCAACAGCTACAACTTGTGCAGTTACGCACTCTGGCTCCCCCTGTTGGTAGACTTCCGGTGGGTTACGATGCCAATGCTAGGTGTAGCTTCCACTCTGGGGCACCTGGCCACAATATTGAGAACTGCAAAGCTTTTAAGCACGTAGTTCAGGACCTCATTGATTCAAAGGCTATCAGCCTTGCACCGGCTCCTAATGTCGTCAACAATCCCATGCCACAGCATGGTGGTGCAAACGTGAATATGCTGGAAGAAGAAGCCAAGTCTGTTAAGGATGTGTTGAAGTTGAAGACTCCGTTGTTGGAAATTAAGGAATGCTTGCTGAAGGCCGATGTTTTCCCCAGTTGTGGGAAAGGTTGTTTGGATTGCGCTATACAGGGGAAAGGTTGCTTGAAACTGCAACGGGGTATCCAGGTCTTGCTTGACAATGGTACCCTCCAAGTTGAAGACTTGTCTGTCAAATAGTCTGTTGAAGGGGTAGTTGAAGAGGTATTTGAAGATGCTGTTGAAGAATTCACAGATGTTGTTCCTGCTGATTGTGTATTTCCCATTGATGTATTTAATTTTTCAAATGTTGTTGCTGATATACCAAACAATGTGTCTGATTTTGATGTAACTGAACTTGATTCCGGTGTTCCGGATGTTTTTGTTTCAATGAATGAAATTCTCGAGTGTGACTATGATGTCGCTACTATCACCATCTTTTACCCGACTAATCAGATCAGTGTGCCAGAAGCGCAACCAGTGCCACTAGTGCGACCGGTCGCTATGACAATCACAACCCCTGGTCCTTTACCTTTCACCAGCGATAGGGCCATTCCTTGGCATTATGGGGGGAGTGTATACACACACGATCATGGGGTGGAACGAACTTTGAAGGTAGAAGAGGGTCAAAAGTCTGAACTCGAAGTTGAAGGTCCCGTAGTGGACAATGTTGGTGGAATCGGGCGATTCACCAGGAGTGGCAGACTATTCTCGCCACCCGTTACCCAAGCTGAGAGCACTGATGCCGCGGCTAAGGCCAAAGGCAAACAAGTTGTAAATGAGGGCACTTCTGCACCCCAGACTGGCTCAGAGCCTACTTTCTCGAAGGATGTGGACGAGCTCTTAAGAATTATAAAGAAAAGCGACTACAAAGTAGTCGATCAGTTGATTCAGACGCCGTCTAAGATATCCATTCTCTCACTCCTGTTGTGTTCAGAGGCACACAGGGAGGCACTTTTGAAGATCCTTAATGCTGCATATGTGCCTCAGGAGATCTCAGTAAACCAGCTAGAAGGGATCATTGCAAATGTATATGCAAGCAACGGGCTGGGTTTTACTGATTCTGACTTAACACCAGCTGGACGCAACCATAACAAAGCTTTGCATATCTCAATGGAATGCAAAGACACCGTGTTATCTCATGTTCTGGTGGATACAGGTTCCTCTCTCAATGTGCTACCCAAGAGAGCCTTGTCAAGGTTAGAAGTAGAAGGTTTGATCTTGAAACCTTCCGATCTCATGGTGAGAGCCTTCGATGGTTCTAAAAGGTCGGTGTTTGGAGAGGTAGAATTGCCAATTCAGATTGGATCACAAACCTTCAACACCGTATTCTATGTGATGGATATCAGTCCCTCGTACAGTTGCCTGCTGGGTCGTCCTTGGATCCACAATGCTGGGGCAGTCTCCTCAACACTGCATCAGAAGATCAAGTTCCCAGTCAATGGAAGAATTGTCACCGTCTGTGGTGAGGAGGACATTCTGGTAAGTAACCTGTCTACCTTCAAGTACGTAGAGGTAGAAGGTGAAATTCAAGAGACTCTCTGTCAGGCCTTTGAGTCGGTTCAGATCAAGGACGCAGCTCCGGTGGAAGGGGTTAAAGCAGGAGCCCCTATCTCATCTTTCAAGCAGGCGCAAGCCTTGGTGGATTCAGGTGTTGCTCCCGGTTGAGGACGTCTGTTGGAGTTACCAATGAAAGACGACAAGTTCGGGATTGGGTATCAACCAGCGCTGACTTCTACAACTTCAGCGCTTCAGACTCGTCAGGGGCCGATTACTTTCTCTAGTGCTGGTGTCATCCAATATGGCCAAATCTCTGCGATCAACGATGAAAATGGGGATATTGATTGCGACATCGACAACTGGGTGCGTCCGAGGATCCCTCGTGAAGTCATCAACAATTGGTCTTCCGAGGAAATCGTCCAAGTCACTCTTCTAGAGGAGTAATTTTTCTTTGTTTTATTCATGCATGTCCAAGTCTTACGTTCCGCCCAGGGCGTAATGACTCATTGTAGGGCTCATCTATGTGAATACCTGCATTGTTTATCATAAATGAAGGACGTCTTTTGCATTCAAAATCTTGTTCACTGTTTTTCTATTTTTACAGTTTTCAAAATTTCAAAAGAATAAAAATATTTGGCAATGTTTTGTTTAGTTTTCACTCACTGTTCACACTCATAAGCACATACCATCACTCATGCAGATGCACATCACCGGATCCTATTGATAACAGTTCTGCTATGGCTCGCTTTGACTTTGAAAATCCAATCTTCCAAGCTGAAGAAGAGGGTGATGAAGACTGTGAACTCCCTGAAGAACTTGCCAGGCTGTTAAAACAGGAGGAAAGGGTCATTCAACCGCATCAAGAGTCTACTGAAGTGATTAATCTTGGCACCGAGGACGTCAAGAAAGAAATCAAGATAGGGGCTGCTTTGGAAGATGATGTGAAGAAAGGGTTGATTGAACTGTTGCAAGAGTATGTTGACGTCTTCGCTTGGTCTTATCAGGATATGCCAGGGCTTGACACAGACATTGTGGTACACCGTTTACCTCTCAAAGAGGGTTGTCCTCCGGTCAAGCAGAAGCTCAGAAGAACAAGACCAGAGATGGCTGTAAAGATAAAGGAAGAAGTGCAGAAACAGTTGGATGCAGGGTTCCTAGCGGTTACCAATTATCCGCCATGGGTTGCAAATATCGTTCCAGTACCTAAGAAGGATGGAAAGGTACGGATGTGTGTCGATTACCGGGATCTGAACAGAGCTAGCCCTAAAGATGATTTCCCATTACCTCACATCGACGTTTTGGTGGATAACACAGCTCAGTTCTCGGTATTCTCCTTCATGGATGGCTTTTCTGGCTATAACCAAATCAAGATGGCACCAGAAGACATGGAGAAGACAACTTTCATAACCCCATGGGGCACCTTCTGCTATAAGGTGATGCCGTTTGGTCTGAAAAACGCTGGGGCAACATATCAACGAGCTATGGTGACTCTATTCCATGATATGATTCATCATGAAATCGAGGTTTATGTGGACGATATGATTGCCAAATCTCAGACAGAAGGAGAACATCTGGTGAATCTGCAGAAATTGTTTCAACGGTTAAGGAAATTCAAGCTGAGGCTTAATCCGAACAAGTTCACTTTCGGGGTGAGATCTGGAAAATTGTTGGGTTTTATTGTTAGCGGAAAAGGGATTGAGGTGGATCCTGACAAAGTGAAAGCAATACAGGAAATGCCTGAGCCAAGAACGGAGAAGCAAGTCCGTGGTTTCTTAGGGAGGTTGAATTACATTGCAAGGTTCATCTCTCACCTAACAGCCACGTGTGAGCCAATTTTCAAATTGTTGAGGAAAGATCAGGCTATCAGGTGGAATGACGATTGTCAAAGGGCTTTTGAAAAGATAAAAGAGTATTTGCAGAATCCCCCTATCCTCATGCCTCCAGTCCCAGGGAGACCGCTGATTATGTACTTGACAGTACTCGACAATTCTATGGGTTGTGTTCTCGGTCAACACGACGAGACAGGTAGGAAAGAACATGCCATCTACTACTTGAGTAAGAAGTTCACAGATTGCGAGTCGAGATACTCAATGCTTGAGAAGACATGTTGTGCACTTGCATGGGCTGCTAAGCGGTTGAGACATACATGCTGTCTCACACAACCTTACTAATCTCCAAGATGGATCCAATCAAGTACATATTCGAGAAGCCAGCTCTCACCGGAAGGGTTGCTCGTTGGCAAATGGTACTGACAGAGTATGATATCCAGTATACATCCCAGAAAGCCATCAAGGGGAGTATTCTATCAGACTATCTTGCTCAACAACCGATTGAAGACTATGAGCCGATGAAGTTTGATTTTCTAGATGAAGACATCATGTTCCTCAAGATGAAAGACTATGAAGAGCCAGTTGTTGGGGAGGGACCTGATCCAGACGAAAAGTGGACTTTGTTATTTGATGGGGCCGTCAACGCCAAAGGAAGTGGAATTGGCGCTCTCATTACTACTCCGAAAGGTGCCCACATGCCTTTCACCGCTCGTCTGACTTTCGAGTGCACCAATAATGAAGCTGAGTACGAGGCATGTATCTTGAGTATTGAGCAAGCCATTGATTTGAGAATCAAGACTCTGGACATCTTCGGAGATTCAGCTCTAGTGATCAATCAAGTGAATGGTGATTGGAACACTCTCCAGCCTACTCTGGTCCCCTACAGAGATTACACGAGAAGACTGTTGACTTTCTTCACAACAGTAAAGCTGTATCATATACCTCATGATGAGAACCAGATGGAAGATGCTCTTGCTACTCTATCCTCCATGATCAAGGTGGTTCGGTGGAATCATGCTCCTAGGATCAATGTAATGCGCCTTGATAGGGCCGCGTATATGTTTGCCGCTGAACTAATGGTTGATGACAAGCCCTGGTATCACGACATCAAATGCTTTCTGAAGAATCAAGAGTACCCTGCAGGGGCATCCAACAATGATAGAAAGACTTTGAGAAGATTGGCAGGCAGTTTCTTCTTGAACAAAGACGATGTGCTGTATAAGAGGAACTTCGACATGGTTTTGCTCAGATGCGTGGACAGACACGAAGCAGACATGTTGGTGCAAGAAGTTCATGAGGGCTCCTTCGGTACTCATGCCGGTGGACATGCAATGGCTAAGAAATTGTTAAGGGCGGGTTATTACTGGATGACCATGGAATCAGATTGTTTCAAGTATGCTCGGAAGTGCCATAAATGCCAGATTTATGCTGATAAGGTGCATGTACCGCCGAATCCTCTGAATGTGATGTCTTCGCCGTGGCCGTTTGCAATGTGGGGCATTGACATGATTGGAAAGATTGAGCCGACTGCTTCCAATGGGCATCGCTTCATCCTTGTTGCCATCGACTATTTCACCAAGTGGGTCGAAGCAGCATCGTTCGCGAATGTCACCAGACATGTGGTTGCCCGTTTCATTAAGAAGGAAATCATTTGTCGCTATGGGATTCCCGAGAGAATCATTACTAATAATGGTTCCAATCTCATTAACAAAATGATGAGGGAGTTGTGCCAGAACTTCAACATTCAGCATCACAATTCTTCCCCCTATCGTTCTAAGATGAACGGTGCCGTTGAGGCAGCAAATAAGAACATAAAGAAGATTGTGCAGAAGATGGTCGTTACGTACAGAGATTGGCATGAGATGCTACCCTTCGCCTTGCATGGGTACCGTACTTCAGTACGTACATCGACCGGGGCTACCCCTTACTCCCTTGTGTATGGTATGGAAGCAGTCCTACCTGTTGAAGTGGAGATTCCTTCTCTAAGAGTTCTGTTGGATGTCAAGCTAGACGAAGCTGAATGGATTCGAACAAGGTTCAACGAGTTGAGTCTTATCGAAGAGAAGCGAATGGCAGCCATTTGTCATGGGCAGTTGTATCAGAGTCGGATGAAGAGAGCCTTTGATCAGAAAGTGCGTCCTCGTTGTTTCCAAGTCGGAGATTTAGTGTTGAAAAGGATCCTTCCTCCTCAAACAGATCACAGGGGCAAGTGGACTCCTAACTATGAGGGACCGTATATCGTCACCAAAGTTTTCGATGGTGGGGCCTTAATGCTTGCAACGATGGATGGTGAAGACTTCACTTCCCCGGTAAACTCAGACGCAGTTAAAAAATACTTCGCATAAAATAGACCCGTTGGACAGTAAAAAGAATGGTCCAGGCAAAAATGGGCATCCTGACGAACCAAGAAAATGAAAAGGTTCGGGCAAAAATTAGGGATTTAAAAATGAAAAGATCGTACACCCGGTAAGTTGAAAACCTGAAAAGGCAACTTAGGCAAAAATGGGTATCCCGGTGGATTGAAAACCCGAAAAGGGAAATCCAGGCAAAAGTTAGGGATTAAGCGAATGACTGCGTTCTGAGTTAGTTCTGAATCTCATCTCATGTCGATGACTGGAAACTTTCAAAAGGTAGGAAACAGTCCAATCACCTTTTCAGAAGGCTGATCATCTGGAGGATCGTGAAGACGAGCGAGTCATAGCAGAATTGAAACCCGATAGAAATCCATTTCACATTGCCATTAGATTATTTCTATTTTTATCTTTTGTGCAATTACCTCTTTCCAGGGATTGCTTCCTGATGTAAATGCCTATTCAGAGGCCATTCAATCAATAAAATCATGTTATTCAGTATATCTCTGTTTTCATTTTCATTTTACTGTTTTGTTTGCAAAAATGACGTCCAAATTTTTGATAAACATTGCATCATGACACATAAGGGCTTTACAGGTATATGCTTAATAAACATTTAAAGTTGATGTGAATTTTAAGTGCTTTGGATCATCTATTCAGAACAGCTACCCTCGGGGCATTTCCTTAAAATCCCCTGCAGATGATCGTGAATATCTTCCCCAGTGAAGTCGCCAACAGACGAATCCGGTGTCTTATCCCTGCAGAGCTGATCAGAGTGTTGGATTCTTCAATCCCCAGTAGGTTCTCACCACTGTACTTCCCCAAGCGGTTGTTTCAGACTATACACTCCCTAGTAGAGTTGACAGTGTCAGACTGTATATTCCCAGCGGAGTTGACAGTACCAGACTGTATATCCCCAGCAGAAGCAGCTACTCCTCGGAGTTCGATGCCAGATCGAGGATTTCAATCCCAGATCGATGATCTCTTTCCTGGAAGCATAACCTCGGTACCGTATCGGTGTTTGCTCCCCCCCTGCTGAGTCATCTCTCGTAGATTATGGTTGCCAGAACCACTATCACTTCCCCCAACAACAGGTTTCCAGCGCCGTTCTCTCCCCAGTCAGAGTCTCGGTATCTCGCCATTGCCAGAACACCGCACGGCTGATCATTTCCCCAACAAGATTCCTTGCTTCAGCTTGGCATTTTCCCCAGCATTTCGCATCCCTGCATGTAGAATCATATTGCATTGCATCCTCCCAAATCGCGTAGCATTTCCATTTTCATGGAGCATTACGCCATCGCAAAATTCAAACATACGCATATAAGCATGAAACATTCTCGGTATCCCAAGTGATAAGCCAGAAGTTTGTTTCCAGTGCTCAGACTGAAGGTTGTTCATGACTTATTATCCCCAGCATGGGTCGTTGGCCCACGTGCCGCCTCAATTATCATTTTCCCTATTTCTGCCGATGCTGACAGGCATGAAGTTTTTCCGACATTCAGATCGAAGAAGTTTCCGACATTCGGGTCGATGCAACTTATGGCATTTAGGCCAGTTTTTCCAGTATTCAGACCAAAGTGGCATTCAGGCCAATTTTCCGGTATCCAGACCGAAGTGGCATTCAGGCCAAGTTTCCGGTATCCAGACCGAAGTGGCGTTCAGGCCAGTTTCCTATTTTCAGATCGAAGAAGTTTCCGACATTCAGGTCGATGCGACTTGTGGAATTTAGGCCAGTTTTTCCGGTATCCAGACCGAAGTGGCATTCAAACCAGTTTTTCCGGTATTCAGACCGAAGTGGCATTCAGGCCAGTTTTTCCGGTATCCAGACCGAAGTGGCATTCAGGCCAGTTTTTCCGGTATCCAGACCGAAGCGGCATTCAGGCCAGTTTCCGGTATCCAGACCGAGGTGGCATTCAGGCCAGTTTAGTTTCCGGTATCCAGACCGAAGTGGCATTCAGGCCAGTTTCCGGTATCCAGACCGAAGTGGCATTCAGGCCAGTTTCCGGTATCCAGACCGAAGTGGCATTCAGGCCAGTTTTTTCCGATTTTCAGACCGAAGAAGTTTCTGACATTCAGGTCGATACAACTTGTGGCATTCAGGCCAGTTCCCGGTATCCAGACCGAAGTGGCATTCAAGCCAGTTTTTTCCGATTTTCAGATCGAAGAAGTTTCCGACGATCAAGTCGAAGTACTTGTGGCATTCAGGCCAGTTTTCCGATTTCCAGGTCGAAGTGGTGTTCAGACCAGATTTCCGGTGATCAGACCAACATTGATACTCTCATATTCCGATGCTTAGTGTTCAAACTAATGTGCGGCGTTCAGGCCATGGGTATTCCTGTGTTACCATTTATTTTGGTATCCAGGTCAACTTTCTGTTTCGGTACTCAGGCCGATTTTCACCGTACGAGACGGATTCTCCTTTTGAGATTGCTTCTTTGCCGATTCTGACAGGCATTGTTAATTGTTTCATAGGGATTCAGGATCAAAATCCGGGTCTTATTAGTATTTAACCATCTCCCTCTATGATCATATGAAGAATGTCCTGCTTCATATTCTCTAGTTGAAGACGCTTAAATAGGGGCAACTGTCATACCCCGATTTTGGTCCTGAATTTTTTTATGTTTTTATTTTTGTTTAGCATGCCTGGCCTAACCTTACTTTGGTTTTATATGAGGATTGGTTTTGGTCCAAAGTCATGGTGTTGTTCATGTGATTGTGGATACATCTATGGTCTGGGTCATCTGAACAACCAAGCTTCTTGTGTTTCAAGCCACTTGCTAGTCATGTTATTGGTTCATGGATACTATGTCAAAACCCTGACCTTATGGTCTCATTTCATGGCCTTGTTCATGTGCATTATCAGTCAAGTTATTTTTCAAAAGTCAAACATTCAAGTCATAAGACAAAACAATTTGGAAACCAACTTCAAACCATTTGTTAATCCATTTCAATCTATTTCATGTCATTGTAAACCATTACATGTGAGTCCATACAAGAAAATACAAAAATTGACACTTTTGACCAATTGTTGACTTTGGTCAACAGTTGACTTTTTGGTCAACTTTGACCAAAGTCAACCCAAATTCATTAAACCCTAAATTTTCCCATGATCATCAATCCATTGTCCATTTACAAAGAAAATACCAAAAAAATAAAGTTTTGACCTATTATTGACTTTGGTCAACAGTTGTCTTTTTGGTCAACTTTGACCAAAGTCAACCTCTCCATTTGTTGACCATCAAAAACCTAATCTAACCCATTTGGCCTTGATGCTTCATCCAAAGGTTTTGATTTGATATACTTTTGTTTGGTTTCTTCATTTTTAAGTAATTTGGCTCATGTTCAATTTCATGTCCACCATGTTATATGTGTTGCTGCACTTCCAATCCTAACTCCATCTGGCCAAACATGTCCTGCAACCATATAAACATGGCTTGAGATACCTTGAAATGCACAATGAAGCCTGGCTAAATCCAAAACTCAGCAAGATGGCAAAGCTCACCATGGCTGCAGGCACATGAACCTTGTCTTTCCTTGCTTGCTGTTGTTGCCAATGCAAAATCCACACATCATATTTATGCCCACAAACCAATGCCTAACCTCTTGTGCAGAATCACAACACCCTGCAACTTATACAGCAGACCATAACCTCGCAGTGAATATGCACCAACACACAACATTCTTATCGGCATCATTTCTGCCATGAATATTGTGGTTCAAAGCAAGGACCAATTGTAGAGTCCTCCTGCAGCAGTTGGAAAACCACAACATTGCATCATCAAGTAATGACCTTTTAATCATAAGCATAGCAGTCCAATTCAGCTAACATTTGCAACAGCCATCCAATGCTAATTGACCAAACACAACCTAGTAACATACCTGTGGGAACACTGCTGTGTAAAACCAGACCAAGGTTGAACTTAGGCGAGTGGAAATACATGGATAAGATGTGCTGCAGAATTGAGCAACATTAAGCCTACAATCATCAACCCCATTCCTCATTGGAAGCATATGCTGCTAACTCAAGCCATCGACCCAGCTTGCCTTGCCACACTATGACTATACCCACTTGCATCAAGCCAAATTACCATGACCATAGCTTGCTGCAATAATCCAGGTGAAACCATGTCAAACCAGTGAAGATGAAAAGAAGAACCTACTACCAGCTGCAATCATACAGTCATCTGAGCTTACATAACTATTTAGACATGCTAGCACCTGCATTTGGCCTTAAAATTGTAATGATGAAGGGGTCATGAAAGCTGCAGCAAAAGAATCATCTTTGCATGAACTCGACCTCATCCACAACCTCCCCAATACTCTGAATTCACTGCAGTAACACAATTGAATTAGCTGGAGGTTACAAGAAATTCACTACAGTAACACATAATAGCCAGTAAAGCGTTAGAATTCCAGAAATATCCCAAATTGGCATTAAGACAAAAAATGAAGAGAAAGCATGAGTGCAGTTTACCGGTTCTGATTTAGCATCGAGTAAGGCCAATCCCGACTGAGCACACCAAGAACCCTAAATACCCAAACCAAAGGGGACCGATTGAAAGAAGCAAAGCAAAGAGGGTCGATTGTTACCTGAGCAAGGTGAGCTTCCCATTTTTGTTTCATGTACGATTGATTGAGATTGTGAGAGAGGTGAGTGAGGTTAGCGATGAAAGCGATTGAAGAGAGAACCTGAGAGGTTGAAAATGTGAGAGAGATTCGTGGAGAGGTTGAGAGAAGTGAGTGAAGCGCGAATGAGAGAGGAGGACGATTGAGCTCTGTTTTGCGTCCTCACTTTTTTTTATTTTTTTTATTTTATTTATTCAATGCTTTATTCCTTTTTTTAAAAACAGACTTTTAAATCCCATTAAGTGGATGTTTAGAGTTTTTAAGTAGTCATTAACCGTGGTTTATTGTGGTTTATTGGTATTAGTTTCTAGTTGAGTGCTATTTTATGTTCCCAACCCCTAGCCTCTAAAACCCAACAGCCAAGTGGCTGGGTTTAATTAGGGTAGTCCACCAGTTTTTTTTATTATTAGTTTTTTTATTTTAATTATTTTTTTTAATTTATCTTAGTTTATATATTTAAGTTAGTATTAAAATAACAACTAGTTGGTAGGTGGCCTGGTGGAGAGGATTGTTTTCTAGGTCTTTAGTGTAGTGGGTTCGATACCCCTATGTGTAGCTTTTTTTTTCTTTTCCTTTTAATATTTTCTTTTATGTTTATGCTTTATTACTCATAGTTTTTATTATTGTTTAATAACATAGATTTGTTTTCTTTTAATTGCATCATTCATTCAAAAACCATTTTTAAACAATAAAAATCATATTTTTCTCGATTTAATATCGAGCCCATTTTCACACCCTTGTAAGTCGATTGCTTTTTAAGCATCGCCATCAACCTCACATAGCTTACTCTTGGGCTTTCTTACAATGAGCCGGTTCCTTTGCACTTACACTCATACATTGCATTATTTATTTGTTTGGACCCGATTTAATTATTCCAATACTTTGAATCCCCATTCATAACAAATGTATCCCTCTCCCATGAAATGTATAATATTTATTCTTTCATTCTTTATTCATCTGTTAATACAAGAATTAAAATGAACATTCGATAACCATTTCAAAACAAGATCAAAACCTCGATCCAACGTCGAGTAATCATTTTTCAAAACCTAACAGAACCAGTACGTATTCATCCACCCTTTTGTAAGTCGATTGCTTTATGCATCGCCATCAACCTTGTAAGTCGATTGCTTCATGCATCGCCATCTACCCTTATCCCCAACACCTCTCCTTGCTTCATTCATCGATTCTTGTTCCGTTTAGGTAACACCCATTAGATAGAACCCTTTGTATGATAACATAGGTAGGATTCCCATATCCTTTTGTATGATAACATAGGTAGGATTCCCATATCCTTTTGTATGATAACATAGGTAGGATTCCCATATCCTTTTGTATGATAACATAGGTAGAATTCCCATATTCTTTGCATGCTAACATTAGGTAGATATTCCCATTTGTAAATCCTAAACACTTAAGTACATATTGCACGACAACTCTAGGGTAGAGCTTCCCCCACTTCTAGACCTTTCTGAGCGTCTCCGATCTTGTGGCATGTAGTCCGTCCTATTGCAAAGAGGTAACCGCCTAAGACTCGATTCAGCGAGCTGCGACACCTACTGCTAGGACGTGAACACATCGCCCACTCTCCTTTGACACAACTGGTGTCCTCCTTTGTAAGTCCATGTTCAGATGGCAATCCCTATGTAGCCGAACTACGGCAACTCTGATTCTCATGTTCAGATGAGATACGTAGGCACAAGATGCGATGTCTTGCCGAGTTTGACTAATAACTAACAACTAATCTTTGTTTGTTTTCGCCCTCGTTGCGATCCTTTCTCTCGCCCTCGTTGCGATCGAGACCTTCCCTTTCTCTTGCCCTAGTTGCAATCGAGACTTTTTTTCCCGTAGTTATTTGAACTACGTTTTGCTCTGATTCTCATTCCCGATGAGATACGTAGGCATAAGACGCGATGTCTTGGTGAGCACACTTATCCTTAACCCATAGGTAGCCGAGCTACGAAGACTCTGATTCTCATATTCAGATGAGATACGTATGCAGTGGATGCGATATCCGTGCGAGTCATTTTCTTTTGACCCTTTCTCTTTTAGTAAATAGTACCTTAGATAAACACACACCCTTTAGACAAGAACAACAAGAGTGGATCCCGTAGAGTACTACGGATGCGTAGGGGTGCTAATACCTTCCCTTCGCATAATCGACTCCCGAACCCAAGATTTGGTTGCGAGACCTTGTCTTTTCCTTTCCTTTCTCCAGGTTTACTTCGAGCGTTTCCTTTCCCTCCTTTGGGATAAATAACGCACGGTGGCGACTCTTCTGTCATTTCTTTCTCACCGGTTGTTTTTTTTCGCACCCTCTGTATTTTTCAGGCTGCGACAATTGGGACTAACATGGTAAGGGAATAATGTCAAAAACAAGAAAGGGGTGTATAACCACTGAAGGTGTCAACCCAAAAGAGAGAGGTAAAGGTATATAACCATGAAGGTTTCAACCCAAATTGTGGTGTCTAAACCAAAGGGAAAAGGAAAGTGGTGTTTAAACCAAGAAAGAAGGGTATAACCACCGAAGGTGTTAACCCAAAAACAAATGGTGTTTTAATTGAGAATCAATGATTATCCAAGGAAAGGATGTATTATCCATGAAGGTGTTTAACCCAAAAGAGAAAGATAAAGGAGTTTGGAAGGGGAGCCACACATCTAGCTACAGACTTGATAGTGAATTGACTTGAATTGCACTAAAGTCTATGAATAGAGATAAATACTCTGGGAAATTAGGGTCTACACCCTGTACACAGAGGTATCCTAGACAAGGGTAGGAAATATTGCCTCTCATCATTCCCTATTATTTAAGGCTCATGGCATGCTATTTCAATCATGACTGACATGTTATTGAAACAGGTCCTCAAGAATGCTATGTGGGGATGAGTAGATGAATGATGACTTCAATTGAGCTTAAGGTCTTATACTTGTTTGGAAACTTGAGCTCAAAAGTAATAGAGAAAAGTCTCATCAAGTGACAAAGAGACTTATAGTCACTTGACAAAGACAAAGGGAATGTGTGCAAAGTCAAAGGATCTAGTCAATCAAATGGAATTTGATCAAGGTAAATCAAGGGGAATAAGATGGAAAAACACACAATGCATGATTATACAAAGACTAGCCTAGGGTGTCATTGTTAGGTAGCCCAAGATAAATCCATGTGGGTGTAAAAGTGTACTAACCCTAGGTCGCATTGTTAGGTAGCCCAAGAAAAATCCATGTGGGTGCAGAAGTGTACTAACCTAAATATATGAATGTAATAAGCAGAGGTATAAAGCATTGGACAAAATAATATGAAAAGGTCACAATTTCAAAAGTTCAACAGGTGAACAAGGTGTAAGTGAACAAGAGGTCAATGAGTCGACACTGACTCCAGATCAAGCATATGTCTAAGTCCTAAGTCCAAAGTCAAAAAATGTGCATTATCACTCCAAGTCAAGCATAGGTCTTAAGGATCAAGTCTATGCATTTTATCATGTTTTGATTCATTGATATTATCAATCAAACCAAATACAAGATAAGAAGCATAAGATGAATAAGACAAGATGAATAAAGTATGAAGTAAGATGATGAATGAGAAATAAAAGTAAATTACAAGAAGTAAAGGCATGAAGGTAAATTGCATAAAGTAAATGTTAGGAGGTTAGGTGTAACTAGTTAGTAAACATAATACAAGAAATATATGCGGCAAACATGTTAGAGTATTGATACAAAATCAAACCCTCAAGGCATGAAGCACAATGTTCAAAACTCAAAGAAGAAAGAAGAGAACACAAGGAAAAATGAAAGAAAGCTCAAGTGTTTGACTTATGATCCATTATCAAGCAAATCAAGGGATCCAAACAGATGACACAACTTAGGGATGACCTATCACTAACTCAAAGTGTTAAAAATATGATCAAATGATCTTCTATCAACATATTAAATTAGAGAAGATTGAATCAATCTAAGAGTCTATATATGGATGGCATAAAAAGTCAAAGGCATGACAAAATTGGATTAACAATCAAAATAAAAAGGAATTAAAATGATTAAAAATGGGAAATTAAAGAGAAAATCCGAAACTATCATCAAAACAATGAAGAAATGGCCAAGAAAATTATGCAAAGTCCCACATATTAAACATGAATAGATCTCAAAAGTTGGATGCAAAAATGTTTGAAAATGATTCAAATGTAAATTGAATAAGGAAATTAAAAGAAAAATGAAATTAAAATAACCAAAAATGCAAAAATGATTTAAATAAATGTGAGGAAAATGTATGTGATGCAAAATATATTTAGAGGCTTTGCACATAAAATTTGGATAAAATATGTTTAAAAGCGAGAGAGAAGTTAAATTGGAAATAAAAGGAATAAAATAAAATTAAAGAAAAATAAATTAGGGCGCCAACGACTACTAGAATTCAAAAAAAGCGAGTGTCAGGTTCCCATTGGACAAGTTCAAATGTTTGGCTCCATGGAGCGCGTAACAGAACTCGTCTCCAACCTTGGTTGAATTTTCCATATCACATGAACTCGTGTTTGAGCAACACCCAAACATGGCATTAGCTTCGCAACACTTCATCGTTCATGTTTCCCTGCATCATAGCCATTGATTGGCTTTAAGCAGGGAGAATTTTTCTCAAGAACACGAAGAACCCTAAGTGTTCAAAGTAAAATTAAATGACTAATACGAAAGATAAATTAATGGTAGAAGACAAATTTTGATCAGTGGAACAATGCGAAGATAATGGTAACTTGTTTTCTCAAAGATTTAACTCATAGCTACCTTTCTAGTTGAAGCTTTGAAGGTCAACAATGGATGAAATGGGGAGCACGATGAAAGAGGTTTCCAGGAAAAGTGATGATTTAGTTAGCTTTAGAGGACACCTATGAAGCTTTATGGGAAAAGATTTGAGATTGAAAGAGCTTGAAATGAAGAAACCACAAACTGGTTTTGGAGTAATATCGAGTTCAAGTGAGGCAGGGTTTTTTCTGGCTATTTGTAGATATAATTTTTTTGAGTTTAAGCTATTGATTAACTTAACTCACAAAGCAAGAGTCAACACCACACTTTTATCATTTCCAAAGGAAAAGGGAAAAAGTACGAACAAAACCCAAAGAAGTTTTAAAGCAAAACTAATAAAAAGAGATAAGGGTTCGGGGTTTAGTTATACAAAGGGAAGGTATGAGCATCCTAAACATCCATGGTACTCCATGGGAACCTCTTTGAAAAATATGTACATTTTAGTTTGAAAAATGTGTTTGCAAAAGATTGGAGAGATGGGAAAAGAAATATCTTTCTTAATTTTTGTGTTTGCCAAGACTTTTGAAGTCTTATGCCTACGTACCAGCAAAGTGCAATGGAGGATCAAAACCTCGTAGCTCATGGCAAAAAATCATATATGTTTGTTTTGATTCATTTTTAATGAAAAGACATTTTGTTATTTTAAGGAGAATACTCAACTAGTCACCCACAAGTATGAGAACTTTGCATCATCATGAGAAGGGCTCCAACTTAGATAAAAGTAAAGAAGTATGTCACTAGCTGTCTTAGATGGAAAATAATTATTATCAATACTATGGGGATAATGTAAGACCCCAATTTTGACCCATAAGGTCCCCCATGCCATCTCATTAACTTTGCATTGGCATTGGATCACACTTTGGTATCCTCCTCACCTATCATTCATTAGGTTTGCATTGGGAGAGATCACCAAGCATGTTTGATTGTATCATACTTTATTTTCTTTTTTTACTAACAAAAATCCAAAATATGTCTAGTGTAGCTTTGTTTCTTTTGTAGGTAGTGTGTATGTCCACCTTTTCCCCATCAAGCTCACAACTAGAGTTTGAGACCCCCAATGCAAGGGATCAAGTTAGAAAATGTCTAATTTTGTTCAAAGCATCATATATGTATCCCCATGTACTTTATTTGTCATTTTGATCAAAAATTCATCAAGAGTTTGAAGCTTATTTGTCAAGGAAGCCCTAATTCATCTAGGTATCTTGTGTGCCTTCCTTAGCAAGTTTCTCCAATAATTGGTCAAAGATACTAAGGGATACTAAATTGTATTTCATAATTAGAATATATGATCCTCCATGACCCCCAAAGAGCAAGGGAACTTCAAGTTTGCAAGTTGGTTCAAGGAGGTTGACCATAAAAGTCAACTAGTCAAACATAGGGTTCCCTAGACCCTATCTCCTACAATTTTTGTCATACGAAAATAATTCCAAGAGAAACATTACTATTTATGACATTTCAAACAACTTTCATGTTGACATTAAGAGCAAATTTTGCTTGGAAAGTCATTTTTTATGGTGAAAGATTATAGGTCATTTTGTCTGTGCCCTAGATAGAAGGTCAACTTCCATGAACCATAACTTCCTCAATTTTTATGATATGAATATAATACAAGTTTCATGGTCAATTTAAAGATGTATTATAAAAATTTTATTCTTTGATAAAGGTCAAATTCTACTTTCAAGGGCATGTGCCATGAGGAAACATTATAGGTCCATTTGGGTCATCATCATTGAACAAGCATTTTTCCTCAACTTCTAAAACCCATAACTCTATCATGCAAGCTCTAAATGGAGTCAAATTTGTGACCAAGTTGAATATGATTTAAAGAGATACAATTTTGAAGCAAGAACTGAAGTCATTTGAAGCTCATAACAAAAGTTATTCAAGGTGGAAAAAGGGGTCATTTAACTTTTAACTTAGAAAAGTTTCAAGTATGTTTGATTCCTCTAACTTCAAGGCCAGAATTCATCATGTTCCAAGCTTCGAATGGAAAAAGTCCTAACATCAAAGTTGTTCCCCATGATGGTAGCTTTCCAAATAGTCATAGATCACTACATTTGGATCAAAATTAAGGGACTCGCACATGGTATCTTTGCATGGCCCAACTTTGCAATTTTTGAACTCAAATGTTAAATACCTTTGCATGGCTTCATGGTAAGATCTGATCATCATTTGTGCACGAATTTGGACAGATCACAATCATCATTTGGGCCTAAGCACATGCCTATGCACCCATGCACATAAGCTTGCTAATTTTTTCCAAAATTTCAAATGGTGTGGAAATGAATTCATGAGCTTATAAATACATGTGCATTGCCTCAGATTAAAGGACCTTTTGTCCAAGCTTTTCCTAACAACCCCATAACCACCATTAAAATACTACCTTGAAGATTTCATTAAAATCAAGCTTCTAGTTCAAATTCTGTTTATGAACTAGAACTCCAAGGATTCACATCTCTTTTCATCACAATCATCTCCTGCAAGCAAGAGGAAGTGAAGCCAACTGAAATTGCATCAAGATCGACCTCCATAGCTGCTACCCGAAGGTGAAATTTCTCAATCTTCAACTCTTCGATTCTCTCTCATTTCTCAACTTTTTGGCTTGATTTTTGGTTGGCTGAAGTCCTACAAATGTAGGCATTGATAATGAGTTGCCTTGAGGTTGAATCGAAGTAACTCGATTTTGGAACCATAATTTTCAACTCCACATTTCTCATTATAGACTGAGTGTGGGAAAAATTGGAGGTCATATTTGGAATCCTCGTGATTTTCTCTTCAAAATAGTGTATGATCCATTAATTTTGGTGACACTTTGATCCTGACCAGTCTGGTGACCTGACCGGAGAAGATGACCGAAGCTAGGGCTCCGGTGGTGCGCTGATGCAATCGAGGCCATCTGATTCATTGACCACAATATAATCTCATCCATTGATCTGGAATACCACTTGTACATGCGCATTGACTGTGGACTATAGTGGATAGCGTGCGTTGGCCATCAGATCTGCCACCTCAATTAATGAGGAAAATCTGATGGCCCTCGTTTTTTTTATTTAATTTATTTTCTGATTTAATATTTTAAATAGCATTTAATCATTTAATTCACTATAATTTAAATTTTAATAAAAAAAAAAATATGAGACTTCCACCAAAATTTCACAAATAATATCCTCTTCCCATTTCTGAATTAAAATTAGTTTTTGGATTGAGTTTGATATCTTTAATGAATTTTGTGATTTTTGACTTATTTTTTTATTAATTTTTAAATACTTCTGACTTTCAAAAATTCCAAAAACAATTAGTCTAAGGTCCTTTGACCTTGTTTAACCTATTATAAATCCCTTGTCCATTTATTTGGTGATTTGAACGAATTTAAGGTTTTTCCCCTTTAAAAAATTATTTTTCTTCATTAAAAAATGGAATTTAAATTGTTTAATTTCTTTAAAATTGTGTTGAGCTATTTGATTGACTTTGTGTTGACTCGACTTCTGTTTGGTCTTGATCTTGGTTGAATTGGACTTTAATTTGATCAATACTATTGGATTTAGGGGGTTGATGAAGTTTGAACTTCATCCCTCAAGATGAATGGATAATATTGATCAAGTAAGGTTCATCCCTTGATCAATTTTGGATTCTCTTTCACTTCATCTTCATCTACTTCTTTCCCAATCCATCCATGGCCAATGATTTCTCATAATATTAAAATGCTAGTTGATTCATCAATGACCTTATGTCAGATGAATCAACATGAGCTTGATTGGGATAGGTCTATCCAAATTTATTTTTGTGTGTGGTATGCTTTAGGATCTTAGTTCTTTATACCTTATCTCTAGCATGCATTAACCCCAAAATTATTATTTCCCGGCCTTAGATAGTTGTGACTTCTATATAAGTCCAATTACGATTGCTTAACATAGCGTTAAATTTGTCCGAAAACAATAGCATTTTTGTAAGTGAGATTTCAAGTCTCCCATTCATCATGGTATTGTGTGAAGATTTTACCTCTTTTCCATTTATGAGAGCTAGTGGCATATTTGTTAATTTTATCCAAGTTGGAGCCCTTCTCATGAATGATGTCTAGGTTCATATCTTCATGCTTGTGAGTGGATGGTTGAGTGTTCTCCAAAAAATGACTTAAACAATTCCTTATTCCACTAACATTTCTTTGTATTGAATTTATTTTTAAAGTCATTTACTTTAATTGCAATTTAATTTCTTGCACCTTATCATTCACTGTCATTTACATTCATGCAAGTTGTTTATGTTTCAATCATTTTTACTTTGATCACTTGAGACATATTTTGTGGTTGTATTATTTGTGTGCTTGTGATTTTGTTTTGTTTATGGTCTTGGGACCTTAAAACATTTAATAAAAACAAAAACCCTACAAAATATATTGGTGGACTATTAGACTTTTGTCTGAGACTTGGTTTGGATCCTTGGACTTAGAGTAGGCAACATCCTGAGCTATGGAAAAACATGGCAAATGCCATTGATTTGAGACCATTTCTTGGCCAATGCCATTCATCATATACAAGCCTTGAGAGACTCCTTTGATTTATCTGTTATACTCACTCCCTCTTTGTCTGAATTTGTTATTTTGATCTTATTGATATCATTTGATGCTTCCTCTTTGAGTATGTTTCAAGGGATATTTCATCTGATACATCTAAAGGACATTGAAAACTGCTTGCTTGGATGTTTAGTTATCTTTATTTGATACCATTTGGTCTTCTTATTAATTGCTTGGATGATTATGCTTGTTGCTTGCTCAATAGTCTAAAGGAAGTAGATTTCTATCTGACACTATTGTCTTGTGGATGCTTCCCATTGGTTAGATCTTTTCAACTCTAAACTTTTAAATCTTGTCTAGGATAGTCCCTTCATCTCCTCCTCTCCTTCTTAAATTTCAAAATCTCTCCCTCATTTTCAAAACTTCTTTGCTTGTTGTTTTCAACTTAGACATGTTTTAATGAGTAGACACCTTGGCCTTAGGCCATTGATTTTTTCAAAATATTTTATTAATCAAATTTGTAAATAAACTTAATCATATTGACTTTATTTTCAAAAAGACAAAACAAAACTAACAACCTTATCTAATCATTTTGGCCACTTTGTGCCTTTTCCTTTTAACTTTTTTAAAGGAGAGCATTTAGATTTGAGTTATCTTTAGTTGAGATATAATTCTCCAATTTCATGATATATTGCTTGTAAGACTTTCCATTTATTAGGGGTTAGTGGCATATTTGTTGATTGAATCCAAGTTGGAGCCCTCCCTTTTAATGTTGTAAAGCCCTAATTATTGGTGGATCTTTGTTTGAGTATTCTCCTATTGATAACACAAGATCTTTAAGCTTTTGTTAAAAATTAATCCACCCATATTTGAAATTTTTACCATGAAATACGAGGTTTTGATCCCTCATTTTTATGTTGGTACGTAGGCATAAGACCGAAGGTCTTGTCCAACATAAACTGTAAATAAATGAATTCTTATCTCATCCCCACATTCCATTTTTAACAAACATATTTTTCAACTAAAAACACTTACACACAAAAAAGGGATCCCTAGGAGAACCTAGGATACTTTGGGTGCTAATACCTTCCCTATGTGCAACCAATCCCCATACCTGTAATCTCTGACGTTTTATTAGTTTTGATTTGAAAACTTCTTATCTTTGGGTTTTATCCTTACGTTTTCCTTTTTTACTTTAAAAACAATAAAAGCACGGTGGTGACTCTTGTTTTATTGACGTTGAGTTAATCAAAAGCTTAATGGTCATGAATTTATCGCATATAAAGAAAGTGGCGACTCTGCTGAGGAGTAGTCCTAAGTGGGTTTAGCCTACTTTTTATGTGTATATATATTTGATGTTTGTTTATTTGTATATATTTTTGTATGATACTTTCTGTCTGTTGTGCTTGGTAATATCTGAGTGGTGAGATAAGTTCTAACCTGAACTTGAGTGGAATTAAGATAGAAGGATGGTATAGTCATGTTCGACTCGTGTGGAGTAATCCTTAATGAGTTGGCTTGAGATCCATCTACTCAGTGGAGACCCCTTTGGAATTACTGATGTCACACGACTAAGTCGTGGATAGGCATTACTTTTTTTGACCTGGGAGTCCGAGAAGCTGAGGACCGTAGAACATTTAACCCAACTTGGCATATTTAGGACTTCGTGCGGAGACTGTTCAAATTTACACTTGATAATAGTTGTTACACGATACTACACTCAGACGAGTTTCTCTTGAGAATACTATGGGTTGATGAGTCATTCATCCTACCCTATAGTATCCGATAGATGGGATCACGACTCTGGGAACTTTTTTTTAGAACATGATCTACAAGTTTTTATCCTTAGTAAACTCCTTTGGGATGGTTCTTAACCTGACTCCATGCTCGTGACTCACAACAAACCCTCTGATTCTCGATTGATCCGATCAATTATCATCAAAATTAATGGAACTTGAGTGTTGATAAGGTGAGAAGCATAATCCACCAAAATGGATGATTAATCTTGATGATGACTTGATCCATCCTGGGAGCTTTGTTTGTGTTTGTCTTGTATGTGATCCCTTGTGTGTGATTTTTGCATTCATGCATACATGCACATCATAACAATCATCACGCAATAAAATTTTCAAGGAACTAAGGTCATATTTGCAAATATTTTCAGACCATGGATTATGGACGAAGGAACTCTAAGAAGTACAATTTCAGATGTCCCGATTTTAAAGAGTTAAGCAATCTAGCATCCTTTGTAGTTGATCCCTTGGATTTCAAGAAACGTCATGGGAAGCTTTTATCCGTGCTGTCTATTGAAGTTGTGGAAGGACTCTTGAGTGTCTTGGTCCAGTTTTATGATCCTCTTTATTGATGCTTCACTTTTCCTGATTATCAGCTCATGCCCATGTTAGAGGAGTATGCACATCTCCTGGGTATACCCGTATCTCAAAAGGTGCCCTTAAGTGCATTAGAAGAGATCACGAGAACTCAATTCATAGTTGATGCTCTTCGTGTGAAGAAGTCTGAGATCGATGCTAATATGATGAAGAAAGGAGGAATTCGAGGGCTAATTTATGAGTTTCTCATTGGTATGGCTACTGATTTTTCTCAAGATGGTATCATGGACGCTTTTGAAGCCATTTTTGTCTTTCTCATCTATGGTTTAGCATTGTTACCTAACATTGACAACTTCGTTGATGTTAACGCGATTAGAATATTCTTGATTGGGAACCCTGTTCTGAATTTGTTGGGTGACACACATTTCTCTATGCATTTAAGGAATTCTAAGGGTGGGGGAACCATTGTATGTTGCATCCATATTCAGTACAAGTGGTTTATTCCTCACTTGCCACAGACACCAGTCTTCTTGGAGAATCGACAATGTCTATGGTGGTCTCAGAGACTTATGTCTCTTACTAGTGATGATATTGTTTGGTATGATTCTGCATTCGATGGCTTGGAGATTATTGACATTTGTGGTGAGTTCTCTAATGTTCCTCTTATTGGTATACAATGAGGAATTAACTACAACCCCACTTTGGCTTGCCATCAGCTTGGGTTCCCCTTGAAAGATAAACCTAATAACATTCAATTAAAGGGTTTCTTATATCAAGAGGGTAAAGATCACCAAAATTTTAAGATTAGAATGGTGCATGCTTGGCATTATGTTCATAGAAAAGGAAGAGCCGAGCTTGGTCCACACAATTGTGTAGCTTTGGGAGTTTACACTACTTGGCTGAAGAAGAGAGCTTTGGAGCTTAAGATGCCTTATGCTTGCAAGAGACCTATGTCTATGGTTGTGGATGAGCCATTAACTCTCCATAACCAAGATGTAGAAGAGTTGGAAGACGCACTCTCCAAGATTAAGAAAGAGAAGGACTTGTGGGAAGAATGACTCCATGTTTTGAATCGGAAGCAAGTGGAGTTGCAGCTTGAGTTGAAAGACAAGGATGCACTCATTGAGATTCTTGAAGAGCGTGCAGTCAAGAGACAATGAGAGCCAAAGGATTTATTTTCCGCTAGCATTCCTCAGCCTTCTACTGCTTGGACGAAGATCGTCGATCAGCTCTTCATTGAGAAATCTTAGATGAAGACCGCTTATGAGTCATAGATCAGGCGCATCCGAAGGAAGTATACCCCCTTGGCCAGTTCATCTGATTCCGTTGCTAGGGATCCTTAGGATGATACTTTCCTTTTCTCTTGTATTTGTATTTTTGGTTTCTGAAATTGTACTCCGTGTACCCTTCCAAAATTTTATGAATAAAAAGAAATTTTATGGTCAATCCAATTGTTATTATTGATTATTATTTGCAAGTAAGGCTTGAATGTTCCTTGAAAATAAAATTAAAATAAAAACTTTACATTTCATGCATCATTTGCATAACAGGTTTCTTGTATTCCAGCCCTTCGGCCAAATGTCTCATTGTTCTTCATCTTTGTATCAGACAAGTCGACTTATCAATATGATACTCAAGCTAATCATCAAAGAAAAATGGATCATTTGGAACAAGATAACCGAGATCTCAAGGAAAAAGTTGCTAGACTCACCGCTCTGATGGAGTATGTCATTGCTTTTCAGAATCAACCACCTCCAACTCCTCCTCAAAGGATTGTCATCTCTGAGATCATCTCAACGCCAGTGCCTGTGATTCCTGTCAGCCAGTCTTCACCATCTATGCCTGTCGGATTCCCTTGGGGAATGCCTCCGAACTTTATGCCTGAAGGTTATGCTCCAACTATTGCTCCTATTCTGGCATCTCGCCTGGTCATGTCAATGCCTTCTCATATTGTGCATGCTTTGCCTCATGTTGAGGAAACCTTTTATCATTTTGAGCCTTCTGAGAGCTCAGATGTGTATGAGAAAATGGATGAAATGAAAGACCAATTTCTAGAGTTGAAAAACGAATTGAAGACCCTGAGGGGTAAAGATCTGTTTGGGAAGAGTGCTGTTGAATTGTGCCTAGTGCCCCAACGTGAAAATCCCTATTAAATTCAAGGTCCCTGACTTTGAGAAGTATAACGGAAATACTTGTCCTTTGAGATATCTTGTGATGTACGCTCCCAATATGTTGACTCAGACAGATAATAATCAACTGCTCATCCACTACTTTCAAGACAATTTAACTAGTGTCACGCTTCGATGGTATATAGGTCTAGACAATGGCAGTTTTCGTACTTTCAACGACTTAGGAAAGGCCTTCGTTAAGCAGTACAAGTACAATGTATATATGGCTCCCGATCATGATCAATTACGGTCCATGTCTCAAAGGGATAAGGAGACGTTCAAAGAATACGTGCAGAGGTGAAGAGGACTTGCTGTTCAAATTAGTCCCCCATCGGATGAGAAGGAGATGACGAAGATATTCCTTAAAAATATGAGTTTATTCTATTATGAACGTATGATTGCCAGTGCATCCAATGACTTCACTGAAATGGTGAACATGGGGATGCGTTTAGAAGAGGGTGTATGAGAGGTCCGTTTGTCTAAAGAAGAAGCATCTACGAGCAAGAAGTATGTGGGAGTTTCTCTAAGAAGAAGGAGGGGGAAACCAATGCAATATCTATAGGGAGGCAAAGGAGGCCTCATGTGAGGAAGAATTCCAGATCCCTATAACATCATCAAGTATCCTCTGTCATTCCGATATTTACCAACAATCCTGCTATTCAATCAACACCAGTTCAACAACAACATCAACATCAACAACAACGTACTCACAACAATCACAACTACAACAACAATCAGCATAATAATTTTGAAAGGAAGAAGTTCACTTTTGATCCTATTCCGATGACTTATGCAAAATTGTATCCTTCTCTTGTAGTCAAGATTTTGATTCAGCCAAGGAATCCTCTACATACACCTGAACCTCTAACATGGTGGTACAAGCCTGATCAACATTATGCTTTTCATCAGAGGGGCGCCCGACCATGATATAGAGAATTGTTATCCATTGAAGTATGAAGTTCAAAAGTTGATCAAGAATGGTATGATGTCTTTCGAGGACCGTGCACAGAATGTCAAAGCTAATCCATTGCCCGCTCATGGCAATTCTTCTGTGAATATGGTAGATGGTTGTCCTGGTAATTTCAGGGTGTTTAATGTCAGACATATCCAAAGGTCTTTGGTGGAGATGCATAGAAGTCTATTTTTGATCAGTGATTATGAACATGACCATGATGGTTGTGTTATCTGCAGTGTTAATCCACGAGGATATGTAATTATCAAGAGGGACATTCAGAAGTAAATGGATGAAGGTGTTATTCTGATCAATCAGTCCAGGGATATGGGTAATGATGTGAATGTAATTGTGTCAGTGTTAAAGACTCTGAAGCGAGTAGTAATCCAGTTTGACAGTAGCAAAAGAAGTGATGATAGATCGGTATCGTCGTTGGTAATACGGTTAACGGGCCCAGTCCCATATGCATCCCATAAAGTTGTACCTTACAAATATAATGCTATTATGATTGAGAATGGGTAAGAGGTTCCTCTTCCCGCAAAAAATTCAGTAGTGAGCATTGCATATGTTGTTAAGATAACTCGTAGCGGTCGTGTGTTAAGCCCAATACCTCCGAAGGTTATGGAAGATGTTGTGGTCGGTAAGAAGGAGGATGTTCCTTTGGTTAATCCTGTTAATGCTCCAACTTGTCAGTCTGGTGAATCCAGTGGGTTGAATGTTAAGGATGATAATGATGAGGTTCTCTGGTTAAATAAGAAGAGCGAGTTCAATGTTATGGAGCAGCTGATCCAAACACCATCCGAGATCTCTGCTTTATCTTTGTTGATAAACTCCGAGGCACACCGTGAGGTGTTGCATAAGGTTCTTGAGCAAGCATATGAAGAGCATGATGTTACGGTGGATCAGTTTGATCATATCATTGCCAATATCTCTTCATGCAACAATTTAAGTTTATGTGATGAAGAGCTTCCCGAGGAAGGCATAAATCATAACTTGGCCCTCCATATATCCATGAATTGCAAAGAAGATGCTTTATCAAATTTTTGGGTAGATATCTGTAAGACCCCAATTTTTGTCCCTAAGATCCCTCATGGCATCATATCATAACATTGCATTGCCTCAAGGATCATTGAACACCTTGCTTCCTTCCCTGTGGGTGGGATCTTTCTTGAGAGTGGTTCTTGATCACCAAGCATTGCTTTTCTTTTAATCACTAACCAAAATGTACAAAAATATGTCATTTACCTTTGTTACTTGCAGCTTAAGCAATCAACAGTCAAGGCAATTCAAGTGAATCTTGTGTGCAAGAGATGAAGTTTCCATTGAGATATGGATCATGTGATCATTTCATTGAGCTTATTTGAGCTATAGGTTCATTGTGGAGCAAGTTCCCAAGTGGCAAAGGCCCCAAAATCATCAGAACAATTTCAGGTCATCTAAGGGCCAATACAGTCAACTTAGAAGTCAACTGTGGGTTTTGAATTGAGAAATTGAGTTTCTTCATCCCATTCATGTCCAAATTATGCTTATTCATCATTTCAAAGATCAAGGTTGAAGAATTTGAAGTCAAGTCAAAAGTTTCCAAAAATGGAAAGTGACCTATATTTTCAACTTTCCAAAAATGGCAAGCTTTTGATCCAACTTCAACTCAACTTTACAACATCAAATAAGCTTCAAATGAAATTTTATCCAACATGAAAGTTGAAGATCTCTCTCTCCCATTTTCAAAAAGTCCAAGATCATGAACATCTGATGAATGGTTGAGGAGATATGATCCAATCATTGCCAAGTGTGCATGGAACTTCAAATGAGCATAACTTTTGAACCAAAGCTCCAAATTGAGTGGTTCTTTTTGCAATATTCTTCTCTTGACCTCTAATTTCCAAATCATGCATCACATTACATAAAATCTCATCACATAATCACTTGTTATTCCATGCCTTTTTTGGAGGGAAATTGCAAAATTCAAAAATGGTGCATTGTATGGACTTTCTACCATTGCCATTGAGTTTAAAAAATCATTTTAAGTGACTTTGATCAAAGGAATGGTACTGTTCACGTGCAATTAGCTCATGCACCATGCATTTTCAAGATTTGCAAAAACACCTTATTTCACTTAACTAAACTAAACATGGATTAGCAAGGTGATTAGGAAAGGATATAAATACTCTAATCATAACAGAATTGAGGGGGGTTAATCACAATTCACATTTCTAGATCCAAAATTCTCTCTCCCTTCAAAATTTTCTTCCATTCATAATTCAAAATTTTTTCAAATAGCATTGCAATTTTATGTTATATTCTTGTTCCCTAGCTTTGATTTAGTGCAGATCAAGTGTTGGTTTGTTGAATTCGTGCAAGAATCAAGTGGTTGAAGCTCATGAAGTTGAAAATGGAAATTCAAGATTAAGCTAGATCTACATGTGTTCAAGCTTCCTTTTCTTTATCAAACATCATCACAAGCATCATAGAGTGGATTTGGATCATTTGGAGCTTTGAAACGTCCAATTTCAAGATTCTGTTCTTCAAGAGGTAAATTTTCAAACCTCTTAGTTTTGAAATTCATGTACATATTCTGGTAGATCTTGTTCTCCTGATGATTCTGATCTAAAAATCATGTGAATTGGTGCATTATTGAGCAAGTTATGAGTGATTAAAGTTTTGCATCCAAAAATGTTCATGCACGATTCTCTTAGATCTTGATGTTTTAAGCTTAGATAATTGTTGATCTGTATTCTACATGGCATAAGCTTTGATTTGGTATGCGTTTTGTTGATTTCTGGATGTTTCTGAAAATCTGGAAATTCTGGATGAACATTCATCATCTTCATCATGAAGAAGATGAAGATGCATGCATTTCTCGAATTTCTGGAAAATTACGTCGGTTTTTTGAAAATAGCGACGGTTTGAACCGTCCAAATCTGCAGCGCTAGGGTTCATATTGAAACGAGGTCGTTTTGCCTCAGCGCGCGCTTCACATTTCAAATCCACACAGGGATCGATTCCCAGCGGTGCCATTTTTCAAATGTTCATACATATTTTTGCTTTCCCTCCATTTTCCATATGCTATGCCTCTTTTGATTTTTCTTTTTTCTTCCAACATGTAAAATTCATAACAAATTGAAAAAGGATCCAAAAAATACATGGTTTTTTGCTAATTGTTCCTTGAGATGTCTAGTTTCTTATGATGATTTTTTCTGAAGTTGTGCATGGCTGAACATTGGATTGTGCTATAATCTTTGATCATGTGTACATTTGTGACATTGCCTTACTCTTTCCTTTGTGAAATGCTTGATTTTAATCCAATGGACTTGAAATTTTACATGCTGATTCTAGACACATTGCTGGATGTTGTAGGATTGGTTTGGTATTTTTCCCATTTACCATTTCTGTTTTATGCTTGTGTTATCATGGTGTGACAATTTGTGTCACACATTTGGTTGTTCAACTTGTGCAATTTAATTCCCATGCCAAATGATCTTGGATGCTTCTGATTTTTTGTATGTTGATCATGTTAGATGTCTTTAATGTTCATGAATTTTTCCAGAATTATTTGAATCATTTCTATTTTGATTGGGAATTTTCATTCATGATGTCCACATATGAGCTTTGAAATTGTCTTTGACTTCCTTTGCACATGAAATGCCTTTGCTTGATGATTTTGATGTGATCCTTTTTTGGACATGTTAATGTGTTTGAAGTTGCATTATGTTGAATTTCAGCTCCTGTTTTGAATTTTTTCTTCACCTTTGACCCTAGGCTTTGACCTAGTGGTTTGTACTTACATGTGAGCTTTGAATTTCAGGTTCAAGCATCCAAATTCCATGGTTGATGATGCTTCAACATTTGGATGTTGATATTTGCTTTTGATTGCTAACATTTGCTATTTTGTAGGTTGATGATAACTCACTTGAGTTTGCCTTATGGCTTTTGTGTTGTACATTGGGAATTGTCTGTTGGTTATTAACTGTTGTCTGTTTGTCTGAGTAGTGTACTGATTGGTTTAGTTGTTTTCACAGGTACCTAAGTTGCTTTAAGTTCATTTGAACTTTGCTTTGATTTGCTTGTGGTTGGCATACCACTTAGGTATAATCCCTAATCTTCATGTAGTCTGGAAGACCTGTCATGTTACTTTGGCAGGCACCTGTCTGAAGCCCTCCTTAAGAGGCCATGTTTTTGTTTGTTTAATTTTTGTGCCAAGTAGGTAAAGTCCTTTTAAGAGGCAATTGGCAGATAAAAGGGATGTGTAATCCATCCCCTGCTATTCAGTTGTGTCATTCACTTTGCTCACACCATGTGTTGATGCATTGTGAATAAGAACCCAAGATCTTATAGAGTCAACCATATGTGAAGAAGAGTTCCTTCATTCTGAACTCCCACACTTTCTATTGATTAAAGCTCTCCCAGGCCAGGGATAAGAGCTATGAGGCATAACCCTCATCTCCATTTCATTTGCTTCACCCTAACTCTCAATGTTAGGGTTAAGAGCTCAAAACATCCCATTCCAGTTGGCTTGTTTCTAAAGCCTAACCTTGCTTGAGCCTATTGATTGTGTATAGTGTGTGCTAATTGATTTCTTGTTTGCTGGTTTGCCCATATGTGCATAATTGTTGGTGTGTGCCTTTGTGCATTTGTTTCCATTAATTGTATATCATTTCATGATCATCGTTCATTGCTTTGTGACATTTTGTTTTGTCCATGGAGGAGTCAATTGTAAGTCCATTAATTGGCATTTGTTTCCTATGATCTGGTAGGAGTTGGGACTAAGACCATTGATTGGCATCCCATTTCCTGGGAGTCGAGTGTAAGACCATTTATTGGCAACTTGTTTCCTCTTGCTTATTGCATTTGTTTTCTTTGCTTTGTGATATTGGTGTAAGTCCATTGATTGGCATCCGGTATCCATTTTTGTTTTGTGAGATTGGTGTAAGTCCATTGACTGGCATCTGGTATCCATGTTTTCTTTGTTTTGTGAGATTGGTGTAAGTCCATTGATTGGCATCCGGTATCCATTTATGTTGTTTATCTGTTATTTGCTTGTTGCCTTTTCCAAAGGAATCACTTGGATCATCTACATATGATCTCAAGAGGTGAACACTTAAGAAGTTTTACATCCCTTAACCTCCTTCCTTTTTGTTCTTTAAACCTCCATTTTGCATGTTAACTCAAAATCAGAAAAATATTGTGCAAACATTTTCATTTCTTTTCAAATTAGAAACCTAGGCCTTAAGCCTTTGATTTTCAAGCTTCATCTTCATAATACTTCTTTTGAATTGAATTCTAATCATACTTTGACCATCTTTTGTGAATAAATTCTAATTGATTAATTCCACTCATTCAATTGTTTTGTCGCTCAAGTCCACTTTCTTGATAAGCTTTCATACATTAGCCATAGATCTCAATTATCTTAGTGGTTGATGTGAATCTCACCTTTTGTCCTTAGTGATTGAATTGTAAGACTTCCTTGCTTATTATAGGGTTAACCCCTCACTAGCAAGTTGAAGCTTTTCTCACATGGTGGACTTGTGGTTGTATAGGTTGAGTTTTCTCCCGTGGATAATGAAAGACCTTAGGGCTTTTGTTTAAAATCAATCCACTTACTTTTTGGAAATCTTTTAGCCGAACTACGAGGTTTTGATCCTGTAAAGGTACGTAGGCAATGGATCTTTCCATCCAAACACAAAAATAATAAAATTGTATATTCTTTTCTCATCCCTTCCCTCAATGTTTGCACAAAAATATTTCATAAACAAATAAATGATACAACAATTTGTGAAAAGGGTTCCCTAGGAGTACCTAGGATGCATTGGGTGCCTAACACCTTCCCTTTGCATAATTACCCCCTTACCCAGATCTCTGACCTTTCATTAGTTTTCTATGTGTAAAACTTCTTAGGCTTTTGTTCGCTTTTTAGCCATTCCTTTGGATAAATAAAAGTGCGGTGGCGACTCTATCTTTGTATGCTTTGCTTTTGATTTAGTCAATAAATCATAAAATGACGAATACACCGCTACAATATTGGTTCGTCGTTGAATGTGCTACCTAAATTAACTTTGGCAAGGTTATCTTATCAGGGCGCACCTATGAGGTACAACGATGTGGTTGTGAAAGCGTTCGACGGTTCCTGTAAAACTATCATTGGAGAAGTGGACCTCCCGGTTAAGATAGGTCCGAGTGAGTTCCAGATTACTTTCCAATTAATGGGTATTCACCCGACCTACAGTTGTTTATTGGGAAGACCGTGGATTCACGAGGCTGGTGCTGTCATGTCTACTCTGTATCAGAAATTCAAATTTGTTAAGAATGGCAAGCAGGTTATTATGGGAGGAGAGAAAGCGCTATTGGTAGGCCATTTGTCGTCTTTCACATATGTTGAAGTTGAAGAAGAAGTTGGAACTCGTTCCAAGCTTTATCCGTAGTTGATGAGGTTCAGAAGACAGAGGTGTCCATGTCTTCTCTGAAAGATGCAAGAGAAGTTGTTCAGGCTGGTGGCACTGACAAGTGTGGTCGTGTCGTAGAGGTCGTCGAGAACAAGAACAAAGTTGGTATCAGATTTCAGCAAGGGTCGTTCAAAGGTGATGTCAAGGCTATGCATCAAATTTTACACAGTGGAGGGTTCATTCATAAAGAAGAACAACAGTCAGCTGCAATTATTGAAGATGAAGATGAAGGAGACAACTCCAACATTGTGATGCACGGATAGACGAGCAACAATTGGGTTGCTTTTGATGTTCCTATTGTAGTCCACGATTCAAAGTAATATGTCTCTATTGTTTATAAAAAAAACCTTCTCCTATTCCTAAGGGAGAAGTGAAACATTGTTGGGCATTTTCAAATTATCATCAATAAAATGCAATTTTATTCATCCACATTTATGTTGTTTTTACTTTTTTGCTTCTTCTGAAAATGGTAATCACGAAAAACATATATAAACAATAATTTTCCCATATCTTCATAATATTTATGCGCACTTCATATTTCTAAAATCAAAATATCAAATCATTATGCAGGTTGCTTCTCAAACCCATTGAAAATAATGATCTTACTCTCTCTCCAAACTTTGACTTCCCAATGTTTGAAGCTGAGGAAGAGAATGATGATGAAGATGTTCCTGATGAATTATCCCATTTTCTTGAGCACGAGGAAAGAACCATTCAGCCCTTTTAAGAGCAGACTGAGTTAGTTAACTTGGGTACCGAAGATGACATCAAGGAGGTCAAAATTTGGGTCACAACTTCGTCCAGAGGTTAAGAAGGGGTTGGTTGATCTTCTCAGAGAGTACTTTGGTGTGTTTCCTTGGTCTTATCAAGATATGCCAGGTCTGGATACCGATATTGTGGAGCATAGATTGCCATTGAAGCCAGAATGTATTCCAGTCAAGCAGAAGTTGAGAAGAACTCATCCTGATATGGTAGTAAAGATCAATGAAGAAATGCAAAAAAAAATTAATGATAGTTTCCTTGTTACCTTCGAATATTCGCAATAGGTGGCCAATATTATGCCTGTTCCTAAGAAGGATGGAAAACTCCGTATGTGTGTTTATTATAGAGATTTGAATAAAGCTAGTCTGAAAGATGATTTTCCTCTGCCACACATTGATATCTTGGTAGACAATACAACTAAGTTCAAAGTCTTCTCTTTTATGGACGAATTTTCCGGTTATAATTAGATTAAGATGGCACCCGAAGATATGGAGAAGAACACATTCATTACACCTTGGGGAACATTCTGTTATCGAGTGATGCTTTCAGTTTAACGAATGCTGGTGCAACGTACCAAAGAGCCATGGCCACTCTTTTCCATGATATGATGCATAAAGAGATTAAGGTCTATGTTGATGATATGATTTCCAAATCAAGGACTGAAGATGGGCATGTTGAGCATTTATTGAAGTTATTCCAGCGTTTGAGGAAGTATAAACTTCGCTTGAATCCCAATAAGTGTACATTTGGTTTTCGCTCTAGTAAGTTATTGGGCTTGATTATTAGTGAGAAGGGTATTGAAGTTGATCCTACCAAGGTCAAAGCAATACAAGAGATGCCTGACTGAGAAGTAAGTCAGAGGTTTTCTCGACCTCTTGAACTATATCTCCAGATTTATTTCACACATGACTGCCACATGTGTGCCTATATTCAAGCTCCTTCAGAAAGATAAGTCTTGTGATTGGGTCGAGGATTGACAGAAATCTTTTGACAATATCAAAGAATATCTGCTTGAGCCTCCAATTTTGTCTCCTCCCGTTGAAGGAAGACCATTGATCATGTATTTGACTGTGCTTGAAGAGAGTATGTGTTATGTTCTTGGTCAACAAGATGAATATGGTAAGAAAGAATATGCAATTTACTACCTCAGTAATAAGTTCACCGATTGTGAGACTCAATATTCTATGCTTGAGAAGACATGATGTGCTTTGGCTTGGGCTGCTAAGTATTTGCGCCAATATATGTAGAATCATACTACTTGGTTGATATCCAAGATGAATCCAACCAAGTACATATTTTAGAAGCCTGCTTTAACTAGGAGGATTACCTGTTGGCAGATGTTATTATCTGAGTATGATATTGAATACCGAGCTTAGAAAGCGATTAAAGGTAGTGTCTTGGCTGACCATTTGACTCACCAACCTATTGATGATTACCATTCAGTGCAGTATGATTTCCCTGATGAAGAGATATTGTATTTGAAGATAAAAGATTGTGATGAACCATTGCTTGAAAAAGGGACAGAACCTGGTTCCTGTTGGAGTATGGTATTTGACGGAGCTGTTAATTCATATGGTAATGGCATTGGGGCAGTGATTATTACTCCTTAAGGTACTCATTTTCCGTTTACAGCTAGATTGACCTTCAAATATATAAATAAAGTATCTTGATGAAGCTTGCATTATAGGGCTCGAAGAAGCCATTGGTCTAAGAATTAAGTATCTTGATGTCTATGGAGATTCAACTTTAGTGGTTAACCAGACCAAAGGTGAATGGAATAGGAATCAACCCATTTTGATACCGTATAGAGATTATGCGAGGAGGATATCAACTTTTTTGCAAATGTTGATTTTCATCATATCCCTCGAGATGAAAACCGGATTGCAGATGCTCTTGCAACGTTAGCTTCCATAATTGTGGTGAAGCATTGGAGTAAAGTCCCTAATTTGGATATGATGCGTCTTGATAGGCCAAATCATGTATTTGCTGTTGAAGAAATCAAAGATGATAAGTCGTGGCACCATGATATCGAATGTTTCCTCCAAAGTCAGATTTACCTGCCTGGGGCATCTTTGAAAGATAAGAAGACTTTATGAAGATTAGCTGGTAACTTCTACCTGAATGGTGATGTGCTTTACAAGAGGAATTTCGATATGGTTTTTCTCAGATGCGTGGATAGATATGAAGCAAACCTATTGATGACAGAAGTCCATGAAGGTTCCTTTGGTACTCATTCCAACGAACATGCTATGGAAAAGACGATGTTGAGAGCAAATTACTATTGGTTGACAATGGAATCTGACTGTTGCAAGTTTGTGAAGAAATACCACAAGTGTCAAATTTATGCGGACAACATTCATGTTCCTCCTACACTTTTAAACATCATTTCCTCTCCATGGACCTTCTCCATAGGGGGAATTCATATGATTGGCATGATTGAGCCTAAAGAATCGAATGGACATCGTTCCATTTTAGTGGCTATTCACTACTTCACAAAGTGGGTTGAAGCGACATCATATGTAAATGTGACCAAGCTAGTTGTTGTAAGGTTTATCAAGAATCCAATTATATGCCGATATGGTGTGCTAAGTGTCATACCCCAAAATTTACCCATCATTTTTCCTGAAAAAAAAAAAAAAAAAAAAAAAAAAAAAAAACGAAAAAAAGAAAAAAAAAAGAAAAAAAAATTTAATTAATTAATTAATTAATTAATTAATTAAATAATTAAAATAAATAAATAAAATATAACAAATTATTTTGGACTTGGGTCTCCCTCATTCCAAGCCCATTACCCACAAAATTAGTCTATAAATACTGAAGTTTCAGTAGAGGAAAAGGACTGGGAGTTAGACTTAGAGTTTACACTGGGAGATTCACTGGAGAAAGAAGGAAGAGAAGCAAAACACTCTGAGGTTTCCTTGGAACAAAACCTTGAGGAAAAAGAAAGAGAGAGAACAGAGAAGGACGGATAGAAACTTTGGCATAGGAACCCTGCCAACCCGGAGAATTCAGAATAAAGAAACCCTGAAGGCAGCTCATCCGCCCCGAAGCCATCGCCGCCCAATTCCCGCCGCCTAACTCATTCCGATACCACAAGTGGTCAATCCCTTCAACCTTGAATTGGCAAACAGGTTTGCGTATCTCTATGGTTTATACTTTCAATTGGCCATATCTACACATATAATGCATCATGATTAAATGTTGATATATAATTTGCTTTCGTATGTGAATTTAAATATGCCTGAATACCCTGAATGTTTGACCATGCTGTTCCTGTGATAAAATGCCATAAAGTTCAAGGTTCCTAACATGGGGCTGTTTTTCTCAAAATTCAAAATCCGTGGCCGTTCGCCTGGCCTTCGCTAGGCGAGGCAGAGGCGAACGAGACAGTACCTGATTTTTCTAGTCTGTTTTTTTTTTATGTTTTTATCATAGCCATGCATTATTCATCCTATCCTATTTACTGTTGCGATATTTTTCCGGTGTAATCTTCGATTGCACCCTGATTTGGTATTCTGACATGTTTCTTTTTGAGCTTCGAAAAGGTTCACATATCCCAGGAAAAGGTTATTGGCTAGGTATTCCACTTTATTTGTGGGATACCCTTGTGGAGTTTTCACCCTAAATTACCTAATTAATTTTGATGTATTAATTTTAATGTATTAATTTTAATGTATTAATTTTAATGTATTAATTTTAATGTGGGAGAATTCCTCCTAATCACCTAATTAATTGTAAAACTTTGCCTTTGAATAAGTGATCTTGGACCTCTCTTTGTTGCCTTACGATTACGATATTACGGTCATGTCCCGCGAATGTGGGGATACCCTTAGCAAAGACCCTTCGGTTAAATCATCATAAAATAAATTATAGTCCCTCGGATGTTGCCTTCGAATATACAACTTTGTCCCTCGATGACCCTCCGATGTTGCCTACGGTTAAATGATGATAGTCCCTTCGAATGCTAAGGTATCCTCATAACTGTTGCCTTCAATGACCAATCAATGACTCTACGATGACCCTTTTACATCCAAAGGATAAAAATACTTATTTCTCAATAATAAGGACAGTTTTACCCTCATAAGGATAGGAAATACTCATAAAGACCTTGGGTCGGTATAACTCTTAATTGCTGGCTCACAACCTAAAACATTTTTTCACACCTCACACCTTTCAAAATACCTTCAGAAAATCACCACTTGGTATACATTCATACTAGAATCATTACCGAGTTATATTTTTCTAAACAATTTTCAAAACTAAACGAGATAATCACTTTGTATACATTCATACAAGAATCATTACAAAGTTAAATTCTCTTTTCAAAACAATTTTTCTAAACAATTCACAAACACTTTTTTTTCAGACAAAAATAATATAAGTGATCGAGCAATTAAGAGCCCATGGATAACCATGGATACAAAGGGTGCTAACACCTTCCCTTTGTATAATGTACCTCCCGAACCCAAAATCTAAATTAAGGTCTTTCCTGTTCTTTTCCACCTCTCCTTATTGGATAAAAGAAAAGTCGGTGGCGACTCTTGCTAACCGCGACATTGCGATTAAAACCACAAAAAAGTCCAGTTCACCGTATGACAGAACTGGCGACTCTGCTGGGGACTATTTAAAAAGAGAGGTTACCTTAAAAACAAGATCACTTATTCAATTTGTCTGATTTATTTTTAAGGGATTGCTTGGGTATGTTATGCTTGAGTGAAAGATCCTACACCCGGATCTAGTGTACCTTAGGTAAGTAGCAAGAGATCATCGCGACTGTCCGGCGTATACTGGAATGGTCAAAATGATGGCTACGGTTAATGTGGCACTTTGGATGTCCTGATGTTCCTCATGTTAGTTGAGGAAATATTTGGCATTCGCGTGGTGTCATAAAAGCATTAACCAGACCTTTAGAACCCTAATTGACTCATCCTGGCCATTAGAAAGTAGTGAGATAACTGGCTTCGGTTCCGACTGGAGTTGGTTGAGACTCGATACTACACTCTTTGAGATTGGACTTTAGGGAAGCTTCGGTCAACCACTTGGTGTTGCACTGAAGTGGACTTAAGGAAAGGTCAATGATTTGAGATCCTTCTAGAACCCGGTTACTATTCTAAGACAGGTTGAACCCACCAAACTTCAGTGGGGAGGGTACTTACCTATGGAACTCATGCAAGCCTTAAAACCTAGGAATGATTGTTGTATGACTTGCTTATGCTTGTTATTTGTTTAATATCATAATATCATAACATCATAACATCATAACATCATAACATCATAACATTATGACATTGCACTAATCACTTCGAGGACTTAGGGATTTAACTTGGCTCTATTTTGTAAGGCTATGGCTCCCAGGAAGACTATCCGGATAAATTTTGTAGTCATCTCTCCTCAACTCAAGGATTTAGTGTCAGAACTTCCTGATCAGGCTCAGTTCGTCAAAAAGCATGGTTCTCTCCTCGATTTGGTTACCACTGGTTTCAAAGAAGATATGATGAGAGTCCTATTCCAGTTCTTCGATCCTAAACATCATTGCTTCACATTCCCAGATTATCAGTTGGTGCCCACATTAGAAGAATTTTCCCAGCTGCTTGGGATACCTATTCTTGATCAAATACCTTTCAGTGGTTTAGAAAAGATTCCGAGGTCCGAAAAAGTTGCCGCAGCTTTACACATGACAAAGTCAGATATTGAAGCTAATTGGGTAACAAGAAGTGGAGTTAAGGGTTTACTTGCCAAATTTCTGATGAATAAGGCCCGAGAATTCTTAAAAGTCATGAATGTCCATGCTTTCGAGGAGATTCTAGCATTACTAATCTATGGTTTGGTGTTATTCCCTAATCCAGATCAATTCATAGATATGAATGCTATTCAGATATTTCTCGCTCGTAACCCTGTGCCTACCTTGCTCGGCGACATTCTGCATTCCCTTCACACTCGTACTATGAAGAGGCAAGGGACTCTCATGTGCTGCATACCTTTATTATCCAGGTGGTTTATTTCGCACCTTCCTCAGTCAGTCTTGAAGAATGAGCAAAGTTTGAGATGGTCTCAAAGGATAATGTCGCTCTCCCACTCAGACATCCGTTGGTGTCCTCATTTCAAAGAAAACAATATCATCATTGACCGTTGTGGAGAATTCCCTAATGTACCACTCATGGGGATAAGAGGAGGTATTACTTATAATCCTGCTTTAGCCCTACGTCAGTTTGGTTGTGCTCGAAGAGATGGTCCACATGAAATAATTATACAAGGCACGGTGTTTGACTATGATAACGATTCCCAAGGTCTCCGTCAAAGATTTGTGCGAGCTTGGGGCATGGTGAAAAGAAGTACTTTAGGACAGAAAAACTCTATTCCTATGGAACCTTATCTCAGATGGGTCCGCACAAGAGCTCGTGAACTTGTCATGCCATATCTGGCAGTCGGACCACTGATTGTTGAACCAGAAGCTGAAGGAGGTACTCCTCAGATCGTTCCTTATCCAGATATGCCTACCGATGTTGAAGAGTTAAAGAAGTCCTGGATCCAGTTGAGAGAGGAAAGGGATACTTTTGAAGCCCAATTCTGTGCTACAAGGAAGAAGGTGTTAGAGCTCACCGGCCAGCTTAATGAGGAACGAAGACTCAATACATATCTTCGCCCAAAAAGAAGCCGTCCCTGGGAGACCTGAGCTTTTATTGTATTTTACTTCTTATTATAATGAATATTAATCAAATATTATTAATAAAAGTGGCTTTCTTTTTTGGTAGTTTATGCAAAATTAAATTCCAAAAGTCCTTGAAAACATTTCATACATTGCATAGCATAACATGACATTGCATAACAGGTACTCTAAAAGGATCAGTATTCTCACGGTTTTCCTTCAAACAGAAAAATGGACCTCGAACAAACTGTCAAAGATCTCCAGGCTCAGAATGCTCAACTCCAGGAGATGATCTTGAACTTATCCAAGGGGCAGGAGGAACTAAAGACTCTCTTGCTCAAGAAGAAAAAGGACAAGAAATCTGTGAGGCACATTAACCCGGGAAGAAGGCAGTTTACGAAGATCAATATGACTTTAGCACAAGCACTGCAGGGTATGCTAAAAGTAAATTTAATTACCCTCAGAGATCCTCCTGCAAAACCCAACACTACTTCTCCTCGTTATAATCCCAACGCCAGGTGTGCCTATCACTCCGATAGCCCCGGGCATGATACGAATGATTGCTGGTCGCTGAAGAACAAGATTCAGGATATGATCGACGCTGGGGAATTTGAATTTGATCCTCTGGATATTCCTAATGTCATCACTGCTCCTATGCCCGATCATGACAAGACTGTTAATGCTGTAGAAGATGTGAATAGCGATTGCAACTTGGATAATTGGAAGGCTGAAGACACTATTCCAACTACCTTTAGTCAGGAGTAATTGTTTGTTGTTTATTCAATGTATCAAATTTGGTTAAATGTTTTGTCATTCTCATAAGCATATTCATATTCAATAAATCAATGGACTTTTTGCATTCAAATATTGCGCTCTTTATCTTTCCTGTCATTTTTCAAATAAGCTATGCTTTCTTGCACACACTCACGTAACAAATTGCGTATCCACATCCACTCTGGATCCTGTTGATAATAGTTCTGCTACTGTTCATTATGACTTCGAAAATCCGATCTACCAAGCCGAAGATGGAAGTGAGGAAGATTGTGAAGTACCTGAAGAACTTGCCAGACTGTTACTGAAAGAAGAAAGGACTATACAGCCGCATGAGGAGTCAATTGAAACTGTCGATCTGAGTACTAAAAGTAGACAAGAAAGAAGTCAGAAGCCTCTTGGGGCACTTGAATTACATTGCTCGGTTTATATCCTACTTGACTGCTACTTGCAAACCTATCTTCAAATTACTGAGGACAGTCAAGAGATGATGAATGTCAGGAAACTTTTGATAAAATCAAGAAGTGTATCCAAGAACCTCCAATTCTGACACCACCAGTTGAAGGAAGACCTCTAATCATGTATTTGACCGTGTTAGAAAATCCAATGAGGTGTGTTGGGGCAACATGACGAGTCTGGTCGAAAAGAGCATGCCATATACCGCCTTAGCAAAAGGTACCGACTGTGAAACAAGATACTCATAGCTCGAGAAAGCTTGCTGCGCTTTGGCTTGGGCTGCTCGCCGACTAAGACAGTACATGTTGAATCATACCACTTTATTGATTTCTAAGATGGGTTCTATCAAATATCTATTCGAGAAACTTGTTGTCTCCTGAAAGAGTTATCACTGATAATAGTGCTAATTTGAACAACAAGATGGTTACTGCACTCTGCACGCGGTTCAAAATAAAACACTCTAATTCTTCTCCGTACCGGCCAAGGATGAACGGCGCCGTGGAGGCTGCTAACAATGTCCGGAAGCTTATACAAAAGATGACAGTAATGTACAAAGACTGGCATGAGATGTTACCATTTGCTTTTCATGACTATCGCACTTCAGTACGCACTTCGACAGGGGCAGCTCCGTTCTCTTTAGTCTATGGAATGGAAGCCATCTTACCAGTGGAAGTTCAGATTCCCTCGCTAAGAATCATGAAAGAGGCGGGCTTAGATGAAGAGGAACGGATTCAGACTCGACTCGATCAGATAAATTTGATTGAAGAGACTCGCGGTTGTTTGTCATAGGCAGATATATCAGAAACGCATGACCCAGGCATTCAACGAAAGGGTCAAGCGACAAGTGTATCAAATTGGAGACTTGGTAATCAAGCGTATCGTGCTACCGCAAACTGATCCCAGAGGCAAATGGACTCCCACGTACAAAGGGCCATTTGTAGTTAGGAAGGTATTCTCTGGTGGAGCCATGATACTTGCTACAGTGGATGGCGAAGATTTCCCGCATCCCGTGAACGCGGACATAGTTAAAAAATACTACGCATGAAAAAGACCCGCTAGATCGACGTATCTAGGCAAAAGTAAGGGCATCCCGGCGAACCAAAAGGGTTCGGGCAAAAATTAGGGATATATATAAAAAAATGTACACCCGGCAAGTCGAAAACCTGAAAAGGTGGCTTGGGCAAAAAAGGGTATCCTGGTGGACTGAAAACCTGAAAAGGCGGTCCAGGCAAAAATTAGGGATTAAAGCGTATGACTATGTCCCGTTCTTAGTCAACTTTCATCCAAGTTCAAGGGACTGACCAAGCCAATCACTTCTATCCGACAGCAGGGGATGAGATGCTTGAAGACATAATGGCAGTAGTAGACTTAAAATCAATAGGACTTTTTCTGCATAGCTTTCTCTTTGTTTTTGACAATTTCCTCTTACTAGGATTTCTGTCTCCTTGTACACAATTTGCCTGTTTATAGGCCTTCTTTCAAAAATCAATACAACCCTCTTTCAAAAAAGATGCTTTTGTTTTTTACTTTTCTGTTTTGGTTGCGTAAATGTCCATTGATTTAATTTGAATTAATATGTGCATTTGAATATGACCAATGTTTACCAAAATACATGCATAGAATAGCAATAGCAATTACTACCCTACTTCAGGATCAAGGAAAAGGTCTAATCATGCTTCCAATGAATCCACTACCAATTCTCTTCCCCCCAGCAAGCCTGTTTTTTTCCCCAGAAGAAGTTGGCAGTATTCCCCGGCACAGCCAGCTATTCCCCAACAGAGGTCGGCATCATCAGACAGATTGATCATCTCATCCATCCCCAGCCAGGCTCTGTTGAATATCTCTACCATCAGACAGAAATCAGAACCCCCAGCCGAGAGAGGGTCCTCAACACGAATATCTCCAATCAGTAGATGGGGATTTATTTTCCCCAATAGAGTCCCCAAGCAGAACTTCTCATACGCATAACTCATTCATTGCATCATTTCACAGCATACGCATGCATACAACATTCGCATTTATTTTCGAAAGCATAAAACATCTCATGCATCATGACATGGCATAAAGCTAACTTTTCTTTGCAGGTTAATTATCCTCCTGATATAGTCAAAGTAAAAGGCTCATTCAGGCAGACGCCTTTATCAATCACAGACAAGATTCAGATACATATTCCAGATGCAATTCATGGGAACATTCATTCTGACAACACTTCGATATCCTCCTAGCGATGGCATCTTTAAGCCCATCCCAGACATTTATTGCAAGTACAACGTATACAGATACAGCCTAACATACGGTTCATTCTGATTCAGCTCAACATATGACTCCTTCAACTCAGATACGATCTAACAGACGATCCATTCTGACCCTCAACAACTCAGATACGATCTAGCGTACGATCCATTCTGACCTTCTTCAACTCAAGTACAGTCTAATGCACGACCAAGTTAGACCTTCATCTGACCAGATGCTACCTTCGGACAGGTACATTTCTGGATGGTAGTCCAGTATACGGCTACTCCCTTTCCCAGATGCTACCTTCGGACAGGTACATTTCTGGATGGTAGTCTAGTATACGGCTACTCCCTTTCCCAGATGCTACCTTCGGACAGGTACATTTCTGGATGGTAGTCCAGTATACGGCTACTCCCTTTCCCAGATGCTACCTTCGGACAGGTACATTTCTGGATGGTAGTCCAGTATACAGCTACTCCCTTACTCAGATGCTACCTTCGGACAGGTACATTTCTGAATGGTAGTCTAGTATGCGGCTACTCCCTTTCCCAGATGCTACCTTCGGACAGGTACATTTCTGGATGGTAGTCCAGTATACGGCTACTCCCTTTCCCAGATGCTACCTTCGGACAGGTACATTTCTGAATGGTAGTCTAGTATACGGCTACTCCCTTTCCCAGATGCTACCTTCGGACAGGTACATTTCTGGATGGTAGTCTAGTATATGGCTACTCCCTTTCCCAGATGCTACCTTCGGACAGGTACATTTCTGGATGGTAGTCCAGTATACGGCTACTCCCTTTCCCAGATGCTACCTTCGGACAGGTACATTTCTGGATGGTAGTCCAGTATACGGCTACTCCCTTTCCCAGATGCTACCTTCGGACAGGTACATTTCTGGATGGTAGTCCAGTATACAGCTACTCCCTTACTCAGATGCTACCTTCGGACAGGTACATTTCTGAATGGTAGTCTAGTATGCGGCTACTCCCTTTCCCAGATGCTACCTTCGGACAGGTACATTTCTGGATGGTAGTCCAGTATACAGCTACTCCCTTACTCAGATGCTACCTTCGGACAGGTACATTTCTGAATGGTAGTCTAGTATGCGGCTACTCCCTTTCCCAGATGCTACCTTCGGACAGGTACATTTCTGGATGGTAGTCCAGTATACGGCTACTCCCTTTCCCAGATGCTACCTTCGGACAGGTACATTTCTGGATGGTAGTCTAGTATACGGCTACTCCCTTTCCCAGATGCTACCTTCGGACAGGTACATTTCTGGATGGTAGTCTAGTATACGGCTACTCCCTTTCCCAGATGCTACCTTCGGACAGGTACATTTCTGGATGGTAGTCCAGTATATGGCTACTCCCTTTCCCAGATGCTACCTTCGGACAGGTACATTTCTGGATGGTAGTCCAGTATACGGCTACTCCCTTTCCCAGATGCTACCTTCGGACAGGTACATTTCTGGATGGTAGTCCAGTATACGGCTACTCCCTTTCCCAGATGCTACCTTCGGACAGGTACATTTCTGGATGGTAGTCTAGTATACGGCTACTCCCTTTCCCAGATGCTACCTTCGGACAGGTACATTTCTGGATGGTAGTCCAGTATACGGCTACTCCCTTTCCCAGATGCTACCTTCGGACAGGTACATTTCTGGATGGTAGTCCAGTATACAGCTACTCCCTTACTCAGATGCTACCTTCGGACATGTACATTTCTGAATGGTAGTCTAGTATGCGGCTACTCCCTTTCCCAGATGCTACCTTCGGACAGGTACATTTCTGGATGGTAGTCCAGTATACGGCTACTCCCTTTCCCAGATGCTACCTTCGGACAGGTACATTTCTGGATGGTAGTCTAGTATACGGCTACTCCCTTTCCCAGATGCTACCTTCGGACAGGTACATTTCTGGATGGTAGTCCAGTATACGACTACTCCCTTTCTCAGATGCTACCTTCGGACAGGTACATTTCTGAATGGTAGTTTAGTATACGGCTACTCCCTTACTCAGATGCTACCTAGTGTACGGTACATTTCTGAAGTGTAGTCTAGTGTACGACTACTCCCTTTTACCATCAGATTCAGCCTACTGGATGGCTCATTCTGCAACTCAGATTCGATTTAATGTACGATCCATTCTGAGCTCCAGCAACTCCAATGCGGTCTAACGTACGACCCATTCGGATCCTCAACTACTCAGATGCTACCTAGTGTACGGTACATTTCTGAAGTGTAGTCTAGTGTACGACTACCCCTTTCATCATCAGATTCAGCCTAACGGACGGCTCTCTCTTCAACTCAGATACGATCTAGCGTATGGTCCATTCTGATCCTTTATCCCCAACAGCATATGACACACTCCGACTCCCCAGCGAAGTCGGCAGCCTAATGGATGACTCATTATTCGGTCTAATGTACGACCCAGTGTGGCACCCATGTCTTCAAATTGGCCTAATGTACGGCTCGATCTGAAGCTTTCGTCATCAAACCTCCCGGATGGCATCTTTAAGCCCATCTCCATCAAGACCAACTGTCGATCCTCAAGTGCAAATTTTTGGGGCATTCTAGTGTTCAATAATCTTCCACCTCCAGACCACGAATGGCATACACGCCATCCTAACTCTCTCGGTTCAAGAATATTGAACAGGGGCAGCTGTCATACCCCAAAATTTACCCATCATTTTTCCTGAAAAAAAAAAAAAAAAAAAAAAAAAAAAAAAAAAAAACAACGAAAAAAAGAAAAAAAAAAGAAAAAAAAAATTAATTAATTAATTAATTAATTAATTAATTAATTAAATAATTAAAATAAATAAATAATTAAAATAAATAAATAAATAAAATATAACAAATTATTTTGGACTTGGGTCTCCCTCATTCCAAGCCCATTACCCACAAAATTAGTCTATAAATACTGAAGTTTCAGTAGAGGAAAAGGACTGGGAGTTAGACTTAGAGTTTACACTGGGAGATTCACTGGAGAAAGAAGGAAGAGAAGCAAAACACTCTGAGGTTTCCTTGGAACAAAACCTTGAGGAAAAAGAAAGAGAGAGAACAGAGAAGGACGGATAGAAACTTTGGCATAGGAACCCTGCCAACCCGGAGAATTCAGAATAAAGAAACCCTGAAGGCAGCTCATCCGCCCCGAAGCCATCGCCGCCCAATTCCCGCCGCCTAACTCATTCCGATACCACAAGTGGTCAATCCCTTCAACCTTGAATTGGCAAACAGGTTTGCGTATCTCTATTGTTTATACTTTCAATTGGCCATATCTACACATATAATGCATCATGATTAAATGTTGATATATAATTTGCTTTCGTATGTGAATTTAAATATGCCTGAATACCCTGAATGTTTGACCATGTTGTTCCTGTGATAAAATGCCATAAAGTTCAAGGTTCCTAACATGGGGCTGTTTTTCTCAAAATTCAAAATCCGTGGCCGTTCGCCTGGCCTTCGCTAGGCGAGGCAGAGGCGAACGAGACAGTACCTGATTTTTCTAGTCTGTTTTTTTTTTATGTTTTTATCATAGCCATGCATTATTCATCCTATCCTATTTACTGTTGCGATATTTTTCCGGTGTAATCTTCGATTGCACCCTGATTTGGTATTCTGACATGTTTCTTTTTGAGCTTCGAAAAGGTTCACATATCCCAGGAAAAGGTTATTGGCTAGGTATTCCACTTTATTTGTGGGATACCCTTGTGGAGTTTTCACCCTAAATTACCTAATTAATTTTGATGTATTAATTTTAATGTATTAATTTTAATGTATTAATTTTAATGTATTAATTTTAATGTATTAATTTTAATGTGGGAGAATTCCTCCTAATCACCTAATTAATTGTAAAACTTTGCCTTTGAATAAGTGATCTTGGACCTCTCTTTGTTGCCTTACGATTACGATATTACGGTCATGTCCCGCGAATGTGGGGATACCCTTAGCAAAGACCCTTCGGTTAAATCATCATAAAATAAATTATAGTCCCTCGGATGTTGCCTTCGAATATACAACTTTGTCCCTCGATGACCCTCCGATGTTGCCTACGGTTAAATGATGATAGTCCCTTCGAATGCTAAGGTATCCTCATAACTGTTGCCTTCAATGACCAATCAATGACCCTACGATGACCCTTTTACATCCAAAGGATAAAAATACTTATTTCTCAATAATAAGGACAGTTTTACCCTCATAAGGATAGGAAATACTCATAAAGACCTTGGGTCGGTATAACTCTTAATTGCTGGCTCACAACCTAAAACATTTTTTCACACCTCACACCTTTCAAAATACCTTCAGAAAATCACCACTTGGTATACATTCATACTAGAATCATTACCGAGTTATATTTTTCTAAACAATTTTCAAAACTAAACGAGATAATCACTTTGTATACATTCATACAAGAATCATTACAAAGTTAAATTCTCTTTTCAAAACAATTTTTCTAAACAATTCACAAACACTTTTTTTTTCAGACAAAAATAATATAAGTGATCGAGCAATTAAGAGCCCATGGATAACCATGGATACAAAGGGTGCTAACACCTTCCCTTTGTATAATGTACCTCCCGAACCCAAAATCTAAATTAAGGTCTTTCCTGTTCTTTTCCACCTCTCCTTATTGGATAAAAGAAAAGTCGGTGGCGACTCTTGCTAACCGCGACATTGCGATTAAAACCACAAAAAAGTCCAGTTCACCGTATGACACTAAGTAAGATCATTACTGATAATGGATCAAACTTGAATAAAAATATGGTAGAAGCTCTTTGCAAAGACTTCAAGATAACACATCATAATTCTTCTCCCTACATGCCCAAGATGAATGGGGTTATTGAAACTGCGAACAAGAACATCAAGAAGATTATACAGAAGATGGTTGTGACGTGCAAATATTGGCATGAGATGCTCCCATTTGCTTTACATAGGTACCATACATCCGTCCTTACTTCATTAGGGGCAACCCATTTCTCTCTTGTTTATAGCATGAAAGTTGTGCTCCCCAGGCTGAGATCCCATCAATGCGTGTGCTGATGGAAGCCAAGTTGACCGAAGTTGAATGGTGTCGGAGCAGATATGACCAGCTCAATTTGATTGAAGAGAATATATTAACTGCCTTGTGTAATGGTCAGTTATATTAGCAAAGAATGACTAAAGCTTTTGATAAGAAGGTCAAGCCTCGTGTGTTCTGATAAGGTGATCTCGTGCTCAAGAAGATCTTATCTTTCAAACCTGATTCTAGGTGCAAGTGGACTCCTAATTATGAAGGCCCATATGTTGTTAAGAGAGCCTTCTCAAGCGGTTCATTGATTCTTACAACTATGGATGGTGAAGAGTTTACTCATCATGTGAACACTGATGCAGTCAAGAAATACTTCGCCTAAAAAAAGAAAAGAACAACTCACTAAGTTGAAAACCCGAAAGAGAGGCTTAGGCAAAAATGAGCGTCTCGGTGGGTTGAAAACCCGAAAGGGAAATCCAGGCAAAAGTTAGAGACATAAAATAGAAAAATCATCCCGGTAGATTGAGTACCCCACCTTAGGGAGATCTAGGAAAAAATTAGAGATTATGGCAAGTAACTGCATCCGGCTAGGCCTGATCTTTAAAGCAACATTGAACAGTCATTTGGTTCTGATTCGTCATTCTCAACCAAGGACAAAAGCACAGTAGATTTCAGAGTTGGTAAGGAGAGGAGTGGTCATTGTATTCAATGTAGCCCTTTTCCATGTAAATTACCATTTTAAAACTTGGCAAATATCTATGGAGTCTTGCCATTTGCAGACTACCGTTCTATTAAATAAAGTCGAGCCTTTATCCAATTATGGTTATTCTTATTTGTTGTGTTTAATAAAATTGAATATTTATGATGATAAGTTTTGAAATAAATAAATCAATGAATAAACATTTTTCTGAAATAATAAGACATTTACTTTAAGAACTTTGACTTCGAAAAGGAATGTCAACAACAATCTAAGAACAATAAGTCTTGATGTGTGAATCATTATTGTCTTCCCTGAGTAGTTTGTTTGGTGACTTTATTTCCCCAACAATTCTTCGTTTATCCCTAGCATGGTTGATGTTTGCTCCCCAGCAATTTAACATTTATCCCCGGTGGAGCTGATATGTTGTTCCCTTTGTGGTTCATCATCTTTCCCCAGCTGAGGCCTTCGTGAATTTTCATTCTTAGTTTGCATTCATTGTGATTGAACCTTGGATCTCCTGTCAAACCTTTATTTGGTTATTGCATAGTTGTGGCAGTGTTTCCCCCTTTCAGAGTCCCTACATGTTGGTTTCTATTTTCTTTGGTACCTTGGAATTGGTTTATTTCTCAATTTCCAAGAAGAGTTTTGTGACTGTTATTTTCCTTTTAAGGAATTCGTTGTTGATTTGCACCCTCGTGTGGCGAGTTAATTTGTCATGGCAGAATTTTATTCCCAGTAAAGTCCCAACAAAGTTAATATTTAGAATCCCTAGTAAGTTTTCTGGTTCCCCACTCAGAGGTTTTCCTCTTGTTGTGACGTGGATCCCCTACGGAGTTTCCTCTTCTGATGAAGGATCTCCTTATTTTAGACAATGTTTGATTCTGAGCAGTATGATATGTAGTTGTCTCCTATAAGGTTGTCTCCCATTTGATATGGTGTTTACCTAAAATTCCCCGCAACGTTGACTTGTTGCCTTAAAGTATATATATATATCCCTCAACTTGAAGATGTGGATCCTCAACAGATCTCTATTATCCTTAGCATGTTAATTGATATCCTCAACAATGCTTTCGTCCCCTGCGGAGTTGACAAGCTGTATTTTTCTCCTTTCGCAGAGATTTTGACCTTTAAGCAAGATCTTTGTCAATCATTGCTTATCCCCTAAAAATTATTTCCTCCTCTCCCGAGAGTCGAGTTATGAGATTGGATTTGTTTTATCCCCGTGATTGCTGCTGATATATGTATATTCTTCATTTTCCTCTAAGCACCGAGTCTTTAGTAGTTTACGGTTGGATGCATGTTCTCCATGTCTTTCCCCAACCAGAGTTGAACATATATTTGGATTGTTATATCCCTTGTCTTCCTTGAGTACATTGGTTGTCTGTTGTTCCTAGGGAATTGAATATTTGAGATATGTGTTATATCCTTGATGATTTGTTTTCATCCCTAGAAGGTTCTCCAGTTGGTGTTCCCATCTTGTTGATATTAGCCAAGTATCTAGTTGTGATGATTAGATCTTCAGTGTTTGTATCCTTCGCGCTCGTTTGTCAGCATAATCATATACATAGTCATGCATATGCAGGCATAAACATGGCATCAGATATTTCATGGTGCATTTTACGCATTGACTTAACTTTTCTGATCCTCTGCTTTGGTGATATCATTTCTCCATGCAGATTTGGTGTGTTTGTCTTCCTTCAAAGTAGAGTGTCAGACCCTTAAGCAGAAAAAGTTTTCCCTTTCTTCTTCCCCACTGAGTTATTTCCTCGTGGGTGATTATTATTTGTGTTTCCTCCCCAGTTCATTATCTGGATGGAACCACTCCTATTGAGTTATATCCTCGTTGGGTTCAGTCTTGTTTGACTGTTTCTTTCTAGTTCTTACCTAGATAGGTCTTTTGGTCCTTCAGAGTTTATTACCCAGTAACTGGTAATATCCTCATTGGGTTGAGTACTTTACCTGTGTTAATTTATCCAGTAACCGGTAAAAGGTATTTTACTTCTTTGATTTCTCCAACATATTCATTTTCGTTTCCCAGTGAGTTTATCCTTGATATGTTCATCTTAACCGGTGAAAGTTATTCTCCATCTTTGCTCTTCTATCCAGTAACTGGTAGATGTAAACCCTATTTCTTTTATGGTTGATCACCTTTGTCAAGATGCCCAGTAACTGGTAGTTGGTGATTCATTCTTCTTTCCCAACAAGTTTATCCTTGATATGTTTACCTTAACCAGTAACAGATATCCTTTGCGGCGAGTTTATCCTTGATATGTTCATGTTAATCGGCGACAAATATTCTCCATCTTTGGTCTTCTTCCCAATAACCGGTGGTTGTAAATCCTATTTCTTTTTGGTTAGTCTATCCTTGATATGTTCACCTTAATCGGTGACAGATATTCTTCCTTCTGAGTTTATCCTTGATATGCTTACCTTAACCGGTAACGAATATCCTCTTTTCGATCTTCTACCCATTAATTGTTAGTTGTAAATCCCATTTCTCCCCGACAGTCTATCCTTGATATGTTCACCTTAACCGGTGACATATATTCTTCCTTCTGAGTTTATCCTTGATATGTTCATCTTAACAAGTGACGAATGTTCTCCATCTTTGGTTTTCTGCCCAATGACAGGTAGTTGTAAATCCTATTTCTTCATTTTTCCCCAGTAGGTGATTCTTACCTAGTAACCGATAATGGATATTCCTTATTTTTCTCAGTGAGTCATCCTTGATATGTTTACCTTAACCAGTAACGGATGTCCCTCTACCCGAGTGTATTATCTTCCTACCCAGTAGCAGGTGGTAGATAATACACCTCTTTTACTCCTATGTTGAAGATTTTTTCTTCCCCAGTTGAGTCCAAATTCGTATTTCTTTGTGAAATCAAATTTCCTTTTGGTGTTTGGGTATTTCAGCTTTGTTCTGATTTACGCCTTTATCCAGTGTTTATTTCTGGCCGTGTTGGTGTTATCCCTATACGTGTAGATTCTTTTTTCCCCAGTTTGAGTCTTTCCATTGATTTATTTTCATGGAAATCCCCTCGTATCTCCAACAGTTTTAAGTCGTACCCTAGCCTACACATAATTTTTTATCCCCAGAGTCTATGTCTCCTCAGTGAGCTTTCCTAATGGAATGCATTATGCTCTTGTGGATTTTCAGTCTCTCCCGAATTATTTTCCTTTATGGCAATATATCCCCCACAAAGATTATTTTTGCATTCAAATCATATGCATCATGAGGTCTCTTAGGGATCAAAATTTGTTTCTTGTTGTTGTTATTTAAGTCCATTCTACCGCGTTGATAGAAGATTTTAACCTTCACATCCCTGGATAGAATGTCCTTAAATAGGGGCAGTTGTAAGACCGTAATTTTAACCCCTAAGATCCCTCATGCCATCTCATTAAATTTGCGTTGGCATTGGATAACACCTTGGTATCCTCCTCACCTATCATTCATTGAGTTTGTATTGGGAGAGATCACCAAGCATGTTTGATTGTATCATACTTTATTTTCTTTCTTTACTAACAAAAATCCAAAATATGTCTAGTGTAGCTTTGTTTCTTTTGTAGGTAGTGTGTATGTACACATGTGCCTCGTCATGCTCACAAATAGGGTTTGATACCCTTAATGCAAGGGATCAAGTTAGAAAAGGTCTACATTGGTTCAAAGAATCATATATGGATCCCCATGTACTTTATTTGTCATTTGGATAAAAAAACTCATTTTGAAGCTTGTTTGTCAAAGAAGCCCTAATTCATCTAGGTATCTTGTGCGCCTTTCTCAATAATTGGTCAAAGATAATAAGGTATTCTCCATTGTATTTCATTATAACTATATATGATCCTCCATGAGCCCCAAAGAGCAAAGGAACTTCAAATTTTCAAGTTGGTTCAAGGAGGTTGACAAGAAAAGTCAACTGGTCAAACCTAGGGTTCCCTAGACCCTGTATCCTACAATATTTGTCATATGAAAATGATTCCAAGAGAAAAGTTACTATTTATGACATTCCAAACAACTTTCATGTTGGAATAAAGAGCTAATTTTACTTGTAAAGTCAATTCATATGGTGAAAGATTATAGGTCATTTTGTTTGTGCCCTAGATAAAAGGTCAACTTTCAAGAACCATAACTTCCACAATTGTTATGATGTGAAGATCATCAAAGTTTCATGGTCAATTTAAAGATCTCTAATACAACTTTTATTCTTTTAGAAAGGTCAAATTCTCATGAGGAAAAATTATAGGTCCATTTGGGTTATTATCATTGAACAAACATTTTTCCTCAACTTCTAAAATCCATAACTCTATCATGCAAGCTCCAAATGGTGTCAAATATGTGACCAAATTGAAGATAATTGAAAGATCTACGATTTTTAATAGGGAACCAAATTCATTTGAAGCTCATACCAAAAGTTATTCAAGGTGGAAAAATGGGTCATTTGACTTTTAACTTAGAAATTTTCAAGTATGTTTGATTCCTCCAACTTCAAGGCCAGAATTCATCATGTTCCAAGCTTCAAATGGAAAAAGTACCAACATCAAAGTTGTTCCCCATGATGGTAGATTTACAAAGAGTCCAAGATCATCCATTTGGATCAAAATTGAGGGACTTGCGCATGGTATCTTTGCATGGCCCAATTTGGCAACTTTTGAACTCAAATGTTAAACACCTTTGCATGTCTCCATGTTATGATCTCATCATCATTTGTGCGCGAATATGGACTGATCACGATCATCATTTGGGCCTAAGCATATTCCCATGCACCCATGCATACAAACTTTCTAATTTTGGCCAAATTTTCAAACGGTGTGGAAATGAATTCATGAGCTTATAAATACATGTGCATTGACAGAATACCTTGAAGATTTCATTAAAATCAAGCTTCTAGTTCAAATTCTTTTTGTGAACTAGAACTCCAAGGATTCACAACTCTTTTCATATCAACCATCTCTTGCAAGCAAGAGGAAGTGAAGCCAAATGAAATTGCATCAAGATAGACCTCCATAGCTGCTACCTAAAGGTGAAATTTCCCAAACTTCAACTCTTCGATTCTCTCTCATTTCTCAACATTTTGGCTTGATTTTTGGTTGGCTGAAGTCCTACCAATGTAGGCATTGATATTGTGTTACTTTGATGTTGAGTCGAAGCAACTCAGTTTTGGAACCTCAATTTTCAACTCCACATTTCTCATTATAGAGTGAGAGTTGGAAAAATTGGAGGTCATATTTGGAATCCTCGTGATTTTCTTTTCAAAATAGTGTATGAACCATTAATTTTGGTGACACTTTCATCCTTACCAGTCTGATGACCTGGCCGGAGAAGATGACTGGAGCTAAGGCTCCAGTGTTGTACTGGTGTAATCTTGGCCATATGATCCATTGGCCACATTATAATCTCATCCATTGATCTTGAATACCACTTGTACATGCGCGTTGACTGTGGACTATGCTAGATAGCGCGTGTTGGCCATCAGATCTTTCAGTTAATGAGGGATATCTGATGGCCCTCGTTTTTTTGATTTATTTTATTTTCTGATTTAATATTTTAAATAGCATTTTCTCATTTAATTCACTATAATTTCAATTTTAATCCAAAAAATATGGGACTTTCACCAAAATTTCAAAAATAATTTCCTCTTCCCATTTTTGAATTAAAATTAATTTTTGGATTGAGTTTGATATTTTTAGTGAATTTTGTGATTTTTAACTTATTTTTATATTGATTTTTAAATATTTCTGACTTTCAAAAATTCCAAAAAAAATTAGTCTAAGGTCCTTTGACCTTGTTTTACCTATGATAAATCCCTTTGCCATTTATTTGGTGATTTGAAGGGATTTGAGGTTTTTCACCTTTTAAAAATTATTTTTCTTCATTTAAAAATTAAATTTAAATTGTTTAATTGCTTTAAAATTGTGTTGAGTTATTTGATTGACTTCGTGTTGACTCAACTTCTGTTTGGCCTTGATCTTGGTTGAATTGGACTTTAATTTGATCAATACTATTGGATTTAGAGGGTTGATGAAGTTTGAACTTCATCCCTCAAGATGAATGGATAATATTGATCTAGTGAGGTTCATCCCTTGATCAATTTGGATTCTATTTCACTTCATCTACTTCTTTGCCAATCCATCCATGGCGAATGATTTCTCATAAGATCAAAATGCTAGTTGATTCATCAATGACCTTGTGTCAGATGAATCAACATGAGCATGATTGAGATAGGTTCATCCCATTTTATTTTTGTGTGTGGTATGCTTTAGGAGCTTGATTCTTTATACCTTATCTCTAGTATGAATTTACACCAACATTATTATTGTCCATCCTCAGGTAGTTACGACTTCTACATAAGTCTAATTACGATTGCTTAACATAGCACTAAATTTATTCGAAAACAATAGTGTTTTTGTAAGTGAGATTGTGAGTCTGCCATTCATCATGGTATTGTGTGAAGATTTTACCTCTTTTCCATTTATGAGAGCTAGTGGCATACTTGTTGATTTTATCCAAGTTGGAATACTTCTCATGAATGATGTTTAGGTTCATATCTTCATGCTTGTGAGTGGATGGTTGAGTGTTCTCCAAAAACTAACATAAACAATTCCTTCTTCCACTAACATTTCTTTCTATTGACATTATTTTTAATGTCATTTACTTTAATTGAAATTTAAATTCTTTCACTTTATCATTCATTGTCATTTACATTCATGCAAGTTGTTTATGTTTCAGTCATTTTTACTTTGCTCACTTGAGCCATATTTTATGCTTGTATTATTTGTGTGCTTGTCATTTTGTTTTGTTTGTGGTCTTAGGACCTTAAAACGCTTAATAAAAACAAAAACCCAAAAAAATATATTGGTGGACTGTTGGACCTTTGTCTGAGACTTCGTTTGGATCCTTCGACTTAAAGTAGGTAACATCCCCGAGCTATGGAAGAACTTGGCCAATGCCATTGATTTGAGACCATTTCTTGGCCAATGTCATTCATCTGATACAAGCCTTGAGATACTTATTTGATTTATCTATTATACTTACTTTCTCTTTGTCTGAATTTGTTATTTTGATCTTATTGATATCATTTTATGCTTTCTCTTTGAGTATGTTTCAAGGGATATTTCATCTGATACATCCAAAGGACATTGAAGACTGATTTCTTTTGGAGTGCTTGCTTGGATGTTTGGTTATCTTTATTTGATACCATTCGGTCTTCTTATTAATTTATTGGATGATTATGTTTGTTGCTTGCTCAATAGTCCAAAGGATATTGAAGACTGACTTCTTTTGTGGATGCTTCCCATTGGTTAGATATTTTCAAATCTAAACTTTTAAAACTTATCTAGGATAGTCCCTTCATCTCCTCCTCTCCTTCTTAAATTTCAAAATCTCTCCCTCAGTTTCAAAACTTATTTGCTTGTTGTTTTCAACTTAGATATGTTTTAATGAGTAGAAACCTTGGTATTTGGCCATTGATTTTTTCAAAATATTTTCTTAATCAAACTTGTAAATAAACTTAATCATATTGACTTTATTTTCAAAAAGAAAAAAAAGAACTAACAGCCTCATCGAATCATATTGGCCACTTTGTGCCTTTTCCTTTTAACTTTTTCAAATGAGAGCATTTAGATTTGAGTTATCTTTTGTTGAGATATAATTCTCCCATTGCATGATATATTGATTGTAAGACTTTTCATTTATTAGGGGTTAGTGGCATACTTGTTGATTGAATCCAAGTTGGAGCCATCCCTCTTAAATGTTGTAAAACCCTCATTATCGGTGGATCTTTGATTGAGTATTATCCCATTGATAACAAAAGATCTTTAAGCTTTTGTTAAAAATCAATCCACCCAACTTTGAATTTTTTATCATGAACTACGAGGTTTTGATCCCTCATTTTTATATTGGTACATAGGCATAAGACCGAAGGTCTTGTCAAATACAAAATGTAAATAAATGAATTCTTTTCTCATCCCCACATTCCATTTTTAAAAAACTTCTTTTTCAACTAAAAACCCTTACACACAAAAAAGGGCTCCCTAGGAGTACCCGAGACACTTTGGGTGCTAATACCTTCCCTCTGTATAACCAACCACCTTACCTGTAATCTTTGACATTTTATTAGTTTTGATTTGAAAACGTCTTATCTATGGGTTTTGTTTGTACTTTTTCCCTTTTCCTTTGGAAACAATAAAAGCGTGATGGTGACTCTTGTTTTATTGACATTGAGTTAAGAAATAGCTCAATGGTCATGAATTTACCGCTACAGATAGGAGAACTATATCTCAACTATTGAAATGACTCATGTCTAAACTTTTAGAAAAGTTTTAAAAGGAAAAATGCATAAAGGGTCACAAAATGATTTGAGTGAGTTATGCATTTTTAAGTGTTTTGAAATTGGTCTGAATATGCTTAAGATGGGTTAGCATTTATTAAGAAAAGATTTTGAAAAAATCTCTTGACAAAAGTAAATGTTTGTTGAGAAAGTGATTCAAGTTTAAAAAACAAAAAGGTTTTAAAAAAGATAGAAGATTTTCAAAATTAAAGAGAGGAGAAGAAGAGACTATCCTAGAGCATAAAGTAAAAGCTAGGGAGGAAAGATCTAACCAAGAGATAGAAATATTTATGACATAAGTCAAGCAAGAATTCCCTCCTTTGTATTAAGCCTCAAGCAATCCAAATAAGTAAAGAATAATTATGCATCATATGAAATCAAAAAAACCAAGCCAAATCGTCACAGAGAAGTCTAAAGTCAAAGGTATTAGATGAATCCCAAGGTCTCAAATGACAATCTCCCAAAACAAAGGTCAAAGTCCTAGCTATAAGTCCATAACTCCATAACAATGCTAAGGAAAGTAACCTCAAGTCCTTAAAATCCAGAGAACCAATTTTTTAGGTGTTTTTTCTTTATTAATATCTTTTACAAGGAAATGAAAGTCCAAATGGATAAAGAACAAATAACATAATCAAAAATAATATGATATGGGATGCTAAAAATAAAGAATAAAGTAAATAATATTAAATTAAAGAGCATAAGGTAAATGACATTAAAGAAAAGTCAATGCAAAGATAGGTTATTAAATGTTAGTGATCAAAAACAAAAAGAAGGTTTGGTCATTTTTTGGAGAACACTTAATTATTCACCCACAAGTATGAAAATATGAATCTCTACATTACTTATGAGAAAGGCTCTAACTTGGATAAAATCAACAAGTATGTCACTAGCTCTCATAAATGAAAAGGATATTTTTACACGATACCATGAGAAGTAGGAGACTTACAATCTCACTTATAAAAATGACTTACTTTTGGGACAAATTTAGTGCTATGTTAAGCAATCGTAATTGGACTTATGTAGAAGTCACAACTATCTAAGGCTGCTCAGTAACAATGTTTGTGTTAATACATACTAGAGACATGATATGTAAATAATTCTCCTAAAGCCATGCCACATAAAAATAAAAAAAGGATTGATCAAGAACAAAGGCTGGGAGGATGGTCCATTACTTCAATCCATACTTCATAGTACTTAGGACAAACTTATGCATAAATCCAAAGTACCTTAAATGATTCATAATCAATTAGAAGATAGATTTGAAATGATGAAAGTTCATCAAGTAGCAATCCATACATCATGAACAAGATGGACACAAGTCATCCAATTGATCAAAGGGAAAAGAAAGAGATGAAGATGAAGAGGACAAGAGAGATCATATCCAAATTGGATCAAAGGTTTGATCAAATTATCATCAAAATCAATCTTCCATTTTGGTGGATTAGGATTTTCACCCCATTAACACCCAAGATCCACTAAGTTTGATAAGACCTATGATCAAAATAACCATGATCCAAGGCCAAGAGAAGTCCACAAATGTCAAACAAATATAAAATGGAATTAAATGAAATAAAATGCACCAAAATTATTTTTAAAAATGAATTTCAAAATAGAAATAAAGTGAAAAATCCATAAAGTCCTTCAAAACACCACATAAATGGCCAAGAAAATTATGGAAGGTTGGAAATAAAATAAGAAGCATACAATAAATTTTTTAGAATTTAAAAATGCAGAAAAGTATTTTTAAACCAATTAAAATAAATGAGAAAATAGAAATTCCACAAAAAATAGAAAATCAATAAAATGAAATATGGAAAATAAAAATCAGATGGAGAAAAATAAAAGAGAATTTTAGAAATTATTTTGGGATTTTTTGGATGCAAAATGAATTTTCTATGAATTTTAAAAGAAAATTCAATTTAAAATAAAAATAAAAATAAAAATAAAATCAGAAAAAATACGGAGCGTGGATCCGACTTCATTAATTGATGTGGCAGATCAGTCAGATCCAACAATCACAAGGCTGGGACGTACGATGGAAATTAACCAAAATAAAACATGAGATCTAATTCAAATTCAACCAATCAGAACATTTCAAATGTCCATCATGTCTCCAAACTTAGATGACCTAAGATAAACTCTGGTGGTCTTCTCTAATGGTCCTTCACCCGAGTTTCATCGTTTGGTAAATTCAAAAATGAGACCACCACCATTGTGATCGCCTCTTCATCATGAATTCAACCTCATGCCCCAAATTAATTTATCTAAATTGAGCATGGGGAATTTCAGAGAAGTTTGAGAAGAAAGCAAGCCACGAAAAATTAAATTAAATGATGAACACAATCAATCAACATCAGATAAGTTAGGGGAAAGCATCAGAGAGTGAATGACTACATTGTGGTAACTTGTTTGAGTTCAAATGGTGCTCAAAACTACCTTGTCCAAATGGTGATCAGAAGTTGATAAAGCTCGATCTGGTTAGAGAACTTCAGAAGGTCTCAGAGCTTAGGAATTGTTGTAAAAGTTTCAGAGGATGCCGAAGATGCTAATGGAATCAAGGAATTAGATTGAAATAAGTTGGAATTCAAAACACGATAGTTGAACTTTTTTGGAAAACTTCAAATTGCAGCAGGGGTTTCTTGGCTCTCAAAAGCTTGGAAATGAATGCAGTAGATTCCTCTATTTATAGGGAATGTGTTTGGATCCAAATACGTGTGGAATCAAGCTTAATTTGTGCAAAACAAATTTGATCAGAATGTGAGAAAAGTGTGACTTGCAATCCACCAAAGCTCAGCCAAATGATGCGTTTCAAGGGTCAATTAATTTATGGAGGCTTGGTTAAACATGTTTAGGTCCAAAACACGTATTGATTTGGCTTAGAATTGAGATTAGTGAAGTTCAAATTTTGGGCAATGGTGATTTCTTCAGTTCTAAGTCACCATGTTCAACTTAATGGGGCATCTTGCTCAGGAGGCTTGTTGGTCCCACTATTTTTGCAATGTGTTGACATCATAAAAAAGATTACAATGTGCCAAGAAAGGTTGAATTTGAATGCTTGAGCACAAAGTTGAGGTATGTTGAATTTGACACGAAAAACTGGTCATGTAACTTAGAAAATTCAAAGTATCAAATGCCTGAAATGACCTCTAATGTTTCAATGAATTCCATGTTCTTCCAAGCATAATTTGACCTTAATAATTGAAGAAAACTTGTAGAGGGCATCAAAAATGATATTTTGGAAAAAGAATCAGCCTCAAATGTTGAAAATTGAAGAAGTTACAATCCTTGAAAGTTGAGAAAAAGTCACTTGAAAATATGTCAAATTCCACTAAGTCCACAAATGACATATAATGTCTCCAAACTTTTGATGATCCTCCAAGAATAATTGGCTCTTGTCATGTAAATAGAAGTTGTAGAGGATAATGATAATAGTCAAATGAAAAAGGAAGCATTAAAAAATGTTTAGAAATGAAGGAGTTGTGATCCTTTGAACTTTAACTTCAAATGTTGACTTTTTTGGTCAAACCACTGGGAACAAACTTGTGTACTTGGACTTTACTTGAACTTCAAAGCACATGGATGATCACATGAACTCAAAATGAGGTGTCATTGAGTGTCTCTTTATTAATTGCTTAAAGCTTGAGGTAACTTGTTGAAGAAGGCATGGAAATAAACACATGAACCTTTGACTTTTCTTAAGAAGTAAGCAACAAAACTTTGATGTACTCTTGATCAAAATGAGATTGAAAGGTGCTTTAGAACCTTAGAGATCACACATTAAAAGATAACACCTTGAGAATCAATGGTTTTCCACACTTTGACTTGAGGAATCAACACAAACCCTAGCTGAGGAGCCATGCTTGATACTCTTGATGACAAGCCCTACCTTGCACAATAAACTTATGGAAACAAGACATATTTTTTCTATTTTTATTAGTGGTTAGATAAGAAATGAACATGTAAAAAAATAAGGTAAAACACCAAAAAAGAGGTGCTTGACGATCTCTTCAAAAGGAAAAACTCAAAGATGAGAGGGAGAGGGACCAAAAGGTGACCTTGTTTGTATGCAAGGATGCCAATGATATAGGGGATCTTAAGGTTAAAATTGGGGTATGACAGATGCCTCTATTTAAGTTTCTTCAACTTGGAGATATGAAAATTAAAATCTTCGTTTCGACAAGATTGAAGAGACTTAAATACAAAAGACCCAAATTTTGGCCCTAAGATACCACAAGATGCTTATGATATGATATGAATGCAAACAAGGATCCCTGTGGGGGATATAGCGCCACGAGGGACAAAGAAATGCTGGAAAGGAGACTCAAACTCTATATAAGAATAACAATTTCTAAAAGGGAACCCGGCTCGGGACAAACAAAGTGCTGCATGGGAAAAGAAAAGGCTCGGATATAACCATTGTATTGGGAAAGAAACCAATGCACAGTTAGAAAAAAATGATCCAAATGGTTCAACGGGGAAGGACTTGTCAAAGTAAGACTCCACCGATGGAAATGATCAATCAGAGGGGATTCCCATCTTTACTTGGGGGGAGAAATTACCTAACTATCAGCCAAGTGATAACTTAACAAAGGTAATAAGCTCAAAAGGAAAAATTACCAACTATCAGCCAAGTGATAGCTTAACAAAGGTAATAAGTTTAAAAGGAAATATTACCAACTATCAGGCAAGTGATAGCTTAACAAAGGTAACCAACCAAGTGATAGCTTAACAAAGGTAATAAGCTCAAAAGAAAATATTACTAACTATCAGCCGAGTGATAGCTTAATAAAGGTAACCAACCAAAGGTAACATGAAATATTACATAACTATCAGCCAAGTGATAGCTTAATAAAGGTGATAGGCTCAAGGGACCAAATTTCAACCCGGGAATGAACTGGAGAGAAGCGGTCAAAGAGGATTCAACCCAATGAGGAAATAAACTTAATTGGGGATTAATTCCACCCAGATGATGAACTGGAAAGGGAAACTGAATCAAAACCTTAAACGACGATCAGACTCATTGGAGAATTAGAAAGGATAAACTCTTTCTGCTTAAGGTCGACACTCTATTAGAGAGATGACACACACACTTTGCAGGGAGAAAAACACCAGAGAGTGGGGAAGTACCAAGAAATGAAAATGCACAAATAAACATCATGATGTTATGCACATGTGTATGAACGTGTGTATGAATATGCTGACAAAACAGGCATAAAGGGTTAGACCGATAACACAACACAGCCGGATACTCGAGTAATCCCATCAAGGTGGAGATGCTACTAAGGATCTTACTAGAGATTCTACCAAAGAGAAATCCGTAATGAAAGATCCCAAGCACATCAGGAGAGCTAAATCCTGATACCAGGCTAAAAAAATCCTTCTGGAAAGAGAAAAAAGATATTGCTTGGAAACCCAAAGCTTAATCTTTTAGAATCATGAACTCCGTTATGAGGGGGATTTGTCGGGGATAAAGAACATCCGAATAAACTTCGTGTCGAAGACATACTGGCGACCCCAATATGGATTTTGTCATTCCTGAAATCCCTTGCTAGGGAAACTAATATTCTTGGATATATGCAACAAAAGGGGAAAATCCTGTTTTGGGGGACCATTGAGCTCCGCTCTTCAAGATCTTACCATTCTTGAGATTGATGTTAACATTCCTCTCTTATATTCATAAGTCGAGGAAGAATATATATTTTTTTATAAATTTCAAAAACATGATTGTTTATATATCTTTTGTTTCAAAAATTATTATCAAGAATAAAATGAAAATTTGTAAACTAAAACAAGATAAGAACATCAAACAAATGGGCAAAAGGCTCAAATTTTATTGATAGAATGGTAGTACACAAATGGTGTGACTCCATGGATCATTACAAAGTCGAAAAATGGTAAATACATGGAAAGGGATACATTGAAATACAATGACCACTATTCTCCCTAACAACTTTGAATTCCACAATGCTCTAATATTCGGTCGAGGATGACTGAAAGAGAACCTTTGATAGGCATTGTTGCTTCAAATGATCAAGTCTGGCCTGATGTAGCTGCTTTCCATAATCCCTAACTTTTTCCTAGATTGCCCTTTCGGGTTCAATCTCCCAGGATGATTACTTTTTGTTTATGTATCTAATTTTTTTCTGGACCGTCCTTTCGGGTTTTCAATCCACCGAGATGCTCATTTTTGCCTAAGCCGCCCTTTCGGGTTTTCAACATAGAGAGTTGTTCTTTTATTTTTTATGAGCAGTATTTCTTGACTGCATTGGCATTCACAGGATGAGGGAGCTCCTCACCATCCGTATTTGTAAGAATCAATGCACCACCATAGAAAGCTCTATTAACAACATATAGGCCTTCATAATTAGGAGTCCACTTGCCCCTAGAATCAGTGTTGAAAGACAAGATCTTCTTTAGCATGAGGTAACCTTTTATAAATACACGAGGTCAGACCTTTTTGTCAAAATCTTTATTCATTCTCTTTTGATATAATTGGCCATGACACAAAGTCGACATTCTTTTCTCTTGAATCAAATTCAGTTGATCATATCTGTTTTGACACCATTCAACCTCAGACAATTTGGCTTCCATTAAGACTCGCAATGATGGGATCTCAACCTCTAGTAGGAGCACTGCTTCCCTACTGTATACAAGAGAGAAAGGGGTTTCCCTGTTGAAGTGCAGACAGATGTAAGGTACCCATGCAAAGAAAAAATGGAGTATCTCATGCCAATCCTTATACGTCACAACCATCTTCTGGATAATCTTCTTAATATTCTTATTTGCAGCTTCAACAACCCCCATTCATCTTAGGTATGTAAGGAGAAGAGTTGTGGTGTTCAATGTTGAAGTCATAACAAAGCTCTTTCATCATCTTATTCTTCATGTTTGACCCATTATCAGTAATGAACTTACTTGGAACACCATATCGACAAATAATATGATTCTTAATAAATCTGACCACAACCCACTTGGTCACAATATTGAAAGATGTCGCTTCAACCCATTTGGTGAAGTAATCAATAACTACTAAAAGGAAACGATGTACGTTCGAAGATTTGGGTTCAATCATACCAATCATATCGATTCCTCACATAGAGAAATGCCATGAGGATGAAATAACATTGAGAAGTTTCAGAGGCATATGAATCTTATCAACATAAATCTGACATTTATGGCACATCCTCACATATTTACGACAATCACATTCCATTATCAGTCAATAGTAAGTTTCCCTTAACATCTTTTTAGCCATTGCATGTCCATTGGCTTGAGTACCAGAGGATCCTTCATGAACTTCTTGCATTAACATGTTTGCTTCGTATCTATCCACGCATCTGAGCAAGACCATGTCAAAGTTTTTTTTGTATAACACATCTTCATTCAGAAAGAAATTTCTAGCCAGTCTTCTTATCTTTGTTGGATGCCCCAAGCGGGTACTCCTCATTCTGGAGGAAACACATAATATCATGATACAAAGGCTTTTCATCTAAAACTTATTCTACTGCAAATACGTGAGCAGACCTATCGAGGCGCATAATTTTGATACTGGACGCGTCATTCCAACGATTTACCTTATACATAGAAGACAAAGTAGCCAAATCATTTGCCATATGATTCTCTTCACGAGGTATATGATGAAACTCTACTCTATTCAAGAAAGTTAATAACCTCCTTACATAATCTTTGTAAGAAATCAAACGAGGGTGACGAGTTTCCCCTTCTCCTTTGATCTGATTAACCACCAATGATGAATCTCCATATACATCAAGGATCTTAATCCTCAAATCAATAGCTTTTTCAAGGCCCATGGTACAAGCTTCATATTCTGCCAAATTATTCGTACAATCAAACATTAATCTTGCAGTGAAAGTGATATGAGAACCCTTAGGAGTAATAATGATTGCCCTAGTTCCGTAACCACAAGCATTAACAACTCCATCAAACATTAAACCCCATCGGAATCCAGGCTTTGTTCCATCTTCAGGAAATGGTTCATCAGAATCTATAGCTTTTAAGTAAATGAAATTTTCATTAGGGAAGTCAAACTTGATGGATTGATAATCGTCGATTAGATGGTGAGCCAATGATCTGCGAGAATACTTCCTTTAACTGCCTTCTGAGTACTGTACTCAATATTAGACAATAGCATCTGCCAACGAGCAATCCTTCTAGTCAAAGCAGGCTTTTCAAAAATATACTTGATTAGATCCATTTTGGATATCAAGCACATGGTATGATTAATCATATATTGGCGTAGACATTTGGCAACCCAGGCTAGAGCATAACAAGTTTTCTCGAGCATGGAATATCGAGACTCACAATCTGTAAACTTCTTACTCAAGTAATAGATGGCATGCTCCTTTCTACCGGTTTCATCTTGTTGTCTAAACACACAACCCATGGACTCTTTTGACACAATTAAATACATAATCAACGGTCTTCCTTCCACTAGAGGAGACAAGATATGAGGTTCAAGCATATACTCCTAGATGTTGTCAAAATCTTTCTGGAAGTCTTCTGTCTAAATACATCCTCGATCTTTACGAAGAAGCTTGAAGATTGGCCCACACATGGCAATCATGTGAGATATAAACCTGGAGATGTAATTTAGATGCCCGAGAAATCCTCTAACTTGTTTTTCTGTCTTTGGTGTAGGAATCTCTCGAGTAGCTCTGATTTTATCGGGATCTACTTCAATACCTTTTTGGATGACAATGAAACCCAACGACTTTCCTGAACGGACACCAAAAGTACATTTATTAGGATTTAAATAGAGTTTAAACTTCCTCAAATGCTAAAACAACTTCAACAAATACTCGACATGATCTTCTTTAGTCTTTGACTTAGCAATCATATCATCAACATAACCTTCTATCTCTTTGTGCATCATGTCATGGAAAAGGGTAATCACGGATCTTTGGTACGTTTCACCAGCATTCTTTAAACCCAAAGGCATCACTCTATAACATAATGTTCCCCAGGGTGTAATAAATGTTGTATTTTCCATGTCCTTGGGTGCCATCTTGATCTAATTATAACCGGAGAAGCCATCCATAAAGGAGAAGACATTGAAAGTATCTGTATTATCTACCAACATGTCAATGTGTGGCTGGGGAAAATCATCTTTTGGGCTAGCTTTGTTCAAGTCTCTATAATCAACACAAATCCGAACATTACCATCCTTCTTCGGAACATGCACAATGTTGGCCACCCATTTAGGATACTCAGATGTAACAAGGAAACCAACATCAATCTACTTTTGCACCTCCTCTTTGATCTTGACAGTCATATCAAGATGAGTTCTTCTCAACTTCTATTTAACTAGTGGACATTATGGCTTCAATGGTAATTTATACTCCACGATATCAGTATCCAAACCTGGCATATCTTGATAAGACCAAGCAAACACATCCACATATTCTCTAAGAAGCTCTACCATCCTCTTCTTAACATCAATACAAAGAAGTGCCTCAATCTTGACTTCTTTCTTGTTATCTTCAGACCCCAGACTAATCACTTCCAATGGCTCTTTATGAGGATGAATGGTCTTTTCCTCGTGCTCAAGAAAACGAGAAATCTCATCAAGAATCTCTTCAATATCCTCCTCTTCCATTTCGAACACAGGGAATTCAAAGTTGGGAAGAGGTCATAGGGTCATTGTTTTCAATGGGTTTAACAATCAATCTGCACAATGATTTATGCTTTCTTTTTAGAATATGAACAAATAAACGTACATTGTGATGTAGATATAAAAGAAATTATTATCTTGGTTTTTTATGTTACCATTTTTTTCCAGAAAAAGAGAAAAGAGAAAACATAATATGGATAAACGAAATAACATTTTATTAATGATGACAAAATCTGAAACAAAGCCCACGTAGATTCATTTTCACCTTTGGCATATCGAAAGGAGTTTTGAAAATAACCAAAAAACATATTAATTTGACAAGTGAACAACAGAAGGAACATCAACAACAATCCAAATTTGGCATATCAAACCATACGTTACAAAGCTCGACACTTCTTGCTCTTCATCATCTTCCAGGATTACGACAACAAACTGATCTTTGGAATATGTTGGTTCTATGAATTGGCATCAATTTTGGTAAAACTTAGTGTTATCACAAGATGTCACGCTTGTAGTCTTAACATGTGATATCAGCTTTCTGCAGGTTGTTTGATATGGTTCTGCAGGATTTATTCAAGATGTCAGACTCGATGTTACGACATGTGCATACAAAATATTCAGTCTGAATGTTATGTATTTTGTTGTTGCACTTTTCATGCAAGTATATGTGTGCTTATGTGGAGATTGCATGCATTATTCAAGGAGTAATTCTATTTAAAGCCAGACTATTTTGTTTCCCAAAAAGGAATGATTCGCTGCTATTTCTTAGGGAATACGCAATAAATAGAATTAGGGTTTCATGCTGCCCAGGCCCATTTAGAAAGCTTCTATTTAAAGACTATGTAAACCTTGTTTTAGAGACAAGAAACACGAACGGTGAAGTGAGTGAGTATTAGGGTTTTGGTCTTGTGTGCGTTTGTGAATTGTGAGCCATTCATCCATCTTGTTGATGTGTGAATTGGACTGAGTTTTTGAGTTATAATTTGTCCACTCTAAGCTTTGAAGTACGAGTGTATTTGTTTACTTGATTGAAGCTTTTAAGCAAGATCAAGTGCGTGTCCTTGAAGTGTGTCTTCTTTCTTTTTGGTATTTGTTCTAGTATCACTGATGTGATTGAGGGGGAGTGAGTAGGGGCTCATGTCTAAGAGTTCTTAGATAGAAATCACACGGGTAGAGATTAGGTGAAAAGACTGTAACTTGAAGTTGTTTGCTGAGAGTCTTTGAACTAATTCTGTTTAGTGGATTTCCTTCCTGGCTTGGTAGCCCCCAGACGTAGGTATGTTTGCACTGAACTGGGTTAACAATTGCTTGTGTCATTTTTCAATTGTTTCCTGGTTTTTATTCTGTTCATATTTCACTTGTTGTTCAGATATTAGTGTCGTGACATTACCTTCGACATCTCATATCTGATACCAGAATTTCAGAATGTATAAAGCTAGAACTGTGAAACACTTCCTAAATTCGCTTCAAATCTCTTTGGGTTGAAGTAGGCAAAAAGCCCAAACCAGCTCTGTTCTTGTTCTCAGGAAGTTCGACAACTTATCCCCATCTAGAAGATTGACCATTCTACACTTGTTATGCGTCTTTCAAATAAGTCATGGACGCTCCCTTCTTCTTAACAACATTATTATCAACAGAAGGAGCTTGACACGGAGTTCCCACAACTTCCTCGCATCAATGTAGGAAAATGAAGAGAGATGACTCACCAACATGGCCTGCTCGCCACCCACGATCACTAACTTCCCATTCTTCACAAACATTAACTTTTGATGGAGATTTGATATCAATGCCCCAACTTCATGAATCCATGGACGTCCTAAGAGACAACTGTAGGCGGGATGAATGTCCATCACTTGAAAAGTGATCTGAAATAAACACATACCTATCTTCATTGGGAGATCAACTTCCCCAATTAAGGTCTTCCTGGAGCCATCGAAGGCTTTCACAACAACCCTACTAAACCTCATTGGATCACCTTGATGGGAGAGCTTGGGCAGAGTAAACTTGGGCATAACATTCAGAGAAGAGCCAATGTGCATCAGCATATTGGACAAGGAATCTTATTGACAGTTCATAGAGATGTGCTTAGCCAAGTTATGGTTCCTCCCCTGCTCGGTAAATTCTTCATTACTGAAGCTCAGATTGTTACATGCGGTAATATTGGCCAAAATGCCATCAAACTGACCAATTGTTACACCGTGATCCACAAAGGCTTGCTCCAGGACCTTCTGCAAAGCTTCTCGATGTGCTTCTGAATTCATCAGTAAAGATAGGACATATATCTTGGACAGGGTGTGCAATAATTGATCCACCACATTGGATTCACTCCTTTTAATCAATTTTAACACTTCATCCTGATCAGAATTCTTATTCATATTGTTGGATTGGCTAGACTTCACAACAAGAGTTTCCACATGAGTTTTCCTACAGACTAAAGTATCTTCAATTCTTTTAGGAGTCGTAGAAGCAAATACTCGACCACTTCGGGTCATACCACTTTCATCAGCAATGTTCACAACAGAAGAAAGGGAAGGAATATGGACTTCTTTTCCATCTTCCAACATGGTAGCATTGTACTTGTAAGCAACACCTTTATCAGACTCATAGGGTGTAAGACCCGCCAAACGAATGACCAACGGAGAAACAATAGACTCTTGACTATTATATGCAATCAAAACTAGTTCTGGGATATTAAAATGGGGAACTATGACGTTTACCTCATGTCCATCTTCATCCATATCCCTCGTAATCTGAATAAGATTTTGATCAAACATCTCTTGCAAGTCTCTTTTTACCACAACACACCCTCGAGGGTTTCTTGACCTGATGTGGCAAGAAGCATGATCATGCTCATAATAGCTCAACTCACACGATGTTGCGTGCATCTTGACCTAGGATTTTCTGATCAGATTAACATAAAAAACATGGTACTTTCCAAGACACCCTTCAACCAAATTTATAGTTGCACCACCATGTTTAGGAAACAGATTGGCTTGCACATTGGAACCAGAGTCTTTAAAAGACAAAATACCACTTTGCATTAATCTTCTCAACTCAACTTTCAAAGCTAAACAATTCTCAATATCATGACTAGGTACACCTTGATGGAATTCACAATGATGATCAGGTTTATACCACCATGGAAGCTCTTTCGGAACAGCTAGTGGAGTTCTTATTTGCACAAAGTTCTTCTATATCAAAGCATGAAATAATTCCGCATAGGACATCCGAATTGCATCAAATTGTGCAGGTCTCTAGATACGATTATGTTGATGCTATTGATTGGTACGTTGTTGAAAACGTGGTTGATAACTTGGTGCCATTTGAACAAGCGGAGCATGATTAATAACTGAAGGAAATGGCGCCACATGTTGGTGACATTGATTGTTTCTCAGAGATATCCTATGGTTCTCTTGCGAAATAGCGTTAGCATCGTGTTCCTTCTTCCTTGGAAAACCATTCCCATACTGTACTGGTGCATTTGTGACCATCGAGCTATGGATAAACCCGACGTTTCAATTAAAAATCAGAGTCGCCACCGCACTTTTATTATTTTCAAAGGAAAGGGGAAAAGTGTAACACCCCGATAATAATATGATAATTATTTAAATTAAGTTAATAATATATTTATTAATTTAATTAGATAATTGGGTTATTTTATTATTGGAATATTATTATTGGAATAATATATAAGTTGGAAATAAGGAAAAAGAATCCCATTTGGTAAAAAGAGTTTTACGTGAAACAGAGAAGCGGCTGAAAAGTGGAAAGTGGAGAAAGGGCAAAGAGGAAGAGCAAGGGCAAAGGTTGGAGAAGAGAAAAGCTTGGAGCTCAAAGATCTGCCGGATTAATCAGGTAAGGGGGGTTTATCGTCGTTTAATGGGTATTATGGGTTAGCATGTAATGGGTAGTGATAAACCTTGAATTGACCCTAATTGGGATTTGGAATGCTGAGAAATTTTGATGAATAAGTTGTGTGAAAACTGTAATTGAATCGATAATGGTGTGTGTCGTAATTTTCTGGACGTGTAGCTTTTTACGGAATTGGAATCGGAGGTCCGGAAGTCCTCCAACGGCGGAAAATGCGGAGAATTCTGCATTCTGCTTTGTGTTAGCGCAGGAACAGCTTCTGTCTTGCGTTAACCGGTTAACCCAGGGTGTTAACCGGTTAACACTGCTATGTATTTTGAATAATTACTGTTTTGTCTGCGTTAACCGGTTAACCCAGGGTGTTAACCGGTTAACACTGTTGTGATTGCTGAGATATTGCTGTTTGTGTTGCGTTAACCGGTTAACCCAGGGCGTTAACCGGTTAACACTGTTAAGTTTTGGACAGGAAGCGTGTTTGTGCTGCGTTAACCGGTTAACCCAGGGCGTTAACCGGTTAACACTGTTGCAGAGTGGAAAATTGGTGTTTTTAAATGTTGTGTACTTAATTGATGGTTGGCATATGTTGGCGGATGATGAAATAGGGATTTTTTCCCGTTGTTTTGAGTAGTAAGGGTATTAGTAGAGTGTGCTAATACTGTGATTAATTATTTGGCATGATATGGTGTTTGATACATGTGTTGATGATGTATGATGATATGCATAATGTTGTGAATGTATATATCATGCATGTATTTGTGAATGGACTGTTGTATGGCTTAGAGTGTGAGCATATGTCCATTGTGGATTGTTGTTGATGTTGCATTGCTAGATGATTAGCGTGCATAGCATAGCCCTTGGGGTTGTAGCTAATTCCCATGGTGAGGAATTAGTGAGTGAATCATTGTGGATTTGTTGTTGATGTTTGCATGCTAGGTGATTAGTGTGCATAGCATAGCCTTTGGGGCTGTAGCTAATTCCCATGGTGAGGAATTAGTGAGTGAGTCACTAGGTCTCAAATGAGTGGGACTAGTGAGCTTAGTAGCCGTATCTGGATTGATCGGTGAGCTTGAACTATATGTTCAAGAATAGTCGGTACCGCATGTGTGGAGTCTCATTGTATAATGTATGTATGGCGTATAATATGAATGGATGTATTCCAATATTATACGTGTGGTTGTGTTGACATTGAGTATGAATATGAATTTTGTTGGTATTGAGTATGATAATTGGGTTGATGTGCCGTTACTGAATGTGTGATATGATTAGGGTGATTCATGTGTTAAATTACTTAACATGACATGATATTTTATAATGCTTATTATATCGATTGAGGAACTCACCCTTACAACTATTTTTCAGGTAACGAGCAATGAGTTGAGTAGAAGCTAATGCTTGGAGTCTAGTGTAGTCTCCTTAGTGGGTCATGCTCTGATAGATGTAACATCGGGAGGGAACATTTAATTGTGTTGTTGATGATTGTTGAACCAGTTTACATGTAGTATGTTGCATGTTTTGAATGATCGATTTGATCTCTATCCGCTGCGTACTATGCAACTGTTTTATTTGATAAATAATGAGCATGACTAAATATTATGATGAATGGTGCGAAATAATTGTGTGACACCCTTGATTGCATATTACTCTGATTGATATATTGTTATTTTAATTAAGTATTTGGGGTATTTTAGATGGGTGTTACATTAGTGGTATCAGAGCATAGTCGGTCGAGTCGAGTTGTAATTATTCTGTTTCCCTGTACGGGATAGGTGTTGTGTAACCCTATCAGTACTTATTGTTTTAGCTTGTTGGGTTTTCAGAATAGAGATGGCTGGAAGAGGTAGAGACGATGCTGCGATTGTTGAGGCTCTGGGTATGCTAGCTGGAGTACTTGGAGGGAATCCGAATGTTGTAGGCATGGGAGCTGCTCGTCAATTGAGTGAGTTCCAGAAGAACAATCCTCCAATGTTCAAGGGAGCATACGATCCAGATGGTGCTCAGAAGTGGTTGAAGGAGATAGAGAGGATCTTCCGAGTGACGGAGTGTGCCGATAACCAGAAGGTCAGGTTCGGTACGCATATGCTGTCAGAGGAAGCAGATGATTGGTGGGTTGCTACCCGCACTGAGTTGGAAACTGCTGGGAATACTGAGATCACTTGGGCTGTGTTCAGAGAGAGATTCCTGAGGAAGTACTTTCCAGAGGATGTCAGAGGAAAGAAAGAGATAGAGTTCTTAGAATTGAAGCAGGGCAATCGATCTGTTACTGAGTATGCTGCTAAGTTCACAGAGTTGTCAAAGTATTACACTCCCTATAATGAGGCTGCTGGAGAATTTTCGAAATGTGTGAAGTTTGAGAACGGGTTGCGTCCTGAGATCAAGTAGGCTATTGGATATCAGCGGATCAGAGTGTTTTCTGACTTGGTTGACTGTTGCAGGATTTTTGAACAGGATTCCAAAGCCAGAGCAGAGAGCTATCAGCAAAGGGTTGATAGGAAAGGCAAGAATCAAAATGATCGTGGAAAACCGTATGCAGCTGGCAAAGGTTTTCAGAAGCAGAGTGGGATGAAGAGGCCTAGTGGGGGAGACTCTAGTGCCCCTGTTAAGTGTTATAGATGTGGTCGGGCTGGACATCGTGTCCATGAGTGTACCAGTGCTGAGATGAAGTGTTTCAAGTGTGGCAAAGGTGGTCATTTGGCTGCAGAGTGCCGGTTGAAGACTGTAACTTGTTTCAACTGTGGAGAGGTGGGTCATATCAGTCCACAGTATCCTAAGCCGAAGAAAGAGAATCAGTCAGGAGGCAAGGTCTTTGCCTTATCGGGTTCTGAGACTTCTGCAGATGATCGTTTGATCCGAGGTACGTGTTATATTAATGGCTTTCCTCTTGTAGCTATTATTGACACAGGTGCTACTCATTCCTTTATATCTTTGGATTGTGCTGTGAAACTTAAGTTAGAGATATCTGAGATGCATGGTAGTATGGTGATTGATACTCCTGCGAAGGGTTCAGTGACTACTACTTCAGTTTGTTTAAATTGTCCTTTGAGTATTTTTGGTAGAGACTTTGGGATAGACCTTGTGTGTCTTCCACTAGTGCAGATTGATGTTATCTTGGGTATGAACTGGTTGGTGTTTAACCGAGTTTCTATCAACTGTTTTGATAAGACTGTGATAATTCCTGAGATTGAGGAAGGAAAGAGTTTGTTTCTATCAGCCAGGCAGGTGAATGAGGCAGTAACAGATGGGGCAGAGTTGTTTATGCTGTTAGGGACTTTGGAGACTAAAGATAAACCGGTGATTTGCGATCTAGCCGTGGTGTGTGATTTTCCTGATTTGTTTCCTGAAGAAGTGAATGAATTACCGCCAGAGCGTGAAGTTGAGTTCTCGATTGATTTGGCACCTGGTACTAGACCGATATCGATGGCTCCGTACCGTATGTCTGCTGTTGAGTTAGCTGAATTGAAGAGTCAACTGGAAGATCTGTTGGATAAGAAATTTATTCGTCCGAGTGTGTCACCGTGGGGTGCACCAGTGTTATTGGTTAAGAAGAAAGAGGGTACTATGAGGTTGTGTATGGACTACAGGCAACTGAACAAAGTGACGATCAAGAATCGGTATCCTTTGCCGAGGATTGATGATTTGATGGATCAGTTGGTTGGTGCGAGTGTGTTCAGCAAGATAGATTTGAGATCTGGGTATCATCAGATACGTGTGAAAACTGAGGATATTCCGAAGACTGCTTTCAGAACAAGGTATGGACATTATGAGTGTTCTGTAATGCCTTTTGGTGTGACTAATGCGCCTGGAGTATTCATGGAGTATATGAATAGGATTTTCCATCCGTACCTAGATAAGTTTGTTGTGGTGTTTATTGATGACATTTTGGTGTATTCGAAATCTGAAGAAGAGCATGCTGAACATTTGAGAGTAGTTTTAGGAGTTCTACGAGAAAAGAAGTTATTTGCTAAACTGTTGAAGTGTGAATTTTGGTTAGAAGAGGTTAGTTTTCTTGGTCATGTGATTTCAAGAGGTGGTGTTGCTGTTGATCCTTCTAAGATAGAAGCGGTATCTCAGTGGGAAGCTCCGAAGTCTGTTGCTGAGATTCGAAGTTTCCTTGGATTGGCTGGTTATTATAGGAAGTTCATTGAGGGATTTTCTAAGTTGGCGTTACCGTTGACGATGCTGACTAGAAAGGGGCAAGCATTTGTTTGGGACTCAAAATGTGAAGAAGGTTTCCAAGAGTTAAAGAGAAGGTTAACTACTGCTCCTATTCTGATATTACCGAGTCCGTCGGAACTGTTTGAGGTTTACTGTGATGCTTCATTGTTGGGTTTGGGTGGTGTGTTGATGCAGAATAAGCAAGTTATAGCTTATGCTTCGAGACAACTGAGGGTTCATGAGAGGAACTATCCGACACACGATTTAGAGTTGGCAGCTGTGGTATTTGTTCTGAAGTTATGGAGGCATTATTTGTACGGGTCAAGATTTGAAGTTTTCAGTGACCATAAAAGTTTAAAGTATTTGTTTGATCAGAAAGAGCTGAATATGAGACAGAGGAGATGGTTAGAGTTTCTGAAGGATTATGACTTTGGTTTGAATTACCATCCGGGTAAAGCAAATGTAGTAGCTGATGCATTGAGTCGGAAATCATTGCATATGTCTATGTTAATGGTTAGGGAATTGGATTTAATTGAGCAGTTTAGAGACTTGAGTTTGGTGTGTGAGAGTACTCACAATAGTGTTAAATTGGGAATGTTGAAGTTAACGAGTGGTATTCTGGATGAGATTAGAGAGGGTCAGAAATCCGATGTGCTTTTGGTTGATAAGTTGACTCTAGTGAATCAAGGTCAAGGTGGTGAATTCAGAGTTGATGAGAATGGTGTTTTGAAATTTGGTAATCGGGTGTGTATTCCGGATGTTACCGAACTTAAGAAGAGTATTCTGGAGGAAGGACATCGTAGTGGCTTGAGTATTCATCCTGGAGCTACGAAGATGTATCATGATTTGAAAAAGTTATTTTGGTGGCCGGGAATGAAAAGAGAAATTGCGAGTTTTGTTTATTCCTGTTTGACTTGTCAGAAGTCAAAGATTGAGCATCAGAAGCCGTCTGGGCTAATGCAACCGTTGGCTATTCCAGAGTGGAAGTGGGATAGTATCAGTATGGACTTTGTTTCTGGGTTACCGAGAACAATTAAGAATTTTGAAGCTATTTGGGTGATTGTTGATAGATTGACGAAATCGGCTCATTTCATTCCGATCAGAATGGATTATCCGTTAGAGAGATTAGCCGAGTTGTATATTGAGAAGATTGTAAGTTTGCATGGTATTCCGTCGAGTATTGTTTCGGACAGAGATCCTAGATTTACATCGAAGTTCTGGGAAGGTTTGCAGAGGGCTTTGGGAACTAAGCTGAGATTGAGTTCTACATATCATCCGCAGACTGATGGTCAGACTGAGAGGACGATTCAGTCACTAGAGGATCTTTTGAGGGCTTGTGTTTTGGAAAAGGGAGGCGCTTGGGATTGTTATTTACCTTTGATTGAGTTTACCTACAACAATAGTTTTCATTCGAGCATTGGTATGGCACCGTTTGAAGCTTTGTATGGTAGGAGATGTCGGACACCTTTATGTTGGTATGAGTCCGGTGAGAGTGTTGTGGTTGGGCCGGAGATTGTTCAACAAACTACGGAAAAGATTAAGATGATTCAGGAGAAGATGAGAATTGCTCAGAGTCGTCAGAAGAGTTATCATGACAAGAGGAGGAAGTCACTTGAGTTCCAAGAGGGAGATCATGTGTTTCTTCGTGTCACTCCGATAACTGGTGTTGGTCGAGCTTTGAAGTCGAAGAAGTTGACACCTCGATTTATTGGTCCTTATCAGATTTTGGAGAGAATAGGGGAAGTAGCCTATCGTATCGCTTTACCGCCGTCGCTTGCGAATTTGCATGAGGTTTTTCATGTGTCTCAGTTGAGGAGGTACATTCATGATTCGTCGCATGTAGTCCAAGTAGATGATGTACAGGTGAGAGATAACCTGACTGTTGAAACATCACCTATGAGGATCGAGGATCGAGAGTTGAAGCAGTTGCGGGGTAAAGAGATTGCCTTGGTGAAGGTAGCTTGGGGAGGACCAGCAGGTGGCAATGTGACTTGGGAACTGGAGAGTCAGATGAAGGAGTCTTATCCGGAGTTATTCGCTTGAGGTATGTTTTCGAGGACGAAAACTTTTTTTAGTGGGGGAGAGTTGTAACACCCCGATAATAATATGATAATTATTTAAATTAAGTTAATAATATATTTATTAATTTAATTAGATAATTGGGTTATTTTATTATTGGAATATTATTATTGGAATAATATATAAGTTGGAAATAAGGAAAAAGAATCCCATTTGGTAAAAAGAGTTTTACGTGAAACAGAGAAGCGGCTGAAAAGTGGAAAGTGGAGAAAGGGCAAAGAGGAAGAGCAAGGGCAAAGGTTGGAGAAGAGAAAAGCTTGGAGCTCAAAGATCTGCCGGATTAATCAGGTAAGGGGGGTTATCGTCGTTTAATGGGTATTATGGGTTAGCATGTAATGGGTAGTGATAAACCTTGAATTGACCCTAATTGGGATTTGGAATGCTGAGAAATTTTGATGAATAAGTTATGTGAAAACTGTAATTGAATCGATAATGGTGTGTGTCGTAATTTGCTGGACGTGTAGCTTTTTACGGAATTGGAATCGGAGGTCCGGAAGTCCTCCAATGGCGGAAAATGCGGAGAATTCTGCATTCTGCTTTGTGTTAGCGCAGGAACAGCTTCTGTCTTGCGTTAACCGGTTAACCCAGGGTGTTAACCGGTTAACACTGCTATGTATTTTGAATAATTACTGTTTTGTCTGCGTTAACCGGTTAACCCAGGGTGTTAACCGGTTAACACTGTTGTGATTGCTGAGATATTGCTGTTTGTGCTGCGTTAACCAGTTAACCCAGGGCGTTAACCAGTTAACCCAGGGCGTTAACCGGTTAACACTGTTAAGTTTTGGACAGGAAGCGTGTTTGTGCTGCGTTAACCGGTTAACCCAGGGCGTTAACCGGTTAACACTGTTGCAGAGTGGAAAATTGGTGTTTTTAAATGTTGTGTACTTAATTGATGGTTGGCATATGTTGGCGGATGATGAAATAGGGATTTTTTCCCGTTGTTTTGAGTAGTAAGGGTATTAGTAGAGTGTGCTAATACTGTGATTAATTATTTGACATGATATGGTGTTTGATACATGTGTTGATGATGTATGATGATATGCATAATGTTGTGAATGTATATATCATGCATGTATTTGTGAATGGACTGTTGTATGGCTTAGAGTGTGAGCATATGTCCATTGTGGATTGTTGTTGATGTTGCATTGCTAGATGATTAGCGTGCATAGCATAGCCCTTGGGGTTGTAGCTAATTCCCATGGTGAGGAATTAGTGAGTGAATCATTGTGGATTTGTTGTTGATGTTTGCATGCTAGGTGATTAGTGTGCATAGCATAGCCTTTGGGGCTGTAGCTAATTCCCATGGTGAGGAATTAGTGAGTGAGTCACTAGGTCTCAAATGAGTGGGACTAGTGAGCTTAGTAGCCGTATCTGGATTGATCGGTGAGCTTGAACTATATGTTCAAGAATAGTCGGTACCGCATGTGTGGAGTCTCATTGCATAATGTATGTATGGCGTATAATATGAATGGATGTATTCCAATATTATACGTGTGGTTGTGTTGACATTGAGTATGAATATGAATTTTGTTGGTATTGAGTATGATAATTGGGTTGATGTGCCGTTACTGAATGTGTGATATGATTAGGGTGATTCATGTGTTAAATTACTTAACATGACATGATATTTTATAATGCTTATTATATCGATTGAGGAACTCACCCTTACAACTATTTTTCAGGTAACGAGCAATGAGTTGAGTAGAAGCTAATGCTTGGAGTCTAGTGTAGTCTCCTTAGTGGGTCATGCTCTGATAGATGTAACATCGGGAGGGAACATTTTAATTGTGTTGTTGATGATTGTTGAACCAGTTTACATGTAGTATGTTGCATGTTTTGAATGATCGATTTGATCTCTATCCGCTGCGTACTATGCAACTGTTTTATTTGATAAATAATGAGCATGACTAAATATTATGATGAATGGTGCGAAATAATTGTGTGACACCCTTGATTGCATATTACTCTGATTGATATATTGTTATTTTAATTAAGTATTTGGGGTATTTTAGATGGGTGTTACAAAAAGTACGAACAAAACCCAAAGATAATAAGTTTTCAAATCAAAACTAATAAAATATCAGAGATTACAGGTAAGGAGGTTGGTTACATAGAGGGAAGATATTAACACACAAAGTATGCTAGGTACTCCTAGGTGTCGTACCCCAAAATTTGCCCTCCCCTTTTTACTTTTCATCTCACCTAAAATTCATCTGTGCATATTCATACTTCATTCATACGTATTCACGCTGACTCAAAGTTGGTAATTGATTGAAACCCTAATCTAATACAAACAGTTGATTGAGGTCATTAGTTGATTTTTTGGTCAACTAGTTGACCAAAGTCAACCATCCTTCCCCGAGTCCATCTTGTCTCGACTTTAGCGACATTGATCATTCTCTATGGCCCTTCGACTCACTTTATTGTTATGTCCATCATGGTCTTGCGATTAATGCCGCATTGATTTTTATTGCAAAAATAGATTCTAATTTGAATTTAAATTTTATTTAGATTTGGGATTTGTAACTTGATTTTAATTGATCTTTAATTTCAAATTGATTAATTTCGAGATAAGTCTAAATTCGATTTAATGGTGGAATTCCGATTTGATTTTAGATTTGTTTTTAAATCTATTTGTATATCAAATTAATTCCAATTTTAAATCAATTTGATTCTAATTTTAATTGGATTTTAATTGATTTTAATTGGATTTTAATTGATTTTAACTTTTAAGTTGATCTTTGGTTTAGTTTTGGGTTATTTTAGATGATCCAGTGTCCATATCTATTATCTATGGTTCAAGTATCTATTCCAATCATCAACCTTTTTGTACACATGAGTTTGCATCGACATGAAATCCATCTTTCAATTTACATTCCAATATGACTTTTAACTCATTCTAATTCATGTGTTTCAACATTTAAATTAACACTTAATGTTTCTTTATTCATAAAACGAACCTTTCAATTCATATAATAATTCAATACAATTTCAACTTGATTTACACTTCAATCTTCTACATTACAGCATGACTTTCTCTCGGTGCTTTCCACCAATGATATCTAAACAACCTGCCATGTCGTAGACCGCAACCCTAAGCAGTAGGACACGACAACAAAATCGACAACTTAGCAGCAAGCCATCCCAAATTAAAGCTGCAAAGCAAATTGGCAAGTAGTTAACAATCAAATATGGCTTAACAACAATAACTATTTGCATCCAAACTACAAGCAACACCATACATCAAAAACCTGCATTGCTCACAACATCCTAGCACATAACACGGTAATGAACATTCAAGCAATGCAGCTCTCTACACATCCAATTATACATGCAAACTTACCAAAAAAAGTGCAAATTGTAAAGCCATGCCTTGCTCTGCAGTCCATACTTGCATTAAACCACCAACACCTTGAATCACACATGTACAACACTTATGACAAATCAAATAGCATGCCAAATTTTCCATTCATCACACCAAGCTATCCATTACCACGACCTGCATGTAGTTGAACTTAATCTGCAATCAAATGAAACCTGTTCAGCAGGTCTGTACCCTCGGGCCATCACATAATAACAACCAGTCACCCCTGATTCACTAACTAATATTAAATGAATCCCTAATATAACTAACAGAAAACCTAACAATTAACAAACTTTCTTCATAAGAAACCTTATTAGCATAGCAACCCATGGATAACATATTTCCATCATTTAGTTTCCAAGTCAAAGATCATCGACAAGATTTCAATTTTGGATAGCCATAATTCAAATCATTAATAATTTAATTCAAACATTCAAGATGTTCAACATCCATATCAATAACCAATAATTAACACACAAGTTCAAAATACTAACTTTAATTTAATCGCTCTCATTTCAACTGTCATTAGTTCAGAATAATAGTCATAACCACCGACTAATCAAGTGCAACTAGTAAAGTTAATTTAATACTAATTAATGTTCTGACCACTAAACACTAACAATCAACTCATTGCTTCTAACTGACTTGAACCATTTTAACAATAGCAGGGCATAACTTCTAACAGAAAAAGCAGGACCTAACAGTATTTTGGAATTGAAAAACTAACATAACATAACTTAACGGTAGTGAGTCATTCAGCTTAACAACATGTTAGAAACTCAATTAATAACAGGTTTTTTAACCAGAGCAATTTCAAATTAATCTAACAGAATGAAAACCAATTTTCTGACTTAACTAACTAATTAACTAACATTTTAATAGATGGATAACTAACCTATAACTAACTCTAACAAACTAACAGACTAATAACAAAAAAGCTTTGACAGCTAATGCATTTCCAGCTAACTCCTAATTCAAAGGTAATTTGAAGTGAATTTGGATTGCAATTAAATCCGAATTTCACTACCATTCTAAACCTCTATAAAAGGATTCTGCACTTACAAGTTGGAGGGAGTTTTTTTCGTTTTTCTGCATTTTGATCCATCATCTCCTTCAACCTGGGGGACTTCATTTTTCACTCCCAGACTCTACATTCTTCTTCACGCTATACCAAGAATTTCTTCTGCAGAAGCTTCATCTTCAGGATTCTGCACCAAGAGCTTCCTCTTGGTTCTGCACCAATAGATTCTTCTTCATTCTCCAACCCGAGCTTTCTTCCTTCTGCAATGTGAACCTTCAACCTGCAACATTTCAACCGCAACACGACGGCAGTGGCAGCTTAGAGCACAGAGAAGAGGAGAACGAATTCTCAAAAAGAGAGAAGCCTTGAAGAATTGGAACAGATCGAGAAGCTCGTACCTTTGAAGTTGGTATTGATTTTACGAGTTATGGCGATCCCAACACGGATCGATTTAAGAAGCGATTACCATCCGCATTGATTGGAAAACATGAAATCAAGGATCTCGATTGCTCTCCGGTATGTATCGATAAGAATTTTTTCTTTTCAATTTCTCTGTTTTTTCTCGCTTCGACCTGTATCGAACCCGAGGATGATAAAGATTGGAAGCCGATTTGCGATGTACGCGGTTTTCCTCCGATGCCAACGCGATGATGCCGGTATTTCCAAACGTGATACCATGGTGATTGATGCTTGGAGCTTTTTCTTTAAGCGCTTTTGTCTTGATACATAAGCGTGTTTCCTTGTCGTTTATCCTCTTCACAGTTTCACGTCCTAGCTGCAGGAAAGGATATGACTCGGTTTCCTTGTGCACCTTCCATTATGGGTGATTGGGCTTAGGGCCAAAGCATATTATATTTTGTGCATCAAAATTTTACCTTATACCCCTACATTTATCCTTATACCCCTATATTTTATAAAAAATACCTATTTTATCTTTATATATATTTAAATAATCTATTATTTTATGAAATTTTTTTTTTAAATATCCAAAAATTTCAAAAAAATTTCAAAAATATACCAATTTTCAAAATAATTACACAAATGACCATTTTTGGCCAAATTTTACCCTTAGGCGCCACCCTAGTTGGCGCCTACCCTTAATGGGTAGGGCAAGTCGCCACTAGGAGTGGCGCCTATGCCCATTCCATTTTTTTTTTTTTTTTTTTTATAAATGTTATTTTTTTTGTTTTTTTAATTTTTTTTAATTTTTTTTAATTTATAAATTTATATTTTTTATTAATTATATTAATTTATATTAACACATATATATAAATAAATTTTTTTACAAGATATATATATATATATATATTAATTTATATATATATATATATTAATTTATATATATATATATATATATATATATTAATTTAATTTATAAGTAATTAATATTATTTGTAAATTTTTGGAAAAAAAATTAATTTATATACGTGTAAATAAATATTTATACACATGTAAATTAATATATATATATATATATATATATATATATATATATATATATATATATATATATATATATATATATATATATATATATATATATATATATATATATATATATATATATATATATATATTATATATATATATATATATATATATATATATATATATATATATATATAAAGATATGATAGACAATATTTTTAAAGATAAAGATAAAGATATAAAGATAATAAACAGAAAATATTTTTATTTAAATAATAGACAAGACAAATATTACAAAGATATGATTAATCACATATGATGCGGTCCCTGGTACGATCCGCACGGGGGAGGTCTAGTTACTCGCCTAGACGGTTCACGTGGTGGTGGTGCTTCCCTATTACCACCCCTTGCCCTAACGCGTCCCCTTGCCGTTTGCCGTTGTGGTTGGGTCGAAGTCCCTTCAGTGCTGTAGGAAAGACGGGTCCCCTCTGCGCCCTCAAAGCTTTGTCTCGGTGGGACAAACTGACTACTGCTGGGTGCGCCCTCGAATTGTGGTCTTTGGTAGTTTAGGGTTGAATCGGGTTGGCCAAAGTGCAGTATTTGTTGTGGTGTGTAGTAGTCCTGTTGGTAGTCCTCTTGTATACCCGTGTCGGGGCTAGGTGGAGGACTGGAAGAGCTCGGGACATTGTCGTGATGGAAGTGTTGGGATTGGTGGAAGTGGGGGGATTGATATTGTGGTAGGTGTTGGGAGTGTTGATGGTGGTGGGAATGTTGAGTTTGTTGTTGGTAGTCTTCATGGTATTGGGGTTGAGTTTGTGTATGTATTGTTGATTTGGTTGGGGGGTGGACATGTGTTGTGGTGGTTGTTGTTGGTAATAAGGTGGTGGTGGTTGTTGTTGGTAATAAGGTGGTGGTGGTTGTTGTTGGTAAAATGGTGGTGGTGGTTGTTGTTGTTGGGAATATTGTGGTGGTTGTTGTTGTTGGGAATACTGTGGTGGTTGTTGTTGTTGGAAATATGGCTGTTGCATCCGGGGATCGTCCAAATAGAACGGGTCAGACACAATCATTTCTGGATTTGTATTTGCTCTATACCAATCCACATATTCCCTTGTTGGCTTCATTTCGTTGGGCGCCACCGGAAATTGTAGAACATAGTGGGCACGGTCTTTCCACATTTTACGAAACTCCTTAGCAAATTCCTTCCAATTTTGGGCATACCACTGGTGGCTGACTTTTTTTAGATGCCAAGGTTCCATAGACATTGGGGGGCCTGGGATTTCTTGATGCATTCCGAATTGAAGCTTGACACGGTCACTTTGGTGCATCTCCACAGTGGTGAACCGCATTATGGCCGTTTTTGCTGTCCAAACAGCTGCATCTTCGGGGTTGGGTTGATGTTCCAATCCCAAATATGGCCTCCAAATAAACTGCAAAGAAAAAAGTAAATATGTTATTTATCGAGAATGCATGATATTAATAAATCAGTTAGAAGCTGAGTGATTTAGTGGTAATACATCTTGTGCTCGGAGACGATCCAAGAGTTGACGATAAAATATAATTTTATTTTTGGGGGTAAGACTGTAATCCAGTCCGGTTGTAATGAACCTAAACAAAAAAGATAAATAATATTAGTTACAAATATTTATAGAATAAATATACAAAATGAAATAACATCATAAATTTACCTAGTTGCGTAGGGGAAGGAGTAGACATTAGGATTTTCTGGGGCTAGCCTCGGCAATCTCCACCACCCCCATGTTTGGAGCAAGAAAGCACATCCAGAAAATGTACAGTGCTCATTTTGTGCATTTTTACACAAAGAGCTATATAGGAATGCTAATACTGCAGAACCCCAACTATATGTGCTTATTCTATCAATGTCCCCGAGCAAACTCAAGTACATAAAGTTTATGCTATTTCCCGTCCCTTCGGGAAATAGCAAGTTCCCAAACAATAGCATAATGTAAACCCGGGTTTTTATGACTTTTTCTTGTTCGGAGGATTCCTCAGTCAAAGTTATGGAGTCGTGGTACAATTGTAGGCTAGATAATTTAATACCCTGACCCCTTGCTTTGGCAGACCCCTCACCCTCGACCAGATCTACCCCCAACATTTGAACACATATTTGGTTAGGCTGTTGAACATTTCCGGTCACAGGCTTACCATCTATTCTAAGACCCAAAAGCATGTACACATCCTCTAATGTGACGGTACATTCACCAGTTGGTAGGTGAAAAGTGTGTGTCTCAGGTCTCCAACGTTCACACAGAGCCAAAATGAATTTGACATCAATTGTGGCATTTACGACATGCATAACATGACCGAAACCCGCACGCTCTATGTAAGGTACGCACCATGGGTCTGGATAAGGCATTGGGTGTGAACGTTGACGAAATTTCTTGGGATCCTTTAAAAACAAACAATATAAACAATCATTAGATTGGACTTTTAAAAAACTAATTACAAACATACGAAAGAGGCAATGTTCAAAAAAAACTTACGAATGAGGCAATGTTTGCCCTAGTGCCTCTGTGTTCTTGGCCCATGGTAAGAAGAGACATGACTGCAATGTAGAACGAAGCTTGGTGGATGAGAAGTTTCGCCGGAGTTCTCTGAATAAAAGTGTTAGTGGTTGATGAAAACTTGCAAGAATGACCCTCTATTTATACTCGTTTTCAAGTAGACTGAATATGCAAAAATGTGACAAGTGTAAGGCATGCGTGGTAGTGTTGGCATGCATTGGTGCAGACTAGGTGGGAGTTGTCTTGTCTTGGGGAAGACTTGGTGGAATCTGATGATGCAAAGGTGTGACAAGTGTAAGGCATGCGTGGGAATCTTGCAGAATAGGTGCAGACTAGGTGGTAGTGTTGGCATGCATTGGTGCAGACTAGGTGGGAGTTGTCTTGTCTTGGGGAAGACTTGGTGGAATCTGATGATGCAAAGGTGTGACACGTGGAAGGCATGCGTGGGAATCTTGCAGAATAGGTGCAGACTAGGTGGTAGTGTTGGCATGCATTGGTGCAGACTAGGTGGGAGTTGTCTTGTCTTGGGGAAGACTTGGTGGAATATGATGATGCAAAGGTGTGACAAGTGGAAGGCATGCGTGGGAATCTTGCAGAATAGGTGCAGACTAGGTGGTAGTGTTGGCATGCATTGGTGCAGACTAGGTGGGAGTTGTCTTGTCTTGGGGAAGACTTGGTGGAATCTGATGATGCAAAGGTGTGACAAGTGGAAGGCATGCGTGGGAATCTTGCAGAATAGGTGCAGACTAGGTGGTAGTGTTGGCATGCGTGGGAATCTTGTAGACTAAGTTCAGACTAGGTGGAGAATACATTTCATGGATAGGCAGTAGACGTGTCAAAATTATTACATGCATGCAGCTCCACCTAGCCTGCACCAATTCTTGCATGCTTTACACGTGTCCAAGTTTTGCATGCGTTGCTCTTGGGGAAGACTTGGTTGAAGACATGCATGCAAAGATGTGTGGGAATCTTGTAGTATAAATATTCACACACATTTTCACAATATCTTCACAGCAATCCTCACAAAACATTCACAATATATTCACAGTAATCCTCACAAAACATTCACAATATATTCACAGCAATCTTCACAAAACATTCACAATATCTTCACAGCAATCTTCACAAAACATTCACAATATCTTCACAGCAATCTTCACAAAACCTTCACAAAACATGTCATCTTCTTCACAATACAAAATCAAAGCTCACGTCAATGGTGAGACTTATGAATGTGATATGTCTGGCTTCCTATTTAGAAACACCGAATGCACTCGGTTTTGTCTAAATAGAGGAGCTGACTTCTCTTATCTGAAAAGGAAGATTGAGTCCAAACTAAGACAACCCGTGTCCCAAATTTTTTTATCAACAACCTTTTTTTTTCAGAAAATAACTCTGTCAAGTTTTATAAGTCATTGATACAAAATGACATGGAGACACAATACATGCTTCGTAACCATGAGTACTCTGGTTACGAATACATTGTGTTGTACATTGTGTTGGAATAACCTCAACCAACTCAGAATATTCAATCACAGGTTATTGATCCTGTGATTGATGACGAACAAGATGTTGAGCACCACGTTGAAGACGATGTGGTTGATGATGTTGAAGACGTGGTTGATGACTTGGTGAACCGTCATTCTGAAGACGAAGACCAAGCTCAAATACCTATAGCGCAACGCTACTCACCGCCTGCGCACTTCACAACACTTAACTTGGGCGAGGATGAGCCCTCATCAGATATGTTCTACAACCCATATATGAGGTCTGATGAGGACTTAAAGAAGGGTGACCAATTTCGGACCAAGGAAGAGTGTCTGTTAGCAATAAAGAACTGACACTTGAAAAATTGTGTTGACTACGATGTTATCAAATCAAATCCGGAAAGATACGTTATTGTATGCAAAAATCCGGAGTGTGGGTATAGGTTGATGGCATCGTACAAGAAGAAACATAATGCGTGGGTGATAGGGTCCATATCTCAAGCTCACATTTGCGTCAACACCAACATGGCACAGGATCATCGCAAACTTAGCCATGATATGATCTGCCATTCCATATTACCTCTAGTTGAGGCTGACTCGTCACTGAAGGTCAAAACAATTATCTCCCATTGTGTGGCTGTTTTCAAATATACACCGTCATACAGAAAGGTTTGGTTAGCGAAAACCAAGGCAATTGAACTTGTATACGGTAACTGGGAGGAATCATACAAACAACTACCACGCTACCTGGCTGCACTACGATTGTATTCACCTGGGACGGTTTCTATAATGGAGACCTTGCCGGCACAATCCCCTGACGGAACTCGTCTAGAAGGTAATGGAATTTTCCATAGACTTTTCTGGGCATTCCGTCCCTGCATCATCGGGTTCACATTCTGCAAACCACTTGTTCAAGTCGATGGAACTTGGCTGTATGGGAAATACAAAGGATCGTTACTGATGGCGGTCGCACAAGATGGCAATTCTAATATTTTCCCAATAGCCTTTGCATTGGTAGAAGGAGAAACGGCTGCTGCTTGGAGTTTCTTCCTTATGAATCTTCGAACGCACGTGAATCCACAAGCTGGCATCTGTGTGATTTCTGACAGGCACGCTTCAATAGACAGTGCATACAATAATCCAGCAAATGGTTGGCATGACCCCCCGTCTACCCATGTTTACTGCATCAGGCATATTGCTCAAAATTTTATGCGGGAGTTCAAGGATAACTTCTTGAAGCAACATTTGATAAACGCGGGGTATGCATTAAACCAACCTGGATTCCAATACTACCGCCGGGAAATAGTGTTGGCAAACTCTGATGCAGGGAGGTGGATCGATAATATCGACAGAGCGAAGTGGACTAGATCATACGACGATGGGGTGAGGTGGGGCCACATGACAACAAATCTTGTGGAATCAATGAACGGCGTCTTTAAGGGCATACGTAACCTCCCGGTAACCGCATTGGTGAGTGCGACCTATTTTCGGATGGCAACGTTGTTCGTAACAAGAGGCAGGCGCTGGAATGAAGTGTTGTAGACGAGTCAAGTATATAGTGATGCCTGCATGAAGTTTATGAGGCAGGAATCTGCCAAAGCCAGCAACCATCGGGTTACGGAATTCGACCGCCATGGCCACACTTTTAGTGTCAAGGAAACAATTGACCACAACCAAGGGCTGCCCAGGCAAGAGTATAGGGTCCTAATACCAGACCGTTGGTGCGACTGTGGTCAATTTCAGGCCTATCGTATGCCTTGTTCCCATGTCATTGCAGCGTGTTCACACAGCCACTTCGATGCATTATCGCTAGTGTCTCCAATCTACAAAGTTGCAACATTGCTCAATGTATACGACAATCCCTTTCCGGTGGTAGCATTGGAGGCGTATTGGCCAGAGTATGACGGGGAAATTGTTTGGCACAACGAATCGATGCGGCGGAATAAAAGTGGTCGCCCAAATAGCAGGCGCATTAGAACTGAAATGGACGTCGCAGAGAAAATGCAGAGGAAGTGTAGCATATGTAGACAACTAGGGCATAATAAGAACAAATGTCCATATCGTGGATCTAGTTCCACAACTTAGTTTTCATATTCATAAATCTGTGTACCAAAATCATTTTAAATTTAAGTTTACTTTTTATTCCAAATAGAAGATGACACTTGAACAACAAACACAAACATCTAACATTACAACACCAATTACTAAAACAAAAACAAATACTGGAACAAAAACAAGTACTAAAACAAGAACAAGTACTAGAACAATAACAAATACAACAACAACATGACAAACAACCATTAAAATCTAAGAAATTACAACAGTTAACACTATGTCGTCTGATCCATGCATCATTTGGATGCAATCAATGTCGCTTTCAACTTCAACCCACCAACGAATCGTTTCTCCAGTTTCAAATGAGAACCTTGTTCTAAGCCTCTGAATCCTTCTGATGACTTCACCAGGTTGGTAATCTCCCTCTAACCAAGACATCAAGGACCTTTTTAGTTGGTCTAACGAACGGATGTTCCAAAATTTCATCTCCATTGGGGGTTTCAAAGGCGAGAAAATAACATGCCCATCCCTTTTTAAGATTACTGGTTCAGGATCCAGGCGCCTTGATGATGTTCGCTGCCATGACGACGGTCTTGGGGATGCCATGAACTCAACTTGATACAGAAAGTGATAGGAAACAGTGGTGAAGAAAATGCAAGGAAATAACACTTTATTTATAGGAAAAGATCTGGGTTGTACACCAGTCTACTTAACCCTAATTAGTGTCGCACTTGATAAATTAACCTTAACATGATTAACCCTAATTAGTGTCGCACTTGATAAATTAACCTTAACATGATTAACCCTAATTTTCCCAAAAATTTATAAATAATATTAATTACTTATAAATTTAATTAATATATATATAAATTAATATATATATATATATATATATATATATATATATATATATATATATATATATATATATATATATATATTTATCTTATAAATAATTTTATTTATATATATGTATTAATATAAATTTATATCATTTATAATAAATCTAAATTAATAAATTAAAAAAAAAAAAAAAAAAAAAAAAAAAGGATTAGAGTTTAGGCGCCACTCCTAGTGGCGACTTGCCCTACCCTTTAAGGGTAGGCGCCAACTAGGGTGGCGCCTATGTACAAAATTAAGGCAAAAATTGCCCAATTTTGTAATTTTTTTGAAAAATTGTTTATTTTTGAAATTTTTTTAAAAAACCTGGATATTTAAAAAAAAAATTCTTATTTTATTATTTAAATATTTTTTAAATTTTATTTTACAAAACTTTGTAAAAGAATTTCGGTAGTCATTTTTCACGTATTTTTTAAACTTTTTTTTATATACCGGAAGACTTTACAAAAGAGTTCCGGTACACAAAAATTGACTACTGGAACTCTTTTACAAAGTCTTCCGGTATACAAAAAAAAGTCAAAAAATGTTTGAAAAATGAGTATCGGAACTCTTTTGCAAAGTCTTCCGGTTCACAAAAATTGACTACCGGAACTCTTTTGCAAAGTCTTCCGGTACACAAAAAAATGATAAAAAAATATTTGAAAATGACTACCGGAACTCTTTTGTAAAGTCTTCCGGTACATAAAATTTGACTACCGGAACTCTTTTGCAAAGTCTTCCGATACACACAAAAAATGTAAAAAAAATATTTGAAAAATGACTACCGGAACTCTTTTGCAAAGTCTTCCGGTACACAAAAATTGACTACCGGAACTCTTTTGCAAAGTCTTCCGGTACATAAAAAAATATTAAAAAAATACTTGAAAAATGACTACCAGAACTCTTTTGCAAAGTCTTCCGGTACACAAAAATAAAATTTTAAAAATATTTAAAAAATAAAATAATAAATTAATTAAAAATATATAAGGATAAAATTGGTATTTTTTATAAAATGTAGGGATGGAAGGATAAATATAGGTGTATAAGCTAAAACTTTCTTTGTGCATAACCCCCATTACTCTGGGCCTTACCCTGCGAATCAAGGCCCACTTTCTGCTTTTTGTTGTTTTGGTTGTGTTAATTAGCCCCTAATGTGAATATTAGATTTAGATCTTTAGCATATTAGGATTTTAGAGCAATTAGGTTAATGAGAAATCTTAGGAATTAATTAGGACTTAGAATTTTTAGATATTAGATTTAGAATTTTAAAATTTTAGAATTTAGATCTAATTAGAATTTTAGGATTAATAAATTTATAGTGTTAATTGAGATTGTTAAAATTACTTAGAATTATAGAATTTCAATTAGGTGGAATTTTGACTGTTCTTAATTGATGTTTAATCAATTTAATCCTTGTATAAACTTTGTTAGGATTTTGTGATTAATGTGTCTTTCAACAATTGCATGTTCCTTTAGATTTAGATCTTTGACATAGATTTTTAATCAAATCTTGGCCCATAAATACATGCTCCCTTAGTTTAGGGCTTCTAATTAGAAATTCCTGATTTTAATACATGTTTAGACTTTAATTAGAATTGTCTATTCTAGTTGATTAATTTAATAGTATTTATTATTATATATAATCCAACTATTATTTTAAGCCCATTGATTAGTGTTGACCAAAGGACACTTTGGTCAACCAAATCCTTTGCAATCGTGTTGTAAGCCCCTGGCCTAATCCAAGTGACCAAAAAACCGTTGGTCACTCGATATGGCAAAGTCATTACGCTCAAGCTATTGTGGATACGCTGAATCTCTGAAGCTCAAGACTTCAAGGTTCAAATGCAAGACCAAGACTTCAAGTCAACATCAAGTCAAGCATAGCTAGCAAAGTGGACTACATTCTCCAGCACAACAAATGTTAACATATGGTAAATACGATTCAAATTGTACGAAACGAGCCTTTATTCATAGAATTTAGTACAATACGAATCGATTAAACTACCAAGTATTCTTCATACAAGTTCAACATCAACACAAGGATCAACAACAAAGGTTCTTCATCAACAACTTGTCAGTCAAGAGAAGTATCATGCACTTCGAGCCTTAAGTAATAAGGAATGATGAGAGGGAGTCTCTCCTATCCTTGTCTAGAGCGACTTTTCGTATGGGGCGTATGCCCCAAATATTCAAAGCGTTCGCCCTTATTCATAGACTTTAGTGTGATTCCTATCAATCGACTGTCAAGTCTCTTGTCACTTCACTCTCCATTCCATTCTAATCATTTCAATCTCAATCATCCATTTCTTCTTGCCTTAAATCAATTTCTTTTCAACCGTAGTAGGTTAAACTACGAAAGCTCTTATTTCCTTATTGCACTATAAGGATACGTAGGCAGGAGAACTCAAATTCTTCGGGAGCTACCTTATTTATCGATCTACCTTATTTATCGATCTACCTTATTTATCAATATACCTTATCTATCCCTATCTCATTTATCAATCTATCCTATTTCATCAATAAATCATTCAACACTCCATTAGTGAAGAATCATTGCACTTCAATCATTTCTTCCTCAGTGGATCATTAATCATACTCCCTTTGACAAACAAAATCATCCTTTGGCTCGATTCCCATGCTACCAAGTCTTTGAATCATAATCAATCAACTCAATCCTTGTTTGCCTCGTTAGTCGTCTTGTGCTTTGGCAAACCCCTATTCATTATGAGCCTTGCCAGTCCTCTTGTGCTTAGGCCCACTCCATTCAGACATTTGTTTGCCTCGTTTGTCCTCTTGTGCTTTGGCAAACCCCTATTCATTGCGAGCCTTGTCAGTCCTCTTGTGCTTAGGCCCACTCCATTCAGTCATTTGTTTGCCTCGTCAGTCCTCTTGTGCTTTGGCAAACTCCTATTCGTTGTGAGCCTTATCAGTCCTCTTGTGCTGAGGCCCACTCTATTCAGTCATTTGTTTGCCTTGTCAGTCCTCTTGTGCTTTGGCAAATTTCATAATCTTTATTCGTCTTATAAGACCTCTTGTGCTTAGACGAAGATCTCTCGCCTTATAAATCCTCTCGTGTGTAGGCCAATCATTTCATAATCATTGTTCGTCTTATAAGACCTCTCGTGCTTAGACGAAGCTCTTGCCTTATAAATCCTCTCATGTGTAGGCCAATCATTTCATAATCATTGTTTGTCTTATAAGACCTCTCGTGCTTAGATGAAGCTATTGCCTTGTAGATCCTCTCGTGTGTAGGCTAATCATTTCTTAATCATTGTTCGTCTTATAAGACCTCTCCTTCTTAGGCGAAGATCTCTTGCCTTGTAAACCCTCTCGTGTATAGGCCAATAATATCTCACTTGTCCTTGTGGTTGATTACCGTCATCATTCAGTACCACATTCCTGCTTGTTAAGCAATCCGCCTCTGGGCAATCTAATCAATCTCGTACCCTTTGTTTTCAGCTGTAGTAGGCTGAACTACAATTGCTCTGATTTTCTCATTGCACGATGAGAATACGTAGGCACGAGGGTTCGAATCCTCTGCAAGCATACTTATTTATCACTCCTGCCTTAGGGAATTCTTCCATTCATCTCCATGATACATCCGTATTCTACCTTCTTTCACTCCACGTGATATACCAGTATTCTTTGAGTCAAATACATTATACCTTTGTGCTTCATCTTGCATATCATTGTGAACCAAGAGCCGATTTGTTTGTCTTATAAGTCCTCTCGTTGCTTAGATGAACGTATCCTTACTTACTTTACACACATGCAATTCTTCTCTTTCTGTTATTCCAATACAGTGATGTAGGCCCTCACTTGTTGGTTTACACCCGTTTACTCTTGGATTCATATTTCACCCCTTGTTGGAGTTCAAACAACAGTATTCTTTGGTTCAAACCATACTTTGATCACATTTCTGAATTCCTTGAACCACGAAGCTTTGAATTCCTCATTGCACTATGAGGATACGTAGGCATGAGGGCCCTAATCCACATCGAGAACACTATCTATTTCTCTTCCTTTCTCATTCTTTTGCGAGTAATCTTAGATATCACACCTATTCGAGCGAGAACAATCAAAATGGTTCCCACAGAGTACCATGGATGTTTGGGGTGCTAATACATTCCCCTTGCATAACCGACTTCCTTACCCAGTATATCTCTTTCCCCCGGGTTTTGTCGATGTATTCCCTTCCCTTTGGGGATAAATAAAGTTCGATGGCGATTCTGTTGTATGTTCGAGCGTGCGATGCGTTCGGGTATATTTCCGCTAGCTTCACTAGGAATTCCTTTTTTGTTTTTAGTTGAAAAGATATTTGATAAAAAATAGATTCGAGGGATGAGAAGAGAATTCATTTATTATATTTTTGTGTTTGACAAGACCTTCAGTCTTATGCCTACGTACCAACATAAAAATGAGGGATCAAAACCCCGTAGTTCGTGGTAAAAACTTCAAAGAAGTTGGTGGATTGATTTTAACAAAAGTTTTAGAAGAAAAGGGCATAATATGGCCAAGGATTTAAATGAGTTTGTTGGTTCTTTTTGTATTTTTTAAAGTTAAGTCAATATGATTAAGTTTATTTACATGGTTTAATTAAGAAAGTGTTTTTTTTAAATCAATGGCATAAGGCCAAAGTCTCTACTCATTAAAACATGTCTAAGTTGAAAACACAAACCAATAAAGTTTGTAAAAGGAGGGAGAGATTTTGAAATTTAAGAAAGAAACGAGGAGATGAAGGGACTATCCTAGACAAAAACTAAAAGCTAAGAGTTGAAAAGATCTAACCAATGGGAAGCAATCCACAAGACAAAAATGTCAGACAGAAACTCATTTCCTTTGGACTTTTGAGAAAGCAACAAGCATAAGCAAACATCCAAGCAAATAATATGAAGACCCGGGCATCAAATAAAGATAGCCATAATATCCAAGTAAGCACTCCAATAGCAAGTCGTCTTCAATGTCTTCAAATGTATCAGATGAAATATCCCTTGGCAAACTAACAGAAACAATCATCAGACATCAATCATAATAACAGTATAACAATTAAACACATAGACAAAGTAACAGATGAACCAAGGGCACACAAGGTTTGTATCAGATGAAAGACACTGTCAAGGATAACTCAGTCTCAAAATAATGATATTGGCCAAGTCATTCAAAGCATGGGAATTTTTCCTACTTCTAAGTCCAAGAGTTCAGATAAAGTCAAGGGCAAAGGTCCAAAAATCCACCTACATATTTTTTAGGTTTTTTTGTTATTACTAATCATTTTAAGGTCCTAAGACCACAAACAAAACAAAATCAGAAGCACACAATATATACAATCACAGAGATATGGCCCAAGTGAGCAAAGTAAAAATGACTGAAACATAAACATCTTGCATGAAATGTTAATGGCAATGAATGATAAAGATACTGGAATTTAAATTGCATTAAGCAAATGACTTGGAATTAAAGCAATAATAAGGAGTAGTTAGTGAAGTGTTAGTTGAAGAGTCTTAATTGTTTAAGTCATTCTTTGGAGAACACTTAACCATTAATTCATAAGTATGAAGCCATAAACCAAGACACCATCTATGAGAAGGGCTCCAGCTTGGATAAATCAACAATTATGTCACTAGCTCTCACAAATGGAAAAAAGGTTAAGTCTTCACACAATTCTATGAAGAATGGGAGACTTATAATCTCACTTACAAGAATGATATGCCTTTTGGGACACAAGGTCATTGATGAATCAACTAGCATTTGTATTGTAGAGAAATCATTGGTGAATGATGGATTGGGGAAGAATAGGGATGAAGATGAAGAGGGAAAGGGAAATAGAAACCCAAATTGATCATAGGAGGAAATTCATCTGATCAATACTATCTATTCATTTTGAGGGATGAAATGTACATTTCATCAACCCCATATATCCAATAGTATTGATCAAATGGAAGTTCAAATCAACCATGATCAAGGCCATACAGAAAGTCAAACATCACAAGGTCAATCAAATGCCTCAACAACATTTTTAAACATTTAAACAATTAAAAAATCAATTTAAAAATGAAATAAAATGCATTTTTCAAAAGTAAAAACCTCTAATCCCTTCAAATGACAAAATAAATGGCCAAGGGATTTATCCAAGATTAAACAAGGTGAGAGGACCTTAGACAAAAAAATTCAAAATTTTTGGAAAGTCAGAAGTATTTAAAAATATTTAAAAACAAGTCAAAAATCATTTAATTCACAAAAAATATAAAAATAAATCCAAAAAATGAGTTTAATTCAAAATATGGAAGAGGAAAATATTTAAAGATTTTTGGTGAAAGTCCAATATTTTTTGATTTAAAAATGATTTTAATATGAACTAAACAAAATAAATGTATTAAAAATAAAATCAGAATTAATAAAATAAAAGGCAAAAACATGGACCATCGATCTCCCTCATTAATTGAGGTGGCAAATCTGATGGCCACGGGTGTGGTGTCCACCAAACACACTAGTCAACGTGTTCCAACATGGGTAATTAAAACCAAGGGTCGTGATTAAAACGTGGGAGAGGATTAGAGGGTTGGGACTGACGCCAGCATACCCCCGGAGCTAGGGCTCCGGTCATCTTCTCCGGTGGACCTCACCGGACTGGTCCACCACCAATATTCATGAAATTTAAAGATGCATACACTATTTTAAAAAGAAAAATGCCAAGAACTCAAATCTGACCTCTAAATTTCCCACTCCTCACTATATAGAGAGCGTTATATGGAATTAAAAATTAAGGTGTATGAACTGAGTTGCTTCAATTTGACCTCAAAGCAACTCAATCTTGTTGCCTACATTGGTAGGTCTTTAGACAACCAAAGATCAAGCAAAATGGTGGAGAATTGAGGGAGAATCGAAGAAGAGAAAATTCTGAAAAATCACATTCTGTTTGCTGCATGGAGCTCGATCCCTCTTCCAATTTGCCTTGCCTTGCTTCTACCAACTTGGAGGAAGTGAATTGGATGCATAAATGGCTCGGATACTTGTAGTTTCAATCCCAAAATAGAAGGGGAATTGAAGCTCGATTTCAAATGAAATATTCAAGGTTATCCTATCAATGGAGGGTTGGGAGGTTGCAGTTTAAAGCTTGGGCAAAGGGATCCTGATTCTGATAAGTAAGGCAATGTATTTATAGGCTTTTCAAATACTTTCCACACACTTTTAAACTTTGGCCAAAAATAGCAATGTGAGGTGCATGCTTCCATGGGCGTGCATAAGGCCTATGAAATGATGTGAACAAGTTCAAATTCGCGTGCAAATGATCCTGAAACTTTAACATGAAGCCATGCATTGTGAAATGAAAAATGATCATGAAACTTTCCAATTAGGGCCATGCATTACACCCATATGCAAGTCACTCAAAAATAATCCAAATGCCATGATTTTTGGACTCATTAGAAAGTTAACATGAAGGGGAGCAAATTTGTTGTTGAAAAGTTTTCCATTTGGAGATTGGATCATAATGAATTTTGAGGTATAAGTCGGAAGAATCAAACATAGTTGAAAATTTTCTAAGTTAAAAGTCAAATGACCACTTTTTCCACCTTAAATAACTATTTCTATGAGCTTCAAATGAAAATGATTCCTTATTCAAAGTTGTAGCGCTTTCAATTATCTTCATTTTGGTCACAAATTTGACACCATTTGAATCTTTCATGAGGGAGTTATGGATTTTAGAAGTTGAGGAAAATTGCTTGTTCAATGATGATGTCTCAAAATGACCTATAATGTTTCCTCTTGGTACATGCCTGTGCAAGTAGAATTTAACATTTATCAAATAAGTAAAGTTGGATAAGACATCTTGAAATTAATCATGAAACTTGAATGACCTTCATATCATAAAAATTGAGCAAGTTATGCTTCTTGGAAGTTGACCTTCTATCTAGGGCAAAGACAAAATGACCTATAATCTTTCACCATAACAAAATGACTTTCCAAGATAAATTAGGTCTTGATTCCAACATGAAATTTGTTTGGAATGTAATAAAGAGTAAAGTTTCTCTTTAAAGCATTTTGATGTGAAAAATATTATAGGAGATAGGGTCTAGGGAACCCTAGATTTGACTAGTTAACTTTCTCTGGTCAACCCCTTTGAACCAACTTGCAAACTTGAAGTTATTTTGATCTTAGGGGCTCATGGAGGATCATATATAATTTAGATTATGTATAATGAAATATACCTTGATATATTTGACCAATTGTTGAAGAAACTTGCTAAGGAAGTCACACAAGATACCTAGATGAATTAGGGCTTCCAAGGCAAACAAGCTTCTAACTCTTGATGAATTCTTGATCAAAATGACAAATAAAGAATATGGGGATCCATATATGATGTTTATAACCAAAGTGAACCTTTCTTTGATTGATCTCTTACACTGAGGATCTAAAACCCTAGATATGAGCTTGATGAGACATAGGTGGATGCACACACTACCTACAAAAGAAATGAAACTAACTAGACATATTTTTGCTATTTCGGTTAGTAAACAAATAAAAAAAGTATGATACAATCAAAAGTTCTTGGTGATCTCTCCCAATGCAAACCCAATGAATGAGGGGTAAGGAGGATACCAAGGTGTGATCCCAAAGCCAATGCAAATGATTAGATAGCATGAGGGATCTTAGGGTCAAAATTGGGGTCTTACAACTGCCCCTATTTAACGGCATTATATCTGAGGATGTGAAGGTTAAAATCTTTGTATCAACTCAGTAGAATGGACATAAATAACAACATCAAGAAACAAATTTTGGTCCCTAAGACACCTCATGATGCATATGATATGAATGCAAAAATAATATTTGTAGGGAATATTTTGTCACAAAGGAAAAGAATCCGGAGAGAGTGAAATTCCACAGGAGCATAATGCATTACATGCGGAAAACTCATTGGGGGCACAAAGACTCTAGGGATAAAAAGCTATGCGTAGGTCAGGCTACGACTTGAAAAATGTTGGAGACACGAGGGAATTTTCCATGAAAATAAATTAATGGAAAGAGTCGGATGCAGGGAAGAGAGTAGATCAGACCAAAGCTGAAATAATGACACAAAAGGAAATTCGGTTTCACAAAGAAATGTGAACCCAAACTCAACTGGGGAAGAAAACTTCATCATAGGAGTAAAAGAGATATATTATCCACCACTGGTTACTCGGTAGGAAAATAATGTACTCAGATAGAGGGACATCCGTTATCGGTTAAGGTAAACATATCAAGGATGACTCGCAGAGAAAATTGAGGAATATTCATTATCGGTTACTAGGTAAGAATAGCCTATTGGGGGAAAAGAAACCGAATGGGCATTACAACTACCTTTTTACTGGGCAGAAGACCAAAGAAAGAGTATATGTCATGGTTAAGAAGAACATATCAAGGATAAACTCAAAGGAAGAATATCTGTTATCGGTTAAGATGATCATATCAAGGATAGACTGTCGGGAAAAAATAGGAATTATAACTACCTTTTTACTGGGCAGAAGACCAAAATAGAGAATATCCGTCACTAGTTAAAGTGAACATATCAAGGATAAACTCAAAGGAATAATATCCATCATCGGTTAAGATGATCATATCAAGGATAGACTGCCGAGAAGAAATAGGAATTACAACTACCTTTTTACTGGGCAGAAGATCAAAATAGAGAATATCCGTCACTGGTTAAAGTGAACATATCAAGGATAGAGTCAGAGGGGAGAACAAGATTTATATATACCATTTACTAGGCAGAAAACCACAAATAGGAATTATAACTACCTTTTTACTGGGTTGAAAACCAGACAATAGAAAATCCGTCACTGGTTAAGATGAACATATTAAGGATAGACTCTTTGGGGAAAGAAGGAATTACGACTACCTCTTTACTCGGTATAATACCAAACAGAAAGAATATCTGTCACCGATTAAGATGAACATATCAAGGATAAACTTGCTAGGGAAACGAAAAAATGAATCCGCTGGAGAAATCAAAGAAGTAAATTACCTTTTACCAATTACTGGGTAAACAACAGGTAAAACACTCAACCATCAAGAAGGATATTACCAGTTACTAGGTAATAAAATCTTGGGGACCAAAAGATCTATCTAGGTAAGAACTAGAAATAAACGGTCAAACAAGACTCAACCCAATAAGGACATAACTCGAGGGGAGTGGTTCCATCCAGATAATGAACTGGGGAGGAAACTGAATTAATAATCATCCACGAGGAAATAACTCAGTGGGGAAGAAGAAAGGATAAACTCTTTCTTCTTAAAGGACTAACACTCTAAAATTGAAGGACAGACACACCAAATCTGTATGAGAAACAATATCACCAAAGTAGGGGATCAGAAAATAGGTCAAAGTGACAAATTGCACAATGAAATATATGATGCCATGTTTATGCATGGGTATGTATATGATCATGCTGACAAACGAGCACAAAGGATATAAATATGAAGATCTGAATCATCAAACTAGATACTTGGCTAATCTAAAGAAGATGGGAACACCAACTGGAGAACCTGCTAGGGATGAAAATAAATCATCGAGGATATAAATCCTAACTGCAAAATATATTCAATTCTCGGAGATGGTAGACCATCATAGCTCAAGGAAGAATGAGGATATAACAATCCAAAAAAAATCCATTCTGGATGGGGAAGGCATGTAGAACATCCGACCAAAAACTGTTGAAAACTCATCGTAGCAATCAAAATGATTAAAACAAATCCAACTCAAAACTCAACTCTAAAAAGAGGGGGAGATACTTCTAGGGGATAAGCGAGGATTGACAAAGATCTTACTTAAAACTCAAACTCTATAGGAGAGGAGAAAGAATACAATTTGGCAACTTCGCAGGGACGGAAGCACTGCTGGGAATATTAACCAAAATGCTGAGGATAAGGGAAATCTGCTGAAGATCCATATCTCAAGCTGAGGGATATATATATATATATATATATATATACCTAGAAGCAACAAGTCAATGCTGTAGGGAATTTTAGGTCAACACCATATTGAATGGTAGACCACCCTGCAGGGGACAACTACAATACTGCTCAGAATCAACTACTTCCTGAATGAAAAAATCTTCTTTTAGAAGATGGAATTCTGCTGGGGGACCCAAGTTACAACAAGAGGCAAAACTATGAGTGGAGAACCAGACAACCTACTTGGGATTCCATCAAAAATCAAACTCTGTGGAAAGGCCACACGAGTATACAAATCAACAACAAATTCCTCTAAAGGAAAGCTAGAGTCATCAGAGTCTTCTTGGAGATTGAGAAATAAACCAATTCCAAGGTACAAAAATATCAACCGGATATGCAGACTCACGTAGGGGAGAAACTGCCACGGCTATGTAACAACCAAATAAAGGTGTTGGGGATCTGAAAAATAAAGGTTTTCACAAAGATCCAAGGTTCATTCACAAACATAAATTGAAATTGAGGATGAAAATCATAAAGTCTCAGCTGGGGAAGGATGAACTAAAGAAAACAACACATTAACTCTACTGGAGATAAATGATGAACAACTTGGGGAGGTAAAATCACCAACAAATGCTCTAGGAAGACAACAATGCTTCACACATCAAGACTTTATTGTTCTTAGATTGTTGTTGACATTCCTTTCTGAAATCGATGTTCTTTAAAGTAAATGTCTTATTATTTCAGAAAAATGTTTATTCATTGATTTATTTATTTCAAAATTATCATCATTAAATTCAATTTTATTCAAACAGAAACAAATAAGAATAGAAATAATTTGATGAAAACTCAACTTTATTTAATAGAATGGTAGTCCGCAAATGGCAGGACTCCATGAATATTTACAAAGTTGAAAAATGGTAATTTATAAGGAAAAAGGGCTACATTGAATAAAACGACCGCTACTCTTCCCATCCAACTTTGAATTCCACTGTGCTCTTGTCTTTGGTTGAGAATGATGAATGAGAACCAAATGACTATTCAAAACTGCTTCAACGATCATGACCGATCGGATGTAGTTACTTGCCATAAATCCCTAAATTTTGGCCTATATTGCCCCAAGGTGGGGTACTCAATCTATCGGGATAAACTTTTCTGTTTTATGTCTCTAACTTTTGCCTAGATCTCCCTTTCGGGTTTTCAATCCACCGAGACGCTCATTTTTGCCTAACCCTCCCTTTCGGGTTTTCAAGTTAGCGAGTTGTTCTTTTAATTTTTAGACGAAGTATTTCTTTACTGCATCAGGATTCACATGACAGAGTAAACTCTTCACCATCCATAATTGTAAGAATCAATGCACCGCCTGAGAAGGCTCTCTTAACAACATATAGGCCTTCATAATTAGGATTCCATTTTCCCCTAGTATCATGTTTGAAAGATAAGATCTTCTTAAGCACTAGGTCACCTTCTATGAACACTCGAGTCTTGACCTTCTTATCAAAAGCTTTATTCATTCTCTACTGATATAACTGACCATGGCACGTGAAAGTCAATCTCTTATCTTCAATAAAATTGAGCTGGTCAAACCTGGTCTAACACCATTCAACTTCAGTCAACTTGGCTTCCATCAACACACACAATGATGGGAACTCAACTTCCACAGGAAGCACAACTTCCATGCCATAAACAAGAGAGAAAAGGGCTGCCCTATTAAAGTGAGGACGAATGTACGGTACCCATGCAAAGCAAATGAGAGCATCTCATGCCAATCTTTATACGTCACAACCATCTTCTGAATAATCGTCTTAATGTTCTTGCTCGCAGCTTCAACAACCCCATTCATCCTGGGTCTGTAGGGAGAAGAATTATGATGTGAAATCTTGAAGTCTTTGCAAAGAGCTTCCACCGTTTTGTTATTCAAGTTCGACCCATTATCAATAATGATCTTATTGGGCACACCATAACGGCATATAATCTGATTCTTGATAAACCTTACAATAACTTACATGGTCCCATTCAGATACGATGCCACTTCAACCCATTTTGTGAAGTAGTCAATAGCCACCAAAATGAAATGATGTCCTTTTGATGCTTTGGGCTCAATCATGCCAATCATATAAATTCCCCACATGGAGAAGGGCCATGGAGAGGAAATGACGTTCAACTGTGTCGGAGGAAGATGGATCTTATCCGCATAAATTTGACACTTGTGGCATTTCTTCACAAAATTATAACAGTTAGATTCCATTGTAAGCCAATAGTAACCTGCTCTGAACATGTTCTTTGTCATAGCATGTCCATTGGAATGAGTACCAAAGGAACCTTCATGGACTTCAGTCATCAACAGGTCTGCTTCGTGTCTATCCACATATCTGAGCAAAAACATATCGAAATTTCTCTTGTATATCACATCACCATTCAGGTAGAAGTTTCCAGCCAATCTTCTCGAAGTATTTTGATCTTTCAAAGACGCCCCAAACGGGTAAGTCTGACTTTGGAGAAAACATTTGATATCATAATACATGGATTTTCATCTTTGACTTCTTCAGCAACAAGCACATGAGCTGGCCTATCAAGACGTATCACAGTAAAATTGGGAGCTTCATTCCAAAACTTCACCACGATCATGGAAGCCAACGTTGCAAGACCAACTGCCATCCGGTTTTCATCTCGAGGAATATGATGAAACTAAAACTTTGTAAAGAAAGTTGATATCCTCCTCTCATAATCTCTATACGGTATTAAACCGGTTTGATTCGTCTCCTATTCACCTTTGATCTGATTAATAACTAGAGCTGAATCTCCATAGACGTCAAGAAATTTAATTCTGAGATCAATGGCTTCTTCGAGCCACACAATGCGAGATTCATACTCAGCCATATTATTTGTACATTTGAAGGTCAATCTAGCTGTAAACGGAAAATGAGTTCCTTGAGGAGTAATAATCACCAAGGTTCTGGCCCAACAACTCCATCAAATACCATGCCCCAACCAGGTTCTGGCCCTTCTTCAAGCAGTGGTTCATTACAATCTTTCAAATTCAAATACAAAATATCTTTGTCAGGAAAATCATACTGAACTGACTGATAATCTTCAATAGGTTGGTGAGCCAAATGATCAGCCAAGACACTACCTTTAATAACTTTCTGAGCTCGATATTTAATATCGTACTCAGATAACAACATCTGCCAACGGGAAATCCTCCCAGTTAAAGCAGGCTTCTCAAAAATGTACTTGATTAGATCCATTTTGGATATCAACCAAGTAGTATGGTTCAATATATACTGGTGCAAATGCATAGCAGCCCAAGACAAAGCACGTCATGTCTTCTCAACCATAGAATACCGAGTCTCACAATCGGTGAATTTCTTACTGAGGTAGTAAATTGCATATTCTTTCTCACCAGATTGATTTTGCTGACCAAGAACACAACACTTACTCTCATCAAGCACATTCAAATACATGATCAATGGTCTTCCTTCAACAGGCGGAGACAGAATCAGAGGCTCAAGTAGATATTCTTTGATACTGTCAAGAGCTTTTTGGCAATGCTCGGTCCAATGACAAGACTGATCTTTCTGTAAGAGCTTGAATATAGGCGCACATGTGGCCGTCATATGCGATATAAATCTTGAGATATAGTTCAAGCGGCCGAGAAATCCTCTGACTTGCTTCTCAGTTTTTGGCGCATGCATCTTTTGGATCAACTTGAATACCTTCTCTATATGAAAATAAAGCCTAGTAACCTACCAGAGCGAACACCAAAAGTACACTTATTGGGATTCAAGTGGAGTTTATATTTCCTCAAGCGATGAAATAACTTTAACAAATGCTCAACATGCCCTTTTTCATCTCTTGATTTAGCAATCATATCATCAACATAGACGTCAGTCTCTTTATGCATCATATCATGGAAAAGAGTGGTCATAACTCTCTAGTATGTTGCACCAACATTCTTTATACCGAAAGGCATCACTCGATAACAGAATTTTCCCCAAGGTGTAATGAATGTGGTCTTCTCCATATCTTCAGGTACCATCTTTATTTGATTATAACCGGAAAATCCGTCCATAAACAAAAAGACTTTGAAGTTAGCTGTATTGTCTACCAACATATTAATGTGCGGCAGAGGAAAATCATCTTTCAGACTAGCTTTGTTCAAATCTCTATAATCAACGCACATACGGACTTTTTCGTCCTTCTTAGGAACATGCACAATATTGGCCACCCATTGCGTATACTCGGAGGTAACAAGAAATCCATCATCAATCTGCTTCTACACTTCCTCCTTAATCTTCAGTGCCTTATCAGGATGAGTTCTTCTTAACTTATGCTTCACCGACGGGCATTCTGGCTTCAAAGGCAATCTATGCTCCACAATATTAGAATCCAAACCTGGAATATCTTGATATGACCAAGCAAACACATCAGAGTATTTTTGGAGAAGATCAACCAACCCCTTCTTAACCTCTGGACACAGTTGAGACCCAATCTTGACTTCCTTCACATCATCCTCGGAACCCAAGTTGACTAATTCAATATGCTCTTCAAACGGTTGGATGGTTCTTTCCTCATGCTCAAGCAAACAAGATAACTCATCAGACACGTCTTCATCATCATTCTCTTCCTCAGCTTCAAACACAGGAAAATCAAAGTTTGGAGAGAGAGTATGATCATTACGTTCAATGGGTTTCAGAACCAACCTGCATAATGATTTGATATTTTGATTTTAGAGAAATGGAGTGTAAACAAATATTACGCAGATATGGGGGAAATCATTGCTTATTTTATGTTTTTTTTATGATTACCATTTTCAGAAAAAGAAACAAAAAGTAAAAATAAACATCAAATATGTGGATGAATAAAATTGTATCTTTATTGATGATAATATTTAAATTCCCAACAATGTTCCACTTCCCCCTTAGGCATAGGAGAAGGATTTTTCTTTAAATAATAAAACAAATTACTTTGAACGATGTATAACAACAGAAATATCAATAGCAACCCAATTGTTGCAGGTCTGTCCGTGTGTCACAAAGTTGGCATAAGCTTTTCATAGACGTCTTGAATAATTGCATTTGAGTGTTGATAATCCTTATGGATGAACCCTCCACTATGGAAAACTTGTTGCATATCCTTGACACTGTTGTTGAATGACCCTTGTTGAAATCCCAACCCAGCCATATTCTTGTTTTCAATAACTTCTACCACAAGACCCCACTTATCGGTGCTTCTAGCCTTAATAACCTCGTGTGCATCCTTCAGAGAAGACATGGATGCCCCAGTCTTCTTCAATTCATCAACAATAGACAAAGCTTGGAATGGCGTTCTAACTTCTTCCTCGACTTCCACATAGGTGAAGGATGACAAATGGCTCACTAAAAAATCGCTTTCTTCCCACCACCAACAACAAGCTTTCAATTCTTAACAAATTTCAACTTCTGATGCAAAGTAGACGTTACGACACCAGCCTCATAGATGCATGGCCTTCCCAACAAACAGCTGTAGGCCAGGTGAATGTCCATCACATGAAAAGTAATTTGAAAATCACTAGGGCCTATCTTAACCGGAATGTCTGTCATACGGTGAACTGACTTTGTGTGTTTTGCTTTGGAAAACAAATGTCGCGGATAGCAAGAGTCGCCACCGACTTTTCTTTTATCCCATAAGGAAAGGTGGAAAAGAACAGGAAAGACCTTAATTAGATTTTGGGTTCGGGAGGTACATTATACAAAGGGAAGGTGTTAGCACCCTTTGTATCCATGGTTATCCATGGGCTCTTAATTGCTTGATCACTTATGTTTGTCTGAAAAAGAGTGTTTGTGACTTGCTTAAAAATGTTTTGAAAAGAGAGTTTAACTTTGTAATGATTCTTGTACGAATGTATACAAAGTATTTATTTATTTTAATTTTGAAAGCGGTTTAGAAAAATATAACTTGGCAATGATTCTAGTACGAATGTATACCAAGTGGTGATTTTCTAGTAATTGCAAAGTGTGGGGTATGAAAAATGTTTTAGGTTGTGAGCCAGCAATTAAGAGTTATACCTACCCAAGGTCTTTATGGGCATTTCCTATCCTTATGAGGGTAAAACTATCCTTACTATTGAGAAGTAAGTAGTTTTATCCTTTGGATGTAAAAGGGACATCGTAGGGTCATCGATTGGTCATTGAGGGCAACATTTGTAAGGATACCTTAGCATTCGAAGGGACGATCATCATTTAACCGTAGGCTACACCGAAGGGTCATCGAGGGACAAAATCATATATTCGAAGGCAACATCCGAGGGACTATGATTTATTTTATAGGGACATGATGATTTAATCGAAAGGTCTTTGCTAAGTGTATCCCCACATTCGGGGACATGACCGTAATACGTAATACCGTAAGGCAACAAAGAGAGGTCCAAGATCACATATTCAAAGGCAATATTTTATAATCAATTAGGTAATTAGGATGAATCTCCACAAGGGTAACCCACAAATAAAGTGGAATACCTATCAAGCTACCTTTTCCGGGAGCATGTGAACCCTTACAAAATTCAGCAAACAGGTCAGAATACCAAATCAGGGTGCAATCGAGAATTGCACCACAAAAGAAATCATAACAGTAATAGGGTCAGGTAAACAATGCATGGCTATGATAAAACATGTCAGATGAGCAAAAATCAGAACAGAAAAGTCAGCGACTGTCACGTTCGCTCCTGCTTCGCCTAGTGAAGGCTTAGCGAATACTCGCTACCTGCTCGCTTAGCGATGTGCTAGCGAGCCGCTGCGGGTTCTGGTTTTGATAACAGTACAATTTCAGCAAGCTTCACACCCTATGGCATCCATTACAGAGATTACAGGGTTAAACACTCAAGATATTCATACATACTTAAATTCACATGCAAAACTTAAGATATTTTTATAAATTCAATCATAATGCCATATGCAAATTAAGAACATAAAGCGGTAGTAGTAATGCAAACCTGTTTGCAATTGGATTGCAACCTTGAATTGGCAAGTCAGATTGAGTTGGGCGGAGATAACCTTGGTGCAGATGAGTTTCCTTCAGGGTTTCCTTTAGGGTTGCTCTGAATTCTCTGGGTTAGCCTCCAGGTTTTGCTGTGCCTTCTTTCTATCTCCTCTTTTCGTTCCCTTTTCCTGACTGAAGTTGTGGTATTTATAATGCTCTTTTTATGACCTAATGGGCTCAGAATGAAGCCCATAATTTTCTGGTATTCGCAAGCTTCGCTAGGCGAGTGGCATAGCGAAGGGTTCGCTAGGCGAAGGAATTGCTCGCCTAGCGAGCAAGCCAGTTTAGGCCATTTTCTGGATTTTGCCACCTGTGAGCTGGGTCTTTGTTCCTTTAAGATCAATGCCTTGCAAAATGAGTTAGAGTGCCTTAAAAAATGTCTTGCAATATTAACGGGCAAATTTTGGGGTATGACAGCTTCCCCTGTTTAATATTCTTGAACCGAGAGAGTTAGAATGGTATGTACGCCATTCGTGGTCTGGAGGTGAAAGAATATTAAACACTAGAATGCCCCAAAAATTTGCACTTGTTAATCAGAAGTTATTCCTGATGGAGATGGGCTTAAAGATGCCATCCAGGAAGTTTGATGATGAGAGCTTTAGAGTGCGTCGTACATTAGACGATATCTGAAAACATGGGTGTCATACCGGGTCATACGCTAGACTGTATAGTGAGTCATCCATTAGGTTGTCGACTTCGCTGGGGCGTTAGAGTGTGTTATACGCTGCTGGGGATAAGGGATCAGAATGGATCATACGCTAGATCGTATCTGAGTTGTAGAATGAGCCGTACGTTAGGCTGTATCTGACGAAGGTAGAATCAGAATGGATCGTACGCTAGATCGTATCTGAGTTGAAGATCCAAATGGGTCGTACGTTAGACCGCAGAATGAGCCGTACGTTAGGCTGTATCTGAAGCGGAGTCAGAATGGATCGTACGTTAGATCGTATCTGAGTTGAAGATCCAAATAGGTCGTACGTTAGACCGTATTGGAGTTGCTGAAGGTCAGAATGGATCGTACGTTAGATCGTATTTGAGTTGCAGAATGAGCCGTATGTTAGGCTGTATCTGAAGAAGAAAGTAGTCGTACGCTAGACTGCACCCCGGAATGTACCGTACGCTAGGCAGTATCTGAGGATTTGAAGATCAGAATGGATCGTACGTTAGATCGTATCTGAGTTGCAGAAGGAATCACTTGTTGAGCTGAATCAGAATGAACCGTGCGCTAGGCTATATCTGATAGTATATGTTGTATGGCGATAACTGTCTGGGGTGGGCTTAAAGATGCCACCATTAGGAGGATATCAGAGTGTTTGTCAGAATGAATGTTCATATGGATTATATCTGAGAGATGTAGTTGAATCCTGAATGTGATTGATAAAGACGTCCGTCTGAATGGACCTTTGTTTTGACTGTATCAGGAGGATAGTTAACCTGAAAAATAAAGTTAGCTTCATGCTATGTCATGATGCATGAGATGTTTTATGCTTTCGGAAATAAATGCGAATGTTGTATGCATGCGTATGCTGCGAAATGATGTAATGAATGAACTATGCATGAGGAAGATTCTTCCAGGGGAACATAAATCCCAATATTCTGGTTGGAGACATTTGTATCGATGACCCTTTCTCAGCTGGGGGTATTTGATTTCTGTCTGATGGTAGCAATATTCAACAGAGACTGGCTGGGGGATGGAAGAGATGATCAATCTGTCTAGCGATGCCAATTCCTTCTGGGGGGTAACTGGTTTATGCTGGTGAATAGAATTAGCAACCGGATTCATTGGAAAGCATGGTTAGACCCTCTCCTTGATCCTGAAGTCTTTTAGTAATTGCTATTTCCGTTTTATGCATGTATTTTGATAAACATTGATCATATTCAAATGCATATATTAATTCAAATTAAATCAATGGACGTTTACGCAAACAAAACAGAAAAAGTAAAACAAAAGCATCTTTTTGGAGATGAAATTGTATTGATTTTGAAAGAGGGCCTATGAACAGGCAATTTGAATACAAGGAGACAGAAATCCTAGTAAGAGGAAATTGTCGAGAACATAAAGAAAAAGATATGAAGGAAAAGTCCTGTTGATTTTAATTCTACTACTGTCATTGTGTCTTCAAGCGTCTCATCTCCTGCTGTCAGATAGAAGTGATTGGCTTGTTCAGTCCCTTTGTCTTGGGTGAAGCAGACCGAGAACGGGACATAGTCGTACGCTTTAATCCCTAATTTTTGCCTGGACCGCCTTTTCAGGTTTTCAGTCCACCAGGATACCCTTTTTTGCCCAAGCCGCCTTTTCAGGTTTTCGACTTGCCGGGTGTACATGCGTAGTATTTTTTAACTATGTCCGTGTTCACGGGATGCGGGGACTCTTCGTCATCCCCTGTAGCAAGCATCATGGCTCCACAAGAGAATACCTTCTTAACTACAAATGGCCCTTCGTATGTGGGAGTCCATTTGCCTCTAGAATCACCTTGTGGTAGAATGATACGCTTTATTACCAAATCGCCACTTCGGAATTATGGTGTTTTATTTTGAACTGCATGCAGAGTTCAGTAATCATCTTGTTGTTCAAATTAGCACTATTATCAGTGATAGCTCTTTCAGGAGACAACAGGTTTCTCAAATAGATATTTGATAGAATCCATCTTAGAAATCAATAAAGCGGTATGATTCAACACATACTGTCTTAGTCGGCGGGCAGCCCAAGCCAAAGCACAACAAGTTTTCTCGAGCAGTGAGTATCTTGTTTCACAGTCGGTAAACCTTTTGCTAAGGTGGTATATTGCATGCTCTTTTTGACCAGACTCATCATGTTGCCCCAACACACACCCCATTGAATTTTCTAACACGGTCAAATACATGATTAGAGGTCTTCCTTCAACTGGTGGTATCAGAATTGGAGGTTCTTGGAGATACTTCTTGATTTTGTCTCAGTAATTTGGAGATGGATTTGCAAGTAGCGGTCAAATGGGAGCTAAATCGGGCGACGTGGTCCAGATTTACGATTTCGATCGATGCCTCATGCGGCTGAATAGTTGCAGTAACAGTCTGGCAAGCTCTCCAGGTACTTCACAATCTTCCTCACTTCCATCCTCGGCTTGGTAGATCGGATTTTCAAAGTCATAATGAACAGTAGAAGAGTTATTACCAACAGGATCCAGAGTGGATATGGATCGACAAATTGTTACGTGAGTGTGTGTAAGAATACATAACTTCGTTTAAAAGATGACAGGAAAGATAAAGAGCGCAATATTTGAATGCAAAAAGTCCATTGATTCATTGAATGTGAATATGCTTATGAATATGACAAAACCCATGAAAAATTAGCTATTGTGCCCCGGGCATAGACACAATGCTTTGAGAAGTTCAATTGTAAAAATTAAAAATTTGCAACACTAAGATAGCAATAACAATTATTCCTGACTAAAGGAAATCGGGATAGTGTCTTCAGCCTTCCAATTATCGAGTCCGTCACCAATTGTTGGGAAAATCCAGCTATCCAAGTCACAATCGTTATCAGCATCTTCTACAGCATTGACAGTCTTGTCATGATTAGGCTCAGAGGACAGGCTGCAGGAGTCAAGATTAGAATTCCGAAGGATCAAGAAGAGGAGACAGATTCAGAAGATGAGGTTTCTTGTCTTTCTTTTTCTTGAGCAAGAGAGCCTTCAGTTCCTCCTGCCCCTTGGATAAGTTCAAGATCATTTCCTGGAATTGAGCATTCTGAGCCTAGAGATCTTTGACACTTTGTTCGAGGTCCATTTTTCTGTTTGCAGGAGAACCGTGAGAACATTGATCCCTTTTAGAGTATATGTTATGTAATGTTATGTCATGCTATGCAATGTATGAAATGTTTTCAATGTTTAAAGTCCTTGAAATGGTTAGTACAATGCCATGATGTTATGATGTTATGATGTTATGATGTTATGATGTTATGACGTTAAGATGTTATGATGTTATGATGTTTTGTAAATAACAAGCACAAACAAGTCACACAACCATCATTCCTAGGTTTTAAGGCTTGCATGAGTTCCATAGGTAAGTACCCTCCCCACTGAAGTTTGGTTGGTTCAACCTGTCCTAGAATAGTAACCGGGTTCTAGAAGGATCTCCAATCATTGACCTTCTTTTAAGTCCACTTCAGTGCAACACCAAGTGGTTGACCGAAGCTTCCCTAAAGTCCAATCTCAAGGAGTGTAGTATCGAGTCTCAACCAACCCCAGTCGGAACCGAAGTCAATTATCTCACTACTTTCTAATGGCCAGGATGAGTCAATTAGGGTTCTAAAGGTCTGGTTAATGCTTTGATGACACCACGTAGACGCCAAATTTCTCCTCAAGTAAACATGAGGAACATCAGGACATCCAAAGTGTCACATTAACCGTAGCCATCATTTTAACCATTCCAGTATACGCCGGATAGTCGCGATGATCTATTGCTACTTACCTAAGGTACACTAGATTCGGGTGTAGGATCTTTCACTCAAGCATATAATACCCAAGAAATCCCTTAAAAGTAAATAAGACAATTCAAATAAGTGATCTTGTTTTATTTATTTAAGGTGACCTCTCTTTATTTTCCCCAGCAGAGTCGCCAGTTCTGTCATACGGTGAACTGACTTTGTGTGTTTTGCTTTGGAAAGCAAATGTCGCGGATAGCAAGAGTCGCCACCGACTTTTCTTTTATCCCATAAGGAAAGGTGGAAAAGAACAGGAAAGACCTTAATTAGATTTTGGGTTCGGGAGGTACATTATACAAAGGGAAGGTGTTAGCACCCTTTGTATCCATGGTTATCCATGGGCTCTTAATTGCTTGATCACTTATGTTTGTCTGAAAAAGAGTGTTTGTGACTTGCTTAAAAATGTTTTGAAAAGAGAGTTTAACTTTGTAATGATTCTTGTACGAATGTATACAAAGTATTTATTTCTTTTAATTTTGAAAGCGGTTTAGAAAAATATAACTTGGCAATGATTCTAGTACGAATGTATACCAAGTGGTGATTTTCTAGTAATTGCAAAGTGTGGGGTATGAAAAATGTTTTAGGTTGTGAGCCAGCAATTAAGAGTTATACCTACCCAAGGTCTTTATGGGCATTTCCTATCCTTATGAGGGTAAAACTATCCTTACTATTGAGAAGTAAGTAGTTTTATCCTTTGGATGTAAAAGGGACATCGTAGGGTCATCGATTGGTCATTGAGGGCAACATTTGTAAGGATACCTTAGCATTCGAAGGGACGATCATCATTTAACCATAGGCTACACCGAAGGGTCTTCGAGGGACAAAATCATATATTCGAAGGCAACATCCGAGGGACTATGATTTATTTTATAGGGACATGATGATTTAATCGAAAGGTCTTTGCTAAGTGTATCCCCACATTCGGGGACATGACCGTAATACGTAATACCGTAAGGCAACAAAGAGAGGTCCAAGATCACATATTCAAAGGCAATATTTTATAATCAATTAGGTAATTAGGATGAATCTCCACAAGGGTATCCCACAAATAAAGTGGAATACCTATCAAGCTACCTTTTCTGGGAGCATGTGAACCCTTACAAAATTCAGCAAACAGGTCAGAATACCAAATCAGGGTGCAATCGAGAATTGCACCACAAAAGAAATCACAACAGTAATAGGGTCAGGTAAACAATGCATGGCTATGATAAAACATGTCAGATGAGCAAAAATCAGAACAGAAAAGTCAGCGACTGTCACGTTCGCTCCTGCTTCGCCTAGCGAAGGCTTAGCGAATACTCGCTACCTGCTCGCTTAGCGATGTGCTAGCGAGCGGCTGCGGGTTCTGGTTTTGATAACAGTACAATTTCAGCAAGCTTCACACCCTATGGCATCCATTACAGAGATTACAGGGTTAAACACTCAAGATATTCATACATACTTAAATTCACATGCAAAACTTAAGATATTTTTATAAATTCAGTCATAATGCCATATGCAAATTAAGAACATAAAGCGGTAGTAGTAATGCAAACCTGTTTGCAATTGGATTGCAACCTTGAATTGGCAAGTCGGATTGAGTTGGGCGGAGATAACCTTGGTGCAGATGAGTTTCCTTCAGGGTTTCCTTTAGGGTTGCTCTAAATTCTCTGGGTTAGCCTCCAGGTTTTGCTGTGCCTTCTTTCTATCTCCTCTTTTCGTTCCCTTTTCCTGACTGAAGTTGTGGTATTTATAATGCTCTTTTTATGACCTAATGGGCTCAGAATGAAGCCCATAATTTTCTGGTATTCGCAAGCTTCGCTAGGCGAGTGGCATAGCGAAGGGTTCGCTAGGCGAAGGAATTGCTCGCCTAGCGAGCAAGCTAGTTTAGGCCATTTTCTGAATTTTGCCACCTGTGAGCTGGGTCTTTGTTCCTGTAAGATGAATGCCTTGCAAAATGAGTTAGAGTGCCTTAAAAAATGTCTTGCAATATTAACGGGCAAATTTTGGGGTATGACAATGTCCACCTCTCCAATGACAATTTTTCGGGAAATGTCAAATGCTTTAACCACAACACCACTGTGCCTCATTGGGGCGCCTTGATAAGACAATCTTGTCAAAGTAGACTTGGGCAACACATTCATTGATGAACCAGTATCCACCAACACATTGGATAGAGCGTCCTCTTTATTGTTCATTGAGATGTGGAGCGCCAAGTTTTGATTTCTACCTCCCTCAGGAAGTTCTTAATCACAAAAGCTCAGGTTATCACATGAAGTAATGTTGGCAACAATATGGTCAAACTGATCCACAGTAACATCGTGTTCTACGTAGGCTTTCTCCAACACTTTATGCAAATCCTCTCTATGCGCCTCAAAGTTCATTAATAATGATAACATGAAAATCTTTGATGGTGTTTGGAGTAGATGCTCCATAATGTTTAACTCACTCTTCTTAATCAGACGTAGAACCCCATCATCATCATCATTAATCTTCAACCTGCTGGACTCACCAGACTGACAAGTTGGAGCATTAATCAGATCAACTTCAGGTAGATCTTCCTTCTTACCCCCATCTTCCACAATCTTAGGAGGTATATGGCCAAAAACACGACCGCTACGGGTCACCATCATAACATCTGCAATGTTTACCACTGAATTTGAGGCAGAAAGAGGAACCTCTTGCTCGTTCTCAATCATGGTGGCATTGTACTTATACGGCATAACTTTATCGGATGAGTAGGGGACGGGGCCCGCTAACCGTATAACCAACGGCGATACCGATCTATTAACATTTCTACGGCTGTTATCAAATTGAATAACTACCCGCTCGAGGCTCATGAATATTGGTACTATAACATTCACATCATTTCCCATATCTCGGGACTGCTGGCTCTGAATTGCACCTTCATCTACCAATTTTTGAATATCCCTCTTGACTATCACACATCCTCAAGGGTTGACGTTGTAGATAACACAATCGTCATGGTAATGTTCACAATCACTGATTAAGAATAGAGTCCTGTGGATCTCCACCAAAGACTGGCGAATATAACGAATATCGAAGGCTGTGAAATTCTTGGAACAACCATCTACCATGTTCATAGATGCATTGCCATGAGCGGGCAACATATTTGCTTTAACATTAGGTGCTCGGTCCTCAAAGGACACCATACCGCTCTTAATCAGTTTCTGAACATCATACTCCAAAGGATAACAATTTCAATATCGTGGCCAGGAGATCCCTGATGAAAAGCACAGTGCAAGTCAGGCTTGAACCACCATGGCAACGATTCAGGAGTATGTCGAGGATTTCTTGGTTGAATCAGATTCTTGACAACCAAAGAAGGATACAATTCTGCATAAGTCAAGGAATATGGTAGAAATAGACCTTCTTCCTCTGAAAATTCTTATGATGATTGTTGTCGTTGTAGTTGGTACGTTGTTGTGGTTGTTGTTGATGTTGTTACTGAACAGGAACTGATTGATTTGCTGAATTGTTGGTAAAACCGGAATTACTGATGATACCTTATGATGATGTTGACGAGACTGGGAATTCTTCTTCATAAGAGGCCTCCTCCGCCTCCCTGCAGACACTGCATTAGTTTCCCCTTCCTTCCTTTTGGAGAAACTACCACCGTATTTCTTGCTCATTGAAGCTCCATCTTTGGATAATCGGCCCTCTCAGACACCTTCTTCCAACCGCATCCCCATGTTCACCATTTCGGTGAAATCATTAGGAGCACTAGCAATCATGCATTCATAATAAAATAAACTCAGGGTCTTCAAAAAGATCTTGATCATTTCTTTCTCCTCCAGGGGTGGGATGATTTGAGCAGTAAGCTCTCTCCATCTTTGGGCGTACTCATTGAACGTCTCTTTGTCTTTCTGGGACATCGACCTCAATTGATCCCGATCTGGAGCCATATCAACATTATACTTGTATTGTTTGACGAAAGCTTCACCCAAGTCATTAAAAGTATGAACATTAGCACCGTTCAAACCCATATACCATCTGAGTGCAACACCTGTTAAATTGTCCTGGAAGTAATGGATGAGTAACTGATATTTGTCTGTCTGAGTAGACATCTTGCGAGCATACATGACAAGATGACTCAAAGGGCAAGTATTCCCCTTATACTTCTCAAAGTATGGGACTTTGAATTTGACTTGGATCTTGACATTGGGCACCAAACACAACTCAACAACACTTTTACCAAACATGTATTTCCCCCTTAAGGCCTTCAATTCGTTTCGCAACTCAAGAAATTGATCTTTCATCTCGTCCATCTTCTCATAAACACCGGGGCCCTCAGACGGCTCATAATGGTAGATGGTTTCCTCAAGACTGGGGAAGGTATACATAATAGGAGGGGGAACAGACAGGACCGGGCTAGATGCCGGTAGAGAAGAAAATGTTGGAGCATATCCTTCAGGCACAAAGTTGGGTGGCGTTCCCCACGGGAACCCAGCAGGCATGGCAGGCACACACTGGCTAGCAACCACAGGCGCAAATATTGAAGCAATCTCTGAAATAACAGTCCAATGAGGAGGAGGAGTTGCAGGAGGTGGAAATGGTTGATTCTGAGTAGAAATCACAGACTCCATCAAAGTAGTGAGTCTGTAAATCTCATCCTTAAGCTCTATGTTCTCTTGTTCAAGATGCTCCATTCTTTTTTGGCGATTAGTGCGAGTGTAGTAGTGATGAGTCAGCTTGACTGATACACAGAAGAAGAACTGATAAGACATTTGGAGGAAGAAACCTACTTATGCAAATGATGCATATGTTTTTTATTTTTATTTTCAAGGAACATATAATGTCCTATTTGCAAATATTTCAATTAATAATAACAACAATTCAATTTACCATAAAATCTCTTTGTATTCATAAAATTTTGGAAGAATTACACTGAGTACAATTTCAGAAAGCAAAAATACAAATACAAGGCCAAAGGAAAATATCACCCTAAGGATCCTTAGCAATTGAATCAGATGTACTAGCCAAGGGAGTATAATTCCTTCTAATGCGTCTGATTTTGGACTCAAAGGTTGTCTGCATCTGAGCTTTCTCGAGGACGAGTCGATTAACAATCTTCTTCCAAGCACCGAAAGGCTGAGGAATACTAGAGGAAAATAAATCCTATGGATCTCTTTGTCTCTTCACTGCACACTCTTCAAGAACCTTAATAAGTTCATCCTTGTCTCCCGACTCAAGTTGCAACTCTACATGCTCTCGATTCAAGGCATGGAACCGTTCTTCCCACATGTCATTGTCTTGCTTCATCTTGGAGAGTGTATCTTCAACCTCATATACATATTGGTTAGGGAGAGTTGATGGCTCTTCCACAACCATAGAAATAGGTCTTTAACAGGCGTATGACATCTTGAGCTCCAAATCTCTCTTCTTCACCCAAGTAGTGTAAGCTTAAAAAGATACACAGTTGCATGAACCAAGCTCGAATCTTCCTTTCCTATGCACATTATGCCAAACATGCATCATTCTATTATCCAAATGTTGGGGATTTTTACCCTCTTGATATAATATACCCTCTACATGAACATTATTAGGTTTATCTCTGAAGGGGAACCCAAGTTGACGACGAGCCAATGCTGGGTTGTAGTTGATTCCTCCTTGTGTACCAATGAGAGGCACATTCTACAACTGTCAATAATCTCTACGCCATCGAATGTAGAATCATATCAGACAATATCATCATTAGTGAGAGACATAAGTATCTGAGACCACCATAGACATTGTCGGTTCTCCAAGAAAACAGGTGTCTGAGGCAAGTGCGAAATAAACCACTTATACATAAGAGGAACACATCACACCACGGTTCCACCACCTTTAGAATTCCTTAAATGCAAAGAGAAGCACATGTCATCCAACAAAGTAGGAATAGGATTCCCAATTAAGAAAACTCTAATGGCGTTAATATCAACAAAACCATCAATATTAGGGAACAAAGCTAAGCCATATATGAGCAAGACAAAGATGGCTTCAAAAGCGTCCATGCTACCAGCTTGAGCAAAAGCAGTAGCTCTACCAATGAGAAACTCAGAATTCAACCCTTGAATCCCTCCTTTCTTCATCAAATTAGTATCAATCTCATATTTCTTCAAATGAAGAGCTTTGACTATGACCTGAGATCTGGGAATCTCCTCTAGTCTATTGAAGGGCACCTTGTTGGATATGGGTATACCCAAGAGATCGACGCACTCTTCCAACATGTGCATGAGTGATAATCAGAAAAAGTGAAGCACCGGTAAAGAGGATCATAGAACTGGACCAAATTACTCAAGAGTCCTTCCACAACCTCGACAGATAGCACAAACAAAAGCTTCCCATGACGTTGCTTGAAATCCAAGGGATCTAATACAAAGGATGACATCTTCCTTATCTCTTTCAAGTCGGGATGTCTGAAACTATACTTTTTGATGTTCCTTCGTCCATAATCCATGGTCTGAAAATTATTTTCAAATACGACCTTAGTTCCTTGAAAATTTATTGTCGTGATGAATGTTATGATGTGGATGAATGCAACAATCACACACAAGGCAAACACAAACAAAGGTCAGGGGATGGATCAAGTCATCATCAATATCAATCATCTATTTTGGTGGATTATGGTGTTCACCTTATCAACACCCAAGATCCATTGATTTTGATGAGACCGATCGGATCAACCGAGAATCAAAGGGTTTGTTTGAGTTGCAAGCATGGAGTCGGGTTAATAACCATCCCAAAGGAGTGTACCATGGATAAAAACCTGTAGAGCATGTTCTAAAAAGTTCCTAGAGCCGTGATCCCATCTATTGGATACTATAGGTTTAGATGACTGACTCATCAACCCATATTTTTCTCAAGAGAAACTCGTCTGAGTGTAGTATCACATAACAACTGTTATCATGGTTCTCAGCACTACATCCTAAATAGGCCAAGTTGGGTTCAATGTTCTATGGTTCTCAGCTTCTCGGACTGTCAAGTCGGAAAAAGTAATGTCTATCCACGACTTACTCGTGTGACATCAGTAACTCCAAGGCGGTCTCCACTGAGTAGATGGGTCTCAAGTCAACTCGTTAAGGACTACTCCACACGAGTCGAACATGACTATACCATCCTCATATATTAATTGCACTCAAGTTCGGGTTAGAACTTATCTCACCACTCAGAGATCACCAAGCATAACTGATAAAGTATCACACAATAAGTATATATACAAATAAACATCAAATATGAACAAAATATTGCATAAAAAAAATAGGCTAAACCCACTGGGGACTACTCCCCAGCAGAGTTGTAACTTTATTTCTGTAGTGGGGCATTCGTGACCATCGAGCTATGGATAAACCCAATGTCAATTAAAAATCAGAGTCGCCACCGCACTTTTATTGTTTCCAAAGGAAAGGGGAAAAGTACGAACAAAACCCAAAGATAAGAAGTTTTCAAATAAAAAATAATAGAATGTCAGAGATTACAGGTAAGGGGATTGGTTACATAGAGGGAAGGTATTAGCACCCAAAATTTTTTAGGGACTCCTAAGAAGCCCTTTTTTTTGTGTGTGCAAGTGTTTTTAGTTGAAAAGATGTTTGATAAAAAATAGATTGGGGGGATGAGAAAATAATTCATTTATTATATTTTTGTGTTTGACAAGACCTCCGGTCTTATGCCTACGTACCAACATAAAAAGGAGGGATCAAAACCCCGTAGTTCGTGGTAAAAATTTCAAAGAAGTTGGTGGATTGATTTTAATAAAAGTTTTAGAAGAAAAGGGCACAAAATTGCCAAGTATTTAAATGAGGTTGTTGGTTCTTTTTGTCTTTTTGAAAGTTAAGTCAATATGATTAAGTTTATTTACATGGTTTAATTAAGAAAGTTTTTTGTTTTAAAAAAATTCAATGGCATAAGGTCAAAGTTTCTACTCATTAAAACGTGTCTAAGTTGAAAACACAAAGCAAGAAAGATTTTAAAAGGAGGGAGATATTTTGAAATTTAAGAAAGAAAAGAGGAGATGAAGGGACTATCCTAGACAAAATTTAAAAGCTAGGAGTTGAAAAGATCTGATCAATGGGAAGCAATCCACAAAACAAGAATGTCAGATAAAAACTCATTCCTTTGTACTTTTAAGCAAGCAACAAGCATAATCAAACATCCAAGGAAATAATATGAAGACTTAGGCATCAAATAAAGATAACCATAATATCCAAGCAAGCACCCCAATAGCATGCAATCTTCAATGTCTTCAAATGTATCAGATGAAATATCCCTTAGCAAACTCACAAAAACAATCATCAAACATCAATCATTATAGCAATATAACAATTAAGCACAAAGACAAAGTAACAGATGAACCAAGGGCACTGGAGGTTTGCATCAGATGAAAGACACCGTCAAGGATATCTCAGTCTCAAAATAATGGCATTGGCCAAGTACTTCAAAGCATGGAAATATTGCCTAATTCTAAGTCCAAGAGTTCAGATCAAGTCAATGGCAAAGGTCCAACAGTCCACCAACATATTTTTTAGGGTTTTTTGTTATTATTAAGTATTTTAAGGTCTTAAGGCCATAAACAGAACAAAATCACAAGCATACAATATATACAATCACAGAGATATGGCTCAAGTGAGCAAAGTAAAAATCATTGAAACATAAACATATTGCATGAAATGTAAATGACAATGAATGATAAAGATACTGAAATTTAAATTGCATTAAGTAAACGACTTGGAATTAAAGCAATAATAACAAGAAGTTAGTGAAGTGTTAGTTGAAGATTTTTAATTGTTGAAGCCATTCTTTGGAGAACACTCAACCATTCATTCACAAGTATGAAGACATAAACCAAGACATCATCTATGAGAAGGGCTCCTACTTGGATAAATAAACAAGTATGCCACTAAATCTCACAAATGGGAAAAATGTTAAGTCTTCATACAATGCCATGAAGAATGGGAGAGTTATAATCTCACTTACAAGAATGATATGCCTTTTAGGACAGATTTAGCTTTATGTTAAGCAATCATATTTGGACTTATGTAGAAGTCACAACTATCTGAGGTCGGGAAATAAAAATAGTGGTGTTAATACATGTTATAGACATGGTACAAATAACCAAGCTCCTAAAACATACCACACACAAAAATAAAGTTGGAGGGACCTATCTCAATCAGGCTCATGTTGATTCATATGAGACAAGGTCATTGATGAATCAACTAGCATTTGACTTATAGAGAAATCATTGGTCAATGATGGATTAGGGAAGAATAAGAAAGAAGATGAAGAGGGAAAGGAAAATAGAAACCCAAATTGATCCCAAGAGGAAATTCATCTGATCAATATTATCCATTCATTTTGAGGGATGAAATGTACATTTCATCAATCCCCTAAATCCAATAGTATTGATCAAATAGAAGTTCAAATCAACCATGATCAAGGTCAAACAAAAAGTCAAACATCACAAGGTCAATCAAATGGCTCAACAACATTTTTAAAAATTTAAATAATTAAAAAACAATTTAAAAATGAAATAAAATGCTTTTTTCAAAAGTAAAAACCTCAAATCCCTTCAAATCACCAAATAAATAGCCAATGGATTTATCCTAGCTCAAACAATGTCAAAGGACCTTAGACAAAAAAATTCAGAATTTTTGGAAAGTCAGAAGTGTTTAAAAATATTTAAAAACAAGTCAAAAATAATTTAATTCCCAAAAAATCTAAAAATTAATCCAAAAAATTGATTTTAATTCAAAATATGGAAGAGGAAAATATTTAAAGATTTTTGGTGAAAGTTCCATATTTTTTGGATTAAAAATGAATTTAATTTGAATTAAACAAATGAAAGGTATTAAAAATAAAATAAGAATTAATAAAATAAAAGGAAAAAACATGGGCCATCAGATCTCCCTCATTAATTGAGGTGGCAGATCTGATGGTCATGTGTGTGGTGTCCATTAAACACACTAGTCAACGCGTTGCAACATGGGTAATTAAAAGCAAGGGTCGTAATTAAAACATGGGAGAGGATCAGAGGGTTGAGACAGATGCCAGCACACCACCGGAGCTAGGGCTCCGGTAATCTTCTCCGGTGGACCTCCCCGGACTGGTCCACCACCAATGTTCATGAAAATGAAAGATGTGTACACTATTTTAAAGACAAAAATGCCAGGAACTCAAATATGACCTCTAAATTTACCAATTCTCACTATATGGAGAGATATGTGGAATTGAAAATTGAGGTGTAGGAACTGAGTTGCTTCAATTTGAGCTCAAAGCAACTCAATGTTGTTGCCTATATTGGTAGGGCTTTAGACAACCATAGATCAAGCCAAATGGTGAAGAATTGAGGGAGAATCGAAGAAGAGAAAATTCTGAAAAATCACCTTCTATTTGCTGCAATGGAGCTCGATCTCTCTTCCAATTTGCCTTGCCTTGTGTCTACCAACTTGCAGGAAGTGAATTGGATGCAGAAATGGCTTGAATCCATGGAGTTTCAATCCCAAAACATAAGGGGATTTGAAGCTCGATTTCAAATGAAATCTTCAAGGTTATCCTATCAATGGAGGGTAGGGAGGTTGCAGTTCAAAGCTTGGGCAAATGGATCCTCATTCTGATCAGCTAGGCAATGTATTTATAGGCTTTTAAAATGCTTTCCACACACTTTCAAACTTTGGCCAAAAATAGAAATTGTTAGACGATAGTACCAATCTAGACGGGGGTTGAATATATTAGTATTTAAAATTTAGCGGTTTTCAAAATTGTTTTTTAAGGTTGTGAAAGCTCCCTAGACCATGATCGTCTAAACGATTTGTTAATGGAAAGATCAGATATGCATAAAACCTAATGGAATGATTAAGATAAAGATAATCAACAACTATCTTAATCAATCGATCAAATACATAAATCCTTGATATAGTTACCACTAATGATGAGTTAACACAATGAGAGACAAGCAAAATATTAATAAACTTGTGTGAAGTGAATTTTATCAAACATTTAATGTGCACACTACACCAAGTCTCAATTTCACTAGAATTAATTGTGTCTAAGTTGACTTTATTGCAATCAAAGTGATTGCAACAAATTATCAAACAACTTTATTGCACAACAATTAAGCGAGATAAAGTTCATAATTAATTTCACACAAGATTCAATTTATGCAGAATTTAAAGAGTTAGAGAAAGAGAGAACAACACCAGATTTGTTTTGGCAGTTCCCTCATCGTCCTCGCTTAGGGTACGTCTGCCCTCAATTCTAAAACTAGAATTGAGATATTTATTATCAAATTGCAAAGTTTATACAAGAGAAGAAATGATCACCACCAAGCAAACCTAAGTGTTATTGCAGATCCTATTTAATTCTCTCGCCTTGATTTGAGTTGAACCAAATGCTTCAAACATTCCGAACAAACCTCCGATTTTAGCTACCTTATTGCAAGAACTCCACGTTCTCTGAAACTCTAGCTCAGATGATTTCGATCATGACACGCTTGAACCCAAACCTTTCTTCGCAATCGTTCGGTTACCATTACTTGTTCGAACGAACCCACCGTTCTTCAAACCTTTCACTCGGCTGAATCTATGAAGCTAAGATTTGTGAAAAAAAACCCCAATTCTGGGAGGACAAAAACCTACAATTTTATTCAAGAAAAACCCACTCAAAGCCTCTACCCAAACTAAGATTACACAATCCTATTTGGACGTTATCAGCACAACAATGCACTATGATCAACAAAAATTGTTATGTGTAGTTGTTGAAACATGCAATGAAGAATGAAGATGAAGAGGAACTTTAGTGTATATCTTTCACTTTTCTTGTTGACAATTGAGAAAGAAACTCTAGAATATATATATAATGCATATACCAAGTCACAAACACAACAAAATATTTTTGCAAAAATACACAGTAGAAAATGGAGTAAAAATAGCGGCCATTCGACTTGTTCACACAGGTCACTCGACCTGTTCAGACCCGCAGCCAAACAACTCAAATAAAACAGGCGAAAAGTCTCCTCAAACGGGAGATGAGTCAACTCAAACAGGTTTTTCCAGAATTGAGTCGACCTATGACTCGACCTATTCACACCCGTAACAACATGGTTCAAATGAAGCAGGTAATGAGTCGACACAACAGGTGGATGAGTCGACTCATCTAGTTTTTCCAGGATTGAGTCGTCCTATGACTCGACCTGTTCAGACACGAGAGTTACACAACATGTGACATGCATGAATGAGTCGACCGATCCAAGGCATGAGTCGACTCAAATGGTAAAAAATGAGTTTTTCAGATGTATTTTGGTCAATCCAAACCATTCTCTGATGGACCTATGGTACCAACAATGATCAAGTGCATTATTCACATATATGAGACTTTCCTATATGCATAGACACATTAAATTTATACTTCGAGCATGTTAGAGAATGAACGCACTCTACGATATGATGACACTGTCCAAAGTACACAGTATGAGCTACTAAAAGGTTTGACATCATTAAAATAAGGACAAAGAACCTTTGGCCATATATACTACCCCTTTTTTATGATGGCAAACCATGGCACAATATCGCGTACTTTGATAGACATCCTCCCGCTGATTTTATGCATTCCTTTAAAAAATATGCTATCATAATCAAGTTGTGTTTCCATTGCTTCTCCCCCTTTGACAACATTAAAAATAAACAAGGACATGGTCAATCGGAAACAAAATATATTCATAAGCACGTAATCAAGCATTTTTCAATAGATTAACATCAACAACCATTTACATAAAATGAAGTTAATGTAAGAAATATAGTCATAAATAAGGCACGGAGTACAAAAAATTTAGTAAATTACATTACCAAATTTGTTCAACATAAGCTCCAAGACATATAACTAAATACAATAACATCCAAGCATGAAGAAATAGAAATGTACTGAATGAATCAATCATCTAAGGTCTTCTCTCCCATGACGGGTCATTTCTGCCTCTATAAACAGAAGGTTGACATGGAGGTCTGTCTTGTTCATAGAGGTCAGTGAATTCAATAAAGTTTCGGTTAAGCGTATTGAAGGATCCGGCGAGAGAGCGATGATTGTAACCCATATCATCAATTCGTTGCATAATTGTGGAGGCGAATGAATGGAAGTTGTCACTTCGGGTTTGAATCTGACCCCTTAAGTCTAAGTACCATTCCTCTTGGAGAGTTGCAAAAGAGGAAAAGTTGTCACTTCGAATCTGAAGCTGATCCTGCAAAGCCGTAAATCTCTCCTCTTGAAGTGTGGAAATTTTTTGTTGATGAACTTACATATTTCTTAACATTTCCATTACTTCAAAATTATCAGATTGAGAAGGAGGCGAAGGCATATAGGAAGATCGTTGACTAGCCCAGTCGGTGTGTTGCCACTCTCCTCAGCCTTGGTTAACATATGTATTTTGCCCAGATGTAGCACCTAGCCAATCACCATGGTCAGTAACATGTCGATCATCCTCCATAAGGTGAGTATCGTCATCACTATTCTCTTGTTCAGTTTCATCATCTTAACCATCATCATCATCATCATCATCATCATCTTCCAAATGCTGAATATTAGAACTTGAAGCTTGAGTACGAACCTTGTATACTCGCGCTATAGGATCCCAAGTATAACCAATTAAACTTAGAGATTTTTGACAGAATTCTTGAATTGTAGTCACATAGGTGTATTGAATTCCTGGAATAGAAACTTCATCTCGATTTAGGATACTTTGAATAAATGAAGGATAGTAGAGAGTGGTGCCTCGACCTGACTCCTTTAGGGAAAAGATCTTGCTTGTAATATAGTGTGGCGAGTTAACCTTCAGCTTATGTTTCAACATATAAACCAAGTGTAATTCTGCCTTGTCAACTCTGGAGTAACCTCCCTGCTTAGGATGGATAATATGCGTCACAACCCAGTGTAAGATCATGTCGACTATCTTTAAAAGTCTAGTAGTCACATTAGTAGGGAACAACTTACTCTCAACAACATTGTCAGAAAAGGGTCTCTTCAGCATTGAGTTTAAGGCAGACCTGAACTCATAGTTTGGAGAAAATACAGTGTCGGTTATCTTAAGATCATTAGGATACTACAGTGGAGAAATTTCAAACAGATATTTCCAAACATCATCATTAACTTCAAGAACCCTATTACCGATATTGCATTTAAACTCATAACCCTTGAATTTTCCAACAACACCAGTATAAAATAATTTGACTAAATATTCATTATACTTATTAGTATAGTCTAAGAATAAGTCAATTTTTGAAGCATTTAACCGCTCAACAACTTCTGGAATGCGCATGCGTTCAGCCACTAATGATGACTATACGTACTGCTTTATAATTGCTCTCTTTTTGAACTTCTTTTCAAAGGATTCAGTAAGATAATCAGAGAGTAAGAAGAGAGAATTTATCATCATATTTGAGCGAGGTTGTGCAGTACCAGTGTGAGAAGAGGGTCCCCTTGCAGTTCTTTTTCCAGAGGTTCTTGATGAAGCCATTTGAATGTTGTTTTTGAAGAGATTTGAGGTAATGGATTTTTGGGTTTGTGCGAGGAAGAGAGAGAGAGAGAGAGAGAGAGAGAGAGAGAGAGAGACAGAGAGAGACAGAGGATAGAAGAACTAGGTGATTGATTATGCAAGTGAAGAGAGATGCATCTAAAATGAGTCGACCTATTAAAAACACAGATGAGTGAACTCTGGGTAGCAAAGAGTCGACTCATGGGTCGACCTGTTGGGACCCGAAATTAATTCAACGATGGAATTTGTAGCAAAGAGTCGACTCATACATGTAATGATTCGACCCATCCATGTTTGAAATCTCAGATGAGTGGACTCTGGGTAGCGACGAGTCGATTCATGGGTCGACCTGTTGGGACTCGAAGTTAATGCAAAGATGGAATTCGCAGCGACGAGTTAACTCACGGGTGACCTGTTGGGACCCGAAGTGAATGATTAGAAGGCATGAAATTCAACAATGCTCCTAATGATGAATGCATCATATGAAACCAAAAAAACCAATCCAAATCGTCACAGAGAAGTCCAAAGTCAAAGGTATCAAATGAATCCCAAGGTCTCAGATCATAATCTCCCAAAGCAAAGGTCAAAGTCCTAGCTATAAGTCCATAACTCCATAACAATGCTAAGGATAGTAACCTCAAGTTCATAAAATCAAGAGAACCAAATTTTTTAGGGGTTTTTCTTTATTAATATCTTTTACAAGGAAATGAAAGTCCAAATGGATAAAGAACAAATAACATAATCACAAATAATATGATATGGGATTCTAAAAATAAAACATAAAGTAAATAACATTAAAGTAAAGAGAATAAGGTAAATGATATTAAAGTAAAGTCAATACAAAGATAGGTTATTAAATGTTAGTGATCAAAAAATGAAAAAATGTTTGATCATTTATGGGAGAACACTCAATTATTCACCCATAAGTATTAAAATTGAACCTCTACATTACTTATGAGAAGGGCTCCAACTTGGATTAAATCAACAAGTATGCCACTAGCTCTCATAAATGAAAAGGGGGAAATATTTTCACATAATACCATGAGGAGTGGGAGACTTACAATCTCACTTATAAAAATGACTTGCTTTCGAGACAAATTTAACTCTATGTTAAGCAATCGTAATGTAACTTATGTAGAAGTCACAACTTTCTGAGACCGATCAATAACATAGTTTGTGTTAATACATGCTAGAGACATGATATGTAAATCACTCGCCTAAATCCATGCCACAAAAAAAGAAAAAAAAGATGGATCAAGCACAAAGGCTAGGAAGATGGTCCATTACTTCAATCCTTACTTCATAGTACTTAGGACAAACTTATGCATCAATCAAAAGTACCTTAAATGATTCATGATTAATTATGAGGTAGGTTTGAAATGATGAAAGTTCATCAAGTACCAATCCATACATCATGAGGAAGATAGACACAAGTCATCTAATTGACCAAAGGGAAAATAAAGAGATGAAAAAGAAGAGGACAAGAGAGATCATACCCAAATTGGATCAAAGGTTTAATCAAATCATCATCAAAATCAATCATCCATTTTGGTGGATTAGGTTTTTCACCCCATCAACACCCAATATCCATTCAGTTTTGAAATTCTGGTATCAGATATGAGATGTCGAAGGTAATGTCACGACACTAATATCTGAACAATACAAACAGGATAAAAGATAAAGAACAGTAATGCAAGAGACATAAGCAATTGTTAACCTAGTTCGGTGCAAACTCACCTACGTTTGGGGGCTACCAAGCCAGGAAGGAAATCCACTAAATAGAATCAGTTCAAAGACTCTCAATCAACAACTTCAAGTTACAGTCTTTTCACCTAATCTCTACCCGTGTGACTTCTACCTAAGAAATCTTAGATATGAGATCCTACTCACTCCCCCTCAATCACAGCAGTGATATAAAACAAGAATTACAATAAAAAGAAGACACTCTTCAAAGACACATACTTGATCTTACTTAAAAGCTTCAATCAAGTAAACACACACTCGTGCTTCAAAGCTTAGAGTGGACAAATTATAACTCAAAAATCAGTCCAATTCAATCATCTATGGATGAATGAATGGCTTATAATTCACACGACCACACAAGACTAAAACCCTTATTCTCTCTCAATATTTCGTTCGTTATTTCTTGTGTATAAAACCAGGTTTTCTATGTCCTTTATATAGAAGCATTTGTATGGGCTTGGACATCATAAAACCCTAAAACTATTTTCCATTCATATCTTCTCATGATAGCTGATTATATCTTGTTGGAAAATAAGTCAATCAAGTTGTAATTACTGATTGAATGCGCGTCTAATCATCTCTTCAATCATACATAGATTAGCATAAAAAACATAATCACATAATACATAACATTCAGACTGAATGTTCTGTATACATATGTCATGACATCGGGTCTGACATCTCAGTAAAAATCCTGCATATTGACATTTTAAACATCCTGCAGGTACAAGTTATCTTATGTCAAGACAACACTTGTGACAACTTGTGAACACTCTAGGTTTTACCAAAATTGCTGCCAACACAAAAACCAACAAACTCCCCATTTGGAAAATTTTGGCTAAAACATACATTAGTCCATTTGTTCACAAGAGTACAAAAAAAACATATCAGTAGTTTAGCAGCAGAAGTTATAAACCACACATTTACTAGCTACCATAGAAACTAGTAAACACACATTAAACACATATATGTGCTTCTACTCCCCCTCAATCTATTCAACACAGACATCTCCTTTAACAACACCTGTAACATCCATCACTCCATCTGACATCTCCTTCAACATCATATGTACTCCATAAAACATCCTTTCCAACATCATCTGACATTTGTTTATAGCACATATTAATGCTACTTCATAGCACATATTTAACTGCAACTCTCCTTTAGCTACTTCTCCCCCTTTTTAGTCAAAATAGACCAAAGAGACCAATGAGACAAAATAAATGTCTATTATTAGTCCAACAGAGAATGTCACATAGAATGTTAAAACATATAGAATGTTAGAACATATTTTCAGGTGTTACAGAACCACACATATACACACCTATATAAGCTGAGATAAAAAGAATCCAGAGAAATCACAAAGAACCCAAGAAATTACATCAAGGCATCAAAAAAGACTGCCAAGAAAACATCAATCATCAAACATCAAAGCATCCAGAACAGCACATCATCATAACAGGGGGACAATCTTCACCAACACTCAGTCAGAGGAGCTAACATCTTCATCAGCTTCAGACCCAGAACTGCCACTTGATTTATCTTGAGATTCAGACCTCTCACTAGAGGCGTGGGCTTCTGTTTCCTTGGCTTCACCAACATTATCCATATCTCCTTGCTCCAAGATATTAATCAAAACCTCCAAAGCTTCTTTCCTAGCTTTAGACACCCTTATCCCAGTCTCCAATTCCTTACATGTCTCTTTTAGTTCAACAATCAGGCCACCTTGAGAGGCCGGCTTCTTCACAGCAGATGTCATGACAATGTCGTTGACATGACTGCCTACAAATAATTTGTAATGAACTGACAATGGAGGTTTTCTTCTACTAGGGATATCACTTGTGCTCAGTATTCCAGGTTGTTGGCTTAGGATTATCCCACAAATTATTGAGGGAAAAGCTATGGGCAACTTCACTGCATTTGTAGAGGCATGTTTGACAATTTGTTCAAACGTGAATCTCCCATAATCAAAATTAAGCTTGGTTCCAATAGCAAATATGATCCTTCCAAGGGCATTCGAGATTGTAGATATGTGATTTGTTGGTACCCAGTTTGCTGACCATATCTTATGCAAGATAGCATATTTCACAGTTAATTTTCCAGCAGAGAGATGCTTCTTGCTTGACCACTCCTTGACCTGTCCAACAGTTATTTTCCTACAGACCTCATTGTTTGTGGCCTCTAGTTCAACAACACCTTATGTTCCTCTTCCTAGGAACTTATTAATCACAGTTGGGGAGAACTTCACACACTTTCCTCTAACAAACACCTTACAAAACTCTTTGTTGTTCTTGTTAGCTATGTCCTCAGGGATGATCACCACAAACTCTTTAACAAGACCTTCAAAACATTGAGGTAACCCACTAACAGTATTCATTAATCCAGCAGACTTGATCAGGTTCATGACCTCCTTAACCTCTAGAACATCCTTTCCCAGTTCTCTTTCCACAACCAATCTCATTTGGATTACAAATTTCCACTTTGCTGCACCATCTTCAAGATGGAAGGAAATGTTATCCAGGTGTACAGCAGCAACCTTAGCAGGGGATTTTCTAACATTTGACCTTTTGATAGGAGAGATGTCAGGGACATCGTCTTCAACATCTTCCTTTGAATCAGAACTTTCTCTTACCTTTCTCTTCTTTACCTCCACTTTACTCCAAGACTTTGAAGGGCCTACAACAGTATCCTTCTCACCAGTTTTGGCTGTCATCATCTCAGCCGCCGACCTACCCTTCTTGGTCTTCATTCTCTTAGCAACACTTGGCTTCAAGTGATGAAGCAAGCTATCATCTTCATCATCTGAGCTTTCATCTTCCAAGTCAATCACCTTCTTGCCAGAGTCATGCTTCTTAGACTGAGAAGCATCTACAGATTTCTTACAAGGCAAGGTTTGCCCTAAAGAACACAGTCCTTCTGCAGCAATATCTTTCTCAGACCTAGATGACTCATCATCTTTCTCATTATGAGGTTCCACCTCAGGAGAGGGGTCCTGAAATTCTAGTTATCAGACCTTGGATGTCACACTGGTTGTTATGACATCCAATTCTGCACAGACAGGGATTATGCAGAACTTAACAGTAAGTGCAGTAAATAACACAAGTAATTGTTCACCCAGTTCAGTCCAACATGACCTACATCTGGGGGCTACCAAGCCAGGGAGGAAATCCACTATTAGTAGTATCAATTCAAAGCTAAACTCACCCGTTTACAACTTATCACTTAATCCCTACCCAATGCAATTTCAATCTTAACCTAAGATCAGAGTTCCTACTCACTCCCCCTCAATCACCTCAGTGATATTAAAGACACATTGAAGTCACACTTCAAAAACAACTCTTGATTATGCTTCACAACTTAAATCAAGATACACAACACTCACGCTTAAAAGCTTTGAGTGACACAAAACTTACAACTCAATGAACACCCTATGACAAAGCTATCATCTACTTGATAATGACTTGGCTTACAAGATACGTCTAATACTAGACTCACAAAAATACAGCAGTGAAGTATGATGGACACACAAAATCTTCACGCCTCAAAATCCCCGAAACTGAATGAAGGAACGCCTTCCTTTTTATATTGCAGCACCTGGGCTTTTGCACCTGTATTCTCCTGAATTTAATGTCACTCAAGTTCCCATAAATTCAACATTTAGGTTACTAACAAATAGGCTATTTGTTAGGTTCATTGAATGTAGCTTGGTTGTTGATTTCCTGGATTTTCTCTCAGCTGTTGAATCCCTGAAGAATAGCCTGAGAAAAAGCTGAAACAGAAAACTGAACAACCTACAATTTAGCATATGCTGTCAGGCATGAATGTCACGACATTCAGCTTGACATCAAGGTCCATATGCTGAGTCTGTTTTTCCAGAAAACAGACTGTACAATTTTGCTGACCTGTACATGATCACAATGACCACACTCCAGTAACAACTTACATTAATAAATGTCAAAGTGTCCAACTTAACATTTACACATTTGGCCTTAAGTTAGTTCTGTCATTCTTTTGAAGAACAAACTCAGTTACATGCTGAAGTATAACAGAACACCACTCTGTCTAATCTTCAGCAGCTGATTTCAATGATGAATGTCATAACATCCAGTTTGACATTCAGTCAGTAGGCCTTATGCCAGATCTGGTTCTTCCTTGATAACAAGACTGCAAATAAATACTAAGTTCTAACAGAACTCCTGCTGTTCTATTCCTTAGTATCTGTTAACAGGTATGAGTGTCACAACATCCAGTTTGACATTCAATAAATCCTGTGTTAGCTAGTCCTGCAGTAACTACAATGTAGTCACCCATACATGTCATGACATCAGTCAAGACATTAGTGTTTTACCATATAATGCAGCCAATTAAACACCTACAAACTCCCCCTTTGGCAAATTTTTGGCTAAAACACTTTGATCCCCATAACAGAGTTCATAGCAGCGGAATAATACTAGCTAATACACTCAGAGTGGCAGCACACTCACACACATGGAAGTTAAATAAAAACTTCACATAGCAGCACACATATTAGAAGTTGCACCTAAACTTCAACATCAGCTGCAGGGGGGGGGGGGGGAAATCTTCAGATCTGTCATGAGAGTCTGTTGTAGAGACCCACTCTGTTTGTCAGGGGTAGTGGTGTGGTTTGGTTATTACTCCCCCTTTTTGTCAAAAATGTTGCCAAAGCCAACAACATAGCCAGAGCACTATGACAGAGTTCCAGACTTGGTTTTACTTCACAGTTTCAACCAAGTTAACATCCCCTTGATCTTGCTTCACAGCTTCGATCAAGTAATCACCCACTTTTGCTTTACAGTCGGTACCACCATATCAGATGCCCTGATTTTGTTTCTGACATCCAGAACCACTCCTGCATGAACATCATCCTTGAACTCCTGCAGGTACATTGGCCTTCTCACAGTAGGGTGTCTCCTTACCCTCTTGTATCCACCCTTGTTATAACTAGCATAGCTATGATCTGGTGACCAATCATAACTTAGTACAAACTGTTTAATAGACAGAGATATTAAACAATTTATTCCCAACATCAGTGGTTGCTATAAGGTCTCAGAGAGACATATTCCCAGTTTGCTCCTTAAGTTTTCAAACTGAGTAGCATCCAGAGCCTTTGGAAATATGTCAGCCAGTTGAAGATCCGTGGCTACATGTTCCAAAGTGATCACTTTGTCTTCCACCAGATCTCTGATGAAGTGGTGCCTAATGTCAATATGTTTGGTCCTGCTGTGTTGGATGGGATTCTTGGAGATATTGATGGCACTGAGATTATCACAGAACAATGTCATGACATTTTGAGAGACATTGTACTCAGTGAGCATCTGTTTCATCCAAACCAGTTGGGAGCAACTGCTTCCAGCAGCTATGTATTCAGCCTCTGCAGTGGACAGAGAGACACAATTCTGCTTCTTGCTGAACCATGATATGAGGTTTTCTCCTAAGAAGAAACATCCACCTGATGTGCTTTTTCTGTCATCAGCACTTCCAGCCCAATCAGCATCACAGTACCCAGATAGGACAGGCTCAGACCCATGTGAATACAGCATCCCATAGTCACACGTCCCATTGATGTACTTGAGAATCCTTTTGACTTGATTCAAGTGGCTCACCTTGGGCTCTGCTTGGTATCTGGCACACACTCCAACTGCATAAGAAATGTCAGGTCTACTTGCAGTTAGATACAGCAGACTACCTATCATGCTTCTGTACAGGCATTGATCAACACTAGGCCCTCCATCATCTTTGGTTAACTTCAGATGAGTAGGAGCTGGAGTCCTCTTGTGCCTGGCATTATCCATACCAAACTTCTTAACTATGTTCTTGGCATACTTGCTTTGGGAGAGAAACATAGAGTCCTCCATTTGGTTTACTTGCATTCCAAGGAAATAAGTCAGTTCTCCCACTAGACTCATTTCAAACTCAGACTGCATCTGGTGAACAAATTTTTTAACCATTTGTTCTGACATTCCACCAAAGACTATATCATCAACATAGATTTGAGCTATCATGATTTTGCCTTCTTCATCCTTCACAAACAAGGTTTTATCTATGCCACCCTTTCTGTATCCATTTGAGGTCAGAAATTCGGTTAACCTTTCATACCAAGCTCTGGGTGCTTGCTTCAACCCATACAAGGCTTTCTTCAACTTGTATACATGCTCAGGTTGGTTAGGATCACAGAACCCTTTGGGTTGTTTCACATAGACTTCTTCATTCAGGTAGCCATTCAAGAATGCACTCTTCACATCCATTTGGAATAGCTTAAACTTCAGGATGCATGCTACCCCCAACAGCAATCTGATGGACTCAAGTCTAGCCACAGGAGCAAATGTCTCATCAAAGTCTACCCCTTCAACTTGAGTGTATCCTTGAGCTACTAGTCTTGCTTTATTTCTAGTAATTACTCATTTCTCATCATATTTGTTTTTGTAGATCCACTTGGTACCAATGATGTTGGACCCTTCAGGTCTTGGAACTAGCTCCCATACTTCATGCCTTGTGAACTGCTCGAGTTCCTCTTGCATGGCAATGATCCAGTATTCATCAGTCAGGGCTTCTTTCACATTCTTTGGTTCAACCTTGGAAACAAAGCAGGAATTTGAGTTTATTCCTCTTGACCTGGTGGTTACACCACTGGTGGGATCCCCTATGATAAGATCTTTAGGGTGGTCTTTCTGAATTCTGATAGATGGCACTTTAGTGGGTGCCTCTACTTCACATTCAGGAGGAGGTTCCTGTACTTCTTCAGACTTGACTGGACTGTCAGTTGGACTGTCAAGGAATGTTTCAACATCCTCCATGACATCGGTTCCTTCCTCTTTATCATCCACAATGACATTTATGGATTCCATCAGGACATTGGTCCTGTAGTTGAACACTCTGTAGGCTCTGCTGTTAGTGGAGTATCCCAGAAATACGCCTTCATCACTTTTGGGATCTAGCTTCCTTCTCTGTTCACGATCTGTGAGAATGTAGCATTTACTTCCAAAAATATGAAAGTACTTCACAGTAGGTTTTCTGCCCTTCCATATTTCATACAGAGTGGAGGAGGTTCCTTTTCTCAAGGTGACTCTGTTGTGAACATAGCATGCGGTATTCATTACTTCAGCCCAAAAGTGCATAGGGAGCTTCTTTGCATGAATCATTGCTCTGGCAGATTCTTGAATAGTTCTATTTTTTCTTTCAACTATTCCATTCTGCTGAGGAGTTATAGGAGAGGAGAACTCATGGCTTATTCCTTCAGATGAGCAAAACTCATCAAACTTGGAATTCTTGAACTCCGTACCATGATCACTTCTAATTCGGACCACACAACTGTCCTTTTCCCTTTGAAGTCTTATGCACAGATCTTTGAAGACATCAAATGTATCTGACTTCTCTCTGATGAAGCTTATCCACGTGTATCTGGAATGGTCATCAACCACCACGTAAGCATACTTCTTCCCACCAAGACTTTCAACCTGCATAGGTCCCATTAGGTCCATGTGCAACAGTTCCAGAACTCTGGAGGTTGTGGAATGTCCCAGCTTCGGGTGTGACATCTTGGTTTGCTTGCCCACCTGGCATTCTCCACAGACTCTTCCTTCATCAATCAGAAGCTTTGGAATTCCTCTGACTGCTTCCTTGGATATGATCTTCTTCATTCCCCGTAAGTGGAGATGTCCAAGTCTTCTATGCCACAGCTTCACCTCCTGTTCTTCCCTGGCTGAGGAGCATGTTGAAGAAAAGTTGGAGACTTCAGGTTCCCAAAGGTAGCAGTTATCTTTGGACCTGGTTCCTCTCATAACTTCCTGATTGTCACCATTTGTCACAATGCACTACTCCTTAGTAAACTGAACATGAAACCCTTGATCACACAGCTGACTTATGCTGATGAGGTTTGCAGTTAGTCCTCTCACTAACAACACATTATTCAGTTTTGGGACTCCAGAGCAGTCCAGCTTGCCCACACCTTTTATCTTTCCTTTGGCACCATCACCAAAGGTTACATAGCTGGTATTGTGAGGTTGAATATCTACCAGCAGATTTTCCATACCAGTCATATGTCTCGAGCATCCACTGTCAAAGTACCAGTCTTCTTTGGTAGAGGCCCTTAGAGCAGTGTGTGCTATCCTAGCATACCATTGTTGCTTCTTTATGGGAACATAGCGCTTATATGATTTACGCTTAGGCTTGACCTGTGAGGCATGGTTAGGGAAACCATGAATCCAGTAACAGAAGGCTTTGATATGACCAAGCCTACCACAGTGGTGACATCTCCACTCCTGGTATTTCATCTTCTGATGGTCATTCATCCTAGTTCCTCGATGTTGAGATATTGGCTTTGACATCCGCTTGAACTTCTGAACTCTAGCCTTTGGGCGTTTGTGTTCAGCTCTTTTTCCAAATCCTAGCCCAGATTTGGTTCCAGACTGCTGTCCCACCTTTAGAATCTCTTCCAAGGTGTCAGTTCCCTTATTCATCATTCTGATGGATTTGGTCATCTGGTTCAGCTTGGAGGTCAGCAGGGCTATCTCACCATTTAGCCCCTCTATGGCAGAGAGTTGCTTCTGTCTCTCATCTTCCAGTTCCTTGATGAGTTTCTTCTGCTTTTCTCCTTGTGCACGCACTTCTGCACTGGTGGTACACAGCTTCTTATACGTTGCAGCAAGTTCATCAAATGTCAGTTCATCTGCACTTGTGTCATCTTCAGAGACACAAATACTGGTTAGTGCAGTGACGTGTTTGGCAGATTCTCCTTCAGATTCACTTTCAGAATCTCCTTCAGACCATGTGATAGCTAGCCCCTTATTTTGCAATTTGAGGTAAGTAGGACATTCAGCTCTGACGTGTCCATACCCTTCACAACCATGACACTAGATTCCCTTCCCATGGTTGAACTTCTCCTCGGAAGTTGATCTTTTCTTAATGTCAGACGGGATGTTCTTGACATTGGGTCTACCTCTTTGATCAATCTTCTTCATGAACTTGTTGAACTGCCTCCCAAGCATGGCTAAGGCTTCTGATATACTTTCATCACCTCCAGTATATCCTTCTTCTGACTCCTCTTCAGCATTAGATATAAAGGCTATGCTTTTCTTCTTCTCAGCATACTCACCTAAGCCCATTTCAAAGGTTTGGAGAGACCCAATGAGCTCATCTACCTTCATATTGCTGATGTCCTACGCCTCCTCTATAGCTGTGACCTTCATAGCAAACCTCTTAGGCAAGGACCTGAGAATCTTTCTTACAAGTTTCTCTTCAGTCATTTTCTCACCTAGTCCACCAGAGGTGTTTGCAATTTCAAGAATATTCATGTGAAAGTCATGAATAGTCTCATCCTCTTTCATCCTCAGATTTTCAAACTTGGTTGTCAACATCTGAAGTTTGGACATCTTCACCTTGGAAGTACCTTCATGAGTTACCTTGAGGGTATCCCAAACTTCCTTAGCTAGTTCACAGTGGTGTACCAGCCTGAAGATGTTCTTGCTGATTCCATTGAACAATGCATTCAAGGCCTTGGAATTTCCAAGAGCTAATGCCTCTTGCTCCTTGTCCCACTCTTCTTCAGGAATCTACACACTGACTCCATCTTCACCTGTCCTTATTGGATGTTCCCATCCTTTATTGACAGCTCTCCAGACTTTGCTGTCTAGAGACCTTAAGAAGGCTATCATACGAGGCTTCCAGTCATCATAATTAGATCCATCCAACATGGGTGGTCTGTTTGAGTGTCCTAAATCCCTGTCCATGGTACTAGAAAGTAACTTCCCTAGATCTCACCCAGAAATTCACAGGCAGGGTGCCTGCTCTGATGCCAATTGAAATTCTAGTTATCAGACCTTGGATGTCACACTGGTTGTTATGACATCCAATTCTGCACAGACAGGGATTATGCAGAACTTAACAGTAAGTGCAGTAAATAACACAAGTAATTGTTCACCCAGTTCAGTCCAACATGACCTACATCCGGGGGCTACCAAGCCAGGGAGGAAATCCACTATTAGTAGTATCAATTCAAAGCTAAACTCACCCGTTTATAACTTATCACTTAATCCCTACCCAATGCAATTTCAATCTTAACCTAAGATCAGAGTTCCTACTCACTCCCCCTCAATCACCTCAGTGATATTAAAGACACTTTGAAGTCACACTTCAAAAACAACTCTTGATTATGCTTCACAGCTTAAATCAAGATACACAGCACTCACGCTTAAAAGCTTTGAGTGACACAACACTTACAACTCAATGAACACCCCATGCCAAAGCTATCATCTACTTGATAATGACTTGGCTTACAAGATACGTCTAATACTAGACTCACAAAAATACAGCAGTGAAGTATGATGGACACACAAAATCTTCACGCCTCAAAATCCCCGAAACTGAATGAAGGAACGCCTTCCTTTTTATATTGCAGCACCTGGGCTTTTGCACCTGTATTCTCCTGAATTTAAGGTCACTCAAGTTCCCATAAATTCAACATTTAGGTTACTAACAAATAGGCTATTTGTTAGGTTCATTGAATGTAGCTTGGTTGTTGATTTCCTGGATTTTCTCTCAGCTGTTGAATCCCTGAAGAATAGCCTGAGAAAAAGCTGAAACAGAAAACTGAACAACCTACAATTTAGCATATGCTGTCAGGCATGAATGTCACGACATTTAGCTTGACATCAAGGTCCATATGCTGAGTCTGTTTTTCCAGAAAATAGACTGTACAATTTTGCTGACCTGTACATGATCACAATGACCACACTCCAGTAACAGCTTACATTAATAAATGTCAAAGTGTCCAACTTAACATTTACACATTTGGCCTTAAGTTAGTTCTGTCATTCTTTTGAAGAACAAACTCAGTTACATGCTGAAGTATAACAGAACACCACTCTGTGTAATCTTCAGCAGCTGCTTTCAATGATGAATGTCATAACATCCAGTTTGACATTCAGTCAGTAGGCCTTATGCCAGATCTGGTTCTTCCTTGATAACCAGACTGCAAATAAATACTAAGTTCTAACAGAACTCCTGCTGTTCTATTCCTTAGTATCTGTTAACAGGTATGAGTGTCAAAACATCCAGTTTGACATTCAATAAATCCTGTGTTAGCTAGTCCTGCAGTAACTACAATGTAGTCACCCATACATGTCATGACATCAGTCAAGACATTAGTGTTTTACCATATAATGCAGCCAATTAAACACCTACAGGTCCCTTCTAGATAGAGGAGTAGAAACTACCTTTACTGAGTGTCCTTCATTAAGGATCCTCGTGACAAGATTTCTAATGACACGATCAGTATGATGCATGTCATCCTTAGAGGTAGGGTTATCAGAATTGTTACCTTTAGTATGTCCTGCAGTGGAGGATGGACCAAGAGCGTCGCCTGGGATGACTGATAGGGGAATAACTTCCAAAATGTCTTCATTAAGAAAATCCATGGAGGGTGTTCTTGCTTTATGCGTAGGTTTGGTGTTTTTAGAACTAGAAGGTGAAGGATGTTGTGACATCTTGTTGAGCTTGTGAAAGAATTTATGTTGCCATAGCAGAGAAGGTCGATGAATTTTGAGGAAGGTGGAGATGTTTAAGCTTAGGTTGCGTGTGAAAATGCTATAGATGGAAGTTCCAATACTAGGTAATGATTTACCATAAATGGGGCACTTTCTTTTAAGTGGGCAGACAATAGTTTTATTACCTTTTCCACTCCAAATTAATTGCTATAAATTCTCATAGATACAAATCCCTAATTCCCTCTTAGACATTCAAATTGATTAGCATCCAAAGCCTTTGTAAATATGTCAGCTAATTGCATTTCAGTAGTAACATGCTCCAGGGCTATGATTTTTCTTCCACTAGTTCTCTAATAAAATGATGATGAATATCAATGTGTTTTGTCCTGCTGTGCTGAATAGGATTCTTAGAAATATTTATAGCACTCAGGTTGTCACAATACAATGTCATGACATCTTGCGTGACATTGTATTCAGTTAGCATCTGTTTCATCCAAACCGGTTGAGAACAACTACTTCCAGCTGCTATGTATTCAGGTTCAGCAGTGGACAGGGACACACAATTTTGTTTCTTACTAAACCATGATATTAAGTTGTTCCCCAAGAAGAAACATCCTTCTGATGTGCTTTTCCTATCATCAGCACTTCCAGCCCAGTCAGCATCACAGTATCCGGTCAGCATAGATCCAGATCCATGAGTATACAACATCCCATAGTCACTGGCGCCATTGACATATTTCAGTATCCTCTTCACTTGGTTTATGTGACTGACTTTTGGTTCAGCTTGATATCTAGCACAAACACCTACAACAAAAGCAATGTCAGGTTTGCTTGCTGTGAGATATAACAGACTTCCTATCATGCTTTTGTAGAGACTTTAATCTACACTAACACCATTTTCATCTTTGGAGACTTTCAGATGTGTAGGAGTAGGTGTCCTTTTATGACTTGCATTCTCCATGCCAAACTTCTTAACAATGTTTTTGGCATATTTGCTATGAGATAGAAAGATAGAATCTTCCATCTGATTGACTTGTAGCCCAAGAAAATAGGTCAACTCTCCAACAAGGCTCATTTCAAATTCAGACTGCATTTGTTTAACAAAATGTTTGACCATCTGATCTGACATCCCACCAAACACAATATCTTCCACATATATTTGAGCTACCATGAGTTTTCCTCCTTCATTTTTAACAAATAGAGTCTTGTCAATACCTCCCTTCCTGTATCCATTATTAGTGAGGAACACTGTGAGTCTATCATACCAGGCCCTAGGAGCTTGTTTCAAACCATAGAGGGCTTTCCTCAACTTGTACACATGCTTTGGAAGATTTGGATCTGTGAATCCTTTAGGTTGTTCAACATATACTTCCTCATTTAAGTAGCCATTCAAGAAGGCACTTTTTACATCCATTTGGAACAGTTTAAACTTCAAAATACATGCCACTCCAAGCAATAGTCTAATGGACTCAAGGCGAGCTACAAGGGCAAATGTTTCATAAAAGTCAACTCCTTCAACTTGAGTGTATCCCTGTGCTACTAATCTTGCTTTATTTTTAGTAACCACCCATTGTTCATCAGATTTATTCATGTACACCCACTTTGTTCCCATGACATTTATTCCTTCAGGTCTTGGAACCAGTTCCCATACTTCATTCCTCTTGAATTGGCCTAACTCTTCCTGCATGGCATTGATCCAGAACTCATCAGTCAAGGCTTCCTTGACATTCCTAGGCTCAATCTTGGACACAAAACAGCCATGTGAGATCACTTCCCTTGATCTAGTTGTGTCCCCTTTATTTGGGACTCCTATAATGAGATCTTTAGGATGATCCTTCTGAATTCTGATAAAGGGTCCCTTATTAATTTTGTCAGCTTCAGGTACATCTTGAGTGAGTTCACTCTCATTACTTTTGTCTGGGAAATCAGTTGGGGAATCATTTAGGGATGTTTCAACATCGTCTGTGACATCAGTCTGCTGATCATTAACTACAATATTGATAGATTCCATCATTGCTTTTGTTCTGGAATTAAAGACTCTAAATGCTCTGCTGTTTGTTGAGTAGCCTAGAAATAATCCTTCATCACTCTTGGGATCCATCTTCCTTCTTTGTTCACGATCAGTCAAGATATAACATTTACTACCAAACACATGGAAGTATTTCACTGTAGGTCTTCTCCCTTTCTAGACTTCATATAAAGTAGGAGGAGTCTGTAAGACCCTAATTTTGACCCTAAGATCCCTCATGGCATCATATCATTGCGCATTGCATTGCCTCAAGGATCATAGCATCTTGGCTCCTTAACCTTTGGGTGGGACTTGTGTGAGTTAGTTTGAGACCACCAGGCAGGCTTGAATTGTATATTATTGCTTTCCTCATTTTGTTCACTAACCAAAAGCATAAAAATATGTCACTAACATCTTTTGTTTTGTAGCTTGAGCAATCATGTGATTCAAGGCTCCTAGGACGCCCTTATGCATTGATATGGCTAGGTGAAGTTGAAAGCAAGCATGATAATGGTTCACAAATCTCTCAATCATCATACATGCCTCCCAATTATCTCAATTTGTCAATTTGATCAAGATAAACCAAGGGGTTTGAGGCTTGTTTCCCAAGGAAACCCTAATTGAACTGTGCATCAAGTGTGCCTTGCTCATGAAGCAACCTCAACCCATGATCAAATACAATCAAGGGAAGTTTTTTAATTCATCATTTCATGCATATTTAAGGTTATTTGAGTGTCCTCAATCATCAATTCATCAAGATTTGAAGTTTGGACTTGAGAAGTTGATCAGTCAATTCATCTGACTACTTTGAAATCCACTAAGACCTAACTTTTGATGTTTTTGTCAAATGAAGATGACCCCAAGAGAAAAAATGTTATTAAGAACCATATGAACAACTTTCAGGTTCATCAAAAATTGATTTGAATCTTGGAAGGTCATCATCCATTTCAAAACATTGTAGGTCATTTTGACTGAAACCCTAATTTTGGGTCAATTTCCCAAGGACACAACTCCTTCATATTTTATGATTTTGAGTTGGGATCAAATGCATTGGAAATTATAAGATGTCTAATTCATTTCTTATGTTGAACAAATTTTCATAATCATAAAATAAGTACATGTGATAATACCAAACATTATAGGTCACTTTGGACCAAAGTCATTGAAATGTGAAAAAGTCCAACTTCAAGTGCCTATAAATTTCTCATAAAAAATCCAAATGATGAAAAATTTGAGTCAAAATTTATTTTATTGAAAAGATATACAACTTTGATGTTGAAGGTTTCGTCATTTGAAGCTTACATCTGAACACTCAATTGCCATTGCATTTAGGCCTCCCATGCGCCTGTACAGGCCCATGCATGGAGGCTATCATCACACATGCACATGAAATTCACCTTGCTTGCATCAACTTTCACTATAAATAAACATGCTCAGCTTCATTCTAAACCAACCTTAAGGCGCCTTATATGCTGCAGGACTCAATCCTCACCTCACTCAAAAGGAATTTTTGCATTTCACTTCAATTTTTCAGATCCAATTTTCAACTTCCTTGGTTTATTATTGGACTCTAATTCCTTAGCCTAGCCCTATTTCCATCTCAAGAACAAGCTGCTATCAAGAATTGGGAGAGATCGTGCTTCATAGATCTGCACTTCAAAGGTTGCTATCCAAACTTTTCCAATTCGAAACTCACTGATTCTAGCTCATTTCTTGTGTTTGTTGGCTCCTTTAAAGTCCTCTCATAAGAGGCAATTGAATTGTGTATTTAATTTTGTGAATTCATCAAGTTCAGATTGAACACCATGATTTTCTCTTTCTGATTTCTCTTTCTATGAGAGTCTAGAGGAGAAACCAATGGCACAGGGGTGATGTTCATCCCCCCAGCTTTCCAATGATATGAGGATCGCTCGTTTTCATTAAGATTTTTTGACCTGCAACTTCCACAGGAGACGACATGCTCGCCGGAGAAGACGGTGGTGTACACCACCGTCCCTTTGCCAGATTTGATATGGACCGTTTGATTGCATCTCCAGATCTAATCACAACCTTCAAATGTTATGACCTTTTTTAATTCAATATGTTTCTCAGTTGACTAAAGCCTATGATGATCGCGCGCATGAGGATCCTTGGATGTGCCACCTCATTTAATGAGGTTGATCCAACGTGCCAGGCTTTTTTCCAATTTCTGATTTTCTATTTTATTTTCTTTTATTTCATTTTATTTCAAAAATTCATATCTCTTTCATTTTTAATCCAAAAAATATGGGACCAATTGCATTATTTTCCTTTTTAATTCTAGTTTTTGAAAATGATTTTTAATATTTTTTATTTTGTCATTTGATATTTTTTGTGAATTTTCTCTTTTCTGATTATTTTTAATTCATTTTAAATAGTTTCCAATATTCAAAAAATGAAAAAATATTTTCTTAACCTCTTTGAACGATGATGAATCTATGAAAAATATTCTCATCAATTTATTAATTGATTTGAGATTTATTTGATATTTTAGTTCAATTAGGTTACTTTTTATTCATTTTTAATTGTTTAAAAATAGTTTCTGGTTTCTAAAAATGCTGAAATTTTTTGTCAAACTTTGTTTGACCTTGTTGAACTTAGGATGATCTATTTGGACTTTTCCAAGTTGATTTGAAATGGATTTGAAGTTTGACCTTTAATTGTTTATTTTAATTCAAGTATTATTTTAATTCTCAAAAATGCCAAAAATATTTTATTTGTTCCTTGACTTCTAACCTTCATTTTGCTTATGTTTACCATTGATTGACTTTGATTCTATTCATGTTTGATTAATGTGTGTTGGATATCTCATTTGAATTTCAATTCATGTACATTCTTATTCATCTTCTTCTTCATCTTTTTTCTTTTTGATCAATGAGTTAAAGATTGGTGGTTAGCCTTGACATATGAGAGGCTTAACCTTCCTTGATTCAAATCTAATTCATCTTGATCATAGATCAAGTGAACGGCTTTGCATTAAGGATAGGTTGCTTCTTGGTCAAGCAAAAAACCTAAATTAATACAAGATCATTCTTCTTTTCTTTTGGCATGGAAAGTTGTAGGAGCTTGGCTTACTTGTCATAGTCTCTAACTTGTGTTTGTTACCTATAGTTTTATTGACCGACCTCAGATAGGTGTGACTACTACATTAGTCCACTTACGATTGCTTAACATAGCGCTAAATTGCCTTATGGCACACTAACACTAACCAATGACCATTAACTTTTAATTCAAGTCATTTAATTCTTGCAATTTACTTTTATGCAATTTAATTTCTTGTTCATTATTCATTTGCTTTTTCCCTTTGCTCACTTGAGCTCATGTTTATGTTAATGCAATTTGCCTTTTGCTCACTTTAGCACATAATTGTGTATATACTATTGTGCTTGTTTTGTTTTGATTGTGTGAACCAAATGCAAATGGACAAAAGGACTTAGACTTTAGGACCTATACCTATTCAAAAAATTGAGTCAAAGAGCAACTAGACCTCATGCCTTTAGAATGCTTAATCTTGAAGAAGGCTTGGAAAGGACTTAATCTCCAAGCTCACTCTTGTCCATTCTTTATTTGTATTGTGGAACTTTTTGATTTGTGTGTTCTTGTGTGCTAGGGATCCCAAACTTGCTAAGTAGAAGAACCATTGTCATGAGCATACAAAGTGAGAGATACAAAAGCCATTGGAAGATTCCTAGGAGCTTGATTGATTGTGTGCTTGATTGCTTGAGTGATTTGCTTATTGCTTGCTAATTCCAAAGGAAAGGGAATAACTTGGATCATCACTATGATCTCAAGAAGGGAACTCCATTGTGGTTTTATTTCTTCTCCTTCATCTTTGCATGTTTAGGACCTTAGCCATTCTTCTTCTTCCCTCTACTCTAACCCAAGCCAAACTTTTGTGCAATTATTAACATTGTTTTCAAAATTAGAAACCTAAGCACTATACTTTTGATTTTTCAAATTTCCTTTCATAACACTTATTTTGAATTGAATCCTAAGTCAACTTTGACCTTTTTGGTGAATACTTTTCATTGGTAAATACAACTCACTCAATTGTTTTTGTGGTTTCAATGGCCACTTTTTGCCAAAGCTTTTCATAAACATTAGCTATTAGGTTTGAGTTATCTTAGTGAATGATATAATACTCACCTGTATCCTTAGTGATGGACTATAAGTCTTCCATGCTTATTATAGGGTTAACCTCCTCACTAGCATGTTTAAGCTCTCCTCACATGGTGGATTTGTGGTTTTAGGTTGAGTTTTCTCCCTTTGATAACAAAAGACCTTTAAGGCTTTTGACCAATTAATTCACCAACTTCTTTTGAGATTTTTACCCCGAACTACGAGGTTTTGATCCTAATCTTTTTTAAGATGATACGTAGGCAATGAGTTTATCCATTCAAACACAAAAATTGTAAATAATTTGTACATTCTTCTCTCATCTCCCCAATCATGTTTACACACATAATTTTCACAAATACCAACCTACCTTATACCATTGGTAAAAAGGGCTCCCTTAGAGTACTAAGGATGTTTTGGGTGCTTAAAACCTTCCCATTGCATAACCAACCCCCTTACCCAGATCTCTGATATTTTTATTAGTTTTTGATTTGATAAAACTTCTCGATTTTTGTTCTCTTTCTAACCTTTCCTTTGGATAAATAGAAGTGCAGTGGCGACTCGAATTGTATGATTTACTTTTGATATAGTCAATAAATCTAAAGGTAACGAATACCCCGCTACCGAAAAGTGGCGACTCTGTTGGGGAATCATTTGCCTAGTGGGTTTTGCCTACTTTTCATCTTTGTTGTATTGTATTGTATATTATTTGTGGCATATTTTTGTGCAAATTTGGGATTAATGTATTATTTGTAATGTATGAATTGCTTGGTATATCATTTGCTTGTGTGCTTGGTGGTCTTTTGTGATATGAGTTCTATACCCGAACTCGAGTGCACTTATGATAGGAGAATGGCATAGTCTTGTTGACTTGTGTGGAGTTATTCCTTAGCAAGTTGACTTGCAAGCCCATTCACTTGGTGCAGGTTATGTTGGGATCAATAATGTCACACGAGTAGTCGTGGTTAGGCATTACCCTTTCCAATATACTCCTTAGAAGCCAAGGACCTTAGTTTACCATGCCCATCTTGGCCTGTTTTTTAGGACGTAGTGCGAAGGTTGTTCAAGTGTAAGATTTGATACAATTGTTACGCGATACTACACTCACAAGAGTCTCTCTTGAGAATATTTTTGGAATACGAGTAGTCGTTTATCCGATAATATCCGAAAGATGGGATGATGACTATGGGAACCTCTTGTAGAACATGATTGACAGGTTTAACCATAGTACACTCCCTTTGGGTGGTTCTTAACCAAGACTCCATGCTTGTGACTTGCAACAAACCATTGATTCATGGCTGATCCGTTCTTGTACATCCTTAATATCAATGGAACTTGGGTGTTGATAAGGTGTAAACCATAATCCACCAAAATGGATGATTGATATTAAGGATGACTTGATCCATCCCATGACCTTTGTGTGGTGTGATTTGCTTGATCCTTGAGTGTGATTGTTGCATCCATGCATTCATGCATTCATACACATCCATATCATCAACAATGAGAAAATTTTCAAGGAACTTAAGAGGTCTATTTGCAAATTTTTAGACATGGATAGACAAAGAAGGAATACGAAGAAGTACAGTTTCAGACAACCCGACTTTAAAGAGTTAAGGAGTTTGACATCCTATGTATTAAATCCCTTGGAGTTCAAGGCTCGTCATGGGAAGCTTCTGTCTATTCTTGCTACTCAGGTGGATGAAGGCTTGATGAGTGTATTGGTGCAGTTCTATGATCCCTTGTACCATTGCTTCACATTCCCGGATTTCCAGCTTTTGCCTACGGTTGAGGAGTATGCCTATCTTGTGGGTATACCTATTCTAGATTAGTTGTCGTTCAGTGGCTTGGAGAGGATCCCTACTTCTCAAGAGATTGTTGATTTGTTGCATATAGATGAATCCATTATTGGTGCTCATATGACTACCAAAGGTGGAATTCAAGGTCTCCCATCTGATTTCCTCATTGCTCAAGCTACTATGTATGGGAAGGCCATGAGAGAGGACGCCTTTGAGGCCATATTTGTACTTCTCATCTATGGGCTAGTGTTATTCCCCAACATCGACAAGTTTGTGGATGTGAACGCTATTAGGATTTTCTCTACTCTTAATCCCATTCCGACTCTGTTGGGTGACACTTATTTCTCTTTGCATATGAGGAATGCAAAGGGTGGTGGTACCATTGTATGTTGTTTTCCTCTATTGTACAAGTGGTTTATTTCGCACTTGCCACGGACGGTCACCTTCAAGGAGAACAAAGGATGTCTATGGTGGTCCACGAGACTTATGTCTCTCACTAATGATGATATCTTTTGGTATAACCGTGTATACGATGGTGTGCAGATTATTGACTCTTGTGGTGAATTCTCCAATGTGCCTCTTCTTTGTACATGCGGTGGGATTAACTACAATCCTGTTTTAACATGTCGTCAGCTTGGGTTCCCCTTAAAGGATAAACCTAATAACATTCTGTTAGAAGGTGTGTTCTTTCAAGAGGGTAAAGATCCCCAAAACTTGAAGGGCAGGATGGTCCGTGCTTGGCGCAAGATTCATAGGAAGGGAAGGAAAGAGCTTGGTCCGAAGAATTGTATTGCTTTGGAAACCTACACCTCGTGGCTGAGGAGGAGAGCTTCGAGTACCTTATGCCTTATGATTATCCAAGACCTACACCTATGGTTGTGGGTGGGCCTTCAACCCTCCTTGACCAAGGAGTAGAGGAGTTGAGAGACGAAGACCTTTCACGTGCTTGGATCCATGAGCGAGAGGAGCTACTTCAGCAACTTAGAAATAAGGATGCGTTGATAGAGTTTCTGGAGCATTAGGTTATCGATGAGCCTGATGATGTGGTGACTTTTCTTCTTCCTCAGTCTTCCAGGTTTTGGAAGAGGAAGTACGATCGACTCACCAAAGAGAAGGCAGATATGGAGGCAACCTATGAGCGAGAGGTGAAGAGGCTTCGTGCAGCTTATCTTCCAGTCTCGAGAGCTTTGGACGATTGTTTCTAGGGTTCCATAGGATGTTCATTTTCCTTGTCTCTTGTATGGTATTTGGTTACCAAGATTGTACTTCGTTGGTGTAAAATTTGTCCAGATTATTATTGATATGATATTTCCATATATGTCTAAATGATTAATATTTTACAAATATTTGCAAATAGAACTCTAAAAGTTCCTCTGATAAAAAAATAAATCATATGCACAAGCATTGCATGCATCATGTGCATAAGCTGGTTTTGCTCCAGGCTTCTTGTTCAGTGGTCTAACTCTGTGTTCTTCATTTATTTTGAAGACAAGCTGACGCACCGATATTACACCAGAGCCAACTCATCAAGACTAATGGATCACCTAGAACAAGAGAATAGAGAATTGAATGAGGAAGTGGCAAGATTGACTGCCCTGATGGAGTCTTTCTTGGCCGCCCAAAGCCAGTCTTCTCCAACGCCTTCAACTCCTCCCCAGAGGACAGTTATTTCTGAGATTGCTTCCTCGACAGTGCCTGCTGCTAGAGCTCACTTTGCACCCACTACTATGCCAGCCGGGTTTCCCTAGGGGATGCCCGCGAACTTTGTGCCAGAGGGTCTCGCCCCAATGTTTGCTTCTTTGCCGGCATCTAGCCCGGTCCTTGCGGTGCCACCTCCAGTCGTGCATACTATGCCGAGAGTAGATGACACCATCTATCACTCTGAGCCATCTGAGGGCCCAGACGTGTATGAGAAAATGGATGCTATGAATGATCAGTTCCTTGAGCTTTGCAAGGAACTCAAAACTCTCAGAGGAAAGGACCTCTTTAGCAAATCTGCTGCTGAGGTTTGCCTGGTTCTTAATGTCAAGATTCCTGTCAAATTCAAAGTGCCTGACTTTGAAAAGTACAAAGGAAACACTTGCCCGCTCAGCCATTTGGTTATGTATGCACGAAAAATTTCAACTCAGACCGACAATGATCAACTCCTAATCCACTATTTCCAGGACAGCTTCTCCGGTGCCGCTTTGAGATGGTACATGGGCCTGGATAGTGTGAACATCCGCTTCTTCAACGACCTTGGCGAAGCCTTCGTCAAGCAATACAAATATAACGTTGATATGGCTCCCGATAGGGACCAACTGAGGGCCATGTCCTAGAAGGATAAGGAAACTTTTAAGGAGTACGCCCAAAGGTGGAAAGAATTGGCTGCACAGATCGTGCCTCCGCTAGAAGAGAAGGAGATGACCAAGATCTTTCTAAAGTCCTTGAGTTCATTTTATTATGAGTGGATGATTGCTAGCGCTCCTTCTGACTTCACCGAGATGGTGAATATGGGGATGCGTCTAGAAGAAGGAGTTAGGGAAGGGCTCCTGACTAGAGAAGAAGGCTCTTCTGCCAAACGTTATGGGGCGTTTGCAAAGAAGAAAGATGGTGAGGCACATGCTGTGACCTCCCATGTTAAATCTAGAAAACCCTTTGTGAGGAGGAAGACCGTGCGTCCCTCCGGTAATCAGCACCAGGTGGCTCATATAACACCTGTTTTCAGAGAGAATCCGCAATATCAGCATCATAATCAGGACCAGCAACAACAACATCAACAATATCAGCAACAACAACACCGTCCTCAACAGCGGGCCTACCAACCTCGAAACAACAATCAGACCAGTACAAGTTATGATAGGAAAAGGGTCACTTTTGATCCTATTCCGATGACCTATGTAGAGCTATATCCTTCTTTAATTGAAAGGAAACTGATCACTCCACGTGACCCACCTGCTATACCTACCAACCTTCAGTGGTGGTATAAGCCTGAGCTTCATTGTGTTTATCATTCCAGTGCTCCCGGACATGATGTGGAGAACTGTTACCCATTGAAGACCAAGGTTCAAGACCTTGTGAGAAGCGGTATCTTGTTTTTCGAGGACGTAGGTCCTAACGTGAAGAAGAACTCATTGCCCGAGCATGGGAAATCTGTTGTCAACATGGTTCAGGGTTGCCCTGGCAAATATAAGGTCCGATATGTCAGCCATATCCGACAATCTTTGGTCGAGATGCACAGACTGTTGTGTGAATACAGTCACTACGAGCATGACCATGACAGTTGCCATGTTTTCACTGTCAATTAGAGGGGATGTCGTCAAGTTAGAAAAGACATCCAAGAAATACTGGAAGAAGGTGTAATTGAGATACTTCAGAATCGTGATGAGGATGATGAAGTTAATGTGATATCACCTGTATTCAGGATACCTGAGCTTGTTGTCGTCCGATACGATGGTAGCAAGCAAAAGGCTTCTCCTACTCTCATAATAAAGCCAGTTGGCCCTGTGCCTTACTCTTCTAACAAAGTTGTTCCCTATGGTTATAATGCTATTGCATTGGAAGATGGGAAGGAGGTGCCCCTACCCTCCACTTTTGTTGTAAATATTACTGATGTCAGCGGTTTGACCCGTAGTGGTCGTGTATTCTCGGCGCCGCCGAAACCCCAAGCTGACACCAGAAGAGCTGATACTGCTGATAGTGATGTTCGTCCTGTGGGAAATTCTTCCAATTCTCCGAATCCGGCACTTGCTGTTAATAGACTTGTCGATGCTGTTAGAACTCCTGTCCCTGCTGGCCAGAATGGCATGATTAAAGAGGCCTGTGATGAGATGCTGAGGCTCATTGTAGCAGGGTAATCATTACCACTAGAGATATTGACTAAATCCAAGGTAAACCATACAAGTCGAGTCGCCACCGTACTTCTATTTATCCAAAGGAATGGTTAGAAAGCGAACAAAAACCTAAAAGTTTTATCGAATCAAAAACTAGTAAAAATGTCAGAGATCTGGGTAAGGGGGTTGGTTATGCAATGGGAAGGTTTTAAGCACCAAAAACATCCTAGGTACTCATAGGGAGCCCTTTTCATAAGTGTTGTTCTAGTCTAAAGGGTGTAGGTATATCTAAAGTACTATTTACTAAAAGGAAGGTTAAAAGAAAATGACTCGCAAGGATGTCGCATCCACTGCCTACGTATCTCATCTGAGTATGAGAATCAGAATCTTCGTAGCTCGGCTACCTATGGGTTAAAGAGAAGTGTGCTCGGTAAGACGTCGCGTCTTATGCCTACGTATCTCATCTGGAATGAGAATCAGAGCAAAATGTAGTTCGACTAACTACGAGAACAAGGGTCTCGATTGCAACTAGGGAAAGAGAAAGGGAAGGTCTCGATCGCAACGAGGGCGAGAGAAAAGAATCGCAGCAAGGGCGAAAGCAAACAAGGATTAGTTGTTAGTCGTCAGTCAAACTCGGCAAGACATCGCATCTCGTGCCTACTTATCTCATTTGGACATGAGAATCAGAGTTGTCGTAGTTCGACTAAACTAGGGGTTAAGGATTGCCATCTGAACATGGACTTACAAAAGAGGGCACCAACTGTGTCAAAGGAAAGTGGGCAATGCGTTCACGTCCTAGCAGTAGGTGTCGCAACTCGCTGAATCGAGTCTTAGGCAGTTACCTCTTTGCAATAGAACGGACTGACATGCCATAAGATCGGAGAGGCATGGAAGGTCTAAAAGTGGGGAAGCTCTACTCTAGAGTTTTCATGCAATATGGACCTATGTGTTAGGATTTACAAAGGGGAACATCTACCTAATGTTAGCATGCAAAGAATAAGGGAATTCTACCTATGTTATCATACAAAGGGTTCTACCTAATGGGTGCTACCTAAACGGAACAAGAGTCGACGGGTGGAACGCGAAGAGGAGTTACGGATAAGTGTAGATGGTGATGCCTGAGGCAAACGACTTACAGGTAGATGGCGATTCCTGAGGTAATAGACTTACAAGAGGATGGATGAATGCGTGCTGGTTCTGTTAAGTTTTGAAAATGATTACTCGACGTTGGATCGAGCTTTTGATCTTATTTTGAAATCGTTATCGGATGTTCGTTTTAATTCTTGTATTAAAAGGTGACTAAAGAAATAAAGAAATAAATATTATACACTTTATGGGAGAGGGGGTACATTTGTTATGAATGGGGATTGTTCATGGCAAACAAACAATAAGAATATATGCCTCATACATCATACAAGTAGGCAACAATTATCAATCAGATCGGATAAATAAAAAATATATAATCAAACCAAAGAATCAAATAATGGAGCATTTAAACAATGCATGGGAGTATGAACATGTTAAATAATCAAGCAATAGAAAGCATGAATGAGAGAAACAAGTATAAAAGATAACAGATGAATCAAACAGATGAAAATATGCACACGAAGGGTCCACTGAATAATTTAATTAGGAAATGAGGTAAGGACCAAATAAAATCAAGGTAAAAGGCCTCTAATACATGTCATATGATATGAACGAGGGAGGATCAAAAGATCTCTTCAATTGCCATAAGCAATCCCTAAGTCAGACATCGATCATAAAGAAGTCAACTGAAAATTCAAGTCAACTTAAAAAATAACAAATAAATAGCAAATTAATCAAGAAAATTATGAAAAATTAAACTAAATAAGGTGGGGTCAGGATATCATCATCCCCCCAAAAATATTTTAAAAATAATGAAAATTGGCACGTGAATTAATTAAAACAAAACATAGGTCAAACCAAAAGTCAATTAATAAGACTAGGTTAGAAATAAATCAAGAATAAATAGTAAATTAATCAAGAAAATTATGAAAACTTAAACTAAATAAGGTGGCATCAGGACATCATCATCCCCCAAAAAGATTTTAAAAATAATGAAAATTTGCACGTGAATTAATTAAAACAAAACATAGGTCAAACCAAAAGTCAATTAATAAGACTAGGTTAGAAATAAATCAAGAATAAATAGTAAATTAATCAAGAAAATTATGAAAAATTAAACTAAATAAGGTGGGGTCAGGATATCATCATCCCCCAAAAAGATTTTAAAAATAATGAAAATTTGCACGTGAATTAATTAAAATAAAACAGAAGTCAAATTAAAAGTCAACCAACCAAACTAGATCAAAACTAAATCCAAAATAAATTGAAAATGTGAAATAAAATTCCAAGAAAAGGTCAGGTTGACCATGAGACAGTGGTCGAGCTTCATCCCAAAAATCAAATGCTAACAATAATTTTAAGTCATAAAAATAAAATCAATAAAAAAAGTGTGTTAAAATGGACCATTTAGAATAAATAATTAAAATAAAATATTAATATTACAAAATACGAAAATAAAAATTATATAAAATTAAGTAAAACGTTAAGAAAAGTTAAAAATATTTTTGGGTAGTTTTATGGACGAAGAAAATATTTTAAATAAGAAAAAGAAATATGAAAACGGAAGGATTAATGGTGATGAACATGGTAAGCAAGCATATATATATATCAAAACATGGCCATGGAAGAGATGATTACCTAATGGAAAATAGAAGTGGAATGGAATCTGATATGTGATGAAGCTTTGCCTCCTTGCCACGAAATTCCCATGCTCCTTTAGGGTTAGGGTTTCAGCTTCTTAAATAGGGTGGATTAGGTGTTCTCATGGGCTTTTTAATAAGTGATTTATCCATAAGAATTAAAGTGTGAAGTGAGGTGTAAAATGTTGTTACTTTGGGCCAAACTTAAGTGAATGGATGTCCAATGCATGGCCAAAAGAGGTAAAAAACATGACTGATTTGTGCAGCATGCTTAGAAAATCTGATTGGGCCAGCCAGGCCCAAAATCTGCCTAGAAAATCAAGTCATGGTGCCCATATTAAATGAACGTATCTCTCAAACCATGGATCTAAATGAGATGATTCCAAAAGGATGTGAAAGAGGACATGGCAAGGTACAATTGCTGTGAAGAAAGTATTTTCAAATAATGCCTTGAAGTGCAAGAAAACTGGCTAAGAAGTCTTGACAAATTTTGACTAAGCATAACGTTCTCAATTCTAATCCAAATGGAGAAAACTTTATATCTCTAGAAATCTTGGAACAAGAGGAACAACTTTCATGTTGGAGAAATTTTCAAATGGAGCTTTTATCTTGATGCAAAATGGGCTTAAAGTGAGTGCAACGATCATGAAAACTTGCCCTAAATGGAAAGTCAACCATTTCCAAATTAAGTAACTTTTCAAATTCCTGATTAAATGATGAATCCATGATCCAACCTTGATCAAATTTCACATGTAGGATCCCCTAGGCATGGATTTTGATATTCCACTCTCAAAATGTCAGGAGTTGACTTTTCTGGCCCCACAGTTGACTTTTCCCAAACTGTCTGATTCACGATTCCATTGATCAATTCAAGCATTTCTAGCTCAAATAAAGAGCTGATTTTTTGTATGTAGACCCTTGTGGACATATGGAGGGCCGTGGAAAAGAGTTTCACCCAAAGAATCAAAAATAAACTGATTTTATACCAAACCCTAGTTTTAGGGCAAAATGATCAGGAACTGATTGCACTGATTGCCAATGGATCTTTCTGAGATAATTGTGAATCTTCCTAGGCCAAGATGCCTCTCTAGTCATGACATGGATGAGCTCCTCTACTTCTAACCAAACATTTCCTGTTGCAGGTAGCCATGAAACCTAAATTTTTGATTAAATCCAGATGAACACTCTGATAGCTTTGAATCCTTCACTGATGAACTAAGGACCATAATAAGATACTTGGACCCCCCTGAGACCCTTGAGACTTGTATACTTAGAAAATGAAGTCCAATTCTCAATATTGCTTTGTGTGGGATCCTTCTGTTAAGGAGTGATCGATCAAAACCTGATATCCATGTCACTAATGCAGTATGCAATGAGTATGACCTAATATGATGCTAATGAATTGTAAAACATAATCCCATGCTTCCAGGAAAAATGAAGGGTAAATTTTGGGGTATTACACTCATCAAAAGGAGTGAATACAATATTGTAGATCAGCTGCTACAAACGCCTTCGAAGATATCAGTGCTGTCTTTGTTGATGAACTTTGAGCCACACCGAGAAGCTTTGTAGACGGTGTTGGACGTGGCGTATGTAGATCACGGTGTCACCATAGAACAATTTGATAGCATTGTTGCAAATATTACTGCTTGTAACAATCTGAGTTTCTGTGATGCTGATCTCCCCGAGGAGGGAAGAGACCACAATTTGGCACTTCACATCTCCATGAACTACAAGGATGATGCCATGTCTAATGTGCTGGTAGACACTGGATCATCACTGAATGTGTTGCCATAGTCCACTCTTGCTAGACTGTCATACCAGGGGCCTCCCATGAGGCAAAGTGGAGTGGTCGTCAAAGCTTTTGATGGATCCCGCAAGACTGTGATTGGCTAGGTTGAGCTCCTAGTCAAGATAGGACCTATTGATTTCCAGATCACTTTTCAGGTCATGGATATTCACCCATCATATAGCTGTTTGTGGGGCAGACCATGGATTCACGAGGCAGGCGCCGTGGCATCCACCCTACACCAAAAATTAAAGTTCATCAAATACAAAAGGTTGGTGGTGGTAGGGGGAGAGAAGGCTCTCTTGGTTAGCCATCTATCTTCCTTTTCTTATATTGATGCCGAGGATGAAGTTGGGGCGCCGTTCCAAGCCTTGTCTATTGCTGAGCCTTCTAAGAAAGGAACTTCGTCATTTGCGTCCTACAATGATGCTAAGTTGGCCATTGAGCATGGTGCAACTACTGGTTTAGGACAAATGATTAAGCTGGAAGACAATAAACCCCGGGTTGGCATAGGGTACTCTTCAGGAACTTTCAACGAGCACGTTCTGTTTTAGAGTGGTGGTTTTATCCACACGGTTGAAGATCAGGAAGTTGCTGTTGTTGTGGAAGATGATGCAGAGGAGGATTCTGGCAACTTTGTCATCCCATGAGGGGTCTGCAATAACTGGGTCGTTGTTGATGTTCCAACAATTGTCCATAAGTCCACGTAATGTTCATTTTTGTTTAAAAACCCTTTTCCCATGCCAAAAGGAGAAGTGATGACATTGTTGGCACATAAAAACAATGATATTCATTCAATAAATTCATGTTAAATGTTTGTTTTCCCAAATTATTTTCACTTTTTGCTTTTTGCATGAAACTGGAGATCACATAAAACCCTAAAAATAGAATAAAATCAATCTTTTCATCTGCATAATGATTTGCCTTGTTTGAATTCTAAAATCTCTTTTATATCCAAAATCATTATGTAGGTTGATCAAACCCATTGAACATAATGATCCAACACCATCTCCCAACTTTGAGTTCCCTATAGAGACTTGAATAAAGCTAGTCCGAAAGATGATTTTCCTCTACCACATATTGATATACTGGTAGATAATACAACTAAATTCAATGTCTTATCATTTATGGACAGATTTTCCGGATATAATCAGATCAAGATGGCACTCGAGGATATGGAGAAGACAACATTCATCACACCTTGGGGAACATTCTGTTATCGAGTGATGCCCTTCGATTTGAAGAATGCCGGAGCCACGTATTAACGAGCTATCACTACCTTGTTTCATGATATGATGCACAAGGAGATCGAGGTATATGTTGATGATATGATTGCAAAGTCGAGAACGAAAGTGGAACATGTAGAGCACTTGTTGAAGCTTTTTCAACGTTTGAGGAAGTATAAGCTTCGTCTGAATCCGAACAAGTGTACATTTGGAGTCAGTTCCGGCAAGTTATTAGGCTTTATTGTCAGTGAGAGAGGTATTGAAGTTGATCCTACCAAGGTCAAAGCAATACAAGAGATGCCTACACCCAAAACTGAGAAGCAAGTCCGAGGTTTTCTTGGTCGCTTGAATTATATTTCCAAATTTATATCCCACATGACTGCCACATGTGCGCCAATATTCAAGCTCCTCCAGAAAGATCAGCATCATGATTGGACCGAGGATTTCCAGAAGGCCTTTGACAATATTAAATAGTATCTGTACGAGCCTCTTATTCTGTCTCCGCCTGTGGAAGGAAAACCCTTGATTATGTATCTGACAGTTCTTGAAGACTCTATGGGTTGTGTACTGGGTCAGCAAGATGAATTAGGGAAGAAAGAATATGCTATATACTATCTGAGTAAGAAGTTTACTGATTGTGAGTCTTGATACTCAATGCTTGAGAAAACATGTTGTGCTTTGGCTTGGGCTGCTAAGCGCTTACGCCAGTATATGTTGAATCATACAACTTGGTTGATATCCAAAATGGATCCAATTAAGTATATCTTTGAGAAGCCTACTTTAACTGGGAGGATTACCCGTTGGCAGATGCTGTTGTCTGAGTATGATATTGAGTATCGAGCTCAAAAAGCTATTAAAGGTAGTATCTTGGCTGACCACTTGGCACATCAACCAATTGAGGATTATCAGTCAGTTCAGTACGACTTCCCAGATGAGGAGATTTTGTATTTGAAAATGAAAGATTGCGATGAGCCTACGCTCGATGAAGGGCCAGAGCCTAGTTCCCGATGGAGCATGGTATTTGATGGCGCTGTAAATTAATATGGAAATGGTATTGGGGCAGTGATTATTACTCCTCAAGGCACACATTTTCCTTTTACAACAAGGCTAACTTTCAAATGCACGAATGATATGGCGGAGTATGAGGCCTGTATTATGGGATTGGAAGAATGTATTGATCTTAGGATCAAGCATCTTGATGTTTATGGTGATTCGGTCCTTGTTGTTAATCAGATTAAGGGTGAATGGGAGACGAATCAGCCTGGTCTCATCCCATATAGAGATTACGCGAGAAGGATTTCAACGTTCTTTATTGAGGTTGACTTCCATCATATTCCTCGAGATGAGAATCGGATGGCAGATGCGCTTGCTACACTTGCTTCTATGATTGTGGTGAAATTCTGGAATGAAGTCCCCAATATCACTATGACGCGCTTGGATAGACCAACTCATGTATTTGCAGTGGAAGAAGTAAAAGATGATAAGCCATGGAATTATGACATCAAATGTTTTCTTCAGAGTCAGATTTACCCGCCTGGGGCATCTGTTAAAGATAAGAAGACTTTGAGGAGATTATCAGGCAGATTCTACCTCAATGGCGATGTGCTTTATAAGAGGAATTTTAACATGGTTCTGCTCAGATGCGTGGATAGACAAGAAGCAGACCTGTTGATGACTGAAGTCCACGAGGGTTCATTTGGTACTCATTCCAATGGACATGCCATGGCAAGGAAGATGTCGAGAGCATGCTACTATTGGCTGACAATAGAGTCTGACTGCTCCAACTACGTGAAGAAATGCCATAAGTGTCATATTTATGCGGATAAGATTCATATTCCCCCGACACTTCTGAATGTGATTTCCTCACCATGGCCTTTCTCCATGTGGGGAATTGACATGATTGGCATGATAGAGCCAAAAGCGTCCAACGGTCACAAATTTATTCTCGTAGCAATTGATTACTTCACCAAATAGGTTGAAGCGGCGTCGTATGCGAACGTGACCAGGCAGGTGGTTATGAAATTTATCAAGAATCAACTCATATGTCGTTATGGTGTGCCAGACAAGATCATTACTGATAATGGATCTAACTTGAACAACAAGATGATGAAAGAGCTTTGTAGTGAGTTCAAGATTGCACATCATAATTCTTCTCCTTATAGACCCAAGATGAACGGGGCTGTTGAAGCTGCTAATAAGAACATCAAGAAGATTATCCAGAAGATGGTTGTTACGTACAAAGATTGGCATGAGATGCTGCCATTTGCTTTGCATGGATATCGTACATTTGTCCGCACTTCAACATGGGCAACCCCTTTCTCTATTGTTTATGGTATGAAGGCTGTGCTCAAGTAGAGGTGGAGATCCCATCAATGTGAGTCTTGATGGAAGCCAAGTTGACTGAGGCTGAATCGGTTCAGAGTCGTTATGACCAACTGAATCTGATTGAAGAAAAGAGATTAACTGCCATGTGCCATGGTCAGTTATATCAGCAAAGGATGAAGAAATCCTTTGATAAGAAGGTCAAGCCTCGTGTGTTCCGAGAAGGTGACCTTGTGCTCAAGAAAGTCTTGTCTTTCGCGCCCGATTCCAGGGGCAAGTGGACTCCAAACTATGAAGGTCCATATGTTGTTAAGAGAGCCTTTTCAGGCGGTGCCTTGATACTTATAACTATGGATGGGGAGGATTTCACTCATCCTGTGAATTCAGATGCAGTCAAGAAATATTTCTCCTAAAATAAAAATAGAATAGCTCGCTAAGTTGAAAACCCGAAAGGGCGGCTTAGGCAAAAATGAGCGCCTCGGTGGATTGAAAACCCGAAAGGGCGATCCAGGCAAAAGTTAGAGACATAAAAAAAATGAATATGTATATCCCGCTAGATTGAGTACCTCACCCTGGGGAAATCTAGGGAAAATTAGGGATTTGGCAAGTAACTGCATCCTGACAAGACTTTGTTCTACAACTGTCATCTGTCAGAGACTCTCGCTCAGTCATCATCAACTGAAGCTTCAAATACTTTAAATTCAGAGTTGGTGGAGAAATGGTCATTATGTTCAATGTAGCCCTTTTCCAATATATATTACCAATTTCAAATTTGTAAAAATCCATGGAGTCTTGCCATTTGCAGACTACCATTCCATCAAATAAATTTGAGCCTTTATCCGATTCTTTGCACTCTTATTTGTTTCTGTTCAACAAATGTTTGCATGTTTTAATTGATAAATATCATTGTTTTAAATAAATAAAATTTTCATAAATTGTTTTTAAACAAAGTTAACATTCACAAAGGACTGAAAAGGATAAATTGGGACATCTTCAGTGCTCTCCCAAGGATAGTATGATCTCCGAAAGGGTTAGACATTTGTTCTTGTTCCTAGCATACTTGTATCCTCTTCATCATCTCTCAGGTTGTCTCCTCCATGAGCACAGAAGAAGATTTTGCATCACCAAATTCCCCAGGGAATCTGGAGCTTTGGTCCTGATTTGTTTAGAGGAATATGTTTGTAACACCACCCAGAGAGTGTGGAACTTGGCCTCAGCCATCTGATTCCCCTGAGAGTCTGGAGTCTGGTCCTAATCTTCTGGCTCCCCGGTGAAGCTGGATCTAGCATTTGTGTTATCAATTATATGATTGTCATACCTTGTGTGGATTGACCTAAAATCCCTTATAGATTGATAAATCGATATGCTATCTTTTTGAGGAAATTGGAAATCCCATGCAGATTGAGCATTTGGTTTGTAGTTTATCTCTTGTGGATTCGCCTACATTAATCTCCAGCAGGTTTGCCTCTTGTTCATCCTCAGCAGGGTTGTTCGTCTTAGACCTCCCCGGTCTGCTCACCAGCAGGTTATCTCCAGCCGGGCGCCTACAGGTTGTTCCTAGTTCAGCTTTATGAGGAATTGTGTTTGGATATTTGGAACTTTTGTTTGGTGGTTATTCCCCACAGAGTTTCATCTCTCTCCTTGATAATTTCCCTAGTAGAGTTGTTTCTACGATGGATCTTATTCGTGCTTAGCTTCCCCAGCTAAAGCTTTGCCTGATTTTTCAGTTTGACGTTGGAACGTCGTGGAAGATGTGTTGATTCCTCCCCCAGCGGAGTGATTGGTTCTCCTTCTCCGTAGCAAAGATATTTCCTTTTGTGGTTAGAAGTGAATGTTATTTGATGTGCTTCTGTTTGGTGGTTGTTCCCCACAAAAGTCTACATTACCCTTGATAACATCCCCAGTAGATTTCTCCTCTAACTGATCTTATCCTTGTCTCTGCGTACTGTTGGAAGATCCCCAGCTTTGGTGATTGTGATCCCCGACTTTTTTCCAACAGCAGTCTCTGATCCCCGGTGATCCTGCTTGTTTCTCTAGCAGTGATCTTTGGCCCCGACAGTGGCTTCGCTCAATCCTCAGCATTGGCTTTTATCCTCTGCAGAGATCAATGTTTCATAGCTTTCTCTTTTGAGATGTAATACCAGATGTCCGTCCATTGATTCTTGGACCTGTTTGTGTTAGATATGTCTGTTTGTCAGCATTAATCATACATAAACCACGCATATACATGTATAAGTTTAACATGCAGATATTCATGTTGCATTTTTTGCCATATATCTTTGTTTGTTATCTCCTGCTATTTGGTGATATATTTTCCCCAAAGCAGATGTTTGTGTCTGATCTCTCCATATAGAGTCAGCCCCATAGGCAGAAAGTGTCTATCCTTTCTTCCATATCCCCCACTGAGTTATGTCCTCGTGGATGATTGTTATTTCAGTTTCCTCCCAAAATATGTATTGGGATGGAATTACTCCTCTGAGTTATATCCTTATTGGGTTGAGTCTTGTTTCATTTTGTCTTTCTAGTTTGTTCCTAGATTGACTCCTCTTGTTATTTCCCATGCACTTCCCCGTAGTTTAGATGCATGATTACTCAGTAACCAGTAATTATCCATCTTTTCCCCGGCGGAGTTGCTGTGGCCTTCTACCCTGTAACCGGTAGTTATAAGTCCTATTTCTGTGGTTTTCCACCCAGTAGCCGGTAGTTGTAAACCCCATTTTATCCCCTTGCAGAGTTAACCCTTGATTTTGTTCATCCTAACCGATGACGGTTACTCTCTTCTGTAGTTTTCTACCCAATGTCTGGTAGATGTAATCCCCTCCTTGTTGGTTATCTTTATCCATTATTCCGTATTGATATTCCTTCATTTTTTGAGTATACCACCTAGTAACTGGTGATATATCTCTTGGATAATTGCTCTGATCAAGAAATTTATCCCCAGCGAGTTATCTTTCATTTACCCTTGTTTGGTAATGATTGTTTCTCCCCTTCATTGGTCATCATTTTATACCCAATAGTCGGTATCTCGATGTCCTTTCTTTTCGGTCGATTTATCCTTTATATACCCAATAATCGGTTGTGGATAATCTTCCATATGAGTATGTTATCTATGTTCTGACGGTAGTAGATAATATACCTCATGCGCTCTTCAGTCGAAGTCTTTCTCTTCCCTAGTCGAGTAAGATTTGTATTTCCTTATGGAATCGAATCCCCATCCTGCAATTGAGTTTGTTTTTTCAGCTCTCCTTTCGGATGATGAGTGTCTTGGAAACACTCCCCAATTCATGCCTAGTTGGCCACCTATTATATGCCCAATAACCGGTATCCCTGGTGTTCCTTCCTTCTCCTCCCTCTTATGACTTTTGTCCCATGTGGAGTCAGATTTTCCTGAGTTAAAATATACCTTGTTAGGTCTTCCTCAGATGTTTTGGATGATTGATATCTCTCACCCTTATACCGGTCTTAGATATTCATTCTCCCCGAGTATGTTGTTCTCTCACCCTTATACCGGTGTCTCCCAGTAAGTTTTAAGTCGTGACCTGCTCACGCATTTTATCCCCTTTACTTCCCAGTAAAGTCCCTAGAGTCTCTGTCCCATTTATGAGTGTATTACTCGTATGGATTTTCAGTTTCTCCTGATTTCTTTTCCTTTGTGGACATATATCCCCACAAAGCATTAACTTTTGCATACATAACATTTGCATCATGAGGTCTCTTAGGGACCAAAATTTGTCTCTTTATTATTATTTAAGCCCATTCTACCTCGTCGAGATGAAGATTTTAACCTTCAATTCTTCGGCTAGAATGACCTTAAATAGGGGCATCTGTAAGACCCTAATTTTGACCCTAAGATCCCTCATGGCATCATATCATTGCACATTGCATTGCCTCAAGGATCAAAGCATCTTGGCTCCTTAACCTTTGGGTGGGACTTGTGTGAGTTGGCTTGAGACCACCAAGCATGCTTGACTTGTATATTATTGCTTTCCTAATTGTTCACTAACCAAAAGCACAAAAATATGTCACTAACATCTTTTGTTTTGTAGCTTGAGCAATCATGTGATTCAAGGCTCCTAGGAGGCCCCTATGCATTGATATGGCCATGTGAAGTTGAAAGAAAGCATGTCAATGGTTCACAAAGCTCTCAATCATCATATATGCCTCCCAAGTATCTCAATTTGTCAATTTGATCAAGATAAACCAAGGGGTTTGAGGCTTGTTTCCCAAGGAAACCCTAAATCAACTGTGCATCAACTATGCCTTGCTCATGAAGCAACCTCAACCCATGATCAAATACAATCAAGGTAAGTTTTTTCATTCATCATTTCATGCATATTTGAGCTTATTTTAGTGTCCTCAATCATCAATTCATCAAGATTTGAAGTTTGGACTTGAGAAGTTGATCAGTCAATTCATCTGACTATTTTGAAATCCACTGAGACCTAACTTTTGATGTGTTTGTCAAATGAAGATGACCCCAAGAGAAAAAATGTCCTTAAGAACCATATTAACAACTTTCATGTTCATCAAAAATTGATTTGAAGCTTGGAAGGTCATCATCCATTTCAAAACATTATAGGTCATTTTGACTGAAACCCTAAATTTAGGTCAACTTCCCAAGGACATAAATCCTTCATATTTCATGATTTTGAGGTGGGATCAAATGAATTGGAACTTTTAAGATGTCTACTTAATTTTTTATGTTGAACAAATTTTCATAATCCTAAAAGAAGTACATGTGATAATACCAAACATTATAGGTCACTTTGGACCAAAGTCATTGAAATGTAAAAAAGTCCAACTTCAAGTGCCCATAACGTTCTCATAAAAAATCCAAATGATGCAAAATATGAGTCCAAATTTATTGTCTTGAAAATATATACAGCTTGTATGTTTAAGGTTTTGTCATTTGTAGCCTGCATCATTAAAATAGAAGGGCTTGAAGTTGGTCCATTTAGACAAAATTCACATGAACATGCTTTGTACATTGAACTTTATGATCAGTTTTAATTAATTTCCCAACTCCAAATGAATTTTTGTTCAACATAACAATTGTTCCTCATGTCAAGACCTTTCCAACCATTACCTACAAGACCATGTTTCATTTTGGTAAGATGCATTTTCGAAGAAGGGAAGATTTATGTGCATTTTTGGAAACTTTGTTGAAACTTCATGCACACTCCAATTCAATTACATGTACACGTCAATTTCATCTCAATTACATCTGAACACTCAATTTCCATTACATTTGGGCCTCCCATGTGCCTGTACAGGCCCACGCATGGAGGCCCTCATCACACATGCACATGAAATTCACCTTGCTTGCATCAGCTTTCACTATAAATAAACATGCTCAACTTCATTCTAAACCAACTTTAGGCGCCTTATATGCTGCAGAACTCAATCCCCACCTCACTCAAAATGAATTTTTGCATTTCACTTCAATTTTTCAGATCCAATTTTCAACTTCCTTAGCCTAGCCCTATTTCCATCTCAAGAACAAGCTGCTACGAAGAATTGGGAGAGATCGTGCTTCATAGATCTGCACTTCAAAGGTTGCTATCCAAACTTTTCCAATTCGAAACTCACTGATTCTAGCTCATTTCTTGTGTTTGTTGGCTCCTCTGAAGTCGTCTCATAAGAGGCAATTGAATTGTGTATTTAATTTTGTGAATCCATCAAGTTCAAATTGAACACCATGATTTTCTCTCTCTGATTTCTCTTTCTATGAGAGTCTAGAGGAGAATCCAATGGCACAGGGGTGATGTACATCACCCCAACTTTCCAATGATATGAGGATCGCTCGTTTCCATTAAGATTTTTTGACCTGTAACTTCCACCGGAGACTGCATGCTCGTCGGAGAAGACGGTGGTGTACACCACCGTCCCTTTGCCAGATTTGATATGGACCGTTTGATTGCATCTCCAGATCTAATCACAACCTTCAAATGTTATGACCTTTTTTAATTCAATATGTTTCTCAGTTGACTAAAGCCTATGGTGAGCGCGCCCATGAGGATCCTTGGATGTGCCACCTCATTTAATGAGGTTGATCCAACGTGCCAGGCTTTTTTCCAATTTCTGATTTTCTATTTTATTTTCTTTTATTTCATTTTATTTCAAAAATTCAAATCTCTTTCATTTTTAATCCAAAAAATATGGGACCAATTGCATTATTTTCCTTTTTAATTCTAGTTTTTGAAAGTGATTTTTAATATTTTTTATTTTGTCATTTGATATTTTTTGTGAATTTTCTCTTTTCTGGTTATTTTTAATTCATTTTAAATAGTTTCCAATATTCAAAAAATGCAAAAATATTTTCTTAACCTCTTTGAATGGTGATGAATCTATGAAAAATATTCTCATCAATTTATTAATTGATTTGAGATTTATTTGATATTTTAGTTCAATTAGGTTATTTTTTATTCATTTTTAATTGTTTAAAAATAGTTTCTGGTTTCTAAAAATGCTGAAATTTTTTGTCAAACTTTGTTTGACCTTGTTGAACTTAGGATGATCTATTTGGACTTTTCCAAGTTGATTTGAAATGGATTTGAAGTTTGACCTTTAATTGTTTATTTTAATTCAAGTATTATTTTAATTCTCAAAAATGCCAAAAATATTTTATTTGTTCCTTGACTTCTAATCTTCATTTTGCTTCGGTTTACCATTGATTGACTTTGATTCTGTTCATGTTTGATCAATGTGTGTTGGATATCTCATTTGAATTTCAATTCATGTACATTCTTATTCATCTTCTTCTTCATCTTTTTTCTTTTTGATCAATGAGTTAAAGATTGGTGGTTAGCCTTGACATATGGGAGGCTTAACCTTCCTTGATTAAAATCTAATTCATCTTGATCATAGATCAAGTGAACGACTTTGCATTAAGGATAGGTTGCTTTTTGGTCAAGCAAAAAACCTAAATCAATACTAGATCATTCTTCTTTTCTTTTGGCATGGCAAGTTGTAGGAGCTTGGCTTACTAGTCATAGTCTCTAACTTGTGTTTGTTGCCTATAGTTTTATTGACCGGCCTCAGATAGGTGTGACTACTACATTAGTCCACTTACGATTGCTTAACATAGCGCTAAATTGCCTTATGGCACACTAACACTAACCAATGACCATTAACTTTTAATTCAAGTCATTTAATTCTTGTAATTTACTTTTATGCAATTTAATTTCTTGTTCATTATTCATTTGCTTTTTCCCTTTGCTTACTTGAGCTCATGTTTATGTTAATGCAATTTTCCTTTTGCTCACTTGAGCACATAATTGTGTATATACTATTGTGCTTGTTTTGTTTTGATTGTGTGAACCAAATGCAAATGGACAAAAGGACTTAGACTTTAGGACCTATAGCTATGCAAAAAATGGAGTCAAAGAGCAACTAAGCCTCATGCCTTTAGAATGCTATAAAAGAAGAATAATGTCAAAGAGCAACTAGGCCTCATGCCTTTAGAATGCTTAATCTTGAAGAAGGCTTGGAAAAGACTTAATCTCCAAACTCACTCGTGTCCATTCTTTATTTGTATTGTGGAACTTTTTTATTTGTGTGTTCTTGTGTGCTAGGGATCCCAAACTTGCCAAGTAGAAGAACCATTGTCATGAGCATCCAAAGTGAGAGATACAAAAGCCACTGGAAGATTCCTAGGAGCTTGATTGATTGTGTGCTTGATTGCTTGAGTTATTTGCTTATTGCTTGCTAATTCAAAAGGAAAGGGAACAATTTGGATCATCACTATGATCTCAAGAAGGGAACTCCATTGTGGTTTTATTTCTCCTCCTCCATCTTTGCATGTTTAGGACCTTGGCCATTCTTCTTCTTCCCTCCACTCTAACCCAAGCCAAACTTTTGTGCAAACATTAACATTGTTTTCAAAATTAGAAACCTAAGCACTATGCTTTTGATTATTCAAACTTCCTTTCATAACATTTATTTTGAATTGAATCCTAAGTCAACTTTGACCTTTTTTGTGAATACTTTTCATTGGTAAATACAACTCACTCAATTGTTTTTGTGGTTTCAATGACCACTTTTTGCCAAAGCTTTTCATAAACATTAGCTATTAGGTTTGAGTTATCTTAGTGGATGATATAATACTCACCTGTATCCTTAGTGATGGACTATAAGTCTTCCATGCTTATTATAGGGTTAACCCCCTCACTAGCATGTTGAAGCTCTCCTCACATGGTGGATTTGTGGTTTTAGGTTGAGTTTTCTCCCTTTGATAACAAAAGACCTTTAAGGCTTTTGACCAATTAATTCACCAACTTCTTTTGAGATTTTTACCCCGAACTACGAGGTTTTGATCCTAATCTTTTTTAAGATGGTACGTAGGCAATGGGTTTATCCATTCAAACACAAAAATTGTAAATAATTTGTACATTCTTCTCTCATCTCCCCAATCATGTTTGCACACATAATTTTCACAAACACCAACCTACCTTATACCATTGGTGAAAAGGGCTCCCTTAGAGTACTAAGGATCTTTTGGGTGCTTAAAACCTTCCCATTGCATAACCAACCCCTTACCCAGATCTCTAACATTTTTATTAGTTTTTGATTTGATAAAACTTCTCGGTTTTTGTTCGCTTTCTAACCTTTCCTTTGGATAAATAGAAGTGCGATGACGACTCGAATTGTATGATTTACTTTTGATTTAGTCAATAAATCTAAAGGTAACGAATACCCTGCTACAGAGTCCCTTTCTTCAAGGTTACTCTGTTGTGAACATAGCAGGCTGTGTTCATAGCTTCAACCCAGAAGTGGTAGGGAAATTTCTTGGCATGAATCATAGCTCTGGCTGATTCTTGGAGAGTTCTATTTTTCCTTTCTACCACACCATTTTGCTGGGGAGTAATGGGAGATTAGAACTCATGACTAATTCCTTCTGATGCACAGAATCCAGCAAATTTGCTGTTCTCAGATTACTTCCCATGATCACTTCTGATTTTGATAACTTGACTTTCTTTTTCTCTTTGAAGTCTTAGACAAAGATCTTTGAAAACTTCAAATACATCATATTTTTCTCTTATAAATTGACCCAGGTTTATATGGAGAAGTCATCCACCACTACATAAGCATACTTCTTCCCACCAAGACTTTCCACATGCATGGGTCCCATCAAATCCATATGGAAAAGATCCAACACTCTCGAAGTGGTGTCATGTCTGAGCTTCTAATGTGACATATTTGTCTGTTTTCCAATCTCACATTCCCCACAAACTCTTCCTTCATCAATCTTCAAGTTGGGAATTCCTCTAACAGCTTCAACAAATATAATCCTCTTCATTCCTTTAAGATGCAGATGGCCCAATCTTTGATGCCATGTCTTCACTTCTTCTTCTTTGGCTAGAGTACACATTAAGGAATAACCAGTTTCTTGAGAACTCCACATATAGAAGTTGTCCTTAGACCAGACTCCTTTCATGATCACTTCATTTTCTTTATTAGTAATTAGGCATTCAGTTTTTATGAAGTTTACAGTTAGAACTTGGTCACATAGTTGACTGATGCTTATTAGGTTTGCAGTCAGTCCCTTAGCAAGTAGGACATTGTCAAGGTTAGGGACTCCAGGGCAGTTAAGCTTACCAATCCTCTTGATCTCACCCTTTGCTCCATCACCAAAGGTTACATAACTGGTGGCATGAGGATGAAGGCCAATTAGCAGGTTCTTGTTTCCAGTCATGTGTCTGGAGCACCCACTGTCAAAATACCAGTCTTCTTTGGCTGAAACTCTGAAGGAAGTGGGAGCTATTAGGTTTGTAACACCAGTCCTAGGAACCCATTGTTTTCTGTTGACAGGTATGTGATGTTTGAGTCTAGGTTGATGATGAGAAGGACTAGGATAGCCATACAACTTATAGCAGAGTGGTTTTATGTGGCCAAATTTTCCATAGTAATGATACCTCCATCTTTGATGTTTCCCTTTCTGCTGTCTTCCTTTATGATGTTGTGACATATGATGTGACATCTTTGGTTTGCTACCAGTGTGACTGCACTCAAGTTTGGATTTTGATTTGCTACCAGTGTGACTGCACTCAGGTTTGGATTCATTGAACCCAATGCCATACTTGTCTCCTGCCATTTGTCTAGTCTGGATAATATTGTCTAAGGTGTCAGATCCATTGTTTAGCATTCTGACATATTTTGTCATCTCATCCAGTTTGGAATTCAAGAACACTGCTTCAGTATTTAACTTAGAGATGGTTTCCAAGTGTTCTACCTTCTCATTCTCCAGTTGTGTTATCACTTTCTTCTGACTTTCAACTTGTTGACACACTTCTTCACTTCTGTGACACAACTCTTGTAGGTAGTGGCTAACTCATCAAAGGTTACTTCATCATTACTTGAGTCTTCATCAGAGCCCCATCTTCCAGTCAATGCAGTCACAAGATTTGCAGACTCCTCTGTTTCACTTTCATCAGACCAAGTAGCAACAAGACTCTTCTTCTGTTTCTTGAGGTAGGTTCCACATTCAGCTCTAACGTGTCCATACCCATCACATTCATGGCATTGAACTCCTTTTCCTTCTTTGGACTTTTCGTCAGATCTTGTTCTTCTTCCAGTATTATTGGACTTATTGATGTCAAATGAGATGTTCTTGACAATAGACTTAGACCTTACATCCATCTTTTTCAGAAGTTTGTTGAACTGTCTTCCCAGTAATGCTACATCATTTGCCAGATCCTCATCAGTATCTTGACCACTTTCTTCCTCTTTCTCTTCAGTGTTTGACATGAAGGCTATACTTTTGACTTTCTTTTTAGATCCATCACACATTCCCATCTCAAATGTTTGGAGGGATCCAATTAGCTCATCAAATCTCATATTGGAAATTTCTTGAGACTCTTCTATGGTTGTCACCTTCATGGAAAATCTCTTAGGAAGTGACCTGAGTATTTTCCTTACTAGCTTTTCATCTGACATCTTCTCACCCAGGGCTCCTGAGGCATTAGCAATTTCAAGGATATTCATATGAAATTCATGAATATTTTCATCTTCTTTCATCCTTAAATTTTCAAACTTGGTAGTGAGCAGCTGCAGTCTAGACATCTTCACTCTAGAGGTGCCTTCATGAGTGGTTTTGAGAATGTTCTAAGCAACTTTAGCCACCTCACAGTTGTTTACCAATCTGAAGATGTTCTTATCTACTCCATTGAATATAACATTCAATGCTTTAGAGTTCCCGATGACTAGATCATCCTCCTCCTTGGTCCATTGTTCCTCAGCCTTCTTGTCAGTTGTAGCTTCTCCTTCCTTAGTAATAATTGGATGTTCCCAGCCTGTTAAAACAACCTTCCAAGCTTTATTTTCCAAAGATTTTAGGAAGGCTACCATTCGAGGTTTCAAGTAATCATAGTTGGATCCATCCAAAATAGGTGGTCTGTGAACAGATCCTCCGTCTCTATCCATAGTACCAGAAAGTAACGTCCCTAGATCTCACCCAGAACCAGAGCAGGATGCCTGCTCTGATACCAATTGAAATTCTGGTATCAGATATGAGATGTCGAAGGTAATGTCAAGACACTAATATCTGAACAATACAAATAGGATAAAAGATAAAGAACAGTAATGCAAGAGACACAAGCAATTGTTAACCCAGTTCGGTGCAAACTCACCTACGTCTGGGGGCTACCAAGCCAAGAAGGAAATCCACTAAACAAAATTAGTTCAAAGACTCTCAGTAAACAACTTCAAGTTACAGTCTTTTCACCTAATCTCTACCCGTGTGACTTCTACCTAAAAAATCTTAGATATGAGATCCTACTCATTCCCCCTCAATCATAACAGTGATATAAAACAAGAATTACAATGAAAAGAAGACACTCTTCAAAGACACATACTTGATCTTACTTAAAAGCTTCAATCAAGTAAACACACACTCATGCTTCAAAGCTTAGAGTGGACAAATTACAACTCAAAAATCAGACTAATTCAATCATCTATGGATGAATGAATGGCTTACAATTCACACGACCACACAAGACTAAAACCATTATTCTCTCTCAATATTTTGTTCGTGATTTCTTGTGTATAAACCCAGATTTTCTATGTCCTTTATATAGAAGCATTTGGATGGGCTTGGACATCATAAAACCCTAAAACTATTTTCCATTCATATCCTCTCATGACAGCTGATTATATCTCGTTGGAAAATAAGTCAATCAAGTTGTAATTATTGATTGAATGCGCGTCTAATCATCTCTTCAATCATACATAGATTGGCATAAAAAACGCAATCACATAATATATAACATTCAGGTTGAATGTTCTGTATACATATGTCATGACATCGGGTCTGACATCTCAATAAAAATCCTGCATATTCACATTTTAAATATCCTGCAGGTACAAGTTATCTTATGTCAAGACAACACTTGTGACAACTTGTGAACACTCTAGGTTTTACCAAAATTGCTGCCAACACAAGAACCAACAAGTTTGATGAGGCATATGATCAAAACAACCATGATCCATGGCCAACAGAAGTCCACGAAGGTCAAACAAATATAAAATGGAATTAAATGAAATAAAATGAACCAAAAGTATTTTTAAAATGAATTATAAAATAGAAATAAAGGGGAAAATCCATAAAGTCCTTTAAAACACTAAATAAATGGCCAAGAAAGTTATGGAAGGTTGGAAATAAAATAAGAAGCATATAATAAAATTTTCAGAATTTAAAAATGCAGAAAAGTATTTTTAAACCAATTAAAACAAAAGAGAAGAGAAAAATTCCACAAAAAAAAGAAAATCAATAAAATAACATATGGAAAAATAAAAATCAGATGGAGAAAGATAAAAGAGAATTTCAGAAATTATTTTGGGATTTTTTGGAAGCAAAATGATTTTTTTATGAATTTTAAAAGAAAATGAAATTTAAAATTAAAAAAAAAAGAAATAAAATCAGAAAAAACACTGAGCGTTGGATTTGACTTCATTAATTGATGTGGCAGATCCAACAATCACAAGGCTGGGACGCACGGTGGAAATTAACCAAAATAAAACACGGGATCTAATTCAAATTGAACCAATTAGAACATTTCAAATGTCCAGTGTGTCTCCAAACTCTGATGACCTGAGATAAACTCCGGTCGTCTTCTACGATGGTCCTCAATCGGAGTTTCATCTTTTGGTAAATTCAGAACACGAGACCACCACCAATGTGACAGCCTCCTCATCACGAATTCAACCTCATGCTCCAAATTCATTTATCTAAACTGAGCATGGGGAATTTCATAGAAGTTTCACAAGCAAGCCAGCCACGAAAATTAAATTAAATGATGAACACGATCAATTAACACCAGATAAGTTAGGGGAAATCATCAGAGAGTGAAGGACTGCATTGTGGTAACTTGTTTGAGTTCAAATGGTGTTTAGAACTACGTTGTCCAAATGTTGATTAGAAGTTGATGATGCTTGATTTGGTTAGAGCACTTTAGAAGGTCTCATAGCTTGGGAATTGTTGCAAAAGCTTTAGAGGATGCCGAAGATGCTAATGGAATCTAGGAATTGGATTGAAATAGGCTGGAATTCAAAACAATAAATGGTTTGAATAATAATAAACTCTAATATTATAGTTTTGATGATAACAATATAATTGAGAAGAATTGTTAGTTTATTGTATTTGTTTCTATGTGTAGAACAATTTTTGAACATCTATAGAAAAAGATTGATCATTTGCACTTGGATAGATAAACGACCATCTTTTATTTGTACTTCAAGGAAGTCCTCAAGTGTGATAATACTTCTTCTAATTTCATATACTAGAATCTAATTTTGTACTCTATAGAAAATATAATTGAGATTAAATATCACTTCATTAGAGACTATTTTCAAAAGGGATTCCAAACATAAAATTTGTTTGTACATATCATCAATTAGGTGATATCTTTACAAAATCATCATTTGAAGATAAATTTGGTTTTATAAAGAATAATTTAAATATTATCCTTGTAACAAAATAATGTTTAAGTCAAGACTTTGATCCTCTGTACAAAGTCCATTTAAAAAAAAAATAGAAATATTAAGTTTAGGCTACTCTCAATCTCTGGTGATTTCAACCCTCTAGGCCATTAATCCTATGGGGATACTTTGTCTACTCACATTGACTTTCAATCTTTTAGACTAATTCATGCTTGATTCTAATTAAAATTAAATTAAATCTATGATAAGTGTTTCATGTTTACTCTCTCTCTCTCTCTTTCTCCCTCTCTCTCTCTCTCTCTCTCTCTCTCTCTCTCTCTCTCTCTCTTTTCGCTCTCTCTCTCTCTCTCTCTCTCTCTCTCTCTCTCTCTCTCTCTCAAATGTTGCACCTGATGTATCATCGTTCCCCATTTTACATTTATGTTTGTTTGATTTCGATGTTAATTTATTTTTTTATAGTTTAATTTAAAAATACTTAAAAACCTCACTTCACACACTTCTTACAACCTTTTAAACTATCAATTCTTAAACTTCCTCCAAAAACTCAAAATATTTGTAGAACCCTAAACTCCAAATATGGCATCGTCATCATTAAACTACCTTTAAAATAAAGAAACCATTTTCCGTAGATAAACCTATCAAAGAAATGATACCAAAACCAAAGACTATGAACGTTGATCCAGATCATATTAAGGTTTTGATATATGACCAAGGCTTGTAACCTTACTTGATGAAGTTGGAAGGACTCAACTTCAGTAGCCTCATAAAGGGAATTCGGGTTTTTTTTGGTAAAAATACTCCTAATATAATTTCTTAGACTTTTATTTGAATCATGGTGCAATTGAGGAAAATCCACGTTTCCAAAGAAATTACAAAGCTTAGAGAATAAGGTAGTTCTTGATAAATCCACTAACATATGATTCAAGTTAAAGGTTTTCCTCTGTTGTCTAATACCAAGGAAAACATCTACAAACTACATAAACTAGAATTATAAACATTTCTTGTATAATTCAAGACCAAACTAGCAAGTGTACTAGTATGTATCAAAGTTATAACATAAAATTTGTCTCCAAAGGGATGGTGGATCTTAAACAAGGTGAACGGTGTGAGTTAAATGTAACAAAAAAGAGGAGTTTTATAAATTGGTTGTTTGCACAAAAGCAATACATATTTTCTTTGGTAAGTGAATGGATGTCCAATGCATGGCCAAAAGAGGTAAATAACGTGACTGGTTTGTGCAGCATGCTTAGAAAATCTGATTGGGCCAGCCAGGCCCAAAATCTGCCTAGAAAATCAAGTCATGGTTCCCACTTTAAATGAATGTATCTCTCAAACCATGGATCCAAATGAGATGATTCCAAAAGGATGTGAAAGAGGACATGGCAAGGTACAATATTTGTGAAGAAAGTAGTTTCAAATAATGCCTTGAAGTGCAAGAAAACTGGCCAAGAAGTCTTGACAAATTTTGGACTTAAATTTTTTTCTAAGTGTCCTAAACAAATGTCTCACTTTGACTAAGCATAACTTTCTCAATTCTAATCCAAATGGAGCAAACTTTATATCTCTTGAAAGCTTGGAACAATAGGAACAACTTTCATGTTGGAGAAATTTTCAAATGGAGCTTTTATCTTGATGCAAAATGGGCTTAAAGTGAGTGCAACGATCATGAAAACTTGCCCTAAATGGAAAGTCAACCATTTCTAAATTAAGTAACTTTTCCAGTTCCTGATTAAATGATGAATCCATGATCCAAACTTGATCAAATTTCACATGTAGGATCCCCCAGGCATGGATTTTGAGATTCCACTCTCAAAATGTCAGGAGTTGACTTTTCTGGCCCCACAATTGACTTTTCCCAAACTGTCTGATTCCCGATTCCATTAATCAATTCAAGCACTTCTAGCTCAAATAAAGAGCTGATTTTTTGTATGTAGACCCTTGTGGACATATGGAGGGCCGTGGAAAATAGTTTCACCCAAAGAATCAGAAATAAACTGATTTTATACCAAACCCTAGTTTTAGGGCAAAATGATCAGGAACTGATTGCACTGATTGCCAATGGATCTTTCTGAGATAATTGTGAATCTTCCTAGGCCAAGATGCCTCTCTAATCATGACATGGATGAGCTCCTCTACTTCCAACCAAACATTTCCTGTTGCAGGTAGCCATGAAACCCTAATTTCTGATTAAATCCAGATGAACACTCTGATAGCTTTGAATCCTTCACTGATGAATTGAGGACCATAATAAGATACTTGGACCCCCCTGAGACCCTTGAGACTTGTATACTTAGAAAATGAAGTCCAATTCTTAATCTTGCTTTGTGTGGGCTCCTTCTTTTAAGGAGTGATCGATCAAAACCTGATCTCCATGTCACTAATGCAGTATGCTATGAGTATGACCTAATATGATGCTAATGAAGTATAAAACATAATCCCATGCTTCTAGGAAAAATGAAGGGTAAATTTGGGGGTATTACAGCTGCCCCTATTCAATCAACTAGAAACCAGAAAGGAAGATAGCAACGACTTTCGCACTTTCGAGGTATCAAGTGATTGAATACGATAAAAGCCCGAAAATTTACACTGAAGGGAAAAAATGAAGTAACAATGTCTGTCAGAATCGGCCAAGAGGTGATCTTGAAAAAGAATCCGTCTGGTACGGTGAGAGTCGGTCTCAACACCGAAACAAGGAATGTTAGCCTGAATACTAAAATAAATGGTAACACAAAAATAACCATGGCCTGAATGCCGCTCATCAATCTGAATACTGGAAATGACTTCGATCTGAGCATTAGACGATACTTGATTATCAAACATCGGTCTGAACACCGGGAAACTGGCCTGAGTGCCACTTCAGTCTGAATACCGGAAAACTTGGCCTGAATGCCACAAGTTACGTCGACCTGAACGTCAGAAACTTCTTCGATCTGAACATCGGAAAACTGGCCTGAATGCCACTTCGGTCTAAATACTGGAAACTTGGCCTGAATGCCACAAGTTGCGTCGACCTGAATGTCGGAAACTTCTTCGATCTGAACATCGGAAAACTGGCCTGAATGCCACTTCGGTCTGAATACCGGAAACTTGGCCTGAATGCCACAAGTTGCATCGACCTGAACGTCAGAAACTTCTTCGATCTGAACATCGGAAAATGGCCTGAATGCCACTTCGATCTGAATACCAGAAACTTTCATGCCTGTCAGCATCGGCAGAAATAGGGAAAATGATAATTGAGGCGGCGCGTGGGCCAACGACCCCTGCTGGGAATAATAAAGATAAGTCATGAACAATCTTCAGTCTGAGTACTAGAAACAACTTCCGGCTTATCACTTGGGATACCGAGAATGCCTTATGCTTTACATACGTATGTTTGAATTTTTCAATGGCACAATGCTCCATGAAAATGGAAATGCTACGCAATTCGGGAGGATGCAATGCAATATGATTCTACATGCAGGGATGCGAAATGCTTGATTAGAGAGAACGCCAAGTCGAGGCAAGGAATTCTACTGGGGAAATGATCACAATCTTCTGGACCCTGGCAATGCTGTTGGAGACACACAGCATAATGAACTTTGTGGGGAGATGACCCGCCACACGGTGTTCTGGCAAATAACAAAATACCGAGGCTCTGACTGGGGAGAGAATGGCACTGAAAACCTGCTGCTGAGGAAAGCGACAGTGGTTCTGACAACCATAATCTGCGAGAGAGACGACTCAGCAGGGGAAGCAAACACCGATACAGTACTGAGATTCTACTTCAAGGAAAGAGACCATGGGTATAGCGTCGAGATCATCGATCTGGCATCGAACTCTGAGGAGATGCCGCTTCTGCTGGGAAGATACAGTCTGGCACTGTCAACTCCGCTGGGGATATACAGTCAGACATTGTCAACTCCGCTGGGGATATACAGTCAGACACTGTCGACTCTACTGGTGAATGTATAATCTGAAACAAATGCTTGGGGAAGTACAGCAGTGAGAGCCTGCTGGGGATTTAAGAATCCAACGCTCGGACCAACTCTGTAGGGATAAGATACCAAATTCCAACTGTTGAGGAAAAACATCCGCGATCATTTGATGGGGACCTTAAGGAAATGCCCCGAGTGTACCTGTTCTGAATAGACGATCCAAAACACTTAAAATTTACAACAATTTTCAATGTTTATTAAGCAGGTACCTGTAAAGCTCTTATGTTTCATGATGCAATGTTTATCAAAAATTCGGACGTCATTTTTGCAAACAAAACAGTAAAATGAAAATGAACACATAGATGTACTGAATAACATGATTTTATTGATTGAGTGGCCTCTGAATAAGTATTTACATCAGGAAGCAATCCCTGGAAAGAGGTAATTGCACAACAGGTAAAAACAGAAATAAATCTAATGGCAATGTGAAATGGATTTCTATCGGGTTCCAATTCTGTTATGATTCGCTCGTCTTCAAGATCCTCTAGATGATCAGCTTTCCGAAAAAGGTGATTAGACTGTTTCCTATACTTCGGAAGTTTCTGATTATCGACACGAGATGATATTCAGAACTACTCAGAACACAGCCATTCGCTTAATCTCTAACTTTTGCCTGGATCGCCCTTTTGGGTTTTCAATCCACCGGGATACCCATTTTTGCCTAAGTTGCCCTTTCAGGTTTTCAACTTACCGGGTGTACAATCTTTTCATTTTTTAATCCCTAACTTTTTCCCGAACCTTTTTCATTTTCTTGGTTCGTCGGAATGCCCATTTTTGCCTGGACTATTCTTTTTATCGTCCAGCAGGTCTATTTTATGCGAAGTATTTTTTAACTGCGTCTGAGTTCACATGGGAAGTGAAGTTTTCAACATCCATAGTTGCAAGCATTAAGACTCCACCATCAAAAACATTGGTGTCAATATACGGTCCATCATAGTTAGGAGTCCACTTTCCCCTGTGATCTGTCTGAGGAGGAAGGATCCTTTTCAACACCAAATCTCCGACTTAGAAGCATCGAGGATGCACTTTCTGATCAAAGGCTCTCTTCATCCGACTTTGATACAACTGCCCATGATAAATGGCTTCCATTCGCTTCTCTTTGATAAGACTCAACTCATTGAACCTCGTCCGAACCCATTCAGCTTCGTCTAACTTGACATCCAACAGGACTCTTAGAGAAGGAATCTCCACTTCAACAGGTAGGACTGCTTCCATACCATACACAAGGGAGTAAGGGGTTGCCCCGGTCGATGTACGTACTGAAGTACGGTACCCATGCAAGGCGAAGGGTAGCATCTCATGCCAATCTCTGTACGTAATGACCATCTTTTGCACAATCTTCTTTATGTTCTTATTTGCTGCCTCAACAACACCGTTCATCTTAGGATGATAAGGGGAAGAGTTGTGATGTTGAATGTTGAAGTTCTTGCACAACTCTTTCAACATTTTGTTATTGAGGTTAGAACCATTATCAGTAATGATTCTTTCGGGAATCCCATAATGACAAATGATTTCTTTCTTGATGAATCGGGCAACCACATGTCTGGTGACCTTCGCAAATGACGCTGCTTCGACCCACTTGGTGAAATAGTCGATGGCAACAAGGATGAAACGATGCCCATTAGAAGCAGCCGACTCAATCTTTCTAATCATATCAATTCCCCACATAGCAAATGGCCACGGCGAAGACATCACATTCAGAGGATTTGGCGGCACATGCACCTTATCAGCATAAATCTGGCATTTATGACACTTCCGAGCAAATTTGAAATAATCAGATTCCATGGTCATCCAGTAATAACCCGCTCTCAACAATTTCTTAGCCATTGCATGTCCGCCGACATGAGTACCGAAGGAGCCTTCATGAACTTGTTGCATTAACATGTCTGCTTCGTGTCTATCCACGCATCTGAGCAAAACCATGTCGAAGTTCCTCTTATACAACACATCGTCTTTGTTCAAGAAGAAACTGCCTGCCAATCTTCTCAAAGTCTTTCTATCATTGTTGGATGCCCCTGCAGGGTACTCTTGATTCTTCAGAAAGCACTTGATGTCGTGATACCAGGGCTTGTCATCAACTACCACTTCAGCAGCAAACACATACGCGGCCCTATCAAGGCGCATAACATCGATCCTGGGAACATGGTTCCACCGAATCACCTTGATCAAGGAGGATAGAGTAGCAAGAGCATCTGCCATCTGGTTCTCATCACGAGGTATATGATACAGCCTTACTGTTGTGAAGAAAGTCAACAGTCTTCTCGTGTAGTCTCTGTAGGGGACCAGATTAGGCTGGAGAGTATTCTAATCACCATTCACTTGATTGATCACTAGAGCTGAGTCTCTGAAGATGTCCAGAGTCTTGATTCTCAAATCAATGGCTTGCTCGATACCCAAGATACAGACCTCATACTCAGCTTCATTATTGGTGCATTCAAAAGTCAGACGAGCGGTGAAAGGCATGTGGGCACCTTTCGGAGTGGTAATGACAGCACCAATTCCACTTCCTTTGGCATTGACGGCCCCATTAAACATTAAAGTCCACTTTTCATCTGGATCAGGTCCCTCCTTAACAACTGGCTCATCACAGTCTTTCATCTTGAGGAACATGATGTCTTCATCCGGAAAATCAAACTTCATTGGCTCATAATCATCAATCGACTGCTGAGCAAGATAGTCTGACAGAATACTCCCTTTGATGGCTTTCTGGGATGTATACTGGATGTCATACTCTGTGAGTACCATTTGCCAACGAGCAACCCTTTCGGTGAGAGCTGGCTTCTCAAATATATACTTGACTGAATCCATTTTGGAGATCAGTAAGATTGTGTGAGTCAGCATGTATTGTCTCAATCGCTTAGCAGCCCATGCAAGTGCACAACATGTATTTTCAAGCATTGAGTATCTCGACTCGCAATCAGTGAATTTTTTACTGAGGTAGTAGATGGCATGCTCTTTCCTACCTGTCTCGTCGTGTTGACCGAGAGCACAACCCATGGAATTATCGAGTACTGTCAAATACATAATCAGCGGTCTCCCTGGGACTGGAGGCATAAGGATAAGAGGATTCTGCAAATACTCTTTTATTTTTTCGAAAGCCCATTGGCAATCATCATTCCACCTGATAGCCTGATCTTTTCTCAACAATTTGAATATTGGCTCACACGTGGCTGTTAGGTGAGAGATGAACCTTGCAATGTAGTTCAACCTTCCTAAGAAACCACAAACTTGTTTTTCTGTTCTTGGCTCAAGCATTTCTTGTATCGCTTTCACTTTGGCCGGATCCACCTCAATCCCTTTTTCACTAACAATAAAACCCAGCAGTTTTCCAGATCTCACCCCGAAAGTACACTTGTTCGAATTCAGCCTCAGCTTGAATTTCCTCAAACGCTCAAATAGTTTCTGCAAATTCACCAGATGTTCTTCTTCCGTCAGAGATTTGGCAATCATATCATCAACATAAACCTCAATTTCATGATGAATCATATCATGGAAAAGAGTTACCATAGCTCATTGATATGTTGCCCCAGCATTTTTCAGACCAAACGGCATCACCTTGTAGCAGAAGGTGCCCCATGGGGTTATGAAAGTTGTCTTCTCCATGTCTTCTGGTGCCATCTTAATTTGATTATAGCCAGAAAAGCCATCCATGAAGGAGAATACCGAGAACTGAGCCGTGTTATCCACCAAAACGTCGACGTGAGGTAATGGGAAATCATCTTTAGGACTACCTCTGTTCAGATTCCGGTAGTCAACACACATCCGTACCTTTCCATCCTTTTTAGGTACTGGAACGATATTTGCAACCCATGGCGGATAATTTGTAACCGCTAGAAACCCTCCATCCAACTGTTTTTACACTTCTTCCTTTATCTTGATAGCCATCTCTAGTCTTGTTCTTCTGAGCTTCTGCTTGACCGGAGGACAATCCTCTTTGAGAGGAAAACGGTGTACCACAATGTCTGTGTCAAGCCCTGGCATGTCCTGACAAGACCAAGCGAAGATGTCAACATACTCTTGCAGCAATTCAGTCAGCCCCTTCTTCATATTATCTTCCAAAGCAGCCCCTATCTTGATTTCTCTCTTGGCGTCCTCGGTTCCGAGATTAATCACTTCAATAGATTCTTGATGCGGTTGAATGATCCTTTCCTCCTGTTTTAACAACCTGGTAAGTTCTTCAGGGAGTTCACAGTCTTCATCACCCTCTTCTTCAGCTTGAATGATTGGATTTTCAAAGTCGAAACGAGCCATAGAAGAACTGTTATCAATAGGATCCGGTGACGTGCATCTGCATGAGTGATGGTATGTGCTTATGAGTGTGAACAAGAAGTGAAAACTAAACAAACATTGCCAAATATGTTTTGATCTTTTTTTGAAAACTGCAAAAATAGAAAGACAGTGAACAAATTTTTTGAATGCAAAAGACGTCCTTTATTTATGATAAAAATGCAGGTATTCACATAGATGAGCCCTACAATGAGTCATTACGCCCTGGGCGGAATGTAAGACTTGGATATGCACAAACAAACACAAAAAATCACTCTTCAAGAAGAGTGACTTGGATAATCTCCTCAGAAGACCAGTTGCGGAGGACTTCACCCGAGACCCTTGATCGCACCCAGTTGTCAATGTCGCAATCACTATCCCCATCTTCTTTGTGGATTGCAGAGACCTGACCGTACTAAATGATGCCAGCACTAGAGAAAGTAATCGGCCCCTGACGAGTCTGAGGCGTTAAAGTTGTAGAAGTCAATGTCGGCTGATACCCAATCCCAAACTTGTCTTCCTTTATAGGTAAATCCACCAGACGTCCCCAACCGGGAGCAACACCTGAATTTACCAAGGCCTGTGCCTGCTTGAAGGATGACAAAGAGGCAGTTGCTTCAACCTCTTCCACTGGAGCTACATCCTTGACTTGAACTGCCTCAAAGGCCTGACACAGGGTCTCATGAATCTCACCTTCTACCTCTACATACTTGAATGTAGACAAGTTACTGACCAGAATATCCTCCTCACCACAGAGAGTGATAATTCTTCCGTTGACCCGGAACTTGATCTTCTGATGCAAGGTCAAGGAGACTGCCCCAGCATTGTGGATCCAAGGACGACCCAACAAGAAGCTATACGAAGGACTGATATCCATCACATAGAATACGGTGTTAAAGGTTTGTGATCCAATCTGAATTGGCAATTCTACCTCTCCGAACACCGACCTCTTAGAACCATCGAAGGCTCTTACCACAAGATCGGAAGGCTTCAAGATCAAACCTTCTACATCTAACCTCGACAGGGCTCTCTTAGGTAGCACATTGAGAGAGGAACCTGTATCCACCAGAACATGGGATATCACAGTGTCTTTGCACTCCATCAAGATGTGCAAAGCCTTGTTATGATCGCGTCCAGCTGGCGTTAAGTCATAATCAGTAAAACCCAACCCGTTGCTTGTGTGAACATTTGCAACGATCCCTTCTAGTTGGTTCACTGAGATCTCCTGAGGCACATATGCATCATTAAGGACCTTCAGGAGTGCCTCCCTGTGTGCCTCCGAACACAGCAGGAGTGAGAGAATAGATATTTTGGATGGCGTCTGAATTAACTGATCGACTACCTTGTAGTCGCTTTTCTTTATAATTCTCAAAAGTTCATCCACATCCTTCGCAAAAGCAGGCTCAGAGCCAGCCTGTGGTGCAGAGGTACCCTCATTCACAACTTGCTTGCCTTTGGCCTTCGCCGCGACGTCAACACTATCAGGTTGGGTAACCGGTGGTGAGAACAGTCTACCACTTCTGGTGAATCGCCCGATTCTACCAACATTGTCCACTATGGGATCTTTTACCTCAACTCCAGGTTCATACTTCTGATCTTGCACCTCTTCTACTCTCAGTGGCTGCTCCACTCTATGACCATGCGTGTACACACTCCCCCCGTAATGCCAAGGAATGGACCTTTCGCTGGTGAAAGGTAAAGGACCAGGGGTCGTGATGGTCATAGTGGATTGATGCGGTCGCACTGGTGGCATCGGTTGCGCTACTGGCGCACTGATCTGAGCGGTCGGGTAAAAAATTGTGATAGTGGCAACGTCACAGTCATACTCAGAAATCTTATTTATTGAAGTACAAACATCTGAAACATTGGAATCAAGTTCAACAAGTACATCAGAATCAAACACCATGTTTGGAATATCAGCAACAGTATCAGAAAAATTAATTACATAATTGGGAATTACAAAATCAGTAGGAACAACATTTGTAAATTCTTCAGCATCTTCAGGAAAGAGAGGATCAACATCTGCATTCTCAACAACCCCTTGAACAACCCCTTCAACAGACCTTTGGGAAGATAAGTCTTCAGCTTGGAGGATACCATCGTCAAGCAAGGCCTGGATACCCTGCCGCAGCTTCACACAACCCCCACTTAGTGCAATATAACCCAAACAACCGCTCCCATAGCCGGGGAAAACATCTGCCTTTAGCAAGTATTCTTTGATTTCTAACAGCGGAGTCTTCAGCTTCAACACCTCCTTGACTAGTTTGGCTTCTCCTTCAACCATGTTAACATTTGCTCCACCGTGCTACGGCATGGGATTGTTGACAATATTAGGAGTCAGCGTAAAGTTAATGGCCTTTGAATCAATAAGGTCCTGAACTACGTGCTTAAAAGCTTTGCAGTTCTCAATAGTGTGGCCAGGTGCCCCAGAGTGGAAATTACACCTAGCATTGGCGTCATAACCCACTGGAAGCCTGGCAACGGGAGGAGCCAAAGTGCGTAACTGCACAAGTTGCAAATGTTGAAGGTTGGGAAGCAACTGGGCATACGACATTGGAAGAGTGTCGAAACGCCTATCCATCATCCTCTGTCTCTGTTGATAAGCAGGTCTGTTACCCTGTTGTTGTTGGTATTGATTTTGTTGACGTTGAGGTTGTTGTTGTTGCGCTGGTGCTGCAGCCGGAATGGTCACTACTGCAACATAAGGTTGTTGATGGTAATTCTGGAAGTTATTCCTCCGGTTGCCCCTGCTCTAATGAGAAGATATGGCATTTGCATCCCCTTCTCTCCTCTTCTGTCCTCCTAAGAACGGCTTCTTTGACCCCAAAGATGATCCAACCCCGTTTAGGATCTTACACGTCTTCAAGTAGTTCTCCACCCTCTCACCGGTAGAGACCACATCAGTAAAATTCGAGGCGTTGCAACCCACCAGACGCTCCAAATAAGATCCAGGCAGTGTGTTCATAAACATGTTGGCCATCTCTTTTTCTAACATCGGAGGCTGAACACGGGAAGCCAACTCTCTCCAGCGTTGAGCATACTCTTTGATGCACTCGTTGCTCTTGAGAGACAGATTCTGGAGCTGAGTCCTATCAGGTGCCATATCCGCATTATACTGATATTGCTTCACAAAGGCCTCAGCCAAGTCTCTCCAGCAGCGAATATGGGCTCTGTCCAGCCTCATATACCACTCCAAGGATGCCCCAGCTAGGCTGTCCTGGAAGAAGTACATGAGCAGCTTCTCATCATAAGAATAAGTGATCATCTTGCGGAAGTAAGCTTGTACATGAGTCTTCGGGCAAGAGTTGCCATTGTACTTATCAAACATGGGGACTTTGAATTTTGGTGGAACTCTCACGCCTGGGACCAGCCCCAAGTCAGCAACATCCACACCAAGAGCATTCTGCCCTTCCACAGCTTTCAACCTCTCTTCCAGTCTCCGAAACATAGGGTCCATACCATGGCCCATGCCAAAGTCCTCCTGAAGCAGGGGGAATTGATCCTCCTGATCATCATGGATGGGTTGTTGACCAAGGTTGCCATGTGGGATTGGGATAGGCCCCGGTCCATTGGGTCCATTAGCCTCTCCAGCGAGAGGATCAGCCACAACCTCCAGTTGAGTAGTAGGGGGATTCCCCTGTACCAACAATCTAATCTCCTGTTGTCCCTGAGCCACTCCTTGGACCACTTCCATGAACTGATTCATGCGAATCCTCATCTCAGTGAGCTCTGCTTGTAAACCTTCCATTGCTCTCTGTTGATTCCTTCGGGTACCATATCGGTGAATGCCTGAATCATCTATCCTAATGGAATACCAAACAAGATGAGGACACTGCGGCGGTACCTGTTATGCAAGACATGCTAATGAATATGCAAATGCAATGACATGTTTATCAATTTCAAAGGGTATTCTACCCCGACTAGAATCAAGAAAAAGATATAAACCCCTAGGAATGGATAAACATAATGCATGCAATGCTTATGATTTAATTTTTATATCAGAGGAACTTTAGAGTCTTATTTGCAAATTTTGTAAATATTAAATGTTTATCACATACTGAAATATCACGTCAATTAATATTTGGAAATGTTTTTACGCCAAAGATGTACAATCATGGTAACCAAATACAATACAAGAGAGAAGGAAAATGAACATCCTATGGATCCCTAGAAGCAATCGTCCAAAGCCCTTGAGACCGGAAGATAAGCTGCACGAAGCCTCTTCACCTCCCTCTCATAGGCTGCCTCCATATCTGCATTCTCTTTGGCGAGTCGATCATACTTCCTCTTCCAAAACTTGGAAGACTGAGGAAGTAAATAAGTCAATGCGTCATTGGGATCATCAATAACCTGGTGCTCAAGGAACTCTATCAAAGCATCCTTCTCTCTGATTTGCCGAAGCAACTCCTCTCGTTCACGAATCCAAGCACGCGAAGGGTCTTCGTCTCTCACCTCCTCTACTCCTTGGCTAGGGAGGGTTGAAGGCCCAGCCACAACCAAAGGTGTGGGTCTTGGATACTCATAAGGCATGAGGTACTCGGAAGCTCTCCTCCTAACCCAAGAGGTATAGGGTTCTAAAGTGATACAGTTCTTCGGACCTAGCTCCTTCCTTCCTTTCTTATGGATCTTGCGCCAAGCGCGGACCATCCTGCCTTTCAAGCCTTGGGGATATTTACCTTCCTGAAAGAACACACCCTCTAACAAAATGTTATTGGGTTTATCCTTTAAGGGGAACCCAAGCTGACGACGTTCCAAAATAGGGTTGTAGTTAATTCCACCGCATGTACCAAGAAGAGGTACATTGGAGAACTCACCACAAGTGTCGATAATCTGCACACCATCATATACACGGTTGTACCAAAAGATATCATCATTAGTGAGAGACATAAGTCTCGTGGACCACCGTAGACATCCTTTGTTCTCCTTGAAGGCGAGCGTCTAAGGCAAGTGCGAAATAAACCACTTGTACAATAGAGGCAAACAGCCCACAATGGTACCACTGCCCTTTGCATTCCTCATATGCAAAGAGAAATAAGTGTCACCGAACAGAGTAGGAACGGGATTAAGAGTAGAGAAAATCCTAATGGCGTTCACATCCACAAACTTGTCGATGTTGGGGAATAACACTAGCCCATAGATGAGAAGTACAAATATGGCCTCAAAGGCGTCCTCACTCATGGCCTTCCCAAACATAGTAGCTTGATCAATGAGGAAATCAGACGGGAGACCTTGAATTCCACCTTTGGTAGTCATATGAGCACCAATAATAGATTCATCTATACACAACAGATCAGCAATCTCTTGAGAAGAAGGAACTCTCTCCAAGCCACTAAACGGCAACTGGTCTAGGATAGGTATGCCCACAAGATAGGCATACTCCTCAAGCGTGGGCAAAAGCTGGAATTCCGGAAAAGTGAAGCAACGGTACAAGGGATCATAGAACTGCACCAACACACTCATTAGACCTTCATCCAATTGAGTAGCCAGAATAGATAGAAGTTTCCCATGACGAGCCTTGAATTCCAAGGGATCTAATACATAGGATGTCAAACTCCTTAACTCTTTCAAGTTGAGTTGTCTGAAACTGTACTTCTTCATATTCCTTATTTGCTTATCCATGTCTAAAAATTTGTAAATAGACCTCTTAAGTTCCTTGAAAATTTTCTCACTGTTGATGATATGGATGTGTATGAATGCATGAATGCATGGATGCAACAATCATACTCAAGGATCAAGCAAATCACACCACACAAAGGTCATGGGATGGATCAAGTCATCCTTAATATCAATCATCCATTTTGGTGGATTATGGTTTACACCTTATCAACACCCAAGTTCCATTGATATTAAGGATACACAAGAACGGATCAACCACGAATCAAGGGTTTGTTGCGAGTCGCGAGCATGGAGTCTTGGTTAAGAACCACCCAAAGGGAGTGTACTATGGTTAAACCTGACAATCATGTTCTACAAGAGGTTCCCATAGTCATCATCCCATCTTTCAGATATTATCGGATAAACAACTACTCGTATTCCAAAAATATTCTCAAGAGAGACTCTTATGAGTGTAGTATCGCGTAACAATCGTATCAAATCTTACACTTGAACGATCTTCGCACTACGTCCTAAAAATAGGCCAAGATGGGCGTGGTAAACTAAGGTCCTTGGCTTCTAAGGCATATATTGGAAAGAGTAATGCCTAACCACGACTACTAGTGTGACATTATTGATCCCAACATAACCTCCACCAAGTGAATGGGCTTGCAAGTCAACTTGCTAAGGAATAACTCCGCACAAGTCAACAAGACTATGCCATTCTCCTATCCTAAGTGCACTCGAGTTTGGGTATAGAACTCATCTCACAAAGATCACCAAGCATACAAGGAATTAATATTCAAACAATTCAATCATTACATACAATACAGTAATCCCAAATTGCACAAAAATATGTCACAAAGCAATATACCATACAATACAAAAAATATGAAAAGTAGGAAAAACCCACTAGGAAAATGATAGTCCCCAGCAAAGTCGCCACTTTTCTGTAGCGGGGTATTCGTTACCATTAGAGATATTGACTAAATCCAAGGTAAACGATACAAGTCGAGTCGCCACCACACTTCTATTTATCCAAAGGAATGGTTAGAAAGCGAACAAAAACCTAAAAGTTTTATCGAATCAAAAACTAGTAAAAGTGTCAGAGATCTGGGTAAGGGGGTTGGTTATGCAATGGGAAGGTTTTAAGCATCCAAAACATCCTAGGTACTCCTAGGGAGCCCTTTTCATAAGTGTTGTTCTAGTCTAAAGGGTGTAGGTATATCTAAAGTATTATTTACTAAAAGGAAGGTTAAAAGAAAATGACTCGCAAGGATGTCGCATCCACTGCCTACGTATCTCATCTGAGTATGAGAATCAGAGTCTTCGTAGCTCGGCTACCTATGGGTTAAAGAGAAGTGTGCTCGGTAAGACGTCGCGTCTTATGCCTACGTATCTCATCTGGAATGAGAATCAGAGCAAAACGTAGTTCGGATAACTACGGGAACAAGGGTCTCGATTGCAACTAGGGAAAGAGAAAGGGAAGGTCTCGATCGCAACGAGGGCGAGAGAAAAGAATCGCAGCAAGGGCGAAAGGAAACAAGGATTAGTTGTTATTCATCAGTTAAACTCGGCAAGACATCGCATCTCGTGCCTACGTATCTCATCTGAACATGAGAAGCAGAGTTATCGTAGTTCGACTAAACTAGGGGTTAAGGATTGCCATCTGAACATGGACTTACAAAAGAGGACACCAACTGTGTCAAGGGAAAGTGGGCAATGCGTTCACGTCCTAGCAGTAGGTGTCGCAGCTCGCTAAATCGAGTCTTAGGCAGTTACCTCTTTCCAATAGAACGGTCTGACATGCCACAAGATCGGAGAGGCACGGAAGGTCTAAAAGTGGGGAAGCTCTGCTCTAGAGTTGTCATGCAATATGGACCTATGTGTTAGGATTTACAAAGGGGAACATCTACCTAATGTTAGCATGCAAAGAATAAGGGAATTCTACCTATGTTATCATACAAAGGGTTCTACCTAATGGGTGCTACCTAAACGGAACAAGAGTCGACGGGTGGAGCGCGAAGAGGAGTTACAGATAAGGGTAGATGGCGATGCCTGAGGCAATCGACTTACAAGAGGATGGATGAATGCGTGCTGGTTCTGTTAAATTTTGAAAACGATTACTCGACGTTGGATCGAGCTTTTGATCTTATTTTGAAATGGTTATCAGATGTTCGTTTTAATTCTTGTATTAACAGGTGACTAAAGAAATAAAGAAATAAATATTATACACTTTATGGGAGAGGGGTACATTTGTTATGAATAGGGATTGTTCATGGCAAACAAACAATAAGAATATATGCCTCATACATCATACAAGTAGGCAACAGTTATCAATCAGATCAGATAAATAAACAATATATAATCAAACCAAAGAATCAAATAATGGAGCATTTAAATAATGCATGGGAGTATGAACATGTTAAATAATCAAGCAATAGAAAGCATGAATGAGAGAAACAAGTATAAAAGATAACAGATGAATTAAACAGATGAAAATATGCACACGAAGGGTCCACTGAATAATTTAATCAGGAAATGAGGTAAGGACCAAATAAAATCAAGGTAGAAGGCCTCTAATACATGTCACATGAGATGAAAGAGGGAGGATCAAAAGATCTCTTTAATTGCCATAAGCAATCCCTAAGTCAAACATCGATCATAAAGAAGTCAACTGAAAATTCAAGTCAACTTAAAAAATAACAAATAAATAGAAAATTAATCAAGAAAATTATGAAAAATTAAACTAAATAAGGTGGGGTCAGGATATCATCATCCCCCAAAAAGATTTTAAAAATAATGAAAATTGGCATGTGAATTAATTAAAACAAAACATAGGTGATACCAACAGTCAATTAATAAGACTAGGTTAGAAATAAATCAAGAATAAATAGTAAATTAATCAAGAAAATTATTAAAAATTAAACTAAAAAAGGTGGGGTCAGGAAATCATCATCCCCCAAAAAGATTTTAAAAATAATGAAAATTTGCACGTGAATTAATTAAAATAAAACAGAAGTCAAATTAAAAGTCAACCAACCAAAGTAGATAAAAAATAAATCCAAAATAAATTGAAAATGTGAAATAAAATTCCAATAAAAGGCCAGGTTGATCATGAGACAGTGGTCGACCGTCATCCCAAAAATCAAATGCTAACAATAATTTTAAGTCATAAAAATAAAATCAATAAAAAAAAGTGTGTTAAAATGGACCATTTAGAATAAATAATTAAAATAAAATATTAATATTACAAAATACGAAAATAAAAATTATATAAAATTAAATAAAACGTTAAGAAAAGTGAAAAATATTTTTGGGTAATTTTATGGACGAAGAAAATATTTTAAATAAGAAAAGGAAATATGAAAACGAAAGGATTAATGGTGATGAACATGGTAAGCAAGCATATATATATATCAAAACATGGCCATGGAAGAGATGATTACCTAATGGAAAATAGAAGTGGAATGGAATCTGATATGTGATGAAGCTTTGCCTCCTTGCCACGAAATTCCCATGCTCCTTTAGGGTTAGGGTTTCAACTTCTTAAATAGGGTGAATGAGGTGTTCTCATGGGATTTTTAATAAGTGATTTATCCATAAGAATAAAAGTGTGAAGTGAGGTGTAAAATGTTGTTATTTTGGGCCAAACTTAAGCGAATGGATGTCCAATTCATGGCCAAAAGAGGTAAAAAACGTGACTGGTTTGTGCAGCATGCTTAGAAAATCTGATTGGGCCAGCCAGGCCCAAAATCTGCCTAGAAAATCAAGTCATGGTGCCCACTTTAAATGAATGTATCTCTCAAACCATGGATCTAAATGAGATGATTCCAAAAGGATGTGAAAGAGGACATGGCAAGGTACAATTGTTGTGAAGAAAGTATTTTCAAATAATGCCTTGAAGTGCAAGAAAACTGGCTAAGAAGTCTTGACAAATTTTGAAGATTTTGGACTTAGAAATTTTTCTAAGTGTCCTAAAAAAATGTCTCACTTTGACAAAGCATAACATTCTAAATTCTGATCCAAATGGAGCAAACTTTATATCTCTAGAAAGCTTGGAACAAGAGGAACAACTTTCATGTTGGAGAAAGTTTTAAATGGAGCTTTTATCTTGATGCAAAATGGGCTTAAAGTGAGTGTAACGATCATGAAAACTTGCCCTAAATGGAAAGTCAACCATTTCCAAATTAAGTAACTTTTCCAATTCCTGATTAAATGATGAATCCATGATCCAACCTTGATCAAATGTCACATGTAGAATCCCCTAGGCATGGATTTTGAGATTCCACTCTCAAAATGTCAGGAGTTGACTTTTCTGGCCCCACAGTTGACTTTTCCTAAACTGTCTGATTCCCGATTCCATTGATCAATTCAAGCACTTCTAGCTCAAATAAAGAGCTGATTTTTGTATGTAGACCCTTGTGGACATATAGAGGGCCGTGGAAAAGAGATTCACCCAAAGAATCAGTAAAAAACTGATTTTATACCAAACCCTAGTTTTAGGGTAAAATGATAAGGAACTGATTGCACTGATTGCCAATGGATCTTTCTGAGATAATTGTGAATCTTCCTAGGCCAAGATGCCTCTCTAATCATGACATGGATGAGCTCCTCTACTTCCAACCAAACATTTCCTATTGCAGGTAGCCATGAAACCCTAATTTCTGATTAAATCCAGATGAACACTCTGATAGCTTTGAATCCTTCACTAATGAACTGAGGACCATAATAAGATACTTGGACCCCCCTGAGACCCTTGAGACTTGTATACTTAGAAAATGAAGTCCAATTCTCAATCTTTCTTTGTTTGGGATCCTTTTGTTAAGGAGTGATCGATCAAAACCTGATCTTCATGTCACTAATGCAGTATGCAATGAGTATGACCTAATATGATGCTAATGAAGTGTAAAACATAATCCCATGCTTCCAGGAAAAATGAAGGGTAAATTTTGGGGTATTACACTCATCAAGAGGAGTGAATACAATATTGTAGATCGGCTGCTACAAACGCCTTCGAAGATATCAGTGCTGTCTTTGTTGATGAACTTTGAGCCACACCGAGAAGCTTTGCAGAAGGTGTTGGACGTGGCGTATGTAGATCAAGACGTCACCATAGAATAATTTGATAGCATTGTTGCAAATATTACTGCTTGTAACAATCTGAGTTTCTGTGATGCTGATCTCCCCGAGGAGGGAAGAGACCATAATTTGGCACTTCACATCTCCATGAACTGCAAGGATGATGCCATGTCTAATGTGCTGGTAGACACTGGATCATCGTTGAATGTGTTGCCAAAGTCCACTCTTGCTAGACTGTCATACCAGGGGCCTCCCATGAGGCAGAGTGGAGTGGTCGTCAAAGCTTTTGATGGATCCCACAAGACTGTGATTGGCTAGGTTGAGCTCCTAGTCAAGATAGGACCTAGTGTTTTCCATATCACTTTTCAGGTCATGGATATTCACCCATCATATAGCTGTTTGTTGGGCAGACCATGGATTCACGAGGCAGGCGCCGTGACATCCACCCTACACCAAAAATTAAAGTTCATCAAGAACAAAAGGTTGGTGGTGGTAGGGGGAGAGAAGGCTCTCTTGGTTAGCCATCTATCTTCCTTTTCTTATATTGATGCCGAGGATGAGGTTGGGGCGCCGTTCCAAGCCTTGTCTATTGCTGAGCCTTCTAAGAAAGGAACTTCTTCATTTGCGTCCTACAATGATGCTAAGTTGGCCATTGAGCATGGTGCAACTACTGGTTTATGACAAATGATTAAGCTGGAAGACAATAAATCCCGGGCTGGAATAGGGTACTCTTCAGGCACTTTCAACGAGCACGTTCTGTTTTAGAGTGGTGGTTTTATCCACACGGTTGAAGATCAGGAAGCTGCTGCTGTTGTGGAAGATGATGCAGAGGAGGATGCTGGCAACTTTGTCATCCCATGAGGGGTCTGCAATAACTGGGTCGCTGTTGATGTTCCAATAATTGTCCATAAGTCCACGTAATCTTCATTTTTGTTTAAAAACCCTTTTCCCATGCCAAAAGGAGAAGTGATGACATTGTTGGCATATAAATACAATGATATTCATTCAATAAATTCATGTTAAATGTTTGTTTTTCCAAATTATTAACACTTTTTTCTTTTTGCATGAAATTGGAGATCACATGAAACCCTAAAAATAGAATAAAATCAATCTTTTCATCTGCATAATGATTTGCCTTGTTTGAATTCTAAAATCTCTTTTATATCCAACACCATCTCCCAACTTTGAGTTCCCTGTATATGAGGCCGAAGAAGATGATGTTGAAGAGATTCCTAATGAGATTACCCGTCTACTTGAGCACGAAGAGAAGATGATTCAGCCACATCTTGAGAATCTGGAAACAGTTAACTTGGGGTATGAAAATTGTGTTCGAGAGGTGAAGATTGGGGCACTCCTGGAAGAATTTGTAAAGAAGGGGTTGATTGAGTTGCTACGAGAATATGTCGACGTCTTTGCTTGGTCATATGAAGAGATGCCTGGTCTGGATACGGATATCGTGCAACATTTCCTGCCTTTGAAGCCTGAGTGTGTGCCTGTAAAGCATAAGCTCAGAAGAACTCATCCTGATATGGCAGTGAAGATTAAAGAAGAAGTTCAGAAGCAAATTGATACGGGGTTTCTGGTGACTTCTACATATCCTCAATGGGTGGCCAATATTGTGCCCGTGCCTAAGAAAGATGCAAAAGTATGAATGTGTGTGGACTATAGAGACTTGAATAAAGCTAGTCCGAAAGATGATTTTCCTCTACCACATATTGATATGTTGGTAGATAATATAACTAAATTCAATGTCTTCTCATTTATGGACGGATTTTCCGGATATAATCAGATCAAGATGGCACTCGAGGATATGGAGAAGAAAACATTCATCACACCTTGGGGAACATTCTGTTATCGAGTGATGCCCTTCGGTTTGAAGAATGCCGAAGCCACATATCAACGAGCTATCACTACGTTGTATCATGATATGATGCACAAGGAGATCGAGGTATATGTTGATGATATGATTGCAAAGTCGAGAACGGAAGTGGAACATGTAGAGCACTTGTTGAAGCTTTTTCAGCGTTTGAGGAAGTATAAGCTTCGTCTGAATCCGAACAAGTGTACATTTGGAGTCCGTTCCGGCAAGTTATTAGGCTTTATTGTCAGTGAGAGAGGTATTGAAGTTGATCCTGCCAAGGTCAAAGCAATACAAGAGATGCCTACGCCCAAAATTGAGAAGCAAGTCCGAGGTTTTCTTGGTCGCTTGAATTATATTTCCAATTTTATATCCCACATGACAGTATTAAAGAGTATCTGTCCGAGCCTCTTATTCTGTCTGCGCCTGTGGAAGGAAGACCCTTGATTATGTATCTGACAGTTCTTGAAGACTCTATGGGTTGTGTACTGGGTCAACAAGATTAATTAGGGAAGAAAGAATATGCTATATACTATCTGAGTAAGAAGTTCACTGATTGTGAGTCTCGATACTCAATGCTTGAGAAAACATGTTGTGCTTTGGCTTGGGCTGCTAAGCGCTTACGCCAGTATATGTTGAATCATACAACTTGGTTGATATCCAAAATGGACCCAATTAAGTATATCTTTGAGAAGGCTGCTTTAACTGGGAGGATTTCCCATTGGCAGATGCTGTTGTCTGAGTATGATATTGAGTATCGAGCTCAAAAAGCTATTAAAGGTAGTATCTTGGCTGACCACTTGGCACATCAACCAATTGAGGATTATCAGTCAGTTCAGTACGACTTCCCAGATGAGGAGATTCTGTATTTGAAAATGAAAGATTGCGATGAGCCTACGCTCGATGAAGGGCCAGAGCCTGGTTCCCGATGGAGCATGGTATTTGATGGCGCTGTAAATTAATATGGAAATGGTATTGGGGCAGTGATTATTACTCCTCAAGGCACACATTTTCCTTTTACAACAAGGCTAACTTTCAAATGCACGAATAATATGGCGAAGTATGAGGCCTGTATTATGGGATTGGAAGAATGTATTGATCTTAGGATCAAGCATCTTGATGTTTATGGTGATTCGGCCCTTGTTGTTAATTAGATTAAGGGTGAATGGGAGACGAATTAGCCTGGTCTCATCCCATATAGAGATTACGCGAGAAGGATTCCAACGTTCTTTATTGAGGTTGACTTCCATCATATTCCTCGAGATGAGAATCGGATGGCAGATGCGCTTGCTACACTTGCTTCTATGATTGTGGTGAAATTCTGGAATGAAGTCCCCAATATCACTATGATGCGCTTGGATAGACCGGCTCATGTATTTGTAGTGGAAGAAGTAAAAGATGATAAGCCATGGAATTATGACATCAAATGTTTTCTTCAGAGTCAGATTTACCCGCCTGGGGCATCTGTTAAAGATAAGAAGACTTTGAGGAGATTATCAGGCAGATTCTACCTCAATGGCAATGTGCTTTATAAGAGGAATTTTAACATGGTTCTGCTCAGATGCGTGGATAGACACGAAACAGACCTGTTGATGACTGAAGTCTATGAGGGTTCATTTGGTACTCATTCCAATGGACATGCCATGGCAAGGAAGATGTCGAGAGCAGGCTACTATTGGCTGACAATGGAGTCTGACTGCTCCAAGTACGTGAAGAAATGCCATAAGTGTCAGATTTATGCGGATAAGATTCATATTCCCCCGACACTTTTGAATGTGATTTCCTCACTATGGCCTTTCTCCATGTGGGGAATTGACATGATTGGCATGATAAAGCCAAAAGCGTCCAACGGTCACAAATTTATTCTCGTAGCAATTGATTACTTCACCAAATAGGTTGAAGCGGCGTCGTATGCGAACGTGACCAGGCAGATGGTTATGAAATTTATCAAGAATCAACTCATATGCCGTTATGATGTGCCAGACAAGATCATTACTGATAATGGATCTAACTTGAACAACAAGATGATGAAAGAGCTTTGTAGCGAGTTCAAGATTGCACATCATAATTCTTATCCTTATAGACCCAAGATGAACAGGGTTGTTGAAGCTGCTAATAAGAACATCAAGAAGATTATCCAGAAAATGGCTGTTACGTACAAAGATTCGCATGAGATACTGCCATTTGCTTTGCATGGATATCGTACATCTGTCCGCACTTCAACAGGGGCAACCCCTTTCTCTATTGTTTATGGCATGGAGGCTGTGCTCGAGTAGAGGTGGAGATCCCATCAATGTGAGTCTTGATGGAAGCCAAGTTGACTGAGGCTGAATCGGTTAAGAGTCGTTATGACCAACTGAATCTGTTTGAAGAAAAGAGATTAACTGCCATGTGCCATGGTCAGTTATATCAGCAAAGGATGAAGAAAGCCTTTGATAAGAAGGTCAAGCCTCGTGTGTTCCGAGAAGGTGACCTTGTGCTCAAGAAAGTCTTGTCTTTCGCGCCTAATTCCAGGGGCAAGTGGACTCCAAACTATGAAGGTCCATATGTTGTTAAGAGAGCCTTTTCAGGCGGTGGCTTGATACTTATAACTATGGATGGGGAGGATTTCACTCATCCTGTGAATTCAGATGCAGTCAAGAAATATTTCTCCTAAAATAAAAATAGAATAGCTCGCTAAGTTGAAAACCCGAAAGGGCGGCTTAGGCAAAAATGAGCGTCTCGGTGGATTGAAAATCCGAAAGGGCGATCCAGGCAAAAGTTAGAGACATAAAAAAAATGAATATGTATATCCCGCTAGATTGAGTACCTCACCCTGGGGCAATCTAGGGAAAATTAGGGATTTGGCAAGTAACTGCATCCTGACAAGACTTTGTTCTACAACTGTCATCTGTCAGAGACTCTCGCTCAGTCATCATCAACTGAAGCTTCAAATACTTTAAATTCAGAGTTGGTGGAGAAATGGTCATTATGTTCAATGTAGCCCTTTTCCAATATATATTACCAATTTCAAATTTGTAAAAATCCATGGAGTCTTGCCATTTGCAGACTACCATTCCATCAAATAAATTTGAGCCTTTATCCGATTCTTTGCACTCTTATTTGTTTCTGTTCCAGAAATGTTTGCATGTTTTAATTGATAAATATCATTGTTTTAAATAAATAAAATTTTCATAAATTGTTTTTAAACAAAGTTAACATTCACAAAGGACTGAAAAGGATAAATTGGGACATCTTCAGTGCTCTCCCAAGGATAGTATGATCTCCGAAAGGGTAAGACATTTGTTCTTGTTCCTAACATACTTGTATCCTCTTCATCATCTCTCAGGTTGTCTCCTCCATGAGCACAGAAGAAGATTTTGCATCACCAAATTCCCCAGGGAATCTGGAGCTTTGGTCCTGATTTGTTTAGAGAAATATGTCTGTAACACCACCCAGAGAGTCTAGAACTTGGCCTCAGCCATCTGATTCCCCAGAGAGTCTGGAGTCTGGTCCTAATCTTCTGGCTCCCCGGTGAAGCTGGATCTAGCATTTGTGTTATCAATTATATGATTGTCATCCCTTGTGTGGATTGGCCTAAAATCCCTTATAGATTGATAAATCGATATGCTATATTTTTGAGGAAATTGGAAATCCCATGCAGATTGAGCATTTGGTTTGTAGTTTATCTCTTGTGGATTCGCCTACATTAATCTCCAGCAGGTTTGCCTCTTGCTCATCCTCAGTAGGGTTGTTCGTCTTAGACCTCCCCGGTCTGATTACCAGCAGGTTATCTCCAGCCGAGCGCCTACAGGTTGTTCCTAGTTCAGTCCTTAGCATTTGTTCCCCAGTGGAGTTGCTTGATCAGAATCTGATTTGTTGTTTTTGCCTCCTTTTGGATAGTCTCCCCCTTAGTGGAGCGGGTGATGAAGATGTTTATTTTCCTACCCCTAGTGGAGCAGTGTTTCCCTTCTCCTCGGCAGAGATTGTCTCTCCAGCTTTATGAGGAATTGTGTTTGGATATTTGGAACTTTTGTTTGGTGGTTATTCCCCACAGAGTTTCATCTCTCTCCCCAGTAGAGTTGTTTCTACGATGGATCTTATCCGTGCTTAGCTTCCCCAGCTAAAGCTTTGCCTGATTTTTCAGTTTGACGTTGGAACGTCGTGGAAGATGTGTTGATTCCTCCCCCAGCGGAGTGATTGGTTCTCCTTCTCCGTAGCAGAGATATTTCCTTCTGTGGTTAGAAGTGAATGTTGTTTGATGTGCTTCTGTTTGGTGGTTGTTCCCCACAAAAGTCTACATTACCCCTGATAACATCCCCAGTAGATTTCTCCTCTGACTGATCTTATCCTTGTCTCTGCGTACTGTTGGAAGATCCCCAGCTTTGGTGATTGTGATCCCCGACTTTTTCCCGACAGCAGTCTCTGATCCCCGATGATCCTGCTTGTTTCCCTAGCAGTGATCTTTGGCCCCGACAGTGACTTCGCTCAATCCTCAGCATTGGCTTTTATCCCCTACAGAGATCAATGCTTCCTGGCTTTCTCTTTTGAGATGTAATACCGGATGTCCGTCCATTGATTCTTGGACCTGTTTGTGTTAGATATGTTTGTTTGTCAGCATTAATCATACATAAACCACGCATATACATGCATAAGTTTAACATGCAGATATTCATGTTGCATTTTTTGCCATATATCTTTGTTTGTTATCTCCTGCTATTTGGTGATATATTTTCCCCAAAGAAGATGTTTGTGTCTGATCTCTCCATATAGAGTCAGCCCCATAGGCAGAAAGTGTCTATCCTTTCTTCCATATCCCCCACTGAGTTATGTCCTCGTGGATGATTGTTATTTCAGTTTCCTCCCAAAATATGTATTGGGATGGAATTACTCCCCTGAGTTATATCCTCATTGGGTTGAGTCTTGTTTCATTTTGTCTTTCTAGTTTGTTCCTAGATTGACTCCTCTTGTTATTTCCCCTGCACTTCCCCGTAGTTTAGATGCATGATTACTCAGTAACCAGTAATTGTCCATCTTTCCCCCGGCGGAGTTGTTGTGGCCTTCTACCCAGTAACCGGTAGTTATAAGTCCTATTTCTGTGGTTTTCCACCCAGTAGCCGGTAGTTGTAAACCCCATTTTATCCCCTTGCAGAGTTAACCCTTGATTTTGTTCATCCTAACCGATGACAGTTACTCTCTTCCGTAGTTTTCTATCCAATATCTGGTAGATGTAATCCCCTCCTTGTTTGTTATCTTTATCCATTATTCTGTATTGATATTCCTTCATTTTTTGAGTATACCACCTAGTAACCGGTGATATATCTCTTGGATAACTGCTCTGATCAAGCAATTTATCCCCAGCGAGTCATCTTTCATTTACCCTTGTTTGGTAATGATTGTTTCTCCCCTTCATTGGTCATCATTTTATACCCAATAGCCGGGATCTCGATGTCCTTTCTTTTCGGTCGATTTATCCTTTATATACTCAATAACCGGTTGTGGATAATCTTCTATACGAGTATGTTATCTATGTTCTGACGGTAATAGATAATATATCTCATGCGCTCTTCAGTCGAAGTCTTTCTCTTCCCCAGTCAAGTAAGATTCGTATTTCCTTATGGAATCGAATCCCCATCCTGCAATTGAGTTTGCTTTTTCAACTCTCCTTTCGGATGATGAGTGTCTTGGAAACACTCCCCAATTCACGCCTAGTTGGCCACCTATTATATGCCCAGTAACCGGTATCCCTGGTGTTCCTTCCTTCTCCTCCCTCTTATGACTTTTGTCCCATGTGGAGTCAGATTTTCCTGAGTTGAAGTATACCTTTTTAGGTCTTCCTCAAATGTTTTGGATGATTGATATCTCTCACCCTTATACCGGTCTTAGATATTCATTCTCCCCGAGCATGTTGTTCTCTCACCCTTATACCGGTGTCTCCCAACAAGTTTTAAGTCGTGACCTGCTCACGCATTTTATCCCCTTTACTTCCCAGTAAAGTTCCTAGAGTCTCTGTCCCATTTATGAGTGTATTACTCGTATGGATTTTCAGTTTCTCCTGATTTCTTTTCCTTTGTGGACATATATCCCCACAGAGCATTAACTTTTGCATACATAACATTTGCATCATGAGGTCTCTTAGGGACCAAAATTCGTCTCTTTGTTATTATTTAAGCCCATTCTACCTCGTCGAGACGAAGATTTTAACCTTCAATTCTTCGGCTAGAATGACCTTAAATAGGGGCATCTCTAAGACCCTAATTTTGACCCTAAGATCCCTCATGGCATCATATCATTGCACATTGCATTGCCTCAAGGATCATAGCATCTTGGCTCCTTAACCTTTGGGTGGGACTTGTGTGAGTTGGTTTGAGACCACCAAGCATGCTTGACTTGTATATTATTTCTTTCCTAATTGTTCACTAACCAAAAGCATAAAAATATGTCACTAACATCTTTTGTTTTGTAGCTTGAGCAATCATGTGATTCAAGGCTCCTAGGAGGCCCCTATGCATTGATATGGCCAGGTGAAGTTGAAAGCAAGCATGACAATGGTTCACAAAGCACTCAATCATCATATATGCCTCCCAAGTATCTCAATATGTCAATTTTATCAAGATAAACCAAGGGGTTTGAGGCTTGTTTCCCAAGGAAACCCTAATTCAACTATGCATCAACTATGCCTTGCTCATGAAGCAACCTCAACCCATGATCAAATACAATCAAGGGAAGTTTTTTAATTCATGATTTCATGCATATTTGAGCTTATTTTAGTGTCCTCAATCATCAATTCATCAAGATTTGAAGTTTGGACTTGAGAAGTTGATCAGTCAATTCATCTAACTATTTTGAAATCCATTGAGACCTAAGTTTTGATGTGTTTGTCAAATGAAGATGACCCCAAGAGAAAAAATGTCCTTAAGAACCATATTAACAACTTTCATGTTCATAAAAAATTCATTTGAAGCTTGGAAGTTCATCATCCATTTCAAAACATTATAGGTCATTTTGACTGAAACCCTAATTTCAGGTCAACTTCCCAAGGACATAAATCCTTCATATTTTATGATTTTGAGATGGGATCAAATGAATTGGAACTTTTAAGATGTCTACTTAATTTTTTATGTTGAACAAATTTTCATAATCCTAAAAGAAGTACATGTGATAATACCAAACATTATAGGTCACTTTGGACCAAAGTCATTGAAATGTGAAAAAGTCCAACTTCAAGTGCCCATAACTTTCTCATAAAAAATCCAAATGATGCAAAATTTGAGTCCAAATTTATTGTCTTGAAACGATATACAACTTGTGTGTTTAAGGTTTTGTCATTTGAAGCTTACATCATTAAAATAGAAGGGCTTGAAGTTGGTCCATTTTGATAAAATTCACATGAACATGTTTTGTACATTGAACTTTATGATCAGTTTTCATTAATTTCCCAACTCCAAATGAATTTTTGTTCAACATAATAATTGTTCCTCATGTCAAGACCTTTCCAACCATTACCTACAAGACCATGTTTCATTTTGGTAAGATGCATTTTCGAAGAAGGGAAGATTTATGTGCATTTTTGGAAACTTTGTTGAAACTTCATGCACGCTCCAATTCAATTACATGTACATTTCAAGTTCATCTCAATTACATCTGAACACTCAATTTCCATTGCATTTGGGCCTCCCATGTTCCTGTACAGGCCCATGCATGGAGGCCCTCATCACACATGCACATGAAATTCACCTTGCTTGCATCAGCTTTCACTATATATAAACATGCTCTACTTCATTCTAAACCAACTTTAGGCACCTTATACGCTGCAGAACTCAATCTTCACCTCACTCAAAAGGAATTTTTGCATTTCACTTCAATTTTTCAGATCCAATTTTCAACTTCCTTAGCCTAGCCCTATTTCCATCTCAAGAACAAGCTGCTATGAAGAATTGGGAGAGATCGTGCTTCATAGATTTGCACTTCAAAGGTTGCTATCCAAACTTTTCCAATTCGAAACTCACTGATTCTAGCTCATTTCTTGTGTTTGTTGGCTCCTCTGAAGTCGTCTCATAAGAGGCAATTGAATTGTGTATTCAATTTTGTGAATCCATCAAGTTCAAATTGAACACCATGATTTTCTCTCTCTGATTTCTCTTTCTATGAGAGTCTAGAGGAGAATCCAATGGTACAGGGGTGATGTATATCACCCCAGCTTTCCAATGATATGAGGATCGCTCGTTTCTATAAGAATTTTTTGACCTGCAACTTCCACCAAAGACGGCATGCTCGTCGGAGAAGACGGTGGTGTACACCACCGTCCCTTTGCCAGATTTGATATGGACCGTTTGATTGCATCTCCAGATCTAATCACAGCCTTCAAATGTTATGACCTTTTTTAATTCAATATGTTTCTCAGTTTGATTGCATCTCCAGATCTAATCACAGCCTATGGTGAGCGCGCGCATGAGGATCCTTGGATGTGCCACCTCATTTAATGAGGTTGATCCAACGTGCCAGGCTTTTTTCCAATTTCTGATTCTCTATCTTATTTTCTTTTATTTCATTTTATTTCAAAAATTCAAATCTCTTTCATTTTTAATCCAAAAAATATGGGACCAATTGCATTATTTTCCTTTTTAATTCTAGTTTTTGAAAATGATTTTTAATATTTTTTATTTTGTCATTTGATATTTTTTGTGAATTTTCTCTTTTCTGGTTATTTTTAATTCATTTTAAAATAGTTTCCAATATTCAAAAATGCAAAAATATTTTCTTAACCTCTTTGAATGGTGATGAATCTATGAAAAATATTCTCATTAATTTATTAATTGATTTGAGATTTATTTGATATTTTAGTTCAATTAGGTTAATTTTTATTCATTTTTAATTGTTTAAAAATAGTTTCTGGTTTCTAAAAATGCTGAAATTTTTTGTCAAACTTTGTTTGACCTTGTTGAACTTAGGATGATCTATTTGGACTTTTCCAAGTTGATTTGAAATGGATTTGAAGTTTGACCTTTAATTGTTTATTTTAATTCAAGTATTATTTTAATTCTCAAAAATGCCAAAAGTATTTTATTTGTTCCTTGACTTCTAATCTTCATTTTGCTTCTGTTTACCATTGATTGACTTTGATTCTGTTCATGTTTGATCAATGTGTGTTGAATATCTCATTTGAATTTCAATTCATGTACATTCTTATTCATCTTCTTCTTCATCTTTTTTCTTTTTGATCAATGAGTTAAAGATTGGTGGTTAGCCTTAACATATGGGAGGCTTAACCTTCCTTGATTCAAATCTAATTCATCTTGATCATAGATCATGTGAACGTCTTTGCATTAAGGATAGGTTGCTTCTTGGTCAAGCAAAAAACCTAAATCAATACAAGATCATTCTTCTTTTCTTTTGGCATGGCAAGTTGTAGGAGCTTGGCTTACTAGTCATAGTCTCTAACTTGTGTTTGTTGCCTATAGTTTTATTGACCGGCCTCAGATAGGTGTGACTACTACATTAGTCTACTTATGATTGCTTAACATAGCGCTAAATTGCCTTATGGCACACTAACACTAACGAATGACCATTAACTTTTAATTCAAGTCATTTAATTCTTGTAATTTACTTTTATGCAATTTAATTTCTTGTTCATTATTCATTTGCTTTTTCCCTTTGCTCACTTGAGCTCATGTTTATGTTAATGCAATTTGCCTTTTGCTCACTTGAGCACATAATTGTGTATATACTATTGTGCTTGTTTTGTTTTGATTGTGTGAACCAAATGCAAATGGACAAAAGGACTTAGACTTTAGGACCTATAGCTATGCAAAAAATGGAGTCAAAGAGCAACTAAGCCTCATGCCTTTAGAATGCTATAAAAGAAGAATAATGTCAAAGAGCAACTAGGCCTCATGCCTTTAGAATGCTTAATCTTGAAGAAGGCTTGGAAAGGACTTAATCTCGAAACTCACTCTTGTCCATTCTTTATTTGTATTGTGGAACTTCTTGATTTGTGTGTTCTTGTGTGCTAGGGATCCCAAACTTGCCAAGTAGAAGAACCATTGTCATGAGCATCCAAAGTGAGAGATACAAAAGCCATTGGAAGATTCCTAGGAGCTTGATTGATTGTGTGCTTGATTGCTTGAGTTATTTGCTTATTGCTTGCTAATTCCAAAGGAAAGGGAACAACTTGGATCATCACTATGATCTCAAGAAGGGAACTCCATTGTGGTTTTATTTCTCCTCCTTCATCTTTGCATGTTTAGGACCTTAGCCATTCTTCTTCTTCCCTCCACTCTAACCCAAGCCAAACTTTTGTGCAAACATTAACACTGTTTTCAAAATTAGAAACCTAAGCACTATGCTTTTGATTTTTCAAACTTCCTTTCATAACATTTATTTTGAATTGAATCCTAAGTCAACTTTGACCTTTTTTGTGAATACTTTTCATAGGTAAATACAACTCACTCAATTGTTTTTGTGGTTTCAATGACCACTTTTTGCCAAAGCTTTTCATAAACATTAGCTATTAGATTTGAGTTATCTTAGTGGATGATATAATACTCACCTGTATCCTTAGTGATGGACTATAAGTCTTCCATGCTTATTATAGGGTTAACCCCCTCACTAGCATGTTGAAGCTCTCCTCACATGGTGGATTTGTGGTTTTAGGTTGAGTTTTATCCCTTTGATAACAAAAGACCTTTAAGGCTTTTGACCAATTAATTTACCAACTTCATTTGAGATTTTTACCCCGAACTACGAGGTTTTGATCCTAATCTTTTTTAAGATGGTACGTAGGCAATGTGTTTATCCATTCAAACACAAAAATTGTAAATAATTTGTACATTCTTCTCTTATCTCCCCAATCATGTTTGCACACATAATTTTCACAAATACCAACCTACCTTATACCATTGGTGAAAAGGGCTCCCTTAGAGTACTAAGGATCTTTTGGGTGCTTAAAATCTTCCCATTGCATAACCAACCCCCTTACCCAGATCTCTAACATTTTTATTAGTTTTTGATTTGATAAAACTTCTCGGTTTTTGTTCGCTTTCTAACCTTTCCTTTGGATAAATAGAAGTGCGATGACGACTCGAATTGTATGATTTACTTTTGATTTAGTCAATAAATCTAGAGGTAACGAATACCCTGCTACAGAGTCCCTTTCTTCAAGTTTACTCTGTTGTGAACATAGCAGGTTGTGTTCATAACTTCAACCCAGAAGTGGTAGGGAAATTTCTTGGCATGAATCATAGCTCTGACTGATTCTTGGAGAGTTCTATTTTTCCTTTCTACCACACCATTTTGCTGGGGAGTAATGGGAGATGAGAACTCATGACTAATTCCTTCTGATGCACAGAATCCAGCAAATTTGCTGTTCTCAGATTACTTCCCATGATCACTTCTGATTTTGATAACTTGATTTTCTTTTTCTCTTTGAAGTCTTAGACAAAGATCTTTGAAGACTTCATATACATCATATTTTTCTCTTATAAAATTGACCCAGGTGTATCTGGAGAAGTCATCCACCACTACATAAGCATACTTCTTCCCACCAAGACTTTCCACCTGCATGGGTCCCATCAAATCCATATGGAGAAGATCCAGCACTCTCGAAGTGGTGTCATGTCTGAGCTTCTGATGTGACATATTTGTCTGTTTTCCAATCTCACATTCCCCACAAACTCTTCCTTCATCAATCTTCAAGTTGGGAATTCCTCTAAAAGCTTCAACAAATATAATCCTCTTCATTCCTTTAAGATGCAGATGGCCCAATCTTTGATGCCATGTCTTCACTCCTTCTTCTTTGGCTAGAGTACACATTGAGGAATAACTAGTTTCTTGAGAACTCCACATATAGAAGTTGTCCTTAGACCAGACTCCTTTCATGATCACTTCATTTTCTTTATTAGTAATCATGCATTCAGTTTTTATGAAGTTTACAGTTAGACCTTTGTCACATAGTTGACTGATGCTTATTAGGTTTGCAGTCAGTCCCTTAACAAGTAGGACATTGTCATGGTTAGGGACTCCAGGGCAGTTAAGTTTACCAATCCTCTTGATCTCACCCTTTTCTCCATCACCAAAGGTTACATAGCTGGTGGCATGAGGATGAAGGCCAATTTGCAGGTTCTTGTTTCCAGTCATGTGTCTGGAGCACCCGCTGTCAAAATACCAACCTTTTTTGGCTGTAACTCTGAAGGAAGTGGGAGCTATTAGGTTTGTAACACCAGTCCTAGGAACCCATTGTTTTCTGTTGACAGGTATGTGATGTTTGGGTCTAGGTTGATGATGAGAATGACTAGGATAGCCATACAACTTATAGCAGAGTGGTTTTATGTGGCAAAATTTTCCATAGTAATGACACCTCCATCTTTGATGTTTCCCTTTCTGCTGTCTTCCTTTATGATGTTGTGACATATGATGTGACATCTTTGGTTTGCTACCAGTGTGACTGCACTCAGGTTTGGATTTTGATTTGCTACCAGGGTGACTGCACTCAGGTTTGGATTTATTGAACCCAATGCCATACTTGTCTCCTGCAATTTGTCCAGTCTGGATAATTTTGTCTAAGGTGTCAGATCTATTGTTTAGCATTCTGACATATTTTGTCATCTGATCCAGTTTGGAATTCAAGAACACTGCTTCAGTATTTAACTTATAGATGGTTTCCAAGTGTTCTACCTTCTCATTCTTCAGTTGTGTTATCACTTTCTTCTGACTTTCAACTTGTTGACACACTTCTTCACTTCTGTGACACAACTCTTGTAGGTAGTGGCTAACTCATCAAAGGTTACTTCATCATTACTTGAGTCTTCATCAGAGCCCCATCTTCCAGTCAATGCAGTCACAAGATTTGCATACTCCTCTGTTTCACTTTCATCAGACCAAGTAGCAACAAGACTCTTCTTCTGTTTCTTGAGGTAGGTTCCACATTAAGCTCTAATGTGTCCATACCCATCACATTCATGGCACTGAACACCTTTTCCTTCTTTAGACTTTTCATCAGATCTTGTTCTTCTTCCAGCATTATTGGACTTGTTGATGTCAGATGAGATGTTCTTGACAATAGACTTAGACCTTACATCCATCTTTTTCAGAAATTTGTTGAACCGTCTTCCCAGTAATGCTACATCATTTTCCAGATCCTCATCAGTATCTTGACCACTTTCTTCCTCTTTCTCTTCAGTGTTTGACATGAAGGCTATACTTTTGACTTTCTTTTTAGATCCATCACACATTCCCATCTCAAATGTTTGGAGGGATCCAATTAGCTCATCAAATCTCATATTGGAAATGTCTTGAGACTCTTCTATGGTTGTCACCTTCATGGAAAATCTCTTAGGAAGTGACCTGAGTATTTTCCTTACTAGCTTTTCATCTGACATCTTCTCACCCAGGGCTCCTGAGGCATTAGCAATTTCAAGGATATTCATATGAAATTCATGAATATTTTCATCTTCTTTTATCCTTAAATTTTCAAACTTGGTAGTGAGCAGCTGCAGTCTAGACATCTTCACTCTAGATATGCCTTCATGAGTGGTTTTGAGAATGTTCTAAGCAACTTTAGCCACCTCACAGTTGTTTACCAATCTGAAGATGTTCTTATCTACTCCATTGAATATAACATTCAATGCTTTAGAGTTCCCAAGGGCTAGATCATCCTCCTCCTTGGTCCATTGTTCCTCAGTCTTCTTGTCAGTCGTAGCTTCTCCTTCCTTAGTAATAACTGGATGTTCCCAGCATGTTAAAACAGCCTTCCAAGCTTTATTTTCCAAAGATTTTAGGAAGGCTACCATTTGAGGTTTCCAGTAATCATAGTTGGATCCACCCAAAATAGGTGGTCTGTGAACAGATCCTCCATCTCTATCCATAGTACCAGAAAGTAATGTCCCTAGATCTCACCCAGAACCAGAGCAGGATGCCTGCTCTGATACCAATTGAAATTATGGTATCAGATATGAGATGTCGAAGGTAATGTCAAGACACTAATATCTGAACAATACAAATAGGATAAAAGATAAAGAACAGTAATGCAAGAGACACAAGCAATTGTTAACCCAGTTTGGTGCAAACTCACCTACGTCTGGGGGCTACCAAGCCAAGAAGGAAATCCACTAAACAAAATTAGTTCAAAGACTCCCAGTAAACAACTTCAAGTTACAGTCTTTTCACCTAATCTCTACCCGTGTGACTTCTACCTAAGAAATCTTAGATATGAGATCCTACTCACAGCCCCACAATCACAGTAGTCATATAAAACAAGAATTACAATGAAAAGAAGACACTCTTCATAGACACATACTTGATCTTACTTAAAAGCTTCAATCAAGTAAACACACACTCATGCTTCAAAGCTTAGAGTGGACAAATTACAACTCAAAAATTAGACCAATTCAATCATCTATGGATGAATGAATGGCTTACAATTCACACGACCACACAAGACTAAAACCCTTATTCTCTCTCAATATTTCGTTCGTTATTTCTTGTGTATAAACCCATATTTTCTATGTCCTTTATATAGAAGCATTTGGATGGGCTTGGACATCATAAAACCCTAAAACTATTTTCCATTCATATCTTCTCATGACAGCTGATTATATCTTGTTGGAAAATAAGTCAATCAAGTTGTAACTACTGATTGAATGCGCGTCTAATCATCCCTTCAATCATACATAGATTAGCATAAAAAACGCAATCACATAATACATAACATTCAGGTTGAATGTTCTGTATACATATGTCATGACATCGGGTCTGACATCTCAATAAAAATCCTGCATATTCACATTTTAAATATTCTGCAGGTATAAATCATCTTATGTCAAGACAACACTTGTGACAACTTGTGAACACTCTAGGTTTTACCAAAATTGCTGCCAACACAAGAACCAACAAGTTTGATGAGGCATATGATCAAAACAACCATGATCCATGGCCAACAGAAGTCCACGAAGGTCAAACAAATATAAAATGGAATTAAATGAAATAAAATGAACCAAAAGTATTTTTAAAATGAATTATAAAACAGAAATAAAGGGGAAAATCCATAAAGTCCTTTAAAACACTAAATAAATGGCCAAGAAAGTTATGGAAGGTTGGAAATAAAATAAGAAGCATATAATAAAATTTTCAGAATTTAAAAATGCAGAAAAGTATTTTTAAACCAATTAAAACAAAAGAGAAGAGAAAAATTCCACAAAAAAAAAGAAAATCAATAAAATAAAATATGGAAAAATAAAAATCAGATGGAGAAAGATAAAAGAGAATTTCAGAAATTATTTTGGGATTTTTTGGAAGCAAAATGATTTTTTTATGAATTTAAACTGAAAATGAAATTTAAAATTAAAAAAAAAAGAAATAAAATCAGAAAAAACACGGAGCGTTGGATCTGACTTCATTAATTGATGTGGCAGATCCAACAATCACGAGGCTGGGACGCACGGTGGAAATTAACCAAAATAAAACACGGGATCTAATTCAAATTGAACCAATTAGAACATTTCAAATGTCCAGTGTGTCTCCAAACTCAGATGACCTGAGATAAACTCCGGTCGTCTTCTACGATGGTCCTCAATCGGAGTTTCATCTTTTGGTAAATTCAAAACACGAGACCACCACCAATGTGACCGCCTCCTCATCACGAATTCAACCTCATGCTCCAAATTCATTTATCTAAACTGAGCATGGGGAATTTCATAGAAGTTTCACAAGCAAGCCAGCCACGAAAATTAAATTAAATGATAAACACGATTAAATAACACTAGATAAGTTAGGGGAAATCATCAGAGAGTGAAGGACTACATTGTGGTAACTTGTTTGAGTTCAAATGGTGTTTAGAACTACGTTATCTAAATGGTGATTAGCAGTTGATGATGCTTGATCTGGTTAGAGCACTTCAGAAGGTCTCATAGCTTGGGAATTGTTGCAAAAGCTTTAGAGGATGCCGAAGATGCTAATGGAATCTAGGAATTGGATTGAAATAGGCTGGAATTCAAAATAATAAATGGTTTGAATAATAATAAAATCTAATATTATAGTTTTGATGATAACAATATAATTGAGAAGAATTGTTAGTTTATTGTATTTGTTTCTATGTGTAGAACAATTTTTGAACATCTATAGAAAAAGATTGATCATTTGCACTTGGATAGATAAACGACCATCTTTTATTTGTACTTCAAGGAAGTCCTCAAATGTGATAATACTTCTTCTAATTTCTTATACTAGAATCTAATTTTGTACTCTATAGAAAAAATAATTGAGATTAAATATCACTTCATTAGAGACTATTTTCAAAAGGGATTCCAAACATAAAATTTGTTTGTACATATCATCAATTAGGTGATATCTTTACAAAATCATCATTTGAAGATAAATTTGGTTTTATAAAGAATAATTTAAATATTATCCTTGTAACAAAATAATGTTTAAGTCAAGACTTTGTTCCTCTATACAAAGTCCATTTTTTTTAAAATTAGAAATATTAAGTTTAGGCTACTCCCAATCTCTGGTGATTTCAACCCTCTAGACCATTAATCCTATGGGGATACTTTGTCTACTCACATTGACTTTCAATCTTTTAGACTAATTCATGCTTGATTCTAATTAAAATTAAATTAAATCTATGATAAGTGTTTCATGTTTACTCTCTCTCTCTCTCTCCTCTCTCTCTCTCTTTCTCTCTCTCTCTCTCTCTCTCTCTCTCTCTCTCTCTCTCTCTCTCTCAAATGTTGCACCTGATGTATCATCGATCCCCATTTTACATTTATGTTTGTTTGATTTCGATGTTAATTTATTTTTTATAGTTTAATTTAAAAATACTTAAAAACCTCACTTCACACACTTCTTACAACCTTTTAAACTATCAATTCTTAAACTTCCTCCAAAAACTCAAAATATTTGTAGAACCCTAAACTCCAAATACGACATCGTCATCATTAAACTACCTTTAAAATAAAGAAACCATTTTCCGTAGATAAACCTATCAAAGAAATGATACCAAAACCAAAGACTATGAACATTGATCCAGATCATATTAAGGTTTTGATATATGACCAAGGTTTGTAACCTTACTTGATGAAGTTGGAAGGACTCAACTTCAGTAGCCTCATAAAGGGAATTTGGGTTTTTTTTGGTAAAAATACTCCTAATATAATTTCTTAGACTTTTATTTGAATCATGGTGCAATTGAGGAAAATCCACGTTTCCAAAGAAATTACAAAGCTTAGAGAATAAGGTAGTTCTTGATAAATCCACTAACATATGATTCAAGTTAAAGGTTTTCCTCTGTTGTCTAATACCAAGGAAAACATCTACAAACTACATAAACTATAATTATAAACATTTCTTGTATAATTCAAGACCAAACTAGCCAGTGTACTAGTATGTATCAAAGTTATAACATAAAATTCGTCTCCAAAGGGATCGTGGATCTTAAACAAGGTGAACGGTGTGAGTTAAATGTAACAAAAAAGAGGAGTTTTATAAATTGGTTGTTTGCACAAAAGCAATACATATTTTCTCTGGTAAAGATACGATAACGAAGGTGATTAGTACTTTACGTTAGAATCCCCTACTCATACTCTATTGATAAAATATGCATTAACGAACATGTAGAGACTTGAAAGTTACACGACAAATTAACCACACCACTGCACTCAATTTCTTGGTGTATATCTGATTACTATAGCAACATGGATTAGAGGATTATTGCATGATTTGGCATGATCTGGCTGGTGTCGTCTGATGGTATGCATCATGGTGAAACCTCAACCTTTCACTTGGGCCAATTAAAATTGGCTTGTGTACTTTGAATGAAAATAAGGCCAATTGGACTTTTACATATCCTTAACATGTTTCAAAAAGAACAAGGTCAAAAGGAGTCGTTATGTGGAAATGGCATTGGTCTAAAGTGGAGGTCATGAACATGTTTTTGGGCCTGACTAGGCAACTTGACCAACTTAGCCAATCCATAATTTAAGTTCTTTGTAACACCCCAAAATTTGTCCTCCTCATTCATGCATTCATTTAGCATTTCATATTGCATTTCATCATGTCAATCAGAATTAGATCCAAGAAACTTTCTTTAAAAATAAATAAATAATAATAATAATTTTTTACAAAAAAAATAAATAAATAAAAATAATAATAAAAAATAATAAATAAAATATAATAGAAAAACTTGGACTTAGATCTCTCTCATTTGAGCCCACAAAGCCATGAAATTCAGTCTATAAATACCAAGGCTTCACTTGAGAAAAAGGAAGAGAAGCAAAATACTCTGAGGTTTCCTTGAAACAAAACCCTTGACAAAACCTGGAGAGAAACCTGACAGAGAACTCAGAGCAACCCCCAGGCAGCTCTGAAAAATTCAATCTGACTCACACACTTTCATCTCACACAAACCCTAACATTGCCTTGCAAACCCAGCCGTGCCATTTGATTTCAACCGGTCTCTCCCATCAGACTCTTGCAGAGATGGTTTGCGTGGTTTTCCCACTTTATTTGTGGGATACCCCCTGGAGGTTCATTCCGATTACCTGTACTGACTCACCTTTCTTTGATGGCATTAGCTTGGGAGATCCCTGGGTTTCTTACTCCTTTAATTGCTGTTACTTCGGATCTTTATCCGTGTGGTACTTTTACCTCTTTTCCGCATTTTATCCCTTCCTTAGCTGGAAGACCTCGATAGGAGGCATTTGTTTTCTTTTGTTTATTTACTTCTGAGCCCCTTGTTGGCACATTTACTTTATACATGTTTGTTTTGTATGTGTTCGTATCCCTGCAGGTAGCGCGGTTCCTTCGTCAAGGACTTCCTTTTTGCCCTTGAGCATCCCAAACCCTAAAACCCAAAGCAACACGTTAACTCCTTCTACTACAGGCGAGTAAGTCTCCAAAGGTCGAGCATCCGGTAGATTGCGTAGTGACGTCGTTCGTCCAAAACCCAATCCATAACCCCATAGTTAGCCGAACTACGTTTTGCTCTGATTCTCAGGCCAAATGAGATACGTAGGCATAAGACGCGATGTCTTAGCGAGCACAATTACCCTTAACCCTTAGGTAGCCGAGCTACGAAGACTCTGATTCTCATATTCAGATGAGATACGTATGCAGTGGATGCGACATCCGCGCGAGTCATTTTCATTTAACCCCCCTTTTTTTAAATAACACATTAGATAAACCCACACCCTTTAGACAAGAACTACAAAAGTGGATCCTGTAGAGTACTACGAATGCGTAGGGGTGCTAATACCTTCCCTTCGCATAACCGACTCCCGAACCCAAGATTTGGTTGCGAGACCCCGTCATGTCCTTTCCTTTTTCAGGTTTACTTCAGTGTTTCCTTTCCCTCCTTCGGGATGAATAACGCACGGTGGCGACTCTTCTGTCATTTTCTTTCGCCGGTTGTTTTTTCGCGCACTGTATTTTTCAAGTTGCGACAGCTGGTGACTCTGCTGGGGACACTAAGAAGTTGACCTCTTGCTGGTCCATCTTCCCTAAGCGAGTCCCTCCTAGCTTGTGTGATTTCTTGTTTATTGGGTGTTCATGCTTTTGTACATTTATTTGCTTACCTGCTTGCATGCATCTGTCGTATCTGTTGGATCTGTTTGTTTGTTTGTTGGGATGGGGTGTTCTATGAGAGATAAGCCCATTACCCAGGCTTGAGTGTACACACAGGTTTTAGAGTGGATAATCATGAGGCTTGCGTGGCGTGTTGCTACGTTAAGTCGTTCGTGAAGAACCACACCCAAACGAGGTTTCTTTTGGATATATTATGTCTTACGGATGTTCCGTAATGGCAGGATGTTCCTCTAGAAATCGTCGACTCTGGTGACCATTTCCCGAGAACTCAGTCGAGGCCTCTCCTCCGAGACGTGATTATGTTAGCTCTGGTGGGCGCATTCTCGCTGCTCAATCCGAGGATCCCGAGACTGGGAACTTGCTATTAGGATGTCCTGTTGAGGGGAGTCAATGGAGGTCTTTTGTCCCGTAATAATACCAAACCTTCAGTGGTAAACGTATTATTCGCGACTGAAGGGCTGAAGCTGACGAACTTCTGTTCTTAGAACCTACCAGTGAGGGGCGGGCTAAATTCAGGAAACCTTAACCTCCAACCAACCCGGTTTTCTGGAGCAGAGTTTTGGGCTTGTATTATATTCCTCAGTGAATTTCTCTCCAGGAAGTGCAACCTGACAGATGTTCAAGCGGATCCATCAATTCTGATTGACATGCCTTTGCATTGCGTAACATCATCTGCATATTTGCATCCAATATCTCATGCTTATTCATTTGCAGGGTATTCCCTTTCAAAACGGGGGTGCCTTAAAACTGAACAAGCAGTGCATCGCATGCCATGCATATTAACCCTTGTCTGTTTTGCAGGTGTCACCGTAGTGTCTAATGTTTATTCCCTGTATCAGGCAGTTATTGGTCCCAAGCGAGTCCACAGGTACCCGACAAAGGAAAATCGTCCACAACTAGCGATGGACCAAGTACAGAAAGAGCTGGCTGATATGCGTGAAAGGATGGATCAGTTCATGACATTGATGACTGGTATGGCAGAAGGCCAGGAAAAGCTGAGGGAATTGGTTGAGCAACCGAGACCCGATCCGGAGGTGGAGATACCAAATCCTGAGGGAAACCCTGGTAACCCTAGGAACGCTGATAACCCTGTGAACACTGGTAATGCGGGTAACACAAATGCTGATGGAAACCCGAGTAATGTTGGCAACACATGGAATGTTGGAAATGGTATTGGCGGAAGGTACAATGTGAATCAAGGAATTCGGATTAACGGGCGCCCGTTTACTGAAGATTATCAGTATGATCAATTTTCTTTGCACGACGAGGCCCTCGAGACCACTCGCCGTATGGATGAGCTTGCTGAGAAGCTCAAATCTTTGGAGTCTCAAAATTCCTTAGGCTTTGATGTCACAAATCTTGGTCTGGTTCAGGGAGTAAGGATTCCTCACAAGTTCAAACCCCCTACTTTTGAGAAATACAACGGGGCTTCTTGCCCACGCACTCATCTCCAATCTTATCTGGGAAGGTTGGGAGCTCACACGGAAGATGAAAAGCTGTGGATGTACTATTTTGAAGACAACCTAACTGGAGCTTCTCGTGAATGGTATTCACATTTGTCTCGTACTACCATCAAGAGCTGGAAAGACTTGGCAGAGGCTTTTGTCAAGCAATATCAATACAACTTGGACATGGCTCCAAATCGGACCTTGTTGTAAGGTATGTCTCAGACTGCCAAGGAAACCTTTAGAGAGTATGCTCAGCGTTGGAGACAGATTGCAGCGTCCGTCCAACCCCCTATGTCTGAAAGGGAGATGGCGGACATGTTCATGAACACTCTTCAAGGCAATTATATTGAGAGATTGGCTGCTTGCCCGTCAATCAGCTTTGCAGATGGGCCGAATTCAAGACAATAGTGCTTGCAACTCATCAAGTCCCAAGAGACCGTTTGCTGGTAACGATCAACGAAGAAAAGAAGGCGAGGCAAGCGTTGTGTATGCCGGCAGAGGCAGGGGTAGAGGACGCCCTAATTATTATCAAGATCAAGTGGCCGCAGTCACTATTCCAACACCTGTTCCTCAACCGCAATATCATCCGCACCAACAACCCAGGTACAACAATCAACAACAAGGAGGTAATCCGGGTCAGCAGAGACACTATCAACAACGTCCAAGGCAGACGGATCGGGTCATCGAGCCAATCCCAATGCCTTATTCAGTATTACTTCCCAAGCTAATTGACATGAATCTGGTTACGTTGAGAACTCTGGCCCCACCAATCGATCCCAATAATTTGCCTAGAGGTTATGATGTCAACGCCAGATGTGCTTTTCACTCCAACGCACCTGGCCATACTACAGATAATTGCAAGGCTCTCTAGTTAAAGGTACAAGATTTGAGAGATGCCCAGGCTATCAATTTTGCTCCGGTGCCTAATGTTATCCAGAACCCGATGCCGGCTCACGCCGGGCAGAGGATTAGTGTTGTTGATAGTGGGGAAACTTTGAATTTGGTTTCTGATGTGACTAAGGTGAAGACTTCGCTATCGGTGGTTAAAGACCGACTTCTGAAAGGACAGATTTTCCCGGGCTGTGGGGAAGAATGCAGAAATTGTCAAGCTGCCGAAAACGGATGTGACAGTTTGAGAAGGGGTATTCAGCAACTGATAGATGAAGGTTGTCTTCAGTTCGATCAGGCCCGTCCAGTGAAGAATGATGTATCGACGGTGACGTTTTATTTCACTCCTGAAGAAATATATGTTCCCGAGAGAATCGCTCCGACAACAAAATATTTCCCAGAAAGTACAGAACCAGCAGCGGTGAACATCGAAAGTTCAGCACCAGTTGCAACTTACTCTGACAACCCTCAACCGACTTTGGTTGGTCCGATCACCATCACAATACCAGGACCCGTTCCGTATGAGAAAGACAATGCTATCCCGTGGCACTATGGGGCTGATATCTACTGCCAGGGGCAGAAAGTTAACGAAGAAGACATTGACATTGGTAGCTCCGCTATAGACAATGTTGGAGGGGTTGGTGGCTTCACTCGCAGTGGACGCCTATTTGCACCATCAACATTACGCGCGAATACTGAAGTCGAGGCAGCTGCCAAGGCTAAAAGAAAACAGATGGCCACCGAAGAGGTTACTACTGCGGAAGATCCTCCTAAGACCGCATTCGAGAAGGAAGTGGATGAGTTTATGAGGATTATCAAGAAAAGTGACTACAAGGTAGTCGACCAGCTAAATCAGACACCCTCAAAGATCTCCATTCTGTCACTATTGTTGTGCTCTGAGGCGCACAGAGTAGCCTTGTTGAAAGTACTGAATATGGCCTATGTTCCACTAGAGATAACTGTTAACCAGCTGGAGTCGGTAGTTTCCAATGTAAACGCTAGTCGGGGGCTAGGTTTCACCGATAATGACCTGACATCTGAGGGCAGGAATCACAACAAAGCCTTGCATATCACAATGGAGTGCAAAGGGGTGATGCTTTCCCATGTTTTGGTTGATACTGGCTCTTCTCTGAATGTTCTTCCAAAGAAAGCCTTAATGAAGTTGGATTGCGATGACACCATCCTAAGGCCAAGTAACTTAGTTGTGAGGGCTTTTGATGGCTCTAAGAGAGCTGTCTTTGGCGAAGTTGAGTTGCCAGTTAAGATTGGACCGCAGGTATTCAAGAGTACCTTTTATGTGATGGATATCCAGCCTGCCTACAACTGTCTGCTAGGTCGGCCTTGGATTCATGTTGCCGGTGCTGTTACTTCTACCCTCCACCAGAAGCTCAAATATGAACTAGAAGGTCAGGTCGTCACTGTCTGTGGTGAAGAGGATATTTTTGTTAGCCACCTGTCTACATTTAAGTATGTAGAGATGGACGGCGAGATGCACGAGATGCTGTGTCAAGGCTTCGAAGCCATAAACATCAATGAGGTCGCGCCCGAAGCTGTCTTTTCACCTGAGTTTGAGAAGGTCGGGACTTCTATCTCTTCATACAAGCAAGTTGTCGAAGTGGTTAAAGCCGGTAATGCCCAAGGCTGGGGCAAATTTGTGGAGCCAGTCATCAAAGAAGACAAGTTTGGATTGGGGTATGCTCTGGGATCTCAGAAGAATGAAACCGGTACTCTCTCCAGCGGGGGTTTGGTTTCTCCCTACATCGTCAATGCTGCAGATGAAGATAAGGTTGACAACGACTGTGACTTAGATAGCTGAATTCGCCCGTGTGTCCCGGGAGAAAAGCTCGACAATTGGTCGTCTGAAAAAAACCGTCCGGGTTACTCTACTGAAAGAGTGATTTTTATTGTTTTCCTTTATTACATGCATAATAAAGTCTTATACTTTGCCCAAGGTGTAACGGCTCATTTGTAGGTCCATCCATTTAGTTACATTTCACAATTATTTTTATCATCAATAAAGGACGACTTTTGCAAACAATTTTGTGTTCTCTTTCTTTCAGTTTTTTCTACTTTTACAAAAAAAATGGCAATGCTTCTTTTTTCGTTTTTTCTTTCTTTCCAAAAAAAAATCTCTCATTCTAAGGTAAAGCATGATCCTCCATCATGCAGAGCGGACCACCCGGATCTCACTACTAACGACACTGTTATGGCCAAGTATTACTTCGACAATCCTATCTATTAAGCCGAAGAAGGGGTTGAGGAAGATTGTGAATTGCCTGAAGGGTTAGCCAGATTGTTGAAACAGGAGGACCGAGCTATTACACCTTATCAGGAGGTGATTGAGACCGTCAACATCGGTACCGCAGACGACAAGAAAGAGATCAAGATCGGGGCAAGTCTACAGGCCGAGAGGAAAGACCGTTGATCATGTACTTGAGTGTGTTAGAAAGGTCAATGGGTTGTGTGCTCGGTCAGCATGACGAGTCAGGTCGAAAAGAGCATGCAATATACTACCTTAGCAAAAGTTTACCGACTGTGAACAAAGATACTCATTGCTCGAGAAAACTTGCCGCGCTTTGGCATGGGCTGCTCGCCGACTAAGACAGTATATGTTGACTCACACGAGTCTATTGATATCAAAAATGGATCCGGTCAAGTATATTTTTGAAAATCCAGCACTTACCGGAAAGGTTACTAGGTGACAAATGAAACTGACAGAGTATGACATCCAATACACTTCACAAAAAGCCATCAAGGGAAGTGTCTTGTCAGACTATCTTGCAGAGCAACCGATTGATGATTACCAACCTATGAGGTTTGACTTTCCTGATGAGGACATCATGTTTCTCAAATCGAAAGATTGAGAGGAACCACTCTCGAAGGAGGGGCCTGACCCTGAATCCAAATGGGTTATGATGTTTGATGGGGCGGTCCACGTCAATGGTCGCGGAGTTGGTGTAGTGTTGATCACACCGGAAGGGGGTTCATATGCCATTTGGTGCCAGAATAACTTTTCCCTGCACCAACAATGAAGCCGAATACGAAGCTTGTATCATAAGACTTGAGGAAGCCGTCAATATACAGATTAAAACCCTGGATGTATACGGGGATTCAACTTTGGTCATCAATCAAACCAACGAGAAATGGTATACACCTCAGCCTCATCTGGCTCCTTACAGAGACTACACGAGAAGATTGTAGACTTTCTTTTGAAGAAAACCAATTTGCTGATGCTTTGCTTACCTTGTCTTCGATGATTAAGGTGCTATGCTGGAACTACGTACCCAAAATTGACGTATCTCGGTCAGAGACGAATGAAGAAAGCATTTGGTCAGAAAGTGCGCCCTCGGGGGTATCAAGTCGGTGAATTGGTACTCAAAAGATTTCTTCCTCCCAACACAGATCACAAGGGCAAATGGACACCGAACTATGAGGGTCCGTACGTGGTTAAAAGGATTTTCTATGGCGGAGCTTTGATGCTAACAACCATGGATGGCGAAGGATTCCCGTCCCCTATTAACTCAGACGCAGTTAAAAAAAAATACTTCGCATAAAATAGACCTGCTGGACGATAAAAAGAATAGTCCAGGCAAAAAAAAGGGCATCCCGACGAACCAAAAAAAAAGAATAAAGAGGTTCGGGCAAAAATTAGGGATATAAAAAAAGAGTACACCCGGTGAGTCGAAAACCCAAAAGGGCGGCTCAGGCAAAAATGGGTATCCCGGTGGATTGAAAACCCGAAAAGGGGGCGATCCAGGCAAAAGTTAGGGAATAAGCGAATGACTGTGATCTGAGTTCATCAGTGTTATATCACCGTTTCATTAAATCCGGCAATCTTCGAAGGTTAAAGATCGACTAATCATCCACTTCAGAAAGCAAGATGAGCAGAGCGTCTTGAGGACATACGAGCCATAGCAGAGTCGAAACTCGGTGGGACCCCGTATCCCCATTGCCATTAGGATAGTTCTCTTTTTATAGCGATCACCTCTTTTCAGGGATCAGCTTTCTGATACCCTCGCCTATTCCTGGCACAAATTTTCTCCCCAGTAAGAGTCGAATAATTCAGTTAAAGAGCCTCTTTATTTTTCATTTATCAGTTTGTTTGCAAAAATGTCCGAATTTTTGATAAAACATATTGCATATAAACATAATGGTGGCTTTTGCAGATGATTTACACAGGAAAACATTTAAAATTGCTTTGAATGTGCTTAATCCCGGACGGTGAATTCAAACCGAGAAATTCCCCCGAGGCATACGTGTATTTTTGGTTGCAGGTCACAGGAACCGGATGCCAAGTCATGAATCCTCATCCCCAAGCGGTTGACAAAGTCTCTCCTCAGCAGAGCATGTTCCCCAGCAGAGTTGACAGTATCCAGACTATATATCCCTAGCGGAGTTGACAGTGTCAGACTGTATCTTCCTAGCACCAACGGAGTGGTTGCATAACCAACAGATGAGAGGGTGGTGTTCCCAGTGTTCATCTCATTCTCCAGCAGATTATTTTTAACAGATTTGTTAATCCCAAGCTTGAGGGCGATTAGCAAGTTCATATCCCCAGCAAAGGTCGTTTCCTATGACATTTCCCCAGGAAGTGTTTTCCCCACAGACTCTCCTCACAGAGCCTCGCCGAGCAAAGTTTCCATAGTTGATACTTCCCCAGCAAGGTCAACTTTTCAAAAAAGGCCGATTTATTTTTGGTGGCTCATTGGTCCTGGCAGACGGATCATTCCCCACAGAGCATTCAAGGATTGATACAGCGATCTGTTCCCTACCGGAGTTTGCTTCCCCAAGCAGATTTCTTTTTACACCATGCATAACATTTGCATTTGCATGCATATCATATCAAGCATGCACATAAGCTGATAAACAGGTTCTTCCAAGCAGACTGAAGAATTACTTTACTACCAAGGTCATGAGATCCAGCCAGAGGATCAAGCGTGAGTGATCCAGCCTGAGGGTCGTTTTGAAGATTCAGCCTGAGAATCGTTTTCCAGTGATCCAGCCTAAGGGTCATTTCGAAAATTCAGCCTGAGAATCGTTTTCCAGTGATCCGGCCTGAGGTTCATTTTGAAGATTTAGCCTGAGAATCGTGTTCCAGTGATCCAGCCTGAGGGTCATTTCGAAGATTCAGCCTGAGAATCGTGTTCCAGTGATCCAGCCTGAGAGTCATTTCGAAGATTCAGCCTGAGAATCGTGTTCCAGTAAGCCTGCCTAAGGCTTAATTTGAAGATTCCCCAGTGAAGTCGCCTACAAGCTTTATTTCCCCAGCAAGCCCAAGTCTAATTGAGGAGTCGTTACAACATGTTCTAGCCCGAAGAATATGTACGAAGCCCAAAAGTGGAATATTCTCGAAGCTGCATATCTAATATGAAGGTTGGGTGTAGATTTCAAAAGAGATTCAACCAGCGCATGCCTCAGATGCGAGATCCTAATGATGGGAATTTATCATCAAAACAATCCAGATCTAGCCAGAAGATCGAAGTAGATTCAGCCAGAGAATCGAAACAAAGGAGATCTAGCCAGAAGATCGAAGAAGATCTAGCTAGAAGATCGAAGTCAGGTCTAGCCCGAAGACCGGAAATAGATTCAGCCAGAGAATCGAAACAATTCAGATCTAGCCAGAAGATCGAAGTAGATTCAGCCAGAGAATCAAAGGAAATAGATTCAGCCAGAGAATCGAAACGAAGGAGATCTAGCCAGAAGATCGAAGAAGATCTATCCAGAAGATCAAAATCGTATCCAGCCCGAGGATCAAAATTAATATCCAACCAGAGGACTAAATTGAGTATAGGTTCAGCCAGAGGATCGAAACTCCAGATTAAGCCAGAAGACTGATTCAGATCCAGCTAGAGGATTGGAAGAAAAATAAACAGCGTGGTGTATTTCCGCGTTTTTGTGGTGTTCTCGGAGCGCAAATTTTTGGTCTGTCTTTGGTATTCAATCACAGCTCACCCCGTTTGTCTAATAAGTTGTTCGCTTTCATCCTACTCGGGTTAGCTGATGATTGAATAGGGGCAGCTGTATCACCCTAAAATTTGCCCTCCTCATTCATGCATTCATTTAGCATTTCATATTGCATTTCATCATGTCAATCAGAATTAGATCCAAGAAACTTTCTTTTAAAAAAAAAAAAATAATAATAATAATAATAATTTTTTACAAAAAAAATAAATAAATAAAAATAATAATAAATAAAATATAATAGAAAAACTTGGACTTGGACCTCTCTCATTTGAGCCCACAAAGCCATGAAATTCAGTCTATAAATACCAAGGCTTCACTTGAGAAAAAGGAAGAGAAGCAAAATACTCTGAGGTTTCCTTGAAACAAAACCCTTGACAAAACCTGGAGAGAAACCTGACAGAGAACTCAGAGCAACCCCCAGGCAGCTCTGAAAAATTCAATCTGACTCACACACTTTCATCTCACGCAAACCCTAACATTGCCTTGCAAACCCAGCCGTGCCATTTGATTTCAACCGGTCTCTCCCATCAGACTCTTGCAGAGATGGTTTGCATGGTTTTCCCACTTTATTTGTGGGATACCCCCTGGAGGTTCATTCCGATTACCTGTACTGACTCACCTTTCTTTGATGGCATTAGCTTGGGAGATCCCTGGGTTTCTTACTCCTTTAATTGCTGTTACTTCGGATCTTTATCCGTGTGGTACTTTTACCTCTTTTCCGCATTTTATCGCTTTCTTAGCTGGAAGACCTCGATAGGAGGCATTTGTTTTCTTTTGTTTATTTACTTCTGAGCCCCTTGTTGGCACATTTACTTTATACATGTTTGTTTTGTATGTGTTCGTATCCCTGCAGGTAGCGCGGTTCCTTCGTCAAGGACTGCCTTTTTGCCCTTGAGCATCCCCAACCCTAAAACCCAAAGCAACACGTTAACTCCTTCTACTACAGGCGAGTAAGTCTCCAAAGGTCGAGCATCCGGTAGATTGCGTAGTAACGTCGTTCGTCCAAAACCCAATCCATAACCCCATAGTTAGCCGAACTATGTTTTGCTCTGATTCTCAGGCCAAATGAGATACGTAGGCATAAGACGCGATGTCTTAGCGAGCACAATTACCCTTAACCCCTAGGTAGCCGAGCTACGAAGACTCTGATTCTCATATTCAGATGAGATACGTATGCAGTGGATGCGACATCCGTGCGAGTCATTTTCATTTAACCCCCCTTTTTTTAAATAACACATTAGATAAACCCACACCCTTTAGACAAGAACTACAAAAGTGGATCCCGTAGAGTACTACGGATGCGTAGGGGTGCTAATACCTTCCCTTCGCATAACCGACTCCCGAACCCAAGATTTGGTTGCGAGACCCCGTCATGCCTTTCCTTTTTCAGGTTTACTTCGAGCGTTTCCTTTCCCTCCTTCGGGATGAATAACGCACGGTGGCGACTCTTCTGTCATTTTCTTTCGCCTGTTGTTTTTTCGCGCACTGTATTTTTCAGGTTGCGACAGTCTTTAAGCAATGAACTAGGTCCTAGGCCTTGAAACAAAGTTCAAGAGGATTTCATTGAGGACATTTTTCTCAAACAATATCCTTAAAAGGTCGGAATATGAAAAAGTTATGGGGTTTGGACCAAATGGTAGGCCAAACTTTCCAAAACACAACCAACCAACATGCCCTACAATGCAACTTTTGATGTTTCTTGAATTACAATGTACCATGATAATTGTTTGAAGCCCAAATGATTATGTGTTGATAGAAAATAAGCATTTATGCTTGGTTGGATGATTATATTCCATTCTTGTGGTTGAAACCAATGATTTCAAGTTGAAAGTCCAAAACTAAACCCTCACTTGTATCATGAAAGAAATGGATGTATGTTTTATGGATGATGATTGAAAATAAATTGAATTGGATATGAATGGGTTAATTAATGATGAGGTGGTCAAGTGGAAGAGCAAAGCATAAAAGCAAAAGGGTAAAATTAGGTTTTCTTGGACCAAAAGATTCCTCAAAGGCCAAGGTCAAACAAACTAGGGTTTAGGTGCATGAGGTGTCTTGGAATGTGTGTCATAAGGTTGATGCATAGCCAAGAGTTGGATATTAGGGTTCTAAAAGAGCAAGGTCAAGGCACAAGGTAGAAGATGACTTTTACAGACTCAGAGAAGTAATGGATTAGGGTTGAGGTCCATGGATGACCAGATGAACAAGCAAAGTCTCTAATCAAGGCTCACCACCCAATTAGGGTTTTTGAAGATGAAAGGGATGACTTATGTAGTCCCACAAGGCCAAAGAAAAATTTAAGATGAATAATATGGTTTAGGGTGGATTGGGCACATCCCTTTAGATATTTTGAAATAAAAGTAACTTCGATGTTTTCCTTTGAAAGTTTTTTTTTTGGCCCAAAATTTTCAATGCAATATTTATTAATGAAAACCGCACTTCACAAACAAAACAGAAAAAATAAAAGTATTGAGAACATAATATGGAAAATATTTAATTGATAAAATATGATCCCAAAAACGGGTAAGTTATATAAAGAAGCAATTCCCAAAATAGGTGATTGCATAAAGAAATTGAAAAACTGTAATGGCAAGGGAAAACTCAGATTTCCACCGAGTTTGAATTTCGGCTATAATCTTTATGTCTTCTAAGGTCCTCGGATCTTGCTTCGGAAGAAGGTGATTGGATTGATTCTCCACTCGGAATTGTGATGGACTTGAAGGTTCTTTGCAGACCGCAGCCTCTCAGGTTTTCATCCTATCTTTCAATACTTTGCATCAATTATAGGTTAACCCTCGATGCACCATATTTTGAATCCTTTGATTTATGGATAGATTGATCCCATGTGATTGGCTTGATTCTGTCTTTAAATTCTTTCCATCTTCCTCTTTTTCTTTTGCTTGTGTGACATTGTTGTTTGAGATTAACTTTGTGATTATTCTTTAACTTGTCTGACACATAAATTATCATCGTCCCGATATGATTAACTAACCACGAACTTCTAAGATTAACCTTGCTCTTTACATTATGTATATTTACTTTTTTGTCATTTAATTCAAGTCATTTAAGTTTATGTCCTTTACTTAATGCACTTTAATTTCATTTCCCATTATCGTCATATCACTTCATATTACCATATTCATTTGTTGCTCTTATCTTGTTTGGTTATTTTCTTGTTAATCTTAATGAATCAAAACATGATAAATTACATTAGACCTAAACTTAAGGCTATGCTTGATATTTAGTACTAAAGGTCTTTTGGACTTTAGACTTTGACTTAGGATTTCAGACCTTTTCTTGACTTGGAGTGATCTTGGACCCTGAGACCTTGTGGACACTTTGACTTGCTTTGTTCTTGTTGATCCCTTGGGTTTCCGTGTGTTGTTTCATTTGCTTTATGACTATTGCCTCCGACATTCTTATGTTTAGGATTAGAACACTCATACACACATGGCTTTCTCTTGGGCTACCTAAGAATAAGACACAGGACAATATAGTTTGCACCCATATGGATTTCTCTTGGGCTACCTAACAATGAGACCCTATGATAGTTTTGTATGTTCATGCATCCTTGTTTATTTATCAATCCTACTCCCTTTGATACGATTGATCAAAGTCACATTTGATATACTAAATACTTTCATTTGTTAAAATCATCTTTGTCTTTGTCAAGTGTCCATAAGTCCCTTGGTCACTTGATGGAACTTGCCTTTGTTTCTTTGGAGAATCATCCTCTCAACAAGTTCAAGAACCTCAGTGGAATACAACTTTCATCAGCAGTCATTCATATGACTCATCTCTACCATCATGTTTGGCACCTTGCTCCAACAACTTATCAGTTATTGACTAGGTTTGCATGCCATGAGCCTTAAGAAATAGAGAATGATGAGAATGGATCTTCCCTACACTTGGCTAATATATCATAGTACTTGCCTCTATTCATAGAGTTTAGTGCAATTCTAGTTGGTTCACTGTTTGGTTTACCCTTAGAGTCTATGGCTCCTCTCTCCAGATCTTCTTGGTTGTGACACCATATGACAATTTCCTTTTGAGAGTTGACACTTTTATGGTCATTCCCCTTTCCTTACCATATCAGTCCCTGTGTTTTGGTAGGACCCTTGTCATGTAAGTCTCCGACTTTGACAAGTTCTCAATTTGTTTGAACACCATTGCAATTTAATTTTAGGGTCGACACCTTCATGGTTACTCCCTGGATTGACACCTTCATGGTTATTCCCCTCTCTTAGTTTAATCACCTTTCCTTTACCATATCAGTCCATGTGCCTTGGTAAGACCCTTGTCATGTGAGTCTCTGGCTTTGACAAGTTACTGCTTTTCTCTTTAACATATCAATCCCTGTACCTTGGTAAGACCCTTGTCATGTGAGTCTACGGCTTTGAAAAGTTGTTGCTTTCCTCCCTTACCATGTTAGACCTAGTGCTTTGGCAAGATCCGTGTCATGTGAGTCTCCGACTTTGACAAGTTTCCTTTTTGTTAGTTTAAACACCATTGCAATTCCTTTTCTTTTGAGACATACCTTTATGGTTAACCCCCATCTTTTTCCTTTGGTTTATACACCACCCCCAAATATTATCCCTTTCTTAGTCTCTATCCTCTGAACTACGAAGATCTGACTTTCTCATTGCACTATGAGAATACGTAGGCACGAGGATGCAAATCCTTGACGAGCACTTTTCTTTCTTTTCCCCCTTTGTTTCTCTGGTTCCACGAACTACGAGGCTATGACTTTATCATTTCACTATGAGAATACATAGGCATGGGGGAACCAATGCTCCTCGAGCACCCTTTTTTTCCTAACCCCTTTTTTTGTTTTGCAGGAACATGAAGATACTAACACCCATCCAAGCAAGAGAATTCAAGACGATTCCCATGGAGTACCATGGATGTGAGAGGTGATAATACCTTCCCCTTACATAACAAAATCCCTTACCTGTTTCTCTGTGTTTCTTTTTCCTCTTGGGTTTTCTCAATGGTTTTCCTTCCCTCTTTTGGGATAAATAAATTTCGGCGGAGACTTTATTATACCTTCGAGTGTGCGATGCGTTCGGTGGCCATATTTCAGCTAGCTTCAGCTGGAAACTCTACTGGGGAGAACTCTTGTAACCTAGTTTCTAGATGGATTTGAGCCTAGTGTTGTCTGTTTTTGGTTATTTGGGTATTTATTTTCATGTTTGGCACCTTTTACCTATATGTTTATTGCATGTTTTATTATTTTGGATTTTGCATTGCTACTAACCCCATTATGGATATCTTATTTTGCTGTTGTTGGGTAGGTTGTTGTTACTTGAGAGAAGCTCTTCACCCGAGCTTGAGTATACACACATGATAGACTCGTGGATAGTCGTGTTGACCTGCGTTACACGCTTTGGGTTGGCACGAAACCCACACTCAGACTATATTCACTTGGGGGTACTCGTGTCCTGTGAGAATTCACTATGACAAAGTAATTTCACTTGATTCTATGACTCTGGTAAGCCTTTTAAGATCACCCGTTGAATATTAATACATACATGTGAGTGGGATATTTGGTTTTTGCAGGAAACCAGGCTCCTACATACCTTTTGTTATCCTGTAATGTCAGACTATTGATCCGACTTCTAGTAGAATGTTCAAATTATCCAGAATGTGGCCATGTTGTTGCATATCATAAAACATCATATAACTTTTTTTGCATATAAATTTCCAGGGAATTTGAGAGCCTAATTTATTGCCAAGTACTCTGAGTAGCATGAATCCTGGCAGAAGGAGTGTGTTAAGTTACAAGTTTGAGAAACCCTAGTTGAAAGCTTTGAAGGGTCTGGGAACTCATTTGGATCTCGATCGCAAATAATATTTCAAGAAGGCCTATGGGAATCTCCTAGGTATTCTCAACACTAAAGTGAACACTACCGCAATCCATACTTTGGTGCAGCTCTATGATCCTCCCTTGAGGTGTTTCAATTTTTGGGATTATCAATAGGCGCCGACGTTGGAGGAATACTCGTATATCTTAGGGGTCGGAATTAAGGATCAGGTTCCTTTTGTCAGTACCAAGGAACTTCCGAAGTCTTATCTTTTAGCTGAAGCTTTGCATTTAGAGAAGAAGGAGGTGGAGCTCAACCTTAAGCTTAAGGGTGGAACTCATGGTTTTTCTCTGAAGTTCTTGGTTGAGAAAGCCATTTACTTTGTTGATGTCGTGAGTTAGATAAATTTCAATGTTGTTTTCGCTTTGCTCATCTATGGGATAATGTTGTTTCCTGGTATGGAAGACATTGTGGACCTTGCATCTTTCACATATTCCAATCCAAGAATCTAGTTCCTATGCTTCTTGTTGACACTTACTACTCAATTCATTCAAGGACTCAGAAGAAGAAGGGTATTATTATGTGTTGTGTTCCTCTATTGTATAGGTGGTTTATTTCGCACCTACCCAACAAGGGTCCTTTCATCGAGAACAAGGATAATCTCAAGTGGTCTCAGAGGTTCATGTCTTTGACCGCTAACAATATTTTGTGGTACTCTAGAGCTTATGATGATGTCAAAGTTATCCTGAATTATGGAAGTTTCCCTAATGTACCCTTCATAGGTATGAAGGGCGGAATCAACTACAATCAAAGTTTAGCTTTACGTCAGTTGGGTTATCTGTTGTTATGCAAGCTAGATTTCGAGCATGTGGAAGTGTTTGTTTTGTATGAAGGGGATGACAATTCGGAGTTGCTAAGGAAGATCTTCAGAGCTTGGAGAGAATTCCATCCTCAAGGAAGATCTGAGTTAGGGAAAACGAATTGCATTTTCAAGGAAGCTTATACATAGTGGGTTAAGGAGAGGGTTAAAGAAATTTTGTTGTCATTTCCATTTAAGCCATCTATGAACATCCAACAACCTGTTCTTCTAGTTATTCCTCCCTATGAGGTTGGGAAACTCAAAGAGACTATGAAGAGTTTAAAGAAAGAGAACACTGATATCCGATCTAATCTTGGTAGGCTTACGAGGGAGAAGGAATACTTAAAGCTTAACCTCAACCAGAAGAGAGCCATGACATCCCAATAAGTACAGGAAGTCCAAGAGGAGCAGTTCAAAAGGAGGAAAGTAAGTGACGCTTTGAAGGGAAACATTGATAGTTTGTCCATCAAGAATAAACAACTCGCATATGCATAATATCAAGTATGCAAGGTGAAAATTAGTTGCCAAGACTAGCTCAAGAACAGTTAGACGGTTGAAAGAAGGAGCTAAAGTAGGAAAAGAGTCGTACTAAGCAGTTTGAGGTTTCTTTATCTCAGCACCAGACAAAACTGAAATTCTGGTATCGGATATGAGATGTCGAAGGTAATGTCACGACACTAATATCTGAACAATACAAACAGGATAAAAGATAAAGAACAGTAATGCAAGAGACAGAAGCAATTGTAAACCCATTTTGGGGCAAACACACCTACGTCTGGGGGCTACCAAGCCAGAAAGGAAATCCACTAAACAGAATCAGTTCAAAGACTCTGAGTAAACAACTTCAAGTTACAGTCTTTTTACCTAATCTCTACCCGTGTGACTTCTGCCTAAGAAATCTTAGATATGAGATCCTACTCACTCCCCCTCAATCATAGCAGTGATATAAAACAAGAACTACAATGAAAAGAAGACACTCTTCAAAGACACATACTTGATCTTACTTAAAAGCTTCAATCAAGTAAACACACACCCATGCTTCAAAGCTTAGAGTGGACAAATTACAACTCAAAAATCAGACGAATTCAATCATCTATGGATGAATTGAATGGCTTACAGTTCACACGAACACACAAGACTAAAACCCTTATTCTCTCTCAATATTTCGTTCGTTATTTCTTGTGTATAAAACCAGGTTTTCCATGTCCTTTATATAGAAGCATTTGGCTGGGCTTGGACATCATAAAACCTTAAAACTATTTTCCATTCATATTTCTCATGACAGTTGATTATATCTCTTTGGAAAATAAGTCAATCTAGTTGTAATTACTGATTGATAGCGTGTTCAATCATCTTCTCAATCATACATAGATTAGCATTAAAAACGCAATCACATAATACATAACATTTAGACTGAATGTTCTGTATACAAATGTCATGACATTGGGTCTGACATCTCAGTAAAATCCTGCAAAATCACATTTTAAATATCCTGCATGTACATGTTATTTTATGTTAAGACAACATATGTGACAACTTGTGAACACTCTATGTTTTACCAAAATTGCTGCCAACACAAGAACCAACAAACTCCCCCTTTGGCAAATTTTGGCTAAAACATATATCAGTGCATTTGTTCACAAGAAAAAAACATATCAGCAGTTAAGCAGCAGCAAAAGTAAAAAAAACACACATTTACTAGCTATAATAGCAACTAGTAAACACACATTAAACACATATGTGCTTCTTCTCCCCCTAAGTCCGTTCAACACAAACATCTCCTTCAACAACACCTGTAACATCCATCACCCCATCTGACATCTCCTTCAACATCACCTGTACTCCACAAAACATCATTTTGTTCAACATCAGTTGTCATCTATTTATAGCCTAGCTACTTCAACACATATTAACTGCAACTCTCCACATATTAACTGCAACTCTCCATATATTAACTTGCTCTCCACATATTAACTTCTCCCCCTTTTAGTCAAAATAGACCAAAGAGACCAATGAGACAAAATAAATGTCTATTAGTCCAACAAAGAATGTCACATAGAATGTTAAAACATATTGTCAGGTATTACAGAACCACAATTATACACAGCTATATAAGCTGAGATAAAAAGAAATCCAGAGAAATCACAAAGAGAACCCAAAAATTACATCAAGGCATCAAAACAAGACTGCCCAAAAAAAACATCAAACATCAAGCATCAATGCATCCAGAATAGCACATCATTTTAACAGGGGAACCATTTTCACCACCACTCAGTCTGAGGAGATAGCATCTTCATCAGCTTCAGATCCAGAACTGCCACTTGATCTATCTTGAGATTTAGACCTCTCACTAGAGGTGTGGGCATCTGTTTCCTTTGCTTCACCAACATTATCCATATCTCCTTGCTCCAAGATACTAATCAGAACCTCCAGAGCTTCTTTCCTAGCTTTAGCCACCCTTATCCCAGTCTCCAATTCCTTACAGGTCTCTTTCAGTTCAGCAATCAGGCCACCTTGAGAGGCTGGCTTCTTCATAGCAGACGTCATGACAATGTCATTGACATGACTGCCTTCAAATAATTTGTAATGAACTGACAAAGGAGGTTTTCTTCTACTAGGGATATCACTTGTGCTCAGTTTTCCAAGTTGCTGGCTTAGGATTATCCCACAAATTATTGAGGGAAAAGCTATGGGAAGCTTCACTGCATTTGTGGAAGCATGTTTGACAATTTGTTCAAACATGAGTCTTCCATAATCAAATATAAGCTTGGTTCCAATAGAAAATATGATCCTTCCAAGAGCATTAGAGATTGTAGAGATGTGATTTATTGGTACCCAGTTTGCTGACCCTATCTTATGCAAGATAACATTTTTCACAATTAATTTTCTAGCAGAGAGATGCTTTTTGCTTGGCCACTCCTTGACCTGTCCAGCAGTTATTTTCCTACATACTTCATTGTCTATGGCCTCTAGTTCAACAACACCTTTTGTTCCTCTTCCTAGGAACTTATTGATCATAGTTGGGGAGAACTTCACATACTTTCCTCTAGCAAACACCTTACAACACTCTTTGGTGTTCTTGTCAGAAATGTCCTCAGGGATGTTCACCACAAACTCTTTAAGAAGACCTTCAAAACATTAAGGTAACCCACTAACTGTTTTCATTAAACCAGCAGACTTGATCAGGTCCATGACCTCCTTAACTTCCACAGCATCCTTTCCCAGTTCTCTTTCCACAGCTACTCTCCTTTGGATTACAAATTGCCACTAGTTTTCTAATAAAGTGATGACGGATATCAATGTGCTTTGTCCAGCTGTGCTTAATAGGATTCTTAGAAATATTTATAGCACTCAGGTTGTCACAGTACAATGTCATGACATCTTGTGTGACATTGTATTCAGTCAACATTTGTTTCATCCAAACCAGTTGAGAACAACTACTCCCATCTGCTATGTATTCAGGTTCAGTAGTGGATAGGGACACACAATTTTGTTTCTTACTAAACCATGATATTAAGTTGTTCCCCAAGAAGAAACATACTCCTGATATGTTTTTCCTATCATCAGCACTTCCAGCCCAGTCAGCATAGATCCAGATCCATGAGTATATAACTTCCCATAGTCACTGGTGCCATTGACATATTTCAGTATCCTCTTCACTTGGTTTATGTGACTGACTTTCGGGTCAGCTTGATATCTAGCACAAACACCTACAGCAAAAGCAATGTCAGGTCTGCTTGCTGTGAGATATAGCAGACTTCCTATCATGCTTCTGTAGAGACTTTGATCTACACTAACACCATTTTCATCTTTGGAGACTTTCAGAGGTGTAGGGGCAGGTGTCCTTTTATGACTTGCATTCTCCATTCCAAACTTCTTAACAATGTTTTTGGCATATTTGCTTTGAGATAGAAAGATAGAATCTTCCATCTGCTTGACTTGTAGCCCAAGAAAATAGGCCAACACTCCAACAAGGCTCATTTCAAACTTAGACTGCATTTGTTTAACAAAATGTTTCGACCATCTGATCTGACATCCCACCAAACACCATATCATCCACATATATTTGAGCCACCATGAGTTTTCCTCCTTCATTCTTAACAAATAGGGTATTGTCAATACCTCCTTTCCTATATCCATTGCTGGTGAGGAACATTGTGAGTCTATCATACCAAGCCCTAGGAGCTTGTTTCAAACCATATAGGGCTTTCCTCAACTTGTACACATGCTTTGGAAGATTTGGGTATGTGAATCCTTTAGGTTGTTGAACATATACTTCTTCATTTAAGTAGCCATTCAAGAAGGCACTTTTTACATCCATTTGGAACAGTTTGAACTTCAAAATACATGCCACTCCAAGCAATAGTCTAATGGACTCAAGGCGAGCTACAGGGGAAAATGTTTCATCAAAGTCAACTCCTTCAACTTGAGTGTATCCTTGTGCTACTAATCTTGCTTTATTTTTAGTAACCACCTTTTGTTCATCAACTTTATTCTTATACACCCACTTTGTTCCTATGACATTTATTTCTTCAGGTCTTAGAACCAATTCCCATACTTCATTCCTCTTGAATTGGCCTAACTCCTCCTGCATGGCATTGATCCATAACTCATTAGTCAAGGCTTCCTTGACATTCCTAGGCTCAATCTTGGACACAAAGAAGCCATGTGAGATCACTTCTCTTGATCTAGTTGTGACCGCTTTATTTGGGTCTCCTATAATGAGATCTTTGGGATGATCCTTCTGAATTCTGATGGAGGGTCCCTTGTTGATTTTGTCATCTTCAGGTTCAGCTTGACGAGGTTCACTCTCATTATTTTTGTCTGAGAAATCAGCTGGGGGATCATTTAGAGATGTCTCAACATTGTCTGTGACATCAGTCTGTTGATCATCAACCACAACATTGATAGATTCCATCATTACTTTTGTTCTGGAATTAAAGACTCTATATGCTCTGCTGTTTGTTGAGTAGCCCAGAAATATTCCTTCATCACTTTTGGGATCCGTCTTCCTTCTTTGTTCACGATCAGTCAAGATATAACATTTACTACCAAACACATGGAAGTATTTGACTGTAGGTCTTCTCCCTTTCCAGACTTCATATAAGGTAGTAGGAGTCGCTTTCTTCAAGGTTACTCTGTTGTGAACATAGCAGACTGTGTTCCCAGCTTCTGCCCAGAAGTGATAGGGCAATTTCTTAGCATGAATCATAGCTCTAGCTGATTCTTGAAGAGTTCTATTTTTCCTTTCTACCACACCATTTTGCTGGGGAGTAATGGGAGATGAGAACTCATGACTAATTCCTTCTGATGAACAGAATTCAGTAAATTTTCTGTTCTCAAATTCCTTCCCATGATCACTTCTGATTTTGATAACTTGACTTTCTTTTTCTCTTTGAAGTCTTAGACAAAGATCTTTGAAGACTTCATATACATCAGATTTTTCTCTTATAAAATTGACCCAGGTGTATCTAGAGAAGTCATCCACCACTACATAAGCATATTTCTTCCCACCAAGACTTTCCACCTGCATGGGTCCCATCAAATCCATATGGAGAATTTTCAGCACTCTGGAAGTGGTGTCATGTCTGAGCTTCTGATGTGACATCTTTGTCTGTTTTCCAATCTGACATTCCCCACAAACTCTTCCTTCATCAATCTTCAAGTTGGGAATTCCTCTAACAGCTTCAACAGTAATCCTCTTCATTCCTTTAAGATGCAGATGGCCCAATCTTTGATGTCATATCTTCACTTCTTCTTCTTTGGCTAGAGTACACATTGATGAATAACCAATTTCTTGAGAACTCCACATATAGAAGTTGTCCTTAGACCTAACTCCTTTCATGATCACTTCATTTTCTTTATTAGTAATCAGACATTCAATTTTTGTGAAGTTTACAGTTAGACCTTTGTCACATAGTTGACTGATGCTTATTAGGTCAGCAGTCAGTCCCTTAACAAGTAGGACATTGTCAAGATTAAGAACTCCAGGGAAGTTAAGCTTACCAATTCCCTTGATTTCACCCTTTGCTCCATCACCAAAGGTTACATAGCTGGTGGCATGAGGATGAAGGCCAGTTAGCAGGTTTTTGTTTCCAGTCTTGTGTCTGGAACACCCACTGTCAAAATACCAATCTTCTTTGACTGAAACTCTGAAGGAAGTGTGAGCTATCAGGTTTGTAACACTAGTCCTAGGAACCCATTGTTTTCTGTTGACAGGTCTGTGATGCTTGGGTCTAGGTTAATGATGAGAATGACTAGGATAGCCATACAACTTATAACATAATGGTTTTATGTGGCCAAATCTTCCACAATAATGACATCTCCATCCTTGATGTTTCCCTTTCTGCTGTCTTCCTTTATGATTTTGTGACATATGATGTGACATCTTTGGTTTGCTACCAGTCTGACTGCAGTCAGGTTTGGATTTATTGAACCCAAGGCCAGACTTGTCTCTTGCCATTTGTTCAGTCTGGAGAATTTTGTATAAGGTGTCAAATCCATTGTTTAGCATTCTGACATACTTTATCATCTCATCCAGTTTGGAATTCAAGAACATTGCTTTAGTCTTAAACTTAGAGATGGTTTCCAAGTGTTCTACCTTCTCATTCTCTAGTTGTGTTACCACTTTCTTCTGACTTTCAACTTGTTGACACACTTCTTCACTTCTGTGACATAACTTTCTGTAGGTAGTGGCTAACTCATCAAAGGTTACTTCATCATCACTTAAGTCTTCATCAGAACCCCATCTTCCAGTCAGTGCAGTCACAAGATTTGCAGACTCTTCTGTTTCACTTTCATCAGACTAAGTAGTAACAAGACTCTTCTTCTGTTTCTTGAGGTAGGTTCCACATTCAGCTCTAATGTGTCCATACCCATCACATTCATGGCACTGTACTCCTTTTCCTTCTTTGGTCTTTTCATCAGATCTTGTTCTTTTTCCAGCATTATTGGACTTACTGATGTCAGAGGAGATGTTCTTGACATTAGACTTCCCAGTAATGCTACATCATTTTCCAGATCTTCATTAGTATCTTGACCACTTTCTTCCTCTTTCTCTTCAGTGTTTGACATGAAGGCTATGCTTTTGACTTTCTTTTCAGATCCATCATACATTCCCATCTCAAATGTTTGGAGGGATCAAATTAGCTCATTAACTCTCATATTGGAAATGTCTTGAGACTCTTCTATGGCTGTCACTTTCATGGCAAATCTCTTAGGAAGTGACCTGAGTATTTACCTCACTAGTTTTTCATCTGACATCTTCTCACCTAGGGCTCCTGAGGCATTAGTAATTTCAAGGATATTCATATGAAATTCATGAATAGTTTCATCTTCTTTGATCCTTAAATTTTCAAACTTGGTAGTGAGCAGCTGCAGTCTAGACATCTTCACTCTAGATGTTCCTTCATGAGTGGTTTTGAGAATGTTCCAAGCATCTTTAGCCACCTCACAGTTGTTTACCAATCTAAAGATATTCTTATCTACTCCATTGAATATAACATTCAATGCTTTAGAGTTCCCAAAGGCTAGATCATCCTCCTCCTTGGTCCATTGTTCCTCAGCCTTCTTATCAGTTGTAGCTTCTCCATCCTTAGTAATAACTAGATGTTCCCAACCTGTTAAAACAGCCTTCCAAGCCTTATTATCCAAAGATTTTAGGAAGGCTACCATTCGAGGTTTCCAGTAGTCATAGTTAGATCCATCCAGAATAGGTGGTCTGTAAACAAATCCTCCGTCTCTATCCATAGTACTAGAAAGTAATGTCCTTAGATCTCACCCAGAACCAGAGGAGGATGCCTGCTCTGATACCAATTGAAATTCTGGTATCAGATATTAGATGTCGAAGGTAATGTCACAACATAAGTATCAGAACAATACAAACATGATAAAAGATAAAGAACATTAATGCAAGAGACACAAGCAATTGTTAACCCAGTTCGGTGCAAACTCACCTACGTCTGAGGGCTACCAAGCCAGGAAGGAAATCCACTAAACAGAATCAGTTCAAAGACTCTCAGTAAACAACTTCAAGTTACAGTCTTTTCACCTAATCTCTACCCGTGTGACTTCTACCTAAGAACTCTTAGATATGAGATCCTACTCACTCCCCCTCAATCACAGCAGTGATATAAAACAAGAATTACAATATAAAGAAGACACTCTTCAAAGACACATACTTGAACTTACTTGAAAGCTTCAATCAAGTAAACACACACTTATACTTCAAAGCTTAGAGTGGACAAATTACAACTCAAAAATCAGCCAAATTCGATCATCTATGGATGAATTGAATGGCTTACATTTCACACGATCACACAAGACTAAAACCCTTATTCTCTCTCAATATTTCGTTCGTTATTTCTTGTGTATAAAACCAGGTTTTCCATGTCCTTTATATATAAGCATTTGGCTGGGCTTGGACATCATAAAACCCTAAAACTATTTTCCATTCATATCTTCTCATGACAGTTGATTATATCTCTTTGGAAAATAAGTCAATCTAGTTGTAATTACTGACTGATAGCGTGTTCAATCATCTTATCAATCATACATAGATTAGCATTAAAAACATAATCACATAATACATAACATTCAGACTGAATGTTCTGTATACAGATGTCATGACATCGAGTCTGACATCTCAGTAAAATCCTGCATAATCACATTTTAAACATCCTGCACGTACATGTTATCTTATGTCAAGATAACATATGTGACAAATTGTGAACACTCTAGGTTTTACCAAAATTGCTGCCAACACAAGAACCAACAATAACTCGACGAGCGGTTTGAAAAGATTCGAAGGTTGAAGGATCAAGCGTATGAGAGTAGAGAAGATACTGATTAACTTCAGCAAGAAGCTACGTATTGGGAAATAAACAATCACCATTTTCAAGTTCTTTTGGATCAAAAGGAGGTGGTGCTACAAGACATTTTGATTAGACCAACTCAATACATGCCTTTAGGGTGGTGGTTGACCCGATTTTAGTGGATGCTCGGTTACCTTTAGGGTGATGGTTGACCTGATTTCAGTGGATCCTCAGTTGCCTTTAGGGGGTTTCATTATTATCTTGTTGAACACACTTGATGTGGCACTTGAGGAAAATATGTAATAAGTGTACTCTTTGTTTCATTCTTATCAATAAAAAAGGGTTCTTTTCATTATCACTTTATCTAGCGCCTTTATTTCCTATTCTTTATGATTCCTTGCGACCAATAAAGACTCGAGAATTCCTTGGAAAATAATAATCAAAAATATTTTTACATAAACATCCCATTCATTCATATGCACTTTTTAATCTGAAATGCAAAATGCTTACATTCGTCTTCACCCTCTTCAAAAAGATGATGACTCACCAGTACTTCACCAAATTCCGCAAAAAGAAAATTATTTCTAATTTTGAACAAGAGAACACTGCAACAAGGGAGGCTCTTGATCTTCTCCAAGTACAGATGGGTACCATCTTGGAACATCTGCAAACTCAGAGGGACAACGTTGTTGTTGTCAATCAAGGTGATGCTACTATAGTGACATCTGCTGCTAATGCAACCCTTGTCTTGATTGATCCTACTGATCCTGGTGTTCAACCGACTACTGTTATCCAATCTTTGTCTCAATCTATTCCAACTAGGTTTGTTGCTCCCTACCCATGGGGAATGCCTCATATACCTACAACCCTTAGCTTTCTACTGGAAACCCGTTCCTGCAAATGTGAATGCTGCTACTTTCCTATGCGGAATGGCTAATCCTTATTCTGCTCAAGGGGTTGGAACGAAAGAGATACACGCTAAAAACATTGACAATGCTGATGATCAGGAACCTGAGTAAAGGGGACCTTCTCTCAATCTACATATCACTTTGCCGCATGTTCAGCCAAATCCTTATGCTTCTGCTGCTATGGTTCCACCATTTCCGAACAACACTGCACTCCAGTATGCCCATTATGGGGCACCTCCTGATCCAAATATCCAACCTGGGGGGAAGATTATTCAAAAAGGCACTCCAGCTGCCCAAACATTGAATTTGGCTATGATGTATCAGATGTTTCCTCAATTTATGCCATAAATGCCTGCTCAGAATACTGTCCAACCTCCTCCTAAAGTTACTACTAAAAGGGTACATGATATCAATCAACCCAGGCCTACTGAATATCAACTTCTATAAGAGAGAATCCGTGCCATTGAAGGTTTCTCTGCCCTTGGTTTGAATGCAACAAAATTGTGTTTGGTACCTAATGATGTGCTTCCTCAAAAGGTCAAAGTACCCGATCTACCCAAGTACAAGGGCTTAATTTATCCTCATAGTCATATTACTATGTATTGCAGAAAAATGGTCTCTTTTATTGATAACGACGAGTTTCTAATCCACTGCTTCCAAGACAACTTGTTTGGAGTATCTCTGGATTGGTACATGAATCTAGAGTCGAGAGAGATAAGGTTCTAGAAATATTTGTCTTATGCTTTTTTGAACCAGTACAAGTACAATATAAACATGGATCCTACCAAATTACAACTTCAGAATAAAGCTCGGAGGTATAATGAAACTTTCAAAGAGTATACACAAAGATGGCGTGAAATGGCTTCAACGGTCAGACCGACCTTGATAGATACTGAGCTAGTGGACATTTTCAGACCGACCTTGATAGATACTGAGCTCAGACATGGCTCCAAAGGTTATACTATTAAAAGATGGTTGGGAGTTCATCTTCCAACTTCGATGATCTTGTTATAACTAGGGAGAAGATCGAAAGTGGTCTGAAGACCGAGAAGATTTCTGGTGGTAGTAGTCAACAATCTGCGGCAAAAAGAACTTTTAGTGGGTATGTCAAGAAGAAAGAAGGGGAGACAAATGCAATGACATATGGACCGCAACCACAGTGGAAAACTCCTATAGTTCCTCCACCATACTATCCGTATCCATATGGGCCGCAACCCAGTTTCAACAACCATTCAAGTATCAACCACAATACTAACAACCTCCTCAAGATCAACAACAACAACAACCTCAAGGATAAGCTCCTCAGAGGCAAAATACCAACAACAGAGGCCCTAATCAGAATCATCAAGGTAACCAAGGGCAGAATTAGAACCAGAACTAGAATCGAGCTAGAGACGCCCTCAGTATACCAAGATCCCAGTATCATACTCCGAACTTTTCCCTTATTTTGTGCATATAGGGGCAGTTGCTCCTAAGGAGATTCCACCAGTACTATATCCATTTGGTCCACATAACAACCCCAATGTGCCTTACGCGTTCCACGTAGGTTATATTGGGCATACAATTGAAGATTGTTATGTGTTTAAAATTAAAGTACAAAACTTCATTGATCATAATATTGTCTTTCACCAAAGAAAAGATGAACGTGAAGGCGAATCCTTTGTCGAATCATGGTAATCAAACAGTGGACGCAATTATTGAGGATGATGGAACATAGTTCGTCCGTTTGGTCAAATATATGAAGACTCAGTGGTCGGGTATTTCTTTGAACATGCAGAAGCACATTGCAATGGCAGGTGTGCATGAAAATTGTGAATTTGCAAGACTGAGCCTGAAGATGTACAGAACTTGAGGACTGTGTCCAAGAGTTGATGAATTATGGTGTCTTACGATTCTCAAGAGATAGAACCATGAGGGAAATTCCAGTTATCGAGCCAACTAAGATTGTTTATCATAAGAAACAAGTTGAAGCTCCGGTAAAGATATTTCATCCTATTGTATTTCATGTTCCCTCACCTTTTCCGTATCAGAATTCCAAAGTGGTGCCGTGGAGGTACAATGTAATTGTGTCAGTTGGCAGTACAGAAATCCAGTTTCCTGAAGCAGAGATTATCAATATAGTCAGTCCGAGAGAGATAACCCGCAGTGGTTGCATGTTCCCACCAAAATATACTCCAATAGTGGTTCCCGAAATAGTTCATTTTCCTTATGCAGGGGAATCTGTTTGTGCTCCTACTACTCCGGATGGGGTACCTGACTCTTATGTTAAGTCAGTAGAAGAAACAATTTCGAAAGGGAAGGAAGTGATTAGTGGGAAAGAGCAGGCTGAGAAGATTATTTTTGCAGAGGAAGGGCAAGAGTTCTTTAAATTGATCAAACGAAGTGATTCCAAGATTTCCGATCAAATGGGTTAGACTCCGTCAAAGATATCAATCTTGTCCTTATTGCTCATTTTCGACGCTCATCGGAAAGCTATATTGAAAGTGATCAACATGGCTCATGTGATGCAACATATTTTGGTGGAACAGTTCGTTGATGTGGTAGCCAATATTTCTGCACGCAGGTACATGGGTTTCAACGAAACTAAGTTGACAGCTGAAGGTCATAATCACAAAAAAGCTCTGCACATTTCTGTGACATTTGTAGACACTTTAATCTCAAATGTCCTAGTTGACACAAACTCTTTGCTTAATGTTTTGCCTAAAATCACATTAAGCCAACTTCAGTATGAGGGAAAGGAGATGAGAGCAAGCACTTTGATTGTCTGTAACTTTGATGGATCTCTGAGGGAGGTTGATGGGGAAGTTGATTTGCCAATTTGTGTGGGTCCCCACCAATTTATCATCAATTTACAAGTCATGAATATCCACCATGCCTATAGTTTCCTCTTAGGTAGGCCATGGGTCCATGCAGCCAATGCTGTCACTTCAACTCTTCATCAAAAAATGAAGTTCCTGTTTGAAGACAAGATTCTCATCATTTGCAGCGAAGACGATTCTATAATCAGTGAACTGTCTTCTTTGAGATATGTGGAAACTGAATAAGGAATAACTGAGGTTCCTTCCCAAGGTTTAGATTTTGAAAAAGTCAGCTCTGCATATGCCAATCAAATCCAATCAACATCCTTAGTGTTGTCATCAGCCAAGAGTTCCAGGCAGACTCTAGAGAATGGTCCTCTCCCTGGTTGGGGATAAATTGTGGGAGTCTCCAAGAAGCATGATCATTTTGGCCTCGGTTATCGTCCTATTTACCGTAACCCAGCGGCGAGGGAAGGTAAGAAGTTCAACCCTATCAGATTCAGTAGTGCCAACTACCAATTGGATTCTTCTATGGAAGTAGTAGATGGGCCAAGATCTAGCCAACATGCAGTCTCAAGTCTCACTCGCAAGTGTCCTCCTGAATTTAGGCTTGATAATTGAACTTCTACTTTGGTTAATGTGGTTTTATTGGAAGAAATGTAATGCATTTTGATTTTTCCTTGTCCCTTGCCTTCGCTTGAGGCATGTGGATAGCTTGTAAGGGCCTCTCGTGTTTTAAAAGTATTATTCAATCAATGAAAGGAAATTTTTCACTCAAAATCATGTTCCTTTTCTCTCTGCTATTTTTTTTACTTTTTACTAAAAATAAATGGCAAAAGTTTCTTTTATATTTATCTTTCAAATATTTTTCATAAATCCTTTCTAAAATAAGCTCATAATATGCAGAGCAAACAATTCCACTGAATGCAACATCCTTGAAATTCGATGTAAATATGGGTTTCCAATTAACCAAGTCAAAGACGACGGTGAGGAAGATTGTGAATTACCATCTGAGCTAGCCAGACTTCTTGAGCATGAAGAAAAAGAGATTCAGCTGCACAAAGAACAGTTGGAAGTAATCAATTTGGGTTCAGAAGAAGTCAAAAGAGAGGTCAAGATAAGGGAATCCCTTGTCGAGCATGTACACCATGAGTTGGTAGAGATACTTCGTGAGTATCCTGATATCTTCGCCTGGTCCTATCAAGGTATGTTGAGGTTGCACCCCAACATTATTGAACACTGCCTGCCACTCAAGCCCGAATGTCCTCTGGTTATGCAGAAGCTTCGCAAAACCAGGCCTGACATGGCACCGAAGATCAAAGAAGAGGTTAAGAAGCAGTTCGACGTTGGTTTCCTAGCTAGCGTCGAGTATCCTGAATGGGTTGGCAATATTGTTCCGGTTCCGAAAAAGGATGAGAATGTTCAAATGTGTGTAGACTATCGTGATCTAAATAAAGAAAGTACAAAGGATGATTTTCCCTTGTCGCATATTGATGTTTTGGTAGATAATATATCACAACACTTAGCATTTTGTTTTACGGACGGTTTTTTAAGGTATAATCAAACAAAGATGGAGCCAGCTGATATGGAGAAAAAAACTTGTATCACACCCTAGGGAACTTACTATTATAAAGTCATGCCTTTTTAGGAGATTGAAGTGTATGCAGATGATAAGATTTCTAAGTCCAAGACTGAAGATGACCACTTAGACCATTTGAGATTTTTTTTCCAAACTCCGCAAATTATAGTTAAGGTTGAATTCTATTAAGTGCACTTCCGGGGTTCGTTCTATCAAGATGTTGAGGTTCATAGTGAGTCAGAAAGGTATATAGGTTGATCCAAGACAAAGTCAGGGCTATTCAAGACATGTCATCTCCCGATTGAAAATGTTGTTAACCAAGTATGATATTCAGTACATGACTTATAAATCCATCAAGGGGAGTCTTTTGTATGACTACCTTGGCCATCAACCTGTGGAGGGTTACCAGCCAATCAAGTTTGACTTTCCCGACGAGGACATCATGTTCATTAGAGAGTGCATTATTCCTAGCCCTGGCGAAGGACCCAAACTAGGAGGGCGATGGACGCTCACGCTTGACGGTGCCTCTAATTCTAAAGGCCATGGAATATGGGCAGTAATTACATCTCCGACTAGTTTTCATATTTTGTTCACCACTAGACTTTGCTTTGATTGGACAAATAATATGGAAGAATATAAAGCATGCATCTATGTATTGAAGCATTTATCGACTTAAGAATCAACATTCTTGAATTATTTGGACACTCTGCTTTGGTAATCACTTAAGTTTGAGTAGATTGGGAAGCTCGGGATAAGAAGCTAATTCCATACAGAGAACTCAATGTAAAGTTGATTCCCTATTTTGAGGAAATCACTTTTTATTACATTCTGAGGGAAGAGAATCAGTTGATCGATGCTCTTGCAACTTTTTCATCCAGGTTTAAAGTCAAATTGAGAAATGAAGCAACATTTATTCATATTTACCACTTGGATGAACAAGCACATTTTCTAGCAATGGAGGTCGAATCCTACGATAACCCTTGTTTCTACGACATCGGGAGATATCTGGAAAGACATGAATATCCTAAGAAATCATCAATCATAGATAAGAAAGTGTTGAAAAGGTTCTCTTCTAAGTTTTTCTTGAATGGGGATGTCTTGTACAAGAGGAATTATGATTCCGTGTTGCTCGGATGCATGGATAGACACGAAGCAAGCACGATCATAAGGTCCATTCATGAATGCTACGAAATTGTACATGCTAAGGGGCTTGCTATGGCTAAGAAAATTCTCTGGGCCAGATATTATTGGACTATAATTAAGGTGGACTGTTACAATTTCGTCAAGAGATGTCACAAGTTCCAGATCTTCGGTGACAAAATTCATGTTCCTCCAACTCCTTTGAATGTCTTGACTTCTCCTTGGCCTTTCTCTACGTGGGGCATTGATATGATCGACATGATCGAGCCAAAAGCTTCTAATGGTCATCATTTTATTCTTGTTACCATTGACAACTTCACAAAGTGGGTTGAAGCTGCTTCATATGAAAATGTCACGAGACAAGTGGTTGCAAATTTCATCAAGAAGGAAATAATTTTCCGTTGTGGTATCCCTAGAAAGGTGATTACTGACAATGCCAACAACCTGAATAACAAGATGATGAGTGATTTGTGTCTAGAATTCAAGATCGAGCATCAAAACTCTTCACCATATCGGCCCAAGATGGATGATGTCGTTGAAGCAACTAACAAGAATATCAAGTGAATAGTCCAAAATATGGTCAAAACCTACAAGGATTAACATGAGATGCTTACCTTTGCTCTACATGGCTACAAAACATCAATGCGTACTTCTACTAGGGTAACTTCTTATTCGCTAGTATATGGAATAAAGGTTATTCTTCCTATTGAAGTTGAGATCCCCTATCTGAGGGTCATCATTGAAGCGGTCCTCGATGAAGCTGAATGGGTGCAATCCATGTATGATTAGCTGGATCTCATTGAAGAGAAGCACTTGACGACCTTTTTCGAAGGTCAGTTATACCAATGAAGCCTCAAGAGAGCTTTTGATAAAAATATTCTTCCTCGCTCATTCCAAGCTGGTGAACTTCTGCTTCAAAGACTTTCTTTCACAGACTCAAATCCTCAGGGCAAGTGGACTCTCAACTATGAAGGGCCCTTTGTCGTCAGAAAGGCCTTCTCAGGAGGGACTCTCATTCTAACTGTAGCGGGGTATTCGTTACCATTAGAGATATTGACTAAATCCAAGGTAAATCATACAAAGTCGAGTCGCCAGCGCACTTCTATTTATCCAAAGGAATGGTTAGAAAGCGAACAAAAACCTAAAAGTTTTATCGAATCAAAAACTAGTAAAAATGTCAGAGATCTGGGTAAGGGGGTTGGTTATGCAATGGGAAGGTATTAGGCACCCAAAACATCCTAGGTACTCCTAGGGAGCCCTTTTCACATTTGTTGCAAAGGTTGTTGTTTTTTTTAAAAAAAATTTATTTGTGCAAACATGATTGAAGGGATGAGAAAAACGTGTATGTTTATCTAATGTACTACTTACTAAAAGAAGGATCAAAAGAAAATGACTCGCACGGACGTCGCATCCACTGCATACGTATCTCATCTGAATCTGAGAATCAGAGTCTTCGTAGTTGGGCTACCTATGGGTTAAAGAGGAGTGTGCTCGCTAAGACATCACGTCTTATGCCTATGTATCTCATATGGGATGAAAATCAGAGAAAAACATAGTTCGAACACCTATGGGGTAAGGGTTGTGTTTTGGGGTGAACGACGTTACTACGCAATCTATCGGATGCTCGACCTTTGGAGACTTACTCGCCTGTAGTAGAAGGAGATAACGTGTTATTAGGAGAAGAAAAATCAATGAGTTTGGGGTGTTTAGGGATGCTCAGGTAAAAAGGCAGTCCTAGATGAAGGAACCGTGCTACCTTAAATGACATGCCACGAGAGGCTATACGAAACCTAAGAAATTGGTAACATGCGGGAAAAGTAAAGGGATCGAGAGATCTACCGTACGAATAAAGATCCGAAGTAACAGCAATTAGATAAATAAGAAACCCAAAGACTCTTCCAAGCTAAACACCATCAAAGAAAGCGAGTCAGTACAGGTAATCAGAATCGACCTCTAGGTGGTATCCCACAAATAAAGTGGAACACCAGGCAAGCCATCTCTGCAAGAGTCATGTGAGCCCTCACAAAATAAAACTTAACAAAAGGGTAATCAAGAGTTGCCCCCAAATCATGCCATTAAAATTCACAAAAATCTCCAAAAAAGCAACCAAGGGTAGAAGGCCTAAACCTCTTGTCAAACACATGCATCAAAAGGGTATCAAATTCACCCATAATACCTCATACATTCAGAGCATTCAAATTAAAAGCATAAAGTAATGGGAATAAGGCAAACCTGACTGGAGAGACCAATGAAATTGAATGGCACGGTTGGGTTTGCAAAGCACTCTTAGGGTTTATATGAGAGGGAACTGGTTCTTTGCCAATGAGTTCCCTTCAGTCTCTGGAGGTTGCTCTGAACTGTGTTAGCTCTTCTCTCACTATCTTTTTCCCTTCCAGGGTAATAGGAATAGAATGGCCTTTTGTTTCACTGAAACTCTGAATTTATAACCTGATTTTTGTGGACCTGTGGGCTCAAATGAGAGAGGCCCAAGTCCAAAAATTTTCTGTTATATTTTATTTATTTATTTATTAATTTATTTTCGTTTTTTTTAACTTGTGGGTTTCGCCTAGCGAGCATGACAGTTCAAGAAATTCCTCTGAGCGTAGGTGATTCTGGTGGCTTTTCCTGGGACTCGCTAAGCGACCCATTCTGCTCGCCTAGTGAGCATGACAACTCATGAAAAAACTTTTGCTCCTTCAAGATTAACGTTTTGACTGACGAATAGACCCCATTTGAACCTGTTGGAAGTATCTCAAGTCATTTCCTTGTGTTGACTGTTCATCTAAATAGAACCCACAAAGTGTCTTGGATGATACTCAAGCTTCAAACAAAAGATGTTAGTGACACATTTTTGTGCTTTTGGTTAGTAAACAAAAGTAAGAGAAACAATGATGTATAATTCAAGCATGCTTGGTGATCTCAAACCAATCACAAGGAGTCCCACCCAAAGGCAAAGGGAACCAAGATGCTAAAGATCCTTTAGGCAATGCAAATGCAATGTTATGATGCCATAAGGGATCTTAGGGTCAAAATTGGGGTCTTACAGATGCCCCTATTTAAGGTCATTCTAGCCGGAGAAGTGAAGGTTAAAATCTTCGTCTCGACGGGGTAGAATGGGCTTAAATAATAACAAAGAGACGAATTTTGGTCCCTAAGAGACCTCATGATGCAAATGTAGGTATGAAAAATGGAAGCACTCTGTGGAGATATGTGTCCACAAAAGCAAAGAAATCAGAAGCCACTGATAATCCATATGAGCAATTCACTCCATGAGACCAAGACCCTGGGGACTCTCCTGAGGATAGAAAAGGGATAAAAATGCGCGAGCAGGTCACGACTCAAAGCGTGGGGAACAGAATTCCAAAGGGAAAAGATCCAATGGAAAGACTCGAGCTGACTCGAAGATGCATGTATTGGGGAATATGCCAATACAGCAAAAAACTATCCACAGCGGATACTTCGGATAAAATCCTGATGAAAACAATCCACTAAGGGACTTCGCTAGGGATGTCCACAAGGACACTCCTGGGGAAGCAGCAGGACGAGGAATTACCGGTTACTGGGTAATAAGCTCAAGGAGACATGTGATCTGAACGCCAAGTATGAGGGTGAGAGATACAACATGGTCAGGAAGAGATGAATATCCAAGACCGGTATAAGGGTGAGAGATATCAAAACTTCAAAATGTCTGAGGAAAACCTAAAAGGTATACTTCAACTCAGGGATTCTGACTCCACAGGGGACAAAAAATCATAATAGGAAGCAGAGAGGAAGGAACACCGGGGATACCGATTATTGGGCATATAATAGGTGACCAACCAAGGCGTGAATTGGGGAATATTCCCAAAACACTCATCATCCAAAAGAGGGCTAAAAGCAAACTCGATTACAGGATGGATATTCGACTCCACAAAGGGGATAGAATCTTACTCAACTGGGGAAGAACACAAGGCTTCAGACCCGAGAGTGCATGAGATATACTATCTATTACCGTCAGAACGTAGATAATATACTCGCATGGACGATTATCAACAACCGGTTACTGGGTTAATAAAGGATAAATCGACCGAAAAGAAAAGGCATCGGGATACCGAAACTAGGTATATAATGATGACCAATTCAGGGGAGAAACAATCGTTACCAACAACAACAAGGTAGACGAGAGATGACCCGCTGGGGATAAATTGCGTAATCAGGGCAATTATCCAAGCAGATGAGGGGATATCATCACCGAATATTGGATGAAGATAATTGTCACCAATTAAAGATGAGCAAAAATAGTTACTCTGCAAAAAGGGAAGAAATAAGGTTTACAACTACCGGTATGAGGGTAGAGAAACACAGACTCCGCCGGGGATAATAATTACTAATTATTGAGAAATTATTCATTTACCACGGGGAAACAGGAAAAGAGTCTCAAGAGACCGATCTAGGATCAAACTAGATAGGCACACCAAATCAAGACTTGTCCCGGTGAGGATATAACTCAATGGGGAAAACCATCCCAGTATATGTGTTGGGAAGGAACAAAAACAATCGACATCCACGAGGATATAACCCGGTGGGGAATATGGAAGAAAGGATAGACGCTTTCTGCTTATGGAGCTGACTCTATATGGAGAGATCACACACACACGTTTGCTTGGGGAAGTATATCACCAAATAGCAGGAGACAACAAACAACGATATATGGCAAAGAATGCAACATGAATATCTGAATGTTATAATTATGCATGTATGCGCGTGGTTTATGTATGATGTATGTTGACAAACAAGCATATTTAACACAACCAGGTCCAGGAATCAACCACCCGGTACTACATCTCAAGAGAGAAAGCCAAGTTCACCGGAGAGTATCCAATCTGCTGGGGATCAGAGATACCAGGAAGCACAGAACTCTGCAGGGAATGAATCATCAATCATTCCAGCTGGGGACGAGAGTTATCACAGACCAGGTCCACCATACCAACAACTCTACTAGGGAATCTATCCGAGGAGATAAAGGATTTATCGGGATCAACCACCAAATACCGCTCTTGCCCAAAGATATCCAAGCTGCTAAGGAAGAAAGATTGCTACTCTGCTGAAGGGAAGAGAGGTGACTCTCAACAAGAAATCCACTTGGTAGGATAAACCACAAGGGGTTCCGGAGGGAGGAGATACAATCATGCCAGGAATATGGACAAATATCTTACCCTGTTGGGGATCGTACCACCCTTGGGAGAGCACTGAGGATCTCCTAAGTATCCTTTTGTCATTGTGAATGTTCACTTTGTTTAAAAACAAATTATAAAAAATTTGATCGTTTAAAACAATGATATTTTCTTAATCAAAACATGCAAAACATTTGTTGAATAGAAACAGATAAGAGTGCCAATAATTGGATAAAAGGCTCAAATTTATTTGATAGAATGGTAGTCTGCGAATGGCAAGACTCCATAGATCTTTACAAATTTGAAATTGGTGATATATATTGGAAAAGGGCTACATTGAACATAATGACCATTTCTACACCAATTCTGAATTCGATGTATTTGAAGCTTTGGCTGATAATGAGCAAGGATCTCTAACGGACGACAGTTGTAGAACAAAGTCTTGTCAGGATGCAGTTACTTGCCAAATCCCTATTTTTTTCCTAGATTGCCCCAGGATGAGGTACTCAATCTAGCGGGATACATATATCATTATTTTTTGTGTCTCTAACTTTTGCCTGGATCGCCCTTTCGGGTTTTCAATCCACCGAGACGCTCATTTTTGCCTAAGCCGCCCTTTCGGGTTTTCAACTTAGCGAGCTATTCAGTTTTTATTTTTTTAGGCGAAGTATTTCTTGACTGCATCTGAATTCATAGGACGAGTGAAATCCTCCCCATCCATAGTTGTAAGTATCAAAGCACCGCCTAAAAAGGCTCTCTTAACAACATACAGACCCTCATAGTTCGGAGTCCACTTGCCCATGGAATCGGGCGCGAAAGACAAAACTTTCTTGAGCACAAGGTCACCTTCTCGGAACACACGAGGCTTGACCTTCTTATCAAAAGCTTTCTTCATCCTCTGCTGATATAACTGACCGTGGCACATGGCAGTCAATCTCTTCTCTTCAATCAAGTTTAGCTAGTCATAACGACTCTGAACCCATTCAGCATCAGTCAACTTGGCCTCCATCAAGACTCTCATTGATGGGATCTCCACCTCTACTGGGAGTACAACCTCCATGCCATAAACAAGAGAGAAAGGGGTTGCCCCTGTTGAAGTGCGGACAAATGTACGATATCCATGCAAAGCAAATGGCAACATCTCATGCCAATCTTTGTATGTAACAACCATCTTCTGGATAATTTTCTTGATATTCTTGTTAGCAGCTTCAACAGCCCCATTCATCTTGGGTCTGTACGGAGAAGAATTATGATGTGCAATTTTGAATTCACTACACAGCTCTTTCATCATCTTGTTATTCAAGTTAGATCCATTATCAGTAATGATCTTATCTGGCACACCATATCGGCATATGAGTTTATTCTTGATAAACTTCACGACCACCTGCCTGGTCACATTTGCATACGACGCCGCTTCAACCCACTTGGTGAAGTAATCAATTGCTACGAGAATAAATATGTGTCCATTGGACGCTTTCGGCTCGATCATGCCAATCATGTCAATTCCCCACATGGAGAAAGGCCATGGTGATGAGATCACATTTAAAAGTGTCGGGGGAATATGAATCTTATCAGCATAAATCTGACACTTGTGGCATTTCTTCACAAATTTGCAGCAATCAGACTCCATTGTCAGCCAATAGTAGCCTGCTCTCAACATCTTTCTAGCCATGGCATGTCCATTGGAATGAGTACCAAATGAACCCTCATGGACCTCAGTCATCAACAGGTCTGCTTCGTGTCTATCCACGCATCTGAGCAGAACCATGTCAAAATTTCTTTTGTAAAGCACTTCTCCATTGAGGTAGAAACTGCCTGACAATCTCCTCAAAGTCTTCCTATCTTTCACAGATGCCCCAGGCGGGTAAATCTGGCTCTGAAGGAAACACATGATATCATAATACCACGGCTTATCATCTTTTACTTCTTCTACTGCAAATACATGAGTTGGTGTGTCCAAGCGCATCACGGTGATATTGGGGACTTCATTCCACAATTTAACCACAATCATTGAAGCAAGCGTAGCAAGAGCATCTGCCATCTGATTCTCATCTCGAGAAATATGATGGAAGTCAACCTCAGTAAAGAACGTTGAAATCCTCCTCGCATAATCTCTGAATGGAATGAGGCCAGGCTGATTCATTTCCCATTCAGCCTTAATCTGATTAACAACGAAGGCCGAATCACCATATACATCAAGATGCTTGATCCTTAGATCAATACATTCCTCCAATCGCATAATACAGGCCTCATACTCAGCCATATTATTCGTGCATTTGAAAGTTAGCCTTGCTGTAAAAGGAATATGCGCGCCCTGAGGAGTAATAATCACGGCCCCAATACCATTTCCATACTGATTTACAGCGCCATCAAACACCATACTCCATCTGGAACCAGGATCTAGCCCTTCATCAAGTGTAGGCTCATCGCAATCTTTCAGTTTCAAATACAGAATTTCCTCATCCGGGAAGTCATACTGAACTGACTGATAATCTTCAATAGGCTGATGTGCCAAATGGTCAGCCAAGATACTACCTTTAATAGCCTTCTGAGCTCGATACTCAATATCATACTCAGATAACAACATCTGCCAACGGGCAATTCTCCCTGTTAAAGCAGGCTTCTCGAAGATGTACTTGATTGGATCCATTCTGGATATCAACCAAGTCGTATGATTTATCATATACTGGCGTAAGCGCTTAGCAGCCCAAGCCAAAGCACATCATGTCTTTTCAAGCATTGAGTATCGAGACTCACAATCAGTGAACTTCTTACTCAGGTAGTAAATAGCATACTCCTTCTTCCCTGATTCGTCTTGCTGACCAAGGACACAACCCATCGAGTCTTCAAGAACAGTCAGATACATGATCAAAGGTCTTCCCTCTATAGGTGGAGACAGAATCGGAGGCTCAGACAGATATTCTTTAATACTGTCGAAAGCTTTCTGGCAATCCTCGGTCCAATCATGGGACTGATCTTTCTAGAGGAGCTTGAATATAGGCGCACATGTGGCAGTCATGTGGGATATGAATCTGGAGATATAATTCAAGCGGCTAAGAAAACCTTGGACTTGCTTCTCAGTTTTGGGCGCAGGTATCTCTTGTATTGCTTTGACCTTTGCAGGATCAACCTCAATACCTCTTTCACTAATAATGAAGCCCAATAACTTGCCAGAACGGACACCAAATGTACACTTGTTGGGATTCAGACGAAGCTTATATTTCCTCAAACGCTGGAAAAGCTTCAACAAATGCTCTACATGTTCAACTTCCGTTCTTGACTTAGCAATCATATCGTCAACATATACCTCAATCTCCTTGTGCATCATATCATGAAACAAGGTGGTCATAGCTCGTTGATACATTGCTCCGGCGTTCTTCAAACCAAAGGGCATCACTCGATAACAAAATGTTCCCCAAGGTGTGATGAATCTTGTCTTCTCCATATCCTCGGGTGCCATCTTAATCTGATTATATCCGGAAAATCCGTCCATAAACGAGAAGACATTGAATTTAGCTATATTATCTACCAGCATATCAATATGTGGTAGAGGGAAATCATCTTTTGGACTAGCTTTATTCAAGTCTCTATAGTCCACACACATCCGGACTTTTCCATCTTTCTTAGGCACGGGCACAATATTGGCCACCCATTGAGGATATATAGAAGTCACCAGGAACCCCGCATCAATTTACTTCTGAACTTCCTCTTTGATCTTCACTGCCATATCAGGATGAGTTCTTCTGAGCTTCTGCTTTACAGGCATGCACTCAGGCTTTAGAGGTAGGAAATGTTGCACAATATCAGTATCTAGACCAGGCATGTCTTCATATGACCATGCAAAGATGTCAACATATTCTCATAGCAACTTAATCAACCCCTTCTTAACAGATTCTTCCAGAAGTGCCCCAATCTTTACCTCTCGCACACAATCTTCAGACCCCAAGTTGACTGTTTCCAGATTCTTAAGATGTTGCTGAATGATCTTCTCTTCATGCTCAAGTAGACGGGTGATCTCATTAGGAATCTCTTCAACATCATCTTCCTCTGCCTCAAATACAGGGAATTCAAAATTGGGAGATGGTGTTGGGTCATTATGTTCAATGGGTTTGATCAGCCTGCATAGTGATTTTGGATATGAAAAGCTTTTAGAAATCAAACAAGGCAAATCATCATGCATATGAAAAAGATCGATTTTATTCTATTTTTTAGGGTTTTATGTGATCACCAATTTCATGCAAAAACCAAAAAGGGAAAATAATTGGAAAAACAAACATTTAACATGAATTTATTGAATGAAAATATCATTGTACTTATGCGCCAACAATGTCATCACTCCTCCTTTTGGCATGGGAGAATGGTTTTCAAACAAAGTGATTATTACGCTGACTTATGGACAACTGTTGGAATATCCATAGCAACCCAATTGTTGCAGACCCCACCAGGGATGATGAAGTTGCCAGAATCCTTTGTATCTTCTTCTAAAACGGCAGCAGCCTCCTCATCTAGACCAGTGTGGATGAAACCTCCACTCTTGAATAACCCTTGCTTGTTGAAAGTACCAGAAGAAAAACCTATGCCAGCCTGGGACTCGTTGTCTTCTAACTCAATCATTTTTCCTAAACCAGTGGTTGCACCACGCTCAATGGCCAGCTTTGCATCTTTGTAGGAAGCAAATGAAGGAGTTCTCTTCTCAATAGGCTCAGCAATAGATAAAGCTTGGAAAGCAGTTCCAACTTAAACCTCAGCATCTATATAAGAGAAGGAAGACAAATGGCTAACCAGGAGAGCCCTTTCTCCCTCAACCACCACCAGCTTCTTGTTTTTCACGAATTTCAATTTCTGGTGTAGGGTGGAAGTCATGGCGCCTACCTCGTGACTCCATGGTCTGCCTAAGAGACAACTATACAATGGGTGAATGTCCATAACCTGGAAGGTAATCTGGAAATCACTTGGTCCGATCTTGACTGGGAGATCAACTTCCCCAATCATAGTTTTGTGAGACCCATCGAAAGCCTTCACAACTACTCCACTCTGCCTCATGGGAGGCCCTTGATATGATAGCTTTGAGAGAGTGGACTTTGGAAATATGTTCAATGATGACCCGGTGTCCACCAGCACATTGGACATGGCGTCGTCTTTGCAATTCATAGTTATGTGTAATGCCAAGTTGTGGTTTCTTCCTCTTTGAGTTCACGGTTCTCTTGCTCTAAGTGATCCATCAATCTTGAAATGTTGGCTCTAGTGTAGTACCGGTGAGTCAGCTTGTCTTCAAAATAAATGAAGGACACAGAGTTAGACCACAGGGCAAGGGACCGGAAACAAAACCTGCTTATGCATATGATGCATGCAATGTTTGTGCATATGATTTGTTTTTTATTTCAAAGGAACTTTAGAGTTTTATTTGCAAATTTTGGAAATATTAAGCATTTTATCACATATGGAAATATCTCATCAAATAACATCAGGGAAAAGAAGTGCAACATCATCAATCATATACAAGAGAAAAGGAAAATAATCGTCTTATGGATCCCTAGAAACAATCATCTAAAGCTCGGGACACAGGAAGATAAGATGCGCGAAGTCTCTTCACCTCCCTCTCGTAGGCTACCTCCATATCGGCCTTCTCTTTGGCGAGTCGATTATACCTCCTCTTCCAGAACTTAGAAGACTGAGGAAGTAGAGAAGTCCATACATCATCAGGGTCATCAATAACCTCATGCTCAAGAAACTCAATCAACGCATCCTTCTCCTTAATCTGCTGAAGCAACTCATCACGTTCACGGATCCAGGCACGTGAATGGTCTTCGTCTCTCGACTCCTCTACTCCTTGATTAGGGAGGGTTAAAGGCCCAGCCATAATCATAGGTGTAGGTCTCGGATACTCGTAAGGCATGAGATACTCAGACGCCCTCTTCCTAACCCAAACAGTGTAAGGCTCCAAAGCGATGCAATTCTTAGGACCCAACTCATTCCTTCCTTTCCTATGAATCTTGCGCCAAGCGCGGACCATCCTAACTTTCAAGCCTTGGGGATCTTTACCATCCTGAAAGAATACACCCTCTAACAGAATGTTATTGGGTTTATCCTTTAAGGGGAACCCAAGCTGCCGACGTGCCAAAACAGGATTGTAGTTAATCCCACCACATATACCAAGAAGAGGTACATTGGAGAATTCGCCACAAGAGTCAATAATCTGCACACCATCATACACATGGTTATACCAAGAGATATCATCATTAGTGAGAGACATAAGTCTCGTGGACCACCGTAGACATTCCTTGTTCTCCTTGAAAGCGACCGTCTAAGGTAAGTGAGAGATAAACCACTTATACAACAGAGGCAAACAATACACAATGGAGCCACCACCCTTTGCATTCCTCATATGCAAAGAGAAGTAGGTATCGCACAACAGAGTCGGACCGGGATTAAGAGTAGAGAAGATCGTAATAGCGTTCACATCCACAAACTTGTCGATGTTGGGGAATAACACTAACCCATAGATGAGAAGTACAAATATGGCCTCAAAGGCATCCTCACTCATGGCTTTCCCATACACAGTAGCTTGAGCAATGAGGAACTCAGAAGGGAGACCTTGAATTCCACCTTTGGTAGTCATATGAGCACCAACCAGAGATTCATCTATGTGCAACATGTCAGCTATCTCTCGAGAAGTGAGAACATTCTCCAACCCACTGAATGGCACCTGATCCAGAATAGGTATTCCCACAAGATAAGCATACTCCTCAAGGGTAGGCAAAAGCTGGAAATCCGGAAACGAGAAGCAACGATACAGGGGATCATAAAACTGCACCAATACACTCATCAACCCTTCGTCCACCTGAGTAGTCAGAAGAGGAAAAAGCTGCCTAAAACGAGCTTTGAAACCCAAGGGATCTAATACATAAGATGTCAACGTCCTTAATTCTTTCAAGTCTGGTTGTTTGAAACTGTACTTCTTTGTATTCCTTCTTTGTCTTTCCATATCTTAAAATTTTGCAAATAGACCTCTTAAGTTCCTTGAAAATTTTCTCATTATTTTGATGATATGAATGCAAATGGGTGCATGAGTGCATGAATGCAACAATCACATTCAAGGATCAAGTAAAGCACACCAAACAAAGGTCATGGGATGGATCATGTTATCCTTAATATCAACCATCCATTTTGGTGGATTATGGTTTACACCTTATCAACACCCAAGTTCCATTGATATTAAGGATACCTGAACGGATCAACCATGAATCAAAGGTTTATTGCAAGTCACGAGCATGGAGTTAGGTTAAGAACCACCCAAAAGGGAGTGTACTAGGGTTTAAACCTGCTAAACATGTTCTACAAGAGGTTCCCATAGTCATCATCCCATCTTTCGGATATTATTGGAGAAACGACTACTCGTATTCCGAAAATATTCTCAAGAGAGACTCTTATGAGTGTAGTATCGCATAACAATCGTATCAAATCTTACACTTGAACGACTTTCGCACTACATCCTAAGAATAGGCCAAGATGGGCTTGGTAAACTAAGGTCCTTGGCTTCTAAGGTCTATATTGGAAAGAGTAATGTCTAACCACAACTTACTTGTGTGACATTATTGATCCCAACATAACCTCCACCAAGTGAATGGACTTGCAAGTCAACTTGCTAAGGAATAACTCCACACAAGTCGACAAGACTATGCCATTCTCCTATCCTAAGTGCACTCGAGTTCGGGTATAGAACTCATCTCACAAAGATCACCAAGCATACAAGGAATTAATATTCAAACAATTCAATCATTACATACAATACAGTAATCCCAAATTGCACAAAAATATATCACAAAAAAAAATATACAATACAATACAACAAATATGAAAAGTAGGCAAAACCCACTAGGATGTTTCGTATCCCCAGCAGAGTCGCCATTTTTCTGTAGCGGGGTATTCGTTACCATTAGAGATATTGACTAAATCCAAGGTAAATCATACAAAGTCGAGTCGCCACCGCACTTCTATTTATCCAAAGGAATGGTTAGAAAGCGAACAAAAACCTAAAAGTTTTATCGAATCAAAAACTAGTAAAAATGTCAGAGATCTGGGTAAGGGGGTTGGTTATGCAATGGGAAGGTATTAGGCACCCAAAACATCCTAGGTACTCCTAGGGAGCCCTTTTCACATTTGTTGCAAAGGTTGTTGTTTTTTTTTTTGAAAATTTATTTGTGCAAACATGATTGAAGGGATGAGAAAAGCGTGTATGTTTATCTAATGTACTACTTACTAAAAGAAGGGTCAAAAGAAAATGACTCGCACGTAAGTTGCATCCACTACATACGTATCTCATCTGAATCTGAGAATCAGAGTCTTCGTAGCACGGCTACCTATGGGTTAAAGAGGAGTGTGCTCGCTAAGACATCGCGTCTTATGCCTACGTATCTCATATGGGACGAAAATCAGAACAAAACGTAGTTCGACCACCTATGGGGTAAGGGTTGTGTTTTGGGGTGAACGACGTTACTACGCAATCTACCGGATACTCGACCTTTGGAGACTTACTCGCCTGTAGTAGAAGGAGATAACGTGTTCTTAGGAGAAGAAAAATCAATGAGTTTGGGGTGTTTAGGGATGCTCATGCAAAAAGGCAGTCCTAAATGAAGGAACCGCGCTACCTTAAATGACATGCCACGAGAGGCTATACGAAACCTAAGAAATCGGTAACATGCGGGAAAAGTAAAGGGATCGAGAGATCTACCGTACAGATAAAGATCCGAAGTAACAACAATTAGATAAATAAGAAACCCAAAGACTCTTCCAAGCTAAACACCATCAAAGAAAGCGAGTCAGTACAGGTAATCGGAATAGACCTCCAGGTGGTATCCCACAAATAAAGTGGAACACCAGGAAAGCCATCTCTACAAGAGTCATGTGAGCCCTCACAAAATAAAACTCAACAAACAGGTTAGAGAAACAAGATAGGGTAATCAAGATTTGCCCCCAAATGATGCCATTAAAATTCACAAAAAGCTCACAAAAAGTAACCAAGGGTAGGAGGCCTAAACCTCTTGTCAAACACATGCATCAAAAGGGTATCAAATTCACCCATAATACCTCATACATTCATAGCATTCAAATTAAAAGCATAAAGTAATGGGAATAAGGCAAACCTGACTAGAGAGACCGATGAAATTGAATGGCACGGTTGGGTTTGCAAAGAACTCTTAGGGTTTATATGAGAGGGAATTGGTTCTTTGCCGATGAGTTCCCTTCAGTCTCTGGAGGTTGCTCTGAACTCTGTTACCTCTTCTCTCACTATCTTTTTCCCTGCCAGGGTAATAGGAATAGAATGGCCTTTTGTTTCACTGAAATTTATAACCTGATTTTTGTGGACCTGTGGGCCCTAATGAGAGAGGCCGAAGTCCAAAAATTTTCTGTTATATTTTATTTATTTATTTATTTATATTTTCGTTTTTTTTTTTAACATTTTTTTTTCATTTTTCGTTTTTTTTTAACACGTGGGCTTCGCCTAGCGAGCATCACAGTTCAAGAAATTCCTCTGAGTGTAGGTGATTCTGGTGGCTTTTCTTGGGACTCGCTAAGCGACCCATTCTGCACGCCTAGCGAGCATGACAGCTCATGAAAAAACTTTTGCTCCTTCAAGATTAACGTTTTGACTGACGAATAGACCCCATTTGAACCTGTTGGAATTATCTCAAGCCATTCCCTTGTGTTGACTGATCATCTAAATAGAACCCACAAAGTGTCTTGGATGATACTCAAGCTTCAAACAAAAGATGTTAGTGACACATTTTTGTGCTTTTGGTTAGTAAACAAAAGTAAGAGAAACAATGATGTATAATTCAAGCATGCTTGGTGATCTCAAACCAATCACAAGGAGTCCCACCCAAAGGCAAAGGGAACCAAGATGCTAAAGATCCTTGAGGCAATGCAAATGCAATGTTATGATGCCATGAGGGATCTTAGGGTCATAATTGGGGTCTTACACTAACCATAATGGATAGGGATGACTTTCCAATTACACTAACGCGGATATATTCAAAAAATATTATGCCTATAGAAAAAAAAAGAATACAAAACCCACTAGATTGGAGCTCGTTATAACCAATCTAGGTAAAAATGGATATCGCGATGCACCAAAAAAAAGAAATTTCCATACAAAAGTTAGGGATAAAACAAAATATCCTGCTAAGTTGAAAACCCGAAATGGAGACTTAGGTAAAAATGGCATCCCGATGGACAAAATAATAAAAAATTCCTTGCAAAAGTTAGGGATAAAAGCATTTGACTATATCTCGATGTTGTCTTTGAGCACATTCTCAATTTCCAATTGACTCTCAACTTGACCTAAGGCGGCATCCGATGAGTCCAATCACCATTAACAAAAGCAAAGTTTTGGAGCTCAATGCTATAGCAAATGACAACCAATGTTGTGATTAGTGGAAACTTCCCATTGCCATTTAATTTGTTTTTTTTTTCAATTTTTGCACATCTCCTGTTTATGGAATTTTGCATCCTTGTACACACATTACATGTACAATTTTTCCACTATTAATAAAATGTAGTCTTCATTTTTGCAAATCTTCTATATTTTATATTTTTCTACATTTTGTTTGCAAAATAACTGCTAAACTTGATTGCATAATTCCATAAAACTTTGAGAATAATAAAACCTAATATGAAAGGAAAAATCCTATGCATTTCTTTGATTATTGAAAGTTCCCTAGTGGACTATCAATGGTCTACGATAAGCCCTCGTTATATGCTTGTATCTACTTTTGCTCAAACGGGTCATGCACGCTCCTTTCCCTAAGTAGAGCTAGATGGTAGTCCTCAGCCAATAGATTTTTTCCCCAACACCGATGGTAACTTGGAAGCTTTCCTCTGCAGGTCTTTTTGGTGCAGATATCGACGAGTTAAAGTCTATCCATCATCCAACCAACTTTACCTTGTAGTTGCATTGCATACGCTTCATAAATAAACAATCATGCATGGCAACCATATAATCATGCATATCAAGCACTCATCTGGTCTATCTTCCCAGCATACCAACCAGCTTATCTGATGCTCTTTACAATTTCGCTTTCTTGGGAAAATGTTCAGTTACTCTCATATTTACTCTTTAACCTTGAACATCTAAAAAGATAACGCAATTTGCACCTTTAGGTTAAAGATGATTAAATAGAGGCAGTTGTCATACCCTAAAATTTACCCTCCCTTTTTCCTTTTTGCATACCTCATTTGCATACATCCTAATCAGATCATTCATGGCCATTGCATTCGATCATGAAATCACAAACATGGCCACATTGTGTATTGTATCTTAAAACTAGGATTTCACTTGGTTTTGTTTTCCAACTAACCCTAATTTCAATGAGATATGGTACTTGTGTGTTTTTGTTACTCATGTAGGTGATCATGCTTCAAATCAAGGCAAGAACAAGATCTTGTGTCCAAGGGAAATGCAAGCATGTTCATGGTGATTCAAAGGTGGTTCATGTGTTTATTTCCATGCGACATCACTCAATTTTCAAGCTATCTTCAAATTCACTCAAGTCCTAATAAACATTTCATTAAGGGTTGCTCGTTATGTCATCATCATGACTTGGAATGCAAGATAACATCAAGTTTGCAAGAGATTTACAAGTGTGGTTGACCTAATTTGCAACTATGCCCTACTTTTTATCCAAACTCCATAACTTCTTCAATTTTCATCCCAATGACTAGTTTCTTTAAGCCAAATGTTGATTTTGGGATCCTATACAACTTTCATTCAAGGCCAAACATCGAATCATCCATTTGAGACCTCATTTTTGCCATTGGCCAAATTGCCAATTTGGGCCAAAACCTTGCCATGACTCCTACTTTCCACCCTTTCCCTTTTCAGCTCAATTATCATTTTAACCCCATTCACTTTTCAATGTGTTAAGCTTATGGAAAAGATCATTTGGCCCAAGTTTGGCTCAAAATGCACGAGGGAATCAAAAGTTATGGCATCATGAACATTGGATCTCAATATGACCTAGCATGCTGCAAGGTGCTTGACCATTTGCCTAGCCCATTTTTCAGGTTACGACCTCAACTTCACATGCCCATAACTTTCACCTCAAAGCTCCTCTTGGATTGATTCTTTTTTTAATATTGTTCTACTCCATAAAGTGATCATTTGGCTCAAGAAAAATAATAAAATGCAAAAGTGGATTGAATTTGGCCTAAGCTTAAACTTGGTGATCCAACTCTATTTTTGTTCGTGAACTATAGTGTTGAAACTTGCTCAAAATAGTTTAGGACCACTTCTCACGCATGAAAACCAATTACCCATGACCAAACACATTAGAGTATCACTTGATACGACCTGAAAAACTTCAAATGCATGAATTTTGCATCAAATTTGCACACGCTCGGGATCTGAAAATTTCCCACTCAATTCACCTGAATTCGAACAAATTATAGACGTATTTTGATCCCATCTCATTCCCTAAAAATAGTGGAATATATTGCATTCATTTTCAAGCCTTGAAATCCAAAGAAACCCTTCCACCATTGAAGCCCTTCCACCATTGAAGCATGATACCTCCAAAAACCAGCTACTCTCTTTTTCGATTCAAGCTCTTTTCCTTTCAATTCTTTGCCCAAAATCCTTCATCGACATCCTCTGAAGGTGTTTGAAGCTTTGCTTTGGTTTGAATCCTTCTGCAACCTTGCTTCTAGATCCATCATTGTTGACTTCTGAAGCTTCAATCGAGAAGGTAGATACGAGTTACCATTTCAAGCAAACAAGTTACCATTCTCTTCGTGAGGTTCCACTGATCAAAAACCCAAACCTCTTTGTCATTTATTTTTGATATTAGTCATTTGATTTTACTTTTAATAATTAGGGTTCTTCGAGTTTCTGAGAGAATTCTTCCTGCTCAGAGCAAATCAATTACTATAATACAGGGAGACATGAATGATGAAGTGTTTCACATATGAATTTATGCTTGATTCATTTTAAAACTCGACTTCATAACTTTGCAAAATTCTGAATTGAGGTTGAAGATGACCACACATCCCTCGTGTTTCAAGCATTTTGATCCAATTTTCAAATATCCGACCAACCATGTTGCAACACGTGTTTTTTTCAAATATTTTTGTCCGTTGTGGTCTGGTGCAGTGATCCCTATGGTGAGCGCGTATTGACTTTGAATCTTGGCCACATGATCAGCAGACTAGACTTTAGTAGTCAGATCTAGTGGCTCTTGTTTTTTCACTTGTTTTAGTTTTAGTTTTATTTTGTTTTTAATTCCTTTTTCTTCCAAAATCAATTTCAAATATCTCCTTTATTATTTTTTAGTCCAACTATTTTTCATAATTTCATAAAAATATTTTCTATCACATACTATTTTTGCATTTTTATTAAATCTCTTTTTCATTCAATGTTTATTTTCTTTTATTTTTCACTTAACTTTCTTTTTCTATTTTATTTTAATCATTTAAAAACCTTTTTGACCCCAACTTTTGAGGTCAAACTTCTCATATTTTTGCTGACCTTCCATATTTTTCTTAGACTTTTATTTGATGCTTTGACCTCTCTTTGAGATTTTTAATTTAATTTTATTTAATTAATAAATATTAAATCATTTAAAATTCATTCTATTTTGATTTTTTTGTTGACCACTTGTTTTTTTTAGTTGACTTGATTACTTGATTGATGCGTTCGCCCTCGTCTAAAATCATTGGTAGATGGACTTAACATTGATCAATCTTCTTTGATCCAAAACTGTTGATAGATGAGTGTAAATCATCTTCAATACTTTTCATCAATGATAGGTTAACCCTCGATGCGCCATATTTCGAGTCCTTTGATTTGAGGATAAATTTATCCCATGTTATTGGCTTGATTGTCTCTTTTACTTCTTTCCATCTTCCTCTTTTTGTTTTTCTTGTGTGACATTGTTGTTTGAGATTAACTTTATGATTATTCTCTAACTTGTCTGACACATACATTGTCATCGTCCCGATATGATTAACTAACCACTAACTTCTAACATTAATTTTTATCTTTACACTATCGCCATTTACTTTCTTGTTATTTAATTCAAGTCATTTAAGTTTATGTCATTTACTTAATTCACTTCAATTTAATGTCCCATTATCATCACATCACTTCATCTTACCATATTCATCAGTTGCTATTAATGAATCAAAACATGGTAAAGTAACTTGGAGCTAATCTTAAGTCTATGCTTGATATGGAGTACTGAAGACCTTTTGGACTTTGGACTTTCACTTAGGTTTTAGGGCATTTACTTGACTTAGAGTGATCTTGGACCCTGACACCTTCTGAAAACTGTGGCTTGCTTTATTATTGTTGAACCCTTGGGTTTTTATGTGTTGCTTCATCTGCTTTATGACTATTGCCTATTGCATTCATCTGTTTAGGATTAGCACACTCATACAGACATGGATTTCTCTTGGGATACCTAACAATGACACATACGACAATATACTTTGCACCCACATGGATTTCTCTCGGGCTACCTAACAATGAGACCTTTTGGACTCTTGGTCATTTGATGGGACTTGCTTCTGTTTCTTTGGAGCATTAGCCCTTAACAAGTTCAAGACCCTCAGTGGACTACAACTTTCATCAGCAATCATTCATCTGACTCATCTCCACCATCATCTTTGGGACCTCGCTCCAATAACTTATCAGTCATTGACTAGGTTTGCATGTCTTGAACCTTAAGAAATAGATAATGATGATAAGGGATCTTCCCTACACTTGTCTAAAATATATTTGGGTACGGGACGAGTGGACTAGTTGCTTATAGTATTTTCCTCTATTCATAGACTTTAGTGCAAATCTAGTTGGTTCACTGTCAAGTCTGCCCTTAGCCTAAGTGGCTCCTCTCTTAAGATCTTCTTGGTTGTGACACCATATTGCAATTTCCTTTTGAGGTTTGATACCTTTATGGTTATTCCCTTTTCCTTACCATATCAGACAATATGCCTTTGTAGGACCCTTGTCCCGTGAGTCTCTGACTTTGACAAGTTTTCTGTTGGTTTAAACACCATTGCAATTTCCTTTTAGGGTTGACACCTTCATGGCTATTTCTTGGGTTGACACCTTCATGGTTATTCCCCTCTTTTGGTTTAAACACCTTTCCCTTACCATATCAGTCCCTGTGCCTTGGTAAGACCCTTGTCATGTGAGTCTCTGGCCTTGACAAGTTCCCTTGTTTCTCTTTACTGTATTAGTCCATGTTCCTCGGTAAGACCATTGGCATATGATTATATGGTTTTGACAAGTTCATGCTTTCCTCCCTTACCATGTTAGACCTAGTGCTTTGGTAATACCATTGTCATGTGAGTCTCTGACTTTAAGAAGTTTCCTTTTTGTTGGTTTAAACACCATTGCAATTACTTTTCTTTTGGGACACAGAGTTATGGTTAACGCCCATCTTTTTCTTTTGGTTTAAACACCACCCAACAATCTTATCCTTTTCTCAGTCATTATCCTCCAAACTACGGAGCACTGACATTCTCATTGCACTATGAGAATACATAGGAACGAGGATACGAATCCTTGGGGATCACTTTTCTTTCTTTACCCCTTTGTCTCTCTGGTTCCAAGAACTAGGAGCCTCTGAATTTCTCATTGTCGTATGAGAATACGTAGGCATGAGAGCCACAATCCTCCTCGAGCACCTTTTTTTCCCTAACCCTTTTTCTGTTTTGTAAGTGCATGAAGATAGAAACACCCATCCAAGCAAGATCATTCAACACGATTCCCATGGAGTACCATGGATGTGTGGGGTATTAATACCTTCCCCTTGCATAACCGATTCCCTTACCAATTTCTATGTGTCTCTTTTTACCCTTGGGTTTTCTCGATGTTTTCCCTTCCCTCTTTTGGGATGAATAAAGCTCGGTGGTGACTCAGTTGTACCTTCGAGAGAGCGATGCCTTCGGTGGGCATATTTCAGCTAACTTCAGCTGGAAAAATAATTCCATGAGTAACAAAACAATTGTATTTTCTAGATCCCTCAAGGGTGGACCCTTTCCGCCCATAGACACAATTACATTTATTGGATCACCCAAGGGTGAATCTTTGTAGCCCAAAGAGGCAATTATATTTTATGGATCTCCCAAGGGTGGACCCTTTCCGCACATAAAGGCAATTATATTTGATGGATCCTCCAATGGTGGATCCTTCCCACCCATAAAGGCAATTATATTTTTCGGATCCCCCATGGTTGGATCCTTGCTTTCCAAAGAGGAAATTATATTTGATGGATCCCCCAATGATGGATCCTTTCCACCCATAGAGGTCATTATATTTGTTGGATCCCCCAAGGGTGGATCCTTGCCACCCATATAGTCAATTATATTTGTTGGATCCCCCAAAGGTAGATCCTTTATGCCCATAGAGGTAATTATATTTTTTGGATCCCCTAAGGGTGGATCCTTGCCACCTATAGAGGTAATTATATTTGTTGGATCCCCTAAAGGTGGATCCTTTTCGCCTAGATAGGAAATTACCTTTGTTGGATACCCCAAGGATGAAGCATAATTATTCTGGGACTTTGTTCTCTATAATAGAAGGCTATGGTTGCAGGCTCCCAAGATCGCATCCCTCTCTGACCATACTTTCCTCCTGTAAGGGGAGAGGCTATAATTCATTGAAGGTCATCCCCTCCTCGTCCACCATCTCCCTACCATTCATAACCTTGAAAGGATAAAAAAAGGCTCAAATATAGATCAAGGTATAACCAAAGGACTTTCTCATTGACCCGCTCGAAGGGTGCCCCAACAACCGACAACAGTTCGCCAGTGAAATCTGAGACCTCCTTCTCCAAACCTTTTTGGCGTAGAAGATATACATCCACGGAGTCCTCCCGATATTTTTTCTTAGACAAGACCTCATTGGCTTTGGCGTAAGCATCGTTCAACCTTTTCTCCCACTTCTCCTTGTCTTGCTGGAGGGACTGCAACAACCACTGGCTTTCATTATAGGATTTTGTTTTATCCATGAGCCTCGCCTCTAGGTAATTTGCATCCTTGTCATATAGTCTTTATTCAACGTGCTGAAGCATCAGTGCTCTTATCATAAAGGTATATTGTAGCGGTAAATTCATGATCATCAAGCTATGGATAAGCTAGACATCAAATAACAAGAGTCAACACCGCGCTTTTACTGTTTCCAAGGGAAAAGGTAAAAGTACGAACAAAACCTAAAAGTAAGAAGTTTTCAAATCAAAACTAATAAAATGCCAGAGATTACAGGTAAGGGGGTTGGTTACACAGAGGGAAGGTGTTAGCACCCAAAGTATCCTAGGTACTCCTAGGGAGCCCTTTTTTATGTGCATGTGTATTTTGTACAAAAATGATGTTTACAAACAAATAGAGTGAGGGGACGAGAAAATAATTCATTAATTATATTTTTGTGTTTGACAAGACCTTCGGACTTGTGCCTATGTACCAACATAAAAATGAGGGATCAAAACCTCGTAGTTTGTGATACAAATTTCAAAGTGGACGCATTGCTTTTAAAAAAATTAAGTTTGAAAGGCACAAAGGCCTGAAAATGGTTTGAATGAGTTAGTTCTTTTTGGTTTTTTAGAAACTTTAGGTCAAGTATAGTTAAGTTTATTTACAAGTTTGATTTAATAAAAGAAGTTTGAAAATGCAATGGCATAAGGCCAAAGTTTCTATCTTTTGCAAAGTGGTCAAAGTTTAGAATAAAACTAGTTCAATCAAAGAAGATTTTTTTTGAAAGGAGGGAGAGATTTTGAAATTAAAGAAATGAGGAGGAGATGAAGAGACTAATCCTATGCACAAAATTAAAAGTTAAGAGTTGAAAAGATCTTACCGATGGGTAGCAATCCAATAGGCAAGAATGCCATATAGAAACCCCAAATTCCCTTGGATATTAGAATCAAGCAATAAACAATGCATACAATATTAACTTGAAGAGCAAGACATCAAATAAAGATAGCCACATCCAAGCTTAGCAATTCCATGATCTTCTTCAGATTAAGCCCATGTAACAGATGAATTTCATAAGTCACAGGTTCAAAATAACAACTTCACGATGATCATGTTGCAGATGAACTCAAAGGGATCTTGAATGATGTATCAGATGAAGTTTTAAATTGCAATCACTTGGTTTCACAAAAACTAGAATTCTCCAAGTCCTTTAGCATAGGGAGGTTTCCTAAATTCTAAGTCCAATTTGTCCAAGATCAAGTCAATAGTCCACACAAAAGTTTTTTAGGGTTTTTGTTCTTATTATGTACATTAATGGTCCAAGACCACACAAACAAACAAAATATATACAAGCAAGATATATCACACAATATGGTCCAAATGGACAAAGGGAAAATGACATTAACATAAACAATTAGAAGGGTATGAATAATGGCAAATGAATAGAACTTAAAAATTAAAGTGCATTAAAATAAAGGACTTGAAATTAAATGTTAGTTGTTAATGAGTTAGAAGTTAGTATTGTTTTGCTTTTCCTTTTCATTTTAAGTCATTCTTTGGAGAACACTCAACCCGTTTATCACAAGCATGGATCCTTGAGCCAAGATATCTTCCAAAGGAAGGAAAAAAGGCCAAGTTTCCACACAATACCATGAAAGAGGGGAGACTTACAATCTCACTAACTAGAATGCTATGCCTTTTGTGTCAAAAATTTAGCGCTATGTTAAGCAATCGTAATTGGACCTATGTAGAAGTCACAACTATTTGAGGTCGGGCAATAGAATTTTGGAGTTAATGCATGTTAGAGACATAGTATAATGTACTATGCTCATGAAACATACCACACATAAAAAGAATATGCAAAAGAGGTGACCTAATCTCATCTATACTTATGTTGATTTTGCAACCAACTAGCCTTAGGACTTAGAGATATCATAGGCCAAATAAGATGAATGCATAAAGAAGGGGAATGAGATGAAGAGGGAAGGGAATGGATCAAAACTCAAATTGGTCAAAGGAGGACTTTTACCAAATTAATATCATTCAATCATTTTGGGAGATGGATTGTACATTCCATCAATCCCCTAAATCCAATGATATTAACTTAACAAATTCAAATCAACCTTGACCAAGGTCCAACAACATCAGTCAAACATACACAAATCATCACAATAGGTCAAAACAATTATTTGGCATTTATTCAAATTAAAAAATACTAAAATAAAGCATCTAAATGAAATATGGTTTGTAAAATGTTTAAAACCTCATCAAAACACCAAATGGCCATGATATTTATCATAGATCAAACAAGGTCAAAGGACCTTGGAGAAAAATTTTCAGAATTTTTAAAGACTTAAAAGTATTTTTAAACAATTAAAAATATTCACAAAATCAATTAAATCATGAAAAATATTAATAATGATCCAAAAAATAATTTTAATTCAGAATAAGAAAGAGGAAATTATTTGTGTTTTTTGGTGAAACTCTCATATTTTGTTGGATCAATATTAAAATTAATATGAATTAATGAAAATCAAAGGAATAAAAATTAAAATCAAAAAATCAAAAAAACGTGGACCACTTGTTCTCCCTCATTAATTGAGGTGGCATATCAAGTGGTCTGAAATGCTCGTTCCACCAAACACACGAGTCAGCACGTTGTACCAAGGGTAATCATAATGAGCGCTCAGGATTAAAACATTTTGAAAAGATCCTGTGGCTGGGAGACGTGCCAACGCACCGCCGGAGTCAGAGCTCCGGTCTTCTTCTCCGGTGGACCTCACCGGACTGGTCCACCCTCAACCATCACCAAAATAAAAAAGGAGGACATGATCTGAAAGAAAAAATGGCGTAGAGCATGAATCGGACCTAAATTTTAACTAACTCCACATATATAGAAAGATATGAGGAGTTGAATTTTGAGGTGTGTCAACTGAGTTGCTTCGATTTGACCTCTAAGCAACTCAATCTTCTCACCTACATTGGTAGGACTTCAGACAACCAAAGATCCAAGATAATTGATGAGAATTAAGTGAGAATCTAAGAGATGAAGTTTTCTAAAAATTATCTTCAATGATGTGCAAAACTTGAGGTTGCTTGCTTCAAACACTATCTAATCAGACTTGAGAACTTGCAGGGAGTGATTAGCAATGGTGCAAGGCTTTGGATCATGGAGTTCTTGAATCTCCAAACAGTTGAGATTCAAACTCAATTTTCAGATTGAAAATTATCAAGTTTTCCTTTAGAATGAGAGGGTTTGAATTGGGGGGCAAAGCTGGCGCGCAAGGTGTGTTTGAAATGAGCTCAAAGGCCATGTATTTATAGCATTTGGGATTGATAATTGCACACTTGAAAATTTTCTAAATTTGGCAATGTGATGCACAAGCTTGCATGGGCGTGTACAGGCGCATGAAGCAATCCATTTTGATCCAATTGCAACTGTAATGAAGTTCAAATGATGCTTCATTGGCATAGCAATGTGAAATGGAGTTTTGGACATTTGATTTCCTCCAATGGTGCAGCTCGGTTAAAGCCATGTGCAGCCCTAGCAAAATTCATCCAAAATGCATGAACTTGGGTTCTTTGGAAAGCTTGGATCAAGGGGAACAAGCTTGATGTTGAACACTTTTTCATTTCGAGCTTGGATCATGGTGAATTTGAAGGTGGAAGTTTGGAAATTTCAACATGTTGAAAAATTTTCTAAGTGTCAAGCCATATATATCAATATTCCACCTTTCTTAACTTTTTATGTGAGCTTCAAATGAGAAACGTGTCTTCATCAAAGGTGTATTTCTTTCAAATATCTTAAAAACGGTCACAAATTTCATGTCATTTGGATTTAGAATGATAGAGTTATGCATTTTTGAAGTTTGGAAAAATCATTTGTTCAATGGTATAGGTCAAAAATGACCTATAATGTATGCTCATATCACATGCTCATAAAGTTGAATTAGCTCTCACTCCAAACATCAAAGTTAAAGTAGACAGCTTGAATTTGATTATGCAACTTGGAAATATTTTATCTAAGAAAAATTGAGCAAGTTATGGCCTTCGGAAGTTGGCTTTCAAATTTGGGTTTAGACAAAATGACCTATAATGTTTCAACATAGAAAATGATTTTCCAAGAAAACCTAGCTCTAGTTCTAAACAATGAAGTTGTTTGGAATGTCATTTAGAGTAACTTTGATCTTGGAATAATTTTCATATGGTGAAAATTGTAGGAGATAGGGCCTAGGGAGATCCAATTTTGATCAGATGAATTCATCTGGCCAACCACCATCAACCAACTTGCTAACCTTCAATTCTCTTTACTTTCTTGGCTCATGGTAGATCATATATGCATAACATGATGAATTTTGAAGTGTCTCTTGAGAAATTTGATCAATTGGTGAGATGGCTTGTTGGAAAAGTTACTCAGGATACCTAGTCAAATTAGGGTTCCCAAGGCAAATCACCTCCAAACTCTTGAAGAAAACTTGATCAATATAACATGTAGGAATCAATGGAACTCATATATGATTATTATAACCAATTTTGAATCAAATTCATAGTTATGCTCTTTGTCATAAGGGCCTTAAACCCTAGATATGAACTTGATAAATCAATGTGATCATGCCCTACCTACAAAAGAGTTAGGCAAATGCAAAGACATATTTTTGGTATTTTGGTTAGTAAAATGATAATATACAAGTATGATACAATCACATGGTGCTTGGTGATCTCTCCCGAAACAAACCCAATGAGAGAGGGGTAAGGAGGATGCCAAGGTATGATCCCAATGCTAGTGCTTATGATGAAATTGCATGAGGGATCTTAGGGTCAAAATTGGGGTCTTACAGCTACCCCTGTTTAAGGACATTCTAACTGAGGAGGTGAAGCTTAAAATATTCGGCTCGACTTAGTAGAATGGGCTTAAATAACAACATATAGAAACAAATTTTGGTCTCTAAGAGACCTCATGATGCATATGATATGAATGTAAAAGTTAATGCTTTATGGGGAAATATTGCCACAAAGGAAAAGAAATCAGAGAGACCGAAAGTCCGCAAGAGTATAATACATTCCATGAGGAAAACTCACTAGGGAGATAGAGACTCTGGGGGAAAGAAATGAGGTTATGTGTAGGCCAGGCTACGACTTAAAATTGTTGGGGGACTAGAGGAATTCTATACAAAATGGAAAGACTCAGCTGGGGAAACAAAACATCTGCAAGGAAAGCGAGTAGATCAGGATAACCCTGAAGTACTCGAATCATGCAGGAGAAGCGATTTCGCTAAGGAAATGCGCACTCAACTCAATTGGGGAGAAATAAATTTTAACACAGGAGGAGCAGAAATCTATTATCTACTACCTGCTACTGGGTAGGGAGATAATAAAGATCTGACAGAGAAGACATCTGTCATCTGTTAGGATGAACATATCAAGGATGACTAACTGGGAACCATCAGGAGGTAGTATCCATTACCGGTTACTGGGTAAGAATAGCCTTGCTTGGGAAAAACTGCAGAAAGTAGGATTTACAACTACCAGCTACTAGGTAGAAGACCAAAGATGAGAGTATCCATCATCGATTAGGATGAACATATCAAGGATAAACTCAACAGGGAAGAAAATCTGTCATCGGTTAGGATGAACATATCAAGGATAGACTTCCCTGGGAATGTCAAGGAGGATACCCGTCATCGGTTAGGATGAACATATCAAGGATATACCAACTGAACAAAAAGTAGGAATTACATCTATTGACTGTTGGATAGAAACCATCAAAGAGAAAATTCGTCACTGGTTAAGATGAACATATCAAGGATAGACTCTGATGAGGAGAGAAAATAGGAATTACATCTATCAGTTACTAGATGGAATACCATGAGAGGATATCTGTCATCGTTTAGGATGAACATATCAAGGATAAACTCTGTAAAGGGGAAAAGAAAAAGCAGGATTTGTAACTCCTGGTTACTGGGTAGAAAACCGCAAAGAGAAGGAAACCTGTCATCGGTTAGGATGAACATATCAAGGATTAACTCTTTGAGAAACAAAATAGGGATTACAACTACCTTTTTACTGGGTAGAATACCATGAAAGAGAAAATCCATCACCGGTTAAGATGAACATATCAAGGATAGACTCTTGGAAAATAATCCACTAGGGACTCTACTGAGGAGAAAAACAAGGATACTTTCGCCGGGTATTGGGCAAGAAGTAACAAACTGCAAACTAAGAAGAATATTACTAGTTACGGGGCAATAAACTCTTAAGAGACTCAATGCATCTATCTGGGTAAGAGCTAGAAAGAAACGGTCAATCAAGACTCAACCCAATAAGGATATATCTCAAGGGGAGTGGTTCCATCCAAATAATCGACTGGGGAGAAAAACTGAAATAATGATCATCCACGAGGAAATAACTCAATGGGGAAAGGAAAAAGGTTAAAGTATTTTTACTTAAGGGGCCGACCTTCTATAATTGAGAGAGGACAAACATCGAACTTGTATGGGGATAAAGTACCACCATAACAGAGCATAAGAATCACAAACAATGATTCGGCAAATATGAATGATGCAAATATGCAAATATGAACTTACATGAGTGTATATGCATATATATATATATATATATATATATATATATATATATATATATATATATATATATATATATATATATATATATATATATATATATATATATGATGATTATGCTGACAAAACGATCGTAAAGGATACAAGGGTGTCGCAAAATTTGAATCATCGGTATAATCCTCGTTCAATCCACAAAAGGGAAATAAATGCCAGAGAACAGAAGGATCCACATCCCAAAAGCTCAACCCTAGCTGGGGAAGGAGGAAATCTACTGAGGAAAGGAAACATTATCGAGTATGCGGGGAATTTTAGGTAAACACCATGCTAAATGGGAGACAACCATATAGAGGATAAACGCAAGATAGATGCTCACAAACCTGGAGGAAACTCTGACTGGGAGCGAGTCAGATGGCGACTGATGGAAACACCAACGCGATCTACTAGGGAATCAAAATACTCCACTGAGGACCAAAACTGCTGATGAATACACAAACTCTGTCTGGGATAAAACTCAACTCTACAGGGTACTTAATTAACCAACTTAGCTGGGAAACCTGAAGGGTTAACTACTTGGGGAACCATTAATGCTTCACACTGAAGACTTGCTGCTTTTGAAATGTTGTGGATATTTCTTTTAAATTTGCTTTGAAAAATTCTTTCTTTTTTAATAATTTTGATTAAAACTTTAAATTTCAAAATGATCATAATAAAATTTAAAACTATTGGCTGAAGTAAATAAGAGTGAAAATAATTGGATAAAAGCTCAACTTTATTTAATGGAATGGTAGTCCGTAAATGACAAGACTCCATAGATTTTTACAAGGCTGAAAATGGTAATTTACATGGAAAAGGGTTACATTGAATACAAATGACCACTAATCCTTCTACCAACTCTTGATGTCCGTTGTGCTTTCGGCCGCTACCGGGGATGATGAATTGATGTCAACCCTTGTGCTCAAAGTTTCTCCAAATTAAAGATCAGCAGAATGCAGTTACTTGCCAAAATCCCTAATTTTTGCATAAGTTTCCCCAAGGTGGGGTGCTCAACTTATCGGGAAAGTTCTTTCTGTTTTATGTCTTTAACTTTTGCCTGGATCGCCCTTTCGGGTTTTCAATCCACCGAGATGCTCATTTTTTCCTGGGTTTTCAACTTAGCCAGCTATTCTTTTCTTTTTTAGGAGAATTATTTCTTGACTGCATCAGCGTTCACATGATGAGTGAAATCTTCACCATCCTCTAAGACCCCAATTTTGACCCTAAGATCCCTCATGCAATTTCATCATAAGCATTAGCACTGGGATCATGCATTGGCATCCTCCTCACCCCTTCTTTCATTGGGTTTGTTTTGGGAGAGATCACCAAGCACTTTGTGATTATATCATACTTATATATTATCATTTTACTAACCGAAATACCAAAAATATGTCTTTGTAATTGTCTAACTCTTTTGTAGGAAGGGCATCATCTCTTTGATTCATTGATCACATCTAGGGTTTGAGACCCTCATGAATAAAGAGAACAACCAAGAATTGATTCAAGAATAGTTATGATCATCATATATGAGTCCCAATGTTCTCTACATGTTATATTTAGCAAGTATGCTTCAAGAGTTTGAGGTTGATTTGCCTTGGAAATCCTAGTTTAACTGGGTATCTTGAGTAACTTCTCCAACAAGCTATCTCACCAATTGATCAAATTTATCAAGAGACACTTCAAATTTTATCATCTTATGCATATATGATCTACCATGAGCCAAGAAAGTTAATAGAATTGGAAATTAGCAAGTTGGTTGATGGTGGTTGGCCAGATGAATTCATCTGATCAAAACTGGGTCTCCCTAGACCCTATCTCCTACCATTTTTACCATATGAAAATGATTCAAAGATACAACTTACTTAAATGACATTCTAAACAACTTTCATTTTGAGGCCTAGAGCTAGTTTTTCTTGGAAAGTTATTTTCTATGTTGAAAAATTATAGGTCATTTTGTCTAAACCCTAATTTGAAAGTCAAATTCCCAAGGCCATAACTTGCTCAATTTTTATGATATGAAAGATTTACAAGTTTCACAATCAAATTCAATGTGTCTAATTCAACTTTTATGTTTAGAATGGGAGCTAATTCAACTTCTTTAAACATGTGATATGAGGTTACATTATAGGTCACTTTTGACCTATACCATTGATCAAGTGATTTTTCCAAACTTCAAAAATGCATAACCCTATCATTTCAAATCCAAATGAAATGAAATTGGTGACCATTTTGAAGGCCTTTGAGATATCTACAACTTTGATGAAGACACGTTTCTCATTTGAAACTCCTATAAAAAGTTAAGCAAGGTGGAATGTTGAGACATATGGCTTGACACTTAGAAAAATTTTGATATGTCAAATTTTTTGCAAACATCCACCTCAAATTTCTCCAAGTCCCGATCTCCAAATGAAAAAGTGTTCAACATCAAACGTGTTCCTATTGATCTCACCTTTCCAGAGAGCTCAAATTCATTCATTTTAGACAAGAAACGCATAGGATGCGCATGGCTTAAACAGGCTGATATCATTTGGTTTGGATCCAACTTCAAGTATCAATGTTCAATTGCCTTGCATTCCAAGCTTGCTTCAACACATCTGATCATTCATTTTGGACTTCAAACCATTATTTCATGGGCCTATGCGCGCCCATGCACCATGATATCATCATTTGCCAAATTTGGAAGGTTGAAAAGAGTGTGCAAATATCACATGAATTTGGCTATATATACAGCTGCATTTGCTCAGAAATCACACACACATTGCGCCAGCTTTGAATCCCCATTGAAAACCCTTCACTCTCATAGGATAACCCTGATAAATTCATTTGAATTTGATCTTGAATCTCCACTGTTTTGGAATTCAATTCTCCAGGAGTCCACTGCCTCAAAACCTTTCCATTCCTCTCTTGAAAGCAATTGAAGTGAAGCCAAGCACAATTCAGATCAAGATCTATCAAGTTCAGACCTCCATTGAAGGTAATTTGCAGAAATTTTAAACTCTTTAATTTTTCTCAAATTGTTGCTCAATTCCGTTTATTCTTGAGTTGTCTGAAGTCCTACCAATGTAGGCAAGAAGATTGAGTTGCTTTGAGGCTAAATCGAAGCAACTCAGATCATGAACCTCATTTTTCAATTCCACATATCTCTTAATATATTTGGAATTGGAGGAATTGGAGGTCATATTCGTGCCCAGTGATGTTTTTTCTTTAAGATCATGTCCCAACTTGTTATTTTGGTGATGGTTCTGTTGGTGTAAGCCCTAGAGGCCAATACTTTTGGTACTTGTATCGAATTATTTATTAATTAATAAAAGGCTTTTTCTTTATTATGTTTGATTAATAAAGTCCCTAAAATAGTTAGTCCGTTTAATGTATCAAGTATGACTTAATCATGAGATCACATTAAACATAAGGACATTATTCTTAAAGTATCCGTAGTCGAGCTTTATTGTGAAGTGGGATAACATTAAAGCATTAAGACTATTATGTTTGTAGACTGATGATCACATCTCATGGATCATGGATAAAGAGTTATCAAGTCTTAAACATAGGTATGAATATTAAGAGTAATATTTATACCGGATTGACCCGCTATGAGAATACTATATAGAAAGTTATGCAAAGTGTCATAAGTTATTCTCATGGTGATAATGGTGTATACCACTCTTCGACCTGAAACCACTATGGACCCTAGATGTAGAGTCGAGTGCTTTGTTTCTGATCCAACATTGTCCGTAACTGGATAACCATAAAGACAGTTGATGGGTACTCCACGAAGCATGTTGAGGGACATGAGTGACCTAGATGGAATTTGCCCATCCTGCGTAACAAGATAAATGTCTATGGGCCCAATATTGAACTGGACAAGGATGACACGGTCTATACCTTGTGTTGAATATAGACATAAGGGCAAAGGGATAATTATACACATAATTATTATCACAGGAGGTTTTGTCAGATCACATGACATTTTCGTGTCTTGGGTAGTAGTGATATGTTGCTAGATACCGCTCACTGTTTATTATGTTAAATGCGTGATTTAATATAATTGCCAACGTCGCGAAAACCTACAGGGTCACACACAAAGGACGAATTGATAAGAAATAGAGTAACTAAGGAACACCGTAAGGTACGATGCACTTAAATGGAATACGAAATATGGTAAGGTACCACACGCTTAAGTGATTTTGGGCATATTATAAGATATGGGCCAAAATACACTTAAGTGGGCTTTTTAGCTTGAAGCCCACACAAGTGGTTCTATAAATAGAACCCTTGGGTAGAAGCATTGTCACTCAGAATAAAACTCAAGTGAAGACTTGGATCTTCGTTTCCCTCTCTCTCTCACTCAAAGCCTTCATTCATACTAGCTAGCACCGAGATTTAAGGAACCCGTTCGTGTGGACTGAGTAGAGACGTTGTCATTGTTCAACGTTCATGATCGCTCCGTGGATTTGTATCCAAGGTTTTGATCGTTACAATAGATCTGCACGAAAGGTTTGAATCGCCACAAGAGGTAACGATTCTATCACTGATCATGCCCATTCGTAAGGATCACTAAATGGAGAAATTTTTAAATTCCGCTGCGCCTTGGATGGCAATTCTCCTTCAGTGGTATTAGAGCCACTTACGAAACCATGAATTTGATAACTGTTTATTTTCTGTATTAATACGATTAAAGACAGAATGAATCAAAGATTAAAGGGAGATCGATCAAGTTATATATATGATATATATAATCATGATGAAAAATACATTATATATGATATAGTGTTCTCGTTTCGTTCATTCAAACACTCAATGGTTGTTTTCCTTTGAGCGATCAATGGCCATTTGCTTCTTGATCCGACATTCGTATGGTGAAGCAATGACGTATTGATCAATCATACTGAATCAAAAAACGAGATGTGTTTGACGGTCTGAAATTGGTACATTAGGGTTAGTGACGGCATAAGGGTTGTGTTGTTAGAGAGTTATGCGATTGGGGTTGTGACTACACAAGAGTTGTGCTTTCTAAACACTTTTTGGAACAGTGTTAACCGGTTAACGCATATGGGTAACTGGTTAACGCAATACGAAATAAAATTTTAAGTTTTTCAAATAGTGTTAACCGGTTAACGCACTTGGTTAACATGTTAACGCAAGACGGAAAATAGTTTTCCATGAGATTTTCAAACAATGTTAACCGGTTAACGCATTTGGTTAACGAGTTAACGCAAGACGTAAAATAGTTTTCCATGAGATTTTCAAATAGTGTTAACCGGTTAACGCATTTGGTTAACAGGTTAACACAAGGCAGAAAACAATTTTTTGAACAGATTTCAAACAGTGTTAACCGTTTAACGCATTTGGTTAACCGGTTAACGCAAGGCAAAATTCACCAGTTCGGCTAACTAAGTGCTTTAAGGTTTCATGTGTTGATGCGAAAAGCGACGTCGATTTTAAATGAATTGTTAATTAAAAATTTGGTTAACCGGTTAACGCAAGGCAAAATTCACCGTCCGCTGACCGGGCAGCGGAACACCCGTTCCCACTGACCGGACAGCGGACCCCCGGCTAACTCTGCGTAGTGTGATCGGTCGTCGAAACTTAATTTGGTTTTAATTAATTAAAAGAATTAAAATTGATAATAATAATGTGTTTATTATTGTCTTGTGGTGATCGGTTATGGCCTTAGTTTTCCTTTATTTTGTTTTGGTTTTTAAAATACGACCTGCGTGTCGTGCCTCTCTTTTAATCTCTCAATGTAACTTCTTTTCTCATCTCACTCCCTCGTATGTAAAACAAGTTTCTTTTATGTAATGTAATGATATGAAGAAAGCAAAGAATTCAGTGCCAAAGGAGGACAACCTTGAAGATCTTGCTTGGAGAAGCTTAGATCGTTGTTAGGTTAGCTTAGGTTCTCTCATTGGCTTGGGAGAACAATTGCGCTAGGGGCCATAACTGTTTCATTATGTATGTTGATGCATGTGAATGTATGTTGATGCATGTGAGAGGCGATTTATATGATAAATAAGCCGGTGAGATCAGAAAAATTGCAATTCCCTCAAATTAAATATTAAGTTTATGCTTTCCAAGTTTTTACACTCATCAAGACTAGTATCGGATAATGTAGGTTTCGCCTACGCGAGGTGCATGTTCTATATTATTAACGTGCGATGGGATAATTGTAATATCCAACAGTTAAAACAATGGGTCAAACTTAACTAAACAAATTATAATAATATTATATGTGTTTGCTTTCCATGTTTTAGCACTCATCAAGACTAGTATCGGACAATGTAGGTTTCGCCTACGCGAGGTGCATTTTCTATATTGGTAAGGTGCGATGGGATAATTGTAATATCCAACTGCTAAAACGATGGGTCAAACTTAATTATAATAATATTATATATGTTTAGAAGCAAGAGTTGGGAATGATCCATATGATGGATTGGAATAAGGAGTTATTCACCCAACTGAAATTTTCGAGAGTTGTATGAGATACAATTGGAAGGAGTTCCTACCTAAAAAACCTAGTTTTTTGTAATCCGCCTACGCGGACTTAGAACGAAGTGAAATATGGATCTCGACCCACTAGAAAATCTTCCAACGGGATTTTCCGAATCAAATGATGAGGGTCATTTGTTTTGAGTAAAATAGTGGGAGCATATTTGATTAAAGGCCTAATTAAATATGTCAATGATACTTATATTTTCATTAATCCTTATGTAGATTACCATGACAGCAAACACCTCTAACAACATTTTCCGATCAATCCTTGATAAGGAAAAATTGTCTGGGACAAATTTTCTAGATTGGCACCGAAACCTGAGGATTGTCCTCAAACATGATAAAAAGCTGTATGTCTTGGAGACACCTGTTCCTGAAGAGGAACCTCCTAGTTCTGCACCTAAGGCAGAAAGAGATGCTTATAAAAAGCATGTCGATGATGCCAATGAAACTGCTTGTCTCATGCTAGCTACCATGAACTCAGAATTGCAAAAGTAACATGAGAGCATGTCAGCGTTCGATATGATCGAACACCTGAAGATGCTTTATCAAGAGCAAGCAAGGCATGAGAGGTTTGAAGTTTCAAAAGCCCATTTTCAAGGCAAGTTAGCTGAGGGAGCCCCTGTAGGTCCCCATGTACTCAAGATGATTGGGTATGTGGAAAACCCTGAGAGATTGGGTTTTCCCCTCGGAAAGGAACTTGTGACTGATTTGATCTTGCAATCGTTGCCAGATGGGTTTAGTCAATTTGTCCTAAATTTCAATATGAATGATATGGACAAATCGCTTCCTGAACTGCTCGCCATGTTAAGAACTGCTGAGCAGAACCTGAAGTCAAAAGGGAAGTCCATTCTGATGATCAGAAATGGAAAGAGACAGAACAAAAGGCCCACCAAGCAGGGTGATAAAGGGAAATGCAAGGAAGTTGCCAAACCCAAACCCACCGTTGCTGCTTTAAAGCCTAGTGGAGGCATAGCAAAAGAAGGCACTTGCTTCCATTGCGGTAAGACCGGACACTGGAAGAGAAACTGCCCAAAGTACCTGGAAGATAAGAAGAATGGAGTAGAGACTTCAACTTCAGGTATTTTTGTTATTGAAATTAATTTATCTACTTCTGCATCATGGGTATTAGATACTGGATGCGGTTCTCACATTTGTACAAAATGTGCAGGGACTAAAAAGGAGTAGAGATTTGGCAAAAGGTGAAGTCGACCTACGAGTTGGCTATGGAGCAAAGGTTGTTGCCTTAGCCGTAGGAACTTATGTATTGACTTTACCTAGTGGTTTAATAATTCAGTTAGAGAACTGTTATTATGTACCTGCAATTAGCAGGAATATTAATTCCATTTCTTGTTTGGACAAGTTTGGCTTTTCATTTATAAATAACAATTGTTGCTTAATTTATTTGAATGATATATTCTACGCTACTGCACAAATGAACAATGGATTGTATGTCCTTGATCTTAAAATGCCTATGTATAACATTAATACTAAAAGGATGAAACCTAATGAGTTAAATCCAACTTACCTTTGGCATTGTCGATTAGGCCACATAAATGAGAAACACATTTCCAAACTCCATAAAGATGGACTGTTGGACTCTTTTGATTACGAATCATATGAGACATGCAGATCTTGTTTAATCTAAAAGATGACAAAGTCTCCATTCACAGGAAAAGGTGAAAGAGCTAATGATCTTTTGGCCCTCATACATACTGATGTATGTGGACCACTGAACATACCAGCCAAAGGAGGTTTTCAATACTTCATCACATTTACTGATGATTTCAGTAGATATGGTTATGTGTATTTAATGAAACACAAGTCAGAGTCCTTTGAAAAGTTCAAGGAATTCAAGAATGAAGTACAAAACAAACTAGGTAAGAATAATAAAACTCTTCGATAAGATCGAGGTGGTGAGTATTTAAGCCTAGAGTTTGATGACCATCTGAAAGAGTGTGGGATCCTATCCCAACTCCCTCCTCCCGGAACACCCCAATGGAATGGTGTATCTGAGAGAAGAAATCGAACCCTGTTAGACATGGTCCGATCCATGATGAGTCACGCCGATCTTCCAAACTCCTTTTGGGGACATGCACTATTGACAGCAGCTTACACACTTAACCGTGTTCCATCCAAAAAGGTTGAGAAGACGCCATATGAGATATGGAGTGGTAAGAAACCACATATGTCTTACATGAAGATTTTGGGTTGCGAAGTTTATGTGAAACGACAAATTTCAACAAAGCTTGAGCCCAAATCTGACAAATGCTCATTTGTGGGGTATCCTAAAGAAACAAGAGGGTATTACTTCTACAATCCTTCTGAGGGCAAAGTGTTTGTCGCTCGAACTGGAGTTTTCCTAGAAAAGGACTTTAATTCCAAAGGAATCAGTGGGAGGAAAGTAGAGCTTGAAGAAATTCAAGAATCATAAAGCATCGATACACCTATGGAGGAATTAGAGCAGGAAACACAAGTAGTTGTGGAAGAGCAACCTGCTCAAGTAGAACAAGACCAACGTAGGTCAAGCAGGATACATCACCTACCTGAGAGATATGGATATCTCATAACAGATCAAGGTGATGTATTACTCATGGATCAAGATGAGCCTGTGACCTACTCATGGAATCTTTGTTTTGATGAAACAGTAAAACAATATGGATTCATCAAGAACGAAGATGAGCCTTGTGTCTACAAGAAGGTTAGTGGGAGCATGATCGTGTTCCTGGTATTATATGTAGATGACATATTACTCATTGGAAACAATATCCCTACCCTGCAACAAGTAAAGTCTTGGTTGGGGAAATGCTTTTCTATGAAGGACCTAGGTGAAGCAGCCTATAAATTAGGAATCAGAATCTATAGAGATAGATCACAAAATGCTTGGCCTAAGTCAGAGTACATAGACAAAGTGCTGAGACGCTTTAATATGAATGGTTCCAATAGTTATGTGTTTTGCTTAAATGGTGGCGCTGTGAGCTAGAAAAGTTCAAATCAAGATACAGTTGCTGATTCTACAACCGAGGCCGAGTATATTGTTGCCTCAAGTGCAGCAAAGGAAGTTGTTTGGATCAAAAGTTCCTTAGTGAACTTGGCATAGTTCCTGGCATTGTGGATCCCATTGGTCTCTATTATGATAACAATGGTGCTATCGCACAAGCTAAGGAGCCTAGATCTCACCAATGATCCAAACACATACTTAGGCGTTATCACCTCATTCGAGAGATAATAGATAGAGGAGATGTGAAAATATGTAGAGTACCTACACTTGACAATATTGCTGACCCACTGACAAAGCCTCTTGCGGAACAGAAGTATGATGGCCATACTAGATCAATGGGCATTAGGGGTATGCCTAATTGGCTCTAGTGCTAGTGGGAGATTGTTGGTGTAAGCCCTAGAGGCCAATACTTTTGGTACTTGTATCGAATTATTTATTAATTAATAAAAGGCTTTTTCTTTATTATGTTTGATTAATAAAGTCCCTAAAATAGTTAGTCCGTTTAATGTATCAAGTATGACTTAATCATGAGATCACATTAAACATAAGGACACTATTCTTAAAGTATCTGTAGTCGAGCTTTATTGTGAAGTGGGATAACATTAAAGCATTAAGACTATTATGTTTGTAGACTGATGATCACATCTCATGGATCATGGATAAAGAGTTATCAAGTCTTAAACATAGGTATCAATATTAAGAGTAATATTTATACCAGATTGACCCGCTATGAGAATACTATATAGAAAGTTATGTAAAGTGTCATAAGTTATTCTCATGGTGATAATGGTGTATACCACTCTTCGACCTGAAACCACTATGGACCCTAGATGTAGAGTCAAGTGCTTTGTTGCTGATCCAACGTTGTCCGTAACTGGATAACCATAAAGACAGTTGATGGGTACTCCACGAAGCATGCTGAGGGACATGAGTGACCTTGATGGAATTTGCCCATCCTGCGTAACAGGATAAATGTCTATGGGCCCAATATTGAACTGGACAAGGATGACACGGTCTATACCTTGTGTTCAATATAGACATAAGGGCAGAGGGGTAATTATACACATAATTATTATCACAGGAGGTTTTGTCAGATCACATGACATTTTCGTGTCTTGGGTAGCAGTGATGTGTTGCTAGATACCGCTCACTGTTTATTATGTTAAATGTGTGATTTAATATAATTGCCAACGTCGCGAAAACCTACTGGGTCACACACAAAGGACGGATTGATGAGAAATAGAGTAACTAAGGAACCCCGTAAGGTACGGTGCACTTAAATGGGATACGAAATATGGTAAGGTACCACACGCTTAAGTGATTTTGGGCATATTATAAGATATGGGCCAAAATACACTTAAGTGGGCTTTTTAGCTTGAAGCCCACACAAGTGGTTCTATAAATAGAACCCTTGGGTAGAAGCATTGTCACTCAGACTAAAACTCAAGTGAAGACTTGGAATTTCGTTTCCCTCTCTCTCTCACTCAAAGCCTTCATTCGTACCAGCTAGCACTGAGATTGAAGAAACCCGTTCGTGTGGACTGAGTAGAGACGTTGTCATTGTTCAACATTCGTGATCGCTTCGTGGATTTGTATCCAAGGTTTTGATCATTACAATAGATCTGCACAAAAGGTTTGAATCGCCACAAGAGGTAACGATTCTATCACTGATCATGCCCATTTGTAAGGATCACTAAATGGAGAAATTTTTAAATTCCGCTGCGCCTTGGATCGCAATTCTCTTTCAGGTTCATGTTGACCAATCTGGTGAAGCACACCGGAGAAGACAACCGGAGCTCTGGCTCCGGTGACGATGTGTCTTGAGTCTGAACCATGGGATCCATCTTCCCCGTTTTAATCTTGATCGTCCCTTGTGAATACCATGTGTATAGCGTTGTTGACTTGGACATATGTCGAACGCGCGTTTTGGATCATCAGATCTGCCACCTCAATTAATGAGGGAGATCTGATGGTCCACATATTTTTGGATTTTTTGAATTTTATTTTAATTTTATTTTCTTTTATAATTCATATTAAATTTAATATTGATCCAAAAAATATGGGACTTTCACCAAAAAATTTCAAATATTTTTCTCTTCCATATTCTTAATTAAAATTAGTTTTTGGATCATTATTAATATTTTTCATGAATTAATTTGATTTTTCATTTGTTTTTAATTGTTTAAAAATATTTTTAAATGTCCAAAAATTATGAATTTTTTTCTCCAATGTCCTTTGACCTTGTTTGACCTATGATAAATCTCATGGTCATTTATTTGGTGTTTTGATGAGATTTTAGGATTTGGACAAAACATATTTGAATTTAATGCATTATTTTATTATTTTTAAATGAATAACTATCATTTTAATTGTGTTGACCATTTGTATTGATTCAATTGAGTTTCTTATTTGTTGTTGGACCTTGGTCAAGGTTGATTTGACTTTGTCAAGTAAATATCATTGGATTTAGGGGATTGATGGAATGTACATTCCATCTCCCAAAATGAATGAATGATATTAATTTAATAAAAGTCCTCCTTTGACCAATTTGTGATCTCATTCATCCCCCTCCCCTTCATCTAATTCCCCTTCTTCATTCATTCATTTCCAATTGGTCAATGACATCTCAAAGTCCTAATACTAGTAGATTGAAAGATTAACATGAGTATGGATGAGATTAGGCCACACCTTTTGTATATTTTGTGTGTGTGGTATGTTTAATGAGCATAGTTCATAATACTATGTCTCTAACATACATTAACACCAAGAGTCTATGGCCCGGGCTCAAATAGTTGTGACTTCTGCGTAAGTCCAATTACGATTGCTTAACATAGCGCTAAATTTGTGACATAAAAGGCCTAAGCATTCTAGTTAGTGATTGTAAGTCTCCCCTCTTTCATGGTATTGTGTGGAAACTTGTCCTTCTTTCCTTCCTATTGGAAGATGTTTTAGTTCAAGGATCCATGCTTGTGGCTAGTGGGTTGAGTGTTCTCCAAAGAATGTCTTGAAATCAAAAGCAAAACAAAACTAATTACTAACTTACTAACTATTAACTTTTACTTTCAAGCTTTTACTTTAATGCAATTTATTTTTAGCACTTTATATCATTTACCATTATACATACCATTCTAATTGTTTATGTTTATGTAATTTTCACTTTGTCCATTTGGACCATATTGTGTGATATATTTTGTTTTGTGCTATTTTGCTTGTTTGTGTGGTCTTTGACCATTAATGTACATAACAACAACAAAAACCCTAAAAGACTTTTGAGTGGACTGTTGGTTTGATCTTGCCCAATTGGACTTAAAACTTAGGCTACATTCCTTTGCTAATGGATTGCTACCCAGTTGGTCAGATCTTTTCAACTCTAAACTTTTAATTTTTGTGCATAGGATAGTCTCTTCATCTTCTTCCCATTTCTTTAATTTCAAAATCTCTCCCTCCATTTTCAAAACCTTCTTTTTGTGAACTACTTTTTTTCTAAACCTTGACCACTTTGGCAAAAGATAGAAAGTTTCGCCTTATGCCATTGCCTGTTCAAACTTATTTTCTAAATCAAACTTGTAAATAAACTTAACAATACTTGACTTAAACTTTCAAAAATCCATAAAGAACTAACTCATTCAAACCATTTTAGGTCTTTGTGCCTTTCAAACTTAAATTTTGCTAAAACCAACACACTCATTTTGAAATTTATAGCAAGAACTACGAGGCTTTGGTCTCTCATTTTTATGTTGGTACGTAGGCATAAGACCGAAGGTCTTGTCAAACATAAAAATATAATTAATGAATTCTTTTCTCACCCCCCCCCCTCCCCCATTCTATTTGTTTGTAAACATAACTTTGTACAAAATACATATGCACACAAAAAGGGCTCCCTAGGAGTCCCTAGGACACTTTGGATGCTAACACCTTCCCTCTGTGTAACCAACCCCCTTACCTGTGATCTCTGACTTTTATTAGTTTTTATTTGAAAACTTCTTACTTTTTGGGTTTTGTTCGTACTTTTTACCTTTTCCCTTGGAAACAATAAAAGCGCGGTGGCGACTCTTGTTAATTGATCTCTAGCTTGTCAATAGTTTGATGATCATGAATTTCCCGCTACAGAAATTAAGTGGCGGCTCTGTTGGGGAGTAGTCTCCAGTGGGTTTAGCCTACTTTTTGGGTGAATATATTTGTATATATGTGATGTTTGTTTATATGTATGTGTGATATAATTTGCTTGTTATGCTTAGTGATCTCTGAGTGGTGAGATAAGTTCTAACCCGAACTTGAGTGCAATTAAGATAGGAGGATTGTATAGTCATGTTCGACTTGTGTGGAGTAGTCCTTAACAAGTTGGCTTGAGACCCATCTGCTCAGTGGAGACTCCTTTGGATTTGGAAATGTCACACAAGTATTTACGGTTAGGCATTACTATTTCTAATATGGTCTGAGAAGCTGAGGACCTTAGAACACCTAACCCATCTTGGCTTATTTAGGACGTAGTGCGGAAACTGTTCAGGTGTAGACTTGATAACAGTTGTTACGCGATACTACACTCAGACGAGTTTCTCTTGAGAATATTATGGGTCGATGAGTTAGTCATCTTAACCTGTAATATCCGATAGATGGAATTGAGACTCTGGGAACTTTTTAGAACATGGTCTACAGGTTTTTATCCTTAGTTCACTCCTTTGGGATGGTTCTTACCCAGACTCCATGCTCGTGACTTGCAACAAACCCTTGATTCTTGGTTGATCCAATCAAGTCTTGTCAATATCAATGGAACTTGGGTGTTTATAAGGTGTAAACCATAATCCACCAAAATGGATGATTGATCTTGACAATGACTTGGTTCATCCCTTGACCTTTGTTTGCCTTGTGTGTGATCCCCTATTCGTGATTCTTGCATTCATGCATTTCATGCACATCATAACATTCATCACACAAAATTTCAAGGAACTAAGGTATCATTTGCAAATATTTTCAGACCATGGATTGTAGACGAAGGAACACTAAGAAGTACAGTTTCAGATGTCCAGATTTGAAAGAGTTAAAGAAGCTAACATCTTTTGTATTAGATCCCTTGGACTTAAAACAACGTCATATGAAGCTTCTGTCCATTTTGTCTGTTGATGTAGTTGAAGGACTCTTGAGTGTATTGGTGAAGTTCTATGATCCTCTCTACCATTGTTTCACTTTCCCATATTTTCAGCTTATACCTACCTTGGAGGAGTGTTCTCATCTTTTGGGGATACCTGTTTCTAATAGAGTGCCTTTTAGTGGATTGGAGGAGATTCCACGATCTAGTATTATTGCTGAAGCTCTTCACTTGAAGAAGTCTGAGATAGAGGCTCATTGGGTGAAGAAAGGAGGGTTATTTGGGTTGCCATCTATTTTCCTCATCAAGGAAGCTACCCACCTTTTCTCAAGCTGGTAGCGTGGATACTTTTGAAGCTATCTTTGTGTTGCTCATCTATGGATTAGCTTTGTTCCCTAACATTGACGGTTTTGTTGATAATAATGCCATTAGACTTTTCTTGATTGGGAATCATGTGCCTACTTTGTTGGGTGATATGTATTTCTCTTTTCATCTACGGAATTTTAAGGGTGGTGGAACTATTGTCTGTTGTATTCCTCTTCTGTACAAGTGGTTTATTTTGCACTTGCCTTAGACGCCTGCTTTTGTGGAGAATAAACAATGTCTAAGGTGGTCTAAGAGACTTATGTCTCTCACTAATGATGATATAGTTTGGCATGATCCGTCCTTAAGTAGTTTGGAGATTATTGATAGTTATGGTGAATTCTCTAATGCGCCTCTCATTGGTACACAAAGAGGAATTAGCTACAACCCTGCTTTGGCTCGTCGTCAACTTGGGTTCCCCTTGAGAGACAAACCTAATAACACTTTGTTAGAAGGTCTTTTCTATCAAGAAGGTAAAGATTCCCAACATTTGAAGCAGAAGATTATGTATGCTTGGCATAACGTTCATAGGAAAGGAAGATCCGAGCTTGGTCTGCGCAATTGTGTAGCTTTGGAAGCTTACACTCTTTGGGTGAAGAAGAGCTTTGGAATTTAAGATACTGTATGCTTGTGAAAGACCTAGGTCTATGGTTGTGGCTGAGAGCTTTGGAGTTGAATATGCCTTATCCTTGTGAAAGACCTATGTTTATGGTTGTGGTTGAGCCATTAACTCTCCCTAACCAAGATGTAGAGGAGTTGGAAGACGCGCTCATCAAGATGAAGCAAAAGAAGGATATGTGGGAAGAGTGTTTCCATGCTTTGAGCAAGAAGCATGAAGAGTTACAGTTGGAGTCTAAGGACAAAGATGCACTGATTGAGCTACTTGAAGACCGAGTGACGAAGAGACAGAGAGAGCCAAAGGTTTCATCTTCTAACATGCCTCATCCTTCCGTTGCTTGGAAGAAGATTGTTGACCAGCTTGTCCTCGAGAAGACTCGGATGAAGGATTCTTTTGAGACCAAGATCCGTCGCATTCGAAGGAAGTACGTGCCTTCAACCAAATCTTTTGACACTGTTGTTAGGGATCCTGAGGATGACTAGTATCCTTTTCTCTTGTATCTTTTTATTTTGGTTTCTGAAATTGTACTCAGTGTAATCCTTCCAATTTATATAAATAAAGAGATTTTTGGTCATATCAAATTGTTGCAATTTTAATATTATATATTTGCAAATGATATAGTAAGTTCCTTGAAAATAAAAATAATCAAGCATTGCATTTCATGCATCATTTGCATAAGCAGGTTTTTGCCAGGTGTCTGATTGGTGTTCTTCTGTGCTTTAGCCAAGCTAACTCACCGGTACAACACCAGAGCTAATCATTCAAGAATCATGGAACACCTTGAGCAAGAGAACCGATATTTGAAAGAGGAGATTGCCCGGCTGACTGCCATGATGGAGTCAGTTATTTCTGCTCAAAGCCAAGCTTCTCCAACACCTGCAACTCCTCCCGCAAGGACTGTCATTTCTGAAGTGGTTACCTCTATTGTGCCTGCTGCCACCGCCCACTTTGCACCGAACTTGCCTGCTGGATTCCCGTGGGGAATGCCACCCAATTTTGTGCCAGAAGGTTTCGCTCCCACTTTTGCTTCAATGCTGACATGTAGCCCGGTATGTCTGTGCCACCTCCTGTTGTGCACACTTTGCCTCGCGTAGAGGATACCATCTATCATTCTGAGCCGTCTGAGGGTCCGGATGTTTATGAGAAGATGGCCGAAATGAAAGATCAATTTCTTGAGTTGCGCAAGGAATTGAAAACGCTGAGAGGCAAAGATTTGTTTGGGATGAGTGATGTTGAATTGTGATTGGTACCCAATGTGAAAATCCCAGTTAAATTCAAAGTGCCTGACTTTGAGAAGTATAAGAGGAATTCTTCTCCGCTCAGTCATCTTGTGATGTATGCCCGTAAGATGTCAACCCAGAAAAATAATGATCAATTGCTGATTCACTATTTCCAGGATAGCTTGACAGGTGCTGCACTCTGTTGGTATATGGGGTTAGATAGTGCAAGCATCCGCACTTTCAACGACCTAGGTGAGGCTTTTGTGAAGCAGTATAAGTACAACGTGGATATGGCGCCGGATAGAGACCAGCCGAGGTTCGTGTCTCAGAAAGATAAGGAGACATTCAAGGAGTATGCCCAGCATTGGGGGGAGTTGGCTGCCCAGATCACTCCTCCTTTGGAGGAAAAGGAGATTATAAAAATCTTTCTGAAAACCCTAAGTTCATTTTACTATGAACGTATGATTGCCAGTGCCCCCAATGATTTTACCGAAATGGTAAACATGGGGATGAGACTAGAAGAGGGGGTCCGTGAAGGACGATTGTCAAAAGATGAAGCGTTGACTAGCAAGAAGTATGGGAGTAGTTTCAGAAGAGGAAGGACAGTGAGACCGACGTGATTTCCAGTGGGAGGCAGAGGAGGCCTCAAGTAATAAGAAATCCACCACCCCGTCAACATCATCATCATCAAGTATCATCCGTTATTCTAGTATTTTCTAATCAGCAAACAATACCGATTCAACAACAACAACATCAATATCAAAATCAGCATCAACAACAACGACCGCAACAAAGAACAAACACCTACAACAACAACAATTCCAACAACAATCATCACCAACAACAGAACTTTGAGAGGAAGAAGGTCTCCTTTGACCCGATTCCTATGTCATATGCAGAACTGTACCCATTATTAGTCCTCAAAAATTTGATTCAACCGAGAAACCCACCATACATCCCAGAACCACTTCCTTAGTGGTATAAACCTGAGCTTCGTTGTGCTTTTCACCAGGGTGCGCCTGGGCATGATATTGAGAACTATTATCCGCTGAAGTATGAGGTGCAAAAGCTTATGAAGAGTGGTATGGTGTCTTTTGAAGTTCGCGCGCCTAATGTGAAAGCTAATCCTTTGCCCCCTCATGGGAATTCTTCAGTGAACATGGTGGAAGGCTGTCCTGGTGAATTCAAGGTTTTTGATGTGCGTTTTATCCGTAGATCTTTGGTGCAGATACACAAGGACATATGTATGGTGAGTGACTGTGAACATGATCACGATGGTTATAATATTTGTAGCATGAACCCAAGGGGGTGTGTTATGGTGAAAAGGGACATCCAGCGTCTGATGTATGAAGGCATGATCCAAATTTGTCAATCCCGTCATATAGATGACGATGTTAATTTCATTGTGCCCATTTTCAAATAACTAGAGTGGTTGGTGATTCAATATGATAGTAGTAGCAATAAGAACGTCAGCAATAGATCAGTATCGCCGTTGGTAATACGGTTAGCGGGCCCAGTCCCGTATGCATCTCTGATAAGGCAATACAATGCTACAATGTTAGAGAATGGTCAAGAGGTCCCGTTACCTACGACCAGTTCAGTGGTGAGCATTATAGATGTTACGAAGTTGACCTGCAGTGGTCGAGTTTTTGGATCGGTATTCCCGGAGAATAGAGAAGAAATTGGTTGGTAAGAAGGCGGAGGTGCCTATTGTAGATCCGGTTGGTTGTTCAAAAGATAAGTCTGGTGAATCCAACAACTTGAAAGCCAATGATGATGATGAGGTACTCCGAATGATCAAGAGGAGTGAATTTAATATGGTTGAGCAGTTGCTCCAAACTCCCTCAAAGATTTCCGTGTTGTCTCTGCTTTTGAATTCTGAAGCGCACAGAGAAGCAATCCAGAGAGTTCTTGAACAGGCATATGTGGAGCAAGATGTTATTGTGGATCAATTTGATCACATAGTGGCTAACATCACTTCATGCAATAATTTGAGGTTTTGCGATGAAGAACTCCCTGAGGAGGGAAGAAATCACAATCTGGCTTTGCATATTTCGATGAATTGTAAAGAAGATGCTTTGTCAAACGTACTTGTTGACACCAGTTCTTCACTCAATGTGCTTCCGAAGTCATATTTGTCAAAGCTATCTTATCAAGGAGCTCCCATGAGATATAGTGGGGTAATTGTCAAAGCCTTCGATGGCTCACGCAAAACAGTTATTGGAGAAGTGGACCTTCCAGTCAAGATAGGTCCGACTGATTTTCAGATTACTTTCCAGGTAATGGACATTCACCTAGCCTACAGCTGTTTATTGGGAAGGCCATCGATTCATGAGGCAAGGGTTGTTACTTCCACTCTGTACCAGAAGCTCAAATTTGTCAAGAATGGCAAGCTAGTGATTGTTGGAGGAGAGAAAGCACTGTTGGTTAGCCATATGTCATCTTTCTTGTATGTGGAAGCTAAGGATGAGGTTGGAACTCCACTCCAAGCCTTATCTGTTGCTGCTGAGAAGGGAGTTGGGGCACCTATGTCCTCTCTGAAAGATGCACAGAAGATTGTGGAAGAAGGTCTTGTTGATCAGTGGGGGTGCGTGGTAGAGGTCTCCGATAACAAGGGAAGAACTGGTTTAGGGTTCCAGAAGGGCTCGTCAGCCGTTAGATCTGAAGAGATGCAACTCAGCTTCCGTAGCGGAGGGTTCATTCATGGCAATGAACAACACTTAGCTGTTGTGCTAGAGGATAGCGAAGAGGAAGACTGCACCAACTTTGTGACGCATGGAAAGACATGCAACAATTGGACTGCTGTTCATATTCCTATTATTTTGCATCGATCTAAGTAATTAATTTTATATTTTAAAATCCTTCTCCTATGCCTAAGGGAGAAGTGAACATTATTTGGGCATTTTAAATTGATCATCAATAAAATTAATTCTATTCATCCACATCTTTGATGTTTATTTTTACTTTTTGCTTTATTCTGAAAATGGTAATCACAAAAAAAAACATAAATAAACAATATAATTGTCCATTTGCATAATATTTGGTCACAAATTCACTTCTCTAAAATCAAAATATTGAATCATTATGCAGGTTGGTTCCTAAGCCCATTGAATTCAATGATCCTTCTCCTTCTCCAAATTTTGAATTCTCTGTGTTTGAAATTGAGGAGGAAAGTGATGTAGAAGTGAGTGATGAATTGTCTCGTCTTCTTGAGCAAGATGAAAAGATTATTCATCCATTTGAAGAGCAGATTGAGCTAGTCAACTTGGGTTCCGAAGATGATGTGGAGGAAGTCAAGATTGGGTCTTGACTGTGTCTAGAGGCTAAGAAGGGGTTGATCGATCTTCTTCGAGAGTATTCAGATGTGTTTGCTTGGTCCTATTAAGACATGCCTGGTTTTGATTCTGAGATTTCGGAGCATAGACTGCCGTTGAAGCCAGAATGCCCGCCAGTCAAGCAGAAATTGAGAAGAACGCATCTTGATATGGCTGTGAAGATCAAAGAGGAAGTTTAGAAGCAGATTGATACCGGTTTCCTTGTGACTGCTGAGTATCTACAATGGGTGGCCAATATTATGTCAGTACCGAAGAAAGATGGAAAAGTCTGCATGTGTGTCGACTATATAGATTTGAATAAAGCCAGTCCGAAAGATTATTTCCCTCTGCCACACATTGATATGTTGGTAGACAATACTGCTAAATTCAAAGTCTTTTCATTAATGGATGGAATTTCCGGATATAACCAAATCAAGATGGCACCCGAGGATATGGAGAAGACCACATTCATTACACCCTGGGGAACATTCTGTTATAGAGTGATGCCTTTCGGTCTAAAGAATGCTGGTGCAACTTACTAGAGAGCAATGACTACTCTTTTTCATGATATGATGCATAAAGAGATTGAAGTATATGTCAATGACATGATTGCTAAATCGATTGATGAAGAGGAACATGTTGAGCATTTGTTGAAGTTATTCCAGCGTTTGAGGAAGTATAAACTCCGCTTGAATCCCAATAAGTGTACTTTTGGTGTTCGTTCTGGTAATTTGTTGGGATTTATTGTCAGTGAGAAGGGTATTGAAGTTGATCCTACCAAGGTCAAAGCAATACAAGAAATGCTTGCGCCCAAAACTGAGAAGCAAGTCAGAGGTTTTCTCGGCCGCTTGAATTATATTTCCAGATTCATTTCCCACATGAATGCCACATGTGCGCCTATATTCAAGCTTCTTCGGAAAGATCAGTCTTGTGATTTGACTGAAGACTGTCAGAAAGCATTTCATAGTATCAAGGAATATTTGCTTGAACCTTCGATTTTGTCTCCACCTATTGAAGGAAGACCGTTGATCAAGTATTTGACTGTGCTAGAAGATAGTATGGGTTGTGTTCTTGGTCAGCAAGATGAGACTGGGAAGAAAGAATTTGGAATTTACTACCTCAGTAAGAAGTTCACCGACTGTGAGACTCGGTATTCAATGCTTGAGAAAACTTGTTGCACATTGGCTTGGGCTGCTAAGCGTCTGCGCCAGTATATGTTGAATCATACCACTTGGTTGATATCCAAAATGGATCAAATCAAGTATATATTTGAGAAGCCTGCTTTAGCTGGGAGGATTACCCGTTGGCAGATATTGTTATTAGAGTATGATATCGAATACCGATCTTAGAAAGAGATTAAAGGTAGTATCTTGGCTGACAATTTGGCTCACCAACCAATTGAAGATTATCAGTCAGTATAGTATGATTTTCCTGTTGAACAAATTTTGTACTTGAAAATGAAGGATTGCAATGAACCATTGCTAGAAGAAGGGCCAGAACCTGGTTCCCGTTGGGGCATGGTATTTGATGGAGCTGTTAATCAATATGGAAATGGCATTGGGGAAGTGATTAGTACTCCTCAAGGCACTCGTCTACCATTTATAGCTAGATTGACTTTCAAGTGTACAAACAATAATGCAGAATATGAAGCTTGCATTATGGGGCTTCAAGAGGCCATGAATCTCAGAATCAAGAATTTGGATGTCTTCGGTGATTCGGATTTGGTTGTGAATCAAATCAAAGGAGAATGGGAGACAAATCAACCCGGTTTGATACCATATAGAGATTATGCGAGGAGGATTTCAACTTTCTTTACAAAGGTTGAATTTCATCATATCCCTCGAGATGAAAAATGGATGGCAGATGCTCTTCCAACGTTGGCATCAATGATTGTAGTGAAATATTGGAATGAAGTCCCCAATTTATCTGTGATACGTCTTGATAGGCAAGCTCATGTATTTTATGTTGAAGAAATCAAAGATGAGAAGCCGTGGTATTACGACATCAAATGTTTCCTCCAAAGTCAGATTTACCCGCCTGGGGCATCTTTGAAAGATAAGAAGACTTTGAGAAGATTAGCAGGTAATTTTTACTTGAATGGTGATGTACTATACAAGAGAAACTTCAACATGGTTTAGCTCAGATGCGTGGATAGACACGAAGCAGACTTGTTGATGAACGAAGTGCATGAAGGTTCCTTTGGTACTCATTCCAATGGACAAGCAATGGCAAAGAAGATGTTGCGAGCAGGTTACTATTGGCTGACAATGGAATCTGACTGTTGCAAATTTGTGAAGAAGTGCCACAAGGGTCAAATCTATGCTGAAAAGATTCATGTTCCTCTGACACTCTTGAATGTTATCTCTTCCCCATGGCCTTTCTCCATGTGGGGAATTGATATGATTGGTATGATTGAGCCTAAAGCTTCGAATGGACATCGTTTCATTTTAGTGGCAATTGATTACTTCACAAAATGGGTTGAAGCGGCATCATATGCAAATGTAACCAAGAAAGTTGTTGTAAGGTTTATCAAGAATCAGATTATATGCCGTTATGGTGTGCCAAGTAAGATCATTACTGATAATGGATCAAACTTGAATAACAATATGGTGGAAGCTCTTTGCAAAGACGTAAAGATTACACATCATAATTCTTCTCCCTACAGACCCAAGATGAATGGGGTTGTTGAAGCTGCGAATAAGAATATCAAGAAGTTTATCCAGAAGATGGTTGTCACGTACAAAAATTGGCATGAGATGCTCCCATTTGTTTTGCATGGGTATCGTACATTCGTCCTCACTTCAACAAGGGCAACCCTTTTCTCTCTTGTTTATGGTATGGAAGCAGTGCTCCCCATAGAGGTTGAGATTCCTTCATTGCGTGTGCTCATGGAAGCCAAGTTGACTGAAGCTGAATGGTGTCAGACCAGGTTTGATCAGTTGAATTTAATTGAAGAGAAGAGATTGACTGCCATGTGTCATGGTCAGTTATATCAATAAAGAATGAAGAAAGATTTTGATAAGAAGGTCAAACCTCGAGTGTTCAAAGAAGGTGACCTTGTGCTCAAGAAGATTTTATCGTTCAAACCAGATTCCAGAGGAAAATGGACTCCCAATTATGAAGGCCCATATGTTGTTAAGAGAGCCTTTTCAGGCGGTGCATTGATTCTTACAACTATGGATGGCGGCTTAGCCTAAAAAAGGAAAAGAACAGCTCGCAAAGTTGAAAACCCGAAAGGGCGGCTTAGGCAAAAAAGGAGCATCTCGGTGGATTGAAAACCTGAAAGGGTGATCCAGGCAAAAATTAGAGACATAAAATAGAAAAGAATTTCCCGATAAGTTGAGTACCTCACCTTGGGGCAACTTATGCAAAAATTAGGGATTTTGGCAAGTAACTGCATTCTGCTGATCTTCAGTGATTTTTGGAGACCTGTTTGAGCACAAGGGTTGACGTCAGTTCATCTTCGGCAGCGGTTAAGAGCACAGTGGATATCAAGATTTGGTAGAAGGATTAAGGATCATTTGTATTCAATGTATCCCTTTTTCCATGTAAATTACCATTTTCAACTTTGTAAAATCTATGGAGTCTTGTCATTTACAGACTACCATCCTATTAAATATAGTTGAGCCTTTATCCAAATTGTTTCTATTCTTATTTACTTCGGCCAATAGTTTTAATATATTATTATGATCATTTTGAAATTAAATTTTTAAATCAAAAATAAATTTTCTTTAAAATATATAAGCAAGAATTTTTCCAAGTAAGTAAAAAGAATATCAACATCATATCAGTAAGAAGCAAGTTCTTAAATACGAGACATCTGAGGTCCCCCAAGCAGTTAACTCTTCGGGTATCCCTAGACGTTTGTGTTGATTTAGTTCCTCGACAGAGTGTTTGATCTCTAGCGGAGCTTATTTCTTTTTCCCCAACTGAGTTGGTTGCGGCGTGTCCTTGTCCCCAATAGAGTTTCGGCCCTTCCCAGTGGAGTTCGTTTTCCTCAGCCGGTGGATCATCATCAGGAGATGTTTTGATCTTCCCAGTAGATCGCTTTGGTGTCCTCATCAATCATCGTATCTTTGCTCCCCGGTCAGAGTTTCCTCCTGGTGCTTGAGCAGCTTTTCGATTCTTCTCTAGTAAGGTTGTCTCCCATTTTATGGTGTTGACCTAAAATTCCCTACAGATTTGGATGTTTTATCCTCAGCAGATCTCCTTCGTCTTTCCCCATCCAGGGTTGAGCGTTTGGGATGTTGACCTCTCTATTCTCCAGCAGTTTGTCTCCATGATTTGTGGATTGACCGAGGATTGTACCGGTGGTTCAATTTCTTTGCGAAACCTCTATATCCTTCGTGATCGTTTTGTTAGCATAAGCGTCATATATACATATACATATACATTCATATAATTTCATGACTTTCATATCCTGCATATTCATATTTGTTTGGTGTGAGATTTTCATATTCTGTTATGGTGGTACTTTATCCCCATACCAAATCTAGTGTCTGTCCTCCTTCAATTATAGAGTGTCAGCCCCTTAAGCAGAAAAGACTTTAACCTTTCTCTGTTTCCCCACTGAGTTTGTTTCCTCGTGGATGATTGTTATTTCAGTTTCCTCTCCAGCAAATTTTCTGGATGGAATTACTCCCCATTGAGTTATGTCCTCATTGGGTTGAGTCTTGATTGATTATTTCTTTCTAGCTCTTACCTAGATAGATACTTTGGTCCCCTAAGAGTCTATTACCCAGTAACTGGTAATATTCTTCTTAGTTTGTAGTTTGTTACTTCTTTCCCAATACCCGGCAAAAGTAACCTTTTTTCTCCTCATCAGAATCCCTAGTGGATCTTTTTCTCGAAAAGTATATCCTTGATATGTTCATCATAACCGGTGATGGATATCTTTTCTTCCCCCGTGGAGTCTATCCTTGATACGTTCACTTCCTTGGTATTCTACCCAGTAAAAAGGTAGTCATAGTCCCTATTTTTTTCCCCAAAGAGTTAATCCTTGATATGTTCATCTTAACCGATGACAGATTTTCTTTTCCTTGTTGGTCTTCTACCCAGTAACTGGTAGTTGTAAATCCTACTTTTTCTCCTGTGCAGAGTCTATCCTTGATATGTTCACTTTAACCAGTGACAGATTTTATCTCTTTTGGTATTCTATCCAGTAACCGATAGATGTAATCCCTATTTACTCCCCTTTTCAGAGTCTATCCTTGATATGTTCATTTTAACCGGTGATGGATTTTCTATTTGATTGGTCTTCTACCCAATAGCCGGTAGTTGTAAATCTTACTTTGTCCCCTCGCAGAGTTAATCTTTGATATGTTCATCCTAACCGGTGACGGATTTTTCTCTCCGACGATTTTCTATCCAGTTTTCGAAAGAGGTAATTCTTTCCTTTTTGTTTAGTCGGTATATCCTTGATATGTTCATCCTAACCGATGACGGGTATCCTCCTTGACATTCCCAAGCAAGTCTATCCTTGATATGTTCATCTTAACCGATGACGGATTTTCTTCCCTGTTGAGTTTATCCTTGATATGTTCATCCTAACCGGTGACGGATAGTCTCACCTTTGGTCTTCTGCCCAGTACCGATAGTTGTAAATCCTATTTTCTGTAGTCTTCCCCAGCAAGGCTATTCTTACTCAGTAACCGGTAATGAATATTCCCTCCTGGCTTTTCCTCAGCGAGTCATCCTTGATATGTTCATCTTAACCGATGACGGATGTTCTCTCTGTCAGATCTTTATTATCTCCTTACTAGTAATCGCTAGTAGATAATAGATTTCTGCTCCTCCTGTGTTGAAGTTTTTTCTCCCCAGTTTAGTTGAGTGCGTATTTCCTTAGGGAAATCATTGTTCCCCTGCACGAGTCGAATATTTCAGTGTTATCCTGGCTTATTCGTATCCCCTGCAGATGCTTGTTTACCCGACCAAGTCTTTCCATTTTATATGGATTTCCTCGAGTCCCCCAGAAGTTTTAAGTCGTAGTCTAGCCTACGCATAACTCCTTTTTATTCCCCCAGAGTCATTGTCTCCCCAGTGAGGTTCCTTATGGAATACATTGTGCTCTTGCGGACTCTCGGTCTCTCTGATTTCTTTTCCTTTGTGGCAATATTTCCCCACAGGGAATTAACTTTTGCATTCATATCATATGCATCATGAGGTCTCTTAGGGACCAAAATTTGTTTCTATTTGTTGTTATTTAAGCCCACTCTACTAAGTCAAGCCAAAGATTTTAACCTTTACCTCCTCAGTTAGAATGTCCTTAAATAGGGGCAGCTGTAAGACCCCAATTTTGACCCTAAGATCCCTCATGCAATTTCATCATAAGCATTAGCACTGGGATCATGCCTTGGCATCCTCCTCACCCCTTATTTTATTGGGTTTTTTTTTTGGGAGAGATCACCAAGCACTTTGTGATTATATCATACTTATATATTATCATTTTACTAACCAAAATACCAAAAATATGTCTTTGTAGTTGTCTAACTCTTTTGTAAGAAGGGCATGATCTTTTTGATTCATTGATCACATCTAGGGTTTGAGACCCTCATGAACAAAGAGCACAACCAAGAATTAATTCAAGAATGGTTATGAACATCATATATGAGTCCCAACGTTCTCTACATTTTATATTGATCAAGTTTACTTCAAGAGTTTGAGGGTGATTTGCCTTGGAAACCCTAGTTTAACTGTGTATCTTGAGTAACTTCTCCAACAAGCTATCTCACCAATTGATCAAATTTCTCAATATACACTTCAAATTTTATCATCTTATGCATATATGATCTACCATGAGCCAATAAAGTCAAGATAATTGGAAATTAGCAAGTTGGTTGATGGTGGTTGGCCAAATGAATTCATCTGATCAAAATTGGGTCTCCCTACACCCTATCTCCTACAATTTTCACCATATGAAAATTATTCCAAGAGAAACCTTACTCTAAATGACATTCTAAACAACTTTCATGTTGAGGCCTAGAGCTAGTTTTGCTTGGAAAGTCATTTTCTATGTTGAAACATTATAGGTCATTTTGTCTAAATTCTAATTTGAAAGTCAACTTCCCAAGGCCATAACTTGCTCAATCTTTATGAGATGAAATATTTACAAGTTGCACAATCAACTTCAATGTGTCTACTTCAACTTTGATGTTTAGAGTGGGAGCTAATTCAACATCTTTGAACATGTGATATGAGGTTACATTATAGGTCACTTTTGATCTATACCATTGATCAAGTGATTTTTCCAAACTTCAAAAATGCATAACCCTATCATTTAAAATCCAAATGAAATGAAATTTATGATCATTTTGAAGGTCTTTGAGAGAGATACAACTTTAATGAAGACACGTTTCTCATTTGAAGGTCTTATAAAAAGTTAAGCAAGATGGAATATTGAGACATATGGCTTGACACTTAGAAAAAATTTGATATGTCAATTTTTTCCAAACTTCTACCTCAAATTTATCCAAGTTGCAAGCTCCAAATGAAAAAGTGTTTAACATCAAACTTGTTCCTCTTGATCTCACCTTTCCAAAGAGCTCAAATTCATTCATTTTGGACAAGAAATGTATAGGCTGCACATGGCTTAAACATGCTGATATCATTTGGCATGGATCCAACTTCAAGTATCAATGTTCAATTGCCTTGCGTTCCAAGCTTGCTTCAACACATCTAATCATTCATTTTGGACTTCAAACCATCATTTCATGGGCCTATGCACGCCTAAGCACCAAGCTATCATCATTTGCCAAATTTGGAAGGTTGAAAAGAGTGTGCAAATATCACATGGATTTTGCTATATATACAACTGTATTTGCTTTGAAATCACACACACATTGCGCCAGCTTTGAATCTCCATTGAAAACCCTTCACTCTCATAGGATAACCCTGATAAATTCATTTGAATTTGAGCTTGAATCTCCACTGTTTTGGAATTCAATTCTCCAGGAGTCCACTGCCTCTAAACCTTTCCATTCCTCTCCTGCAAGCAATTGAAGTGAAGCCAAGCACAATTCAGATCAAGATCTATCAAGTTCAGACCTCCATTGAAGGTAATTTGCAGAAATTTTAAACTCTTTGATTCTCTCAAATTGTTGCTCAATTCCATTGAATCTTGAGTTGTCTTAAGTCCTACCAATGTAGGCAAGAAGATTGAGTTGCTTTGAGGCCAAATCGAAGCAACTCAGATCATGAACCTCATTTTTCAATTCCACATATCTCCTAATATATTTGGAATTGGAGGAATTGTAGGTCATATTCGTGCTCAGTGATGTTTTTTCTTTAAGATCATGTCCATGTTTGTTATTTTGGTGATGGTTCATGTTGACCAGTCCGGTGAAGCTCACCGGAGAAGACAACCGGAGCTCTGGCTCTGGTGAAGTTGTGTCTTGAGTTTGAACCATGGGATCCATCTTCCACGTTTTAATCTTGATCGTCCCTTGTGAATACCATGTGTACATCGTTGTTAACTTATACATATGTGGAACGCGCATTTTTGATCATCTGATTTGCCACCTGAATTAATGAGGGAGATCTGATGGTCCACGTATTTTTGGATTTTCTGAATTTTATTTTAATTGCATTTTCTTCAATAATTCATATTAAATTTAAATATTGATCCAAAAAATATGGGACTTTCACCAAATATTTTCAAATATTTTTATCTTCCATATTCTAAATTAAAATTATTTTTTGGATCGTTATTAATATTTTTCATGAATTAATTGGTTTTGCATTTGTTTTTAATTGTTTAAAAATATTTTTAAATGTCCAAAAATTATGAATTTTTTTCTCCAAGGTCCTTTGACCTTGTTTGACCTCTGATAAATCTCATGACCATTTATTTGGTGTTTTGATGAGATTTTAGGATTTGGATAAAACATATTTGAATTTAATGCATTATTTTATTATTTTTAATTGAATAAATGTCATTTTAATTGTGTTGACCATTTGTATTGACTCAATTGAGTTTCTTATTTGGTGTTGGGCCTTGGTCAAGGTTGATTTGCCTTTGTCAAGTTAATATCATTGGATTTAGGGGATTGATGGAATGTACATTTCATCTCCCAAAATGAATGAATGATATTAATTTAGTAAAAGTCCTCCTTTGACCAATTTGTGATCTCATTCATCCCCCTCCCCTTCATCTAATTCCCCTTCTTCATTCATTCATTTCCAATTGGTCAATGACATCTCAAAGTCCATATGCTAGTTGATTGAAAGATTAACATGAGTATGGATGAGATAAGGCCACACCTTTTGCATATTTTTTGTGAGTGGTATGTTTAATGAGCATAGTTCATAATACTATGTCTCCAACATGCATTAACACCAAAAGTCTATTGCCTGGGCTCAAATAGTTGTGACTTCTACATAAGTCCAATTACGATTGCTTAACATAGCGCTAAATTTGTGACACAAAAGGCCTAAGCATTCTATTTAGTGAGATTGTAAGTCTCCCCTCTTTCATGGTATTGTGTGGAAACTTGGCCTTCTTTCCTTCCTATTGGAAGATGTTTTGGTTCAAGGATCCATGCTTGTGGCAAGTGCGTTGAGTGTTCTCCAAAGAATGTCTTGAAATCAAAAGCAAAACAAAACTAATTACTAACTTACTAACTATTAACTTTTACTTTCAAGCTTTTACTTTAATGCAATTTATTTTTAGCACTTTATATAATTTTCCATTATACATATCATTCTAATTGTTTATGTTTATGTAATTTTCACTTTGTCCATTTGGACCATATTGTGTGATATATTTGGTTTTGTGCTATTTTGCTTGTTTGTGTGGTCTTTGACCATTAATGTACATAACAACAACAAAAACCCTAAAAGACTTTTGAGTGGACTGTTGGTTTGATCTTGCCCAATTGGACTTAGAACTTAGGCTACATCCCTTTGCTAATGAACTTGGCCAATGTCAATTTGTTGAAGAACCAAGTGCTTACAATTTGGAATTCTTCTGATACATCATTCAAAATCTCTCCAGTTCATCTACAACATTGATCATTGTTAAGTTGTTATGTTGAACCTGTGACTTGTGGAATTCATTTGTTGCATGGGCTATTTGGAAGAAGATCATGAAGTGGATAAGCTTGGATGAGGGCATCTTTATTTGATGCCTTTGCTCTTCAAGATTGATATAACTGTGCATTTTTGTGTTGTTTGATTCTAAAAGTCCAAGGAAATTATGGGTTTCTATTGACATACTTGTCTATTGGATTGCTACCCATTTGGTCAGATCTTTTCAACTCTAAACTTTTAAATTTTGTGCATAGGATAGTCTCTTCATCTTTTCCCCGTTCCTTTAATTTCAAAATCTCTCCCTCCGTTTTTAAAACCTTCTTTGTGTGAACTACTTTTATTCTAAACCTTGACCACTTTTGCAAAAGATAGAAACTTTGGCCTTATGCGATTGCCTTTTCAAACTTATTTTCTAAATCAAACTTGTAAATAAACTTAACAATACTTGACTTAAACTTTCAAAAAGCCAAAAATAACTAACTCATTCAAACCATTTTAGGCTTTTGTGCCTTTCAAACTTAAATTTTGCTAAAACCAACACACTCATTTTGAAATTTATAGCACGAACTAGGAGGTTTTGATCCCTCATTTTTATGTTGGTACGTAGGCATAAGACCGAAGGTCTTGTCAAACACAAAAATATAATTAATGAATTCTTTTCTCACCCCCCCCCATTCTATTTGTTTGTAAACATCACTTTGTACAAAATACATATGCACACAAAAAGAGCTCCCTATGAGTACCTAGGACACTTTGGGTGCTAACACCTTCCCTCTGTGTAACCAACCCCCTTACCTGTGATCTCTGACTTTTATTAGTTTTTATTTGAAAACTTCTTACTTTTTGGGTTTTATTCGTACTTTTCCCCTTTTCCCTTGGAAACAATAAAAGCGCGGTGGCAACTCTTGTTAATCAATCTCTAGCTTGTCAATAGTTTGATGATCATGAATTTCCCGCTACACATCCATAGTTGTAAGAATCAAAGCACCGCCTGAAAAGGCTCTCTTAACAACATATGGGCCTTCATAATTAGGAGTCCATTTTCCCCTAGAATCTGGTTTAAAAGATAAAATCTTCTTGAGCACAAGGTCACCTTCTCTGAACACACGAGGTTTGACCTTCTTATCAAAAGCTTTCTTCATTCTTTGTTGATATAACTGACCATGACAAATGGCAGTTAATCTCTTCTCTTCAATTAAATTCAACTGATCAAACCTAGTATGGCACCATTCAGCCTCAGTAAACTTGGCTTCCATGAGCACACACAATGAAGGGATCTCAACCTCTACGGGGAGTACTGCTTCCATACCATATACAAGAGAGAAAGGGGTTCCCCCTGTGAAGTGCGGATGGATGTTCGATACCCGTGCAAAGCAAATGGGAGCATTTCATGCCAATCCTTATATGTGACAACCATCTTATGAATAATTTTCTTGATATTCTTAATTGCAGCTTCAACAGCCCCATTCATCTTGGGTCTGTAGGGAGAAGAATTATGATGTGCAATCTGGAAGTCTTTACAAAGAGCTTCCACCACATTGTTATTCAAGTTCGATCCATTGTTATTAATGATCTTACTTGGCACACCATAACGGCATATGATTTGATTCTTGATAAACCTCACAACCACTTGCTTGGTTACATTTGCATTAGATGTCGCCTCGACCCATTTTGTGAAGTAGTCAATTGCCACCAAAATGAAACGATGTCCATTCGAAGCTTTAGGCTCAATCATGCCAATCATATCAATTCCCCACATGGAGAAAGGCCATGGGGAAGAGATAACATTCAATAATGTCGGAGGAACATGAATCTTAGCCGCATATATTTGACACTTGTGGCATTTCTTCACAAACTTGAACATGAATGAGTACCAAAGGAACCTTCATGCACTTCAGTCATCAACAAGTTTGCTTCGTGTCTATCCACGCATCTGAGCTGAACCGTGTCAAAGTTTCTCTTGTACATAATATCACCATTCAAGTAGAAATTGTCGGCTAATCTTCTCAAAATCTTCTTATCTTTCAAAGATGCCCCAGACGGGTAAATCTGACTTTGGAGGAAACATTTGATGTTGTAATACCACAGATTCTCGTCTTTTATTTCTTCAACAGAAAACACATGAGCTGGCCTATCAAGACGCATCATAGTCAGGTTGGGAACTTCATTCCAGTATTTCACTACAATCATTGACGCCAATGTTGCAAGAGCATCTGCCATCCGGTTTTCATCTCGAGGGATATGATGGAATTCAACCTTTATGAAGAAAGTTGAAATCCTCCTCACGTAATCTCTATATGGTTTCAAACCGGGTTGATTCGTCTCCCATTCACCTTTGATTTCATTTACGACCAAAGCTGAATCTCCATAGACATCCAAATGATTGATTTTGAGATGAATGGCCTCTTCGAGCCCCAAAATGCAAGCTTCATATTCTGCCATATTGTTTGTATACTTGAAAGTCAATCTAGCTGTAAAGGGAAAATGCGTGCCTTGAGGAGTAATAATCATTGCCCCAATGCCATTACCATACTGATTAACAGCTCCATCAAATACCATGCCCCAACGGGAACCAGGATTTGGCCCTTCTTCAAGCAATGGTTCATCACAATCTTTCATTTTCAAGTACAAGATCTCTTCATCGGGAAAATCATACTGTACTGATTGGTAATCTTCAATTGGTTGGTGAGCCAAATGGTCAGCCAAGACACTACCTTTGATCGCTTTCTAAGATCGGTATTCAATATCATACTCTAATAACAACATCTGCCAACGGGCAAATCTCCCGGTTAAAGCAGGTTTCTCAAAAATGTACTTGATTGGATCCATTTTGGATATCAACCAAGTGGTATGATTTAACATATATTGACGCAGACACTTAGCAGCCCAAGCTAATGCGCAACAAGTCTTCTCAAGCATAGAATACTGAGTCTCACAGTTGGTGAACTTCTTACTGAGGTAGTAAATTGAAAATTCTTTCTTTCCAGTCTCATCTTGCTGACCCAGAACACAACCCATACTATCTTAAAGCACAGTCAAATACATGATCAATGGTCTTCCTTCAACAGGTGGAGACAAAATCGGAGGTTCAAGCAAATATTCCTTAATACTATCAAAAGCTTTCTGGCAGTCTTCGGTCCAATCACAAGATTGATCTTTCTGGCAGCCTGAATATAGGCGTACATGTGGCAGTCATGTGTGAAATGAATCTTGAGATATAATTCAAGCGTCCGAGAAACCCTTTGACTTGCTTCTCAGTTTTAGGCGCAGGCATCTCTTGTATGGCTTTGACCTTGGTAGGATCAACTTCAATACCCTTCTCGCTGACAATAAAGCCCAACAACTTACCAGAACGAACACCAAAAGTACACTTATTGGGATTCAAGCGGAGTTTATACTTCCTTAAACGCCGGAATAGCTTCAACAAATGCTCAACATGTTCCTCTTCATCAATTAATTTAGCAATCATGTCATCGACATAAACATCAATCTCTTTATGCATCATATCATGAAAAAGAGTAGTCATTGCTCTTGCGTAAGTTGCACCAGCATTCTTTAAACCAAAAGGCATCACTCTATAACAGAATGTTCCCCAAGGTGTAATGAATGTGGTCTTCTCCATATCTTTGGGTGCCATCTTGATCTGATTATATCCGAAAAATCCATCCATAAACGAAAAGACTTTGAATTTAGCAGTATTATCCACCAATATATCAATGTGTGGCAAAGGGAAATCATCTTTTGGACTGGCTTTATTCAAATCTCTATAGTCAACACACACGCGGACCTTTCCATCTTTCTTCGGCACAGGCACAATATTGGCTACCCATTACGAATACTCAGCGGTCACAAGGAAATCGACGTCAATTTGCTTTTTCACCTCTTCTTTGATCTTCACTGCCATATCAGGATGCGTTCTTCTCAATTTCTGCTTGACTGGCGGGCATTATGGCTTCAACAGAAGTCTATGCTCCACAATCTCAGAATCCAACCCAGGCATGTCTTGATAGGACCAAGCAAACACATTTGAATACTCTCGAAGAAGATCAATCAACCCCTTCTTTGCATCTGGACACAGTCGAGACCCAATCTTGACTTCCTTCACATCATCCTCGGAACCCAAGTTGACTAACTCAATCTGCTCTTCGAACGACTGAATGGCTTTTTCATCATGCTCAAGAAGACGAGATAATTCATCACTCACTTCTTCATCACTTTCCTCCTCAGCCTCAAACACAGGGAATTCAAAATTTGGAGAAGGAGAAGGATCATTGTATTCAATGGGGCTAGGAACCAACCTGCATAATGATTTGATATTTTGATTTTAGATAAGTGAATTTGTGACCAAATATTATGCAGATGGACAATTATATTGTTTATTTATGTTTTTTTGTGATTACCATTTTCAAAATAAAGCAAAAAGTAAAAACAAACATCATAGATGTGGATTAATAGAATTAATTTTATTAATGATCAATTTGAAAATGCCCAACAATGTTCGCTTCTCCCTTGGGAATAGGAGAAGGATTTTGAAAACATATAAAATAAATTACTTAGATTGATGCAAAATAATAGGAACATCAACAGCAGTCCAATTGTTGCAAGCCTTTCCATGTGTCACAAAATTGGTGCAGTCTTCCACTTCGTCATCCTCTAGCATACAAGCTAAGTGTTGTTCATTTCCATGAATGAACCCTCCACTACGAAAGCTAATTTGTATATCTTCAGACCTTGCAGTTGATGAACCTCGCTGAAAACCCAGACCGGTTCTGCCTTTGTTGTCGGAGACCTCTACCATGCGCCCCCACTGATCAACATTGCCTTTTTCTACAATCTTCTTTGCATCCTTCAATGAGGACATATATGCCCCAACTATCTTTTCAGCAGCAATAGATAAGGCTTGGAATGGAGTTCCAACCTCGTCCTTAACTTCAACATAAGAGAAAGATGATAGGTGGCTAACCAACAACGCCTTCTCCCCGCCAACGATTACAAGCTTTCCATTTTTCACAAATTTGAGCTTCTGATGCAATATGGAGGTAATAGCTCCTTCCTCATGGATCCATGGCCTTCCCAACAAGCAACTATAGGTCAGGTGGATATCCATTACTTTAAAAGTAATCTGGAAGTCACTCGGACCTATCTTAACTAAAAGGTCCACTTCACCTATCACTGTTTTGTGCGAACCGTCAAAAGCTTTGATGATTACACCGCTATACCTCATAGGCGCTCCTTGATATGATAGATTTGACAATGTTAACTTTGGAAGTACGTTCAATCAAGACCCGGTGTCAAGAAGAACATTTGACAAAGCATCATATTTGCAGTTCATAGAGATATGCAAAGCCAAGTTATGATTTCTGCCCTCCTTAGGGAGTTCTTCATCATAAAAGCTGAGATTGTTGCAGGAAGTGATGTTAGCCACAATATGATCAAACTGATCCACTGTATTATCATGTTCCACAAAAGCTTGCTCAAGAACTTTCTGCAGTGCTTCTTTGTGCGCTTCTGAATTCATGAGCAGAGACAACACTGAGATCTTTGAGGGGGTTTGGAGCAGTTACTCCACCATATTAAATTCACTTCTCTTGGTCAATCGAAGTACCGCATCATCATCATTAGCCTCCAAATCGCTGGATTCACCAGACTTACCCTTTGAAGCACTAATCGGATCTGTAAGACCCCAATTTTGTCCCTAAGATCCCTCATGGCATCACATCATATCATTCATTGCCTCAAGGATCATTGTGCACCTTTGCTTCCCTCCTAGTGGGTGGGTTAACCTTGTGAGTGTGGTTCTTGATCACCAAGCATGTTTAGCATTTGTATGTCATTGCTTTTCATTTGTTTACTAACCAAAACTACAAAAATATTATCATCTAACCATGTTACTTGCAGCTGAAGCAATCATCAGTCAATCAGTCAAATCAGTCATTGAGCAATAGATGGTGGCCATTCTTGAAGAATTTGGGCACCATGATCATTCATCAAAAGTTCATATAAGTTGTGACATCATTTGGAATCAAGATCTCAAGTGGTAGAGGCTTGAAATTCATCAAAGCATGGTTCAGTCAACCAAAACCCTAGCAAAGTCAATTGTGGTCAACTGTGCAATTAATCAAGGATTTGAGGGTGTGAGATGGTTGGAAAGGTCTCATTCATGTCCACACAAGCCTCATATAACATTTCAAACCTCATCATTGAGGAATTGGAGGTCAGACAAAAAGTTTCCCAAAATAGCAAGGACTTATAATTTTCAACTGCCAAAAATGGAAAGTCATTCTCCTCAAGTTTACATGTCCAAGAAAGCTTCAAATAAAAATTTGTCCAACATGAAAGTTGAAGATCTTGCTCTTGCCTTTCCAAAAAGTCCAAGAACACTCATTTCTCATGTGTGGTTGGCAAGTTATGATCAAATCATTTTCAAGAATTTTGGAATTTCAAAGTGGCATAACTCACAAACATTTCGGCCAATTTGGGTGATTCTTTTTTGAGAAAATCCCATTTGACATGAAATATCATAATGCATCATTACATTTCATCAAAAAGCATCACATAAAAAGGTCATTTTTCAAGTGAACCAATTAAATTTTGGTGGGGAAAATAGTGATTTTCAAAAATACATGGAATTTTCATGCCAAACCAATTTGAATAGCTTCTAAACATGATTTGTGACTTGCTTCAACAGATATTTCACTGTTCCATTGGCTGCATCATCAAAAGGGCAATTTTGCCAAATTACATAACAAGCTCATTTTTACTAATCCATTTGGTTTGTGCTAATCATGTTTAGTAGCTGGATTAACAGAAGGTATAAGAGCTTAATCATAACAGAAATTCGAGATCCAGATTCATTTTCTCGGATCCACATTCACAATCTCAGATCAAAATCCAAAAATTCTCCAAATTCTCTCATTTTCTTCTCAAGCTTTTTTCACTTGGATAATCGAAATTCGTGATTCTTTCTGCTTCTTGTCGCACTAATCTTCATTTGCAGGTATCATTAAGTTTCTGTTGAAGCCAATTGTGCAGAATCCAAGCCTAAATCGCAGTTGTTGAAGGAAGCACTTGTTCATGGCAGTTTGAGATTTCTTGAAGTTGGAGCACTATTGAGCTAAAATTCCACTGGCATTCACCTTCTACAACACAATAGGCAATCTGTTTTGGCAATTCCAAGCAAAATTCGCACGGATTCAACAGCAGCTTCATCATAAGGTGAGATTTCGAAACCTTCGATTCTTGAAATCAACATGCGGTTTAGGTAGATCTTGCAACCTAGAGTACACTGAAACTTAGATCGTGTTAATCCATTAAGTATTGATGAAGAAATCTAGATTTTAAGTTCAGATATGAAATCTTCTTTTGCTCGATCTGATTAGCATGCTTAGAGTTATGATGAATGCTTGCTGTTTTAGTGATCTACATGATTTGCTGTTTTGAATGGTATGCTGCTTGCGTATTTTCATGAAAATTTGTTCATGTTCATGAAGAACATGAAGAACACGATGAAGGTGTTCAAAATTCGTTCCAAATTTCGCGTTTGATCTTTATGCCTGGCCTTCGCGTTTGAATTGCTGTTTCCCGCGCCCGTGGACCAATCAGAATGCGCCATGGCGTTTTAATGAAACGCCGCGTTTCATTGTGGCGCGGCATATTTACAAGTTTGCCACTGCAGCATTTAAATTCATTTTATGTTTTAATGTTTATTTCATTTTCATCATTAACTTCAAAAATTCATAAATAACTCTTGGATGATCCAAATTGTATGGGGATTTTTGCATTGATCTCCATTTTTCCTCTAGTTTTTTATGAGCATGATATCACAAGTTGTGCACGGCTGTGTTTTATTTTGGTCTAATATCTTTGTTCATGTATGTTTCTTGCATATGCTTTGCCATTCCATTCATGAAATCTTGATGCTTGCTCCAAAATGTGTGAAATTTTACATGTACATTCTAGACTCACTCCTGGTCATTTTGATTTGTGGTTTGTAATTTTTGAGTTCCTGGATTGAGAGATACGATATGATCTTTGGAGTGTTACATTTTGTGCCATGCCATGCTTTGTGCATCTTCTTGATTTTATTTTCTATGCTTGTTGAACATGATTTGCTCTGGATTTTTGCATGAGATTACATCTAGATGTTAAATTTACATGTGAATTTTTCTGGGATTTTTGAAGGCATTTCCTATTTGATTGGGATTTTATTTGCTGTTTAGTCATTTGTTGACTTTTTGTGATACATGTTCCCATTTGATTTGTGAAATTCTGGTTATTAATTGGATGGATTTGAAATTTGGCATGTGTATTGTAGACATCTTGAGGTTTACCATGGTTTTAGTCCCATGCATTTATCATGTTTTATCTCTGTTTTATGATTGGTTGAAGTGGATGCATGTTTTGATGCCATGTATGAGCTTGTATGAACTTGTGTTGACTTCATGATTTAATTTCCATACTTCCTCTGGTCCAAATAGCATGAAATTTGATATGCTGCTCATTGAATGTGTGCTGTTTAAGCTTGAATTTTCTGGGAATTTATTGAGTTATTTTGGTATTGGTTTGATTGTGATCATTCTGTTTGCTCCCATGTGATTCCAAAATGCATAGTTTGACGTGTTTAGCTTATGAAATGGATTTGGTGCATAGTTCTGATGTGAGACCAATTAGATTCTACTTTTGTTTGATAAATATTGATTTTGATCAATTTTTACTTGCTGTTTTGAATTTTTCACCTCCTTTTGACCCTAGGCTTGTCCTAGTGGTCTTACTTCTCACATTTGAGTTGTTTTTTCAGGTTAAGAAGCAAATGCTTTAAGGAGATTAACTCAAGTTGATTGATTTTGGCTTATTTGATTGTGATGAACTAACTTGGTTTGTTTTGTAAGATGCTAACTCATTTGCTTTGAGTTTGTGCTTTGCACGTGTGATTGATTGTGTTAACTGTTGGTTCATAACTTGTCTGTTTTGACTTTGTGACTTGAATACTGATTATATTTGATTGATTTCAGGTACCATAGTTGCTTTAGTTCCTTTGAGAACTAGCTATTGCTTTGCTTTGCTTAAGCATTGAGGTAGAGTCTCTTGTCTCCATGTAGTCTGGAAGACCTGGCTTGTTATTTAGCCAGGCACCTGTCTGAAGTCCTCCTTAAGAGGCAATGTTTGTGATTGTTTAACTTTGTCCCCAAGCAGGTAAAGACCTCATGTGAGGCAATTGGTAGACAAAAGAGATATGTAGCCTATCTCCTACTATTCTGTGAGTCACTCACCTTGCTCACACCACATGTGTTGATGCATAGTGAGTAAAAGCCCAAGATCTATCGAGTCTAACTTGTGGAGAGAGTTCCAACTTTCTGAACTCCCACACCTTCTGATATTCAAAGCCCTCCCTGACCAGGGATAAGAGCAATGAGGCACACCCCTCATATCCTTTCATCTGCTTCACCTTGGCTCTGAATGTCAAGGTTAAGAGCCCCATTCACCCTATTCCAGTTGACTTTTAAGTCTCACCCTTTGATTGAGCCTAATTGTTTGGTTATAGTGTGTGCTAAATGACTTTGTCTGATTGATTGCTTGTTGCATTTGTACATGTTTGCTTGATTGCCATTGTGCATCCATCATCATTAATTGTTCATTATTACATGATCATCATCTCATATCCTTGTGATCCATGTTTGAGTTTACCCATTGAGGACAACAGTAAGTCCATAAATTGGCCATTGTTCCTATGATTTGGAAGGGACAGAGTGTAAGACCATTTCATTTGGTCACTCATGTCTATTGTTTAGTGCTTGTTCGTTTGTTGTATGTGAGGATGCAATTGTAAGACCATGTTGTTGGCATTTGTACTCCTATGATCATCCTTTGGAGGTTGGTATAAGTCCAGATAGATTGGCATCCGACATTCAAGTTTTGTTTTACCTTAGGAGATTGGTGTAAACCCATTTATTGGTATCCGATATCCGCTTTTGCTTTGTGAGATTGGAGTAAGACCATTGATGGCATCTGGTATCATTGTTTTGCCTTAGGAGATTGGTGTAAACCCATTTATTGGTATCCGGTATCCGCTTTTGTTTGTGAGATTGGTATAAGTCCATTGATGGCATCCGGTATCACCTTGCTTTTATTTGCTTGCTTGTTTGTTGCCTTATTCCTAAGGACACACTTGAATCATCTTCTATATGATTTCAAGAGGTGAACTGCTAGGAAGTTTTACACTCCATTCACACCCTTTTTGTTTCAAAACCCCTTTTCACTTGTTGACTTTTAAAACTTGTAAAATGCATATTGTGCAAACATTCTCATCCTCTTTTCAAATTAGAAACCTGGACCCTAAGTCCTTGACTTTTCAAACTCCATTTCATAACACTTCTTTGAATCAATCCTAATCATACCTTGACCATACTTTGTGAATACTCATAATCCATTAACTTCACACATTCAATTGTTTTGGCTTTGTCCATTGTTAACATGTTTTCATACATTAGCCGTAGGTTTCAATTACCATAGTGGTTGATGTAAATCTTACCTTATCCTTAGTGAGTCGATTGTAAGACTTCCGTACTGAAAACAGGGTTAACCCCTCTAGTACGTCGAAGCCGTCCTCGCATGGTGGATTGTTGATTCAGGTTGAGTTTTCTCCCATTGGTAATGAAAAGCCTTAATGCTTGTGTCTTAAAATGAACTCACAAATCTTTGGAAATTTTTTAGCCGAACTACGGCATTTTGATCCTTACCTTTGATGGAAGGTACGTAGGCAACGGGTTCATCCGTTCAAACACAAAAATAACTAACTTGTACATTCTTTTCTCATCATCCCATTCATGTTTGCACAATATGTCAAAACAAATAAACATTTCTTATACAACAAGTGTGAAAAGGGCTCCCTAGGAGTACCTAGGACGTGATGGGTGCCTAACACCTTCCCATTGCGTAATTTACCCCTTACCCAGACTCTCTAATCTTTTCATTAGTTTTCTACGTGTAAAACTTCTTAGGTTTTTGTTCGCTTTTTAACCAGTCCTTAGGATAAATAAAAGTGCGGTGGCGACTCGATTCATTGTATACTTTGCTTATGGTTTAATCAATAAATCATATAGCGATGAATACACCGCTACAGGATCCATAACATGCACTTCTACCTTCTTACTAACAACTGATTCTTCTTTATCCTTTGGGAACACCGGCCCAAACACATGTCCACTTCGGGTCACCTTGGTAACATTAGTAATGCTCACCACAGAACTGGTCGTAGGCAACGAGACCTCTTGACCATTCTTCATCATCGTAGCATTATAGTGATACAAAACAACTTTATCAGATGAATTCGAGACTGGACCCGCTAATCGTATAACCAACGATGATACTGATCTATTGCTGACATTGTTACTATTACTACTGTCGTATTGAATTACCAATCTCTCGGGCTGCTTGAAAATGGGCACTATGACATTTACATCATCATCTACATGATGAGAATGAACAATCTGAATCATGCCTTCATCCATCAGTCGTTGGATGTCCCTTTTCACAACTTCACAACCCCTTGAATTAACACTACAAACAATACAACCCTCGTGGTCATGCTCACAATCACTCACCAAGCAAATGTCCTTATGCATCTGCACTAAGGACTTCCGGATAAAACGAACATCAAAAAACTTAAACTCACCAGGACAACCATCCACCATATTAACAGAAGAATTTCCATGGGCGGGTAATGGATTTGCTTTCACGTTCGGTGCACGGTCCTCAAAGGATACCATTCCACTTTTCATCAGCTTTTGAACCTCATACTTGAGTGGATAGAAATTTTCTATATCATGTCCGGGCGCCCCTTGATGAAAAGCACAACGGATTTCAGGTTTATACCACCACAGAAGTGGTTATGGAGTTTGCGGCGGGTTTCTTGGTTGGATTAGGTTCTTGAGAACCAAAGATGGATAGAGTTCAGCATAAGACATAGGAATTGGGTCGAAAGAGACCTTCTTCCTCTCAAAGTTTTGTTGATGATGATTGTTGGTATTGTTGTTGTTGTAGGTGTTTGCTCGTTGTTGCGGTTGTTGTTGATGTTGTTGTTGTTGAATTGGTACTGATTGATTATTAGAGAATATAGGGATAACTGAAGATACTTGATGATGATGTTGATGGGGTGGTTGACTCTTCCTGATCTGAGGCCTTCTCTGCCTCCCACTGATTATTGCATTAGCTTCGTTGTCTTTCTTCTTCCCAAAGCTACTGTTGTACCTCTTAGTTGACGATGCCTTATCTTTTGACAAACGTCCTTCTCGGACACCTTCCTCAAGCCTCATCCCCATGTTTACCATTTCGGTAAAGTCATTGGGGGCACTAGAAATCATAGGTTCATAATAAAATGAACTCAGGGTTTTCAGAAAGATCTTTGTCATCTCTTTTTCCTCCAAAGGAGGAGTGATTTGAGCAGCCACTTCCCTCCATCTTTGCGCGTACTCTTTGAATGTCTCTTTATCCTTCTGAGACATAGACCTCGGTTGGTCTGTATCAGGCGCCATATCCATATTTTACTTATATTGCTTGACAAAAGCCTCCCCCAAGTTGTTGAAAGTGTGAATGCTTGCACTGTCCAACCCCATATACTAACGGAGCACAACACCGGTCAAACTGTCTTGGAAGTAGTGAATTAACAGTTGATCATTGTCAATTTGGGTCGACATCTTGCGGGCATACATCACTAGATGACTGAGTGGACATGTGTTCCCTTTATACTTTTCAAAGTCAAGCACTTTGATCTTCACCAGGATCTTCACATTTGGCACTAAATATAACTCAACAGCACCTTTCCCAAACAAATCCTTACCCCTTAGTGTCTTCAATTTCTTGCGCAACTCAAGAAACTGATCCTTCATTTTGTCCATTTTCTCATAAATATCCGGACCCTCAGACGGCTCGGAGTGATAAATTGTGTCCTCTACACGAGGTAAGGTGTTCACAACGGGAGGTGGCATAGACATGACCGGGCTAGATGTCGGTATGGAAGAAAAGGTAGGCGCGAAGCCTTCAGGCATAAAGTTGGACGACATTCCCTTCAGGAACCTGGCAGGCATGGTTGGCGCGAAATGAGCGGTAGCAGCAGGCATGGTAGAGGTAACCACCTCTGAAATAACCGTCCTCTGAGGTGGAGTTGCAGGGGTTGGAGAAGATTGGCTCTGAGCAGCCAACATTGACTCCATCATCGCAGTTAGTCAGGCAATCTCTTCCTTCAGTTCTCTGTTCTCTTGCTCGAGATGTTCCATGATTCTCAGATGATTGGCGTGAGTGTTGTACCGATAAGCCAGCTTAGCTGAAGCACAGAAGAAACACCAATGACACATCTGGCGAAAGAGAAACTTGCTTATGCAAATGATGCATGAAATGCAATGCTTGCTTGTTTATTTTTATTTTCATGGAACTTACTATATCATTCACAAATATATATACGATTGCAACAATTTTATATGACCAAAAATCTCTTTTTATTTATATAACTTGGAAGGATTGCACTGAGTACAATTTCAGAAACCAAATAAAGATACAAGAGAAAAGGAGACTAGTCATCCTAAGGATCCCTAACAACCATGTCAAAAGATCTGGTTGAAGACGCGTACTGAAGGTGAGAAAAACAAGAAAAGGGGATTTGAATTGTTTTGGAATTAAAAGCTTTTTCAAAAATAAGAGCACATAGAAATTTTATACTGGTTCGCTTAGAAAATAAAGTTACTCCAGTCCACCCCGCCAAGGTGATTTCGCCTTCAAAAATGACTTAATCCACTAATCTTGAAAGATTACACAACCAAATGTCTAAGAGAATAATCTCTTAGCCCTCTCAAGTATACAGACTGCGCAAAGTCACTTGAGGAACATAAATAATTTAAGCAAAAAGAGTTGTAATGTAAAGCACTTCTAAGAGTAAGCAAGTATTATAGCAAAGTATTAGAACAATAGTTTTTCACGTAAGAGCAGTAACTCGTGAAAAAATGAGATAGAATATGAGTGAAGTTTCTGTGCGTTGCAGGTGTGTCTCTCTAGTGAGGTAAACTGTCCTTTATATAGTTATTGAGAAGGACCATTAGAGTGATGATAGAATCTTGGTCTTTGATGAGTATTCAATGTCATTACTTCTGCGTTTCTTTCTATAACCATTTTGTCTCCCTTTTAAATTCTTTCTTAAAATACTTCCTTTCCGTAGTGAGAATTATTTCCGTTATACTTTCTGGACTTGTGAATCTTTATCAGAGTCTTGATGTACTAGAGTTATTCTTCAGAGGATGATCACGTATGACTTCATCAGAGCTTCTCAGAGTACTAGTCTTCTAAAGTATCAGAGTCTACGACCAGTAGAATGTTGGAGCTTCTGGTTATGTCTTTCTTTGATCAGAATCAGAACTTCTTGGACATACTCCTTTCTCAGCGGCGTCTGATCCTTTAATACTTTGTATCTGACATACGTTTGTATCTGATATATGATCAGAGTCCTTCATAATTGTTCAGAGTCCTGCGTGAATGTTCAGATTCCTGCATGAATGTTCAAAGTCCTGCATACTTAGAAAAAATCTCGTTAGAGTGCCATTTTTGGTTTCATCCTTTGTTATCATCAAAATCTTAGAAATCTATTGTAGAACCAGTGTTGTTCTTACAATCTCCCCCTTTTTGATGATAACAAAACAATTTATTTTAGAGATGAAACATTTTCAGAAAAGAGTCTTAGATCAGATTTGTAGTGAGCTCCCCTGGAGTTAGATCTGGGAGTTCAGAAGTTCTTACCGGACCTTCCATGGTTTTGATGTTTCTAGCTACTTTCCTGCATATCTTTAAGTCATAATGTTTGCAGAGTTTGAAAGGAATTAGATATGTTTTCATCAGAGCTATTTTTAGTTCTCCCCCTTTTTGTCAGAATCAAAAAGACTTAGGAAAAATATTAGCAAAAGGTTGATATTGACAAGTAACATTTACAGAAGCCAGAAATGCAGAAAGCAAACATGGAAACAAAAAAAAAGCAACAAACAGAGCAGATAAAAGCAATAAGCAAATCAGAAGGAGCAAAGAAAATCCTAGGTGCCTAAGGGTTTGGAGGTGGAGGCATCCTCTGGAGCAGTTGAGACAGCATGTTCTGAATGTTGACATTGACAGAATCCTGTTGGTCCACTCTGGCTCGAACTACCTGTTGTTCTTTCTGTAGCTCTTCAAGGGTCTTCAGGACCAGAGGGACGAAGGAGGAGGACTCTCCCTAGGTCAATGCATCATTTCTGACTCTGGCAGCAGACTCTTCATCAAGACGAGTTGCTTCTTCAGTGGCGGCTTTGGCTTTTGCCCCAGCTTCAGCAGCAGCAGCAAGAGCTTTGGCCTCAGCCTCTTTGATTCTCTGAAGTTCTTCTTGTCTTGCTTTCTCTTCAGCTTCCTTTCTTGCCCGCTCTTTAGCTTCTCTGGCTAGACGCTCCTGAAGTCTGATCTCAGCATCTCTGATGAAGTCGTTGCGGACTTGTTCATAGAGGCCTTTAAACTTGAAGCCTTTAGAAGTCATCCAACTAATCACTCTGTTCCAATGAGTCCTTACAGCGGAGGTATCATCACTAATTCCAGAGTTGATAGTTAGAGACTTGACCTTGTCAACTGAAGCTTCTGCAAACACCTTAATTGCTTCCTCAAGGGTCAGAATGGTGGTTTCTGGTTCAGAGGCTTGGGATGGAGAAGTGGAGGGCTTATGTTAAGAGTGGGAGTTGGTTGGTCAGCAGAGGTAGTTGGTTGTGGTGTTTCAGAGTGTTGTGGTTGGGATGGTTGTTATTCAAAGTGGATTGGTTCGGATGGTGGAGGGTCAGAGGTGGTTGTGTTTAGGTTTTCTGGGGGTGGAGAGGTAACTTCTGGTTCAGCGTTAGAGTGCGTTGGCTGTTGAGAGGCTAGAGCACGGTTTTGAAGCTGAGCCAGAGTTGGGGAGTGAGGGTCAGAGGGTTCAGCGTCAGATGAGAGGGTATAGTAAGGTGGGGATTGTGGAGATGGTGATGAGGAGGGTGAAGTGGTTTCGTTCAACATTTCTGCTTCTGAAACAGGTAGAGATGTGGTGGACAGATAGAATTTTTGAGAAGGTTGGTTAGAGGGTCTAGAGGTTGAGGGAGGAGTTTCAGATGTTGTGTATATGGGCGAAGGTTGAGGGAGTAAGGAAGCAACTGGTTTAATTTTTAAAGAAGGAGGGAGAGGTACAGACTTACCAGGTGATCCAGCCAGAGGTACTGGAGGTCTTGATCCAGATGGTTCTCCCAGCTTTGCTCTCTTTGCCTGCTTTGCCTTCTCAGATGGTTCTCGTGTCCTCTTCATGAAATCTGGAGGAAATTCGGGCAGACAGTCTAAGGAGAAATCTAAGATGTCTACTCCTTGTTTGTGCAGATAATCTAAGTAGTACATGAATACCTCTTGAAAGTCGATCTTCAAGAACAGATAGAGTCCATTTGGGATCTCCCTTTGCTCTTTAATTGCTTCCCAGGAGGTGTCCGGAGTTGGTTTGACCCTTACTTGATTAATAATTCCCATGCTCTTCAGATTGCGAGCGTTCAGAGGTCTTCCAGTATCTATCATCACGTCTTCCATTAGTCTGAGCTATATCAGATGGTCCACGAGGCCACTTTCAATCAGCACATCAGATATAAGTCTGCCTAGAGGAATGTAATTTCTTTTCTTCATGTTGGTTCATGTACCTCTCACGGAGTCTCTAAGATATTTGAAGAGGAGTGTAGGAAGGCAGAGCTTCAGACCCTTGTGAATGCAGTACATAATGCATTTATGGTCTGTGTTGATGTAATTTGAGGAGTTGGAGGTTGGGCGATGATGGATGGTGCCTAAGATGACCTTCAGCCATACCCGGCGGTTCTGATGCAGTTCCTTGTTCTTAGAATGCTTGCCTTCAGCACTCTGTTGAAAAATTGTAGGGTTTATCTCATGGGACATATACTTTGCCCTAGGATTGATGTTGTATATGTGTCTTCCTCCAGTCTTCTCCATGTCTAGAAGAGCAGCGATTGATTTTTCTGTGATGACTATCTTGACTCCCAGAACGTAGGAGACAATGTAGTGATCATCAGCATCAACGAACCTCTAGAATTCTTTTACCAGATTTGTGTAAACTGGGCCATAGAGATGTTAAAAGTAGTTTTCCCACCCTTGCTTCTTTAGTTCATCGGTGAGGTTAACACCATTTCTTCTCATGTTGTCAAAATCCACCAACGTTTCACATAACACTTCCAGCTTTTCAAACGGTGTTGCAAGATGCATATGAGGCTCACGATCAAGAATGTGAGGTTCTTTGTAAATGGAAGTGGAAACGACGCTGGTGACTGCTGGGTTTTGATGACTTGAACTAGGAGCTTTCTCATTTGAGTTCATCTGTTGAGAGAAGTTATACACAGACTGTTGTTGAGAATCCATGAAGATCGTTGATGAGCTTGATGTGAAGGTTGAAGAACTTGAGTAACACTGCAGAAATGCCTTTGAGAGAGAGAGGAAAATTAAACACATGGCAACAGTATTGTCACCGAAGATAGGAATGTTACTCTTAAAGATTTGAAGATCCTCTAGTTAATTCTTCATCCAGAGCATCTGAGTAGTGCATAATGATGCTGAAATATATTATGCTTCTGCAGTGGACAAGGCTATGGTTGATTGTCTTTTGCTGGTCCAGGTTATCAGATTCTTTCCGAAGAGCTGATAATTTCCAGATGTACTTTTACGTTCCACTTTGTCCCCTGCGTAATCTGCATCACAATAACCAGAAAGTTTATACTCTGATGTTTTCTCATACATCAGGCCCATGTTAGGAGTTCCTTTCAAATATCTGAGTATTCTTTTAACAGCTGTTAAATGAGATTCTCTAGGTTCTAATTAGAATCTGGCACAGAGACAAACACTAAAGAAAATATCAGGACGTGTAGCAGTCAGATAGAGAAGAGAGCCTATCATACCACGATAGAGCTTCTGACAAACCTTCTGACTAACTTCTTCTTTTTCCAGAATGCAAGTTGGATGCATGGGTGTCTTAGCAGGTTTGCATTCTGCCATTTCGAATTTCTTCAGAATGTCTTTTATGTATTTACTTTGATGAGCATAGGTGGCTTCTGAAGCTTGATTGATTTGAATTCCTAGAAAGAACTTTAGTTCTTGCATTAAGCTCATTTCAAATTCTGCCTACATTAGCTCAGAGAATTCTTGACATACAAAGGGGTTAGCTGAACCAAAAAGGATGTCATCAACATATATCTGGCATATCATGAGGTCATTATTAATGTTTTTACAGAAGAGTGTAGAGTCAACTTTCCCTCTGATAAAATCATGTTCAAGAAGAAAATTACTTAGCCTTTAATACCAAGCTCTAGGAGCTTGTTTTAGTCCGTATAAAGATTTCTTAAGTTTAAAAACATGTTCTGGACAAATTGAATTTTCAAAGCCTGGAGGTTGATTGACATACACTTCTTCTGATATATAGCCATTAAGAAATGCACTATTGACATCCATTTGATATAGTTTGATAGAATGATTTACAGCGAAAGAAACAAGTAAGCGAATAAATTCTAACCTAGCGACTGGGGAAAAGGTTTCATTATAGTCAATGCCTTCTTGTTGACTGTACCCTTGAGCCACCAGTCGAGCTTTATTGCTGACGACTTCGCCTTTCTCATTTAGCTTGTTTCTGAACACCCATCTAGTTCCAATAATTTGAATGCCTTTGGGTTTAGGAACAAGATCCCAGACGACATTCTTTGTGAATTGATCTAGCTCTTCTTGCATGGCTAGAACCCAATCGTCATCTTGAAGTGCCTCATCACAGGAAGTAAGCTCGATCAGAGATACAAGTCCCATAGGGGTTTCTTCAGGTACCTTGAAGGTTGACCTAGTTCGGATAGGTTGATCCTTGTTTCCCATAATCAACTCTTTAGATATGTTGGTGGCGACTTTTAGATTTCTTTTGGATCACTGGGGCTTTAGTTCCTTCTGAACTTTGTATATCAGATACTTCTGGTGCTTTGATCTTCTCTTCAGAACATGCAAGAGTAATCTCTAGATCTGCAAGTTTCTCAACTAGCTTTGACTTTTCAGGGTCAAGCTTCTCATCAACTCTGACGTGAATTGATTCTTCCACAATTTTGGTTTCTGTATTGTATAATTTGTAGCCTTTAGAGCGTTTTGAGTATCCTAACATAGTCCCTTTTTTTGCTTTTGAATCAAACTTGTTCAGGTGTTCTTTAGTATTCAGAATAAAGCAAGAGCATCCAAAAGGATGAAAATAAGAAATGTTGGGTTTTCTTCCTTTACACATTTCATGGGGAGTCTTTTCCAGAATAGGTCTTATGGAGATTCTATTCTGAATATAACACGTTGTATTTACTGCTTCAGCATAAAAGTGCTTAGCCACATTTGTTTCATTGATCATGGTTTTGGCCATCTCTTGGAGTGTCCTATTCTTCCTTTCTACAACTCCATTTTGTTGTGGAGTTCTAGGATAGGAGAATCATGGGATATTCCATTAGAGTCAAATAATTCTTTAAAAAATTTATTTTCAAATTCTCCACCATGATCTCTTCTGACTCTGATGATTTTAGAGTCAAATTCGTTTTGCACTTTGGAACAGAAGCTAGTGAATACAGAGTGAGACTCACTCTTGTGCTTTAAGAATTTTACCCATGTCCAATGACTAAAGTCATCAACAATAACTAGTCCATATTTCTTCCCATTGACTGATGCTGTTTTAACAGGCCAAACAAATCAATGTGAAGAAGTTCCAGAGGCTTAGAGGTAGAAACAATATTTTTCTTTTTAAAAGATGATTTTGAAAATTTTCCTTTCTGACATGCTTCACATAGAGCATCTGAAGAAAACTTCAGCTTGGATAGACCTCTGACTAACTCGAGTTTATTTAGCTGAGATAGCTTTCTCATGCTAATGTGGCCCAAGCGTCTATGCCATACCCATTGCTCTTCATGAACAGACATTAAACATTTTATATTTTGTTCTTTTAAATCTGAAAGATTTATTTTATAAATATTGTTTTTCCTCTTGCCAGTAAATATGACTGTTCCATTATTCTGATTAATTACTTTACATGTTTTTTGATTGAAGATTACGTCATACCCGTTATCACTTAATTGACTTATTGATAACAGATTATGCATTAATCCTTCTACATAGAGAACATCAGATATAGAGGGAAGAGTACCATTACCAATAGTTCCGGAGCCTCTGATCCTTCCTTTCTGATTTCCTCTGAAACCTACCAATCCAGCATCTTTAAGTTCCAGGTTTTGGAACATATACTTTCTTCCTGACTGGTGTTTTAACTCTGCTGCAACTCAACTTGATCCATGATCAAGTGAGTTGTTTTGTGTCCAAGATAGGTTGCTTCTTGGTCAAGCAAATAACCTAAAGACAATACAAGGCCCTTCCCTTTTGTTTTGGCATGGCAAGTTGTAACACCCCAAAATTTGCCCTCATCATTCATTCATTCATTTAGAATTTCATATTGCATTTCATCATGTCAATCTGAATTAGATCCAAGAAACTTAAAAAAAAAATTTACAATAAATAAATAAATAAATAAAAATAATAATAAAAAAATAATAAATAAAATATAATAGAAAAACTTGGACTTGGACCTCTCTCATTTGAGCCCACAAAGCCATGAAAATTAGGTTATAAAAGAGGGAGATCAGACAGAAAAAGGGAGAGAAGCAAAATACTCTGAGGTTTCCTTGAAACAAAACCCTTGACAAAACCTGAAGAGAAACCTGACAGAGAACTCAAAGCAACCCCCAGGCAGCTATGAAAAATTCAATCTGACTCACACACTTTCATCTCACGCAAACCCTAACATTGCCTTGCAAACCCAGCCGTGCCATTTGATTTCAACCGGTCTCTCCCATCAGGTTTGCCTCATTCCCATGATTTTATGCTCTTAATTTGGATCATCTGAATGTATGAGGTATGATGAATGAATTTCATTATGTTTTTGCCCACGGGTTTAATTATGCATGAATGGGTGAAACCTATGCCTTGAATGTTTAATCACATGATTTCTGAAATGTATGCCACAGGGTTTGAGGTTTCTGAAACCATACTGTTATCCATGAAAAAAATGCTTATCGTGTTTCACTAACCCTTTTGTTGAGTTTTTGTGAGGGCTCACAGACTCTTGCAGAGATGGTTTGCATGGTTTTCCCACTTTATTTGTGGGATACCCCCTGGAGGTTCATTCCGATTACCTGTACTGACTCACTTTTCTTTGATGGCATTAGCTTGGGAGATCCCTGGGTTTCTTACTCCTTTAATTGTTGTTACTCCGGATCTTTATCCGTGTGGTACTTTTACCTCTTTTTCGCATTTTATCGCTTTCTTAGCTGGAAGACCTCGATAGGAGGCATTTGTTTTCTTTTGTTTATTTACTTATGAGCCCCTTGTTGGCACATTTACTTTATACATGTTTGTTTTGTATGTGTTCGTATCCCTGCAGGTAGCGCGGTTCCTTCGTCAAGGACTGCCTTTTTGCCCTTGAGCATCCCAAACCCTAAAACCCAGAGCAACACGTTAACTCCTTCTACTACAGGCGAGTAAGTCTCCAAAGGTCGAGCATCCGGTAGATTGCGTAGTGACGTCGTTCGTCCAAAACCCAATCCATAACCCCATAGTTAGCCGAACTACGTTTTGCTCTGATTCTCAGGCCAGATGAGATACGTAGGCATAAGACGCGATGTCTTAGCGAGCACAATTACCCTTAACCCCTAGGTAGCCGAGCTACGAAGACTCTAATTCTCATATTCAGATGAGATACGTATGCAGTGGATGCGACATCCGCGCGAGTCATTTTCCTTTAACCCCCTTTTTTTAGTAAATAACACATTAGATAAACCCACACCCTTTAGACAAGAACTACAAAAGTGGATCCCGTAGAGTACTACGGATGCGTAGGGGTGCTAATACCTTCCCTTCGCATAACCGACTCCCGAACCCAAGATTTGGTTGCAAGACCCCGTCTTATCCTTTCCTTTTTCAGGTTTACTTCGAGCTTTTCCTTTCCCTCCTTTGGGATGAATAACGTACGGTGATGACTCTTCTGTCATTTTCTTTCGCCGGTTGTTTTTTCGCGCACTGTATTTTTCAGGTTGCGACACAAGTTTGTGGAGCTTGGCTTACTAGTCATTATCTCTAACTTGTGTTCTTTGCCTATATCTTTATTGACCGGCCTCAGATAGGTGTGACTACCACATTAGTCCACTTACGATTGCTTAACATAGCGCTACATTGTCGTATGACAAGCTAACATAACCTCCACTAATTACTAACTTTAATTTGAGCATTTAATTTCTTGTCATTTACTTTTAATGCCATTTATTTCTTGCTCATTATTCATATTGATTTTCCCTTTGCTCACTTGAGCACATATTCTATGTTTATGTCATTTTTCTTTCGCTCATTTGAGCTCATTATTGTATATAAATACATTACTATCTTGTTTTGTTTTGTGTTTGTTTGATTTGAACCTATTGCAAAAGGAGAAAGGACTTAGAATTAGGACCTACCCATGCTTAAAGGAGTTCAAGAGCAACTAGGCCTCATGCCTTTGGAATGCTAAATTGTAGAAGAGGAACTAGGCCTCATGCCTTTAGAATGCTAAAATCCAAAATTGATCTCAAAGGACTTCTCTTCCAAACTTATTCTTTGTCCATTTCCCTTATTATGTTGTGAACTTTTTGATGTTTGCTTTTGTGTGATAGGGATCTCACCTTGAGATTGTGAAAAGAGGACCATTGTCATGAGTAACCAAGTTAAGAGACAAGCCAAATGGAGGTCCTAGGAGCTTGAATCCAAATTGTTTGATTGCTTGTTTGTTTGCTAAGTCCAAAGGAAAGGAGCATCTTGAGTCATCTATATGACTTCAAGAAAAGGAACTCCATGGGTTTATCTTTCCCCTCTTATCTTTGTATGCTTTAGGACTGACCTTTCTCTTCTTCTCCCCACTCTAACCAAGCCAAAAATCTTTTTCTTCAAACTTTAACTTTGTTTCAAATTAGAAACCTAGGCCTTATGCCTTTGATTTTTCAAAAACTCTTTTCATAAATACTCATTGTGAATAAACCTTAATCCAACTTTGACTTTATTTTGTAAATAAATCTAACTTGTAAATACAACTCACTTCAAGTTGTTTTTGTGGTTCCAATGGCCACCTTATTAAAACCTTTTCATAAACATTAGTCATAGGTTTGAGTTATCATAGTGGTTGATGTAAATCTCACCTCATCCTTAGTGATTGGATTATAAGTCTTCCATACTTATTATAGGGTTAACCCCTCACTAGTATGTTAAAGCCCTCCTCACATGGTGGATTGTTGGTTTAGGTTGAGTTTTCTCCCTTTGATAACAAAAGACCTTCAGGCTTTTGGTCAAATCAATTCACCAATCTTTGATATTTTTACCCCGAACTACGAGGTTTTGATCCTCCTTTGTGATGGTACGTAGGCAATGGGTTCATCCATTTAAACAACTTGTAAATATAATTTATTCTTCTATCATCCCCCATTCTTTTGTACAAATCTTTTCACAAATACCAACCTATAACACATAATTGCAAAAAGGGTTCCCTTAGAGTACTAAGGATGTTTTGGGTGCGTAAAACCTTCCCATTTCATAACCAACCGCCTTACCCAGATCTCTGACATTTTTATTAGTTTTTGATTTGAAAAACTTCTTACCTTGGCCTTTGTGCGCTTTTTAGCCTTTCCTTTGGACAAATAAAAGTGCGATGGTGACTCAAATTGTATGTTGACTTTTGGTTTAGTCAATAAACCTAAAGGTAACGAAAACTCCGCTACAGAAAAGTGGCGACTCTGCTGGGGAGTGAATCTCTAGTGAGTTTAGCCTACTTTTTGCTTATGTGTGTTGTATGTTTATATTTATTTGTGACATATTTTTGTGCAAATTTAGGATGAATGTATTGTTTGTAATGTATGAATTTCTTGATATATTAAATTCTTGTATGCTTGGTGGTTTCTTGTGAGATGAGTTCTATACCCGAACTCGAGTGCACTTATGATATGAGAATGGCATAGTCTTGTTGATTTTTGTGCAGTTATTTCTTAACAAGTTGACTTGCAAGCCCATTCACTTGGTGGAGGTTTTGTTGGGATCAAGAATGTCAGACGAGTAGTCGTGGTTAGGCATTACTCTTTCCAATATAAACCTTATAAGCCAAGGACCTTATATACCTAGCCCATCTTGGCCTATTTTAGGAGGTAGTGCGAAGGTCGTTCAAGTGTAAGACTTGACGCGATTGTTACGCGATACTACACTCATAAGAGTCTCTCTTGAGAATATTTTTGGAGGACGAGTAGTCGTTTTATCCGATAATATCCGAAAGATGGGATGATGACTATAGGAACCTTTTAGAACATGATTGTCAGGTTTAACCATAGTACACTCTCGTTGGGTGGTTCTTAAACGAGACACCATGCTCTTGACTCTCAACAAACCCTTGATTCGCATCGATCTGTTCTCGTATATCCTCAATATCAATGGAACTTGTGTGTTGATAAGGTGTAAACCATAATCCACCAAAATGGATGATTGATATTGATGATGACTTGAGCCATCCCATGACCTTTGTGTGGCGCGACTTGCTTGATCCTTGAGTGTGTTTGTTGTATCCATGCATTCATTCGCATTTGTATCATCAACAATAAAGTGATGACCCTGTGTCTCATGGGAGGCCCCTGGTACGAAAGTTTGGCCAGAGTGGATTTTGACAACACATTAAGTGATAATCCTGTGTCTACCAACACATTAGACAAGGAATCGTTCTTGCAATTCATTGAAACGTGTAGAGCCAAATTGTGGTCTTTTCCCTCCTCGGGAAGATCAACATCACAGAAGCTCAAATTGTTGCAAGAAGTTATGTTTGCAACGATGCTATCAAATTGTTCAATTGTGACATCGTGGTCCACGTATGCCACGTCCAACACCCTCTACAAAGCTTCGCGGTGTGGCTCAGAATTCATCAACAAAGATAACACAGATATCTTTGATGGAGTTTGTTGCAGCTGATCAATAACATTGTATTCACTCCTCTTGATGAGCCTCTGCATCTCATCACAGTCCTCTTTCAAAATGCCATGCTGGCCAACTAGGACATAAGTGTCTTTAACAACAGTAGGGTCAACACCCTTCACAACAGGAGTAGAAGAAGAAGTCCCCACAGGACCAGCAGGATTAACCACAACAGTTCTTCTCACGACATTTTCGTGGGGTTTCGATGGACCCGAGAAAAAACGACCACTACGGGTCACACCACTGACGTCAGAAATGCTCACTACGGAAGTTGAGGGCAATGGAACCTCCTTTCCATCTTCTAGCATAACTGCGTTGTATCTGTAAGGAACAACTTTATCTGAAGAATACGGGATTGGGACCGCTGGCTTTCATATAAGAGATGGTGACACTTTCTTCTTGTTGCTGTCATATCTGACGACAACAGGCTCTGGTATTATGAAAACAGGGGAAATAACATCCACTTCGTCCTCATTGCAATTCTGAAGTATCTTGATCATTCCCTGATCCAGCGTCTCTTGGATGTCCTTCCTTGCTTGTCAGCATCCTCTTTCATTGATAGTGCACACCTGGCACCTATCATGGTCATGCTCATAGTGACTGTATCCACACAACAGTCTATGTATCTCGACCAAAGATTGCCTGATATCATTGACATACAGGACTTTGTATTTGCCAGGGTAACCCTGGACCATATTCACAACAGCTTTCCCATGCTCGGGCAATGGGTTCTTCTTGACATTAGGACCTACGTCCTCGAAAAACAAAATCCCACTTCTCACAAGGTCTTGCACCTTGGTCTTTAAGGGATAGCAATTCTCCACATCATGTCCGGGGGCACTGGAATAATATACACAGTGTAATTCAGGCTTATACCACCACTGAGGATTGGTAGGTACAACAGGAGGGTCTCGTGGAGTAATCAGCTTTCTATCGACCAGAGAAGGATAGAGTTCAGCATATGACATCGGAATCGGATCAAAAGTGACCCTTTTCCTCTCGTAGTTGTTGGTGTTGGTGTTATTGTTGTTTCGAGGCTGGTTGGCATGCTATTGTGGACGATGTTGTTGTTGATATTGTTGATGTTGTTGTTGTTGATGATGAGCTTCTCGAAAAGCAGGTGCTATATGAGCCACCTGGTGTTGGTTAACGGCAGGGCACACGTTCTTCCTCTTCATAGAGGGTATTCTTTTGACATGGGAAGACACAACATGTGCCTCTCCCTCCTTCTTCTTCGTAAAGCTTCCATATCTCTTTGCTGAAGAGCTTCATCTCTAGTCAAACGTCCCTCGCAGACCCCTTCTTCTAGCCTCATTCCCATATTCACCATTTCGGTGAAGTCCGAGGGAGCACTAGCAATTATCCTTTCATAATAGAAAAAACTCAAAGTCTTTAAAAAGATCTTTATCATTTCTTTCTCTTCAAGGGGTGGCACAATCTGAGCTGCCAACTCACGCCATCTCTGGGCGTACTCTTTAAAAGTCTCTTTCTCTTTCTCTTTCTGGGACATTGCCCTCAGTTGGTCCCTATCAGGAGCCATATCAACATTGTATTTGTATTGCTTGACGAAAGCTTCGCCAAGATCGTTGAAGGAGCGGATGTTCGAACTCTCCAAACCCATGTACCACCGGAGAGCGGCACCAGACAGGTTGTCCTGGAAGTAGTGGATAAGAAGTTGATCATTATCTGTTTGCGTTGACATCTTGCGACCATACATCACAAGATGGCTGAGAGGGCATGTGTTTCCCTTGTATTTCTCAATGTCAGGTACTTTGAACTTTACAATGATCTTTACGTTGGGCACAAGGCACAACTCAGCAACACTCTTACAAAAGAGGTCCTTACACCTCAGAGTCTTCAGTTCCTTGCGCAGCTCAAGGAATTGGTCTTTCATTTCATCCATCTTCTCGTAAACGTCTGGGCTCTCTGATGGCTCAAAATGATAGATGGTGTTTTTAACTCTAGGTAAAGTGTGCACAACGAGAGGTGGCACATAAAGGACCGGGCTAGATGCCGGCAGAGAAGCGAGAGTTGGAGCAAAACCCTTAGGCACAAAGTTTGTGGGCATTCACCAAGGGAATCCGGCTGGCATAGTATGCGCAAAATGAGTTATTGCAGCAGGCACAGTTGAGGAGGCTAATTCGGATATAATAGTCCTCGCGGGAGGAGTTGCAGGAGTTGGCGACGATTGGCTCTGGGAAGCCAGCACTGACTCCATCATGGCAGTCAGCCTAGCTACTTCCTCATTCAGTTCCCGGTTCTCTTGCTCTAGATGCTCCATGATCTTTGGTAGATTGGCTCTTGTGTTATACCGGTGCGTCAGCTTGTCTTCAAAATAAATGAAGAGCAAAGAGTTAGACCACTGATTAGAGCTGAACAAAACCTGCTTATGCATATGATGCATGCAATGTTTGTGCATATGATTTGTTTTTATTTAGAGGAACTTTATAGAGATCTATTTGCAAATGTTTGAAAATATTAATCTTTTAAGACATATAGGGAATACTCATAGCAATAATATTTGGAAACTTTTTACACCAAAGAAGTAGTACAAATTTGGTAACCAAATACAATACAAGGGGAAAGGAGAATAAACATGCTATGGAGCCCTAGAAACAATCGTCCAAAGCTCTCGAGATCGGAAGATAAGTTGCACGAAGCCTCTTCACCTCTCTCTCATAAGCTGCTTCCATATTTGCCTTCTCCTTGACGAGTTGATCATACTTCCTCTTCCAAAATTTGGATGACTAGGGAAGAAGAGAAGTAACCACATCATCAGGCTCATCAATAACCTGATGCTTTAGAAACTCTATCACTGCATCTCTATCTCTGAGTTGCTGAAGTAGTTCCTCTTGCTCACGAACCCAAGCATGTGAACGGTCTTCATCTCTTAACTCCTCTACTCCTTGTTAGGGAGGGTTGAAGGCCCAACCATAACCATAGGGGTAGGTCTCAGATAATCATATGGAATACGGTACTCAGAAGCTCTCATCCTCACCCAAGCGGTGTAGGGTTCCAAAGCAATACAATTCTTCAGACCAAGCTCTTTCCTTCCCTTCCTATGAACCTTGCGCCAGGCGCGGACCATCCTGCCCTTCAAGTTTTGGGGATCTTTACCCTCTTTAAAGAACACACCTTCCAACAGAATGTTGTTGGGTTTATCCTTTAAGGGGAACCCAAGCTGACGGCGAGCCAAAACAGGGTTGTAGTTAATTCCACCACATGTACCAAGAAGAGGCACATTGGAGAATTCACCACAATAGCCAATAATCTGGACACCATCATACACATGGTTATACCAAGAGATATCATTATTAGTGAGAGACATAAGTCTCGTAGACCACCGTAGACATCCTTTGTTCTCCTTGAAGGCGAGCGTCTGAGGCAAGTGCGAAATAAACCACTTGTACAACAGAGGCAGACATCACAGAATGGATCCACCACCCTTTGCATTCCTCATATGCAAAGAGAAAGAAGTGTCACCCAACAGAGTCGGAACGCGATTAAGAGTAGAGAAAATCCTAATAGCATTCACATCCACAAAGTTGTCGATGTTGGGGAATAACACTAGCCCATAGATGAGAAGTACAAATATGGCTTCAAAGGCGTCCTCACTCATGGCCTTCCCAAACAAAGTAGCTTGGGCGATGAGAAAATTAGATGGGAGACCTTGAATTCCACCTTTGGTAGTCATATCAGCACTAATATCAGATATATCAATGTGAAGCAGGTCAGCAATCTCTTGGGAAGAAGGAACCCTCTCCAAGCCACTGAATAACAACTGATCCAGAATAGGTATACCCACGAGATAGGCATACTCCTCAAGCGTAGGCAAAAGCTGGAAATCCAGAAAAGTGAAGCAACGGTACAGAGGATTATAGAACTGCACCAACACACTCATCAGACCTTCATCCACTTGAGTAGAAAGAATAGACAGAAGCTTCCCATGGCGAGCTTTGCTTATCCATGTCTGAAAATTTGCAAATAGACCTCTTAAGTTCCTTGAAAATTTTCATTGTTGATGATATGGATGTGAATGAATGCATGAATGCATGGATGCAACAATCATACTCAAGGATCAAGAAAGTCGCACCACACAAAGGTCACGGCATGGCTCAAGTCATCCTCAATATCAATCATCCATTTTGGTGGATTATGGTCTACACCTTATCAACACCCAAGTTCCATTAATATTGAGGATATACAAGAACGGATCAACCGCGAATCAAGGGTTCGTTGTAAGTCACGAGCATTGAGTCTTGGTTAAGAACCACCCAAAGGGAGTTTTCTATGGTTAAACCTGACGATCATGTTCTAAAGAGGTCCCCATAGTCATCATCTCATCTTTCGTATATTATCGCATAAAATGACTACTCGTATTCCAAAAATATTCTCAAGAGAGACTCTTATGAATGTAGTATCGCGTAACAATCGTATCAAATCTTACACTTGAACGATCTTTGCACTACGTCCTAAAATAGGCCAAGATGGGCTAGGTAGTCTAAGGTCCTTGGCTTCTAAGGTTTATATTGGAAAGAGTAATGCCTAACCATGACTACTCGTGTGACATTATTGATCCCAACAAGACCTCTACCAAGTGAATGGGCTTGCAAGTCAACTTGCTAAGGAATGACTCCACACAAGTCAACAAGACTATGCCATTCTCCTATCATAAGTGCACTCGAGTTCGGGTATAGAACTCATCTCACAAGAAACCACCAAGCATACAAGCAATTGATATGTCAAGCAATTCATACATTACAAGCAATACAGTCATCCCAAATTTGCACAAAAATATGTCAAAAATATAAACATACAATACAACAAAGGCAAAAAGTTGGCTAAACCCACTAGGAAGAATTCTTCGCCAGCAGAGTCGCCACTTTTCTGTAGCGGGGTATTCGTTACCTTTAGATTTATCGACTACATAAAATTAAAGATACAATTCGAGTCGCCACCGCACTTTTCTTTATCCAAAGGAAAGGTTAAAAAGCGAACAAAAACCAAGTAAGAATTTTTATCAATCAAAAACTAATAAAAATGTCAGAGATCTAGGTAAGGGGTTTGGTTATGAAATGTGAAGGTTTTAAGCACCCAAAACATCCTTAGTACTCTAAGGGAGCCCTTTTTGCAAATTTGTGTTGTAGGTTGGTATTTGTGAAAATATTTGTGCAAACAAGATTGGAGGGATGAGAAGATAATATACATTATATTTACAATTTTATTGTTTGAATGGATAAACCCATTGCCTACGTACCATCACAAAGGTAGGATCAAAACCTCGTAGTTCGGGGTAAAAATCTCAAAGATGGGTGAATTGATTTGATCAAAAGCCTTAAGGTCTTTTGTTATCAAAGGGAGAAAACTCAACCTAAACCAACAATCCACCATGTGAGGAGAGCTTCAACATACTAGTGAGGGGTTAACCCTATAATAAGTATGGAAGACTTATAGTCCAATCACTAAGGATAAGGTGAGCTTTACATTAACCACTATGATAACTCAAACCTATGGCTAATGCTTGTGAAAAAAAGTTTTAACCAAGGTGGCCATTGGAACCACAAAAGCAACTTGAAGTGAGTGGTATTTACAAGTTAGGAGTATTTACAAAAAATAAGGTCAAACTTGACTTAAGGTTTATTCATAATGAGTATTAATGAAAATATTTTGAAAAGTCAAAGGCATAAGACCTAGGTTTCTAGTTTGAAAATAATGTCAAAGTTTGCACAAAATGAGTTTGGCTTGGGTTAGAGTGGAAAGAAGAAGAGAAGGGCTAGTCCTAAAGCATACAAAGATAAGAGAAGAGATAAAACCCTTGGAGTTCCTTTACTTGAGATCATAAAGATGATTCAAGATGCTCCTTTCCTTTGGACATAGCAATCACTCAAGCAATGAAACAAATATTATATTCAAGCTCCTAAGATCTCCATTTGGCTTGTCTCTCTTAACTTGGATACTCATGACAATGGTTCTTCTTGCTATCTCAAGAAGGAATCCTTATTGCACAAAAGCAAACAACAAAAAGTTCACAACACAATAAGAGGAATGGATAAAGAATGAGTTTAGATTAGGGGTCCTTTGAAGTCAACTTTAAGATTTAGCATTCTAAAGGAATGAGGACTAGTTGCTCTTCAACAAGTTTAGCATTCTAAAGGCATGAGGCCTAGTTGCTCTTGAGCTCCTTTAAGCATAGGTAAGGTCCTAATTCTAATTCCTTTCTCCTTTTGGCATTGAGTTCACACAAACAAAGACAAATCAAACACAAAGCACAATATATTTATATACAATAATGAGCTCAAATGAGCAAAAGGAAAATGACATAAACATAAAATATGAGCTCAAGTGAGCAAAGTAAACAGGCAATATGAATGAATGAGAAAGAAATAAAGTGCATTAAAGTAAATTGCAAGAAATTAAATGCTTGAATTAAAGTTAGTAGTTAATGGTTAATGTTAGTGTGTCATGAGACAATTTGGCGTTATATGAAGCAATCGTAAGTGGACTAATGTAGTAGTCACACCTATCTGAGGCCGGTCAATAAAACTATAGGAAAATAAACACAAGTTAGACATCATGACTAGTAAGCCAAGCTCCTACAAATTGCCATGCCAAAAGAAAAGAAGAAAGGCCTTGTATGGACTTTAGGTTTTTTGCTTGACCAAGAAGCAACCTATCTTGGACACAAAGCAACTCACTTGATCTTTGATCAAGTTGAGTTTGATTTGGATCAAAGAAGGTGAAGCCTCTCATATGTCAAGACCAACCACAAATCATTAACTCATTGGCCAAAATAAAAAGAAGAAGATGAAATGAAATGGATGAAAGGAGAATTCAAATGACATATCAAAACACAATGATCAAATGGGAATCGAATCATCATCAACCAATGTAAAACAGAAGAGAAATGAAGATTAGAAGTCAACAAGTCAAATATATTTTTTGGGTATTTTAGGAATTAAAATAAATGCAAAATCAAAATGAACAAAATATGGTCAAACCTCAAATTCAATTCAAATCAACTTCAACAAGTCCAATTGAATCATCATAGGTCTAACATGGTCAAACAAGGATTGACAAATTTTCTCAACAATTTTTGAAAACAGAAACTATTTCAAAACAATTAAAAATAAAGAAAAATAACACAAATGAATTAAAATCTCAAATAAATCTCAAATCAATTAAGAAATTGATGACATCATTTTTCATTGACTTATCATGATCCATATGTATTAAGAAAATATTTTTGGAATTTTCAGATATCAAAAAGTATTTAAAATGAATTAAAAACTATTAAAAACAAAATAATTCACAAAAAATATTAAATGAAGTCACAAAAATAATTAAAAATCAGATTATGAAACTAGATTTTTCAAAATTTTTTTTGCCATTGGTCTCATATTTTTGTGACTTCAAATAAAATAGTTATGCATTTTTGAAATTAAAAGGAATTAAAAGAAATTAAAACAGAAAATAGAAAATAAGAAAAATCAGGAGCGCTTGGATCTAATTCATTAAATGACGTGGCCTCATCCAAGGGCTCAGAGGCGCGTTCCCACCATGGTCTCAAGTCAAACGCATCACACATGTATTTAAAACAAGTAAATAAAACGGATGGCCACGATTAGATCATTTGAATGGGATCCAAGGACTCATATGCATCCACGTGGGGATGGTGATGGAAACCACCATCTTCTCTGGCCAAAGAACAAACTTCGGCCACCACGCGCAGGTTTTTGCATCTCAATGAAAATAAACAAGCATGGTACCAAAATGAAGTTGGGGTGATGTACATCACCCCTATAACCTTGGATTTTCCTCAAAGTCTCTATTGAAAGAGAAATTTGAGCTTGAAAATCAAGGTATGCAAACTAAAATGGTTCAAATCATGAAATCAAGACCACCACTGGCCTGCCTCTTGCTCGAGGACTTCAGAAAATAGTTCAAACACAAGCGATTCACATTGTATAGCAAGCTTTAGATCAAAACAGTTTGGTGTTATACCTTTGAAGTGCAGCTTTAGTCAGCACGATCTGCTCAAGTTCTTGCTTCCAATTTGATCAGGCATGAGGATGCAAGGCTAAGGAATTAAGACTTGAAGATCAACTGATTGTGTTGAAATTCAAGCTTGAAATAAAGAAATGAAAAGTGAAATTCCTTTGAGTGAGGTTATGTTTTGATTCTAGTAGAGTTTCAGATCACCTTAAGGTTCCATTTTGAATGAGCAAGGGCATGTATTTATAGCTGAGCTGAAGGCAATGCAATGAAATGCTCGTGTGCATGATCTTTGGGTCCTCCATGCATGGGCCTGTATAGGCGCATGTAAGGTCCAAAATTGAATGAAATGGCAAGCTGAGATCATTTGCAGATGGTTTGGACGTGCAATTGGCCTGGTGTTAGCTTGTGCATGAAGTTACAAAGTGAATTGCATAATTGGAACTAAACCTTTATCTCTTCGAAAGTCCCAAATGGGAAATCCAAACATGGTGGTGTGAGTGATGGTTGGAAATCTCTTGACATAAGGAACACAAGCTATGTTGGGCAAAAATCCATTTGGAGTTTTGAAATTTATGAAAACTGGTCTTGAAGTTTGAGGTACAAAACATGTCTAGGTTTCCTTTGAAATTTTTTCCCAAAAGTGATCAACTTCAAGCCCTTCTTTTTTAATGATACAAGTCAATATGGAAAAACCTTAAACATAAAAGTTGTATATCTTTTAAATATTATGAATTTGGACTTATATTTTGCATCATTTGGATATTTAATGAGAAAGTTATGGGCACTTGAAGTTGGATATTTTTCAAATTCAATGGTTTTGGTCCAAAGTGACCTATAATGTTTTGTATTATCACATGTGTTTCTTTTAGGATTATGAAATTTTGTCCAACATAACATTTGAATCAGACATCTTAATATTTCCAATGAAATTGGTCTCACCTCAAAATCATGAAAAATGAAGAAGTTAGGTCCTTGGGAATTTGACCCAAAATTAGGGTTTCACTCAAAATGACCTATAATATTTTGAAATGAATGATGACCTTCCAAGTTTGAAATTAATTTTAGATGAACATGAACGTTGTTAATATGGTTCTTAAGAACATTTTTGACCTTGGGGTTATCTTCATTTGACCAACATATCAAAAGTTGTGTCTCAGTGAATCTCAGTTTTGTTAGATGACTTGTCTGGTCAACTTCTCAAGGCCAAACTTCAAATCTTGATGAATGAATGATTGAGGATACTCACATAGGCTCATATATACCTAAAATAATGAATTAAAAAACTTCCCTTGATTAAATTTGATCATAGGTCGAGGTTGCTTCATGAGCAAGGCATAGTCAATGCATAGTTGAATTAGGGTTTCCTTGGGAAACAATCCTCAAGCCCTTTGGTTTATCTTGATCAAATTGGAACATTGAGATGCTTGGGAGAAATATGTGATGATTAAGAGCTTTGTGGACCATTGTCATGCTTTTTCTCATCTTCATCTAGCCATTTCATTGAGCTTAAGAGCCTCCTAGGAGCAGGGGATCTCATGATTACTTGAGCTTCAAAACAAAAAAAGTTAGTGACATATTTTTGTGATTTTGGTTAATAAACAAAATAAGAAAAGCAATAATATACAATTCAAGCATGCTTGGTGGTCTCAAACCAACTCACACAAGTCCTAACCCTAGGGTTAAGGAGCCACACATGCTATGATCCTTGAGGTAAATGCATTGAGCAATGATATGATGCCATGAGGGATCTTAGGGTCAAAATTAGGGTCTTACAGATGCCCCTATTTAAGGTCATTCTAGCCGGAGATATGAAGGTTAAAATCTTTGTCTCGACGAGGTAGAATGGGCTTAAATAATAACAAAGAGACGAATTTTGGTCCCTAAGAGACCTCATGATGCAGATGTATGCATGCAAAAGTTAATACTCTGTGGGGAAATATGGCCACAAAGAAAAGAGAAATTAGAGAAAGACCGAAAGTCCATAGGAGTAATACATTCACTAAGGAGACAGAGACTCTAGGGAGAAAATAGGGAAAAAATGCGTGAGTAGGTCACGACTTGGAAACTTGCAGGGAGACACGAGGGGATTCCGTGAAAATAAATTGATGGAAAGACTCGAGCTGACGCAAAGATGCATGTATTGGGGAATATGCCAATACAACAAACTATCCACAAAGGATACTTTGGATAAAAATCCGGACTCAGACGGTGTTGTCCACAAAGGACTCGGCTGAGGAAGAAAACAACGAGATATTACCATCATCTGGGTAATAAAATCAAAAAGAGATATGTTATAAAACACCGGTTACTGGGTGAGAGAACAACATGCTCAGGGAGAAAGGATATCTAAGACCGGTATAAGGGTGAGAGATATCAATCATCCGAAACATCTGAGGAGGACCTGAAAGGCATATCTCAACTCAGGAAAATCTGACTCCACAGGGGACAAAAAGTCATAATAGGGAGCAGAAGGAAGGAACACCAGGGATACCGGTTACTGGGCATATAATAGGTGACCAACCAGTCGTGAATTGGGAACATATCCAAGACACTCATCATCTGAAAGGGAGGGCTGAAAAAGCAAACTCAATTTACAGGATGGACATTCGATTCCACAAGAAAAAACGAATCTTACTCAACTGGGGAAGAAAAAGACTTCGACTGAAGAGCGCATGAGATACATTATCTATTACCGTCATAACATAGATAACATACTCGCATGGAAGATTATCCACAACCGGTTACTGGGTTAATAAAGGATAAATCGACCAAAAAGAAAGGACATTGGGATACCGACTATTGGGTATAAAATGATGACCCATCAAAGGGAGAGACAATCATTACAAAACAAGGGTAAATGAAAGATGACTCGGGGGGGATAAATTGCTTGACAAAAGCAATTATCCAAGAAATATATCACCGGTTACTGGGTGGTATACTAAAAAAGGAAGGAATATCAATACCAAATATTGGATAAAGATAACCAACAAAGAGGGGATTACATCTACCGATTACTGGGTAGAAAACCACAGAAATAGGACTTACAACTACCGGTTACTGGGTAGAAGGCCACAAAAATTCACTGGAGAAAAAGATAAACAATTAATGGTTGTTGAGCAATTGAACAACTAAACCACAGGGAACATATAGGGAAATAATAAGAAAGGAGTCAATCTAGGAACAAACTAGAAAGACAAAATCAAACAAGACTCAACCCAATGAGGATATAACTCAGGGGAGTAATTCCCTCCATATACACAACTGGGGAGGAAACTGAAACAAAAATCATCCACGAGGACATAAATCAGTGGGGAATATAAAAGGAAAGATAGACACTTTCTGCTTATAGGGCTGACTCTATATGGAGAGATCAGACACCAACATCTGCTTGGGGAAGAATATTTCACCAACAACAGGAGATAACAAGCAAAGATATATGGTGAAGAATGCAACATGAATATCTGAATGCTATGATTATGCATGTATATGCGTGTTTTATGTATGATTAATGCTGACAGACAGACATATCTAACACAAACAAGTTTGAGAATAAATGGACAGACATCCGGTATAACATCTCAAAAGAGAAAGGCCGTGCCCACATGAGAAATCAACTATGGTGGGAAGCACCAAGTACCAGAATACACTAGTCACCGCTGGGGACAAAGACCACTGCTGGGGATAAGCAAAGGTCACAACTATCAATCGCTGAGGATAGGCAAAGTCTCAGCTGGGGAATATGTAGAGATATCGATAGGATTCGTCATAGAAGAACTCTAATGGGGATCTTATCAGGGGAAGATGTGAGACTCTGTGGGGAAGAACCACCAACCAGGTATGTGCTGTTGAACATACATAAGATCCAACGTAGAGGAAACTCTACTGGGAGCTCAACACGGATAAGATCTGTCGTAGAAGAAACTCTATTGGGGAACTTAACAAGGAATGATATGAAACTTTGTGGGGAAGAAACCGCCAAACAGAAGTTCCAACAATCAAAACAACTTCCTCTCATCTACTGGAGAGACATCTCTGCTGAGAGAGAACCAATTACTCCGCTGGGGAAGGACACAACATCTTCCCCAACAGCTCAACTTAGAGGAAACTTTCCAATAAGGAGAGGAAAACAAATTACCAAGCTTTGATCAGGCAAATCCTTTGGGGAAATACTGTAGGCGACCATACTAGGGATAGTCTGCTATGAGCAACCCTATTGGGGATGAGTTGTAAGCCAACCTACTTGGGATAACTACAGGTATCTCCGGAGGAACTGTCCTCGCTAAGAGGATCGGAAATGAATCCTTCGTCAACACGTGCTGTGCTAGGGATGAAAAGGGGAACAAACCCTTCACCAACTGCTCTAGACAACTACTGCTGAGGAGATATCTGAAAGATAGCTTTGCAGGGAACATATGTTTACTCCTACTGAGGATTTCTATTCATGTTGGGAATTTCTGCTCACTGGGGAAAGACAAACTTCCTCAGGAATAGATAGCATATCAACTTTTATCAATCTATAAGGGATTTTAGGTCAGTCCACACAAGGGATGACAACCATATATTTGATAAAACACAAATGCTAGTTCCTGATATAGAGGTGTATACATCTCTAAAAGATTGAGGCCAGAACACCAGACTCTCAAGTGATCTGATAATATTTAATTCTTTCTGCGCTCGCTGGGGGGACAACCTGAAAGATGATGAAGAGGATACAAACATGCCAGAATGTGAACAAAGGCCTTACCCTTCTGGAGATCATACTATCCTTGGGAGAGCATTAAAGATATTCCATTTATCCTTTCAGTCACTGTGAATGTTCACTTTGTCTAAAAATAGTTTATAAAAACTTTATTCGTTTAAAACAATGATATTTATAAATTAAAACATGCAAACATTTGTTAAACAGGAACAAATAAGAGTGCAAAAAAATTGGATAAAGGCTCAAATTTATTTGATAGAATGGTAGTCCGCAAATGGCGAGACTCCATGGATATTTACAAATTTGAAATTGGTGATATATATTGGAAAAGGGCTACATTGAACATAATGACCATTTCTCCACCAACTTTGAATCCAATGTATTTGAAGCTTCAGTTGACGATGACTGAGCGAGAATCTTTGACAGGTGACAGCTTGTAGAACAAAGTCTTGTCAGGATGCAGTTACTTGCCAAATCCCTAATTTTTTCCTAGATTTCCCTAGGGTGGGGTACTTAATCTAGCGGGATATATATATATATATATATATATATATATATATATATATATATATATATATATATATTCATTTTTTATGTATCTAACTTTTGCCTGGACCGCCCTTTCGGGTTTTTGATCCACCGAGACGCTCATTTTTGCCTAAGTCGCCCTTTCGGGTTTTCAACTTAGCGAGCTATTCTATTTTTATTTTTAGGCGAAGTATTTCTTGACTGCATCTGAATTCACAGGACGAGTGAAATCCTCCCCATCCATAGTCGTAAGTATCAAAGCACCGCCTGAAAAGGCTCTCTTGACAACATATGGACCTTCATAGTTCGGAGTCCACTTGCCCCTGGAATCGGGTGCGAATGACAAAACTTTCTTGAGCACGAGGTCACCTTCTCGGAACATACGAGGCTTGACCTTCTTATCAAAGGCTTTCTTCATCCTTTGCTGATACAACTGACCATGACACACGGCATTTAATCTCTTCTCTTCAATTAAATTCAGTTGGTCATAACGACTCTAAATCCATTCGGCCTCAGTCAACTTGGCTTCCATCAAGACTCTCATTGATGGGATCTCAACCTCCACGAGGAGCACAACCTCCATGCCATATACGAGAGAGAAAGGGGTTTCCCCTGTTGAAGTGCGGACAGATGTACGATAGCCATGCAAGGAAAATGGCAGCATCTCATGCCAATCTTTGTACGTAACAACCATCTTCTGGATAATCTTCTTGATATTCTTATTAGTAGCTTCAACAGCCCCATTCATCTTGGGTCTATAAGGAAAAGAATTATGATGTGCAATCTTGAACTCACTACACAGCTCTTTCATCATCTTGTTGTTCAAGTTAGATCCATTATCATTAATGATCTTGTCTGGCACACCATATCGACATATAAGCTGGTTCTTGATAAACTTCACAAGCACCTGCCTGGTCACATTCGCATACGATGCCGCTTCAACCTACTTGGTGAAGTAATCAATAGCTAGGAGAAGAAAACAGTGACAGTTTGACGCCTTAGGCTCTATCATGCCAATCATGTCAATTCCCCACATGGAGAAAGACCATGGTGAGGAAATAACATTCATAAGTGTCGGGGGAATATGAATCTTATCCGCATAAATCTGACACTTGTGGCATTTCTTCATATATTTGCAGCAGTCAGACTCCATTGTCAGCCAATAGTAGCTTGCTCTCAACATCTTCTTTGCCATGGCATGTCCGATGGAATGAGTACCAAATGATCCCTCATGGACTTCAGTCATTAACAGGTCTACTTCGTGTCTATCCACGCATCTGAGCAGAACCATGTCAAAATTTCTCTTATAAAGCATATCATCATTGAGGTAGAAACTGTTGGATAATCTCCTTAAAGTCTTCTTATCTTTAACAGATGCCTCAGGCGGTTAAGTTTGACTTTGGATAAAGCACTTGATATCATAATACCATGGCTTATCATCTTTCACTTCTTCAATTGCAAATACATGAGCTTGTCTATCCAAGCGCATCACGGTGATATTGGCATTCCAATATTTCACCACAATCATTGAAGCAAGCGTAGCAAGAGCATCTGCCATCCGATTTTCATCTTGAGGAATATGATGGAAGTGAATCTTAGTAAAGAAAGTTGAAATCCTCCTCGCATAATCTTTGTATGGGATGAGGCCAGGCTGATTTGTTTCCAATTCACCCTTAATCTGATTAACAACAAGGGCCGAATCGCCATAAACATCAAGATGTTTGATCCTAAGATCAATACATTCTTCCAAACCCATAATACAGGCCTCATACTCCGCCATATTATTCGTGCATTTGAAAGTTAGCCTTGCTGTAAAAGGAAAATTTGTGCCTTGAGGAGTAATAATCACTGCCCCAATACCATTTCCATACTGATTAACAACGCCATCGAACACCATGCCCCATCGGGAACTAGGCTATAGCCCTTCATCGAGCGTAGGCTCATCGCAATCTTTCATCTTTAAATACAGAATCTCCTCATATGGGAAGTCGTACTGAACAGACTGATAATCCTCAATTGGTTGATGTGCCAAGTGGTCAGGCAAGATACTACCTTTAATAGCTTTCTGAGCTCGATACTCAATATCATACTCAGACAACAACATCTGCCAATGGGAAATCCTCCCAGTTAAAGCAGGCTTCTCAAATATGTACTTGATTGGATCCATTTTGGATATCAACCAAGTCGTATGATTTAACATATACTGGCGTAAACGCTTAGCGGCCCAAGCCAAAGCACAACGTGTCTTCTCAAGCATTGAGTATCGAGACTCACAATCAGTGAACTTCTTACTCAAGTAGTATATTGCATATTCTTTTTTCCCTGATTCATCTTGCTGACCCAGTACACAACCCATGGAGCCATCCAGCACAATCAAGTACATAATCAATGGTCTTCCTTCAACAGGTGTAGACAGGATCGGAGGCTCAGACAAATACTCTTTGACATTATCAAAGGCCTTTTGGCAATCCTCGGTCCAATCATGACGCTGATGTTTCCGGAGGAGCTTGAATATAGGCGCACATGTGGCAGTCATGTGGGATATAAATTTCGAAATGTAATTCAAGCGGCCAAGAAAACCTCGGACCTGCTTCTCAGTTTTGGGCGCATGCATCTCTTGTATTGCTTTGACCTTGGCAGGATCAACTTCAATACCTCTTTCACTGACAATAAATCCCAACAACTTGCCGGAACGGACTCCAAATGTACACTTGTTCGAATTCAGGCGGAGTTTGTACATCCTCAAACGCTGGAAAAGCTTCAACAAGTGCTCTACATGTTCAACTTCCGTTTTCGATTTTGCAATGATATCATCAACATACACCTCGATCTCCTTGTGCATCATATCATGAAACAAGGTAGTCATAGCACGTTGATACGTGGCTCCGACATTCTTCAAACCGAAGGGCATCACTCGATAACAGAATTTTCCCCAAGGTGTGATGAATGTTGTCTTCTTCTTATCCTCGGGTGCCATCTTAATCTGATTATAACCGGAAAATCCGTCCATAAAGGAAAAGACATTGAATTTAGTTGTATTATCTACCAATATATCAATGTGTGGTAGAGGAAAATCATCTTTCGGACTAGCTTTATTCAAGTCTCGATAGTCCACACACATTCGGAATTTTCCATCTTTCTTAGGCACAGGCACAATATTGGCCACCCATTGAGGATATGTAGAAGTCACCAGAAACCCCGCATCAATTTGCTTCTGAACTTCTTCTTTAATCTTCACTGCCATATCAGGATGAGTTCTTCTGAGCTTCTGCTTCACAGGCACGCACTCAGGCTTCAAAGACAAGAAATGTTGCACAATAGCAGTATCTAGACCAGGCATGTCTTCGTACGACCAGGCAAAAACGTCGACAGAATCTCGTATCAACTTAATCAACCCCTTCTTCACAGACTCTTCAAGGAGTGCCCCAATCTTCACCTCACGAACACAGTCTTCAAACCCCAAGTTGACTGTTTCCAGATTCTCAAGATGCGACTGAATGATCTTCTCCTCGTGCTTAAGCAGACGGGTAATCTCATCCGGAATCTCTTCAACATGATCTTCTTTGGCCTCAAATACAGGGAATTCAAAGTTGGGAAATGGTGTTGGATCATTATGTTCAATAGGTTTGATCAACCTGCATAATGATTTTGAGTATAAAAGAGATTTCAGAATTCAAACAAGGCAAATCATTATGCAGATGAAAAGATTGATTTTATTCTCTTTTTAGGGTTTTTTGGTGATCGCCAATTTCATGCAAAAAGCAAAAAGGAAAAAAAACATTTAACATGTAATTTTTGAATGAATATCATTGTATTAATCAAAATGTGCCAACAATGTCATCACTTCTCCTTTTGGCATGGGAGAAAGGGTTTCGAACAAAATGAACATATTACGTGGACTTATGGATAACTGTTGGAACATCAACAGTGACCCAATTATTGCAGATTCCACCAGGGATGACAAAGTTTCCAAGGTCTTCCTCTTCATCATCTTCCAATATGGCAGTAGCCTCTTGATCTTCGACAGTGTGGATGAAACCACCACTCTGGAACAACCCACACTCATTGGAAACACCTGAAGAATACCCTATGCCAACTCGGGATTTATTATCTTCCAATCTGATCATTTGTCCTAAACCAGTAGTTGCACCATGCTCAATGGCCAACTTAGCATCATTGTAGGAATCAAATGAAGAAAGTCCTTTCCTTGAAGGCTCAGCAATAGACAAGGCTTGGAACGGAGTCCCAACCTCATCCTCAGCATCAATATAGGAAAAGGAAGATAAATGGCTAACGAAGAGAGCCTTCTCTCCCCTTATCAGCACCAACTTCTTGTTTTTAACAAACTTCAATTTCTGGTGTAGGTTGGATGTCACGATGCATGCCTCGTGAATCCATGGTCTGCCAAGCAAACAGATGTCTGATGGATGGATGTCCATGACCTGGAAAGTGATCTTGAAATCACTAGGTCCAATCTTGATCAGGAGTTCTACTTCAGCGATCACAGTTTTCCTTGATCCATCAAAAGCTTTCACAAGCACTCCAATATGTCTCATGGGAGGCCCTTGGTACGAAAGTTTGGCCAGAGTGGATTTTGGCAACACATTAGGTGATGACCCTGTATCTACCAACACATTAGACAAGGCATCATCCTTGCAATTCATTGAAATGTGTAGATCCAAATTGTGGTCTTTTCCCTCCTCAGGAAGATCAGCATCACAGAAGCTCAAATTGTTACAAGCAGTTATGTTTGCAAAAATGCTATCAAACTGTTCAATTGTGACATCGTGGTCCACGTATGCCACATCCAACACCCTCTGGAAAGCCTCGTGGTGTGGCTCAGAATTCATCAACAACGATAACACAGATATCTTTGATGGAGTTTGTAGAAGCTGATCAACAACATTGTATTCACTCCTCTTGATGAGCCTCATCGTCTCATCACAGTCCTCTTTCAAAATGCCATGCTGGCCAACCAGGACAGGAGTGTCTTTAACAACAGTAGGGTCAACACCCTTCAAAACAGGAGTAGAAGAAGAAGTCCCCACCGGACTGACAAGATTAACCACATCAGTTCTTCTCACGACATCTTCGTGGGGTTTCGGCGGAGCCGAGAAAACACGACCACTACGGGTCACACCCCTGAAGTCATAAATGCTCACTAAGGAAGTTGAGGGCAACGACACCTCCTTTCCATCTTCTAGCATAACTGTGTTGTATCTGTAAGGAATAGCTTTATCTGAAGAATACGGGACCGGACCCGCTGGCTTTATTACAAGAGATGATGACACTTTCTTCTTACTTCTGTCAAATCTGACGATAATAGGCTCTGATATTCTGAAAACAGGGGAAATAACATCCACTTCGTCCTCATTGCGATTCTGAAGTATCTCTATCATTCCCTGATCCAGCATCTCTTGAATGTCCTTCCTTACTTGTCGACATCCTCTTTCATTGATAGTGCACACCTGGAACCTATCATGGTCATGCTCATAGTGACTGTATCCACACAACAGTCTATGCATCTCGACCAAAGATTGCCTGATATCACTGACATACAGGACTTTGTATTTTCCAGGGCAACCCTGGACCATATTTACAACAGCTTTCCCATGCTCGGGCAATGGGTTCTTCTTGACATTAGGACCTACGTCCTCGAAAAACAAAATCCCACTTCTCACAAGGTCTTGCACCTTGGTCTTCAAGGGATAGCAATTCTCCACATCATGTCTGGGGGCACTAGAGTAATATATACAGTGTAATTCAGGCTTATACCACCACTGAGGGTTGGTAGGTACAGCAGGAGGGTCTCGTGGAGTAATCAGCTTTCTATCGATCAGAGAAGGATAGAGTTCAGCATATGACATCGGAATCGGATCAAAAGTGACCCTCTTCCTCTCGTAGTTGCTGGTGCTGGTGTTATTGTTGTTTTGAGGTTGGTAGCCTGTTGTTGTGGACGATGTTGTTGTTGGTATTGTTGATGTTGTTGTTGTTGATGATGATGAGCTTCTCGAAAAGCAGGTGCTATATGACCCACCTTGTGTTGGTTAACGGAAGGGCGCACGTTCTTCCTCTTCACAGAGGGTCTTCTTTTGACATGGGAAGACAAGACATGTTCCTCTCCCTCCTTCTTCTTCGTAAAGCTTCCATATCTCTTTCCTGAAGAGCCTTCATCTCTAGTCAAACGTCCCTCGAGGACCCCTTCTTCTAGCCTCATTCCCATATTTACCATTTCGGTGAAGTCCGAGGGAGCACTATCAATCATTCTTTCATAATAGAAAGAACTCAAAGTCTTCAAAAAGATCTTTGTCATTTCTTTCTCTTCAAGGGGTGGCACAATCTGAGCTGCCAACTCACGCCATCTCTGGGCGTACTCTTTAAAAGTCTCTTTCTCTTTCTGGGACATTGCCCTCAGTTGGTCCCTATCAGGAGTCATATCCATATTGTATTTGTATTGCTTGACGATAGCTTCGCCAAGATCGTTGAAGGAGCGGATGTTCGAACTCTCCAAAGCCATGTACCACCGGAGAGCAGCACCAGCAGGTTGTCCTGGAAGTAGTGGATAAGAAGTTAATCATTATCTGTTTGCATTGACATCTTGCGAGCATGCATCACAAGATGGCTGAGAGGGCATGTGTTTCCCTTGTATTTCTCAAAGTCAGGTACTTTGAACTTTACAGGGATCTTTACGTTGGGCACAAGGCACAACTCAGCAACACTCTTACCAAAGAGGTCCTTACCCCTCAGAGTCTTCAGTTCCTTGCGCAACTCAAGGAATTGGTCTTTCATTTCACCCATCTTTTCGTAAACGTCTGGGCCCTCAGATGGCTCAGAATGATAGATGGTGTTTTTAACTCTAGGTAAAGTACGCACAACGGGAGGTGGCACATAAAGGACCGGGCTAGATGCCGGCAGAGAAGCGAGAGTTGGAGCAAAACCCTCGGGCACAAAGTTGGTGGGCATTCCCCAAGGGAACCCGACTGGCATAGTACGCGCAAAATGATCTGTTGCAGCAGGCACAATTGAGGAGGCTACCTCGGATATAACAGTCCTCGCGAGAGGAGTTACAGGTGTCAGCGACGATTGGCTCTGGGCAGCCAGCACTGACTCCATCATGGCAGTCAACCTAGCTACTTCCTCTTTTAGTTCCCGGTTCTCTTGCTCTAGATGCTCCATGATCTTCGGTAGATTGGCTCTTGTGTTATACCGGTGCGTCGACTTGTCTTCAAAATAAATGAAGAGCAAAGAGTTAGACCACTGATCAAAGCTGAACGAAACCTACTTATGCATATGATGCATGCAATGTTTGTGCAGATAATTTGTTTTTATTTAGAGGAACTTTATAGAGATCTATTTGCAAATATTTGGAATTTTTTTACACCAAAGAAGTAGTACAGTTTTGGTAACCAAATACAATACAAGAGGAAAGGAGAATAAACATCCTATGGAGCCCTAGAAACAATCGTCCAAAGCTCTCAAGATCGGAAGATAAGCTGCACGAAGCCTCTTCACTTCTCTCTCATAAGCTGCTTCCATATTTGCCTTCTCCTTGACGAGTCGATCATACTTCCTCTTCCAAATTTGGATGACTGAGGAGGAAGAGAAGTAACCACATCATCAGGCTCATCAATAACCTGATGCTCTAGAAACTCTATCACTGCATCTCTATCTCTGAGTTGCTGAAGTAGTTCCTCTCGCTCACGAACCCAAGCACGCGAACGGTCTTCGTCTCTCAACTCCTCTACTCCTTGGTTAGGGAGGGTTGAAGGCCCAACCATAACCATAGGGGTAGGTCTCGGATAATCATATGGCATGCGGTGCTCAGAAGATCTCCTCCTCACCCAAGCGGTGTAGGGTTCCAAAGAAATACAATTCTTCGGACCAAGCTCTTTCCTTCCCTTCCTATGAACCTTGCGCCAGGCGCGAACCATCATGCCCTTCAAGTTTTGGGGATCTTTACCCTCTTTAAAGAACACACCTTCCAACAGAATGTTGTTGGGTTTATCCTTTAAGGGGAACCCAAGCTGACGGCGAGCCAAAACAGGGTTTTAGTTAATTCCACCACATGTACCAAAAAGAGGCACATTGAAGAATTCACCACAAGAGTCAATAATTTGGACACCATCATACACACGGTTATACCAATAGATATCATCATTAGTGAGAGACATAAGTCTCGTAGACCACCGTAGACATCCTTTGTTCTCCTTGAAGGCGAGCGTCTGAGGCAAGTGAGAAATAAACCACTTGTACAACAGAGGAAGACATCACACAATGGATCCACCACCCTTTACATTCCTCATATGCAAAGAGAAATAAGTGTCACCCAATAGAGTCGGAACGAGATTAAGAGTAGAGAAAATCCTAATAACGTTCACATCCACGAAGTTGTCAATGTTGGGGAATAACACTAGCCCATAGATGAGAAGTGCAAATATGGCTTCAAAGGCGTCCTTACTCATGGCCTTCCCAAACAAAGTAGCTTGGGCGATGAGCAAATCAGATGGGAGACCTTGAATTCACCTTTGGTAGTCTTATGAGCACCAATATCAGATATATCTATGTGAAGCAGGTCAGTAATCTCTTGGGAAGAAGGAACCCTCTCCAAGCCACTGAACGACAACTGATCCAGAATAGGTATACCCACTAGAAAGGCATACTCCTCAAGCGTAGGCAAAAGCTAGAAATCCGGAAAAGTGAAGCAACGGTACAGAGGATCATAGAACTGCACCAACACACTCATCAGACCTTCATCCACTTGAGTAGAAAGAATAGACAGAAGCTTCCCATGGCGAGCTTTGAACTCCAAGGGATCTAATACATAAGATGTCAAACTCCTTAACTCTTTCAAGTCGGGTTGTCTGAAACTGTACTTCTTCGCATTCCTTCTTTGCTTATCCATGTCTGAAAATTTGCAAATAGATCTCTTAAGTTCCTTGAAAATTTTCATTGTTGATGATATGGATGTGAATGAATGCATGAATGCATGGATGCAACAATCACACTCAAGGATCAAGAAAGTCACACCACACAAAGGTCACGGCATGGCTCAAGTCATCCTCAATATCAATAATCCATTTTGGTGGATTATGGTTTACACCTTATCAACACCCAAGTTCCATTGATATTGAGGATATACAAGAACGGATCAACCGCGAATCAAGGGTTCGTTGTAAGTCACGAGCATGGAGTCTCGGTTAAGAACCACCCAAAGAGAGTGTGTTATGGTTAAAGCTGACGATCGTGTTCTAAAAGAGGTCCCCATAGTGATCATCTCATCTTTCAGATATTATCGGATAAAATGACTACTCGTATTCCAAAAATATTCTCAAGAGAGACTCTTATGAGTGTAGTATCGCGTAACAATCGTATCAAATCTTACACTTGAACGACCTTCGCACTACGTCCTGAAATAGGCCAAGATGGGCTAGGTAGTCTAAGGTCCTTGGCTTCTAAGGTTTATATTGGAAAGAGTAATGCCTAACCACCACTACTCGTGTGACATTATTGATCCCAACAAGACCTCCACCAAGTGAATGGGCTTGCAAGTCAACTTGCTAAGGAATAACTCCACACAAGTCAACAAGACTATGCCACTCTCCTATCATAAGTGGACTCTAGTTCGGGTATAGAACTTATCTCACAAGAAACCACCAATCATACAAGCAATTGATATATCAAGCAATTCATACATTACAAGCAATACAGTCATCCCAAATTTGCACAAAAATATGTCACAAATATAAACATACAATAAAATAAAGGCAAAAAGTAGGCTAAACCCACTAGGAAGAATTCTTCCCCAGCAGAGTCGCCACTTTTCTGTAGTGGGATATTCGTTACCTTTAGATTTATTGACTAAATCAAAAGTAAACATACAATTCGAGTCGCCACCGCACTTTTATTTATCCAAAGGAAAGGTTAAAAAGCGAACAAAAACCAAGTAAGAAGTTTATCAAATCAAAAACTAATAAAAATGTCAGAGATCTAGGTAAGGGGGTTGGTTATTAAATGGGAAGGTTTTAAGCACCCAAAACTTCCTTAGTACTCTAAGGGAGCCCTTTTTCCAAATGTGTGTTGTAGGTTGGTATTTGTGAAAATATTTGTGCAAACAAGATTGGAGGGATGAGAAGAGAATATACATTATATTTACAATTTTGTTGTTTGAATGGATAAACCCATTGCCTATGTACCATCACAAAGGTAGGATCAAAACCTCGTAGTTCGGGGTAAAAATCTCAAAGATGGGTGAATTAATTTGATCAAAAGCCTTAAGGTCTTTTGTTATCAAAGGGAGAAAACTCAACCTAAACCAACAATCCACCATGTGAGGAGAGCTTCAACATATTAGTGAGGGGTTAACCCTATAATAAGTATGGAAGACTTATAGTCTAATCACTAAGGATAAGGTGAGGTTTACATCAACCACTATGATAACTCAAACCTATGGCTAATGCTTATGAAAAAAAAGTTTTAACAAAGGTGGCCATTGGAACCACAAAAACAACTTGAAGTGAGTGGTATCTACAAGTTAGGAGTATTTACAAAAAATGAGGTCAAAGTTGACTTAAGGTTTATTCACAATGAGTATTAATGAAAAGATTCTGAAAAGTCAAAGGCATAAGGCCTAGGTTTCTAGTTTGAAAATAATGTCAAAGTTTGCACAAAATGAGTTTGGCTTGGGTTAGAATGGAGAGAAGAAGAAAAGGGCTAGTCCTAAAGCATACAAAGATAAGAGAAGAGATAAAACCCTTGGAGTTCATTTTCTTGAGATCATAAAGATGATTCAAGATGCTCCTTTCCTTTGGACTTAGCAATCACTCAAGCAATCAAACAAATATTATATTCAAGCTCCTAGGATCTCCATTTGGCTTGTCTCTCTTAACTTTGATACTCATGACAATAGTTCTTATTGCTATCTCAAGATGGAATCCCTATCACACAAAAGCAAACATCAAAAATTTCACAACACAATAACAGGAATCGACAAAGAATGAGTTTAGATTAGGGGTCCTTTGAAGTCAACTTTAAGATTTAGAATTCTAAAGGCATGAGGCCTAGTTGCTCTTGAACTCCTTTAAGCATAGGTAAGGTCCTAATTCTAAGTCCTTTCTCCTTTTTGCATTGGGTTCACACAAACAAAGACAAAACAAACACAAAGCACAATATATTTATATACAATAGTGAGCTCAAATGAGCAAAAGGAAAATGACATAAACATAAAATATGAGCTCAAGTGAGCAAAGTAAAATGGCAATATGAATAAATGAGCAAGAAATAAAGTGCATTAAAGTAAATTGCAAGAAATTAAATGCTTGAATTAAAGTTTGTAGTTAATGGTTAATGTTAGTGTGTCATGAGACAATTAGAGCTATGTTAAGCAATCGTAAGTAGACTAATGTAGTAGTCACACCTATCTGAGACTGGTCAATAAACTATAGGCAAATAAACATAAGTTAGAGATCATGACTAGTAAGCCAAGCTCCTACAACTTGCCATGCCAAAAGAAAAGAAGAAAGGCCTTGTATGGACTTTAGGTTTTTTTCTTGACCAAGAAGCAACCTATCTTGGACACAAAGAAACTCACTTGATCTTTGATCAAGTTGAGATTGATTTGGATCAAAGAAGGTGAAGCCTCTCATATGTCAAGACCAACCACAAATCATTAACTCATTGGCCAAAATAAAAAGAAGAAGATGAAGATGAAATGAAATGGATGAAAGGAGAATTCAAATGACATATCAAAACACAATGATCAAATGGGAATCAAATCATCATCAACCAATGTAAAACAGAAGACAAATGAAGATTAGAAGTCAACAAGTCAAATATATTTTTTTGGTATTTTTAGAATTAAAATAAATGCAAAATTAAAATGGACAAAATAGGGTCAAACCTCAAATTCAATTCAAATCAACTTCAACAAGTCCAATTGAATCATCATAGGTCTAACATGGTCAAACAAGGTTTGACAAATTTTCTCAACAATTTTTGAAAACAGAAACTATTTTAAAATAATTAAAAACAAAGAAAAATAACCTAACTGAATTATAACCTCAAATAAATCTCAAATCAATTAAGAAAATGATGAGATCATTCTTCATTGACTTATCATGACCCATATGTGTTAAGAAAATATTTTTGGAATTTTCAGATATCAAAAAGTATTTAAAATGAATTAAAAACTATTAAAAACAAAATAATTCACAAAAAATATTAAATGAAGTCACAAAAATAATTAAAAATCAAATTATGAAACTAGATTTTTCAAGAAAATTTTTCCATTGGTCTCATATTTTTGTGACTTCAAATAAAATAGTTATGAATTTTTGAAACTAAAAGGAATTAAAAGAAAATAAAATAGAAAATAGAAAATTTGAAAAATCAGGAGCGCTTGGATCTAATTCATTAAATGACGTGGCTCATCCGAGGACTCAGAGGTGCGTTCCCACCATGGTCTTAAGTCAAACGCATCACACATGCATTTAAAACAAATAAATAAAACGCATGGCCACAATTAGATCATTTGAATGGGATCCTAGGACTCAGATGCATCCACGTGGGTATGGTGGTGGAAACCGCCATCTTCTCCGGCCAGAGAACAAACTTCGGCCACCACGCGTAGGTTTTTGCATCTCAATGAAAATAAACACGCATGGTAACAAAATGAAGCTGGGGTGATGTACATCACCCCTGTAACCTTGGATTTTCCTCAAAGTCTTTATTGAATGAGAAATTTGAGCTTGAAAATCAAGGTATGCAAACTGAAATGGTTCAAATCATGAAATCAAGACCACCACTGGCTTGCCTCTTGCTCGAGGACTTCAGAAAACAGTTCAAACACAAGCAATCCACATTGGATAGCAAGCTTTATATCAAAACAATTCGGTGTTATACCTTTGAAGTGCAGCTTTAATCAGCACGATCTGCTCAAGTTCTTGCTTCTAATCTGATCAGGAGATGATGAGGATACAAGGCTAAGGAATTAAGACTTGAAGATCAACTGATTGTTTTGAAATTCAAGCTTGAAATTGAGAAATGAAAAGTGAAATTCTTTTGAGTGAGGTTAGGTTTTGAATCCAGCAGAGTTTCAGATCACCTTAAGGTTCCATTTTGAATGAGCAAGGGCATGTATTTATAGCTAAGCTGAAGGCAATACAATGAAATGCTCGTGTGCATGATCTTTGGGTCCTCCATGCATAGGCTTGTACAGGCGCATGTGAGGCCCAAAATTGATTGAAATGGCAAGCTGAGATCATTTATAGATGGTTTGGAGAGGCAATTGGCCTAGTGTTAGCTTGTGCATGAAGTTACAAAGTGAATTGCATAATTGGACATAAACCTTCACCTCTTCGAAAGTCCCACATGGAAACTCCAAACATGGTGGTGTGATTAATGGTTGGAAAGCTCTTGACATAAGGAACAAAATCTATGTTTGGAAAAAATCCATTTGGAGTTTGGAAATTTATGAAATATGGTCTTGAAGTTTGAGGTACAAAACATGTCTAGGTTTCCTTTGAAATTTTTTCCCAAATGTGATCAACTTCAAGCCCTTCTGTTCCAGTGATGCAAGCCTCAAATGGAAAAATCTTCAACATAAAAGTTGTATAGCATTTCAATATGATCAATTTGAACTTAAATTTTGCATCATTTGGATTTTTAATAAGAATGGTATGGGCACTTGAAGTTGGACATTTTTCAAATTCAATGGTTTTGGTCCAAAGTGACCTATAATGTTTTGTATTATCACATCTGTTTATTATAGGATTATGAAATTTTGTCCAACATAACATTTCAAGTAGACATCTTAATCTTTCCAATGCAATTGGTCTCACCTCAAAATCATGAAAAATGAAGAATTTAGGTCCTTGGGAAGTTGACCTAAAATTAGGGTTTCAGTCAAAATGACCTATAATCGTTTGTATTGAATGGTGACCTTCCAAGTTTCAAATGAATTTTTTATTAACATGAAAGTTGTTCATATGGTTCTTAAGAATAGTTTTTCTCTTTGGGTCATATTTATTTGACTAACATATCAAAAGTAGTGTCTCAGTGAATCTCAGTTTGGTTAGATGACTTGACTGGTCAACTTCTCAAGGCCAAACTTCAAATCTTGATGAATGAATGATTGAGGATACTCACATAAGCTCATATATGCATAAAATATTGAATGAAAGAACCTCCCTTTATTGAATTTGATCATAGGTTGAGGTTGCTTCATGAGCAAGGCACAATCAATGCATAGTTGAATTAGGGTTTTCTTGGGAAACAATCCCCAAGCCCTTTGGTTTATCTTGATAAAATTGTCACATTAAGATGCTTGGGAGACATATATGATGATTAAGAGCTTTGTGGACCATTGTCATGCTTTTTCTCATCTTCATCTAGCCATTTGATTGAGTTTAGGAGCCTCCTAGGAGCAGTGGATCTCATGATTACTTGAGCTTCAAAAAAAAAGTTAGTGACATCTTTTTGTGCTTTTGGTTAGTAAACAAAATAAGAAAAGCAATAATATACAATACAAGCATTCTTGGTGGTCTCAAACCAACTCACACAAGTTCCAACCCTAGGGTTAAGGAGCCACACATGCTATGATCCTTGAGGCAAATGCATTGAGCAATGATATGATGCCATGAGGGATCTTAGGGTCAAAATTAGGGTCTTACACCAACCATTACTCACATTAATTTTTTGGACTTACCATTGGTGAGTTTCGAAGATCTCTTCATTTATGTGCATTTTGGCATTTCATGATGTAACTTGGTATACAAGCTGATTCCACTTCATGTCCACGTCCAAATCCATTCCTAATGAACTCAACATGGTTTTGCACCCATCATTGGGCCTCACATGGGCCTGTACAGGCCCATGCATATCCAATTTCAAATGCCACGCACACGAGGGAAGCATGATACATAGCCAATTTCAGCTATAAATAAACACTCTTTCTCATTCATTCATCAACCTTTTGGAGATCTGAAACGCTGCAGTATTGAAACCATAGCCATACCAAAGGAATTTTCCAGAAATGTTTCTCACTTTCAAGCTTGAAATTCAACATCATTAGTTGATTTTCAAAGCTCAATTCCTTAGCCTATCATCTCCACTGCATCCTTAGCGCAAAGATGAGCCAAGATCTTGAAGGTTTCGTGGCTTAAAGAGCTTCAATTTAGAGGTATACCTTCAAACTTTTTGGATCTAGAACTTGCAATTCAATGTAGTATTCTCTTGTTTGTGTGGTTTTCTGAAGTCCTCACAGTTGAGGCAAGCCAATGGTGGTTTCAATTTTCCATTTCGTGCACTTTCAGTTTGAACACCATGATCTTCCACTTCACATTTCTCTCAATATAGGAAGAGTGAGGAAGATCCATGGATACAGTGGTGATCTCCATCACACGAGCTTCAATTCCATGTCCTCATCTTCCATTTTTGTTAAAAAAAAATTCTCTGCAACTGGTGGCCGGAGGTTATTGTTCCACCGGAGAAGATGGTGGTTTCCACCACCATCAGCACGTGTACACATCCATAGCCTTTGGATTTGGTTCTCACGTTTTAATCGTGTGCATCCATTATGTGTACTTCATTTAATTAATTATGCCACGCGGTTGACATGGTTGCACGCTGCGCCCTCATATCTGAGCCATTAATCCATGCCACGTCAATTAATGAATCTCATCCAGTGGCTGCGCATTTTTCCATTTATTTCTATTTTCTTTTATTTTCAGTTAATTCCTTTTATTTTCAAAAATTCATAAAAAATTTATTTGAAGTCGTAAAAATATGAGACCAATGCCAAAAAAATTCTTGAAAAATCTAATTTCATATTTTGATTTTTAATTATTTTTGTGACTTCATTTAATATTTTTGTGAATTATTTGGTTTTTAATAGTTTTAATTCATTTTAAAATACTTTATGACTTTTGAAAAATCCAAAAATATTTCCCTAACACCCATGGATCATGATAAGTCAATGAAAAATAGTCTCATCAATTTCTTATTTAATTTGAGATTTATTTGAGATTTTAGTTCATATTGTGTTATTTTTTAGTGTTTTTAATTGTTTTTAAATACTTTCTGATTTCCAAAATTGTTGCGAAAATTAGTCAATGCTTGTTTGACCATGTTAGACCAATGAGAATTTAATTGGACTTGTTGAAGTTGATTTGAATTGAATTTGAGGTTTGACCTTATTTGTTTATTTTATATTCGCATTTTACTTTAATTCAAAAAAATACCAAAAAGTTATTGTTGACTTGTTGATTTGTAATCCTCATTTCTTTTCTGTTTGACATTGATTGATGATGACTTGATTCACATTTGATCAATTGGATTTGGTTGTGTTCTTCTTTTTCCATCCCTTTCATCTTCATCCATTTCTTTCCATCAGTGGCCAATGAGTTAAGTTCTTATGGTTGGTCTTGACAAATGAGAGGTTTAACCTTCTTTGATCCAAACCAAACTCAACTTGATCCATGACCAAGTGAGTTGTTTTGTGTCCAAGATAGGTTGCTTCTTGGTCAAGCAAATAACCTAAAGACAATACAAGGCCCTTCCCTTTTGTTTTTACATTGCAAGTTTGTGGAGCTTAGCTTACTAGTCATGATCTCTAACTTGTGTTCTTTGCTTATATCTTTATTGACCGGCCTCAGATAGGTGTGACTACTACAATATTCCACTTACGATTGCTTAACATAGCACTACATTGTCTTATGACAAGCTAACATAACCTCCACTAATTACTAACTTTAATTTGAGCATTTAATTTCTTGCCATTTACTTTTCATGCCATTTATTTCTTGCTCATTATTCATATTGATTTTCCCTTTGCTCACTTGAGCACATATTCTATGTTTATATCATTTTTCTTTTGCTCATTTGAGCTCATTATTGTATATAAATACATTGCTATCTTATTTTGTTTTGTGTTTGTTTGATTTGAACCTATTGCAAAAGGAGAAAGGACTTAGAATTAGGACCTCCTGATTGAGGGCTGGTGACTCATGGCTTCCCCTATAGCGGCCGCCATGTGCAACGCCATGTGTGTAATTTCGCCGAAAAACCCTAATTTTAGGTCTTTTTTCTTCGTTTCTTTCAAAAGAGTCCGAAAGTGCTAAATATCTGAAAACAAGAGAAAAGAGAGCATAATACAAATAAAATGATGATAAAGTCCTAATAAACATGTGAAATCCGAGTCAAAAATACATTGTAATTCGGTGTGATCAAGTTCTCGCACACTTAAACCTTTGCTTGTCCTCAAGCAAAACTCTTTATAGTTTATGCAAGAAAATCAGTATCAACTAGAGTTAATTCGAGGAAAAAAGACTTATGAGTTCTTTCAAGGAATGTATCGATAGGTACTAGCGAATCGAACTAAGGGTATTGTAGTGACACTTCCCGCAATTGCGGTCGTAGGCTTTGTTCATATACAAATCAATCCACATCACCCCACCATACCTTAGCCTTCTTTTTGTTTTCCTAAAGTCCTTTTCATTCAAGTGCAATCACATTAAGCCCGTTATTTGTACATACTCATAGTAAAGTGACCGGTTAGTGATTATGATCTTAAGCATGGGGCTCTGGTACATAAGTTGGTGTAGCCCTTTTATTTAACCTAATTTGCATTCATGGGGGATTGGATCGTAATCCACCCTACCAAGTTCAGCATCAGATACCTCTGAACCAACCAGCAAATAGGCTTATTATTTTATTTTTCTAAGCATGGGGCTCTGGTACATAAGTTGGTGTAACCCCTTTATTCAACCCAATTTGCAGTTGTGGGGGATTGGATTGTGATCCATCCTACCAAGTTCAGCGCCAGATACCTCTGAACCAACAAAAAAATAGGCTTATTATTTTTTATTTTTTATTTTTCTCCTGTATGTTCCTCATATGCTTGAATTAAAAGTTAGTAATTAATGGTTAGTATTAGTGTGCCATAAGGAAATTTAGCGCTATGTTAAGCAATCGTAAGTGGACTAATGTAGTAGTCACACCTATCTGAGGTCGGTCAATAAAACTATAGGCAACAAACACAAGTTAGACACCATGACTAGTAAGCCAAGCTCCTACTACTTGCCATGCCAAAAGAAAAGAAGAATGATCTTGTATGGATTTAGGTTTTTTGCTTGACCAAGAAGCAACCTATCCTTAATGCAAAGCAATTCACTTGATCTTTGATCAAGATGAATTTGATTTGAATCAAGGAAGGTTAAGCCCCTCATATGTCAAGGCTAACCACCAATCTTTAACTCATTGATCAAAAAGAAAAAGAAGAAAAAGAAGAAGAAATGGAATGTACATAATTGAAATTCAAATAATATAACCAACACACATTGATCAAACATGAATGGAATCAAACTCAATCAATGGTAAACAGAAGTGAGATGAAGCTTAGAAGTCAAGAAACAATAAAATATTTTTGGTATTTTTTGGAATTAAAATAATACTTGAATTAAAATAAACAAATAAAGGTCAAACTTCAAATCCAATTCAAATCAACTTGGAAAAGTCCAATAGGATCATCATAAGTTCAACATGGTCAAACAAGGTTTGACAAAAAATTTCATCATTTTTTGAAACCAAAAACTAATTTTAAATCATTAAAAATGAAGAAAAATAACATAATTGAATTAAAATCTCAAATAAATCTCAAATCAATTAAGAAATTGATGAGAATATTTTTCATAGATTCATCATCATTCAAAGATGTTAAGAAAATATTTTTGGCATTTTTGAATATTGGAAACTATTTTAAATGAATTAAAAATAACCAGAAAAGAAATAATTCACAAAAAATATTAAATGGAACCATAAAAAATATTAAAAATCATTTTTAGAAATTAGAATTTAAAAGGAAAATTTTGAAATTGGTCCCATATTTTTATGATTAAAAATGAAGTTATGAAGTTTTGAAATAAAATGGAATTAAAGAAAATAAAATGAAATTCAAAAATTAGGAAAAAAACAAGGAGCGTCTGATCTTGATTCATTAATTGACGTGGCGCATCAAGTGGATGGGAGACGCGCACACATGGTGTACTTGAGTCAACAGCATCACACATGGCATTAAAATAGGTCAATCAAATGAAGCGCTGAGATTAGATCCTAGGGGCCAGATCCAAGGGCCATGAACTCGTCCACGTGGGGACGGTGGTGGAAACCACCGTCTTCTCCGGCGAGACTCACAGTTCTGGCCAAAATTTGCATGTTTCAAAACCTTCACCAAAATGCACGATCTATATATCTTCAGAAAGTTGGGGTGATGTACATCAACCCTGTACCCTTGGTTCCCACTCAAGATCTCTATAGAGAGAGAAATCTGAGATGGAAATTTGTGGTGTTCCAACTGAACTTACTCAATTCATGAAATTAAAAGCTCAAATTAATTTCCTCTCACATGAGGACTTCAGAGGTACCAAGCAATGCAAGAAATGATCAATATCCAATGAGTTTCGAATGTAAACAGTTTGAGGGAAAACCTTTGAAAAACAGCTTTACAATGCCTGATATACTCCAATTCTTTGATGCAGTGTGTTTTTGAGGTAGCAAGGAAGCAAGGTTTAGGAATTGAAGTTCAAAGATCAACCAATGAAGTTGAAAATTGAACTTGAAAATTGAAATAGAAAACTCAGAATTCGTTTTAATGGAGGTTGGGATTTCACTTGTGCAGCAGTTCAGGCGCCTTGAGGTTGGATTTTGAAGTGAATGCAACACTCTATTTATAGGCAAGGATGATGCAAAGCATGAAGGAACTCGTGTGAATGTGAATTGGGTCTTCCATGCATGGGCCTGTACAGGCGCATGGGAGGCCCAAATGCAATTACAAATGCAAGCTGAGATGCAACTGAGGTGTTTTGGACGTGCAGATTTCATGGTACAAGCTTGTGCATGGAAATTCAACATGTTATGCGTAATTGGGAACAAAACTTCTCCTCTTCGAAAACACCATTTGCCAAATTGAAACATAGGCATGTGGGTAAATTTCTGAAAACAGGCCATGAAGTTCAATGTACAAAGCATGTATATGGAAATTTTGCCAAAATTGACCAACTTCAAGCCCTTCTGTTTCAATGATCCAAGTCTCAAATGAAAAAACCTTCAACATAAAACTTGTATATCTTTTCAATATAATAATTTTGGATTTAAATTTTGTATAATTTGGATTTTGTATGAGAAAGTTATGGGCACTTGAAGTTGGACTTTTTCACATTTCAATGACTTTGGTCCAAGTGACCTATAATGTTTTGTATTATAACATGTATTTATTTTAGGATTATGAAATTTTGTCCAACATAACAATTCATGTAGACATCTTAAAATTTCCAACGCACTTGGTCCCACCTCAAAATCATGAAAAATGAAGGAGTTAGGTCCTTAGGAAGTTGACCCAAAATTAGGGTTTCAGTCAAAATGATCTATAATGTTTTGAACTGAATGATGACCTTCCAAGTTTCAAATGGATTTTTGATGAAGATGAAAGTTGTTCATATGGTTCTTAAGAACATATTTTCTCTTGGGGTCGTCCTCATTTGACAAACACATCAAAAGTTAGGTCTCAGTGGATTTCAAAATAGTCAGATGAATTAACTGATCAACTTCTCAAGTCCAAACATCAAATCTTGATGAATTAATGATTGAGGGAACTCATATAAACTCAAATATGCATAAAATGATGAATGAAAGAACTTCCCTTTACTATATTTGATCATGGGTTGAGGTTGCTTCATGAGCAAGGCACAGTTGATGCATGGTTGAATTAGGGTTTCCATGGGAAACAATCCTTAAGCCCTTTGGTTTATCTTGATAAAATTGGAAAATTGAGATACTTGGGAGGAATATATGATAATGGAGAGCTTTGGGAACCATTGTAATACTTGCTTTCACTTTCATCTCGCCACATCAATGAGCATAGGGGCCTCCTAGGAGCCTTGGATCACATGATTGCTCAAGCTTTAAAACAAAACAAGTTAGTGACATATTTTTGTGCTTTTGGTTAGTAAACAACATAAGAAAAGCAATAATATAAAATTCAATCATGCTTGGTAGTCTCAAACCAACTCACACAAGTCCCGACCCTAGGGTTAAGGAGCCAAGATGCTATGATCCTTGAGGCAAATGCAATGTGCAATGATATGATGCCATGAGGGATCTTATGGTCAAAATTGGGGTCTTATAGATGCCCCTATTTAAGGTCATTCTAGTCGGAGATATGAATGTTAAAATCTTCCTCTCGACGAGGTAGAATGGGCTTAAATAATAACAAAGAGACGAATTTTGGTCCCAAAGAGACCTCATGATGCAAATGTATGTATGCAAAAGTAAAATACTCTGTGGGGATATGTGTCCACAAAGGAAAATGAAATCAGGAGAAGCTGAAAATCCATAGGAGTAATACACTCGTAAATGGGACAGAGACTATGGGGACTTTACTGGGGAATAAAGGGGATAAAATGCGTGAGCAGGTCACGACTCAGAACTTGCTGAGAGACACGAATGGATTCCATGAAAATAAATCAATGGAAAGACTCGATCTGACGCAAAGATGTATGTATTAGGGACTATGCCAATACAAGAAACTATCCACAAAGGATACTTCGGATAAAAATCCGGACTCGGATGGGGAAAATCCGCAAAGGACTCAGGCGGGGATATCCATAAAGGACTCAGTTGAGGAAGAATCAAATGAGGTATTACGGGTTACTGGGTAATAAGCTCAAAGAGACATGTGATCAAAACACCGGTATAAGGGTGAGAGAACAACACGCTCGGGGAGAATGAACATCTAAGACCGGTATAGGGTGAGAGATATCAATCATCCAAACATTTGAGGAAGACCTAAAAAGGTATATTTCAACTCAGGAAATCTGACTCCATATGGGACAAAAAGGTCATAATAGGGAGCAGAAGGAAGGAACACCAGGGATACCGGTTACTGGGCATATAATAGGTGACTAACTAGGCGTGAATTGGGGAATATTTCCAAGACATTCATCATCCGAAAGGAGGGCTGAAAAAGCCAACTTGGTTACAGGATGGACATTCGATCCTACAAGGAAATACGAATCTTACTCAACTAGGGAAGAAAAAGACTTCGACCGAAGAGCGCATGAGATATATTATCTATTACCGTCAGAACGTAGATAACATACTCACATGGAAGATTATCCACAACCGGTTACTGGGTTAATAAAGGATGAATCGACCAAAAAGAATGGACATTAGGATACCGACTACTGGGTATAGAATGATGACCAATCAAAGGGGGGAAAACAATCATTACCAAACAAGGGTAAATGAAAGATGACTCGCTGGGGATACATTGACAAAAGCAACGATCCGGGTGATATATCACCAGCTACTGGGTGATATACTCAAATAGGTGAAGGAATATCAATACCGAATATAGGATAAAGATAACCAACAAAAAGGGGATTACATCTACCGGTTACTGAGTAGAAAACCACAGAAGAGGATAACCGTCATCGGTTAGGATGAACGACAAGCAAGGCTTAACTCTGCAAGGGGATAAAGTGGGGTTTGCAACTACTGGTTACTGGGTAGAAAACCACAAAGATAGGACTTACAACTACCGGTTACTGGGTAGAAGGCCAAAACATCCGCTGGGGGAGGGAATGAACAATTACTTTTTTACTGAGCAATTGATCACCTGAACCACATGGGAGTGCAGGGGAAAACAACAAGAGTAGTCAATCTAGGAACAAACTAGAGAGACGCAATGAGACAAGACTCAACCCAATGAGGATATATCTCCGGGGAGTAATTCCGTCCCAATACATGTTTTGGGAGGAAACTGAAACAATAACCATCCACGAGGACATAACTCAGTGGGGATGTGGAAGAAAGGATAGACACTTTCTGCCTATGGGGCTGACTCTATATGGGGAGGTCAGACACAAACATCTGCTTGGGGAAATATGTATCACCAAATAGCAGGAGATAACAAATAAAGATATATGGCAAAGAATGCAACATGAATATTTGAATGTTGTAATTATGCATGTATATGCGTGGTTTATTAATGATTAATGCTGACAAACAAACATATTTAACACAAACAGGTCCAAGAATCAATGGACAGACATCTGATACTACATCTCAAAAGAGAAAGCCAGGCCCACAGGAGAAATCCAATCTGGTGGGGGGCAACAAAATACCAGAAAACACCGATCTCTGGAGGTGATAAGGACCAATGTTGAGGATCCAACAGAGTCGTTGCTGGGAACAAACACTACTGCTAGGGGAACAAGCAGAGGATCAACAGGGGATCAGAGACCGCTGTCAGGAATGAGCGAGGGATCACAATCACCAAAGTTGGGGATCTTCCAACAGTACGCAGAGGCATTGATAAGGTCAGTCAGAGAAGAACTCTACTGGGGATCTTATCAGGGGATGGTGTGGAATTCTGTGGGGAATAACCACCAAACAGAAGTACATCAAACAACATTCACTTCTAACCACAGAAGGAATGTCCCTGCTGTGGAGAAGGAGAACTAGTCATTCCACTGGGGAAGAAGACAACACGGATAAGATCCTCCGTAGAAGTAACTCTACTGGGGAAAAACCAAAGGAAGATAAGAAACTCTGCGGGGAATAACCATCGAACAAAAGTTCTAATAACCATCACAATTCTTCATACTGCTGGAGAAACAATCTCTGCCGAGGAGAAGAGAAACACCGTTCTACTAGAAGGAAACTATCCGAGAAGGAGGAAGTAACAACAAACAGACTCCGATCAGGCAACTCCACTAGGGAAACAACTACTGATGACTGAACCGGGAATAACCTGTAGGCGCTCAGCTGGAGATAACCTGCTAGTGACCAAAATGGGGGAGTCTAATGTGAGCAACCTTGTCGAGGATGAACGGTAAGCAAACCTCTTTGATATCAATGTATGGGAATCCACTGGGGATAAGTTACAAGATAGCATGTCAATTTATCAATCTATAAGGGAATTTAGGTCAATCCACACAAGGGATGACAACCATATGATTGATAAAACACAAATGCTAGAACTGAACCCACTGGGGAGCTAGAAGACCGAGACCAAACTCCAGGGATTTTGGTGGTGTATCACCTATCTCTGCGCTTACTGAGGAGACAACTTGAAAGATGATGTAGAGGATACAAAAAATGCTAGGAATATGAACAAATGTCTTACCCTTTTGGAGATCATACTATCCTTGGGAGAGCACTGAGGACATTCCATTTATCCTTTCAGTCATTGTGAATGTTCACTTTGTTTAAAAACAATTTATAAAAACTTTACTCATTTAAAACAGTGATATTTATCAATTAAAACATGCAAACGTTTGTAAACAGAAATAAATAAGAGTGCAAAGAATTGGATAAAGGCTCAAATTTATTTGATGGAATGGTAGCCTGCAAATGACAAGACTCCATGGATCTTTATAAATTTGAAATTGGTGATATATATTGGAAAAAGGCTACATTGAACATAATGACCATTTTTCCACCAACTCTGAATCCAATGTATTTGAAGCTTCAATTGACGATGACTGAGCGAGAATCTTTGACAGAAGATGGCTTGAAACAACAAAGTCTTGTCAGGATGCAGTTACTTGCCAAATCCCTAATTTTTACCTAGATTTCCCCAGGGTGAGGTACTCAATCTAGCGGGATATATATTCTTTTTTTTTTGTCTCTAACTTTTTCCTGGATCACCCTTTCGGGTTTTCAATCCACCAAGACGCTCATTTTTGCCTGAGCTGCCCTTTCGGGTTTTCAACATAGCGAGCTATTCTGTTTTTTATTTTAGGCAAAGTATTTCTTGACTGCATCTGAATTCACAGGACGAGTGAAATCCTCCCCATCCATAGTTGTAAGTATCAAAGCACCGTTTGAAAAGGCTCTCTTAACAACATATGGACCTTCATAGGTTGGAGTCCACTTGCCCCTGGAATTGGGCGCGAAAGACAAAACTTTCTTGAGCACAAGGTCACCTTCTCGGAACACACGAGGCTTGACCTTCTTATCAAAGGCCTTCTTCATCCTTTGCTGATATAACTGACCATGGCACATGGCAGTTAATCTCTTCTCTTCTATCAAATTCAGTTGGTCATAACGACTCTGAACCCATTCAGCCTCAGTCAACTTGGCCTCCATCAAGACTCTCATTGATGGGATCTCAACCTCCACGGGGAGCACAACCTCCATGCCATATACAAGGGAGAAAGGGGTTGCCCCTGTTGAAGTGCGGACAGATGTACGATAACCATGCAAAGCAAATGGCAGCATCTCATGCCAATTTTTGTACGTAACAACCATCTTCTGGATAATCTTATTGATGTTCTTATTAGCGGCTTCAACAGCCCCATTCATCTTGGGTCTATAAGGAGAATAATTATGGTGTGCAATCTTGAACTCGCTACACAACTCTTTCATCATCTTTTTGTTCAAGTTAGATCCATTATCAGTAATGATCTTGTCTGGCACACCATAACGGCATATGAGTTGATTCTTGACAAACTTCACAACCACCTCCCTGGTCACATTTGCATATGATGCCGCTTCAACCCACTTGGTGAAGTAATCAATTGCTACGAGAATGAACCTATGACAGTTGGATGCCTTTGGCTCTATAATGCCAATCATGTCAATTCCCCACATAGACAAAGGCCAAGGTGATGAAATCATATTTAGAAGTGTCGGGGGGATATGAATCTTATCCGCATAAATCTGACACTTGTGGCATTTCTTCACATATTTGCAGCAGTCGGACTCCATTGTCAGCCAATAGTAGCCTCCTCTCAACATCTTCTTTGCCATGGCATGTCCATTGGAATGAGTACCAAATGAACCCTCATGGACTTCAGTCAACAACAGGTCTGCTTCGTGTCTATCCACGCATCTGAGCAGAACCATGTCAAAATTCCTCTTATAAAGTACACCGCCATCGAGGTAGAAACTGCCAGATAATCTCCTCAAAGTCTTCTTATCTTTAACAGATGCCCCAGGTGGGTATATCTGACTCTGAAGAAAACATTTGATGTCATAATACCATGGCTTATCATCTTTCACTTCTTCTACTACAAATACATGAGTTGGTCTATCCAAGCGCATCACAATGATATTGGGGACTTCATTCCAGAACTTCACCACAATCATTGAAGCAACCGTAGCAAGAGCATCTGCCATCTAATTCTCATCTCGACGAATATGATGGAAGTCAACCTCAGTAAAGAAAGTTGAAACCCTCCTCGCATAATCTCTGTATGGGATGAGGCCAGGCTGATTCGTCTCCCATTCACGCTTAATCTGATTAACAACAAGGGCCGAATCACCATAAACATCAAGATGCTTGATTCTAAGATCAATACACTCTTCCAATCCCATAATACAGGCCTCATATTCCGCCATGTTATTCATGCATTTGAAAGTAAGCCTTGCTGTAAAAGGAAAATGTGTGCCCTGAGGAGTAATAATCACTGCCACAATACCATTTCCATATTGATTTCAGCACCATCAAACACCATGCTCTATCGGGAACCAGGCTCTAGCCCTTCATCGAGCGTAGGCTCATCACAATCTTTCATTTTCAAATACAGAATCTCCTCATCAGGGAAGTCGTACTGAACAGACTGATAATCCTCAATTTGTTGATGTGCCAAGTGGTCAGCCAAGATACTACCTTTAATAGCTTTCTGAGCTCGATACTCAATATCATACTCAGACAACAGCATCTGGCAACGGGCAATCCTCCCTGTTAAAGTAGGCTTCTCAAAGATATACTTAATTGGATCCATTTTGGATATCAACCAAGTCGTATGATTCAACATATACTGGCGTAAGCGCTTAGCAGCCCAAGCCAAAGCACATCATGTTTTCTCAAGCATTGAGTATCGAGACTCACAATCAGTGAACTTCTTACTCAGATAATAGATGGCATATTCTTTCTTCCCTGATTCATGTTGCTGACCTAGGACACTACCCATAGAGTCTTCAAGAACTGTCGAGTACATAATTAAGGGTTTCCCTTCCACAGGCGGAGACAGAATCAAAGGCTCGGACAGATATTCTTTAATACTGTCAAAGACCTTCTGGAAATCCTCGGTCCAATCATGACGCTGATCTTTTCGGAGGAGCTAGAATATTGGCGCATATGTGGCAGTCATGCGGGATATAAATCTGGAAATATAATTCAAGCGGCCAAGAAAACCTCGGACTTGCTTCTTAGTTTTGGGCACATGCATCTCTTGTATTGCTTTGACCTTGGCAGGATCAACTTCAATATCCCTTTCACTGACAATAAAGCCCAATAACTTGCCGGAACGGACTCCAAATGTACACTTGTTAGGATTCAGACGGAGTTTGGACTTCCTCAATCGCTGAAAAAGCTTCAATAAGTGCTCTACATGTTCAACTTCCGTTCTCGACTTCGCAATCATATCATCGACATATACCTCGATCTCCTTGTGCATCATATCATGAAACAAGTTAGTCATAGCGCATTGATACGTGGCTCCGGCGTTCTTCAAACCGAAGGGCATCACTCGATAATAGAATGTTCCCCAAGGTGTGATGAATGTTGTCATCTCCATATCCTTGGGTGCCATTTTGATCTGATTATATCCGTAAAATCCGTCCATAAATGAGAAGACATTGAATTTAGCTGTATTATCTACCAACATATCAATATGTGGTAAAGGAAAATCATCTTTCGGTCTAGCTTTATTCAAGTCTCTATAGTCCACACACATCCGAACTTTTCCATCTTTCTTAGGCACGGGCACAATATTGGACACCCATTGAGGATATGTAGAAATCACCAGAAACCCCGCATCAATTTACTTATGAACTTCTTCTTTAATCTTCACTGCCATATCAGGATGAGTTCTTCTGAGCTTCTGCTTCACAAGCACACAGTCAGGCTTCAAAGGCAGAAAATGTTGCACGATATCAGTATCCAGACCAGGCATGTCTTCATATGACAAGGAAAAGACGTCGACATATTCTCGTAGCAACTCAATCAACCCGTTCTTCACAGACTCTTCTAGGAGTGCCCTAATCTTCACTTCTCAAACACAATCCTCAGACCCCAAGTTGCCTGTTGCTAGATTCTCAAGATGTGGCTGAATGATCTTCTCTTAATGCTCAAGCAGACGGGTGATCTCGTCAGGAATCTCTTCAACATCATCTTCTTCGGCCTCAAATACAGGGAACTCAAAGTTAGGATATGGTGTTGGATCATTATGTTCAATGGGTTTGATCAACCTGCATAATGATTTTGGATATAAAAGAGATTTTAGAATTTAAACAAGGAAAATCATTATGCAGATGAAAAGATTGATTTTATTCTCTTTTTAGGGTTTTTTGTGATCACCAATTTCATGCAAAAAAGGAAAAAGTGAAAATAATTTGGAAAAACAAACATTTAACATGTAATTATTGAATGAATATCATTGTATTTATGTGCCAACAATGTCATCACTTCTCCTTTTGGCATGGGAGAAGGGTTTTTTAAACAAAAATGAACATTACGTGGACTTATGGACAATTGTTGGAACATCAACAGTGACCCAATTATTGCAGACTCCTCCAGGGATGACAAAATTGCCAGAATCTTCCTCTGCATCATCTTCCACTATAGCAACAGCCTCCTGGTCTTCGACCGTGTGGATGAAACCACCACTCTGAAACAGATCGTGCTTGTTGAATGTGCTTGAAGAGTATCATATGCCAGCCCGGGATTTATTGTCTTCCAACTTGATCATTTGTCCTAAACCAGTAGTTGTGCCATGCTCAATGGCCAACTTCGCATCATTGTAGGACGCAAATGAATAAGTTCCTTTTTTAGAAGGCTCAGCAATAGACAAGGCTTGGAATGGAGTTCCAACCTCATCCTCAGCATCAATGTAAGAAAAGGACAACAAATGGATTACCAAGAGAGCCTTCTCTCCCCCTATCACCACCAACTTTTTGTTCTTCACGAACTTCAACTTTTGGTGTAGGGTGGATGTCACGGCGCCTGCCTCGTGAATCCATGGTCGGCCTAACAAACAGATATATGATGGGTGGATATCCATGACCTGAAAAGTGATCTGGAAATCAATAGGTCCTATCTTGATTGGGAGCTCAACCTTGCCAATCACAGTCTTTCGGGATCCATCAAAATCTTTGACAACCACTCCACTCTGCCTCATGGGAGGCCCCTGGTATGAAAGTTTGGCCAGAGTGGATTTTGGCAACACATTCAGCAATGATCCTGTGTCTACCAGCACGTTAGACAAGGCATCATCCTTGCAGTTCATAGAGATGTGAAGTGCCAAATTGTGGTATTTTCCCTCCTCGGCAAGATTAGCATCGCAGAAGCTCAAATTGTTACAAGCAGTAATGTTTGCAACAATGTTTGCAACAATGTTATCAAATTGTTCTATGGTGACGTTGTGATCTACGTACGCCACGTCCAACACCTTCTGCAAAGCTTCTCGGTCTGGTTCGGAGTTCATCAACAAAGACAACACTAGTATCTTAGAAGGCGTTTGTAGCAGCTAATCTACAACATTATATTCACTCCTCTTAATGAGCCTCAGCATCTCATCACAATCCTCTCTCAACAGGCCATTCTGGCCAGCAGGTCAGAGGAGCTGTAGCAGTCACGGCAGGTCTATCAACAGCAAGTGCCGGATTCGGAGAAGAAGAGGAATTTCCCACAGGACGGGCAACACTATCAATAGCATCAGCTCTTTTGGTGTCAACCTGGAGTTTCGGCGGCGCCGAGAAAACACGACCACTGCGGGTCAAACCACTGACATTAGCAATATGTGTAATAGAGGTGGAGGGTAGATGCACCTCCTTCCCATCTTCTAATGCAACAACGTTATATCGATAGGGAACAACCTTGTCGGAAGAGTAGGGAACAGGGCCAACTGGCTTAATAATGAGAGTAGGAGAGGCCTTCTGCTTGCTGCTATCGTATCTGACAACAATAGGCTCGAGCAATCTGAAACAGGGGATATAACATTAACTTCATCCTCATCACGATTCTGAAGTATCTCGATCACACCTTGATCCATCATTTCTTGGATGTCTTTCCTGACTTGACGACATCCTCTCTCATTGATAGTGCATACACGACATCTATCATGGTCATGCTCGTAATGACTGTATCCACATAACAGTCTATGCATCTCGACCAGAGATTGTCAGATATGGCTGGCATATCTTACCTTGTACTTTCCAGGGCAACCCTGAACCATATTAACAACAGATTTCCCATGCTCGGGCAATGGGTTCTTCTTCACATTAGGACCTACGTCCTCAAAAAACAGAATACCGCTTCTAACAAGGTCTTGAACCTTGATCTTGAGAGGGTAACAGTTCTCCACATCATGTCCGGGAGCACCGGAATGATAAACACATCGAAGCTCGGGCTTATACCACCACTGAGGGTTGGTTAGTATAGCAGGTGGGTCACGTAGAGTAATCAATTTCCTTTCAATCAATGAAGGATATAGCTCTACATAAGTCATTGGAATAGGATCAAAAGCGACCCTCTTCCTATCATAGCTAGTTCTGGTTTGATTGTTGTTTCAAGGCTGGTAGGCCTGCTGTTGAGGACGTTGTTGTTGCTGCTGATACTGTTGATGTTGTTGTTGTTGGGTCTGATGCTGATAATGTTGATTCTCTCTGAAAGCAGGTGCTACATGAGCCACCCGGTGCTGATTACTGGCTGGGTGCACAGTCTTCCTCTTCACAGAGGGTCTTCTTGATTTAACATGGGAGAGCACAACATGCGCCTCTCCATCTTTCTTCTTAGCAAACGCCCCATAACGTTTGGCAGAAGAGCCTTCTTCTCTGGTCAAGCGCCCTTCCCTGACTCCTTCTTCTAAACGCATCCCCATGTTCACCATCTCGGTGAAATCAGAAGGAGCGCTAGCAATCATCCGCTCGTAGTAGAAAGAGCTTAAAGTCTTGAGAAAGATCTTCGTCATTTCTTTCTCTTCGAGCGGGGGCACGATTTGTGCAGCCAATTCACACCACCTTTAGGCGTACTCCTTAAATGTTTCTTTCTTCTTCTAGGACATAACCCTCAGTTGGTCCCTATCGGGAGCCATATGAACGTTGTACTTATACTACTTGACGAAGGCTTCGCCAAGGTCGTTGAAGGAGCGGATGTTCGTACTATCCAGGCCCATGTACCATCTCAAAGCGGCATCGGACAGGCTATCCTGGAAGTAGTGGATGAGGAGTTGATGGTTGTTGGTCTGAGTCGACATATTGCGTGCATACATCACAAGATGGCTGAGCGGGCAAGTGTTTCCTTTGTACTTTTCAAAGTCAGGCACTTTGAATTTGATAGGAATCTTGACATTAGGCACGAGGCATAGCTCAGCAGCAGATTTGCCGAAGAGGTCCTTCCCTTTGAGAGTTTTAAGTTCCTTGCGCAGCTCAAGGAATTGATCATTCATAATGTCCATTTTCTCGTACACGTCTGGGCCCTCAGATGGCTCAGAGTGATAAATGGTGTCATCTACTCTCGGCAAAGTATGCATGACTGGAGGTGGAACAGCAAGGACCGGGCTAGATGCCGGAAGAGAAGCAAATGTAGGGGCAGGACCTGTCGCATTACGCGAAAAACCGGCGGGAAACGAAGAACAACAGAGCCGCCACCGTGCGTTATTTATCCCAAAAGAGGGAAAGGAAACGCTCAGAGTAAACCTGGGAAAGGAAAGGTCTCGCGACCAAAGAGATTGGGATCGGGAGTCGGTTATGCGAAGGGAAGGTATTAGCACCCCTACGCATCCGTCGTACTCGACGGGATCCACGCACAATAGGTAGGAAAATGGTTGCTAAAAAAACGCTGCTCACACACACACACACACTGGCTGAAAGAGACACAAGAAAACAAACAAGACTGAAACTGACTCGGCAGGATACCGCATCCTGGGCCTACTTAGTCTATCAGGCATAGACATCAGAGTCGAAGTAGTTCGGACTGGGGAAACGACACATGCTCGCTAGGATATCGCATCCTATGCATACGTATCTCCTTGGACGAAGGAGAATCAGAGCATTCGTAGCTCGGCTGACACGCACACAAACAAAACACTGGCAAAGGCAAACGTGGAGCCCGACTGCCAATCACTGGACTTACATCAGCATCCCAACCAAAACACACCCACACTGGAACCCGAATGCCACTCGATGGACTTACATCAGCTTCCAAGCACACAACAACACAACAAGTTAATAGGGAGTCGGGGACTCGAGCCTATAACTGTCAAGCACACACTCAAACAAACAGACAACAAATTGCTAAGGAGTCAGGCACTCGAGCCTAGCAACTGTCAAACAACACACACAAAAAGAAAAAAGGCGCCCGGAGAGATCAGCTCATCTCCTGCCTACGTACTTCGTCTGGTATGAAGATCAGGGCGACGTAGTTCCCCTACGGAGGGATAAAGGACTAGCCTAACCAGATAACAGAGGGAGACACAACACTAGGGAGACTACAACTCGAGCCTAGATGTTGTCATGCAAAATCATCCCTAAGTTAAGGTTTCTAGCTAACTTGCGCAGGAAGCAAGCCTATCCTAAACATGACTTGCACAGGAAGCAAGCCACACACACACTTAACTTGCACAGGAAGCAAGCCAAGCAAAACCTAACTTGCACAGGAAGCAAGTCTAAACTAACCCTAACTTGCACAAGAAGCAAGTCAAACAAACATACAAGCACAGATAGCACACACTATACACAAGCAAGTGGCTCAAACAAGGGTTAGGTTTTAGTCGAGGGGTCATGTCAACCTCAACAAACAAACCTCTGGAACTGGGTAATGTTAGCTCTTAACCTTGCCATTGAGGGGCTAAGGTGAAGCTGATGAAAGGTGAGTGAAGATGAGACTTCACAGCTCTTATCCCTGGCCTGGGAGAGCTTAAGACAAGAATGTGTGGGTTCAGAAAGTGGGAACCCTTCTACACATTTAAAACTGACTCAACTGTACAATTGTACAAGATCTTGGGTTTGTATCTGCAATGCATCAACACAGTGGTGTGAGCAAGGCAGATGACACACAGAATAGCAGGGGATAGGTTGCATATCCCTTGGGTTCTGCCAATTGCCTCTTCACTTAGGAGGTCTTTGACTCTATACAAGGACAAATTAAACATACACAAACATTGCCTCTTAAGGAGGACTTCAGGCAGTTGCCTGGCCAAGTAACAGGCCAGGTCTTCCAGACTACATGAAGATTAGAAGTATACCTCAATGCAAATTGCTTATACAAGCAAAGCAAAGCAAAAGTTCACAAGGAACTGAGCAACTAAAAGCACCTGAAATAGTCAAGCAGACATTAGTATGCAACTTCAAAGCAAAAGGAAACAGACATCAACAGTTAATCATAAGCAAGTGAATGTGCAAGGCACAAGGCTCAAGGCATGTGAGCCAAGCCACCTACAAAACAAACAAGTTAAACAATGATATTCAAGCAAGCTCAATCAAAAAGAATTGGTCTCATTGGTCATTTGTTGGTCAACCTGAAAACATGAGCTCAAAGGTGAGTAACAGGACCACTAGGGCAAGCCTAGGGTAAAAAAGGAATGAAAAAGTTCAAACAGCATGTGGTAAGCATCCAAAATCATGTTCAAACAATCAAGAAACAATACCAATTGGGTTCATATTCATATCAATCACCATCATCATTTCATGAACAATTTAAGTCAAGGCATGGCATTTAGAAGCTCATAGGAGTCAACAGCAAGACTTGCATCAAAAGTAAACTCAAACATTTCCAAAAATCACCAAATAAATCATGATCAATCATAACACATAGCATGGTAAGCATGTAAAATTTCATCTCATTTGGACAAGTGGAAGGCAGTCAATGAAAATCAGAAAGTCAAAGCAATTTTGAACATGCTCAAAGAAGTCAACCAATCATGCATCAACTTGAAAAATTCATAAATCAGAGATGGCATATGATAAATGAATGGGACTAAAACCATGGCAAAGCTTAAGATGTCTAGTTATCTCATGTGAAATTTCATGTCCATCTAATAAAGTATGAGCATTTCACAAAACAAATGGGCACATGCATCACATAAGGTTAACATTTTGGTCAAACAGGGGAGAAAATCTCAAACAAATGGAAAATGCCATAAACAAATCCACAAAAAATCATATGCAAACTAGACATATTCAAGCTCAATCATACAAAAAATCAATCCATTTTGAGGTCAAGAAGTATGGTTATGAAAATCAACAAGTTGCACATCAATGGTGTGACACAAATTGTCACACCCTACTTCAGAAATTCACAACTCACAATCCAGATAAGATAAATTCACAAACTCTATATCAAAATAAACATGAATGTGTCTAGTTTGTGCTCAAAAAGTTTCAAGTCCATAGGATAAGTCATGACTATTTCACAAAGGTTTTGGTGGAATGTGCAAGAAATGGATACATGTTACAAACCAATATGCCAAATAAAATCCAATGATCACAAAATTCTGGAAAAAATATGATAAAAAAGTAGAGATCATGATGAAGATAATGCAAAAATTCCCATGAGAATTGGATTTAAAATGATGGAGATATGATTTTTGGAAGATTGGTATCAAAATGAAATAATTATTTGAAACAGAAATAAATTAATTAAAATAAAAAGGCTGGAATGGCAAAACGGTAATTATTCCGTCCCTTAAGTGAAACGCAGCGTTTCACTTAAGGGAAAGCTGCAATGCGATTGGCTCGTGGCGGATGACACAGTGACTTCATGCACAGCAAGACCAAACACGAGCAGAACGCGATTCTGGGCAATGGCTTCCTAGGGTTTTACTGTAACATTCATCAATTCAAATTTCCAGCAAGAATTTTTGTCAACCAAACTCAACAAACAACATATCAATGTGTTCCTCTTGCCTTGTACATCAATATTACAACAACTATAAACACCAATTTGAACTAACAAAGAAACAAATAAGCACAAACAAGTTTGGATGCATAACTTAAAAGTTAGATTTCTCTCAACTCAAGCAACCAATTAACACGATTCAAAGCTTAATGAAACCAGCAAACAAAGATCTATAAGAATCATGTCATAGTTTAGCAAATAATGAGATTCGAGTTTTTACTTGATTTTGAAGCAAAGATGGAACAGTGATGTATAGATGTCAAGTGCTCGAAACAGTTGCTATTTCAAGCTTCCAATGATGAATGGAGGAGGATCCTAGCTCAGCAAGGCATGAGGTGATTCAAACGCAAATCTGCCATGGATGAATGCTTGAAGAAAACAGAGCTTGCTCCTTGGTTCCAGTTGGTTTATGATGGTTGAAATCAACTCAAAATGGATGTTGAATGATGAAGCAACAATAGCCAGTTCGTGTGCTTGAAGTTTGTTGACAGATTTTTCAAAAAATGGAAGAAGATGAGAATTTGAGAGAGTGAGATTTTCTGTTGGTTATGTTGGCTGCTAGGGTTTCTTTCAGAGAGAAAATGATGAATATATATGCTGTTTAATGGTACTAATCAAGGTTAATGAAAAAGTGGAATTGGAGTTGGTAAAAAGTGTCCTTTTGCCAATTTTCAAGCAAGTTGGTAATGGGTGCATGTACTGCACGAAAATGGGCCTTGAACATGTCCAAAATATGATTTCTAGTCATTCTCAATTGGCCAAAATGATTAAAAAAGGTTATTTCAAAAAGTCAAATTTCAACCTCACTTGAAATTAATTCATGTAAGTTCAAAAATGCCATTTTGATCTATGATGTTTTGGTGAATGATGGTGACATATTTGGAAAGAGGGCATCAAATGTGACTTGTAGCAAAAAACCCCACCCAAATTGGCCAAATGGTTTGAGAGATATGGCCTTTTGAAGTTCAAAAATTTCTGAAAATGATTTGATCATAACTTGCCAACCATACATGGGAATTGAATGTTCTTGGACTTTTTGGAAATGGGAGAACAAGATCTTCAACTTTCATGTTGGGCAAAAATTCATTTGAAGCTTGTATCATGATGTAAGTTTGGGATCAAGAAGTTTCCATTTTTGGCAGGTTTCAATTACAGGTCCAGTTTCTATTTTTGGAAATTTCTGATTTGGCTTCAAATTCTTCCATGATGGTGTTTGACATGATATATGAGGCCTATTTGGACATGAATAAGCTCTCTCAAACCAAATCCCACCATCAAAACCAAAAAATCAGGCACAGTTGACCAAGTTTGACTTTTTAGGGTTTCTGACTGACTATGCATTGACTGATGACTTCTGATCATCCAATCCTTGACCAAAACACTTCAAATGGATCCCCAAGTCATGTGAACATGTTGGACCAACCCTAAGGCCTTGGCTCAATGGAATTTGTACTTGCTTGCTTGACTGACTGATCTCCTGACCAGTTTGACCTAATTCTTCTGATGACTTGCACTTGGGGCAAAGGGGACAATGCAATGTTATGCAGTGGACCATGTTATGTTATGACCTAATAATGACAATGTATGTATAATGATAGGTGCAAATTTGAGGTGCTACAGCTGCCCCTATTCAATCAGCTGGGAACCCGAATGGATGAGAGCAACGGCTGTCAGACTTTCAGGGTAAACAGGGATTGAATACCAAGAACCGTAGAAATTTGCACTCTGTCGGATATGATACAAGAAGAACCACGTCATTTACCGATGACGCCTGCAATTGACAACTTCAGAAAGGCGAAACCATTTACCGATGGTTAGAAACTGGAAACTTGATATTTACCGATATCAACTTTAGCAAGACCATTTACCGATGGCTGTTGGGAAACAACTCTGATGTAAAAGGAAGCAAGACCATTTACCGATGGTGGCTTCAAAGAAACTTGACATTTACCGATATCAACTTCAGCTCGACCATTTACCGATGGCTACTGCAACTGGGGATCTGATATTTACCGATATCGAAGAAAACGGGGCCATTTACCGATGGCGGATAAAACTGGGCATTCAATATTTACCGATATCGAAGCATACAGGGCCATTTACCGATGGCGTCTCCACTTGGGGAGGAACAAAATCTTTGTGGTGTAATCAGACAAAACGTTTACCGACGACTTCTGGGGATCTTGATTTTATTAACAAGAAGACACAGCATGACAAGACATTTACCGATGACTGGGATGAGACTCGATGTTTACCGACATCGAAAGATGATGTTTACCGACATCCAAAAAACGACCAGACATTTACCGATGACCGGGGAACACTTCACTAAGGGAAAAAACAAATATTTGCAACTGGAAACCAGATAGGACATTTACCGATGACTCTACTGGGGATCTCCAGCTGGGGATTATCAGACATTTACCGATGACTGCAGAAAAGACTCGATGTTTACCGACATCGAAAGATGATGTTTACCGACATCAAAAAAATGACCAGACATTTACCGATGACTGGGGAGAAAACCCGATGTTTACAGACACCGAAACAATGGTGTTTACCGACACCGAAAATGATGACCAGACATTCACTGATGACTGGGGAGAATACCCGATGTTTACAGACACCGAACCAATGGTGTTTACCGACACCAAAAATGATGACCAGACATTCACTGATGACTGGGGAGAATACCCGATGTTTACAGACACCGAAACAATGGTGTTTACCGACACCAAAAATGATGACCAGACATTCACTGATGACTGGGGAGAATACCCGATGTTTACAGACACCGAAACAATGGTGTTTACCGACACCAAAAATGATGACCAGACATTCACTGATGACTGGGGAGAATACCCGATGTTTACAGACACCGAAACAATGGTGTTTACCGACACCAAACAAAGAAACACACGCGAGTGCTAGTATGACACTTACCGGTATCACAAGAACGACATCTTAGATATGTCAAGGCAAGGTTGACCACTTGTTGGGGGTCTCACTGGGGAGAAACAAACTTTCTGTCACCAACGGGTGAGGTAATAAACCTCTGTGGGGATATCAATCCTGAACGCTGTCAAGAGCAACTGTAGCAGACTTGTTGTGCTGATGTTGAATGAAATGATCCGCCTCTGTCGGGGATACGGTCTGGTGAGGTTAACACGTAATGCTCCATATTGAATGGGAATGCTACGCAGTTTGAGGATGCAATGATCACTAAAATGCAAAAATGCAAAAATGATGAAAAACTCCGGCTGGGGAACCAAAACTGATCGGGTACTCCAACTCTGCGGGGAGACTCTGCAGGGAGAGCAACGACTTCTCACTCATGTTGGAGAATAGCACTGCTGCTGGGGAAAGGTAAACTCCGCTGGGGATATCCTTCAGTCCACAGATAGGATAAATGCTGGAGATAAAATTCAATGAACCTGCCTCACTCGGGGAGGAAATCGGCAAATACAGGCCTGCTGGGGATGGGCAATCCTTAGATCTGTTGGGGAATAGAAGGCACTATCCACAGACGTCTCCGCAGGGGAACATAGCTCTGATAGCTTCCAAACTTGCTTGGGGAGAATATCTGCTGAGGAAACGTCCTCACAGATGCCAACCTGAAAAACAGCACAACAAAATGCCCCCAGGGGATACATGGATAAGATACGCTCAAGTGTCCTCAACGTTCAAAATGATTTTCAAATGTTTTGTCATCCTGCAAGCTATTGTTTAGCCTTCATGTTTTTATATGCAATGCTTATCAAAAATTCGGACATTTTTGCAAACAAAGCAGTAAAAATAAAAACAAAAGAGCCATTTATCTGAACGACGACTTTTATTGATTGAAAATGTGCCTGAAAAGGCAAATACATTGGGAGGCAATTCCTAGAAAGAGGTAATTGCGCACAAAAGGAAAAATCTATCCTAATGGCAACGTGAACACGGCATCCACTATTTCCCAATTCTGTTATAACTCACAGATCATCAGTTTTCCTCCCAACTCCTTGCTTTCTGAGAAGAATGACTGGACGGATCACATCTTTCGAGATGGCAGACGACAAAACTTGATGAAGTACAGACAACTCAGACTGTAGTCTTCGCTTTAATCCCTCTTTTGGCTGGATCGCCCTTTCGGGTTTTCAATCCACCGGGATACCCATTTTTGCCTAAGCCGCCCTTGCGGGTTTTCGACTTACCGGGTGTACAAATTCTTTTCATTTTATCCCTAATTTTTGCCCGAACCTTTTCTTTCTGTTTTTTGGTTCGCCGGGATGCCCATTTTTGCCTGGACTCTTTTTTTTCTTTTTCTGCCCAGCGGGTCAATTTATGCGAAGTATTTTTTGACTACATCTGAGTTAACAGGAGACGGAAAATCTTCACCATCCATAGTTGTAAGCATCAAGGCTCCACCGGAGAATACCTTTTTCACAACATATGGACCTTCATAATTAGGAGTCCACTTGCCCCTGTTATCTGCACCGGGAGGGAAGATCCTCTTCAAAACTAGATCACCGATATGATAGCTTCGAGGATGCACTTTCTGATCAAAGGCTCGCTTCATTCTTCGCTGATACAACTGTCCATGGCATACAGCTGCTAGCCGTCTCTCCTCGATAAGGCTCAACTCGTTAAACCTTGTTCGAATCCACTCGGCTTCGTCCAGCTTGACATCCAATAAAACTCTCAGAGAAGGAATCTCCACTTCAACAGGTAGGACAGCTTCCATACCATACACAAGGGAGTAAGGGGTTGCCCCGGTCGACGTACGTACTGAGGTACGGTACCCATGCAAAGCGAAAGGCAGCACCTCATGCCAATCCTTGTACGTAACGACCATCTTCTGCACAATCTTCTTGATATTCTTATTTGCCGCTTCTACAGCACCATTCATCTTCGGTCTGTAAGGAGAAGAATTGTGATGTTCAATCTTGAAATCTTTACAAAGCTCTTTCATCATCTTGTTGTTGAGATTCGAACCATTGTCAGTGATGATTCTCTCAGGAACTCCATAACGACATATGATTTCTTTCTTGATGAACCGGGTAACCACTTGTTTGGTAACGTTAGCATAGGAAGCTGCTTCCACCCACTTGGTGAAATAGTCAATCGCAACCAAGATGAAGCGATGTCCATTCGAAGCAGTAGGCTCAATCTTTCCAATCATATCAATGCCCCACATGGCAAACGGCCAAGGCGAATTCATGACATTCAGAGGGCTTGGTGGTACATGCACCTTATCAGCATAAATTTGACACTTATGGCACTTCCGAGCATACTTGAAACAATCGGATTCCATAGTCATCCAGTAATAACCCGCTCTCAACAATTTCTTAGCCATTGCATGTCCGCCGGCATGAGTACCGAAGGAACCTTCATGAACTTCCTGCATTAACATGTCCGCCTCGGGTCTGTCCACGCATCTGAGCAAGACCATGTCAAAGTTTCTCTTATACAACACATCATCCTGATTCAAATAGAAGCTTCCAGCTAGCCTTCTCAGGGTTTTCTTGTCATTCTTCGACGCACCTTCAGGATACTCCTGAGTCTTGAGGAAGTTCTTGATGTCATAATACCACGGCTTCTCATCAATCACAACAGACTCGGCTGCAAACACATACGCAGGCCTCTCAAGTCGATTCACCGCAACATGTGGCACATGATTCCACCAATGAACTTTGATCATAGACGACAAAGTAGCCAAGGCATCAGCCATTTGATTCTCATCCCGGGGGACATGATACAACTTCACCTTCTTGAAGAACGTCAGTATTCTTCTGGTGTAATCTCTATACGGAATCAAATGCGGCTGATTCGTATTCCAATCTCCATTGACTTGATTGACCACTAGAGCGGAATCTCCAAATATATCAAGAGTTTTGATCCTCAGATCAATGGCTTCTTCTATCCCCATGATACAAGCCTCATACTCAGCTTCGTTGTTGGTGACGTCAAACGTCAATCTGGCAGAAAAAGGTATATGAGCACCTTTGGGATTAATCAATACTGCACCCACACCGTTACCGTTCATATTCACAGCCCCATCAAACATCAGTGTCCATTTGTCATCCGGATCCGGTCCTTCCTCGACAAGAGGCTCTTCGCAATCTTTCATTTTAAGATACATGATGTCTTCATCAGGGAATTCAAACATCATAGGCTGATAATCTTCAATCGGTTGCTCGGCGAGGTAGTCTGACAGAATACTACCTTTGATGGCCTTTTGTGACGTGTACTGAATATCATATTCTGTTAGAATCATCTGCCAACGAGCAACGCGTCCGGTGAGAGCCGGTTTCTCAAAGATGTACTTCACTGGATCCATCTTAGAAATCAATAAGGTAGTATGGTTCAACATATACTGCCTCAGTCGGCGAGCAGCCCAGGCCAAAGCACAGCAAGTTTTCTCGAGCAGTGAATATCTTGTTTCACAGTCGGTAAACTTTTTGCTAAGGTAGTATATGGCATGCTCTTTTCGACCAGACTCGTCATGCTGTCCCAATACACACCCCATCGAGTTCTCAGTCACTGACAGGTACATTATCAGAGGTCTCCCTGGAACTGGAGGTATAAGGATTGGAGGTTTCTGTAAATACTCTTTTATCTTGTCAAAAGCTTTCTGACAGTCATCATTCCACTTGATCGCCTGATTCTTTCTAAGCAGTTTGAAAATTGGTTCGCACGTGGCTGTTAGATGAGATATGAACCTTGCAATGTAGTTCAATCTCCCTAAAAACCCACGGACTTGCTTCTCCGTTTTTGGTTCAGGCATCTCTTGAATAGCTTTGACTTTTGCTGGATCAACCTCAATCCCTTTCTCACTGACAATGAAGCCTAAAAGCTTCCCTGATCTCACCCCAAACGTACACTTGTTCGGATTCAACCTCAGCTTGAACTTTCTCAACCGGTCAAACAGCTTCTGCAAATTAACCAGGTGCTCCTCTTCTGTCTGCGACTTCGCAATCATATCATCTACGTACACTTCAATTTCTTTGTGCATCATGTCATGAAAAAGAGTCGTCATTGCCCTCTGATAGGTAGCACCAGCATTCTTTAGCCCAAATGGCATCACCTTATAGCAGAACGTGCCCCAAGGTGTAATGAATGTCGTCTTTTCCATGTCCTCTGGCGCCATCTTGATCTGATTATATCCAGAGAAACCATCCATGAAAGAGAATACCGAGGATTGAGCCGTATTATCAACCAATACATCAATGTGAGGTAATGGGAAATCATCTTTCGGACTCGCTCTATTCAAATCCCGGTAATCGACACACATTCTGACTTTACCATCCTTCTTCGGCACAGGAACGATGTTGGCCACCCATGGGGGATAACTTGTAACAGCCAAAAACCCGCATCCCACTGCTTCTGAACCTCTTCCTTGATCTTAGTTGCCATGTCAGGACTCGTTCTACGAAGCTTCTGCTTGACCGAAGGACATCCTTCTCTAAGAGGTAATCGATGCACCACAATGTCTGTATCTAAACCAGGCATATCTTGATATGACCAGGCGAATATCTCCACATATTCTCTCAGCATCTCAATCAGCCTCCTCTTGACAGAGTCCTCTAAAGCAGCCCCAATCTTGATTTCTCTTTTGGCGTCCTCAGTACCCAAATTAACAACCTCCAACTCCTCCTGATGAGGTTGGATGACCCTTTCCTCCTGCTTCAGCAATCTGACCAATTCTGCAGGGAGTTCACAGTCTTCCTCACTCTCCTCTTCAGCTTGGTAGATGGGATTGTCGAAATCATACTGAGCCATAACAGAACTGTTCATAGTGAATGCCATAAGATCGCTTCTGCATGTTTAATGCTTTGTTTTAGAAAAAGAGTTCAATAAAGTCACAAAAAAGAAAAACATTGCCATTTTTATTGTTTTGAAAAAAGATGAAAACAAAAAAATAGAAAGACAGGGATCACAAAGTTTGATTGCAAAAAATGTCCTTCATTAATGATAATCATTAAAACATGATGAGGCCCTACAATGAACCACTACGCCTTGGGCAGAACGTAGGATTTTCATGCAAAATGAAAAAAACAACAGAAAATTACTCTGTCAGAAGAGTAACTTGAACCACTTCTTCAGTCGTCCAGTTGTTGATAGACCCCCCTGGTGCACACGGGCGAACCCAGTTGTCCAAATCACAATCACTGTCACAGTCTTCACTACCGGTTGCAGAGACGTCGCCATGATTCATCAGCCCAGCGCTGGTAAAGGTACTCGGACCCGCTTGACCATTCTGCTCTGCTTGGAGAGGCTCATAACCAACGCCAAATTTGTCTTCTTTAACAGGCAAGTCCACCATCTTGCCCCAGCCTTCAGCTTTGCCAGAATCAACAACCTCCTTAGCCTGCTTGTAAGAAGTAATTGAAGCACCTGGCTTCCTCTGCTCAGCGTACGCCACTTTCTCAAGAGCCACAGTCTCAAACGCCTGGCATAAGGTTTCGTGGATCTCGCCATCCACCTCAACATATTTGAACGAGGATAGATGACTCACCAGAATCTCTTCTTCACCGCACACAGTCACAATCTGACCGTTCCAGACATACTTGAGCTTTTGATGGAGAGTCGACGAGACTGCCCCTGCTGCATGAATCCATGGACGCCCCAATAAACAACTATAGGCGGGCTGGATGTCCATAACATAGAAGATGATATCGAATACCTCAGGACCTATCTTCACAGGCAAGGTAACTTCCCCACACACAGAACGTTTGGATCCGTCGAAAGCACGAACGATCAGGTCACTGGGAGTAAGCACAAACCCTTCCACATCAATCTTCTTCAGAATCTGCTTAGGCAGCACATTCAGCGACGACCCGGTGTCTACCAATACGTGAGACAACACTGCCCCCTTGCACTCCATGGTGATGTGCAAGGCTTTGTTATGGTTTCGCCCTTCAGCGGTAAGTCCAGGTTGGTGAAACCTACACCATGCCTGGTGCTCACATTGGCCATCACACCCTCCAGTTGATTGACAGAAATCTCCTGAGGCACGTAAGCCAGATTCAACATCTTCAGCAAGGCATTACGGTGTGCCTCAGAGCACAACAACAGTGAAAGTATAGAAATCTTGGACGGAGTTTGATTCAACTGATCTACAATCTTGTAGTCACTCTTCTTGATTATTTTCATAAACTCCTCCACGTCCTTCTCAAATGACCCCTCGGGCGCTTCCTTCTGGACAGGCTCTTCCTCAACCACAGCTTGCTTACCCTTTGCTTTGGCGAGAGCCTCAGCATTATTGTCCCTCAAAGGCTGCGGTGCGAACAGACGACCGCTTCTGGTAAAACCTCCTGGACCCCCTACATTATCCACAGCCGGACCAACAGTTGCAGGAACTCTATTCGGTAAACCAATTGTCACTGGAGTTTGATTCACTGGTCTCGTCTGACTTTCAGCCCTTCTGTTACTGCGGTAAGCATTATCATACTTCCACGGCACGGCTCTACTATTCTCAACAGCCCTTCTTCCAGACGCAACGATAGTAGTTGGAGCACTGATGGTTACAGGCACGGAAATGGTAACTGGGGTACCATTTGTTGCAGGTGCACTAACGACCCTTTGTCCACGTCCTTCAGACGGTTTAAAGTAAATGGTGATAGTTGACACTGTTCCACGATCTTTTACAGCCCTACTGAATTGCAAACAACCCTCATCCATCATACCCTGGATACCGGCCCTTAACTGGTCGCAACCATTCTCAGATTCTGCACAGCCCAAACAATCCTCATCACAACCCGAGTAGACACCCCCATTCAGCAGACGGCCCTTCACAACTAGCAGAGAAGTCTGAACATCATCAACATTAACAACCAGATCTTCAGCTTCTTTCCCCTCAATATTGTTCACTCTATGCCCACCATGCTGAGGCATGGGGTTGTTTACGACGTTAGGCACTGGAGCGAAGTTGATCGCCTTGGCATCGATCAAATCTTGGACCTTGTGCTGGAGAGCCCGACACTTCTCAGTATGATGCCCTGGTGCCCCAGAGTGAAAGTCACAACGGACGTTGGCGTCGTACCCAGGAGGCAAAACTGTAGGCGGAGCCATTGTACGCAACTCAACCAAACCCAACCTGAGTAGTTCGGGCAGCAGTTCGGCGTACGACATGGGTAGCGAATCAAAACGTCGATCAGGCATCCTTTGTCTGGGCTGATACGGACGTTGCTGTTGTTGTTGTTGCGATTGTTGAACTCTTTGTTGTTGTTGTTGACGAGGTTGAGGTGCCGGAATGGTTACTGCAGCAACTTGACAGTATTCACTTCTGTTCTGATCTCTGCGGTGTTGAACAGTACTAGTTTCACCCTCTCTTCGACGAGGTGCCCCAGCAAATGGCTTCTTAGAAGAAGAGGAACCAGCATCTTGGATCTTCCCAATTTTAATCAAGCTCTCAGTCCTCTCTCCACAAATGACAACATCAGAAAAACTACCGAATGGGCAGCTCCCCATCCGGTCCATAAACACACCTTGAAGAGTACCGATAAACATATCTGTCAACTCCCTCTCCAGCATAGGGGGTTGAACTCTAGCAGCCAGTTCACGCCACCTTTGGGCGTACTCCTTGAAGCTCTCTCCGGATTTCTGACATAGACTCTGCAGCTGAGTCCGGCTAGGCGCCATGTCCATGTTATGTTTATATTGCCTCAAGAAGGCCTCACCCAGATCCCTCCAGCATCGGATCGAATCTCTCTTTAATTCCATGTACCAGTCCAAAGAAGCCCCAGATAGACTATCTTGGAAAAAATACATCCACATCTTTTCATCATCGGTATACGCAGAGATTTTTCGATAATAAGCCTGCACATGGGTGCGAGGGCAAGAAGTACCGTTGTATTTATCGAAGGACGGTGCTTTGAACTTGTGTGGGATTCTCAGTCCTTCCACTAATCCCATATTAGTAACATCAAAACCGAGAGAGTTTTGACATTCCATAGCACGGATCTTCTCAGCGAGGGCCTCAACTTTACGATCCCTCTCATCAACCCTTCCCAGAACGTCTTCGTCTTCACTGAGCAGAGTGAACATATCCTCTTGTCTATCAACAATCGGAGCAGGATTACGGGCCGGGGCACGGACTGCTCTAGCATTAGCGGCATCTGGAGCAATAGGTTGACCGTTGATTCGAATACCCCCCAACTCATCACCTATAGCATAGTTGTTGATGGGTACAGCAGCAGCAACACTGTTATCATTGACCGGGCCTCCCTCTGGCGGCGCATGGTTGACCGGTGGAATTGTAGCCTCCTGTCTCTGAACCAGGGCTCGAAGTTCTTCTTGACCTTGTGCAACCCCTTGCATCATATTCATAAACTGGGCCATGTTAGCCTTCATCTCAGCCAACTCAGCTTGAACTTGATCCATACCTCTCTGTTGATTCAGTCTTGTTGAGTAGCGGTGCGGACGTTGATCAGCTATCCTGCCTAAAACAGGAACCAGAGTGAGAAGTCATGACCAAGAACACCTGTTATGCAAAATGATATGAGTATGGTGCTAATGATGCGTATGATGCACATGATATGTTCATTTCTCAGGCATTCAAAGAGCTTGATTCATCCTCAAAAGATGGCAACCTGCAGCAAGAACAACACAGAAGCACAGAAACAACATACACAAGAGTGATGAGCACAAGGTGAAACCAACAACCTCATCTATATGAGTAACAGGATCATACAACAAAGTCGACAAAGAAAATCCAAACAATCGGAGTACAACAATGAATCCCATCCAACAAGCCTGGAGGTGATTCTCAACATACATATCAAAGATACAAGCTAAGACAAACGGCCTCCCGGAATGAGAGTCTTCAAGTACTGACACTGGTCTATCAACAGGACAAACGGCCTCTCGGAATGAGAGTCTTCAAGTACTGACACTGGTCTATCAACAGGTCACATTCTGAACATTCTGGCAAAAGAGTGATCTTCTCCTTCAGTTGTCGTCTAAGCTCTACCACTTCTCCTCCAAGGTGGTTCTCTGATGTCTGTCTCAAGTCTACTTCTTTCTTCAACTGGATGTCTTTATCTCTGAGTTGCTTTTCCAAGTCTCTGATCTTCTTCTGATAGCTGGCCTCAACCCTCTGCAACCTCAAGCACTCCCGGTGTTCTGCATCTAACATGCTCTCCATCTCCTCGTAGGATCTCTTCTTACTTCTCAGTCTGCTAGCATCTTCTTCTCGCACTCCTCTGAGTTGATGAGCCAAGTTCAACCTATCAGCTTTGGCTTTGTACAGCTCCATCTGGGTATCTTGCTCCTTCCCTCTCAAACGGCGATTCTCCATCAGGGCTTGCTTGTAGTGCTCCGCAGGCACACTCTCAGCAAGGATCAAAGGTGGTTGCTCCTGCAACGGCTCCATCCTATCATAGGGTAACAACAAAGTTTCTACTCTCTCCTTGACCCAATCAGTGTAATCAGGCATAGCAACGGCAAACTTCTTCCCTAAGACAAATCCATCCTTCACACCAATAGACTTCCAAGCTCTCCCTATCTGCTCCAATCTAGCCGGGTCACTCTGCTTCTCAAAATACACACTTTCAGCTAACTCAGCCTCAAGTGGTCTTCCCTTCATCACAAACCCCAACTGGCGAAGAGAAAGAACCGGGTTGTAATTGATGCAACCCCTAGTCCCTACGAGTGGCACATTACGGAATCCTCCACAGCTCATAATGACGTTACGCACATCCATCCGGTAAGATTGCCATCTGATATCATAGGAGGTAAGAGACATAACCCTCTGAGTCCACTTATGCGTGCTCTGGGCATCCACAAAAGGTCCACTGACTGGCAGAAGAGACAAGAACCACCTGAGCAAAAGCGGGAGACAACACCTGATAGCCCCACCCTTACCATGCCTACTGTGAATAGCATAGTAAGTGTCAGCTAACAGAGTAGGAACTGGATTTCCTCCGATGAAAATACTGACTGCAGCATAGTCAACAAAATTGGGCATACTCGGAAACAGGACAATCCCGTAGATCATGACGGCCAACTGAGCATGAAAGGCTTCCCAACTTCCCTTCTCTGCTTCTTCTCTAGCTACCCTCAACAGAAACTTCAAAGGCAATCCTACAACATCCCCACTGGACTTCCAACTATCACTGACTTCCTTGATACCCAAATGGAGAGCTCTGGCAACAACTCTGAAATCAACCTCCTTGGGCACATCCAAGAAAGGAACCTGATACCGGACCGGGACACTCAGCAGAATGGAGTACTCCTCAAGAGTAGGCGCCAACTGATAATCTTGAAAGGTGAAACAATGAAGCTCTGGGTCGTAGAACTGTAGAAGAGTCTGCAACGGTACCGGATCGACTACCATCTTCAACAGTGTCAGAATATCTCCATACTGGTCAACAAACCCCTTCTGGTTACCACTGGTCATAAGGTTGCTCAACTCAATCAGAGACGTCAAAGGTTCACGGTGAAAGCTGTAGGAACAAGTCTTCCGCTTCAACTCTGGGACTGTTGCCATCTCTATCAGTGAACAAGCTCTGGAATGTACCTGAGAAATGATATGCATGCAGGGATTAGTTTTTTTTTCTTTCCTTTTCTTTTTTTTTTCTTTTTTTTTTTTTTGCGTATTTTTTTGAAAATAAACATGTTATGATGCAAATGATGCAGACAAGACTGGTTGGCTGTGTCTCTCAGAACACAGGATCAAAACTTCGGCTTGAACTCGGAACCACAAATTCATCTGAAACCCAAAGTCATCTGAGACCCCAAAATTTTGAACCAATAGTCACCAACAGGATCACAAGTCACCAACAAGTCACCCACAAGTCACCAACAAGTACCTGTACCTGTAATAATGATCATTCCCTCCCCACTCACGGGTGTCATCTAGGCCAGGGTAAGGTCGAGAGAAACGCAGCATAAATAACCTTTCGCAGAACATCATCATATACACACCCGAAGTATGTAACGATAATGTCCCACCAGGGTCTGAACTGCTCGTGATATCAATGTTCCGCTAAGTGGCGCAATACCACCCGCTTCCCATGAATCACTCTATTCCTAAGTATCCTAGATTTCACTCATGGCCTGGGTATTGGGCCTTTTACCTCATGTAACTCCCACCCCAACAGAGAGAAACAGACAACCAGCCAGGTGAACAGATGAATAAATGCAAACATTAATGCAAACAATAAATGCAAACGATAAATGCACATATATACAAATGAACGCAATAGATAACAGCCAATAGCAACCAAAGCCCTAACCTAGAGAGCGCTAGGAGAGACTCGCTTAGGGAAGACGGACCAGCACAGGTCAACTTCTCTATAGTCCCCAGCAGAGTCGCCAGCTGTCGCATTACGCGAAAAACCGGCGGGAAACGAAGAACAACAGAGCCGCCACCGTGCGTTATTTATCCCAAAAGAGGGAAAGGAAACGCTCAGAGTAAACCTGGGAAAGGAAAGGTCTCGCGACCAAAGAGATTGGGATCGGGAGTCGGTTATGCGAAGGGAAGGTATTAGCACCCCTACGCATCCGTCGTACTCGACGGGATCCACGCACAATAGGTAGGAAAATGGTTGCTAAAAAAACGCTGCTCACACACACACACACACTGGCTGAAAGAGACACAAGAAAACAAACAAGACTGAAACTGACTCGGCAGGATACCGCATCCTGGGCCTACTTAGTCTATCAGGCATAGACATCAGAGTCGAAGTAGTTCGGACTGGGGAAACGACACATGCTCGCTAGGATATCGCATCCTATGCATACGTATCTCCTTGGACGAAGGAGAATCAGAGCATTCGTAGCTCGGCTGACACGCACACAAACAAAACACTGGCAAAGGCAAACGTGGAGCCCGACTGCCAATCACTGGACTTACATCAGCATCCCAACCAAAACACACCCACACTGGAACCCGAATGCCACTCGATGGACTTACATCAGCTTCCAAGCACACAACAACACAACAAGTTAATAGGGAGTCGGGGACTCGAGCCTATAACTGTCAAGCACACACTCAAACAAACAGACAACAAATTGCTAAGGAGTCAGGCACTCGAGCCTAGCAACTGTCAAACAACACACACAAAAAGAAAAAAGGCGCCCGGAGAGATCAGCTCATCTCCTGCCTACGTACTTCATCTGGTATGAAGATCAGGGCGACGTAGTTCCCCTACGGAGGGATAAAGGACTAGCCTAACCAGATAACAGAGGGAGACACAACACTAGGGAGACTACGACTCGAGCCTAGATGTTGTCATGCAAAATCATCCCTAAGTTAAGGTTTCTAGCTAACTTGCGCAGGAAGCAAGCCTATCCTAAACATGACTTGCACAGGAAGCAAGCCACACACACACTTAACTTGCACAGGAAGCAAGCCAAGCAAAACCTAACTTGCACAGGAAGCAAGTCTAAACTAACCCTAACTTGCACAAGAAGCAAGTCAAACAAACATACAAGCACAGATAGCACACACTATACACAAGCAAGTGGCTCAAACAAGGGTTAGGTTTTAGTCGAGGGGTCATGTCAACCTCAACAAACAAACCTCTGGAACTGGGTAATGTTAGCTCTTAACCTTGCCATTGAGGGGCTAAGGTGAAGCTGATGAAAGGTGAGTGAAGATGAGACTTCACAGCTCTTATCCCTGTCCTGGGAGAGCTTAAGACAAGAATGTGTGGGTTCAGAAAGTGGGAACCCTTCTACACATTTAAAACTGACTCAACTGTACAATTGTACAAGATCTTGGGTTTGTATCTGCAATGCATCAACACAGTGGTGTGAGCAAGGCAGATGACACACAGAATAGCAGGGGATAGGTTGCATATCCCTTGGGTTCTGCCAATTGCCTCTTCACTTAGGAGGTCTTTGACTCTATACAAGGACAAATTAAACATACACAAACATTGCCTCTTAAGGAGGACTTCAGACAGTTGCCTGGCCAAGTAACAGGCCAGGTCTTCCAGACTACATGAAGATTAGAAGTATACCTCAATGCAAATTGCTTATACAAGCAAAGCAAAGCAAAAGTTCACAAGGAACTGAGCAACTAAAAGCACCTGAAATAGTCAAGCAGACATTAGTATGCAACTTCAAAGCAAAAGGAAACAGACATCAACAGTTAATCATAAGCAAGTGAATGTGCAAGGCACAAGGCTCAAGGCATGTGAGCCAAACCACCTACAAAACAAACAAGTTAAATAATGATATTCAAGCAAGCTCAATCAAAAAGAATTGGTCTCATTGGTCATTTGTTGGTCAACCTGAAAACATGAGCTCAAAGGTGAGTAACAGGACCACTAGGGCAAGCCTAGGGTCAAAAAGGAATGAAAAAGTTCAAACAGCAAGTGGTAAGCGTCCAAAATCATGTTCAAACAATCAAGAAACAATACCAATTGGGTTCATATTCATATCAATCACCATCATCATTTCATGAACAATTTAAGTCAAGGCATGGCATTTAGAAGCTCATAGGAGTCAACAGCAAGACTTGCATCAAAAGTAAACTCAAACATTTCCAAAAATCACCAAATAAATCATGATCAATCATAACACATAGCATGGTAAGCATGTAAAATTTCATCTCATTTGGACAAGTGGAAGGCAGTCAATGAAAATCAGAAAGTCAAAGCAATTTTGAACATGCTCAAAGAAGTCAACCAATCATGCATCAACTTGAAAATTTCATAAATCAGAGATGGCATATGATAAATGAATGGGACTAAAACCATGGCAAAGCTTAAGATGTCTAGTTATCTCATGTGAAATTTCATGTCCATCTAATAAAGTATGAGCATTTCACAAAACAAATGGGCACATGCATCACATAAGGTCAACATTTTGGTCAAACAGGGGAGAAAATCTCAAACAAATGGAAAATGCCATAAACAAATCCACAAAAAATGATATGCAAACTAGACATATTCAAGCTCAATCATACAAAAAATCAATCCATTTTGAGGTCAATAAGTATGGTTATGAAAATCAACAAGTTGCACATCAATGGTGTGACACAAATTGTCACACCCTACTTCAAAAATTCCCAACTCACAATCCAGATAAGATAAATTCACAAACTCTATATCAAAATAAACATGATTGTGTCTAGTTTGTGCTCAAAAAGTTTCAAGTCCATAGGATAAGTCATGACTATTTCACAAAGGTTTTGGTGGAATGTGCAAGAAATGGATACATGTTACAAACCAATATGCCAAATAAAATCCAATGATCACAAAATTCTGGAAAAAATATGATAAAAAAGTAGAGATCATGATGAAGATAATGCAAAAATTCCCATGAGAATTGGATTTAAAATGATGGAGATATGATTTTTGGAAGATTGGTATCAAAATGAAATAATTATTTGAAACAGAAATAAATTAATTAAAATAAAAAGGCTGGAATGGCAAAACGGTAATTATTCCGTCCCTTAAGTGAAACGCAGCGTTTCACTTAAGGGAAAGCTGCAATGCGATTGGCTCGTGGCGGATGACACAGTGACTTCATGCACAGCAAGACCAAACACGAGCAGAACGCGATTCTGGGCAATGGCTTCCTAGGGTTTTACTGTAACATTCATCAATTCAAATTTCCAGCAAGAATTTTTGTCAACCAAACTCAACAAACAACATATCAATGTGTTCCTCTTGCCTTGTACATCAATATTACAACAACTATAAACACCAATTTGAACTAACAAAGAAACAAATAAGCACAAACAAGTTTGGATGCATAACTTAAAAGCTAGATTTCTCTCAACTCAAGCAACCAATTAACACGATTCAAAGCTTAATGAAACCAGCAAACAAAGATCTATAAGAATCATGTCATAGTTTAGCAAATAATGAGATTCGAGTTTTTACTTGATTTTGAAGCAAAGATGGAACAGTGATGTATAGATGTCAAGTGCTCGAAATAGTTGCTATTTCAAGCTTCCAATGATGAATGGAGGAGGATCCTAGCTCAGCAAGGCATGAGGTGATTCAAACGCAAATCTGCCATGGATGAATGCTTGAAGAAAACAGAGCTTGCTCCTTGGTTCCAGTTGGTTTATGATGGTTGAAATCAACTCAAAATGGATGTTGAATGATGAAGCAACAATAGCCAGTTCGTGTGCTTGAAGTTTGTTGACAGATTTTTCAAAAAATGGAAGAAGATGAGAATTTGAGAGAGTGAGATTTTCTGTTGGTTATGTTGGCTGCTAGGGTTTCTTTCAGAGAGAAAATGATGAATATATATGCTGTTTAATGGTACTAATCAAGGTTAATGAAAAAGTGGAATTGGAGTTGGTAAAAAGTGTCCTTTTGCCAATTTTCAAGCAAGTTGGTAATGGGTGCATGTACTGCACGAAAATGGGCCTTGAACATGTCCAAAATATGATTTCTAGTCATTCTCAATTGGCCAAAATGATTAAAAAAGGTTATTTCAAAAAGTCAAATTTCAACCTCACTTGAAATTAATTCATGTAAGTTCAAAAATGCCATTTTGATCTATGATGTTTTGGTGAATGATGGTGACATATTTGGAAAGAGGGCATCAAATGTGACTTGTAGCAAAAAACCCCACCCAAATTGGCCAAATGGTTTGAGAGATATGGCCTTTTGAAGTTCAAAAATTTCTGAAAATGATTTGATCATAACTTGCCAACCATACATGGGAATTGAATGTTCTTGGACTTTTTGGAAATGGGAGAACAAGATCTTCAACTTTCATGTTGGGCAAAAATTCATTTGAAGCTTGTATCATGATGTAAGTTTGGGATCAAGAAGTTTCCATTTTTGGCAGGTTTCAATTACAGGTCCAGTTTCTATTTTTGGAAATTTCTGATTTGGCTTCAAATTCTTCCATGATGGTGTTTGACATGATATATGAGGCCTATTTGGACATGAATAAGCTCTCTCAAACCAAATCCCACCATCAAAACCAAAAAATCAGGCACAGTTGACCAAGTTTGACTTTTTAGGGTTTCTGACTGACTATGCATTGACTGATGACTTCTGATCATCCAATCCTTGACCAAAACACTTCAAATGGATCCCCAAGTCATGTGAACATGTTGGACCAACCCTAAGGCCTTGGCTCAATGGAATTTGTACTTGCTTGCTTGACTGACTGATCTCCTGACCAGTTTGACCTAATTCTTCTGATGACTTGCACTTGGGGCAAAGGGGACAATGCAATGTTATGCAGTGGACCATGTTATGTTATGACCTAATAATGACAATGTATGTATAATGATAGGTGCAAATTTGAGGTGCTACAGGACCCTCTAGAACAAAGTTAGCCGGCATCCCCCAGGGAAACCCGGCTGGCATAGCAGACGGAGCAAAGTGAGCGCTTTCCGCAGGCACGGTAGAGGAAGCAACCTTTGAAATGACCGTCCTCTAGGGAGGAGTTGAAGGCGTTGGAGACGACTGGCTTTGGGCGACCAAGAATGACTCCATCAGGGCAGTCAATCTTTCCACTTCTTCCTTGAGTTTTCTGTTCTCTTGCTCGAGGTGATCCATTAGCTTTGATGAGTTGGCTCTAGTGTAGTACCAGTGCGTCAGCTTGTCTTCAAAATAAATGAAGGTAACAGAGTTAGACCATTGATGAAGAAGCCTGGAACAAAACCTGCTTATGCACATGATGCATGCAATGCTTGTGCATATCATTTTATTTTTAATTAGAGGAACTTTTAGAGATCTATTTGCAAATATTTTGAAATATTAATCATTTAGACATATAATGGAATAATCATATCAATAATATCTGGAAACATTTTTACACCAAAGAAGTACAATCTTGGTAACCAAATACAATACAAGAGAGAAGGAAAATGAACATCCTATGGAACCCTAAAAACAATCATCCAAAGCTCTCGAGACCGGAAGATAAGCTGCACGAAGCCACTTCACCTCTCTCTCATAGGCTGCCTCCAATTTTCCTTCTCCTTGACGAGTCGGTCGTACTTCCTCTTCCAAAACCTAGAAGACTGAGGAAGAAGAGAAGTGACCACATCATCAGGCTCGTCGATAACCTGATGCTCCAGAAACTCTATCAACGAATCCTTATCTCTAAGCTGCTGAAGTAGCTCCTCTCGCTCACGGACCCAAGCACGCGAACGGTCTTCATCTCTCAACTCCTCTACTCCTTGGTTAGGGAGGGTTGAAGGCCCAACCATAGCCATAGGGGTAGGTCTTGGGTATTCATAGGGCATACGGTACTCAAAATCTCTCCTCCTCACCCACGAAGTGTAGGGTTCCAAAGCAATACAATTCTTCGGACCAAGCTCTTTCCTTCCCTTCCTATGAATCTTGCGCCAAGCGCGGACCATCCTGCCCTTCATGTTTTGGTGATCTTTACCCGCTTGAAAGAATACACCTTCTAACAAAATGTTATTAGATTTATCCTTTAAGGGGAACCCAAGCTGACGACGTGCCAAAATAGGGTTGTAGTTAATCCCACCACATGTACCAAGAAGAGGCACATTGGAGAATTCACCACAAGAGTCAATAATCTGCATAACATCATATACACGGTTGTACCTAAAGATATCATCATTAGTGAGAGACATAAGCCTCGTGGACCACCGTAGACATCCTTTGTTCTCCTTGAAGGCGAGCGTTTGTGGCAAGTGCGAAATAAACCACTTGTACAACAGAGCAAAACAACACACAATGGTACCACCACCCTTCGCATTCCTCAGATGCAAAGAGAAATAAGTGTCACCCAACCGAGTAGGAACGAGATTAAGAGTAGAGAAAATCCTAATAGTGTTCATATCCACAAACTTGTCGATGTTGGTGAATAACACTAGCCCATAGATGAGAAGTACAAATATGGCCTCAAAGGCATCCTCACTCATGGCCTTCCCAAACATAGTAGCTTGAGAAATGAGGAACTCAGATGGGAGACCTTGAATTCCACCCTTGGTAGTCATATGAGCACCAATAACAGATTCATATATGTGCAATAGATCAGCAATCTCTTGGGAAGAAGGAACTCTCTCCAAGCCACTGAACGACAACTGATCTAGAATAGGTATACCCACAAGATAGGCATACTCCTCAAGCGTAGGCAGATGTTGGAAATCCGGAAATGTGAAGCCACGATATAAGGGATCATAGAATTGCACCAACACACTCATCAGACCTGCATCCACCTGAGTAGCAAGAATATATAGAAGCTTCCCATGATGAGCCTTGAACTCCAAGGGGTCTAATACATAGGATGTTAAACTCCTTAACTCTTTCAAGTCGGGTTGTCTGAAACTGTACTTCTTCGTATTCCTTCTTTGCTTATCCATGTCTGGAAATTTGCAAATAGACCTCTTAAGTTCCTTGAAAATTTTCTCATTGTTGATGATATGGATGTGTATGAATGCATGAATGCAACAACCACACTCAAGGATCAAGCAAATCACACCACACAAAGGTCACAGGATGGATCAAGTCATCGTCAATATCAATCATCCATTTTGGTGGATTATGGTTTACACCTTATCAACACCCAAGTTCCATTGATATTGAGGATATACAAGAACGGATCAACCGCGAATCACGGGTTTGTTGCAAGTCACGAGCATGGAGTCTCGGTTAAGGACCACCTAAAGGGAGTGTACGATGGTTAAACCTGAAAATCATGTTCTACAAGAGGTTGCCATAGTCATCATCCCATCTTTCGGATATTATCGGATAAACGACTACTCGTATTCCAAAAATATTCTCAAGAGGGACTCTTATGAGTGTAGTATCGCGTAACAATCGTATCAAATCTTACACTTGAGCGACCTTTGCACTACGTCCTAAAATAGGCCAATATGGGCTAGGTAATCTATGGTCCTTGGCTTCTAAGGCATATATTGGAAAGAGTAATGCCTAACCACGACTACTCGTGTGACATTATTGATCCCAACATAACCTCCACCAAGTGAATGGGCTTGCAAGTCAACTTGCTAAGGAATAACTCCATACAAGTCAACAAGATTATGCCATTCTCCTATCATAAGTGCACTCGAGTCCAGGTATAGAACTCATCTCATAAGAGACCACCAAGCACACAAGCAATTGATATATCAAGCAATTCATACATTACAAACAATACAATCATCCCAAATTTGCTCAAAAATATGTCACAAATAAATATAAACATACAATACAACAAAGGTAAAAAGTAGGCAAAAACCCACTAGGCAAATTTCCCCAGTAGAAACTACTGCCATTACTTATTGCATTCGCTTCATTATCCTTCTTCTTGCTGAAACTACTGCCACACATCTTACTTGTTGATGCCTCATCTTTCGACAAACGTCCTTCTCGGACTCCTTCCTCAAGCCTCATCCCCATGTTTACCATCCCGGTAAAGTCACCGGGGGCACTAGCAATCATTCGTTCATAATAAAATGAACTCAGGGTCTTTAGAGAGATCTTTGTCATCTCTTTTTCCTCCAAAGGAGGAGTGATATGGGAAGCCAATTCCCTCCATCTCTGCGTATACTCTTTAAATGTCTCTTTATCTTTCTGAGACATAGACCTCATCTGGTCTCTATCAGTCGCCATGTCCACGTTGTACTTATACTTCCTGACAAAAGGCTCTCCTAGGTCATTGAAAGTGCGAATGCTTGCACTATTGATTATTGTGATTCGCAAGTGCACGAATAACATCAAAGTAATATAAAAGAATATCGATCCCATAGAGATCAATCGTCAATCTATCGAATATTATCATTACGGTGTTTATCTAAGGCGGTATAAAAGAGATATTGGGTTTGCAAAATAACGGTAAATAATAAATGCAAGTAAAGACAGGTTGAATGTAATTCACGTTAGTTAAGTGATGTTTCGATTGTCTAAATAGAACTACTTATGAGGAAATATTTTCTACTCTTGAAAAGAATCTATTTAATGGGAACTGTCGCTTTCGCGTATTCAGAACCGAGTTTACCCTTAAATTAAGGCCTTTTATTGTCACATATAAAAGGTGCGCAAAACGCTAAAGTTGTAAACCTATTTTTAAGAAATGAGACTCGTAAACATAGTTGAAAAGTGATTTTGATTTGGAAAGTTTACCTAAGGAGTTTACTGATTTTCAACCTATCAACGCGTCCAGAAACAGTTTCAAAAATAACTTTTCCTTAAAGTGATAAAGATTCCTAGTTACTAAGGCAGGGTGCTTTCGCACTCCTCTAATAATTAAAACTAACCAAGTTTGTTTCAGAAAACTCAAGTTAAAAATAAAAACAACCTTTAAAGTATTTCTGCAGATTTCAATATGTGAAACATTACTTTAACCGCGATCCTTAAAAGATATAGCCAGACATGGTAACACAAACGAACATAACGGTGTTAATCATGATAAAAAGTTTATTTTAGAATGTGAGGCGTAAAGAGCGAGTAAAGTGCGTAAAATAAATAAAGTAAAGCGAGTGTGGAAAATAAATAAATTAAAGCGAGTGCGGAAAATAAATAAAGTAAAGCGAGTGCGGAAAATAAATAAAATAAAAGCAATGCAGGAAATAAATAAAGTAAAAGCGATGCGGAAAATAAATAAAATAAAATCGATGTGGGAAATAAATAAAGTAAAAGCGATGCGGGAAATAAATAGAATAAAAGCGATGCGGGAAATAAATAAAGCGATAAATAAGAACCTGCTCCAAACGGAAGCTTCGATTCTGATACAAAAATAAACCTCCGACTTCTGAAGCTAAAGACGACAGCAACTCGAAGTGACCCAACTCAATATCAGAATGGTGCGATAACCCTTGGATGTGACAGATTATCGCTATTACAAATGATAACTATATGCTTAGTGTTGTAAAACTAAGTTAGATGCTAGAAAACGAAATGAAATGAGCTATTTATAGAGATTCTCAGCAGTTTGTAAAGACCATGGTGCCCTCCAACTTCTCCTTAGTGGGCTTTAGTGGGAACGTGAATTCCAAAGGTGGCGCCCGTCATCCCTTCATGGCGCCCACCATGTGTGTAAATGAGGTGAATCATGGGAACATGGAGGTTACCTCCTGGTTGAGGGCTGGTGACTCATGGCTTCCCCTATAGCGGTCGCCATGTGGAACGCCATGTGTATAATTTCGCCGAAAAACCCTAATTTTAGGTCTTTTTGCTTTGTTTCTTCCAAAAGAGTCTGAAAGTGCTAAATATCTGAAAAAAGAGAAAAAAGAGCATAATAGAAATAAAATGATGATAAAGTCCTAATAAACATGTGAAATCCGAGTCAAAAATACAGTGTAATTCGGTGTGATCAAATTCTCCCACACTTAAACCTTTGCTTGTCGTCAAGCAAAACTCTTTATAGTTTATGCAAGAAAATCAGTATCAACTAGAGTTAATTCGAGGCAAAAAGACTTATGAGTTCATTCAAGGAATGTATCGATAGGTACTAGCGAATCGAACTAATGGTATTGTAGTGACACTTCCCGCAATTGCGGTCGTAGGCTTCGTTCCTATACAAATCAATCCACATCACCCCACCATACCTAAGCCTTCTTTTTGTTTTCCTAAAGTCCTTTTCATTCAAGTGCAATCACATTAAGCCCGTTATTTGTACATACTCATAGTAAAGTGACCGGTTAGTGATTATGATCTTAAGCATGGGGCTCTGGTACATAAGTTGGTGTAGCCCTTTTATTTAACCTAATTTGTAGTCGTGGGGGATTGGATCATAATCCATCCTACCAAGTTCAGCACCAGATACCTCTGAACCAACCAATAATTAGGCTTATTATTTTATTTTTCTAAGCATGGGGCTCCGGTACATAAGTTGGTGTAACCCCTTTATTCAACCCAATTTGCAGTTGTGGGGGATTGGATCGTGATCCACCCTACCAAGTTCAGCACGAGATACCTCTGAACCAACAAACAAATAGGCTTATTATTATTTATTTTTTATTTTTCTCCTGTATGTTCCTCATATGTTTTTATTTTTGTTGGGTTAAATGACCGTGTGAGAGTCACCTAGCCCAGGTTTTCATGCGGTTCAGGAACAAAGCAGGGATTTTTGTGATCATTCACTTATTTTCATCGGTCCCCTACGTAGAGCATGCTTAAGCCAGAGCTGACTGCTACGATAAACTACTTAAGGACTTATTTGGAACAAAAACTAGGGCTACAACATACGGGGTATCGGGATCGACTCTTATAATCATGAAGCCTAAGGTGTTAAGACAATACCGATTTTTGAAAAAGTTTTCCCAAGTCTTTCACATCCTATTATAAACCTGTCTTAGCTAAAAAAAAATTTGGTAAGGTTAAAGAAATGGGGGAAATAAGGATACACTTACACAGATGACTCGTCAGACACATGTTATTTTATTGAAAGGGAAAAACAAGCAACAAAAATAAACAAAACATACTAAAAGTAAAAGAAAGCGATAAACAAGCAATAAAAGTAAAGGAAAGCAATAAAAATAAAGGAAAGATGAAAAAGCGATAAAATCTCCTCCTGTAGCGAGGTATTCGTTACCTTTAGATTTATGGAATAAATCAAAAGTAAATCATACAATTCGAGTCGCCACCACACTTCTATTTATCCAAAGGAAAGGTTAGAAAGCGAACAAAAACCGAGAAGTTTTATCAAGTCAAAAACTAAAAAAAATGTCAGAGATCTGGGTAAGGGGGTTGGTTATGCAATGGGAGGGTTTTAAGCACCCAAAACATCCTTAGTACTCTAAGGGAGCCCTTTTTACAAATGTTGTAAGGTAGGTTGGTATTTGTGAAAATATTTGTGCAAATATGATTGGGGAGATACGAGAAGAATATACAAGTTATTTACAATTTTGTGTTTGAATGGATAAACCCATTGCCTACATACTATCTTAAAAAGGTAGGATCAAAACCTCGTAGTTCGGGGTAAAAATATCAAAATAAGTTGGTGAATTGATTGGCCAAAAGCCTTAAGGTCTTTTGTTATCGAAGGGATAAAACTCAACCTAGAACCACAAATCCACCATGTGAGGAAAGCTTCAACATGCTAGTGAGGGGTTAACCCTATAATAAGCATGGAAGACTTATAATCCATCACTAAGGATATAGGTGAGTATTATATCAACCTCTAGGATAACTCAAACCTAATAGCTAATGTTTATGAAAAGCTTTAACACACATGGTCATTGGAACCACAAAAACAATTGAGTGAGTTGTATTTACAAATGAAAAGTATTCACAAAATATGGTCAAAGTTGACTTAGGATTCAATTCAAAATAAGTGTTATAAAAAGAGTTTGAAAAATCAAAGGCATAATGCCTAGGTTTCTAATTTTGAAAGCAATGTTAGTGTTTGCACAAAAAGTTTGGCTTGGGTTAGAGTGGAGAGAAGAAGAGAAGGGCTAGGTCGTAAACATGCAAAGATGAGGGAAGAGAAATAAAACCACTTGGAGTTCCCTTCTTGAGATCATAAAGTTGATCCAAGTTGCTCCCTTTCCTTTGGAATTAGCAAGAAATAAGCAAATAACTCAAGCAATCAAGCAAATAATCAATCAAGCTCCTAGGAATCTTCCAATTGGACTTGTCTCTCTTATTTTTGATGTCCATGACAATGGTCCTTCTAGGTAGCTCAAGTTTGGTATCCCTATCAGAAAAACACATAAGTCAAAAAGTTCCACAATACAATAGAAAGAATGGACAAGAGTGAGTTTAGAATTAGGGGTCCTTTCAAAGCATCTTCAAGATTTAAGCATTCTAAAGGCATGAGGCCTAGTTGCTCTTTGATAATTTTTCTTTTTAGCATTCTAAGGGCATGAGGTCTAGTTGCTCTTCAAACTCCATTTAGCATAGGTAAGGTCCAAAAGAAAAGAAGAATGATCTTGGATGGATTTAGGTTTTTTGCTTGACCAAGAAGCAACCTATCCTTAATGCAAAGTAATTCACCTGATCTTTGATCAAGATGAATTTGATTTGAATCAAGGAAGGTTAAGCCCCTCATATGTCAAGGCTAACCACCAATCTTTAACTCATTGATCAAAAAGAAAAAGAAGAAGAAGAAGAAGAAATGGAATGTACATAATTGAAATTCAAATTGTAGCGGGGTATTCGTTACCATTAGAGATATTGACTAAATCCAGGGTAAATTATACAAGTCGAATCGCCACCACACTTCTATTTATCCAAAGGAATGGTTAGAAAGCGAACAAAAACCTAAATGTTTTATCGAATAAAAAACTAGTAAAAATGTCAGAGATCTGGGTAAGGGGGTTGGTTATGCAATGGGAAGGTGTTAAGTACCCAAAACATCCTAGGTACTCCTAGGGAGCCCTTTTCACACTTGTTGTAAGGTTGGTATTTTGTGAAAAATTGTTTGTGCAAACATGATTGAAGAGATGAGAAGAGAATATGCAAGTTATTTACATTTTTGTGTTTGGATGGATAAACCCATTGCCTACGTACCATCTTAAAAAGATTAGGATCAAAACCTCGTAGTTCGGGGTAGAAATCTCAAAATAAGTTGGTGAATTGATTAGTCCAAAAGCCTTAAGGTCTTTTGTTATCCAAGGGAGAAAACTCAACCTAAAACCACAAATCCACAATGTGAGGATAACTTCAACATGCTAGTGAGGGGTTAAACCTATAATAAGCATGGAAGACTTATTCTCCATCACTAAGGATATATGTGAGTATTACATCTACCTCAAGGATAATTCAAACCTAATAGCTAAAGGTTAGGAAAAGTTTTGCATAAGAGAGTGGCCATTGAAAACACAAAAAGGTATTTGAATGAGTGGTATTTACCAATGAAAAGTATTTACAAAATATGGTCAAAGTTGATTTAAAGGTTTAATTCAAAATAAGTGTTATGAAAAGAAAGTTTGAAAATCAAAAGCATAAGGCTTAGGTTTCTAATGTTTGAAGAGAAGTGTTAGATGTTTGCACAAAAGTTTTGGCTTGGGTTAGAATGGAGGGAAGAAGAAGAATGGATAAGGTCCTAATTATACAAGAGATAAGGGATAAGAAACAAGACCACAAATGGAGTTCCTCTCTTGAGATCATATTGATGATCCATGTAGATCCCATCCTTTGGAATATGCAAGCAAAATAAGTAATCTCAAGCAATCAACATAATCAAATAAGCTCCTTGGAAGATCCCCAATGTCTCTTGTATCTTTCACTTTTGATGAACATGGCAATAATTCTTCAATTTGACCTCTCATAGGATCCCTAATATAAAAGCACACACATCAAAGAGTTTTATGAAGCAAATCAAGAATGGACAAGAGTGAGTTTAGAGGTTTGGTCCTTCTAATCCATCTTCAACATTAAGGTCCTTTTACTCCAATTTTGCATAGGGAATGTTCTGGAAACTAAGTCCATTTGTCCATTTCTTTGCATTTGGTCCACAACAATTAAAACAAAACACAAGCACAATGATATATAGACAATTATGTGCTCAAGTGAGCAAAAGGCAAATTGCATTAACATAAACATGTGCTCAAAATGAGCAAAGGGGGAAAAGCAAATGAATAATATGTACAAGAATAGTAAATTGCATAAATGTAAAGAGCAAGAATTAAATGTTAATGGTTAATGGTTAGTGTTAGTAGTTAGTGTGCCATAAGGCAAATTTAGCGCTATGTTAAGGAATCGTAATTGGACTTATGTAGAAGTCACAACTATCTGAGGCCGGTCAATAATAATGTAGGCAACAACACAAGTTAGAGGTCTTGATTAGTGAATAGAACTCCAACAACTTGTCATGCCAAAAAGAAGATGAGAAATGATCTTGTATTGATTTAGGTTCTTTGCATGATTTAGGAAGCAATTTATCCTTAATGCAAAGCCATTCACTTGATCCATGATCAAGATGAATTAGATTTGAATCAAGGAAGATTAAATCTCCTTAATCAATGCTAGCCACCAATCTTTAACTCATTGATCAAAGAAGAAGAAGAAGAAGAAGAAGAAGAAGAAGAAGAAGAAGAAGAAGATGAAGAATATTAAAGTGCATTAAATGAAATGGAATGAGATAATCAACAAGCTATGACCAAAGATATAGAAGATCAAGGTCAAACAATAGAAAACAGAAGCAAAATGAAGATTAGAAGTCAAGAAACAAATAAAATATTTTTGGCATTTTTAATATTTAAAATAAAACTTGAATTAAAATAATAAAGAAAGGTCAAACTTCAAATTCACTTCAAATCAACTTTGAAAAGTCCAAGTGAATTATCCCAAGTTCAACAAGGTCAAACAAAGTTTGACAAAACATTTCAGCATTTTTTAAAGTCAGAAACTATTTTTAATAAATTAAAAATGCATAAAAATAACCTAATTGAACTAAAATCTCAAATCAATTAATAAATTGATGAGAATATTTTTCATAGATCTATCATCATTCAAAGAGGTTGAGAAAATATTTTTGTATTTTTTGAATATCAAAAACTATTTAAAATGAATTAAAAATAACCAGAAAAGAGAAAATTACTAAAAAAATAGCAAATGATGAAATAAAAAATATTAAAAATCATTTTTAGAAACTAGAAATTAAAAGAGAAATAATGCAATTAGTCCCATAATTTTTGGACCAATAATGAAAGAGATATGGATTTTAGAAATAAAATGGAATTAAAAGAAATAAAAGAAAATAGAAATCAGAAATTAAAACTTAGAAAAAAAGGAGAGGCGTTGGATGATGGCTCATTAATTGAGCTGGCATATCACATGGCTCTCAGGCGCGCATCCACCATACATCCAAGTCAATGAAAGACACGTTGTTTATTAAAAGGTCATAACAATGAGAGGCCTAGATCAAATCTGAAAATGAGAATGGATGGCCACGATTTGATTTGGAGACCAGACGGTGGCCAACGCCACCGTCTTCTCTGGCTAGCTCCAGTGAGAGCTCAAATTTGTAGAAGAACAAATATGCACCAAAACGCACGATCCAGGTACCAAATGAAAGGTGGAGTGATGTACATCACTCCTATGCCACTCAATTCCACTCTAGATCCCTATTGAGAGAGAAATCAGAGATGGAACTTTGGTGGTGTTCAATTGAACTTGCTTGATTTCAAAAATTAAGAACACAATAATGATGCCTCTATGCAGAGGACTTCAGATCACACAAAATCAAGGCAAATGGAACAATATATGAGTTGTTTCGAAGCAAAATGCAGTGGAGCAAAACCTTGGAATTGAGATGAATTGAGTCACTATCTTTGAGTTCTTTTGCAAATAGAAGCTTCTATGGATCAAGGTGAAGAGGTCTAGGAACTTTAGATCTGAAATTTTTAGAGAAAATTGAGATTTGTTCCTTTGGTATGGGTGTGGATTCAATTCAGCAGAGGTTTAGGCACATTTAGGTTGAGGAAATGAAGAGCAAAGCACTTGTATTTATAGCCAAAGCCATCTGATATGCATGAACAAAATGTGCATGGGAGAAGAGGGCCTCTGTAACACCCCGATAATAATATGTATTTATTTAAATTAAATTAATAATATGTTTATTAATTTAATTAGAATATTTGAATTATTATTATTATTTTGGAATGATAATTATTGGGATAATTATTTATTGGAATAATATATAAGTTGGAATTTAGAAAAATCCCATTTTTGGTAAAAAGGTTAATTTCACGTGAAAAGGGAAAAGAGGCAGAAAGGGCAAAAAGCAAAAGAACGAAGGTTGAAGGAAGGGAAAGCTTGGAGCTCAGAGACTGCCGGATTAACTCAGGTAAGGGGGGTTATCATCAATTAACGGGTATTATGGGATGATATGTACTGGGTAGTAATAGACCATTTGTTTTACCTCTGATTTGGATGATATATGCTGAATTGTGAAACTTTTGAGATGAACGAAAATTTGATTATAATTGACGAAATTCGTAGGAATTTGAGATGGAAAGGTTAGCAAATTGTGAAAATCGAAAGTGTATGATTAGTGATAGATGATAGGAATGAATTGTGTGTAAAATTTGGACTGTAGAAGGTTGAATTGGGTAGATGTCGTAGCAGAGAAAGCCATTGCAGATCTGTGAGCTCTGGTTTCTGGTCATACGCGTATGGCACTAGGCAATACGCGTATGAGATGTTGGTACGCGTATGGGGGTAAGCCTTACGCGTATGGGTGGAAAAGATGGCATTTTGAACGTGAATTGGTCTCTGTTGGTACGCGTAATGGGAAGTTGTTACGCGTAGCGTACGCGTATGGGATAGGTGGTACGCGTATGAGTTGGGCGAGGAAATGCGCAATACGCGTAAGAGAATAGGCATTACGCGTATGGAGTTGGCCAGGTTTGGGCAATACGCGTATGGCATGGGCAGTACGCGTATGGGCAGAGTTGGGATTTTCCTGAACTGTTGTTGTGCAGTTTTTGGTTGTTTAGGCTGAGTGATGTACTTAGCTGAGATATGATGTTGTAGGGATCATTTCCCGTTGTTTTGAGTGGTATAGGTATTAGTAGAGCGGGCTAATACTGTGGTTGATTATGTGGCATGATATGATATGCTTTTGTGATTAATTATGTTGATAATGTGTGATGGTATACATGATGATGTGAATGTATACGTTTGTGAATAGACTGTATTATGGCTTAAAGTGTGAGCATGTGTCTATTCTTGATTATTGTTGATGTTGCATTGCTAGGTGATTAGCATGCATGTTGTGGTCCATTTGGGGTGGTAGCTAATTCCCATGGTGAGGAATTAGTGAGTATATCATTTGATTGTTGTTGTTGATGTTTGCATGCTAGGTGATTAGCGTGCATTTCATGGCCCATTTGGGGTGGTAGCTAATTCCCATGGTGAGGAATTAGTGAGTGAGTCACTATGTCTCAAATGAGTGGGACTAGTGAGCTTGGTAGCCGTGCCTGGATTTGGACGGTGAGGTTGAACTATATGTTCACAAATAGTCGGTACCGCATTGCATAGAGTCTCATTGCATAATGAATGTATGGCATATGATATGAATGGATGTATTCCAGTATCATATATGTGTTGTGTGTTGTGTTGTTAATGATTGAATATGATGGAGATTGTACTGTTGAGTATGATGTTTGAATGGATATTACTGTTGCTGAATGCGTAGTCTAATTAGGGTGAATTAATGTGTTAATTACTTGGTATTACATATTATTCTATAATGCTTATTATATTGATTGAGGAACTCACCCTTACGCCTATTTTTCAGGTAACGAGAAATGAGTTGAGTAGAAGCTTATGCTTGGAGTCTAGAGTAGTTTCTTATGGGTCATGCTCTGATAGATGTAACATCGGGAGGGAATGTTTTAATTAATTTGATATTGGTTGTTGGATGATTTACATGTATAGTGTTACATGTTTTACATTGATGTTGAATTTGATTCCGCTGCGAATTATGCAAAAGACCTTATTTTGATTTAAATAAATGAGCATGACAGGATATTTGATGAATGTTGTGAAATGATGGTGTGACACCCTTCGGGGCATAATTACTCTGATGAATATATGTGTATTTTAATTATAATAATTTGGGGTATTTAGAAGGGTGTTACATTAGTGGTATCAGAGCATAGTCGGTCGTGTCGAGTCATAGTTATTCTGTTTCCCCTGTACGGGATAGGTGTTGTTTAGCCCTATCAGTACTTATTGTTTAGCTTGTTTGGGTTTTCAGAATAGAGATGGCTGGAAGAGGTAGAGATGATGCTGCAATTGCTGAGGCTCTGGGTATGCTGGCTGGTGTACTTGGAGGAAATCCGAATGTTGTGGGAATGGGAGCTGCTCGTCAGTTGAGTGAGTTCCAGAAGAACAATCCTCCAATGTTCAAAGGAGCATACGATCCAGATGGTGCTCAGAAGTGGTTGAAGGAGATAGAGAGGATCTTCAGAGTAACTGAGTGTGCTGATAACCAGAAGGTCAGGTTCGGTACACATATGCTGTCAGAAGAAGCTGATGATTGGTGGGTTGCTACCCGCACTGAGTTGGAAGCTGCTGGAGATGCTGAGATTACTTGGACTGTGTTCAGAGAGAGATTTCTGAGGAAGTATTTTCCCGAGGATGTCAGAGGAAAGAAAGAAATTGAGTTCTTGGAATTGAAGCAGGGTAACAGGTCTGTTACTGAGTATGCTGCCAAGTTCACAGAGTTGTCTAAGTATTATACTCCCTATGCGGAGGCTGCTGGGGAATTTTCCAAATGTGTGAAGTTTGAGAACGGGTTGCGTCCCGAGATTAAGCAGGCGATTGGGTATCAAAGGATTAGAGTGTTTTCTGATTTGGTTGACTGTTGCAGGATTTTTGAGCAGGATTCCAAGGCTAGAGCTGAGAGTTATCAGCAGAGGGTTGATAGGAAATGCAAGAATCAGATTGATCGTGGAAAACCGTATGCAGCTGGCAAAGGTTTTCAGAGACAGAGTGGGATGAAGAGGCCTAGTGGGGGAGATTCTAGTGCTCCTGTTAAGTGTTACAGATGTGGTCAGGCTGGACATCGTATCCATGAGTGTACCAGTAATGAGAAGAAGTGTTTCAAATGTGGGAAAGGTGGCCATTTAGCTGCAGATTGCCGGTTGAAGACTGTGACTTGTTTCAACTGTGGAGAGTTGGGTCATATCAGTCCACAGTGTCCTAAGCCGAAGAAAGAGAATCAGTCAGGAGGCAAGGTTTTTGCTTTATCAGGTTCTGAGACTTCTGCAGATGATCGTTTGATCCGAGGTACGTGTTATATTAATGGCTTTCCTCTTGTAGCTATTATTGACACAGGTGCTACTCATTCTTTTATATCGTTGGATTGTGCTGTGAAGCTTAAGTTAGAATTATCTGAGATGCATGGGAGTATGGTGATTGATACTCCTGCGAAGGGTTCAGTGACTACTACTTCGGTTTGTTTGGGTTGTCCTTTGAGTATTTTTGGTAGAGACTTTGGGATAGACCTTGTGTGTCTTCCACTAGTGCAGGTTGATGTTATTCTGGGTATGAACTGGTTGGTGTTTAACCGAGTCTATATCAACTGTTTTGATAAGACTGTGATTTTCCCTGAGATTGAGGAAGGAAAGAGTTTGTTTCTATCAGCAAGGCAAGTGAATGAGGAAGTAGCTGATGGGGCAGAGTTGTTTATGCTGTTAGCGACTTTGAAGGCTAAAGATAAACTGGTGATTGGCGATCTCGCTGTGGTGTGTGATTTTCCTGATGTGTTTCCGGAAGAAGTGAATGAATTGCCGCCAGAGCGTGAAGTTGAGTTCTCGATTGATTTGGTACCTGGTACTAGACCGATATCGATGGCTCCTTATCGTATGTCTGCTGTTGAACTAGCTGAATTGAAGAGTCAGTTGGAAGATTTGTTGGATAAGAAATTCATTCGTCCGAGTGTGTCACCGTGGGGTGCACCAGTGTTGTTGGTTAAGAAGAAAGAAGGTACTATGAGGTTGTGTGTGGACTACAGGCAACTGAATAAAGTGACGATCAAGAATCGGTATCCTTTACCGAGAATTGATGATTTGATGGATCAGTTGGTTGGTGCAAGTGTGTTCAGCAAGATAGACTTGAGATCTGGGTATCATCAGATACGTGTGAAAACTGAAGATATTCAGAAGACTGCTTTCAGAACGAGGTATGGACATTATGAGTATTCTGTAATGCCTTTTGGTGTGACTAATGCGCCTGGAGTATTTATGGAGTATATGAATAGAATTTTTCATCCGTATCTAGATCAGTTTGTTGTGGTGTTTATTGATGACATTTTGGTGTATTCGAAATCTGAAGAAGAGCATGCTGAGCATTTGAGAGTGGTTTTGAGAGTTCTACGAGAAAAGAAGTTATTTGCTAAACTGTCGAAATGTGAATTTTGGTTAGGAGAGGTTAGTTTTCTTGGTCATGTGATTTCAAGAGGTGGTGTTGCTGTTGATCCTTCTAAGATAGAAGCGGTATCTAAGTGGGAAGCTCCGAAGTCAGTTTCTGAGATAAGGAGTTTTCTTGGACTTGCAGGTTATTATAGGAAATTTATTGAGGGATTTTCCAAGTTGGCGTTACCGTTGACAATGTTGACTAGAAAGGGGCAAGCGTTTGTTTGGGATTCAAAATGTGAAGAAGGTTTCCAAGAGTTAAAGAGAAGGTTAACTACTGCTCCTATTCTGATATTACCGAGTTCGTCGGAATTATTTGAGGTTTATTGTGATGCTTCATTGTTGGGTTTAGGTGGTGTGTTGATGCAGAATAAGCAGGTTATAGCTTATGCTTCGAGACAGCTAAGGGTTCATGAGAGGAACTATCCGACACACGATTTAGAGTTGGCAGCTGTGGTATTTGTTCTGAAGTTGTGGAGACATTATTTGTATGGGTCAAGATTTGAAGTTTTCAGTGACCATAAGAGTTTAAAGTATTTGTTTGATCAGAAAGAGCTGAATATGAGACAGAGGAGATGGTTAGAGTTTCTGAAGGATTATGACTTTGGTTTGAATTACCATCCGGGTAAAGCAAATGTAGTAGCTGATGCATTGAGTCGGAAATCATTGCATATGTCAATGTTAATGGTTAAGGAATTGGATTTAATTGAGCAGTTTAGAGACTTGAGTTTGGTGTGTGAGAGTACTCACAATAGTGTTAAATTGGGAATGTTGAAGTTAACAAGTAGTATTCTGGATGAGATTAGAGAGGGTCAGAAATCTGATATGCTTTTGGTTGATAAGTTGACTTTAGTGAATCAAGGTCAGGGTGGTGAATTCCGAGTTGATGAGAATGGTGTTTTGAGATTTAGTAATCGGGTGTGTATTCCAGATGTTACAGGACTTAAGAAGAGTATTCTTGAAGAAGGACATCGTAGTGGTTTGAGTATTCATCCTGGAGCTACGAAGATGTATCATGATTTGAAAAGATTATTTTGGTGGCCGGGAATGAAAAGAGAAATTGCAAGTTTTGTGTATTCTTGTTTGACTTGTCAGAAGTCAAAGATTGAGCACCAGAAGCCGTCTGGGCTAATGCAACCGTTGGCTATTCCAGAGTGGAAGTGGGATAGTATCAGTATGGATTTTGTTTCGGGTTTACCGAGGACGAGTAAGAATTTTGAAGCCATTTGGGTGATTGTTGATAGATTGACGAAGTCGGCTCATTTCATTCCGATCAGAATGGATTATCCGTTAGAGAGGCTAGCTGGGTTGTATATTGAGAAGATTGTAAGTTTGCATGGTATTCCGTCGAGTATTGTTTCGGACAGAGATCCTAGATTTACATCGAAATTTTGGGAAGGTTTGCAGAAGGCTTTGGGAACTAAGCTGAGATTGAGTTCTGCATATCATCCGCAGACTGATGGTCAGACTGAGAGGACGATTCAGTCATTAGAAGATCTTTTGAGAGCTTGTGTTTTGGAAAAAGGAGGTGCTTGGGATTGTTATTTGCCTTTGATTGAGTTCACCTACAACAATAGTTTTCATTCGAGTATTGGTATGGCACCGTTTGAAGCCTTGTATGGTAGGAGATGTCGGACGCCTTTATGTTGGTATGAGTCCGGTGAGAGTGCGGTGGTTGGACCGGAGATTGTTCAACAGACTACGGAAAAGATTAAGATGATTCAGGAGAAGATGAGAATTGCTCAGAGTCGTCAGAAGAGTTATCATGATAAGAGGAGGAAGTCACTTGAGTTTCAAGAGGGAGACCATGTGTTTCTTCGTGTTACTCCGATAACCGGTGTTGGTCGAGCTTTGAAGTCGAAGAAGTTGACACCTCGATTTATTGGTCCTTATCAGATTTTGGAGAAGATAGGAGAGGTAGCCTATCGCACCGCTTTACCGCCGTCGCTTGCGAATTTGCATGATGTTTTTCATGTGTCTCAGTTGAGGAGATACATTCATGACCCGTCGCATGTTGTCCAAGTAGATGATGTACAGGTGAGAGATAACCTGACTGTTGAAACATCACCTATGAGGATCGAGGATCGAGAGTTGAAGCAGTTGCGGGGTAAAGAGATTGCCTTGGTGAAGGTAGCTTGGGAAGGACCAGCAGGTGGCAATGTGACTTGGGAACTCGAGAGTCAGATGAAGGAGTCTTATCCGGAGTTGTTCGCTTGAGGTATGTTTTCGAGGACGAAAACTCTTTTAGTGGGGGAGAGTTGTAACACCCCGATAATAATATGTATTTATTTAAATTAAATTAATAATATGTTTATTAATTTAATTAGAATATTTGAATTATTATTATTATTTTGGAATAATAATTATTGGGATAATTATTTATTGGAATAATATATAAGTTGGAATTTAGAAAAATCCCATTTTTGGTAAAAAGGTTAATTTCACGTGAAAAGGGAAAAGAGGCAGAAAGGGCAAAAAGCAAAAGAACGAAGGTTGAAGGAAGGGAAAGCTTGGAGCTCAGAGACTGCCGGATTAACTCAGGTAAGGGGGGTTATCATCAATTAACGGGTATTATGGGATGATATGTACTGGGTAGTAATAGACCATTTGTTTTACCTCTAATTTGGATGATATATGCTGAATTGTGAAACTTTTGAGATGAACGAAAATTTGATTATAATTGACGAAATTCGTAGGAATTTGAGATGGAAAGGTTAGCAAATTGTGAAAATCGAAAGTGTATGATTAGTGATAGATGATAGGAATGAATTGTGTGTAAAATTTGGACTGTAGAAGGTTGAATTGGGTAGATCTCGTAGCAGAGAAAGCCATTGCAGATCTGTGAGCTCTGGTTTCTGGTCATACGCGTATGGCACTAGGCAATACGCGTATGAGATGTTGGTACGCGTATGGGGGTAAGCCTTACGCGTATGGGTGGAAAAGATGGCATTTTGAACGTGAATTGGTCTCTGTTGGTACGCGTAATGGGAAGTTGTTACGCGTAGCGTACGCGTATGGGATAGGTGGTACGCGTATGAGTTGGGCGAGGAAATGCGCAATACGCGTAAGAGAATAGGCATTACGCGTATGGAGTTGGCCAGGTTTGGGCAATACGCGTATGGCATGGGCAGTACGCGTATGGGCAGAGTTGGGATTTTCCTGAAATGTTGTTGTGCAGTTTTTGGTTGTTTAGGCTGAGTGATGTACTTAGCTGAGATATGATGTTGTAGGGATCATTTCCCGTTGTTTTGAGTGGTATAGGTATTAGTAGAGCGGGCTAATACTGTGGTTGATTATGTGGCATGATATGATATGCTTTTGTGATTAATTATGTTGATAATGTGTGATGGTATACATGATGATGTGAATGTATACGTTTGTGAATAGACTGTATTATGGCTTAGAGTGTGAGCATGTGTCTATTCTTGATTATTGTTGATGTTGCATTGCTAGGTGATTAGCATGCATGTTGTGGTCCATTTGGGGTGGTAGCTAATTCCCATGGTGAGGAATTAGTGAGTATATCATTTGATTGTTGTTGTTGATGTTTGCATGCTAGGTGATTAGCGTGCATTTCATGGCCCATTTGGGGTGGTAGCTAATTCCCATGGTGAGGAATTAGTGAGTGAGTCACTATGTCTCAAATGAGTGGGACTAGTGAGCTTGGTAGCCGTGCCTGGATTTGGACGGTGAGGTTGAACTATATGTTCACAAATAGTCGGTACCGCATTGCATAGAGTCTCATTGCATAATGAATGTATGGCATATGATATGAATGGATGTATTCCAGTATCATATGTGTGTTGTGTGTTGTGTTGTTAATGATTGAATATGATGGAGATTGTACTGTTGAGTATGATGTTTGAATGGATATTACTGTTGCTGAATGCGTAGTCTAATTAGGGTGAATTAATGTGTTAATTACTTGGTATTACATATTATTCTATAATGCTTATTATATTGATTGAGGAACTCACCCTTACGCCTATTTTTCAGGTAACGAGAAATGAGTTGAGTAGAAGCTTATGCTTGGAGTCTAGAGTAGTTTCTTATGGGTCATGCTCTGATAGATGTAACATCGGGAGGGAATGTTTTAATTAATTTGATATTGGTTGTTGGATGATTTACATGTATAGTGTTACATGTTTTACATTGATGTTGAATTTGATTCCGCTGCGAATTATGCAAAAGACCTTATTTTGATTTAAATAAATGAGCATGACAGGATATTTGATGAATGTAGTGAAATGATGGTGTGACACCCTTCGGGGCATAATTACTCTGATGAATATATGTGTATTTTAATTATAATAATTTGGGGTATTTAGAAGGGTGTTACAGCCTCCATGCATGGGCCTGTACAGGCGCATGGAGGGCCTAATTCTGATTGGAATTGATTGCTTCAATCATAATTAGAAGGAATGGTTGTGCAGATATGATATCATGAACTCATGCAACGTGTTTGAAATGAATTTCCAAAAATGCACTAAAAGGCTCTCTTCTTAGAAAATGATATTTCCAAAATTGAAACATAGGCTTATGGGTAATGGTTGGAAAGCTTGTTGCATAAGGAAAAAATGTCATGTTGATCAAAACTTCATTTGGGCCTTGGAAATTAATGAAATTTGAGCTTGAAGTGTAAGGTGCAAAACATGCACATGTGAAATTTCCAAATTTGGCCAATGTTCAAGCCCCTCTGTCTCAATGATGCAAGCTCCAAATGATAAAATCTTCAACATGAAAGTTGTATATCTTTTCATAATTTGGATAAAATCAATTTTGCATAATTTGGATTTTTGATGAAGAAGTTATAGGCACTTGAAGTTGGACTTTTTCACATTTCAATGCATTTGGCCCAAAGTGACCTATAATGTTTTGCATTATCACATGTATTTCTTTTGAGATTTTGCAATTTTGCTCAACATAACATTTAAAGTAGACACATTAATCATTCCAATGCATTTGGTCTCACCCCAAAAATCATGAAAAATGAATGAGTTATGTCCTTGGGATGTAAACCCAAAATTAGGGTTTCTGTCAAAATGACCTATAATGTCTTGGAATGGATGATGACCTTCCAAGCTTCAAATCAATTTTTGATGAACATGAAAGTTGTTCATATTGTCCTTAAGAACATTTTTTCGCTTGGGGCCATCTCCATTTGACCAACACATAAAAAGTTAGGTCTCGGTGTATTTCGAAATAGTCAGATGAATTGACTGATCAACTTCTCAAGTCCACACCTCATATCTTGATGAATGGATGATTGAGGACACTCAAGTAAGTTCAAATATGCATGACATGAGCAAGGCACAGTTGATGAACAAATGAAATAGGGTTTCCTTGGGAGACAATCCTCAAACCCTTTGACTTGCTTTGATCAAAATGATGAATTGAGATACTTGGGAGGCATATTTGAGGATGAGAGCTTTGGCAACCATTGCCATGCTTGCTTTCATCTTCTCTTGACCATATCAATGCCCATAGGATCTTCGAGAAGCTTTTAGACCTTGTGATTGCTCAAGCTACAAACAAGAAATGTTAGTGACATATTTTTGTGCTTTTGGTTAGTAAATAAAATGAGAAAAGCAATAATATACATTTCAAGCATGCTTGGTGATCTCAAACCGCTCAGAAGAGATCCCACCCAAAGGAAAAGGGAACCAAGATGCTTATGATCCTTGAGGCTATGCAAATGAAATGTTGATGCCGTGAGGGATCTTAGGGTCAAAATTGGGGTCTTACACAAATGATATAACCAACACACATTGATCAAACATGAATGGAATCAAACTCAATCAATGGTAAACAGAAGTGAGATGAAGCTTAGAAGTCAAGAAACAATAAAATATTTTTGGTATATTTTGGAAATAAATAATACTTGAATTAAAATAAACAAATAAAGGTCAAACTTCAAATCCAATTCAAATCAACTTGGAAAAGTCCAATTGGATCATCATAAGTTCAACATGGTCAAACAAGGTTTGACAAAAAATGTCGTCATTTTTTGAAACCAGAAACTAATTTTAAACAATTAAAAATGAAGAAAAATAACATAATTGAATTAAAATCTCAAATCAATTAAGAAATTGATGAGAATATTTTTCATAGATTAATCATCATTCAAAGATGTTAAGAAAATAGTTTTGGCATTTTTGAATATTGGAAACTATTTTAAATGAATTAAAAATAACCAGAAAAGAAATAATTCACAACAAATATTAAATGGAATCATAAAAAATATTAAAAATCATTTTTAGAAACTAGAATTTAAAAGGAAAATTTTGCAATTGGTCCCATATTTTTATGATTAAAAATGAAGAAGTTATGAATTTTTGAAATAAAATGGAATTAAAGAAAATAAAAAGAAATTCAAAAATTAAGAAAAAAACAAGGAGTGTCTGATCTTGATTCATTAATTTACGTGGTGCATCAAGTGGCTGGGAGACGCGCGCGCATGGTGTAGTTGAGTCAACAGCATCACACATGGCATTAAAATAGGTCAATCAAATGAAGTGCTGAGATTAGATCCTAGGGGCAAGATCCGAGGGCCATGAACTCGTCCACGTGGGGACGGTGGTGGAAACCACCATCTTCTCCGGCGAGACTCACAGTTCCGGCCAAAATTTGCAGGTTTCAAAACCTTCACCAAAATGCACGATCTATATATCTTTAGAAAGCTGGGGTGATGTACATCAACCTTGTACCCTTGGTTTCCACTCAAGATCTCTATAGAGAGAGAAATCTGAGATGGAAATTTGTGGTGTTCAAACTGAACTTACTCAATTCATGAAATTAAAAGCTCAAATCAATTGCCTCTCACGTGAGGACTTCAGAGGTACCAAGCAATGCAAGAAATGATCAATATCCAATGAGTTTCGAACGAAAACAGTTTGAGGGAAAACCTTTGAAAAGCAGCTTTACAATGCCTGATCTACTCCAATTCTTTGATGTAGTGTGTTCTTGAGGTAGCAAGGAAGCAAGGTTTAGGAATTGAAGTTCAAAGATCAACCAATGAAGTTGAAAATTGAACTTGAAAATTGAAATAGAAAACTCAGAATTCGTTTTAATGGAGGTTGGGATTTCACTTGTGCAGCAGTTCAGGCGCCTTGATGTTGGATTTTGAAGTGAATGCAACACTCTATTTATAGGCAAGGATGATGCAAAGCATGAAGGAACTCGTGTGCATGTGAATTGGGTCCTCCATGCATGGGCTTGTACATGCGCATGGGAGGCCCAAATGCAAGCTGAGGTGCAAGTGAGGTGTTTTGGACGTGCAAATTTCATGGTACAAGCTTGTGCATGGAAATTCAACATGTTATGCATAATTGGGAACAAAACTTCTCCTCTTCGAAAATACCATTTGCCAAACCGAAACATAGGCATGTGGGTAATGGTTGAAAAGGTCTTGACATGAGCCAAAAATGTTATGTTGAACAAAAATCCATTTGGTGTTGGGAAATTTATGAAAACAGGCCATGAAGTTCAATGTACAAAACATGTATATGGAAATTTTGCAAAAATGGACCAACTTAAAGCCCTTATGTTTCAATGATGCAAGTCTCAAATGACAAAACCTTCAACAAAAAATTTGTAGTTCTTTTCAAGACAATAAATTTGGACTTAAATTTTGCATCGTTTGTATTTTTGATGAGAAAGTTAGGGGCACTTGAAGTTGAACTTTTTCACATTTCAATGACTTTGGTCCAAAGTGACCTATAATGTTTTGTATTATCACATATATTTATTTTAGGATTATGAAATTTTGTCCAACATAACAATTGAATTATACATCTTAAAATTTCCAATGCACTTGGTCCCACCTCAAAATCATGAAAAATGAAGGAGTTAGGTCCTTGGGAAGTTGACCCAAAATTAGGGTTTCAATCAAAATGACCTATAATGTTTTGAAATGAATGATGATGTTCCATGTTTCAAATAGGTTTTTGATGAACACTAAAGTTGTTCATATGGTTCTTAAGAATATTGTTTCTCTTGGGGTCATCCTCATTTGACAAGCACATCAAAAGTTAGGTCTTAGTGGATTTCAAAATAGTTAGATGAATTGACTAATCAACTTCTCAAGTCCAAACTTCAAATCTTGATGAATTAATGATTGAGGGCACTCACATAAACTAAAATATGCATAAAATGATGAATGGAAGAAATTCCCTTGATTGTATTTGATCATGGGTTGAGGTTGCTTCATGAGCAAGGCACAGTTGATGCACAGTTGAATCAGGGTTTCCTTGGGAAACAATCCTCAAGCCCTTTGGTTTATCTTGATCAAATTGGAAAATTGAGATACTTGGGAGGCATATATGATAATGGAGAGCTTTGGGAACCATTTTCATGCTTTCTTTCACTTTCATCTGGCCACATCAATGAGCATAGGGGCCTCCTAGGAGCCTTGGATCACATGATTGCTCAAGCTTCAAAACAAAACAAGTTAGTGACATATTTTTGTGCTTTTGGTTAGTAAAAAACATAAGAAAATCAATAATATACAATTCAAGAATGCTTGGTTGTCTCAAACCAACTCACACAAGTCCCAACCCTAGGGTTAAGGAGCCAAGATGCTATGATCCTTGAGGCAAATGCAATGTGCAATGATATGATGCCATGAGGGATCTTAGGGCCAAAATTAGGGTCTTACACCTCCCACACTTAAACCGAACATTGTCCTCAATGTTTCTATATGAGATAGGGTAGGAGTAACCTGGAAGATAAAGAGAGAGAGAGAGATCTAGGGGTGAGCACTGGTACCGTCACTATCACCACCCTGGTCAGGATGCCTGGGTCGACGACGTCTGGATCAAGTACTAAGTCCTTCCTGTAGCTGTCGAGAGCGATCTAGGAGAGATCCTTGGGTGGCCTCGATGAGAGCGAAGTGACGCTCATTAGACTGTCACATGCGTTGCTGCTCATTAGTGATCGCAAGCAAAGGCTTAGTGACAGTCTGATGTGCTCACTCACTACGCTGCTGGGAAGCTACCATAAAACTCATATTGTCTGACAATTGTTGGTTTATGGTGTTAGGAGGGTGTCACGCCTTTCCTCACGAGCCAGGTGCTCGCGCCACATCTCCTCGTTGATGTAGAAATCGGAAGTGGTACCTACAAAAGGGTTAGAGGAAGAAGGTGTGGTGTGTGCAGGTGATGCAGCAGGAATATCATGAGTTGGCGACTAGTCGCGTCGGTCATACTCATCATCGTTTCCTTGCCCTTCGTCCATAGGGACGTTAGGTGGCAAAGGACCGGTAAAGGGCGGAGCATCAAGATCGTATGTCCAATTCCTCGCATGTCGCACATCCGTACACTGAGAGCAAGGTAGGACAACGCTGGGTACAGCTGCACCATGTATCATAAGGTAGAAACCACCTTCTCGCCGCACCTTGCATAATTTCATATCTTTCAAAAACTTCAATTTAATGGTGCGGTGAGGGAGTGGTTCCAAGGTGGCTAACGCAACGCGTAGATTCAACGCTCTAGCAATGGAGGTAATCAAACCACCGAGAGAGATGGTTCCTCCTTTCTTAAGGATGACAGACATATGGGCCAACATGAAAGGAACAGGATTGATCTCGCGATTAGTGAGGCACCCCTATAAAAATAGCAATTCTCGGGCATTTACTTTGTTAGAATTTTCCCGGCTAAATATAGTACATGCCAAAAGGTATCTAAAAATTCGTATGGCCGGGTTATGGATGTTAGAAGCCAAACTTCCCTCAAAGGAAGTGACGTTCACATTAGATAATCGGTTCCAAAAAGTAAATGCCTCGATTGCCCATTCAGCATCTAAGGGCGTTTCACAAATAACACCATCACCATAAGGCATTCCGAGCAATCCCGCTAAAGCATCGGTAGTGTATTCGTATTCTATATTAAACATCCTAAAATAAACGGTACCTATCGTGCTAGCAGTGCCAGGATGGACAATGTAAATCAGGGAACTTAAAAATTCCCTAGTGAGCCTATCGTAGGTGGGCGCTTTACTAGCAAAAATATCGTGTAAGCCTAAATTGTCTAGCATGTGGAATACACTATGATATGTTCCTAGAGTGTATAAATAGTCTTCGTCGACATACCTGGTAGAGAGGATCTCCCGAGTTTGCAATCTTTGCAAAATCTTGTTTTGTCGCTCACCGGGCTTTCCTCCACGAAGAGTGATGTTCTTAAACTCCATTCCGGCCATTAATGGAGGTTGTAGAGAAAAATGAGTAATTATAGAAAAGAAATAAAAAAAATGGAATTTAATGGATTTTTGGTGGAGAGTTGGAGAAGTGGAGATGGAGAATTGTTGGTCTGTAGTGAAAGTGAGGAGATTGGAAATTCATATAAATTTGGTAGAGTTTGGACAAGAAGAGAATAAGTTTGGAAGGGTTGAATAAGGTATAAATAGTGGAAAAGGTAAATCTGACTGTTACGTCATGGCGCCCGCCATGGAGCTCATGGCGCCCGCCATGTCTTCGGATATGGTTTGGGCCGGATGTGTTGTTTGCTTCTTCGGCCTTAATCCTTCCTATCTTCATTTTTGTAATGGGGGGTGTATATAGGTATCCACAAATGGGGGGTATATATATATGTGTGTGTGTGTGTGTGTGTGTGTGTGTGTATGAGAAGAGTCAATAATAATTCACGAGTCCAGAGATCTTAGGAAATAAAGCAAGCATAATGTCATAGGAAACGATAAAAATAAGCATGACTAATAAGTACAGAAAAATAGGGAAATTCAAACGGTATTTCTCGGTCCATGATGGCATCAACGCTCGGGATATAGTGGAGTCTCCTCGACTTCGTAGCCTCGAAGCTCTATGATCTGGCGTCGGAGATCGGTGATCTCATCATGCTGCATATCAGTCTCGGTGTCGTGTGAGGCAACTGCTACCTCGACCTACAGGGCAACGTCAGCAAGCTCCTGGCGAAGCTCGACTATCTCCATACGAAGCTTAACCAATTCGGACTGCATGCTCGGAGTCTGGAGATTAGGATTGTTGGTACGGACTTTAATTCTGATCGGTGCAATCTTCGGCGCATCTACTGTCTCTCCCTGCCCTTCTATGGCGTAGACCCAGTTGGCCTGATCAATGACACAAGTCACCTGAGGGTCAGGTAAAGTGAGTAGTGAATGGTCTCACCCTTAATTAACAGTCTGTATTAATCCGGATGGAAAGAGGATCTCCTCATCAGACCACGGTCCAGACAGAAATCAACATCCATCAAGGTGTAGCTGCAATAAGGTGTCAGGTGAGACAGTCTCCTATCGAGTCCCAGGGCTGAGGCTATGTGACTCATCGTTCTTCCGACATGAATGGGGCTTGCAGCAGAACGAGCATTAAGGTGTAGGCTCTAGATCAAGAAAGTAACACAGTCCACCAGGCGTGACTGAGTAGTACAGTATATGAAGAAGATCTCTTCAGCACTCACATGCGTATCAGGGTCACTCTTCCCCAGGAAGGTGTAGGCAATGATCATCTAGAAGTATCGGAAAGCAGGGTTGTGAATCTTGTTGGAGATCTGGGTTGAAGGGTCAGGACTACCTCCACGTGTGATATCGCTCCAAAACTTCTCGACGTCTCGGCTCAAAAAGTAGCTCATGGGGAGTTCGGACGAAGCATCACAGGCAGTCTGGAAACCAAGCAAGTCGCCGAAACACTTTTGGTTGAAGGTATATTCTACCCCAAACAACCTGAAGTTAATGTATCCTCCATCACTGGCGTGACCAACATAAGGCTCGTAGACAAGCGAGCTCAGGAACTCCAAAGTCAGGTTCTTGTAAGTCACGTGCATAGCATATGTATATTCATCCCACTGTAACTGATTGCATAAGTGCCTGACACTAGGCTCAATGCCCAATGCCTCCATGCAGCTCGAGTCGGGATATCTAGTAGGCAGCATCGGGCGCTGTGAAAGCATGGTGTAACGCTGCTCTTGAACTGGGTCACGGAAGATTACTGGCATGGTGTCGATATTCGCCATTCCTGAAAGGTTAGATTAGAAATAGAGGACGCCTTAAATCACAAATATCATAAATGTTATTCTCCACATAAATATACATACATATAAAATAAATAAATATAAATATAAATTGAAAATAGTAAAAGTAAAGGAAAAGAAGTCATGGGTTGCCTCCCATGCAGCGCTTGTTTAACGTCGTTTGCTTGACGCTTCGAACTTTATATGTTAGAGGTGGGAACTAGAGGGTCGGTCATAGTATGGTCATGACATTCTGTGGATATGTCACCTCCTTGGTATTGCTTCAATCTTTGTCCGTTTACCACGAATGGATTACAGGAGTTGTTTCGGATTTCGACTGCTCCAAATTTCAGGATTTTGGACACCTCAAAGGGGCCTGTCCATCTCGAACGCAGCTTACCTGGAAAAAGACGTAATCTCGAATTGAAGAGAAGAACAGAGTCTCTTATATTAAATTCCTTTTTCACGATCCTCTTGTCGTGCCAAGCTTTGGTTCTCTCCTTGTATATAACGGCATTCTCGTAAGCGTTCTGGCAAAGTTCCTCCAATTTGTGAATATCAAGGATTCGCTTCTTTCAAGATGCTAGGTTATCCAAATTTAGGGTCTTGATGGCCCAATATGCCTTGTGCTTGAGTTCAAAAGGTAAGTGGCATGACTTCCCGTAGACCAACCGGTACGGTGTAGTTCCAATGGGGGTCTTGTAAGCGGTTATATAAGCCCACAGTGCTTCTGTTAGCTTTTCAGACCAATCTTTTCTAGATATTGATACAGTTTTCTCCAAGATCTGCTTAATCTCTCTGTTGGATACTTCCACTTGACCATTAGTTTGGGGGTGATATGGTGTTGCTACTCTGTGTTTCACTCCATATTTCCTTAGGAGCTTATTAAATATTCTGGATATAAAATGCAATCCACCATCGCTTATGACAAGTCGTGGAACTCCAAATCTGGGAAAGATATTGTTCTTGAACATCTTGATGACTACTCTTGGGTCGTTGGTGGGTGCGACTATAGCTTCTATCCACTTGGACACATAGTCAACTGCTACCAAAATGTACTTGTTTCCCAATGAAGATGGAAAAGGTCCCATGAAATTTATACCCCAAACGTCAAATAGTTCTACTTCTTGGATGTTCTTCAATGGCATTTCGTCACGTCTTGAGATGTTTCCAGCGTGCTGGCACCGGTCGCATCGGACAATATAAGCATGGACATCACGCCATAATGTCGGCCAATAAAGACCAGCTTTAACGATCTTAGTGTATGTCTTGGATGTGCTTCAATGTCCAACATAAGGTGAAGAATGACAATGTTCTATGATGTTTCTGACTTCTTCTTCCGGGACACAACGTCGAAATATGTTATCAGTTCCTCTTTTGAAAAGGAGCGGTTCGTCCCAATAAAAGTGTCTTATATCTTTAAAGAACTTCTTCTTTTGTTGATAGTTGAGGTCAGGTGGTATGATATCAGTGGCTAGATAGTTCACGAAATCAGCGTACCATGGTACTTTGCTAATTTCTAAAATCGTCCCAAGGATGTTTGTGTCAGGTTCAAAGGGAGTGGTATCTACCTTAGCTACTAGTCTATCATATGTGAAGTCATCATTTATGGGTAAATGATCTGGCTTTAAGTGCTCTAATCTGGAAAGATGGTCAGCAACTACGTTTTCTGTTCCTTTTTTGTCTCTAATGTCTAAATTGAATTCTTGTAGCAAAAGGATCCACCTGAGTAATCTAGGTTTTGCATCCTTTTGCTCAAAAGGTAACGGATAGTTGCGTGGTATGTATAGACTATAATCTTAGATCCTACTAGATAAGACCTAAATTTATCGATTGCGAAGACTACATCTAGGAGTTCCTTCTCTGTTGTTGTATAATTTAATTGAGCGGCGTCTAGGGTTCTACTAGCGTAATATATTACGTGTAGTTTCTTATCTTTTCTTTGCCCTAAAACAGCTCCTATAGCGAAATCGATAGCATCACACATTATTTTGAAGGGTTTAGTCCAATCTGGGGTTTGTAGAATGGGTGTTGAGATTAACGCTTGTTTTAACTAGTTAAAGGCTTTGATGCATTTCTCATCGAAAATAAATTCGATATCTTTCATCAGAAGGCCGGTCAGGGGTTTTGTTATTTTAGAGAAGTCTTTTATAAAGCGTCGGTAGAAACCGCCGTGTCCAAGGAAACTACGGGCTTCTCTAACTGTCTTAGAAGGTTTAAGGTTTTCTATAACTTCTATTTTTCCTTTATCGACCTCAATGCCTCTTTCAGATATTATATGTCCTAACACTATGCCTCCATCGGGATTGCCCCTGTTTTTGCTTAAGTCACTTTTTAGGGTGTTGGACTTAGCGGGCTCTTTCTTTGACTTTTTTTTGGAAATTGTGACTGCCAAGTCATTGGTCATTGCAGAACAACCGACATAAAATTTGGATTTGATGGTTCCTTCGACACTTCAGGATGTGTGTGAAGAATGTCCTATGGTTGATCCTTGTATGGGATATTTCATCTTGTAATTCGAAAGTGTAGTTAGACCAACTAAACACTACCCTGCCCCAGGTTAAGCGTAAGGGTTTGTAGATCCGAAAGAAACTCCTACTTCTAGGCTCGAAGTGGTTGACTAGGGATTAACTCCTTATCTCTCCAGTGTTTGGGAATTTGAAATAATGTCTGTACATCATTAGCAGGATTTTATCTGAAAGCATACAGTCAGCAATTATGGGTATTTTGTTTTTGTCATCCTCCTTCCAACATTTACTAACAATAGTGTGATAAAGAAGGTGAAGTGGAAAAGCATGTGTTTGTGATTTGCAAATGTGATAGATGAGTGAATATGAAAGATTGATTCAAAGCATGCATAATCATCCCATTAATAAGACCAAATACAAATAACAATGTTCAAAGCATACAGTACTTAAACAAACAAGAACAAATTACAAGAGTGAGAAAAGGTAAAACTGGCATAATGATCGCCTTCATTCAAATGAACATGCCTTCCTCTTTGGATTCTTCGGCAGAATTTCTCTGCTTGTTCAGGCCGATGGGAAGCTTTACCTTCGAGCTTCACTTGACTCTGCATGCGCTGGCATGGGATTTGTCGTGACATTTGGCCTAACTGGCGTGAATGTAACTGCCTTACTATCAATTAGGTCTTGGACCTTGTTCTTGAAGGCCTTACAGTTCTCTATTGTGTGCCCTGGAGAACCCATGTGATACTCGTAGTAAGCATTGTCGTCGTAGCCTGGTGGGTAAGGTGGAGTTGCAGGTGTTAGCTCCTTCAAAACAATCGATCCATCCTTTAGTAGGTAGGGGAGGATCTTGCTATATGGTACTGGCAAAGGATCAAAATGTATTTCTGGCCTCCTTGCCCTTTGTTGGTTAGGTTGACGTTGTTGCGGAGCACGTTGCATTGATTCTGATGCGGCTGCCGGTAAGCCGACTGTTGATAAGGCTGTTGATATTGTTGCTGATGTGGTTGCTGATATGGTGGCTGATATGGCGTTGGGATGACAGCGGCAACCTGATGATAGGGTATAGGAGCATATGGAGGTGCCCTATATCCTCCTCCTCCCATTATGGCATTGGTCTGCCCTTCTGGCTTCTTTGGGAGATTAGGATAGGGTTTCTTCATCTCACTTGAAGCATTAGCAGCACAAGGTAGCTTCCCTTTCTTGATTTGGCTCTCGATTCGTTCTCCCACGGAGACGACCTCAACAAAAGTTGGGAAACTGGATCCTACCATTTTCTCCATGTATTGGGTATGCAGAGTTCCCATAAACATGTAAATAAGATCTTTGTCAAGGAGATGAGGTTGGACACGAGCTGCTAGCTCTCTCCATCACTGAGCGTATTCCTTGAATGACTCGTTGTTGAGTTGAGTCATGTCTTGCAGCTGGGTACGGTTGGGTGCTAGATCAGTTTTGTACTGATAATGCCTAAGGAAGGCTTCAGCAAGGTCTCTCCATGATTGGACCTGACCTCTCTCTAGTTGCATGTACCACTCCAGGGATTCCCCACTGAGGCTATCTAGGAATTAATGAATCAGGAGTTGATCATTACTGATGTGGGCAACCATCTTGCGGTAGTAAGCTCTGAGGTGTGTTCTTGGGCAGCTGATCCCTTTGTACTTGTCAAAGTCCGGGACCTTGAATTTTTGTGGAATAAAGAGTCCTAGCACCAGGCACATATCAACGGCGTCCAAACCGAGAGTAGTGTGAACCTCCAAGGAGTTAAAATTTTCCTCCAGAGCATGGAGTCTCTCAACAGCTGGGTCTGGGAAACCTCCAACAACAGGTTTGACGGGTTGTGGCATGAAGAAGGCGTCATATGGATCCTCGTCACCTATCATGGATCCATGTCATGCAGATGTAGCAGAATGCTCATGAGGGTTTACATTGACCATTGGGATCGGAATAGGGATCGGTCCTCCTCTGGGCTGGGCAAGATTACCATTAAGGTTAGTCTCTCCAGGGATGCTAAGCGATGGTGATCCAAATTGAGCAACAACTCTTCTGGCTTCGGCGCTAGTCTCGACATCCTTCTCCTTCTGGGCTAAGAGCAACATGGTCTCAAGTAAATGATCCATCTTTACCTGTATGGAGTCAATGTCTGTCCTCATCGAAACTTGGTTGGCTTCAAGTTGTTCGAGTGTCATCTTGTAGTTGCGGCGTGTCTCGTACCGGTGTCGAGTAGTCAGCGTTTACTGGACAAGGGGAGAATATGATGTAAGTTTTTGTTTCTGGACAATGATATGCGATGCATGCTTATGGTATGCAAATGCATGAAATTTTTCCATGTTTTTGGCAGAGGAATACAAATATTCAAGATCAATCACGCGTCAAGTACGTCAGGATAAAAGGAAGAAACAGAGGTTCTCTGATTACTAGAAATTCCCAAAGGTAGGTGCTAAAGTTATGTTTTCAAGGAAGGAACTTAGACTCACGGATCAGGTTCAAAACTTCCTCGCAATGGTGGGCTAGCCACATTGTGATGGGAGTTCTGAAATGATCTAATCTAAGTGGGATTCTCGTATTGTTCGAACAGGGTGTAGACCCTTCAGTTCAATACTACATAATCGCCAATCATGAAAACAAAACTTGGGTTTACGGCGAGGTCCCTAGAGTCACGAATCGTATTTAGAACCTCCCCACAATAATGGGCTAGCCATATTGTGATGGAAACTCCAAACAGATCTACTCCAGGTGGAGTCTTCGTATTGTCCCAATGAGGTGTACACCCCTCGGTTCAATACTACACAACTCCGAGTTCTAAGTTTTTCTCGAAGCTCGGGTATGGAGCTTATCTTACAGAAAACATCAAGCCCTATATTAAAGTATCAAAACACATTACATACAAGCAACATAATAAAATACAGAGAAACAAGTACGGAAGATAGGAACATCTTCTAACAGTCATAGCGAAATCAGACTAAGCTAGGCTAGACTCTCTCTTGCTTGGAGCAGGGTCCCCAACAGAGTCGCCAATCTGTCACACCTCAAAAAAAATGCGATCCCTCCTGATAGGACGCGGAAAAAATGATAGTTCGAAACAGAGTCGCCACCGAACTTTATTTATCCTAATGAAGGAATAGGAAAATATCGAGAAAACCTTTAGGAAAATAGAATAATGGTCGTCGCAACCAAATTTGGGTTCGGGAGTCGATTACGCAAGGGGAAGGTATTAGCACCCCTCACGTCCGTTGTACTCAACGGGAACCTTTTAGTCTGATTTTGCTATTTGACTGTTAATTGAATGTTATATGCTTGCTTCGAGTAATTAGAATTGATGATAGATATGGGTGAAGACCTCAAGATGGGGAAATGAGAGGTTTTTTATTAGTGTGCTCGCGAAGATACAACAATCTCTTGCCTACGTATCCTTATAGTGCAATAAGGAAATCAGAGCATTCGTAGTTCGGGCTACTACAAATATTTGGTGTGTTTTGTTTTGATGAACGACTGTGTAGGTCGACGTTCTAACGGCTAAACACTGGCTTGTCTACTCTCGGTGGAGGCTCTAGCACTGGTTTGTTGTGCGCATTAGAAAGGATTAACAGTGTTCTTTTTGAAAGAGTTTTGGTCACGCGGGGGTGACGAGTTGGATTGATGTGTTCGGGTGTTGTTTGGTTGGTTTCGATCGCCCGGGGGCGAGAAGTTAGCTTGATTTGTTTGAGATGTTTTGAAGAACGACGAAAGATTGAGCAATATAGTGCACACCAATCGTCCAATTCTTTCGAGGAATAATAAGGCGACCGCCTTTTACCCCTTTTTCGTTCGAATTATTTTTTGAAAGTTTGTTTGCGGATGTTGAATATGCATGGTAGTGAGGCGTACGCCTCCTACTTGCTTATTGAAAGAATAATGAGGCGAGGGCCACCTATTCCTTTATCCAAGTTTAGTTAAGATGTATTAACCGGAAGTCGATGATTTGTACAATGTGGCGAGCGCCAATTATTCAAATAATCGAGAGATGGTGAGCCGAACACCTCCCATCTTTTATCATCCGAAGTTTAATTTAAAAAAAATATGTTTTTGGAAGTTGTATTTGATTTGCGAAAATAGTTTGAATTTTGAATTGGTAGGTTTTGAGAAGTCGATGATTTGAACAATGTGGCGTATGCCAATTATTCAAATAACCAAGGAATGATGAGGCGAACGCCTCCCATTCTCTCCATTTGAAGTTTAATTTGTAAAGTTTATTTTGAAATTGTGTTTGATATAAAAGGTGATTTGAATTTATTCGATTGTGGTTTTAATTTGATGACGAATATTTGAGCAATGTGGCGTACGCCAATTATTCGAATAATTGAAAGATAGTGAGGCGAACGCCTCCCATCCTCTTATTATCGGAAATAATTAAAAGAATTTCGAATTTGTAGTTGATTTGAAATAAATGATTTGAAATGTGATGGTTTGATGTTTTAATTAAATGACGAAAATTCGAACAATGTGGCGTACGCCAATTATCCAAATAATCGAGAGATAATAAAGCGGATGCTCGTTATTCTCCTTTTCATTTAAAGATTAATTGAAATATTTTTAGAATGTATATTAATTAATTATTGAATTTTATATACATATGAAATAAGAAATTAATTAAACTAAATAGACAAGGTGTATGGGAAGTAAATAGGGGGTAAAGTCCCAACATATGCCAAAAATTCGTAATGGGCCCTAAGGCCCAAAACCCCTTTTTTTTAACTGAAGCAACCGAACAGGATGAACAAAAAAAGCAATGGGTCGGTGGGCTTTAAGCCTAACGCCTGCTTGTACCGGTCCGATCTGTGTGACAACATCTGAGTGGGCCGTTGTACAGCTGCCCTAAGCGCAGCCGTGAGTGGCTTTTGGCCTTCATGGAAGAAGACGTGTGGCACTTCTTCTTGGGAATCTCTATCGACACTTAATGCACATTAAACCTACTAACATTACCTATTCTCATTACTAAATCATTAATCAACATTAACTATACTTAGGAACCATTACCATTGACAACAGAATAAACACATAAACCCACAACGAGATCTACCCAGTTTGTTCCCCTCCTAATTTATAAATCAACCTTTCCTCTTACCTACGAATCCAACAGAAGGGTATCCCAAGAGAATCCATGAAACCAGATCCAAACAAGTGATGATTTTAAACATGTACAAAACAAACCCTGCCAACAGAGGAGATTAACAAAAACTCTTAACTACAATGTACGACGGGTTTGGTTGAATACAGAGGTAGCCAGCCATTACAACCGATACCTAATGGACGAGAATCGCGGATGAAACGGTCAAAAGAAGATACAATAAATAGTTACCCACTCGGAGGTTCCGAAACCTTTGAATTTGATGAGATCTTGTGAGTTCCAGCGAAGACTCTAGCCCAAACGGGTTTCTTCGACGAGGTACGACTCTTCTCTTCTACTTTGCCACTGACTCCTACCCTCTTCTTATTCCTTTGGGATTTTCTGGGTTCGATTTGCTAAATCTTTAACTCTCTTGGCTTAGCTCATCCATTTGAAAACTTTTTAGCAAGTTTTTTCGTTTTTTAGAGCTTTAGTGGCTTTTGTGGATTTTTGGCAGAGTGACGACGCTTTAGGAAGGAGTCCCTGCTTCAGTCATCAAATGGTTCTTATATAGAGTTCTTGTACGAGGTTCATCCGTCCTTATCCTTCATGAGCTGGCAAATCTTGGATAGGATCAATCCGTTAGATGGAATTTTTCTTCAGATTTGGTGTGGACCAAAGGTAAATCTTCAACTTGTTGAAAGCAAATTCAATCTTGTATTTTTGTCTGTAGTGAGGTATTTGTATCTGTCAATTTGGGTGGTCCCTATTAGTATTAACAAACCATTTTCATGTACTTATTTGACTGATTTTTAAGTACTCCAATATTCCCTCAAACTTTGATTTTCAGTTTGAAAGTCCAAACGTCAATTTTTCATTGTTCATGCCATGCTTTGGAACATGAAAGTTTCAGAATTTATTGGACGTGTCTTTAACCCTCGTTTATTTTTGGTAACAGGAATATCATTTCGAGCCGATATGCTATCACTTTGAGCTGATACGCAGATGCTGACTTTGTCGCTATCACAGGACATTGATAGGGGTTGGTTGATTCCTGCAGGTCTGCGGGAACCACTTGATATTCTACATATCCAAGACACGGAAGTGTGACCTTCGCGGCTCGGTAAGTCAACATGCTATTGATCCAATACCAACTATGCTTTTTGGTTTGCTATAAACTATTCAGATTATAATGCACCTTCTTAGGTTAAAGTCCAGTTTGAAACCTCCTTCCATTCATATTATGGTCTAGTTATTAATGCTGGTGTATCTTAATACTGATTGGAAAAATTGTGATTGATTCCGGTTATCTTGTAATGCTAATGACTTTGTTTTCTTCTCAGGTTACATGTAGGCTCGGTTTGGCGGCAAGCTTCCAAGAGGATTGGCAATGTTGCTGGTATCACAACCATAAAGCTTAAACCATGTATCTCATGGTGTTGTACGATAATGGCACAAGCAAATTCACTCCATGTTGATGGTTTGGTAACCGGTTTTCTTTTCATGGTTCAACATCTGTCATGGTTCTGCTTGCATGATTCCTATGGCATCCATTATGCCATTTGCTTTGGAATATCATATGTTCTGGTTTTGGTAGCTTGGATCACTGTTGTATCATGTGGGATGCTGCCTTTCGCAAACTGTCATCGGATTCACGTTTTGATCTTAACGGTTAATCAACGGACGTGCAGCATGAAGTGTTGCAGTTTAGTGCATTGGGATGCTATCATTTCAACTCACCAAAGCGTTGCCAACCCTGTGCTCAATACCAACAATGATAGCAGGCGATAATGCGACATTCATACAGCTAGGTAAATTGTGACAATGTGAATTATCCCTTTGGAACTGAATTTCTCATTTCGATTTACTCTTGCATTTTATTGTTCATTGTTGTTTGTGGATATGTCGCAGGTTAACGATGCAGTGGATTTCACTGATGTTTGAATTACCAACAGGTGACTGCATTTGGTTTATGCTATTTGGCCTCATTCATGGCAACCCAAAACTAAACTGTAAATGATTTGTGCTTGTAACAGCGTCTGACTTTTGGCCTTACGTTTTGTGCATCGGCTCGGTGTTGTGGCTTCGCTCGCAGCTTTGGTTTCTTTTCACTGATGTGCCACTGCTTAGTTTTGTGCATGTTGTTGTTTGGTTGTTGTTCTTGGTCATGGCTTGGGTGGCAGTGTAGCCTGGATTATGCTGCAAGTATGTGATGGCCAAGCTGAGATGTCAAGAGTCTGATTTCTTTGGACCAATATATTTCCTTTCGTAACATTTTCTCTCTGCTATTTCTTTGGCCCTAACTGCTATGAACTATTCCTCTGTTGTGACTACTGCCGGTAGTTGCTGGTATTGATTTTAATCTTGGACTGTTTGGGACGTCGATTTTTACTTGGCATGTTGTTGCTGCAGGTTCTACGGGTGCTGCAGCGTATGACCTTGCAGTTTGGCGCATCGTGAGATTGCGGTTTTGGCGTTTGTAATTTAGGCCTTAGGACTGATCATAACCGACTGCACGAGTTGTTGTTTTTTTTTAAATTTGAAACGCTTATGTTTGTAGGTCTAGAACTTCTGGTTCTACTAATGTAATTTAAGGCTTGGCAACTCAAACCTCATGATGTTTATATGTGAAATCCAATGGTAATAGCGACTTGCTCCTTATTTGTTCACTCTGCCCATGCTTTGGCAACTTTCTTGTAGATTATGTACTCATGGAAATAGACAAAAGTGACCACATTTTGTAATGGTTTGAAATGTATTGGTTGTAATTGAAGCAGGTGTTTATATATGTTGTATTTGTAAATGAAAGGATGATTTGGTATGTGACCCATGTTTATTTTGAAATCCCCAACATTTAGTTCCAACGTGAAATACTAGTGGACCAAGGACGGATTATGAAGGGGTGAGAAGAGGAATTATGGTTCTTGAGTTGTGACATAATTAAGTTGACTTTGGTTGTATTTTGACTAAAAGAGTCTACCTTTGATCAAAGTTAACCCTTGGTTGAAAGTTTATTTTTTTTTGTATTTTCCTCATGTATGGACACTTATATGTAATGAATAACATTTAGTGCTTTGAATGAAATGAACTTACACTTTGGATTTTCTATGAATGAATGGCCTTGCTTCAACCTATTATTCCACCCTATGTAACATCCTTTCATCATGTCCTTTTCCTCGTATTCGTATAATAAATCACACCGGACAAAAATGGGTTTCATGAAATGCATGTTTCTATGTAATACGGAAATGACATAATAGTGATAAGAAACTAAGGTGAGGTATTCTCGTGATGAAATGTATGCCATGCTGTGCATATGATGCAAAATAAAAATGAAATCAATTCTATGAAAATTTAAATATGCCCGGACCAAATTGGGGTATGACAATTCGGTGTGATCAACTATCCAACCCCATATACCAATGGAGCGCAACAACGATTAAACTGTCCTGGAAATAATGAATCAACAGTTGATCATTATTGGTCTGAGTAGACATCTTACGAGCATACATAACTAGATGACTTAGTGGACAAGTATTCCCTTTATATTTTTCAAAGTCATGCACTTTGAACTTCACCGGGATCTTGACGTTGGGCACTAAACACAACTCAGCAGCACTCTTTCCAAACAAATCCTTACCCCTCAATGTCTTTAATTCCTTGCGCAGCTCAAGAAACTGATCCTTCATTTCATCCATTTTCTCGTAGACATCCGGACTCTCAGACGGCTCGGAGTAATAAATGGTGTCCTCTACACAAGGTAAGGTGTGCACAACGGGAGGTGGCACGGACATGACCGGGCTAGATGCCGACATGGAAGAAAAAGTGTGCGCAAAGCCTTCAGGCATAAAGTTAGACGACATTCCCCACGGGAATCTGGCAGGCATAGTAGAGGTAGCCACCTCTAAAATAATTGTCCTTGTAGGAGGAGTTGCGGACGTTGGAGAAGATTGACTTTGAGCAGCAAGAACTGACTCCATCATGGCAGTCAGGCAGATGATCTCGTCCTTCAGCTCTCTGTTCTCTTGCTCTAGATGCTCCATAATTCTGAGATAATTGGCGCGGGTGTTGTACCGGTGAGTCATCTTGGCTAAAGCACAGAAGAAACACTAATGAGACATCTGACAAAAGAGAAAACCTGCTTATCTAAATGATGCATGAAATGCAATGCTTGTTTATTTTTATTTTCAAGGAACTTACTATATCATTTGCAAACATATATATCAACAATTGCAATAATTTTTATATGACCAAAGAATCTCTTTTCATTTATATAATTGGAAGAATTACACTGAGTATAATTTCAGAAACCAAATGAAAAATACAAGAGAAAAGGAGACTAGTCATCCTAAGGATCCCTAACAACGTCAGAAGATCTGGCTGAAGGCGCGTACTTCCTTCGAATGCGAAGGATCTCGGTCTCAAAAGAAGCCTTCATCTGAGTCTTCTCGAGGACAAGATGGTCAACAATCTTCTTCCAAGCAACAGAAGGTTGAGGCATGCTAGAAGATGAAACCTCTGGCTCTCTCTGTCTCTTCGTTACTCGGTCTTCTAGTAGCTCAATGAGTGCATCTTTGTCCTTAGACTCCAACTATAACTCCTCATGCTTTTTGCTCAAAGCACGAAAACAATCTTCCCATATGTCCTTCTCTTGCTTCATCTTGACGAGCGCGTCTTCCACCTCCTCTACATCTTGGTTAGGGAGAGTTAATGGCTCAACCATAACCATAGACATAGGTCTTTCACAAGGATAAGGCATCTTCAAATCCAAAGCTCTCTTCTTCACCCAAAGAGTGTATGCTTCCAAAGCTACACAATTGCACGGACCAAGCTCGGATCTTCCTTTCCTATACATATTATGCCAAGCATGCACAATCTTCTGCTTCAAATGTTGGGATCTTTACCCTCTTGGTATAAAAGACCTTCTAACAAAGTGTTATTAGGTTTATCTCTCAAGGGGAACCTAAGGTGACGACGAGCCAAAGCAGGGTTGTAGTTAATTCCTCCTTGTGTACCAATGAGAGGCACATTAGAGAATTCACCATAACTATCAATAATCTCCAAACTGCTTAAAGACAGATCATACCAAACTATATCATCATTAGTGAGAGACATAAGTCTCTGGGACCACCTTAGACATTGTTTGTTCTCCACAAAAGCAGGTGTCTGAGGCAAGTGCGAAATAAACCACTTGTATAGAAGAGGAATGCAACAGACGATAGTTCCACCACCCTTAGAATTCCTTAGATGTAAAGAGAAATATATATCACCTAACAAAGTAGGCACGGGATTCCCAATCAAGAAAAGTCTAATGGCGTTAACATCAACAAAATCGTTAATGTTAGGGAACAAAGCTAATCCATAAATGAGCAACACAAAGATAGATTCAAAAGCATCCACACTACCAGCTTGAGCAATGGTAGTAGCTTCCAATGAGCCTCTATCTCAGACTTCTTCAAGTGAAGAGCTTCAGCAATAAGATGAGATCTGGGAATATCTTCCAATCCACTAAAAGGAACTCTACTAGAAACAGGTATCCCCAAAAGATGAGAATACTCCTCCAATGTAGGCACAAGCTGAAAATCTGGGAAAGTGAAACAATGGTAGAGAGGATCATAGAACTGCACCAATACACTCAAGAGCCCTTCAACCACATCAGCAGACAAGATGCTAGCTTCCTTAACTCTTTCAAATCTGGACATCTGAAACTGTACTTCTTAGTGTTCCTTCGTCCATAATCCATGGTCTGAAAATATTTGCAAATGACACCTTAGTTCCTTGAAATTTTCGTGTGATGAATGTTATGAGGCGCATGAATGCATGAATGCAACAATCACAAATAAGGGATCACACACAAGGCAAACAAATGTCAAGGTATGAATCAAATCATTGTCAAGATCAGTCATCCATTTTGGTGGATTATGGTTTACACCTTATCAACAACCAAGTTCCATTGATATTGACAAGACTTAATTGGATCAACCAAGAATCAAGGGTTTGTTGTAAATCATGAGCATGGAGTCTGGGTAAGAACTGTAACACCCCGATAAAAATAAGGATAATTATTTAATTTAAATTAATAGTATATTTATTAATTTAATTAAATAATTGGATTATTATTATTGGATTATTATTATTATTATTATTATTATTATTATGGGAATAAAAGTTGGAATTAGAAAAGGTCCCATTTGGTAAAAAGAGGTTTTCACGTGAAAACAGAAAAACGACTCTAAAGTGGAAAAAGGGCAAAGAGCCAGAGAACAAGGGTTGAAGAGAGGAAGAGCTCGAAGCTAAAGGATTGCCGGATTAACTCAGGTAAGGGGGGTTTATCATCGTTTGTTGGGTATTATGGGATAACATGTAATGGGTAGTGATAAACCATTGATTTGACTCTGATTAGAATGATGTATGCTGAAATTGTGAAATATTGGATGAACGAAATTTGGATCATAATCAAAGGAAATTCGTAGGAATTAGATATAATAATGTTAGAATTTGTGAAATTGAATAGGGTATGAATTGTGTTAGATGATATGAGTGAATACTGTGTAAAATTGGACTGTGGAAGGTTGAATTTGGAGAGATCTCGTAGCAGAGAAAACCATAGCAGATCTGGAAATCTGGTTTCTGGTCATACGCGTATGGCACTAGGCAATACGCGTATGAGATGGTCTGGTACGCGTATGGCACTAGGCAATACGCGTATGGATGAAGAAGATGATGATTTTAACGTAGTTTTGTCTCTGTTGGTACGCGTATGGGAGAAGTGGTACGCGTAGCATACGAGTATGAGACAGGCAATACGCGTATGGGTTTGGCTAGAAATGGGCCATACGCGTATGGGCATGGGGCATACTCGTATGAGCAGAAGTTTGATTTCTTCTGAGCTGTTGTTGTGCAGTTTTGGTCGTTTCAGCTGAGTAATGTAATCTAGCTGATGTATGATGTATTAGGGATTATTTCCCGTTGTTTTGAACAGTATAGGTATTAGTAGAGTGTGCTAATACTGTGATTTATTGTGTGGCATGACATGATATGCTTATGTGATAAATATGCTGATAATGTATGATTGTATGCATGATGTTGTGAATATACCTATTATGTATGCAATTGTGGATGGACTGCTTATGGCTTAGAGTGTGAGCATATGTCCATTTTGGGGTTGTTGTTGATGTTGCATGCTAGGTGATTTAGCGTGCATAGTGTGGCCTTTATGGTGGTAGCTAATTCCCATGGTGAGGAATTAGTGAGTTAGTTATTGTGGATTGTTGTTGATGTTTGCATGCTAGGTGATTTAGCGTGCATAGCATGGCCTTCAGGGTGGTAGCTAATTCCCATGGTGAGGAATTAGTGAGTGAGTCACTAGGTCTCAAATGAGTGGGACTAGTGAGCTTGGTAGCCGTATCTGGGTTTGATCGGCGAGGTTGAACTATATGTTCACGAATAGTCGGTACCGCATGCATGGAGTCTCATTGCATATTGTATTGTATGGCGTATAATATGAATGGATGTATTCCAATATTATACGTGTGTTTTGTGTTTGAGTTGAGTATGATTTTAGTTGATGTTGCCGTTGCTAAATGTATGATCTGATTAGGGTGATGAATGTGTGAAATTACTTAGCATTACATGATATTTTATAATGCTTATTATATCATTTGAGGAACTCACCCTTACAACTATGTTTCAGGTAACGAGCAGTGATTGAGTAGAAGCTAGTCCTTGGAGTCTAGTGTAGTTCCTTAATGGGCCATGCTCTGGTAGATGTAACATCGGGACGGGATGTTTACTTGTTTTCATTGTGGTTGTTGAACAACTTTACATGTAATGTGTTACATGGTTTGAATGTTGTTAGACTTTATCCGCTGCGAATTATGCAATGTTTTATTTTGATTAAATAAATGAGCATGACCAGATATTTTGGTGAATGGTGTGAAGTGTCAAGTGTGACACCCTTAATTGCATATCTACTCTGATTATATTTTATTGTTTTAATTAAATATTTGGTGTATTTTAGAAGGGTCTTACATTAGTGGTATCAGAGCATAGTCGGTCGAGTCGAGTCGTAATTATTCTGTTTCCCCTGTACGGGATAGGTGTTGTGTAACCCTATCAGTACTTATTGTTTAGCTTGTTGGGTTTTCAGAATAGAGATGGCTGGAAGAGGTAGAGACGATGCTGCGATTGCTGAGGCTCTGGGTATGCTAGCTGGAGTACTTGGAGGGAATCCGAATGTTGTGGGATTGGGAGCTGCTCGTCAACTGAGTGAGTTCCAGAAGAACAATCCTCCAATGTTCAAGGGAGCATACGATCCAGATGGTGCTCAGAAGTGGTTGAAGGAGATTGAGAGGATCTTCTGAGTGACTGAGTGTGCCGATAACCAGAAGGTCAGGTTCGGTACGCATATGCTGTCAGAGGAAGCAGATGATTGGTGGGTTGCTACCCGCACTGAGTTGGAAGCTGCTGGGAATGCTGAGATCACTTGGGCGGTGTTCAGAGAGAGATTCCTGAGGATGTACTTTCCAGAGGATGTCAGAGGAAAGAAAGAGATAGAGTTCTTAGAATTGAAGCAGGGTAACCGGTCTGTTACTGAGAATGCTGCTAAGTTCACAGAGCTGTCGAAGTATTACACTCCCTATAACGAGGCTACTGGGGAATTTTCAAAATGCGTGAAGTTTGAGAATGGGTTATGTCCCGAAATCAAGCAGGCCATTGGGTATCAGCGGATTAGGGTGTTTTCTGATTTGGTTGACTGTTGCAGAATTTTTGAACAGGATACCAAGGCCAGAGCGGAGAGCTATCAGCAGAGGGTTGATAGGAAAGGCAAGAATCAGAATGATCGTGGGAAACCGTATGCAGCTGGCAAAAATTTTCAGAGACAGAGTGGGATGAGGAGACCTAGTGCGGGAGACTCCAGTGCCCCTGCTAAGTGTTACCGATGTGGTCAGGCTGGACATCGTATCCATGAGTGTACCAGTACTGAGAAGAAGTGTTTCAAGTGTGGCAAAGGTGGTCACTTGGCTGCAGAGTGTCGGTTGAAGACTATGACTTGTTTCAACTGTGGAGAGGTGGGTCATATCAGTCCACAGTGTCCTAAGCCGAATAAAGAGAACCAGTCGGGAGGCAAGGTCTTTGCTTTATCGGGTTCTGAGACTTCTGCAGATGATCGTTTGATTCGAGGTACGTGTTATATTAATGGCTTTCCTCTTGTAGCTATTATTGACACAGGTGCGACTCATTCCTTTATATCCTTGGATTGTGCTGTGAAACTTAAGTTAGAGATATCTGAGATGCATGGAAGTATGGTGATTGATACTCCTGCGAAGGGTTTAGTGACTACTACTTCAGTTTGTTTAAATTGTCCTTTGAGTATTTTTGGTAGAGACTTTGGGATGGACCTTGTGTGTCTTCCACTAGTGCAGATTGATGTTATCCTGGGTATGAACTGGTTGGTGTTTAACCGAGTTTATATCAACTGTTTTGATAAGACTGTGATCTTTCCCGAGAGTGAGGAAGGAAAGAGTTTATTTCTATCAGCAAGGCAGGTGAATGAGGCAATAGCAGATGGGGCAGAGTTGTTTATGCTGTTAGCGACTTTGGAGGCTAAAGATAAACTGGTGATTTGTGATCTAGCCGTAGTGTGTGATTTTCCTGATGTGTTTCCTGAAGAAGTGAATGAATTACCTCCAGAGCGTGAAGTTGAGTTCTCGATTGATTTGGTACCTGGTACTAGGCCGATATCGATGGCTCCGTACCATATGTCTGCTGTTGAGTTAACTGAATTGAAGAGTCAGCTGGAAGATCTGTTGGATAAGAAATTTATTCGTCCGAGTGTGTCACCGTGGGGCGCACCAGTGTTATTGGTTAAGAAGAAAGAAGGTACTATGAGGTTGTGTGTGAACTACAGGCAACTGAATAAAGTGACGATCAAGAATCGGTATCCTTTGCCGAGGATTGATGATTTGATGGATCAGTTGGTTGGTGCGAGTGTGTTCAGTAAAATAGATTTGAGATCGGGATATCATCAGATACGTGTGAAAACTGAGGATATTCAGAAGACTGCTTTCAGAACAAGGTATGGACATTATGAGTATTCTGTAATGCCTTTTGGTGTGACTAATGCGCCTGGAGTATTTATAGAGTATATGAATAGGATTTTCCATCCGTACCTAGACAAGTTTGTTGTGGTGTTTGTGACGATATTTTGGTGTATTCGAAATCTGAAGAAGAGCATGCTGAACATTTGAGAGTGGTTTTAGGAGTTCTACGAGAAAAGAAGTTATTTGTGAAACTGTCCAAGTGTGAATTTTGGTTAGAAGAGGTCAGTTTTCTTGGTCATGTGATTTCAAGAGGTGGTGTTGCTGTTGATCCTTCTAAGATAGAAGCGGTATCTAAGTGGGAAGCTTCGAAGTCAGTTTCTGAGATAAGGAGTTTTCTTGGACTGGCAGGTTATTATAGGAAATTCATTGAGGGATTTTCTAAGTTGGCGTTACCGTTGACGATGTTGACTAGAAAGGGGCAAGCGTTTGTTTGGGACTCAAAATGTGAAGAAGGTTTCCAAGAGTTAAAGAGAAGGTTAACTACTGCTCTTATTCTGATATTACCGAGTCCGTCAGAGCTATTTGAGGTTTATTGTGATGCTTCATTGTTGGGTTTGGGTGGTGTTTTGATGCAGAATAAGCAGGTTGTAGCTTATGCTTCGAGACAACTGAAGGTTCATGAGAGGAACTATCCGACACACGATTTAGAGTTGGCAGCTGTGGTATTTGTTCTGAAGTTATGGAGGCATTACTTGTACGGGTCAAGATTTGAGGTTTTCAGTGACCATAAAAGTTTAAAGTATTTGTTTGATCAGAAAGAGCTGAATATGAGACAAAGGAGATGGTTAGAATTTCTGAAGGATTATGACTTTGGTTTGAATTACCATCCGGGTAAAGCAAACGTAGTGGCTGATGCATTGAGTCGGAAATCATTGCACATGTCTATGTTAATGGTTAAGGAATTGGATTTAATTGAGCAGTTTAGAGACTTGAGTTTGGTGTGTGAGAGTACTCACAATAGTGTTAAATTGGGAATGTTGAAGTTGACGAGTGGTATTCTGGATGAGATTAGAGAGGGTCAGAAATCCGATGTGCTTTTGGTTGATAAGTTGACTCTAGTGAATCAAGGTCAAGGTGGTGAATTCAGAGTTGATGAGAATGGTGTTTTGAAATTTGGGAATCGGGTGTGTATTCCGGATGTTACCGAACTTAAGAAGAGTATTCTTGAGGAAGGACATCGTAGTGGCCTGAGTATTCATCCTGGAGCTACGAAGATGTATCATGATTTGAAAAAGTTATTTTGGTGGCCGGGAATGAAAAGAGAAATTGCGAGTTTTGTTTATTCTTGTTTGACTTGTCAGAAGTCAAAGGTTGAGCATCAGAAGCCGTCTGGGCTAATGCAACCGTTGGCTATTCCAGAGTGGAAGTGGGATAGTATCAGTATGGATTTTGTTTCTGGTTTACCAAGGACAATTAAGAATTTGGAAGCTATTTGGGTGATTGTTGACAGATTGACAAAATCGGCTCATTTCATTCCGATCAGAATGGATTATCCGTTAGAGAGATTAGCTGAGTTGTATATTGAGAAAATTGTAAGTTTGCATGGTATTCCGTCGAGTATTGTTTCTGACAGAGATCCTAGATTTACATCGAAGTTCTGGGAAGGTTTGCAGAGGGCTTTGGGAACTAAGCTGAGATTGAGTTCTGCATATCACCCGCAAACTGATGGTCAGACTGAGAGGACGATTCAGTCACTGGAGGATCTTTTGAGGGCTTGTGTTTTGGAAAAGGGAGGTGCTTGGGATTGTTATTTACCTTTGATTGAGTTTACCTACAACAATAGTTTTCATTCGAGCATTGGTATGGCACCGTTTGAAGCTTTGTATGGTAGGAGATGTCGGACACCTTTATGTTGGTATGAGTCCGGTGAGAGTGTTGTGGTTGGACCGGAGATTGTTCAACAAACTACGGAAAAGATTAAGATGATTCAGGAGAAGATGAGGACTGCTCAGAGTCGTCAGAAGAGTTACCACGACAAGAGGAGGAAGTCACTTGAGTTCCAAGAGGGAGATCATGTGTTTCTTCGTGTTACTCCGATAACTGGGGTTGGTCGAGCTTTGAAGTCGAAGAAGTTGACACCTCGATTTATTGGTCCTTATCAGATTTTGGAGAGGATAGGGGAGGTAGCCTATCGTATCGCTTTACCGCCGTCACTTGCGAATTTGTGTAACACCCCAATAAAATAAAATAATTATTTAAATTAAGTTAATAGTATATTTATTAATTTAATTAAATAATTGGATTATTATTGGAATAATATAAATTGGAATTAGAAGTTGGAATTAGAAAAAGAGTCTCATTTGGTAAAAAGAGGTTTTCACGTGAAAACAGAGAAACGACTGAAAAGTGGAAAAGGGAAAAGGGCAAAGAGCAAGAGAACAAGGGTTGAAGGAAGGAAAAGCTTGAAGCTCAGAGATTTGCCGGATTAACTCAGGTAAGGGGGGGTTTTATCATCGTTTAATGGGTATTATGGGATAACATGTAATGGGTAGTGATAAACCATTGATTTGACTCTGATTAGAATGATGTATGCTAAAATTGTGAAATATTGGATGAACAAAATTTGGATCATAATTGAAGGAAATTCATAGGAATTAGATATAATAATGTTAGAATTTGTGAAATTGAATAGGGTATGAATTGTGTTAGATGATATGAACGAATACTGTGTAAAATTGGACTGTGGAAGGTGGAATTGGAGAGATCTCGTAGCAGAGAAAACCATAGCAGATCTGGAAATCTGGTTTCTGGTCATACGCGTATGGCACTAGGCAATACGCGTATGAGATGGTCTGGTACGCGTATGGCACTAGGCAATACGCGTATGGATGAAGAAGATGGTGATTTTAACGTAGTTTTGTCTCTGTTGGTACGCGTATGGGAGAGGTGTTACACGTAGCATACGCGTATGAGATGGTATTACGCGTATGGGATTTGGTCAGGAGATGGGCCATACGCGTATGGGACTAGGCAATACGCGTATGGGCAGATTTATGATTTTTCTGGACTGTTGTTGTGCAGTTTTTGGTTGTTCAGCCGAGTAATGTAATTTAGCTGATGTACGATATAGTAGGGATCATTTCCCGTTGTTTTGAGCAGTGTAGGTATTAGTAGAGTGTGCTAATACAGTGATTATTAATTGGCATGACATGATATGATTGTGTGATAATATGCTGATGATGTATGATTGTATGCATAATGCTGTGAATGTATATATTATGTGGAATGGACTGTTTTATGGCTTAGAGTGTGAGCATATGTCCATTGTGGATTGTTGTTGATGTTGTATGCTAGTTGATTTAGCTTGCATATTTTGGCCTTTATGGTGGTAGCTAATTCCCATGGTGAGGAATTAGTGAGTGAATTATTGTAGATTGTTGTTGATGTTTGCATGCTAGGTGATTAGCGTGCATAGTATAGCCCTTGGGGTGGTAGCTAATTCCCATGGTGAGGAATTAGTGTGTGAGTCACTAGGTCTCAAATGAGTGGGACTAGTGAGCTTGGTAGCCGTATCTGGATTTGATCGGTGAGGTTGAACTATATGTTCACGAATAGTCGGTACCGCATGCATGGAGTCTCATTGCATAATGTATGTATGTATGGCGTATAATATGAATGAATGTATTCCAATATTATACGTGTTGTTTTGGTGATTGTGTTGGGTATGATTTTGGAGTTGATATTGCCGTTACTGATTGTGTGATCTGATTAGGGTGATTGAATGTGTTAACTTACTTAACATTACATGATATTTTATAATGCTTATTATATCGATTGAGGAACTCACCCTTACAACTATTTTTCAGGTAACGAGCAGTGATTGAGTAGGAGCTAGTACTTGGAGTCTAGTGTAGTTCCTTAGTGGGTCATGCTCTGGTAGATGTAACATCGGGAAGGGATGTTTTAATTGTTTTATTGTTGGTCGTTGAACCAGTTTACATGTAATGTGTTACATGTTTTGCATGATTGATTTGATATCTATCCGCTGCGAATTATGCAATGTTTATTTTGATTAAATAAAGAGCATGACAGTTAGTTTGGTGAATGGTGTGAAGTGATTGTGTGACACCCTTGATTGCATATTTACTCTGATTTATGTTTGGTTGTTTTAAATTAATTATTGGGGTATTTTAGAAGGGTGTTACATTAGTGGTATCAGAGCCTTGTTGGTCGAGTCGAGTCGTAATTATTCTATTTCCCTGTACGTGATAGGTGTTGTGTAACCCTATCAGTACTTATTGTCTTAGCTTGTTGGGTTTTTAGAATAGAGATGGCTGGAAGAGGTAGAGACGATGCTGCGATTGCTGAGGCTCTGGGTATGCTAGCCGGAGTACTTGGAGGGAATCCGAATGTTGTGGGATTGGGAGCTGCTCGTCAACTGAGTGAGTTCCAGAAGAACAATCCTCCAATGTTCAAGGGAGCATACGATCCAGATGATGCTCAGAAGTGGTTGAAGGAGATCGAGAGAATCTTCCGAGTGACTGAGTGTGCCGATAACCAGAAGGTCAGGTTCGGTACGCATATGCTGTCAGAGGAAGTAGATGATTGGTGGGTTGCTACCCGCACTGAGTTGGAAGCTGTTGGGAATGCTGAGATCACTTGGGCGGTGTTCAGAGAAAGATTCCTGAGGAAGTACTTTCCAGAGGATGTCAGAGGAAAGAAAGAGATTGAGTTCTTAGAACTGAAGCAGGGCAACCGGTCTGTTACTGAGTATGCTGCTAAGTTCACAGAGCTGTCGAAGTATTACACTCCCTATAACGAGGCTACTGGGGAATTTTCAAAGTGTGTGAAGTTTGAGAACGGGTTACGTCCCGAGATTAAACAGGCTATTGGGTATCAGCGGATTAGAGTGTTTTCTGATTTGGTTGACTGTTGCAGGATTTTTGAACAGGATACCAAGGCTAGAGCAGAGAGCTATCAGCAAAGGGTTGATAGGAAAGGCAAGAATCAGAATGATCGTGGGAAACCGTATGCAGCTGGCAAAGGTTTCCAGAGGCAGAGTGGGATGAGGAGGCCTAGTGGGGGAGACTCCAGTGCCCCTGCTAAGTGTTACAGATGTGGTCAGGCTGGACATCGTATCCATGAGTGTACCAGTACTGAGAAGAAGTGTTTCAAGTGTGGAAAAGGTGGTCACTTGGCTGCAGAGTGCCGGTTGAAGACTGTGACTTGTTTTAACTGTGGAGAGGTGGGTCATATCAGTCCACAGTGTCCTAAGCCAAAGAAGGAGAACCAGTCGGGAGGCAAGGTCTTTGCTTTATCGGGTTCTGAGACTTCTGCAGATGATCGTTTGATCAGAGGTACGTGTTATATTAATGGCTTTTCTCTTGTAGCTATTATTGACACCGGTGCTACTCATTCCTTTATATCTTTGGATTGTGCTGTGAAACTTAAATTGGAGATATCTGAAATGTATGGTAGTATGGTGATTGATACTCCTGCGAAGGGTTCAGTGACTACTACTTCAGTTTGTTTAAATTGTCCTTTGAGTATTTTTGGTAGAGACTTTGGGATGGACCTTGTGTGTCTTCCACTAGTGCAGATTGATGTTATCTTGGGTATGAACTAGTTGGTGTTTAACCGAGTTTATATCAACTGTTTTGATAAGACTGTGATCTTTCCTAAGATTGAGGAAGGAAAGAGTTTGTTTCTATCAGTAAGGCAAGTGAATGAGGCAGTAACAGATGGGGCGGAGTTGTTTATGCTGTTAGCGACTTTGGAGGCTAAAGATAAACTGGTGATTTGCGATCTAGCCGTGGTGTGTGATTTTCCTGATGTGTTTCCTGAAGAAGTGAATGAATTGCCGCCAGAGCGTGAAGTAGAGTTCTCGATTGAATTGGTACCTGGTACTAGGCCAATGTCGATGGCTCCGTACCGTATGTCTGCTGTTGAGTTAACTGAATTGAAGAGTCAGCTGGAAGATCTGTTGGATAAGAAATTTATTCGTCCGAGTGTGTCACCGTGGGGCGCACCAGTGTTATTGGTTAAGAAGAAAGAAGGTACTATGAGGTTGTGTGTGGACTACAGGCAACTGAATAAAGTGACGATCAAGAATCAGTATCCTTTGCCGAGGATTGATGATTTGATGGATCAGTTGGTTGGGGCGAGTGTGTTCAGCAAAATAGATTTGAGATCAGGGTATCATCAGATACGTGTGAAAACTGAGAATATTCAGAAGACTGCTTTCAGAACAAGGTATGGACATTATGAGTATTCTGTAATGCCTTTTGGTGTGACTAATGCGCATGGAGTATTTATGGAGTATATGAATAGGATTTTCCATCCGTACCTAGACAAGTTTGTTGTGGTGTTTGTGACGATATTTTGGTGTATTCGAAATCTGAAGAAGAGCATGCTGAACATTTGAGAGTGGTTTTAGGAGTTCTATGAGAAAAGAAGTTATTTGCTAAACTCTCTAAATGTGAATTTTGGTTAGAAGAGGTTAGTTTTCTTGGTCATGTGATTTCAAGAGGTGGTGTTGCTGTTGATCCTTCTAAGATAGAAGCGGTATCTAAGTGGGAAGCTCCGAAGTCAGTTTCTGAGATAAGGAGTTTTCTTGGACTTGCAGGTTATTATAGGAAGTTCATTGAGGGATTTTCTAAGTTGGCGTTACCGTTGACGATGTTGACTAGAAAGGGGCAAGCGTTTGTTTGGGACTCAAAATGTGAAGAAGGTTTCCAAGAGTTAAAGAGAAGGTTAACTACTGCTTCTATTCTGATATTACCAAGTCCGTCGGAACCATTTGAGGTTTACTGTGATGCTTCATTGTTGGGTTTGGGTGGTGTGTTGATGCAGAATAAGCAGGTTGTAGCTTATGCTTCGAGACAACTGAAAGTTCATGAGAGGAACTATCCGACACACGATTTAGAGTTGGCAGTTGTGGTATTTGTTCTTAAGTTATGGAGGCATTACTTGTACGGGTCAAGATTTGAAGTTTTCAGTGACCATAAAAGTTTAAAGTATTTGTTTGATCAGAAAGAGCTGAATATGAGACAGAGGAGATGGTTAGAGTTTCTGAAGGATTATGACTTTGGTTTGAATTACCATCCGGGTAAAGCAAACGTAGTGGCTGATGCATTGAGTCTGAAATCATTACATATGTCTATGTTAATGGTTAGGGAATTGGATTTAATTGAGCAGTTTAGAGACTTGAGTTTGGTGTGTGAGAGTACTCACAATAGTGTTAAATTGGGAATGTTGAAGTTAACGAGTGGTATTCTGGATGAGATTAGAGAGGGTCAGAAATCCGATGTGTTTTTGGTTGATAAGTTGACTCTAGTGAATCAAGGTCAAGGTGGTGAATTCAGAGTTGATGAGAATGGTGTTTTGAAATTTGGTAATCGGGTGTGTATTCCGGATGTTACCGAACTTAAGAAGAGTATTCTTGAGGAAGGACATCGTAGTGGCCTGAGTATTCATCCTGGAGCTACGAAGATGTATCATGATTTGAAAAAGTTATTTTGGTGGCCGGGAATGAAAAGAGAAATTGCGAGTTTTGTTTATTCTTGTTTGACTTGTCAGAAGTCAAAGATTGAGCATCAGAAGCCGTCTGGGCTAATGCAACCGTTGGCTATTCCAGAGTGGAAGTGGGATAGTATCAGTATGGATTTTGTTTCTGGTTTACCGAGGACAATTAAGAATTTTGAAGCTATTTGGGTGATTGTTGACAGATTGACAAAATCGGCTCATTTCATTCCGATCAGAATGGATTATCCGTTAGAGAGATTAGCTGAGTTGTATATTGAGAAAATTGTAAGTTTGCATGGTATTCCGTCGAGTATTGTTTCGGACAGAGATCCTAGATTTACATCGAAGTTCTGGGAAGGTTTGCAGAGGGCTTTGGGAACTAAGCTGAGATTGAGTTCTGCATATCATCCGCAGACTGATGGTCAGACTGAGAGGACGATTCAGTCACTAGAGGATCTTTTGAGGGCTTGTGTTTTGGAAAAGGGAGGTGCTTGGGATTGTTATTTACCTTTGATTGAGTTTACCTACAACAATAGTTTTCATTCGAGCATTGGTATGGCACCGTTTGAAGCTTTGTATGGTAGGAGATGTCGGACACCTTTATGTTGGTATGAGTCCGGTGAGAGTGCTGTGGTTGGACCGGAGATTGTTCAACAAACTACGGAAAGGATTAAGATGATTCAGGAGAAGATGAGGATTGCTCAGAGTCGTCAGAAGAGTTATCACGACAAGAGGAGGAAGTCACTTGAGTTTCAAGAGGGAGATCATGTATTTCTTCGTGTTACTCCGATAACTGGTGTTGGTCGAGCTTTGAAGTCGAAGAAGTTGACACCTCGATTTATTGGTCCTTATCAGATTTTGGAGAGGATAGGGGAGGTAGCCTATCGTATCGCTTTACCGCCGTCGCTTGCGAATTTGCATGAGGTTTTTCATGTGTCTCAGTTGAGGAGGTACATTCATGATCCGTCGCATGTAGTCCAAATAGATGATGTACAGGTGAGAGATAACCTGACTGTTGAAACATCACCTATGAGGATCGAGGATCGAGAGTTGAAGCAGTTGCGGGGTAAAGAGATTGCTTTGGTAAAGGTAGCTTGGGGAGGACCAGCAGGTGGCAATGTGACTTGGGAACTTGAGAGTCAGATGAAGGAGTCTTATCCGGGGTTATTCGCTTGAGGTATGTTTTCGAGGACGAAAACTCTTTTAGTGGGGGAGAGTTGTAACACCCCAATAAAATAAAATAATTATTTAAATTAAGTTAATAGTATATTTATTAATTTAATTAAATAATTGGATTATTATTGGAATAATATAAATTAGAATTAGAAGTTGGAATTAGAAAAAGAGTCTCATTTGGTAAAAAGAGGTTTTCACGTGAAAACAGAGAAACGACTGAAAAGTGGAAAAGGGAAAAGGGCAAAGAGCAAGAGAACAAGGGTTGAAGGAAGGAAAAGCTTGAAGCTCAGAGATTTGCCGGATTAACTCAGGTAAGGGGGGGTTTTATCATCGTTTAATGGGTATTATGGGATAACATGTAATGGGTAGTGATAAACCATTGATTTGACTCTGATTAGAATGATGTATGCTAAAATTGTGAAATATTGGATGAACAAAATTTGGATCATAATTGAAGGAAATTCATAGGAATTAGATATAATAATGTTAGAATTTGTGAAATTGAATAGGGTATGAATTGTGTTAGATGATATGAACGAATACTGTGTAAAATTGGACTGTGGAAGGTGGAATTGGAGAGATCTCGTAGCAGAGAAAACCATAGCAGATCTGGAAATCTGGTTTCTGGTCATACGCGTATGGCACTAGGCAATACGCGTATGAGATGGTCTGGTACGCGTATGGCACTAGGCAATACGCGTATGGATGAAGAAGATGATGATTTTAACGTAGTTTTGTCTCTGTTGGTACGCGTATGGGAGAGGTGTTACGCGTAGCATACGCGTATGAGATGGTATTACGCGTATGGGATTTGGTCAAGAGATGGGCCATACGCGTATGGGACTAGGCAATACGCGTATGGGCAGATTTGTGATTTTTCTGGACTGTTGTTGTGCAGTTTTTGGTTGTTCAGCCGAGTAATGTAATTTAGCTGATGTACGATATAGTAGGGATCATTTCCCGTTGTTTTGAGCAGTGTAGGTATTAGTAGAGTGTGCTAATACTGTGATTATTATTTGGCATGACATGATATGATTGTGTGATAATATGCTGATGATGTATGATTGTATGCATAATGCTGTGAATGTATGTATTATGTGGAATGGACTGTTTTATGGCTTAGAGTGTGAGCATATGTCCATTGTGGATTGTTGTTGATGTTGTATGCTAGTTGATTTAGCTTGCATATTTTGGCCTTTATGGTGGTAGCTAATTCCCATGGTGAGGAATTAGTGAGTGAATTATTGTAGATTGTTGTTGATGTTTGCATGCTAGGTGATTAGCGTGCATAGCATAGCCCTTGGGGTGGTAGCTAATTCCCATGGTGAGGAATTAGTGAGTGAGTCACTAGGTCTCAAATGAGTGGGACTAGTGAGCTTGGTAGCCGTATCAGGATTTGATCGGTGAGGTTGAACTATATGTTCACGTATAGTCGGTACCGCATGCATGGAGTCTCATTGCATAATGTATGTATGTATGGCGTATAATATGAATGGATGTATTCCAATATTATACGTGTTGTTTTGGTGATTGTGTTGGGTATGATTTTGGAGTTGATATTGCCGTTACTGATTGTGTGATCTGATTAGGGTGATTGAATGTGTTAACTTACTTAACATTACATGATATTTTATAATGCTTATTATATCGATTGAGGAACTCACCCTTACAACTATTTTTCAGGTAACGAGCAGTGATTGAGTAGGAGCTAGTACTTGGAGTCTAGTGTAGTTCCTTAGTGGGTCATGCTCTGGTAGATGTAACATCGGGAAGGGATGTTTTAATTGTTTTATTGTTGGTCGTTGAACCAGTTTACATGTAATGTGTTACATGTTTTGCATGATTGATTTGATATCTATCCGCTGCGAATTATGCAATGTTTATTTTGATTAAATAAAGAGCATGACAGTTAGTTTGGTGAATGGTGTGAAGTGATTGTGTGACACCCTTGATTGCATATTTACTCTGATTTATGTTTGGTTGTTTTAAATTAATTATTGGGGTATTTTAGAAGGGTGTTACAATTTCCATGCGGTTTTTCATGTGTCTCAGTTGAGGAGGTACATTCCCGATCCGTCGCATGTAGTTCAAGTAGATGATGTACAGGTGAGAGATAACCTGACTGTTGAAACATCACCTATGAGGATCGAGGATCGAGAGTTGAAGCAGTTGCGGGGTAAAGAGATTGCTTTGGTAAAGGTAGCTTGGGGAGGACCAGTAGGTGGCAATGTGACTTGGGAACTTGAGAATCAGATGAAGGAGTCTTATCCAGAGTTATTCGCCTGAGGTATGTTTTCGAGGACGAAAACTCTTTTAGTGGGGGAGAGTTGTAACACCCCGATAAAAATAAGGATAATTATTTAATTTAAATTAATAGTATATTTATTAATTTAATTAAATAATTGGATTATTATTATTGGATTATTATTATTATTATTATGATGGGAATAAAAGTTGGAATTAGAAAAGGTCCCATTTGGTAAAAAGAGGTTTTCACGTGAAAACAGAAAAACGACTCTAAAGTGGAAAAAGGGCAAAGAGCCAGAGAACAAGGGCTGAAGAGAGGAAGAGCTCGAAGCTAAAGGATTGCCGGATTAACTCAGGTAAGGGGGGTTTATCATCGTTTGTTGGGTATTATGGGATAACATGTAATGGGTAGTGATAAACCATTGATTTGACTCTGATTAGAATGATGTATGCTGAAATTGTGAAATATTGGATGAACGAAATTTGGATCATAATCGAAGGAAATTCGTAGGAATTAGATATAATAATGTTAGAATTTGTGAAATTGAATAGGGTATGAATTGTGTTAGATGATATGAGTGAATACTGTGTAAAATTGGACTGTGGAAGGTTGAATTTGGAGAGATCTCGTAGCAGAGAAAACCATAGCAGATCTGGAAATCTGGTTTCTGGTCATACGCGTATGGCACTAGGCAATACGCATATGAGATGGTCTGGTACGCGTATGGCACTAGGCAATACGCGTATGGATGAAGAAGATGATGATTTTAACGTAGTTTTGTCTCTGTTGGTACGCGTATGGGAGAAGTGGTACGCGTAGCATACGCGTATGAGACAGGCAATACGCGTATGGGTTTGGCTATAAATGGGCCATACGCGTATGGGCATGGGGCATACGCGTATGAGCAGAAGTTTGATTTCTTCTGAGCTGTTGTTGTGCAGTTTTGGTCGTTTCAGCTGAGTAATGTAATCTAGCTGATGTATGATGTATTAGGGATTATTTCCCGTTGTTTTGAACAGTATATGTATTAGTAGAGTGTGCTAATACTGTGATTTATTGTGTGGCATGACATGATATGCTTATGTGATAAATATGCTGATAATGTATGATTGTATGCATGATGTTGTGAATATATCTATTATGTATGCAATTGTGGATGGACTGTTTATGGCTTAGAGTGTGAGCATATGTCCATTTTGGGGTTGTTGTTGATGTTGCATGCTAGGTGATTTAGCGTGCATAGTGTGGCCTTTATGGTGGTAGCTAATTCCCATGGTGAGGAATTAGTGAGTTAGTTATTGTGGATTGTTGTTGATGTTTGCATGCTAGGTGATTTAGCGTGCATAGCATGGCCTTCAGGGTGGTAGCTAATTCCTATGGTGAGGAATTAGTGAGTGAGTCACTAGGTCTCAAATGAGTGGGACTAGTGAGCTTGGTAGCCGTATCTGGGTTTGATCGGTGAGGTTGAACTATATGTTCACGAATAGTCGGTACCGCATGCATGGAGTCTCATTGCATATTGTATTGTATGGCGTATAATATGAATGGATGTATTCCAATATTATACGTGTGTTTTGTGTTTGAGTTGAGTATGATTTTAGTTGATGTTGCCGTTGCTGAATGTATGATCTGATTAGGGTGATGAATGTGTGAAATTACTTAGCATTACATGATATTTTATAATGCTTATTATATCGATTGAGGAACTCACCCTTACAACTATGTTTCAGGTAACGAGCAGTGATTGAGTAGAAGCTAGTCCTTGGAGTCTAGTGTAGTTCCTTAGTGGGTCATGCTCTGGTAGATGTAACATCGGGACGGGATGTTTACTTGTTTTCATTGTGGTTGTTGAACAACTTTACATGTAATGTGTTACATGGTTTGAATGTTGTTAGACTTTATCTGCTGCGAATTATGCAATGTTTTATTTTGATTAAATAAATGAGCATGACCAGATATTTTGGTGAATGGTGTGAAGTGTCAAGTGTGACACCCTTAATTGCATATCTACTCTGATTATATTTTATTGTTTTAATTAAATATTTGGGGTATTTTAGAAGGGTGTTACAAGAACTATCCCAAAGGAGTGAACAAAGGATAAAAACATGTAGATCATGTTCTAAAAAGTTCCCAAATTCTTAATTCCATCTATCGGATATTACAAGTTAAGATGACTGACTCATTGACCCATAATATTCTCAAGAGAAACTGGTTTGAGTGTAGTATCGCGTAACAATTATTATCAAGTCTGCACTTGAACAGTTTCCGCACTACGTCCTAAATAGGCCAAGAGGGGGTAAATGTTCTACGGTCCTCAGCTTCTCAGACCCAAATCAGAGATTGTAAGCCTAACTGTAAGACCCCAATTTTGACCCTAAGATCCCTCATGCATTTCCATCATAAGCATTAGCATTGGGATCATACCTTGGCATCCTCCTTACCCCTCTTTCATTGGGTTTGTTTTGGGAGAGATCACCAAGCACTTTTTGATTATATCATACTTGTATTTTATCATTTCACTAACCAAAATACCAAAAATATGTCTTTGTATTTGCCTAACTCTTTTGTAGGTAGGGCATGATCTCATTGATTCATCAAGATCACATATAGGGTTTGAGACCCTCATGAACAAAGAGCACAACCAAGAATTTATTCAAGAATGGTTATGAACATCATATATGAGTCCCAATGTTCTCTACATGTTATGTTGATCAAGTTTGCTTCAAGAGTTTGAGGGTGATTTGCCTTGGAAACCCTAATTTGACTAGGTATCTTGAGTAACTTCTCCAACAAGCTATCTCACCAATTGATCAAATTTTTCAAGGGACACTTCAAAATTCATAATATTATGCATATATGATCTACCATGAGCCAAGAAAGTCAAGAGAATTTAAAATTAGCAAGTTGGTCGATGGTGTTTGGCCAGATAAATTCATCTAATCAAAACTGGGTCTCCCTAGACCCTATCTCCTACAATTTTCACTATATGAAAATTATTCCAAGAGAAGACTTACTCTAAATGACATTCTAAACAACTTGCATGTTGAGACCTAGAGCTAGTTTTTCTTGGAAAATCATTTTCTATGTTGAAACATTATAGGTCATTTTGTCTAAACCCTAATTTGAAAGTCAACTTCCCAAGGCCGTAACTTGCTCAACTTTGATTTTTGGAGTGGGAGCTAATTCAACTTTTTTGAGCATGTGATATGAAGCTACATTATAGGTCACTTTTGACCTATACCATTGATCAAGTGATTTTTCCAAACTTCAAAAATGCAAAACTCTATCATTTCAAATCCAAATGACATGAAATTGGTGACCATTTTGAAGGTAGTTGAGAGATATACAACTTTGATGGAGACACTTTTCACATTTGAAGCTCCTATAAAAAGTTAAGCAAGGTGGAATATTGAGCCATATGGCTTGACACTTAGAAACATTTAGATATGTCAAAATTTTCCAAACTTCCACCTCAAATTTCTCCAAGTTCCAAGCTCCAAATGAAAAAGTGTTCAACATCAAACTTGTTCCTCTTGATCTCACCTTTCCGAAGAGCTCAAATTCATTCATTTTGGATGAGAAATGCATAGGCTGCGCATGGCTTAAACAGGATTATATCATTTGGTATGGATCCAACTTCAAGCAATAATGCACATGTGCCTTGCAATCTAAGCTAACTTCAACACATCTGATCATTCATTTTGGACCTTCAGTTATCATTTCATGGGCCTATACGCGCCCATGCAGCTTTTCATCCTCATTTGCCAATTTTGGAAAGTGGAAAGAGTGTGCAAATATCACATGGATTTGGCTATATATATAGGCCCTTATGCTCAGAATTAGACACACCATTGCGCCAACTTTGAATCCCCGTTGAAAACCCTTCATTCTCATAGGATAAACCTGATAAATTCATTTGAATTTGAGCTTGAATCTCCACTGTTTTGAAATTCAATTCTCCAGGAATCCATTGCTTCTAAACCTTTCCATTCCCTTCCTGCAAGCATTTGAAGTAAGTCCAAGTGCAAGCAAGCTCAAGATCCATCAAGTTCAGACCTCCATTGAAGGTAATTTGCAGAAATTTTAAACTCTTCAATTCTCTTAAATTCTTGCTCAATTCCATTGATTCTTTGGTTGTCTGAAGTCCTACCAATGTAGGCAAGAAGATTGAGTTGCTTTGAGGTCAAATCGGAGAAACTCAGATCATGTACCTCAATTTTCAATTCCACATATCTCTCAATATATTTGGAATTGGAATGAATGGAGGTTAGATTCAAGCTTAGTGTCATTTTTTCTTCAAGATCATGTCCCTGTTTTTTATTTTGGTGATTGTTCATCTTGACTAGTCTGGTCAAGGTCACCGGGGAAGATGACCGGAGCTCTGGCTCCGACGATGAGGTGTCTCACTTCTGAACCATAAGATCCTCCTTCCACGTTTTAATCTTGAGCGTTTGTTTGAATTACCATCTGTGCCACGCGGTTGACTAAGAAACTTGTGGAACGCGCATTTTGGATCATCAGATATGCCACCTCAATTAATGAGGGAGATCTGATGGTCCACATAATTTACATTTTCTGAAATTTTATTTTAATTTCATTTTCTTCAATAATTCATATTAAATTCAATATTGATACAAAAAATATGGGACTTTCACCAAAAATTCTCAAATATTTTTCTCTTTCATATTCTGAATTAAATTTTTTTTTTGGATTTTATTAATATTTTTCATGAATTAATTGTTTTTGCATTTGTTTTTAATTGTTTAAAAATATATTTAAATGTCCAAAAATTATGAATTTTTTTCTCGAAGGTCCTTTGACCTTGTTTGACCTATGATAAATCGCATGGCCATTCCTCCGGTGTTTTGATGAAATTTTAGGAATTGGACAAAACATATTTGAATTTAATGAATTATTTTATTATTTTTAATTTAATAAATTCCATTTAAATTTTGTTGACCATTTGTATTGACATAATTGAGTTTGCTTGTTTGTTGTTGGGCCTTGGTCAAGGTGGATTGACTTTGTTAATTTAATATCATTGGATTTAGGGGAATGATGGAATGTACATTCCATCTCCCAAAATGAATGAATGATATTAATTTGGTAAAAGTCCTCCTTTGACCAATTTGGGATCTCATTCATCCCCTTCCCACTTCATCTAATTCCCCTTCTTCATCCATTCATTTCCATTTGGCCTATGACATCTCAAAGTCCTAATGCTAGTTGGTTGAAAGATTAACATGAGTATGGATGAGATTAGGCCACACCTTTTGCATATTTTTTGTGTGTGGTATGTTTCATGAGCATAGTTCATAATACTATGTCTCCAACATGAATTATCACCAAAAGTCTATTGCCCGGCCTTAAATAGTTGTGACTTCTACATAAGTCCAATTACGATTGCTTAACATAACGCTAAGTTTCTAACATAAAAGGCATAAGCATTCTAGTTAGTGAGATTGTAAGTCTCCCCTCTTCCATGGTACTGTGTGGAAACTTGGCCTTCTTTCCTTCCTTTGGAAGATGTTTTGGTTCAAGGATCCATGCTTGTGGCAAGTGGGTTGATGTTCTCTAAAGAATGTTTTGAAATCAAAAGCAAAACAAAACTAACTTCTAACTTACTAACTATTAACTTTTAATTTCAAGCTCTTATTTTTAATGCAATTTACTTTTAGCACTCTATTATCATTTGCCATTATACATATCATTCTAATTGTTTTTGTTAATGTAATTTTCACTTCGTCCATTTGGACCATATTGTGTGATATATTTTGTTTGGTGTTACTTTGTTTGTTTATGTGGTCTTTGACCATTAATGTACATAATAATCATAAAAGCCCTAAAAAACTTTTGTGTGGACTGTTGGCTTGATCTGTAGACCAATTGTACTTAGAACTTAGGCAACACTACTTTGCTATTGGACTTGGCCAATGCCAATTTGTTGAAGAACCAAATGCTTGCAGTTTAAAATTCATCTGATGCATTATTCAAGATCTCTCCAGTTCATCTGCAACATTGATCACATTTAAGCTGTTATTTTGAACCTATGACTTGTGGAATTCATCTGCTACATGGGCTATTTTGAAGAAGATCATGAAATGGATAAGCTTAGATGAGGCCATCTTTATTTGATGTCTTTGCTCTTCAAGATTGATATAATTGTGTATTTGTATGTTGTTTGATTCTAAAAGTCCAAGGGAATTCTGGGTTTCTATTGACATGCTTGTCTATTGGATTGCTACCCATTTGGTCAGATCTTTTCAACTCTAAACTTTTAAATTTTGTGCATAGGATAGTCTCTTGATCTTCTACCCATTTCTTTAATTTCAAAATCTCTCCCTCCATTTTCAAAATCTTCTTTGTGTGAACTACTTTTGTTCTAAACTTTGACCACTTTTGCAAAGATATAAACTTTGGCCTTATGCCATTGCATTTTCAAACTTATTCTCTTAAATCAAACTTGTAAATAAACTTAACTAAACTTGACTTAAACTTTCAAAAAGCCAAAAAAAAAACTAACTCATTCAAATCCTTTTCAGGCCTTTGTGCCTTTCAAACTTAAACTTTGTTAAAACCAACACACTCATTTTGAAATTTATAGCACGAACTACGAGGTTTTGATCCCTCATTTTTATGTTGGTACGTAGGCACAAGACCGAAGGTCTTGTCAAACACAAAAATATAATTAATGAATTCTTTTATCATCCCCCAATTCTATTTGTTTGTAAACATCACTTTGTACAAAATACATATGCACACAAAAGGGCTCCGTAGGAGTACCTAGGACACTTTGGGTGCTAACACCTTCCCTCTAGTAACCAACCCCCTTATCTGTGATCTATAACTTTTATTAGTTTTTATTTGAAAACTTCTTACTTATTGGGTTTTTTTTGTACTTTTTCCGTTTTCCCTTGGAAACGATAAAAGCGCGGTGGCGACTCTTGTTAATTGATCTCTAGCTTGTCAATAGCTTGATGATCATGAATTTCCCACTACACTAACCACAAATACTTGTGTCACATTTCCAAATCTAAAAGAGTCTCCACTGAGCAAATGGATCTTAATTCAACTTGTTAAGGACTACTCCACACAAGTCGAACATGACTATACCATCCTCCTATCTTAATTGCACTCAAGATCGGGTTAGAACTTATCTCACCAATCAGAGATCACCAAGCACAACAAGCAGATTATATCACACATACATATATACAAACATCACATATATACAAATATATACACATAAAAAGTAGGCTAAACCCATTGGAGACTACTCCCAAGCAGAGTCGCCATTTAATTTCTATAGCGGTAAATTCATGATCATCAAGCTATGGATAAGCTAGAGATCAAATAACAAGAGTCGCCACCGCGCTTTTATTGTTTCCAAGGGAAAAGGGAAAAAGTACGAACAAAAACCAAAGTAAGAAGTTTTCAAATCGAAACTAATAAAATGTTAGAGATTACAGGTAAGGGGGTTGGTTACACAGAGGGAAGGTGTTAGCACCCAAAGTATCCTAGGTACTCCTAGGGAGCCCTTTTTGTATGCATATGTATTTGGTACAAAAAATGATGTTTACAAACAACGAGAATGGGGGGATGAGAAAAGAATTCATTAATTATATTTTTGTGTTTGACAAGTCCTTCGGACTCGTGCCTACGTACCAACATAAAAATGAGGGATCAAAACCTCGTAGTTTGTGATACAAATTTCAAAATGGATGCATTGCTTTTAATAAAAATTCAGTTTGAAAGGCACAAAGGCCTAAAAATGGTTTGAATGAGTTAGTTCATTTTGGCTTTTTGAAAGTTTAAGTCAAGTATAGTTAAGTCTACTTACAAGTTTGATTTAAGAAAAGAAGTTTGAAAATACAATGACATAAGGCCAAAGTTTCTATCATTTTGCAAAGTGGTCACAGTTTAGAACAAAAAAAGTTCAAAAAAAGAAGATTTTGAAAAGGGAGGGAGAGATTTTGAAATTAAATAAATGGGGAGAAGATGAAGAGACTAATCCTATGCACAAAATTAAAAGTTAAGAGTTGAAAAGATCATACCAAATGGGTAGCAATCCAATAGACAAGAATGTAAATAGAAGGCCAGAATTCCCTTGGACATTTAGAAACAAGCAACACACAAATGCACAATTATATTATCTTGAAGAGCAAAGGCATCAAATAAATATAGCCATATCTAAGCTTTAGCCACTCTATGATCTTCTTCAAATTAGCCAATGTATCAGATGAATTCCATAAGTCACAAGTTCAAAATGACAGCTTCGCCATGATCATGTTGCAGATGAACTCAGAGGGATCTTGAATGATGTATCAGATGAAGTCTCAAATTGCAAGCACTTGATTTCTCAGTAAGTTGGCATTGGCCATGTCCTTTAGGATAGGAATGTTGCCTAAGTTCTAAGTCCATTTGACCAAGATCAAGCCAACAGTCCACACAAAAGTTTTTTAGGGTTTTTATGGTTATTATGTACATTAATGGTCAAAGACCACACAAATAAGTAAAGTATATACAAACAAGAAATATCACACAATATGATCCAAGGGGACAAAGTGAAAATTGCATTAACATAAACAATTAGAATTATATAAACAATGGCAAATGAATAAAGGCTAGAATTAAATGACATTAAAGTAAATGGCTTGAAATTAAAAGTTAGTTATTAATGGGTTAGAAGTTAGTATTGTTTTGCTTTTTCTTTTCATTTTAAGACATTATTTGGAGAATACTAAACCCAATTATCACAAGCATGGACCCTTGAGCCAAGACATCTTCCAAAAGAAGGAAAAAAGGCCAAGTTTCCATACAATACCATGAAAGAGGGGAGACTTACAATCTCACTAACTAGAATGATATGCCTTTTATGTCATAAATTTAGCGCTATGTTAAGCAATCGTAATTGGACTTATGTAGAAGTCATAACTATTGGAGGTCGGGCAAAAGAATTTTGGTGTTAATGCATGTTAGAGACATAGTATAATGGATTATGTTCATGAAACATACCACGCACAAAAATAATATGCAAAAGGTGTGGCTTAATCTCATCCATACTCATGTTAATTTTTCAATCAACTAGTTTTAGGACTTTGAGATATCATAGGCCAAATGAGATGAATTCATAAAGAATGGGAATGAGATGAAGAGGGAAGGGAATTGATCAAAACTCAAATTGATCAAAGGAGGACTTTTACCAAATTAATATCATCCATTCATTTTGGGAGATGGAATGTACATTCCATCAATCCCCTAAATCCAATTATATTAACTTGACAAAGTCAAATCAACCTTGACCAAGGCCCAACAACAAGAGTCAAACACAAACAAGTCATCATAATTGGTCAACAAAATTATTTTGCATTTATTCAAATTAAAAATACTAAAATAAGGCATTTAAATTAAATATGGTTTGTCAAATTCCTAAAATCTCATCAAAGCACCAAATAAATGGCCAGGAGATTTATCATAGGTCAAACAAGGTCAAAGGACCTTGGAGAAAAAAATTCAAAATTTTTAAAGACTTAAAAGTATTTTTATACAATTAAAAACAAATGCAAAATCAATTAAATCATGAAAAATATTAATAATGATCCAAAAAATAATTTTAATTCAGAATATGAAAGAGGAAATTTTTTGAATTTTTTTGGTGAAACTCATATTTTTTGGATCAATATTAAAATTAATATGAAAATAAAAGGAATAAAATAAATTACAAAATAACAAAAAAACGTGGGACACTTGATCTCCCTCATTAATTGAGGTGGCAGATCAAGTGGTCCTCAGCACGCTTTCTTCCGTGGACTTGAGTCAATGCGCCACAGGAATGGTAATTAGAACCAACGCGTGAAATTAGATCATTTTAAATGGATCCTATGGTTGGAGACGTGACAACACACGACCGGAGTTGTAGCTCCGGTCCTCTTCTCCGGTGGACCTCACCGGACTGGTCCACCTTCAACCATCTCCAAAATAAAAAAATGGCGTAGAGCACGAATCTGACCTAAATTTTAACTAACTCCAAATATATAAAAATATATGAGGAGTTGAATTTTGAGGTGTGTCAACTGAGTCGCTTTGATTTGACCTCTAAGCAACTCAATCTTCTTGCCTACATTGGTAGGACTTCAGACCACCAAAGCTCCAAGAGAATTGAGTGGAATTGAGAGAGAATCAAAGAGATGAAATTTTCTGGAAAATACCTTCAATGCAGGTTTGGATTCACTTGTTCTTGCTTTGGCTCGTGCTTGATCTTGCTCAGTATGATTGCAGAAGTAGATTAGAATGCACAAAAGGTCTTGGATCCCTAGAGTTTTGAATCTCAAAACAGTAAGATTCAAACTCAATTTCTAAAGGAAATTCTCAGGATTATCCTCTCAAATGGAAGGGTTTGGTGTTTGGGATCAAAGTTGGCGCGAAGGGGTCCTCAATTCTGAGCATATGGAGCTCTATTTATAGCTGGATCATGTGATATTTGCACCTTCCAAATTAGTTTCCAAAATTGGCCATGAGTGATGCATGTGTGCATGAGCGTGTACAGGCCCATGAGATCATTCCATTTTATCCATAATTGAGTGTGAACAAGTCTGAAATCAAATTGGAGTGCTAGGAAATTGTACATGGAAGCTTGAAGTTTGATCTTTGCCAAATGATGATGCAATGTCCCAGCCATACGCAATCCTAGCAAATCTTGTCCAAAATGGATGAAATTGGACTTTTTGGAAAGGTTAAATCAAGAGGAACAATTTTCATGTTCAACACTTTTTCATTTGGAGCTTGAAACATGAATAACTTTTAGGTGGAAGTTTGGAAATTTCAACATGTTGAAATTTTTTCTAAGTGTCAAGCCATATATCTCAACATTCCACCTTGCTTAACTTTGTATGTGAGCTTCAAATGAGAAAGGTGTCTTTATCAAAGTTGTAGATCATTCAAAGACCCTAAAACTAGTCACCAATTTGATTGTGCAACTTGGAAATATCTCATCTCATAAAAATTGAGCAAGTTATGGCCTTGGGAAGTTGACTTTCAAATTAGGATTTAGACAAAATGACCTATAATGATTCAACATAGAAAATGATTTTCCAAGCAAAACTAGCTCTAGGTCTCAACATGAAAGTTGTTTGGAATATCATTTAGAGTAACGTTTCTCTTGGAATCATTTTCATATGGTGAAAATTGTAGGAGATAGGGTCTAGGGAGACCCGGTTTTAATCAGATGAATTCATCTGGCCAACCACCATCAACCAACTTGCTAAACTTCAATTATCTTGACTTTCTTGGCTCATGGTAGACCATATATGCATAAGATGATGAATTTTGAAGTGTCCCTTGAGAAATTTGATTAATTGGTGAGATAGCTTGTTTGAGAAGTTACTCAAGATACCTAATTAAACTAGGGTTTCCAAGGCAAATCACCCTCAAATTCTCGAAGAAAACTTGATCAATATAACTTGTAGGAATCAATGGAACTCATATATGATTCTCATGACCATTCTTGGATCAATTCATGGTCGTGTTCTTTGTCATGAGGGTCTCAAACCCTAGATATGAACTTGATGAATCAATGGTGATCATGCCCTACCTACAAAAGAGTTAGGCAAATGCAAAGACATATTTTTGGTATTTTGGTTAGTAGAATGATAATATATAAGTATGATACAATCACAAAGTGCTTGGTGATCTCTCCCAACACAAACCCAATGAAAGAGAGGTAAGGAGGATGCCAAGGTATGATCCTAATGCTAATGCTTATGATGAAATTACATGAGGGATCTTAGGGTCGAAATTGGGGTCTTACACTTATATTGGTCTACGAACCAATTAGCCATAGGATATAGAGATATCATAGGTCAACGGAATGGATGGGATAGAAAGGGATTGAAGATGAAGAGGGAGGGGAAATGAAATAAACTCAAATTGGTCATGGGAGGACTTTTATCGAATTAAAATCATTCATTCATTTTGGGAGATAAAATGTACATTTCATCAATCCCCTAAATCCAATGATTTTAATCCAACAAAGTCAAGTCAACCTTGACCAAGGCCCAACAACAATAGTCAAACTCAACAAGTCAACAAAAATAGCTCAACACAATTTATTTACAATTAAACAAATAAAAATCAATTAAAAAATACATTAAATTAAAATATGGTTGATCAAATACCTAAAACCTCTTCAAAACACCAAATAAATGGCCAAGAGATTTATCATAGGTCAAACAAGGTCAAAGGATCTTGGAGAAAAAATTTCATAATTTTTGGAAACTTTATAGTATTTTTAAACAATTAAAAATATGCCAAAAAACAATTAAACCATGAAAAATATTAATATTGATCCAAAAAATAATTTTAATTCAGAAAATGAAAGAGAAAAATATTTGAGAATTTTTGGTGAAAGTCCAATATTTTTTGGATCAATATGAAAATTAATATGAATTAATGAAAATAAGTCAATTAAAATGAAAATCAGAAATTACAAAAAAACGTGGACCACTTGATCTCCCTCATTAGTTGAGGTGGCAGATCAAATGGCTCCAAGCGCACGTTCACAAGGTCATTAGTCAACAACGCAACAGGGATGGTAATGAAAAGCAACGCGTGAGATTAAAACAAATTAAACAGATCATGTGGTTAGAAGCATGCCAACGCACCGCCGAAGCCAGAGCTTCGGTCTTCTTCTCCGATGGAGCTCACTGAACTGATCCATCTTCAACCATCACCAAAATAAAAAAGGAGGACATAAATTTAAAGTAAAAATGCTTAGGAGCTCGAATCTAGCCTCAATTTCACCTAACTCCAAATATATAGAAAGATACAAGGAGTTGAATTTTGAGGATCAAGAACTAAGTTGCTACGATTTGACCTAAAAGTAACTCAGTCTTGTTGCCTACAATGGTAAGACTTCAGACAACCAAAAATCAACAAGAATAGTGGAGAATTGAGTTAGAAGCGAAGAGATGAAAAATTCAGAATTTCACCTTCACTGCAGCTTCAGATTAGAACGATCTTGCTCTCAATTGTGCTTGGCCTTGCTTCAGATGCTTGATGGAGTTGAAATGGATCGAGGAAAGTGATGGACTTTTGGAGTTTCAATCACAAAATAGTTGAGAGATTCAAACTCGATTTTCAATGAAAATTACCAAGCTAATCCTTTGAATGTGAAGGTTTAGGGTTGCTGATTCAAAGCTTGCGCGCCAGGGTCCTTAATTCTGAGCACGAAGGGTCTCATTTATAGGCAATGCAATTGGTTTCATACCCTCCTTTCAAAATTCCCAAAATAGAAATTTATCTTTGTATGAATGCATGGGCGTGCGTAGGCCCATGTAATGATGCATTTAGGTCCAAAAATGAGTGTAAGCAATGCTGAAGTCATGTGGAAAGGCCATGCACTCGTGTATGGAAAGTGGAACTTCAAATCTTCCAAATGGTCCTTCAACTTTAAGCCATGCACAAGTCATTCATTCTTTGTCTAAATGGGATGAATTTGGACTTTTTGGAAAGGTTAGATAAGAGGAACAAATTTTGTGTTGAAAACTTTTTCATTTGAAGCTTGGATCATGTTGAATTTTGAGGTGAAAGTTTGGAAACTCAAACATATCAAAAAATATTCTAAGTACCAAGCCATATGTTCACTTCTTCCATCTTAGATAACTTTTCCTATGGGATTCAAATGAGAAACGTTCCTTCATCAACGTTGTAGTTCTTCCAATTCCCTTCAATTTGGTCACAAGTTTGACCTCATTTAGATTTATCATGAAGGAGTTATGTATTTTAGAAGTTGAGGAAAATCACTTGTTTAATGGTATTGGCCCAAAATGACCTGTAATGTTTCCTCATATCACATGTATTTCCAAGTTGAATTTATACTTTCTCCCAACATAAAGGTTGAAGTAGACATCTTGAATTTGATTATGCAACTTGAATGGTTTTCATCTCATAAAAATTGAGGAAGTTATGGTCTTGGGAAGTTGACCTCTAAATTAGGGTTTAGACAAAATGACCTATAATTGTTCACCATTAAAAATGACTTTCCAAGCAAAATTAGCTCTAGACCTCAACATAAAAGTTGTTTGAAATGTCACTTAGAGTAACTGTTCTTTTGGAATCATTTTCATATGACAAATATTGTAGGATATAGGGTCTAGGGAACCCCAGTTTTGATCAGTTGACTTTCTTTCGTCAACCACCATGAACTAACTTGCTAGCTTGTCATTCTCTTGACTTTTGGGACTCATGGAGGATAACTTATGCATTAGATGATTAAATGTGAAGTATCCCTTGAAATATTTGATCAATTAGTGAAGAAACTTGTTGAATAAGTCATATAAGATACCTAGATGAATTAGGGTTTCCAAGGCAAACCAACTCCAAACTCTTGATGATTTCTTGATCAAAATAACATGTGAAGATCATGGGGATTCATATATGATACTTAGAGCCTAGAGCATAGATGAGCATGTGCACTACCTACAAAAGAGTTAAACTATACAATGATATATTTTTGGTATTTTGGTTAGTATAAATAAATAAAAATGAAATATGATATAATCAAATGGTGCTTGGTGATCTCTCCCAATGCAAACCCAATGAATGAGGTGTAAGGAGGATTCCAAGGTGTGATCCCAATGCTAGTGCATATGATGATAATAGCATGAGGGATCTTAGGGTCAAGATTTGGGTCTCACAGTTGCCCCAATTCAAGGACGTTCTAGCTAAGAAGACGAAGGTTAAAATCTCTGCATCGACTCAGTAGAATGGACTTAAATAACAACATATAGAAACAAATCTTGGTCCCTAAGATACCTCATGATGCATATGATTGAATCTAGGAATAATCTTTGTGGGGAAAAGTTGCCACAAAGGAAAATAATCCAGAGAGACCGAAAGTCCGCATGAGAACAATGCATTCCGTAAGGAAAACTCACTGGGGATACAGAGACTCTGGGGGGATAAAAGGGGTGTGCATAGGCGAGGCTACGACTTTAAAAACTGATGGGGGACTCGAGGGATTCCATGAAAATAAATCAATGGAAAGACTCATCTGGAGAATAAAAGGAACATCTATAGGGGAATCTGGTAGATCGGAATAACATGTGAAATACTCAACCCAAGAAGGAAACGACGATTTCACTAAGGAAATACACACTCAAACTCAACTGGGGAAGAAATGCTCTTCAACACAGGAGTAACAGAAGTATATTATCCACTACCGATTACTGGGTAAGGGGATAACAAATTCTGACCGAGAGGACATTCGTTACCGGTTAGGGTAAACATATCAGGGATGACTCGCTGGGGGAAACAGAAGGTGTATTCATTACCAGTTACTGGGTAAGAATAACATGTCGGGGAAAGATAAATAGGATTTACATCTACCGATTACTGGGCAGAAGACCGCAAAGAAAGAAAATATTCGTCACTGATTAAAGTGAACATATCAAGGATAGACTCAAAGGGGACATTTGGAAGGATATCCATCACCGGTTAAGATGAATATATCAAGGATAAACTTCCTGAAAAAGTAGGAATTATATATATCAGATACTGGATAGAATACTAGAAAAGAGAATATCTGTCACCGGTTAGGATGAACATATCAAGGATAAACTCTGCGGGGAGGAGTAGGGATTACATCTATCAGTTACTGGATAGAATACCGAAAAGAGAATATCTGTCGTCGGTTAAGATGAACATATCAAGGATAAACTCCAAGGGAAAGTAGGATTTACAACTATCGATTACTGGACAGAAGACCGCAAAGAGAAGGAAAACCCGTCATCGGTTAGGATGAACATATCAAGGATTAACTCTCTGGGGAAAGAAAATAGGGATTACAACTACCTTTTTACTAGGTAGAATACCAGAAAGAGAATATTTGTCACCAGTTAGGATGAACATATCAAGGATAGACTCAAAGCAGGGGAAGAAAATATCTGTCATCGGTTAGGATGAACATATCGAGGATAAACATCCTGGGAGACGTGAAAACGAATCCACTGAGGAGAAAATGGTTACTTTTACCGGGTCTTAGGGCAGAAGTAAAGGACTTGCAATTTAGAAGAAAATTACCAGCTACTGGGTAATTAATTCTCATGGGACCAAAAACACCTATCTAGGTAAGATCTAGAAAGAAATGGTTAATCCTAGACTCAACCCAATGAGGACATAACTCAAGGGGAGTGGTTCCATCCAGATAATCAATTGGGGAGGAAACTGAAATAATAATCATCCACGAGGAAATAGCTCAGTGGGGGATGAGAAAGGTTAAATTCTTTCTACTTAATGGGCTGACACTCTATAATTGAAAGAGGACAGACAAACCAAATCTGCACGTGGGAAAAAGTATACCACCGTAGCAGAGGATCAGAGAAATAATGAATCTCAAAGTGCATTATTAATGCAATAATAAAATGAATGTATATGTATATGTATATAAGATGATTATGCTGACAAAACGATCATAAAGGATACAAATGTCACTGGTCTGAATCATCGATACAATTCTCAGCCAAGATAGACAACCCCATTCATCTTCGGTTTTGTAGGGGGAAGAATTATGATTTGCAATCTTTAAGTCTTTGCAAATATCTTCCACCATATTATTATTCAAGTTCGATCCATTGTCAGTAATGATCTTACATGGCATACCATACCGGAATATAATCTGATTCTGGATAAACCTCACAACAACTTGCTTGGTTACATTCGCATACGATGCCGCTTCAACCCACTTTGTGAAGTAGTCAATAGCCACTAGGATTAAACGATGTTCGTTAGACGCTTTAGGCTTAATCATACCAATCATATCAATTCCCCACATGGAGAATGGCCATGGAGAGGAAATGACATTCAACAGTGTCAGAGGAACATGAATGTTATCTGCATATATTTGACACTTGTGGTATTTCTTCATAAACTTGCAACAGTCAGATTCCATTGTCAGCCAATAGTAACCTACTCTCAACATCTTCTTAGCCATAGCATGTCCATTAGAATGAGTACCAAAGGAACCTTCATGGACTTCAGTCATTAACATGTCTACTTCGTGTCTAACCATACATCTGAGCAGAACAATATCAATGTTTCTCTTATAAAGCACATCACCATTCAGGTAGAAGTTGCCAGCTAATCTCTCAAAGTCTTCTTATCTTTTAAAGATTCCCCGGGCCGGTAGATCTGACTTTAGAGAAAACACTTGATATCAAAATACCATGGCTTCTCATCCTTGATCTGTTAAACAGCAAACACATGGGTTGGCCTATCAAGACGCATCACAGTCAAATTAGGAACTTTATTCCAAAGCTTCACCATAATCAATGAAGCCATCATTGCAAGAGCATCTGCCTTCCAGTTTTCATCTCGAGGGATATGATGAAACTCAACCTTTGTAAAGAAAGTTGAAATCCTCCTCGCATAATATCTATATGGTATCAAACCGGGTTGATTCGTCTCCCATTCACCTTTGATTTGATTCACAACCAAAGTTGAATCTCCATAGACGTCTAAATACTTGATTCTGAGATCAATGGCCTCTTCAAGCCCCATAATGCAAGCTTCATACTCAGCCATATTGTTTGTACACTTGAAAGTTAATCTAACTGTAAACGGAAAATGAGTGCCTTGAGGAGTAATAATCACTGCCCCAATGCCATTACCATACTGATTAACAGCTCCATCAAATACCATGTTGATCGCGACTTTATGAGTCGAATTGGGGTACTAACTGCAAGTGCACAGTTCTATCGCGCAGTTTTAAAAGATATCGATCCCACAGGGACTTATGAATCGATATACCGTTTTCTAAGGTTACTACGTAAAGCTAAGGCGGATGATATTTTGATTGTTTCGGGGGAAAAGTTAAAACTAAAACTAGATCCAAATTAAATATCAATTAAGCGGATATCGGTATGTAGTTCGTCGTAATTAGGGAATCAAATCTTCGTTGGTTTCTTGGTTTTAAAATAAATCTTTTCAGTAGATACTATTGATTAAAAATCTTTTCTAAAACTCTCGCTCTGTTGAATAGACTATGAGTTTATATTAACATAGTTGTAACTTATTAGTTAAGTCCAAAATCACTTTTTGAAAACAATAGAATCCATAGAAACTCTTTTTAAGAAAATACTAATCGTTTAAACACCCTCGTCTCAAACTCTCGCTCTGTTGACTTAGATTATATAATTAAATTCAAATGCTTAACTCTCGTCCTCACATTTAACTTTTAAAAATACTTTTTGAAAAAGATTAGAATTTAATTAACTCTAAAAATTGCTTTCGCCCTGATCTAGAATTAATGTCCAATTTACACTGTCCAGTTAAAAACTCAAACTCTCGTTCTATTGATTTTAACTTCTTTAGTCTTTTACTTTCGTACAAAAACCTTGGTATTAAACCTGTAAATTGAGACCATAAAAAGAGTGATTTTATTTTTTAAGCGTAATTAAATCAACTTAGTTTTGATTCCTTCATTCCGCTTACTTTACATACCGATACCTAAATAAATTAGCCAGACATGCTAAACAGATCTAAACAATCATCATGCTTAAATAGAAACATCTCAGGCAAATAATGCAAATAAACAATAAAGCAGGGCATATATAGATTCAAACAGTAATTAAAGAACCTGAGTAATTAATAGCAGTCTTGAACACTCCACCACAGACCGGTTGGATTTGTTCTTGAATTCTTCAATCGGACATGAAAATAAAAGTGAAGGAAAAAAAAACCTAGGGTCTAACGTAAGGTTAGATCCGGTAAAAGATACACAATAGTTTCCGGTGTAGAAACTATTGCGTGAAAAATTAATTAAGTGTTGAAAGATTGATTGGAAAAGAAAATAGAAATTGCAAAGAAAAGTAAAAACTATAAAAAATAATGCTGTAAAGTATGCTTGCACGGCTGGAATAGAAAAAGCACGAAGAAGAGAGACCCCGCAGGGTTTTAAGGAAGTGACTATTTATACTAGTCTACTTGTAACAGTTTCCAAAACTCCTTCCGTAAAAGTGGTCTTCACGTTTCCCAGGTCAAGCGTAACAATAGGCTTCAACATGCCTCTGTTGCGCTTCTGAAGCCAAAAATATAGGAGAATGGTGTGACGTCCGTCACACCATGTGTTACGCTCGTAACACAAGGCAGCAGGGCGTGACGCTCGTCACACCATGTGTGGCACTCGTCACAGGCTCAGCGCTAGTACTTTTGGGCTGGGCTTTGGTTTGGTGAAATTGCTTCTCTTCATTTCTTTTTGCACCTCCTTTTCTTCCTTTTTTCACTTGTGCTTCAAATAAGCTACCTGAGATAAATAAGAGGAATAATACCCAGTAATATCGAATAAAATGAAATAAATCGAAACAAATAATAATACAATTTAATTAAATCGAGTCCAAAAATGTGATATTATTTCATGTTATCAAACTCCCCCATACTTAGACCTTTGCTTGTCCTCAATCAAGATAAAGTATAGAAATCGTTTTAAAAATTTGGCCAGATGAAATTTCAAAACACACATCAATTCGTATAGGTTGCAGGTAAACCCTGTTTAGAAATAACCTGAGTCTAATCTTGACATCAAGAACCACCGTTACAACATCTGATAACTTTACCTCATGCAAATCAGTTTGAGTCATGCTATTATAACCAACCTAGTTCTTTTACTCTTATTTCACCCGTTTTCATTATAGCGAAATCACATTAAGCCCTTTATCGTTTTGCGCACATAGTGGAGTGACCGGTTAGTGATTATGATCCCCTTTTTAGCTTGAAGCTCTGGTACATAAGTCGGATAACTTTGTTTTTTCGGTCCATTGCAAATTGCGGGGGATCGGACCGTAGTCCGCCCTACCAAGTTCAGCACGAGATACCTGCTGAACCAACTCATAATGGATCTTTCATATTATGCTTTCATATGATATGCAACCTTTAGGTTAAATGATCTGGTAAGGATCACCTAACTTAGTTAGTGCATTTCCTGATATATATATTTTTTTATTTTGGGAATCATTCACTTATATTCATCGGCCCTCCACGTAGTTTGCTATTAAGATGGTATGGTAATAATTTTGTCTTGATTTCACTCAAGTTTGATAAAATAAGCAACCTTTATATTTACTGAGTGTGTTGAATTTTTGTTATGGCTCATGAAAATTTGAGGAAATAGATAATAGAAATTTTCTCACACTAGGGACTTAATTTAGAATAAATATATATTAATTTTTTTTTTGTTTATAAGAAAAGGGAATAACAATGAAAAGGGAAAGATAACATACTTGAAAAGGGGAGATTTAAAGAACAAGGTTTTCCCCCCCACACTTAAATGAAACATTGTCCCCAATGTTTCAGAGAAAACAAAAGAAATACAAAAAGAAAAAGAAACTAGAGTCAAGGTTGCCTTCTGCCGCGTGTTCTTGGACCTGGTGATCTTTGACGTACTTCCAAATCATCAAACCTGCTGAGCAACTGAGCGAACCGCTGATCGGTTATTGCATTCCTCGCTTCCTGTTGTTGTTGCATCTGGCGCATCATCTGCATCACTTCGAGATTCTGCGCTTGCATACCATCGATAGCATCCATGATGTCGTCGTTGGTTGCTGGCCTTCTTCGTTGACGACGTCGTGAGGATGGACCAGCTGCATTATCGGAAGGGTTGAGCGGGACTGATTGTTGTGCAGGAACCTGATCACCCTGCTCCATTTCGGCAAACTCGTCTGAAGGCGGGTTTGCTTGTGTAGGCTCGGTGGCTTCGGGAGCATTCAGATCATAGATGTGGCGGTTGGGATTGGTGACATATGTTAGGGCAATATTGGGTAGAACAACACTTGGGACTTCCTGGTTGTTCACCATAAGGTAATACCCGCCGCCTACCCTGTTTTTGATTAGGCGGCTGGACCGATAGTAGCTTATATCCATCAATAGGGGTGGGAGAGATTGTAAATTCTGAAGTCGATCCCCAAGATTTAAGCCAAGTGCTATGGTGGTGACTAATCCACCAATTACAAAAGGTTGACGGCCTCTAGCACATAGGGTGCGGATATGATGAAATAGAAAGGAGGCAGCGTTTACCTGTGTATCTGCTGCAAAGACGCAGTGGAGGAAAAATAATTCCTTGGCGTTGACTTTGCTGTTGTTCGGTCGACCAAAAATAGTGTTTTGCAGGATGCGGATGAAGTACCGGATGGTTGGGTTATGTATATGTGAAGCAAGTAATACATCCCAGTTGTTGGTTTCCACACCAGAAATTTTTCTAAAGAGGTCGAAGGCGTTTATATGCCACTGGGAGTTCGGAGGTATCCTAGGGTGGACTTGACCTTCTACAGGGTATTGTAGCATGGTGCTCAATTGGTTTTGGGATAGGGAGTACTCAGTGTTGAACATGCGGAAGGTCGCGGTACCGGTTAAGTACTCGTCTTCACCGGTAGGAGTGTTGTACGAATAAGAACTTAAAAATTCTAAGGTGAGAGCGGGGTAGGTAGGTTGATTATGAGTGCAAAGAAAGGTTAAATCAGCCAGGCGGAGCATCCATTCTATACCTTGAAGTAATCCTAATTCTTGTAAACAATGTAAATCAGGATACCTGGTGGATTGGACGCCTCGCTGTTGGAAACGCTCAAACAGCTCCCTTTGATAATTTTCATCTTCGGATCGGAAGATGATATTTCCGAAATCTTGGTTTCCCGCCATACCGATAAGTGGTTTGAAAGAGGTAATAAGGAGAGAAGGGAAATGAAATTGATTTTATAGAATGGTTTGTGGTGTATGGAGAAAGGTATGGTGGGTATTTATAGGAAAAATTTTGGGAGTTGGAAAGGGAGTGGTTGAAAAGTAAATAAATGTGGGTAAATGTGAATAAATGGGGAAGGTAAAAAGGTGGGATGGTGTAACGGTCGTGTCCCAACGGTTAGTAATGTTAACATAGCCAGACGGTGTCACGCTCGTGACAGGGATGTTACGGGCGTCACAGGCACTTGGTGTGACGACCGTAATGGATTGTGTGACGCTCGTCACACAATCCTTCTTGTAACGTACTTTGTTTTTATCATTATATATTATTGTTATTATTTTGTTATGCATATGTTTTATTTTATTTTTCTATTGTGATACTTTTAAATTGCCTTGCATGCTATTCTACTTTCATATATATATATATATATATATATATATATATATATATATATATATATATATATATATATATATATATATATATATATATATATATATATATATATATAGATATATATATATATATATATATATATATATATATATATATATATATATATATATATATATATATATATATATATATATATATATATATATATATATATATATATATATATATATATATATATATATATATATATATATATATATATATATATATATATATATATATATATATATATATATATATCTTTAATAAGTCATGTAGGTGGCAAAAGTAGAGAGCATTATTGATAGATATTTGCATAAGTCATAATAAAGTAAAATAAATCAATAGCTTCATAAAATAATCATAATGTAACATTGGAAGATAAAAGCAAACATGCGAAAGAAAAAACAAATACTAAAACAATTTGAAACGAAATTAATGAATAACCTAAACTAAAACTAAGTAACTAAGAAAAACAACTTCTATCCATCTGCATGATCTCTGGCCGGAGGAGCAAAGGAGTTAACACGGTTTAGCAACTCGTTGAACTGATTTGTCATACTGTTCATATATCCCAGAAATTCTTGTCCCATGTTAGCTAACTCTTCTCTGAGGGCATCCTGTTCTGACATCAAAGCCTGAATGGTGGTGTTATAATTAGCTCCGGGCACATGATGTCTAAGACCGGGTATTGCCGATTCTTCGGTCGGGAGAGGTTGAGGAGGAGGATCAATATCATAATAGCCATATGGTGTCTGAGGGTCAGATTCAGCATAAGGGATCTGGTCGTCACAAATCTCATAGTCCTGGATGGATTCAGTAGATCTAGCAGGATAGGGTGTTGCGTTCAGATTGTAGAGCCAGTTATTGCGGTTATGAACACTAGTCCTTGGATTAGGCAGGGTGAATAGGCAAAGAACTTGGTTGTTAATTATAAGCTCAAACTCTTCAGACCCTAGGTTTGCTATAAACATAGTGTTGAAGAGGAAGGGTATACTCATAGTCGCAATGCCATAGAAAGGGCTTAAGTCAAGCATATGCTGACGTAATCTGATAGCATTACCAATCATGGTTATCAATCCGCCTATTTGAATTGATGCTCGTTCATCTTGGATAAGGTGGTCAAAATTTGCCAACATAAAAGTGGCACCGTTTACTGGACGGTTCTGGGAAGCACAAAATATGATGAAGAGTTCATCACGTGAAACTAAGGTATTGTTTGACTTCTTCCCAAATAAGGTGTGGGTCAGGATCTGATGGAAATAATGAAAGGCCGGATTATGTATGTTTCCAGAGAGAAACTCATGTTCCTCGGGATCGTCATTTCCAGTCAAGCTTCCCCAAAAGTGTTCAAGTTCTCTATATTCAAAAAGTTCTTCTTGGCTCACTGTGAATGTATCAAAGGAGGTAGGAAAACCTAAAAGGTTGGTAAAGTCTTGGATGTTAAATTGATACTCCATGTTGAACATTCTGAACTGAATGAAACCTCTGCTTATTCCTTTTCCATGACTGGGTAGATAGATCAGAGAACTAAGGAATTCTAGAGTCAGTCTCCGATAAGTGACGAATTGTCTACGGATAGGAGTGGTTTCCCACCCTATTTGACTCAGCAAATACAAGACACTCTCTCTTAGTCCAAGGGCAGTCATTGCCCAATCATCAGCATACAAACTAGGTAGCATCTCTCTTTCTGCTAGTTCCTCAAACCTTTGTTTCTGAGCTTTCCCTTTGAATTTGATACCCATACGATCAATTTGTCCCATCAGGTTAGTGTTAGATAGAGAAAGGAAAAACAAGAGTTTTAGTCAGGATTTGGCCAAATGCCGAAAGAATAGAAGAAGAAAAATTAAAATAGATTAGGAATGAATACTAAATAAAATTTTAAAAGAATAATTAAGTAAGAAATGAAAATATAAATATTTGTGGGTTGTCTCCCATTAAGCACTTTGTTTAATGTCGCAAGCTCGACAATAAACTATCAAATATAATCTATAAAATTTGGGGGCACTACGTCTAAGTGCAGGACTTGTGAATCTTCAATGTTTTCTGTATGATGATAATGTTTTAGACGCTGCCCGTTTACGATAAACGGTTCAGTGGATTTTCCTTTAATTTCCACCGCTCCATTGGGGAAAACATTAGTAATTTGAAAAGGACCTGACCATCTAAATCGTAGTTTTCCTGGGAATAACTTTAGCCTAGAGTTGAATAACAGGACTGTATCGCCTTGTTCGAAGGTTTTCCTTGATATGCGCTTGTCATGCCATTGTTTTGTTCTTTCTTTGTAGATTCTGGCATTCTCGTAAGCGTCTCGTCTGAGTTCTTCTAATTCGTTTATATCAAGGATTCGCTTTTCACCGGCGGCCTTATAGTTTAAATTTAGATTTTTAATAGCCCAGTAGACCTTATGTTCCAATTCTACCGGGAGGTGGCAGGATTTTCCATAAATAAGCTTAAATGGGGTTGTCCCTATGGGAGTTTTGTAAGCAGTTCGATACGCCCATAAAGCTTCTGGTAATTTCAATGACCAGTCTTTCCTTGAGGTGGTGACTATTTTTTCTAATATTTGTTTGATTTCTCTGTTAGACACTTCCACTTGCCCACTGGTTTGAGGGTGGTAAGGTGTCGCTACTCTATGCCTTACGCCATACTTAAACAATAGTTTTTCGAGTACCTTGGATATGAAATGCGATCTACCATCACTGACTACTATTCTCGGGACACCAAATCTTGGAAATATTATATTCTTAAAGAGTCTAGTTACTACTCGTGTGTCGTTTGTTGGAGAAGCTATAGCTTCAATCCATTTTGATACGTAGTCAACCGCTATGAGTATGTACTTGTTACCGAAAGAAGACGGAAAAGGTCTCATGAAGTCTATTCCCCACACATCGAAAATCTCTACTTCCAAATGCCTTTCTGTGGCATCTCGTCCCGTCTAGATATGTTTCCTGTGCGTTGACATCTATCACATTTCTTGATAGCCGCATGCACATCCTTCCATATATTCGGCCAATAAAAACCGGCTTGTAGGATTTTGGAGCAGGTTTTGGATGTACTTGCATGTCCACCATAAGGAGCGGAGTGACAGTGTTGGATTATATTTTCTACCTCTTCTTCAGGTATACACCGACGGAAAATACCGTCGGGGCCTCTTTTGAAAAGTAAAGGGTCATCCCAGTAATAGTGTTTTATGTCATAGAAGAATCGTTTCTTTTGCTGGTAGGATAAAGTAGGTGGAACTATTCCGGCGGCTAAATAATTGACGAGATCAGCATACCATGGTGTAACACATATAGCTAAGGTGGTTTCTACCTGTTTATCAGCTTTATTTTCTTCCAAACTAGCTATAAGTTTATCGTACGAGAAATCATCGTTGATCGATGTTGTTTCCGGTTCCAGGTTTTCAAGTCTAGAGAGGTGATCTGCTACTACGTTTTCAGTTCCTTTTTTATCTTTGATTTCCAAATCGAACTCTTGTAGCAACAGGATCCACCTTAGGAGTCTAGGTTTAGCATCCTTTTTTGTTAAGAGGTACTTGATAGCAGCGTGGTCGGTGTAAATGATTATTTTGGCTCCGACCAAGTAAGAACGAAATTTATCTAATGCAAACACTACTGCTAATAGTTCTTTCTCGATTGTGGTGTAATTCATTTGTGCTTCATCTAGGGTTCTACTTGCGTAATATATGACGTGAAGCTTTTTATCCTTTCGTTGTCCTAAAACAGCGCCCACGGCGTAATCACTGGCATCACACATTATTTCGAATGGTTCGTTCCAATTTGGAGTTTGCATTATGGGCGCGGAGATCAATGCTTGTTTAAGCGTTTGGAATGCTTCTAAACATTTATTGTCGAAGATGAATTCAGCATCTTTCATCAATAGTCCGGTCAAAGGTTTAGTTATTTTAGAGAAGTCTTTAATGAATCGTCGGTAAAAACCGGCATGTCCTAAGAAGCTTCGTACTTCTCTTACAGTTTTCGGAGGTTGAAGGTTTTCGATTACCTCTATTTTGGCTTTGTCTACTTCAATTCCTCTATTTGAGATGATATGTCCTAAAACAATTCCTTCTTGTACCATAAAGTGACATTTTTCCCAATTAAGTACTAGGTTTACTTTTACACATCGTTCTAGAACTCTTTCTAGGTTTTCAAGACATTCTTCAAAGCTTTTCCCGCATACGGAAAAGTCATCCATAAATACTTCCATGATATTTTCGAGAAAATCGGCGAATATTGCCATCATGCACCTTTGGAAGGTTGCGGGAGCATTGCACAAGCCAAACGGCATTCGTCTATAAGCGAAAGTGCCAAAAGGACACGTGAATGTTGTCTTTTCTTGGTCATCAGGATGAATTGGTATTTGAAAGAAATCTGAGTAACCGTCTGGATAGCAGAAATGAGAATGTTTTGCTAATCGTTCTAACATCTGGTCAATGAATGGTAAAGGGAAATGATCTTTTCGGGTTGCTTTGTTTAGTTTCCTATAATCAATGCACATTCTCCATCCCGATTCGATTCGTTTGGTTATAGTTTCCCCTTTTTCATTTTCAATAACTGTTATACCTCCTTTCTTCGGTACTACGTGTACAGGACTAACCCATTTGCTATCAGATATAGGATATATGATACCTGCCTCTAATAACTTGGTTACTTCCTTCTTCACTACCTCACTCAGGATAGGGTTCAGTCTCCTCTGATGTTCCCTAGAGGTTTTACAGTCTTCTTCTAGCATGATGCGGTGCATACAAATAGAAGGAATTATTCCTTTAAGGTCGGTGATGTTGTATCCTAGTGCGGTTGGATATTTTCTTAAGATATGCAGGAGTTTTTCGGTTTCGAGTTTTCCTAGGTCTGTATTAACTATCACTGGTCGTTCAAGTTCTAAGTCTAGGAATTCATATCTCAGATTTTTGGGAAGTTTTTTCAGGTCTAGGGTTGGTTTCTTAAGGCATTGCGTAGGATCCGGTGTTATTGCTAAACATTGGTTGAGTTTGTCTTCTACAAGATAGTCAGACGATTTGTCCTTTTCTAACTCTGTTTCTTTTATGCATTCATCGATGATATCCATGAAGTAACATGTGTCATCTATTGCAGGTGCTTTCAAAAATTGGGAAAGAATGAACTCAATTTTCTCTTCTCCTACTTCGAAAGTGAGTCGTCCTCGTTTTATGTCTATGATTGCACCGGCAGTTGCTAAGAATGGTCTTCCCAATATAATGGGTGTAACTTCATCTTCTCTAATGTCCATAATTATAAAATCGGTTGGGATGTAGAATTGACCTATGCGCACAGGAACATTTTCAAGAATTCCTACAGGATATCTAACAGAACGATCTGCTAGTTGCACAGACATTTTAGTTGGTCTTAATTCTCCCATTTCAAGTTTCTTGCATATGGATAAGGGCATAACATTAATACCGGCTCCTAAATCGCATAAGGCTTTATCTATGACAAATTTTCCTATGTGACAGGGTATATAGAAACTACCTGGATCTTTAAGTTTAGGAGGCATATTCTGGATTATAGCGCTACATTCAGCAGTGAGTGTAACAGTTTCGCTATCTTCAAGTTTCCTTTTATTAGAAAGAATTTCTTTTAAGAACTTAGCATATGAGGGCATCTGCGTAATAGCTTCTGTAAATGGAATTGTGACGTTTAACTGTTTCAGTAGGTCAACAAATTTTTTAAATTGGCCCGCATCTTTGGTTTTAATAAGCCTTTGAGGGTAAGGGATAGGTGGTTTATAAGGTGGTGGAGGTACATAAGGTTCTTTCTTTTCTACGGTTTCCTTATTACTCTCTTCCTTTTCCTTAGGTTTATTTTCTTCCTCAGTTGACCTTTTAGAGTTTTGGTTTTCAATTCTTGGATCAGACGGTCCTTCTACTTCCGTTCCACTTCTTAGTATGATTGCATGAGCGTGGCTTTTCGGGTTAGGTTGGGGTTGTCCAGGAAATGCACCAGTTGGGGCAGCAGTATGCGCTTGTTGTTGAGCTACTTGTGATATTTGTGTTTCCAGCATTTTGTTATGGGTAGCCAAGGCATCTACTTTACTTGCTAGTTGTTTGATTTGTTCACTAGTGTGTATATTCTGGTTTAAGAAATCTTTATTGGTTTGCTATTGAGAAGCTATGAAGTTCCCCATCATGATTTCCAAGTTGGATTTCCTAGGAACATTATTGTTAGGTGTAGATGGGGTCGGCTTTTGATATCCAGGAGGTATAGCTGGGGCTTGATTTGGAGCTTGTCCTGGTGCGTATAAAGCATTATTATTCTTATATGAAAAATTAGGATGATTCTTCCAATTTGAGTTATAGGTGTGTGAGTAGGGATTTCCTTGAGCATAATTCACTTGTTCTGCTTGGATTCCTGTTAGGAGTTGACAATCTGTAGTAGTGTGACCTTGGATTCCACAGACTTCACAATTTTGAGTTGCGGCAACCACGGTGGTTGGAGGTGATACATTCAAACTTTCAATTTTCTGGGTCAGGGCTTCCACTTTTGCATTAACATGATCAAGGATACTTATCTCGTACATGCCACTTTTCGTTTGAGGTTTCTCTACCATTGCTCGGTCGCTTCCCCACTGATAATGATTTTGGGCCATGCTTTCGATAAGTTGATAAGCATCGGCATAAGGTTTATCCATAAGTGCACCACCTGCTGCGGCGTCTATTGTTAAGCTTGTGTTGTACAAGAGACCATTATAGAAGCTATGAATTACTAAGCAGTCCTCTAAATCATGGTGTGGACAAAGTCTCATCATGTCTTTGTATCTTTCCCATGTGTAGCACCTCAAATTTGCACCTATCATTGTACATACCATTCTCATATTAGGTCATAGCATATCATGGTCCATTGCATAGCATTGCATTGCCCCCAGTTGCCTCAAGAGCAAGCAAGTCAAGAATTAGGTCAAACTGATCAGGAGATCAGTCAACCAATCAAGCAAAGTTGTTTTTCAAGGAGCAAAGGTCCTAGGGTTTGTCCAACAAGTTCACATGACTTGGAGGTCTTTTTGAAGTGTTCAAGTCAAGGGTGGAAGGCTCAGAGGTCAGCAGTCAATGCACAACCAGGTCAAAACCCTAAACAGTCAACAATCAGTCAAAGCAGTGGATGGTGGCCATTCTTGTGGAATTTGGGCACCATGGTCAATAATCAAGAGTTCATATGTCTTGGGACATCATTTGAAGTCAAAGTCTCAAGGAACTAGGGTTTGGAATTCATCAGAAGTGCACAGTCAGTCCAAAACCCTAGAAAAGTCAAAGTTGGTCAACTGTGGTTGATTCTATGGTTTTGATGGATGGAAAAGGTTTGAGAGAGCTTATTCATGTCCTAATAGGCCTCATATGTCATGGCAATCAACATCATGGAAGAATTTGAAGCAAATCAGAAAATTTCCCAAAATAGAAAGTGGACCTGTAATTTCAACTGCCAAAAATGGAAACTTCTTGATCCTCAACTTGCATCATGATACAAGCTTCAAATGAATTTTTGCCCAACATGAAAGTTGAAGATTTTGTTCTCCCATTTTCAAAAAGTCCAAGAACATCAAAATCCCATGTGTGGTTGTCAAGATATGATCAATTCATTTTCAAAAATTTGTGAACTTCAAAGGGGCATATCTCTCAAACCATAAGGCCAAATTTGGTGGGGTTTTTTCCTTCAAACCACATTTTTCATCCTCTTTCCAAAAATATAAATTTCATTCATTAAAACCCTACCATTCGAAATGGCATTTTTGGACCTATTTCATTAAAAAACCAAGTTTGACCAAACTTTGACTTTTTGATTCAAACACTTTTTCTCACTTTGGCCAATTGGAAATGCTTGGAAACATCATTTGTGACTTGCTCCAAGCCCTAAATCATGATCATACCATTACCATACCTCATTTTGGCCAAAGATACAAACTTGGCATTTTTTGCAAATTGGAATCAAAAGAGTAAAACAAGTACAGCAATTCTTTCAGCAGACCACAAACAGCATTTGGATGGTCATGTACAGCTGGTTTCAGGCCCAATTCGAGCAGGACTTTGCACCTCCACTTCATTTGTACAAGTTTAGCAAAATTGCATTTTGATTCCACTTAACTAAACCAGCTTAGCATTTGATTAAACAACTCTAAACAGACCCTTATAAGCTCTTTCTCAGCTCATTTCAACCCTAGTTTTGACAGCCTCCATACAGAAAAATACACATACTCTCTTTCTTGCATATTTGCATTTTGGAAAATTCTGAGAAGATCATCAAAGCACACGAGCTGTTCTTGCTTCTTCCACCATCTGGACAACCTTGTGGAACATTTTGAATCATCAACAGAAACCTGTGCAGCCTCTACCTGTTCTGTTTTCCTCAAGCTTCAACAATGGCAAAACATGAGCTGAGCATTTTCAAGCGTGGTTGAGCTAAAGGGCCTCAAGGATTCATCACTCCAAAGCATCATCTTCACCTGTTTGCCCTTAAATCCATCAAAGCAGCCCTGTTTTCAATTTTCTTCAAAAACAAGTAAGTGATTCGACCTCAATCATTTGCCATGCCATAATATGTTTATGAAAGATCTTCTTATGCTGATTCTAGAGAACTAAAGCTTGCTTGAAATGGTGGTCTTATGATGGAGAAATCTGATTTTCTTTCTTTGTGTACAAATGCATTTCTGTTCGATTTGGCTTGTTTGCAATGATTTAATGAAAAATGATGATATATTCTTGTTGCTTAAGGTTTATTGATGCTATTAGCATGGTTAATTTTAATTTCTGGGCACATGAAATTTTCGAGCTCATGATGATGTTGAGTTTTATGCTGCTGCTGTTCAGACCTATGCCATGCCCAGAATTTCCTATGATTATGATTGTTTTGTTGTTGATTAAGGTTGCATGAGTATAGTATGTCATGGCCCTGTTTGATTATTGCTGCTGGTTGTGTTTGTTTGTTTATGATTGATGCTTGCTGTTATGATGAGTATGCCCAGAAATTTCTCATGAATGTTTTGGTTTATTGCTGTTATGATGAAGATGATGAATGTATCAATATCTTGCTGTTGTATGCTTGGTCGAGTTTTGTTCATGATGTTGAGAGCCATGCTGCTAAAACCCTGCTGCTGTTTCTAAAACCTTAAGCTGCCCAGAAAATTTCTCATTTGTTTGTTTTGGTTTGTTGTTTGTGGTTACATGAACCATTTCCCACTGCCATGCTATTTGGATGTCGCATGTTGATGATGAATTATGAAGTTGAACATTGCCCTGCTGTTGTGATAAACCCTCATACTCTGCCTAGAAATCCACATTGATTCATGTTCTGTTTGTTTGTGTTAGGATGCCACTTGAGTGTTAATGCCATGCTGTTGTTTGTTTTGTTTGGTTTGATGATGATGAACATTGAGTGATGAATGCCATGCTGTTAGAAACCCTAGGGTTTCATAAACCCAGAACTTTGAAGTTCATTGGCGCATGTACTGTTCCATTGGCTGAGAGCCAATAGGAACATTTCCTTTCCTCCACCCAAAACGCACAGTTTTGTTTAGTGAGCTCGATATTACCAGTTTGCCACTGCGTTGACTCTGTTGACCATTACTTCATGCTATCTTGTTCATGCTTCATCCAATTTATTCCTCAACTTGCCAAATTCATTTTTAATTCATTTCAACTCCAAAAATTCTGATTTTTTTTTTTGCATCATGTCCATGAGAGTGTCTAGTATTTGATTGTGATTTTTAATTAATTTTCCATTGGCCGGATTTTAATTGATAATTATTTTCTTGACATGTATGCATAATTGATACCTTGTGCCATTTCAATTGTGAAATTCTCATGTTGTATCCAATGAGCTTGAAATTTTTTGTGGTGAAACTAGACACATTGACCTTTGTTTCCATATAGAGTTTATACATTTCTCATTTGTGGTTTGTGAGTTACAATTTTTTGAAGTTATGTGTCACATTTGGTGCTACATGAATGATATGCATTTTCCCAATTTTTGTTCACATGCTTCCTTACATCCAAATGACCCCAAATTTTGCATGAATCATCTATCACATGTCTAGTTTGTGTATGCATTTTCTTGGAATTAATCATGCTGTTTCCAATTTATTTGAGAATTTTCTTCCATGCTTTGTCATTTGTTGACTTTATGTGATATACATTGCCAAATCTTTTGTGAAATTCTCACATCATATTGTATGTCCATGAAATTTCATATGTGATAACTAGACTCTTTGAGCTTTGCATTGGTGTTAATCTCATTCATTTCTCTTCTGTTTTCAAATTGATATGATTTTTTGAGTTTGACCCATGCTTGTTGACTTTCATCATGCTTACTTGAATTAGGTTTGACTTCATGATTTTAATTGACTGCCTTCATCTCATCCAAATGCCATGAAATTTTACATGTCTACCATGTTAGATGTTAGGATTTAATGTGATTTATTTCATAATTTTTGAGATTGTTTGGGTTGACTTTTGGATGAAGTCTTGCTGTTGACCTATTTATGCTTTCTCTTGCCATGCTTTGCATTCCTTTGCTCATGAATTGACAATGATGCATGATTTGATTGTGAATCCAATTGTGATTGCTTACTAAATGTTTGACCTTGACTTTGGTTGACTTTTCTTTGTTGTTTTGACTTTTTCTTTCATCCTTGACCCTAGGCTAGTCCTAGTGGTCTTTTGAGCTTACAATTGAGTTCCTGTTTCAGGTTAAGCACCAATGCCTCAAAGATCATTCAAACTTGTTTGAACTTGATTGTTTTATCATATGCTAACCTTTGTTTTGTAGGTTTGACTCATGTGTTTGAGTCTTATGCCTTGCACAGTTGACCATCTGTGTTGACTGTTTACCAATTCCTTTTGATTTAAACTTTTGAAATGTTTACTGATTAGTTTGACTCTTTCAGGTACCCTTAGTTGCTTAAGTTCTCTGAACTTGCTTTGCTTTGCTTTTTAGCAACTTGCTTGAGGTATAATCTCTTTTACTTCATGTAGTCTGGAGACCCGGCTTGTTATTTGGCCGGGCAAACTGTCTGAAGTCCTCCTTAAGAGGCAATGCTTGTGTATGTTTAATTTGTCCTTGTACAGAGTCAAAGACCTCCTAAGTGAAGAGGCAATTGGCAGAACCAAGGGATAAGCAACCTATCCCCTGCTATTCAGTGTGTCTTCTGTTTTGCTCACACCACTGTGTTGATGCATTTCAGATAAAAACCCAAGATCTTGTGCAATTGCACAGTTGAGTCAGTATTAAATGTGTAGAAGGGTTCCCACTTTCTGAACCCACACATTCTTGTCAAATGCTCTCCCAGGCCAGGGATAGAAGCAATGAGGCACACCCCTCATCTCCTTTCATCTGCTTCACCTTAGCCCCTCAATGGCAAGGTTAAGAGCACACTTCACCCCATTCCAGAGGTTTGTTTGTTGAGGTTGATATGACCCCTCAACTAAAACCTAACCCTTGTGTGAGCCTCTTGTGTGTATATAGTGTGTGCTATCTGTGATTGTGATTGCTTTGCTTCTTAGGCTAGCTTAGACTTGCTTCCTGTGCAAGTTAGGTTTAGTTTAGACTAATCCTTGTTTGCTTTCGCCCTCGTTGCGATCCTTTCTCTCGCCCTCGTTGCGATCGAGCCTTTTTCTTTCTCTCGCCCTCGTTGCGATCGAGCCTTTCCCTTTCTTTCGCCCTCGTTGCGATAGAGTCCTTTTTCCCTGCCGGCCGAACTATGGCAACTCTGATTCTCATGTTCAGATGAGATACGTAGGCACGAGACGCGATGTCTTGCCGAGTTTGACTAACCACTAACACTAACTCTTTTCTCTCACCCCTGTGTGATTGAGATCTCTCCTTTCTCTCGCTCTCGTTGCGATCGAGACCTCCCCTTTCTCTTGCCCTAGTTGCAATCGAGACCCTTGCTTCCTGTGCAAGCCGTGTCTAGGATAGGTTGGCCCGTGTGCCATTTAGCTAGAAACCTTAACTTAGGGTTGACTTTTGCATGACAACATCTAGGCTCGAGTCGTAGTCTCCCTAGAGTTGTGTCTCCCTCTGTTATCTGGTTAGGCTAGATCCTTGTCCCTGCGTAGGGGAACTACATCGCCCTGATCTTCACACCAGATGAAGTATGTAGGCAGGAGATTGAGCTGATCTCTCCGGGCGCCTTTTTTCCTTTTGTGTCTTAACCACCCTTGTGTGTGTTCTGGCTGGAATCCGACATAAGTCCAGCGATTGGCAGTTGGTTTCCTGTTTGTGTTTAGGTTCGGATGCTGACATAAGCCCAGCGATTGGCAGTCAGGCTCCACGCTTGCCTGTGTTTGTTTGTTTGTTTGTGTGCGTGTCAGCCGAGCTACGAATGCTCTGATTCTTCTCTCGTCCGAGAAGATACGTATGCATAGGATGCGACATCCTAGCGAGCATGTGTCGTTTCCCCAGTCCGAACTACTTCGACTCTGATGTCTATGCCTGATAGACTAAGTAGGCCCAGGATGCGACATCCTGCCGAGTTCAGTTTCAGTCAGTTTCTTTTGTCTCTTTCAGCCGGTGTGTGTGAGTTTGAGCAGCGTTTTTAGCAACCAATTTTCCTTTCTAGTGTGCGTGGATCCCGTAGAGTACTACGGATGCGTAGGGTGCCTAACACCTTCCCTTCGCATAACCGACTCCCGAACCCATCCTCTTTGGTCGCGAGACCATGTTCTTTCCTAGGTTTACTTCGAGCGTTTCCTTTCCCTCTTTTGGGATAAATAACGCACGGTGGCGGCTCTGTTGTTTCTTTCTTTTCCCGCCAGTTTTTCGCGCGATGCGACAGCTGGCGACTCTGTTGGGGACGTAGAGAAGTTGACCTATGCTGGTCCATCTTCCCTGAGCGAGTCTCTCCTAGTGCTCTCTAGGATTAGGGTTTTGGTTGCTTTCTGCTTATTGTATTTTATTGCATTCATTGTATATATGTACATTTATTTGTTTGCATTGATTGTGTGCATTGATGTTTGCATTCATATTCATTATTCATTCTGCCTGGCTGGTTGTTTGTTTTCTCTGTGTGGGGTGGGAGTCACTTCAGGTAAAAGGTCCAATACCCAGACCATGAGTGAAATCTAGGATACCTAGGAATAGAGTGATTCATGGGAAGCGGGTGGTATGGCGCCACTTAGCGGAACATTGATATCACGAGCAGTTCAGACCCTGGTGGGATATTATCGGTGCATACATCGGGTGTGCACAGGATGATATTCTGCGAAAGGTTATTTATGCTGCGTTTCTCTCGACCTTACCCTGGCCTAGATGACACCCGTGAGCGGGGCGGGATTGATCATTTTAACAGGTACAGTTGGTGACTCTTGGTACTGACGGTGACTATGGATTATGGGCATTTATTTCTGGGACGCCAGAGTTCTGTCCGTGATATCTGTCAGCGGGTTCCGTTTATTTCGGATCCCCGGGTTGAATTGAGAGCATTTGTTCAGAGGATCTGTTTGTCACCCGATCAGTGTTTGTTCCTGTGAAGCTAGTGATGTAATCTCCGGTTCCGTTTATTTCGGAACTCCCCAAGTTGGATTTATGGTGACTTGGTCCCGCAAATTGACTGGTTCAGAAAAGCAGAGGGTCTACAGTTGACTTGGCGGCACAGTGGCCTGCATTCATGCATTTGCATCATATCATTTCGCATTCATCTGCATTCAACTCATGTCTGTCCGTACTCAGGGTCCATTGTTTTTTATTAAAACTCAGGTCGAGAGACATCCAGATGTCAAAATGTTGTTGATAAATTTTATCTGTCTCAATAAAATAAAATAAAAAGAGGACTGAATATTCCTAGTACGGACAGACATTGCATGGGTGAGTCATACTAACCCATTTGCTGTTTTGAGGTCTCAGTATTCAACCAGTGCGCGTAGCTCATCTGTTCAGATAACCTGCTGGGGGCCAACAAATCCAAGTTGATGGATCTTCCCAACGCCGACATCTTTGAGCTGAAAGAGATGATGAGGGAGTTGTTTAGTGTTGTGCAAGGACTTGCCTTGGGGCAGAAAGCTATATCTGAAAGTTTGGAAAGGATCGAGAAATGGCTGATAGCGGAGAAAGCCCAGGGGAAGGCTCCGTCTCCCGAAGTGAACAAACCTTCTGGTACTGTAGCAAAGAAACCCTCCGACAGTGGTTCATTTAAGAAGAAGGTTGAGCCAGTTGGTGCGCCCGCAAAGAAAGAACGCAGCAAAGATCGTTATCATCCTTATGCTGCCACTGTAACCACTCCTGTCAGCAATCCACCTGCTCAACAGCAACAACTGCCACCTCAACAGAAGACACCAGGAGCTAAGAGCCGGGTGAGGAAGAAGAATGGGGATCGTCAATTTGAGGAACCACCTGTGACTTATGCCTTTCTTTTCCAAAGGTTGAGGGATCTGGGATTAGTTCGACCGAGGATTTTGATTCCGATAGAACAGCAGCGGAGGCATGCAAACTATGATGAAAGTGCCAGGTGCGAGTTCCACTCTGAGGCACCCGGACACAACATTGAAGGTTGCAAAGCTTTTAAGCATATTGTCCAAGATCTGGTGGACTCCAAGGCTATCAGCTTGGCGCAGATAATGAATGAGGATGTCAACCCCGTACTCAGGCAGGGTCCAGTAAAGGTAAAGATGGTGAAAAAGAACAAGAAAGGAATGGAAGTGGCTGAGGAGGGTCAGTTAAAGATTCCAATGTCTGTGGTCCCAAGATCTCTGATGCAGGGTGGAGCTTTCCCTGCTGTTGATAATGCTTGTGCGACTATCACTACAGAAAGGTGTGTATTGATGGAAGACCCGACCCAGAAGATGAAGAAAGTAGAAATGGACAATGAAAGATGTAAAGCACCCAGTCTGGCAGTTGAAACCGTCCAGGTGGAGAACGCTCTTGTCGCCGAGAAAGAGAAGAAGCTGTCCATTTCTTCTTATAAACAAGCTCTGGAAGTGGTGAAGAACAAAGAGGCCCAAGGCTGGGGAAGGATTATTGACATCGTGATAAAAGCAGACATGTTTGGGGTCGGTTATCAGCCGGGTCAAGAGTCGTCTAGATCAAATAGAGGATGTCGCCCACCTTACACCTTCGTCAGTGCAGGGATGTTGGATCCTGGCCATGCCCGTTCAATGGGTGGGGATGTTGACAGCGACCGCGAGCTTGAGGCGTGGATAAAGTCGTGCGTGCCAGGCGATTGGAGGGCCTCCGAAAGCATCACTGTCGCTCAGCCGAAAGTGTAGTATTTCTGTGTTTTAATTTTGTTTGCATGAAAGCCATACGTGTTGCCCGACACGTAATGGTCCATTGTAAGGGCCACCTCATGTTTCATTTTGCAACATTTCGGCATCATTAATAAATGGATGTTTTTTTCAATCAAAAAAGCAGTGTTCCCTGTTTTTCATTTTTTGCAGTTTTTTTAAAAAAAAATAATAATAAATAAAAAAAAATATAATAAAAATGGCAATGTTTTTATTCTCTTTCCTTTTGATTCATTTGGTTCCAACCTTAAAAATGATTCTCCTGAGCTCATCGATAACAATTTGGTTACACCTCCATATGACTTCGACAATCCAAGCTATCATGCCGAAGAAGAAGGCGCAGAAGATTGTGATCAGCTGGAATTAGCCAGGTCGTTGAAACAAGAGGAGAAGATGATTCAACCGCACGAGGAGCGAGTCAAGTTTGTCATCCCAGGAACCGCCGAGGTCAGAAGGGAAAGTGAAGGTTGAGGCCGCTTCAAAGACAAGTCGAGAACAGAGTGGTAGCCCTGTTAGAAGAGCAGGTTGATACGTATGCCTGATTGTATCAAGATACACCAGGGCGGAATACCAATGTTGTGGGGCACGAGCTACCCTTAAGAGAAGACTGTCCTCTAGTGAAGCGGAAACTGGTGCTGAAAGATGAGAGGGTGTATGGACCACCAAGATGCGAACAGAGCTAATTCCCGGTACTTCACAATGAGGTATTGGTTGATTATATGGCTCAGGTCTCAGTGTTTATCTTCATGGATGGCTTCTTGGCCAAGACCAGATTGAATTGCTGCCAGATGATATGAAGTAAGCCAGGTCCATCACACAAGGGGCACCTTCTCGTTCTAAGGTGATGTCGTTCAATCACAAGAGGCCGGTGCCACGTATCAAAAGTCTACGGTGACTTTGTTTCATGATATGATTCATCGTGAAAACAAATCCCATGTTGAGGACATGATGACAAAGTCCCGAAGAGAACAAGGGCATCCGGTAGACCTGGGGCAAGTGGTTTGACCGTTTGAGATAACTCATACTTTTGAGTCTAAATCAGTGCACTTATGGAGTGCTGTCCATCAAGCTACCGAGGCTTGTTGTGAGCGAATCAGAGGAATCGAGGTCGATCCTGCTAAAAAAAAAAAAAAAAAAAAAAAAAAAAAAAAAAAGAATAAATCAAATTGTCAGGCGGAATAATGATTGCCAAGGGGCATTGAAAAAAAGATAAATGGCAGGAACTTCTGATTCCGATGCTTCCCAGGGGGATGATTGTTAATCTGGTACTCGGCAACCCTCGAGGGGTTTATGAGGTGCGTACTGGGTCAGCGTGACTAGTCTTGTCGAAAAGAGTATGCAATTTGCCTAAGCAAAAAGTTTATCGACTGTGAAACAATACACTCAATGTTCGAAAAAACTTGATGTACTTTGGCATAGGCTGCTCGCCGACTGAGACAGTGTATGCTGATTCATACCACTTCGTGGAAGTCCAAAATGGATCTGATCAGGTAAGTGTTTGAGAAGCTAAAGGCAACCCATGGAAGGTCATCAACCAAAGAAGTTTGAGGTCCCTGATGAGGACATCTCGAGGTACTCAAATCGAAAGATTGAGAGTGACCGATCCCGGAGGAGGGGTCTGACCCCGAATCCGAACGGATTCCGATGTCTGATGGGGAAGTAAAGTGAATGAGGTAGTGCTTCCCGGGTCACAGTTGGTTGCACCAACAATGGTGGCTGAACATAAAGTCTGTATCCTAGGTATCGAACCTTGGATGTGCATCTACTTGGGGCGGTGTCTTCCTCACAGATGTATGAGAAGTCAGAGAAGCCTGAATGGATAAGGACTCAGAATGACACGTTGAGTCCAACTGAGGAAGAGGGCTGACAGTTACTTGTTATGGGACAGTTGTACCCAGGGAATGAAGCGTGTTGTTGACCGAGAAGTGTGACCTCGTGCATATTGTATGAGAGATGTAGCGTTGAAAAGGATCCTTCCTCCTCAAGACGATCGTAGGGCAAATGGATGAGCAGTTATGAGTGTCCATTCGTGGTCAAGAAGGTTTCCCCTGACAGAACCTTGTAGTTGACGACCACGGATGACGACGATTTTCCATCCACTATGAGTGCGGACGCAGTTAGAAAATACTTCGTGAAAGAAACCCGCTGGACAAAAAAAAAAAAAAAAAAAAAAAAAAAAAAGAATAAAGAGTCCAGGCAAAAAAGGGGCATCCCGGCGAACCAAGAAAAAGAGGAAGGTTCGGGCAAAAGTTAGGGATAAAAATAAAAGAAAAGAACTGTACACCCGGCAAGTTGAAAACCCGCAAGGGCGACTTGGGCAAAAAAGGGTATCCCGGTGGACTGAAACCCGAAAGGGCGGTCCAGGCAAAAGAGGGAATGAAACGAACAACTGCGTCTAGCATGATCGTTTGTGCTCATGATGACTTGGATAAACTCCGACAGAGACCGATCGGAAGCGTTTTGTTCAGAAGACAGAAAGTGCGGAAAAGTCTTGAGGACATATGAGGTGTAACTGAGTGGGAACCCGATGAGATCATGGTTTCACATTGCCATTAGGATAAATTTTTCCTTTTGTGTGCAATCACCTCTTTCCAGGGTTTGCTTCTTGTGTGTTGCTCGATTGTGAGCCATCTTTTATTTCAGTCAGTAAGACGTGTGTTCGCTCAAATAAATTTTGTTTTTGTGTCATTACCGTTTTGATTATGAAAACATCTGTTTATTTTGATAAGAATATTTGCATTTTGAAACATAGAGGTCCCTTCCGATGCATGCTTATGAGGTTGAAATCTGGGAATATTACTCGGAAGTTTGAGTGACCTAAGTGTTGAAATACCAGAACACCTGGGGCATACCTGGGGCACGCTTTTATCTGACGATCTCTTGTGCAGAGCCTGATCAGGGGCAATGGATAGTTGAACAGTGTGAAGACCGCGACAGAGTCACGACGACGATCCTGGAAAGTTAATCAAGAAGACTCTTCAAAGTCTGATAACTGGAAAGTATGTATAAACCCCAGGAGTTCAGTCTCCGTGAAGTACGGACGAGTAGGGAATACAAGATGATGGAGCAGAAAAGTCCAGATGAGTCCGGAAGTTTCTTAAGAATGGAGAGTCGACACTGTGGGTGGACGATGAATACCAGTGTTCGACGGGTCGACCGGTGTTCCTTTCAAACAAGCTGCATCTCCCCAGAGGATTGAGAGTGTGATCTCCCTGACAGATTCGCGATCGTTGTTTCCTCAGCAAGCCCGAAGGTTATCACATCCCCAGCAGGGGCAGGGGCAGAATGTTTCTCAGAGTAGAGGGCGGTTCCTCAGCCCAAATCAGTATTGAAGCTATCAGAGTTATTTCCCCTACAGAGACGCCTGTGGACAGTACCTTCTTTCCCTAGCAGATCTAAGGATTGCTTCTCCCCAGCAGGCCTGGGCTTGCAGATTTCCCCAGTTGAGAATCCCCGCTGAGCGCCTGGAGTTGATTTTCCCTGGGAGTTCCTCAGCGGAGTGTATCAATAGACTGTTTGTGTGTTCCTCAACAATTGGGTTTATGATGCGGTAATCTCCAGTATAGCCGTGAGTGCTCATCCCCAGCAAGGTTGTGGAGGTTTATCTCCAGTATGAAATGACGTGCTATCATCCTCAACAGAGTTGTTACTCTCACCACTATGGTTGTTCTCATCAGCAGAAGGAAGCGGGTTTTTTTTCTCAGCAAGTTCCCCGAGTGGAGCGGGTTTCAGTGAAATACATCTCCAGCAGTAATTCTCCTACATATGGATTGGTTGGGTCGTCCCTAGTAGGGTAGAATTATTCACTCCAGCAGAGTTCATCCTACCAGTGGATTGGACGAGTTTCTGTAGTAGACTGATATCTGCATCCCCCGTTTGAGCCTATTCTACCGGTGGATTGCATGGGTCACCCCAGCGGAATAACAGATATTCTCCAAGCAGAGTTTATCCTATCCGAGGATTGGTTGGGTCTTCTTCCCAGTGAAGTCGCTTTGCTATTCCCCCAAGCAGAGTTCCCCGCAGAGTTTCCTCAGTCAGAGTGTCCCCACAGAGTTGGAATGTCTGATCTTTTTGGCTCCCTAGCCAGGGTTCATTTGCATTTTGCATGTAGTGATCATTGCATCTTCAAAAATCGCGTAGCATTTCCATTCCTAAATGGAGCATTACGCTATAGAAAAATTCAAACATATGCATTCATGTGTTCGAAACCCCATCAGACCGTATCCCCTGCAGAGACGGATTTTTTGTTCAACCTGTACAACGCATTTGCTACAGTTGCTCCAGTCAGCATTTGGTGTCCCCACAGAGGTTTATTTCCTCACCTGTTGGTGACAGAAAGTTTGTTTCTCCCCAGTGAGACCCCCTGCAAGTGTTCAGCCTAGCCCTGTCATCTTGAGGATATCAATACCCCGTCAGCACCCGCGTGTGTTTTCTTCTTTGGTGTCGGTAAACACCATCCTTCGGTGATTTCCAGTCATGCGTAAGTGTCTGGTCTTCTTTGGTGTCGGTAAACACCATCTTTCGGTGATTTCCAGTCATGCGTAAGTGTCTGGTCTTCTTTGGTGTCGGTAAACACCATCCTTCGGTGATTTCCAGTCATGCGTAAGTGTCTGGTCTTCTTTGGTGTCGGTAAACACCATCTTTCGGTGATTTCCAGTCATGCGTAAGTGTCTGGTCTTCTTTGGTGTCGGTAAACACCATCTTTCGGTGATTTCCAGTCATGCGTAAGTGTCTGGTCTTCTTTGGTGTCGGTAAACACCATCTTTCGGTGATTTCCAGTCATGCGTAAGTGTCTGGTCTTCTTTGGTGTCGGTAAACACCATCTTTCGGTGATTTCCAGTCATGCGTAAGTGTCTGGTTTTCTTTTGATGTCTGTAAACATCATCTTTCGATGTTCGTAACATCGTTATCCCTTCCCTAGTGAAGATTTCTCCTCTCCGTTGGTGTCGATAAACGTCGTGTTTTTCCTATTCATCCGATGATGTCTAGTTGTACCATTCCCCATGTGGATTCTCCTCTCCGTTGGTGTCGATAAACGTCGAGTTTTTCCTATTCGTCCTATGACGTCTAGTTGTACCCTCCCCATGTGAACTTACCTCTCCGTTGGTTTCGATAAACGTTGAGTTTTTCCCAGTCGTCCGTTGACGTCTGGTTGTATTTCTCTTATTCCCATTCATCTGTAAATGTCTGGTTGATCTTTTTGGTGTCTGTAAACATCATCTTTCGATGTCTGTAAACGTCGAGTATTCCCATTCATCTGTAAATGTCTGGTCGATCCTTTTGGTGTCTGTAAACATCATCTTCCGATGTCTGTAAACGTCGAGTTTTCTCCCATTCATCCGTTGATGTCTGGTCGAGTCCTCCCAGTCATTCATTAATGTCTGGTTACCTCTCCGTTGGTTTCGATAAACGTCGAGTTTTTCCTGGTCGTCCCCAGTTGGTTACCTCTCCGTTGGTCTTGGTAAACGTTGAGTTTTTCCCATTTCGTCCGTTGACGTATGGTTGTGTCTCTCCCAGTCATTCATTAATGTCTGGTTACCTCTCCGTTGGTTTCGATAAACGTCGAGTTTTTCCTGGTCGTCCCCAGTTGGTTACCTCTCCGTTGGTCTTGGTAAACGTTGAGTTTTTCCCATTTTGTCCGTTGACGTATGGTTGTGTCTCTCCCAGTCATTCATTAATATCTGGTTACCTCTCCGTTGGTCTCGGTAAACGTTGAGTTTTTCCTAGTTGTCCGTTGGCATCTAGTTGTGATTTCTTTTCCCATTCGTCACCGTTGTGATGTCTGGATGTGGTTGTACCTTTTGAAAACAAAAAAAAAACAAAAATACCCAGTAATAAGAATCAAATCCCAGTGGACGTTTCCATTGGTGGATTCCAGTCGGTGCAAATTTCTACGGTTCTTTAGTATTCAATCCCTGTTTACCCTGAAAGTCTGACAGCCATTGCTATCATCCATTCGGGTTCCCAGCTGATTGAATATGGGGCAGCTGTAGCACCTCAAATTTGCACCTATCATTGTACATACCATTCTCATATTAGGTCATAGCATATCATGGTCCATTGCATAGCATTGCATTGCCCCCAGTTGCCTCAAGAGCAAGCAAGTCAAGAATTAGGTCAAACTGATCAGGAGATCAGTCAACCAATCAAGCAAAGTTGTTTTTCAAGGAGCAAAGGTCCTAGGGTTTGTCCAACAAGTTCACATGACTTGGAGGTCTTTTTGAAGTGTTCAAGTCAAGGGTGGAAGGCTCAGAGGTCAGCAGTCAATGCACAACCAGGTCAAAACCCTAAACAGTCAACAATCAGTCAAAGCAGTGGATGGTGGCCATTCTTGTGGAATTTGGGCACCATGGTCAATAATCAAGAGTTCATATGTCTTGGGACATCATTTGAAGTCAAAGTCTCAAGGAACTAGGGTTTGGAATTCATCAGAAGTGCACAGTCAGTCCAAAACCCTAGAAAAGTCAAAGTTGGTCAACTGTGGTTGATTCTATGGTTTTGATGGATGGAAAAGGTTTGAGAGAGCTTATTCATGTCCTAATAGGCCTCATATGTCATGGCAATCAACATCATGGAAGAATTTGAAGCAAATCAGAAAATTTCCCAAAATAGAAAGTGGACCTGTAATTTCAACTGCCAAAAATGGAAACTTCTTGATCCTCAACTTGCATCATGATACAAGCTTCAAATGAATTTTTGCCCAACATGAAAGTTGAATATTTTGTTCTCCCATTTTCAAAAAGTCCAAGAACATCAAAATCCCATGTGTGGTTGTCAAGATATGATCAATTCAATTTCAAAAATTTGTGAACTTCAAAGGGGCATATCTCTCAAACCATAAGGCCAAATTTGGTGGGGTTTTTTCCTACAAACCACATTTTTCATCCTCTTTCCAAAAATATAAATTTCATTCATTAAAACCCTACCATTCGAAATGGCATTTTTGGACCTATTTCATTAAAAAACCAAGTTTGACCAAACTTTGACTTTTTGATTCAAACACTTTTTCTCACTTTGGCCAATTGGAAATGCTTGGAAACATCATTTGTGACTTGCTCCAAGCCCTAAATCATGATCATACCATTACCATACCTCATTTTGGCCAAAGATACAAACTTGGCATTTTTTGCAAATTGGAATCAAAAGAGTAAAACAAGTACAGCAATTCTTTCAGCAGACCACAAACAGCATTTGGATGGTCATGTACAGCTGGTTTCAGGCCCAATTCGAGCAGGACTTTGCACCTCCACTTCATTTGTACAAGTTTAGCAAAATTGCATTTTGATTCCACTTAACTAAACCAGCTTAGCATTTGATTAAACAACTCTAAACAGACCCTTATAAGCTCTTTCTCAGCTCATTTCAACCCTAGTTTTGACAGCCTCCATACAGAAAAATACACATACTCTCTTTCTTGCATATTTGCATTTTGGAAAATTCTGAGAAGATCATCAAAGCACACGAGCTGTTCTTGCTTCTTCCACCATCTGGACAACCTTGTGGAACATTTTGAATCATCAACAGAAACCTGTGCAGCCTCTACCTGTTCTGTTTTCCTCAAGCTTCAACAATGGCAAAACATGAGCTGAGCATTTTCAAGCGTGGTTGAGCTAAAGGGCCTCAAGGATTCATCACTCCAAAGCATCATCTTCACCTGTTTGCCCTTAAATCCATCAAAGCAGCCCTGTTTTCAATTTTCTTCAAAAACAAGTAAGTGATTCGACCTCAATCATTTGCCATGCCATAATATGTTTATGAAAGATCTTCTTATGCTGATTCTAGAGAACTAAAGCTTGCTTGAAATGGTGGTCTTATGATGGAGAAATCTGATTTTCTTTCTTTGTGTACAAATGCATTTCTGTTCGATTTGGCTTGTTTGCAATGATTTAATGAAAAATGATGATATATTCTTGTTGCTTAAGGTTTATTGATGCTATTAGCATGGTTAATTTTAATTTCTGGGCACATGAAATTTTCGAGCTCATGATGATGTTGAGTTTTATGCTGCTGCTGTTCAGACCTATGCCATGCCCAGAATTTCCTATGATTATGATTGTTTTGTTGTTGATTAAGGTTGCATGAGGATAGTATGTCATGGCCCTGTTTGATTATTGCTGCTGGTTGTGTTTGTTTGTTTATGATTGATGCTTGCTGTTATGATGAGTATGCCCAGAAATTTCTCATGAATGTTTTGGTTTATTGCTGTTATGATGAAGATGATGAATGTATCAATATCTTGCTGTTGTATGCTTGGTCGAGTTTTGTTCATGATGTTGAGAGCCATGCTGCTAAAACCCTGCTGCTGTTTCTAAAACCTTAAGCTGCCCAGAAAATTTCTCATTTGTTTGTTTTGGTTTGTTGTTTGTGGTTACATGAACCATTTCCCACTGCCATGCTATTTGGATGTCGCATGTTGATGATGAATTATGAAGTTGAACATTGCCCTGCTGTTGTGATAAACCCTCATACTCTGCCTAGAAATCCACATTGATTCATGTTCTGTTTGTTTGTGTTAGGATGCCACTTGAGTGTTAATGCCATGCTGTTGTTTGTTTTGTTTGGTTTGATGATGATGAACATTGAGTGATGAATGCCATGCTGTTAGAAACCCTAGGGTTTCATAAACCCAGAACTTTGAAGTTCATTGGCGCATGTACTGTTCCATTGGCTGAGAGCCAATAGGAACATTTCCTTTCCTCCACCCAAAACGCACAGTTTTGTTTAGTGAGCTCGATATTACCAGTTTGCCACTGCGTTGACTCTGTTGACCATTACTTCATGCTATCTTGTTCATGCTTCATCCAATTTATTCCTCAACTTGCCAAATTCATTTTTAATTCATTTCAACTCCAAAAATTCTGATTTTTTTTTGCATCATGTCCATGAGAGTGTCTAGTATTTGATTGTGATTTTTAATTAATTTTCCATTGGCCGGATTTTAATTGATAATTATTTTCTTGACATGTATGCATAATTGATACCTTGTGCCATTTCAATTGTGAAATTCTCATGTTGTATCCAATGAGCTTGAAATTTTTTGTGGTGAAACTAGACACATTGACCTTTGTTTCCATATAGAGTTTATACATTTCTCATTTGTGGTTTGTGAGTTACAATTTTTTGAAGTTATGTGTCACATTTGGTGCTACATGAATGATATGCATTTTCCCAATTTTTGTTCACATGCTTCCTTACATCCAAATGACCCCAAATTTTGCATGAATCATCTATCACATGTCTAGTTTGTGTATGCATTTTCTTGGAATTAATCATGCTGTTTCCAATTTATTTGAGAATTTTCTTCCATGCTTTGTCATTTGTTGACTTTATGTGATATACATTGCCAAATCTTTTGTGAAATTCTCACATCATATTGTATGTCCATGAAATTTCATATGTGATAACTAGACTCTTTGAGCTTTGCATTGGTGTTAATCTCATTCATTTCTCTTCTGTTTTCAAATTGATATGATTTTTTGAGGTTGACCCATGCTTGTTGACTTTCATCATGCTTACTTGAATTAGGTTTGACTTCATGATTTTAATTGACTGCCTTCATCTCATCCAAATGCCATGAAATTTTACATGTCTACCATGTTAGATGTTAGGATTTAATGTGATTTATTTCATAATTTTTGAGATTGTTTGGGTTGACTTTTGGATGAAGTCTTGCTGTTGACCTATTTATGCTTTCTCTTGCCATGCTTTGCATTCCTTTGCTCATGAATTGACAATGATGCATGATTTGATTGTGAATCCAATTGTGATTGCTTACTAAATGTTTGACCTTGACTTTGGTTGACTTTTCTTTGTTGTTTTGACTTTTTCTTTCATCCTTGACCCTAGGCTAGTCCTAGTGGTCTTTTGAGCTTACAATTGAGTTCCTGTTTCAGGTTAAGCACCAATGCCTCAAAGATCATTCAAACTTGTTTGAACTTGATTGTTTTATCATATGCTAACCTTTGTTTTGTAGGTTTGACTCATGTGTTTGAGTCTTATGCCTTGCACAGTTGACCATCTGTGTTGACTGTTTACCAATTCCTTTTGATTTAAACTTTTGAAATGTTTACTGATTAGTTTGACTCTTTCAGGTACCCTTAGTTGCTTAAGTTCTCTGAACTTGCTTTGCTTTGCTTTTTAGCAACTTGCTTGAGGTATAATCTCTTTTACTTCATGTAGTCTGGAGACCCGGCTTGTTATTTGGCCGGGCAAACTGTCTGAAGTCCTCCTTAAGAGGCAATGCTTGTGTATGTTTAATTTGTCCTTGTACAGAGTCAAAGACCTCCTAAGTGAAGAGGCAATTGGCAGAACCAAGGGATAAGCAACCTATCCCCTGCTATTCAGTGTGTCTTCTGTTTTGCTCACACCACTGTGTTGATGCATTTCAGATAAAAACCCAAGATCTTGTGCAATTGCACAGTTGAGTCAGTATTAAATGTGTAGAAGGGTTCCCACTTTCTGAACCCACACATTCTTGTCAAATGCTCTCCCAGGCCAGGGATAGAAGCAATGAGGCACACCCCTCATCTCCTTTCATCTGCTTCACCTTAGCCCCTCAATGGCAAGGTTAAGAGCACACTTCACCCCATTCCAGAGGTTTGTTTGTTGAGGTTGATATGACCCCTCAACTAAAACCTAACCCTTGTGTGAGCCTCTTGTGTGTATATAGTGTGTGCTATCTGTGATTGTGATTGCTTTGCTTCTTAGGCTAGCTTAGACTTGCTTCCTGTGCAAGTTAGGTTTAGTTTAGACCAATCCTTGTTTGCTTTCGCCCTCGTTGCGATCCTTTCTCTCGCCCTCGTTGCGATCGAGCCTTTTTCTTTCTCTCGCCCTCGTTGCGATCGAGCCTTTCCCTTTCTTTCGCCCTCGTTGCGATAGAGTCCTTTTTCCCTGCCGGCCGAACTACGGCAACTCTGATTCTCATGTTCAGATGAGATACGTAGGCACGAGACGCGATGTCTTGCCGAGTTTGACTAACCACTAACACTAACTCTTTTCTCTCACCCCTGTGTGATTGAGATCTCTCCTTTCTCTCGCTCTCGTTGCGATCGAGACCTCCCCTTTCTCTTGCCCTAGTTGCAATCGAGACCCTTGCTTCCTGTGCAAGCCGTGTCTAGGATAGGTTGGCCCGTGTGCCATTTAGCTAGAAACCTTAACTTAGGGTTGACTTTTGCATGACAACATCTAGGCTCGAGTCGTAGTCTCCCTAGAGTTGTGTCTCCCTCTGTTATCTGGTTAGGCTAGATCCTTGTCCCTGCGTAGGGGAACTACATCGCCCTGATCTTCACACCAGATGAAGTATGTAGGCAGGAGATTGAGCTGATCTCTCCGGGCGCCTTTTTTCCTTTTGTGTCTTAACCACCCTTGTGTGTGTTCTGGCTGGAATCCGACATAAGTCCAGCGATTGGCAGTTGGTTTCCTGTTTGTGTTTAGGTTCGGATGCTGACATAAGCCCAGCGATTGGCAGTCAGGCTCCACGCTTGCCTGTGTTTGTTTGTTTGTTTGTGTGCGTGTCAGCCGAGCTACGAATGCTCTGATTCTTCTCTCGTCCGAGAAGATACGTATGCATAGGATGCGACATCCTAGCGAGCATGTGTCGTTTCCCCAGTCCGAACTACTTCGACTCTGATGTCTATGCCTGATAGACTAAGTAGGCCCAGGATGCGACATCCTGCCGAGTTCAGTTTCAGTCAGTTTCTTTTGTCTCTTTCAACCGGTGTGTGTGAGTTTGAGCATCGTTTTTAGCAACCAATTTTCCTTTCTAGTGTGCGTGGATCCCGTAGAGTACTACGGATGCGTAGGGTGCCTAACACCTTCCCTTCGCATAACCGGCTCCCGAACCCATCCTCTTTGGTCGCGAGACCATGTTCTTTCCTAGGTTTACTTCGAGCGTTTCCTTTCCCTCTTTTGGGATAAATAACGCACGGTGGCGGCTCTGTTGTTTCTTTCTTTTCCCGCCGGTTTTTCGCGCGATGCGACACCATGCTTCGAAAAGAGACTCGTTTTCTTTCTGTTTAAATCCATTTATCTGGGCTCTCAACATAGCTGTTTTGCTTGGAGGAAAATATCGGGCAAGGAAGACTTTCTTCAACTCGTTCCATGTGGTAACCGAGTTGGAAGGAAGAGACTGAAGCCATCTTCTAGCTTTATCTCTTAACGAGAAAGGAAAAAGGCGAAGTCGAATTGCCTCTGAAGTGACACCATTAGCTTTAACAGTATCAGCGTATTGGACAAATACGGATAAATGAAGGTTTGGATCCTCGGTAGGATTTCCAGAGAATTGATTCTGTTGCACTGCCTGCAACAAAGAAGGTTTAAGTTCGAAGTTGTTTGCTTCGATTGCGGGTGGAGCAATACTCGAATGCGGCTCATCTTGCGATGGAGCGGCGTAATCTCGAAGAGCACGAGCTGGTTCTGCCATCTCGGGTATTGGTGAAGGAAAAAGATTTTTGAGATCAGGAATTTTGATAGGAGGGAGATTGTTTGCAGCACGATATTCCCGAATTCGTCGTAAGACTCGGAGATATAGTTCGATGTCGTTGATTCGTAAGTAAAACGGCTCGCCTTGTGAGCGAGTGTGTGGCATACAAATCAACGAAAGAAAGAAAAAATAAAAATTGCCTTAGTCTCTACAGCGTAACAGAAGAGTTACGATATCGACTAAATAAAAGTCCCCGACAACGGCGCCAAAAACTTGATCGCGACTTTATGAGTCGAATTGGGGTACTAACTGCAAGTGCACAGTTCTATCGCGTAGTTTTAAAAGATATCGATCCCACAGGGACTTATGAATCGATATATTGTTTTCTAAGGTTACTTCGTAAAGCTAAGGCGGATGATATTTTGATTGTTTCGGGGGAAAAGTTAAAACTAAAACTAGATCCAAATTAAATATCAATTAAGCGGATATCGGTATGTAGTTCGTCGTAATTAGGGAATCAAATCTTCGTTGGTTTCTTGGTTTTAAAATAAATCTTTTCAGTAGATACTATTGATTAAAAATCTTTTCTCAAACTCTCGCTCTGTTGAATAGACTATGACTTTATATTAACGTAGCTGTCACTTATTAGTTAAGTCCAAAATCACTTTTTGAAAACAATAGAATCCATAGAAACTCTTTTTAAGAAAATACTAATCGTTTAAACACCCTCGTCTCAAACTCTCGCTCTGTTGACTTAGATTATATAATTAAATTCAAATGCTTAACTTTCGTCCTCACATTTAACTTTTAAAAATACTTTTTGAAAAAGATTAGAATTTAATTAACTCTAAAAATTGCTTTCGCCCTGATCTAGAATTAATGTCCAATTTACATTGTCTAGTTAAAAACTCAAACTCTCGTTCTATTGATTTTAACTTCTTTAGTCTTTTACTTTCGTACAAAAACCTTGGTATTAAACCTGTAAATTGAGACCATAAAAAGAGTGATTTTATTTTTTAAGCGTAATTAAATCAACTTAGTCTTGATTCCTTCATTCCGCTTACTTTACATACCGATACCTAAATAAATTAGCCAGACATGCTAAACAGATCTAAACAATCATCATGCTTAAATAGAAACATCTCAGGCAAATAATGCAAATAAACAATAAAGCAGGGCATATATAGATTCAAACAGTAATTAAAGAACCTGAGTAATTAATAGCAGTCTTGAACACTCCACCACAGACCGGTTGGATTTGTTCTTGAATTCTTCAATCGGACAGGAAAATAAAACTGAAGGAAAAAAAACCTAGGGTCTAACGTAAGGTTAGATCCGGTAAAAGATACACAATAGTTTCCGGTGTAGAAACTATTACGTGAAAAATTAATTAAGTGCTGAAAGATTGACTGAAAAAGAAAATAGAAATTGCAAAGAAAAGTAAAAACTATAAAAAATAATGCTGTAAAGTATGCTTGCACGGCTGGAATAGAAAAAGCATGAAGAAGAGAGACCCCGCAGGGTTTTAAGGAAGTGACTACTTATACTAGTCTACTTGTAACGGTTTCCAAAACTCCTTCCGTAAAAGTGGTCTTCACGTTTCCCAGGTCAAGCGTAACAATAGGCTTCAACGTGCCTCTGTTGCGCTTCTGAAGCCAAAAATATAGGAGAATGGTGTGACGTCCGTCACACCATGTGTTACGCTCGTAACACAAGGCAGCAGGGCGTGACGCTCGTCACACCATGTGTGGCGCTCGTCACAGGCTCAGCGCTAGTACTTTTGGGCTGGGCTTTGGTTTGGTGAAATTGCTTCTCTTCATTTCTTTTTGCACCTCCTTTTCTTCCTTTTTTCACTTGTGCTTCAAATAAGCTACCTGAGATAAATAAGAGGAAAAATACCCAGTAATATCGAATAAAATGAAATAAATCGAAACAAATAATAATACAATTTAATTAAATCGAGTCCAAAAATGTGATATTATTTCATGTTATCACATGCCCCAACAGGAACCAGGTTCTGGCCCTTGTTCAAGGAATGGTTCATCACAATCTTTCATTTTAAAGTACAAAATATATTCATCAGGAAAATCATATTGCACTGACTAGTAGTCTTCAATTGGTTGATGAGAGAAATGGCCAGCCAAGAAACTACCTTTGATCGCTTTCTGAGATCGGTATTCAATATCATACTCTGATAATAACATCTACCAACGGGAAATCCTCCCAGTTAAAGCAGGCTTCTCAAAAATATACTTGAGTGGATCCATTTTGGATATCAACCAAGTGGTATGATTCAACATATACTAACGCAGACGCTTAGCAGCCCAAGCCAATGCGCAACAAGTCTTCTTTAGCATTGAATACCGAGTCTCACAGTCGGTGAACTTCTTACTGAGGTAGTAAATAGAATATTCTTTCTTTCCAGTTTCATTTTGCTGACCTAGAACACAACCCATACTCTCTTCAAGCACATTCAAATACATGATCAAAGGTTTTCCTTCAACAGGCGGAGACAGGATGAGAGGCTTAAGCAAATAATCTTTGATATTGTCAAAAGCTTTCTGGAAATATTCGGTCCAATCACAAGACTGATCATTCTGAAGAAGCTTGAATATAGGTGCACACGTGGCAGTTATGTGTGAAATGAATCTCGAGATATAATTCAAGCGACCGAGAAAACCTCTGACTTGCTTCTCAGTTTTGGGCGCAGGCATCTCTTGTATTGCTTTGACCTAGGCAGGATCAACTTCAATACCCTTCTCGCTAACAATAAAGCCCAACAACTTGCCAGAATGAACACCAAATGTACACCTATTTGGATTCAAACGGAGTTTTTACTTCCTCAAACGCTGGAATAACTTCAACAAATGTTCAACATGCTCTTCCTCATCACTGGATTTAGCAATCATATCATCAACATAAACTTCGATCTCTTTATGCATCATATCATGAAAAAGAGTGGTCATTACTCTCCGATATGTTGCACCATCATTCTTTAAACCAAAAGGAATCACTCTATAACAAAATGTTCCCCAGGGTGTAATGAATGTGGTCTTCTCCATATCTTCGGGTGCCATTTTGATCTGATTATAACCGGAAAATCTGTCCATAAACGAAAAGAATTTGAACTTAGCTGTATTGTCTACCAGAAGATCAATGTGTGGCAGAGGAAAATAATCTTTCAGACTAGCTTTGTTCAAATCTCTATAATCGACACACATGCGGACTTTTCCATCCTTCTTAGGAACAAGCACAATATTGGCCAGCCACTATGGATACTCAGTAGTAACAAGGAACCCAGCATCAATCTACTTCTGCACTTCTTCTTTGATCTTTACTGCCATTTAGGAAGAGTCCTTCTCAACTTATGCTTGACTGGTGGGCATTCTGGCTTCAATGGCAGTCTATGCTCCACAATCTTAGCATCCAAACCAGGCATGTCTTGATAGGATCAAGCAAACACATCTGAATACTCTCAGAGAAGATCAACTAACTCCTTCTTAACCTCTGGACATAGTTGAGGCTCAATCTTGACTTCCTTCACATCGTCCTCGGAACCCAAGTTGACTAACTCAATCTGCTCTTCGAATGGCTGAATGGATTTTTCCTCGTGCTCAAGTAGACGAGTCAAATCATCAGACACTTCTTCATCACTTTCTTCCTCATCCTCAAACACAGGGAATTCAATGTTTGGAGTAGGAGTAGGATCATTGTATTCAATGGGTTTAGAAACCAACATGCATAATGATTTGATATTTTGATTTTAGAGAAGTGAACTGTGACCAAATATTATGCAGATGGACAATTATTGTTTATTTATTTATGTTTGTTTTTTTTACCATTTTCAAAAGAACAAAATAGTGAAAATAAAAACATCATATTTTTGGATGAATATAATTGCATTTTATTAATGATCAAATTAAAAGATGCCAAACAATGTTCACTTCTCCCTTAGGCATAGGAGAAGGATTTTCAAAAATGATAAAAAAAATTACTTAGAGCGATGAACAATAACAGGAACACCGAAAATGGTCCAATTGTTGCAAGCTTTGCCATGCGTCACAAAATTGGTGCAGTCTTTATCTTCATCCCCCTCGATCACTGCAGTTGAGTGTTGTTCATTACCATGAATGAACCCTCCGCTGCGAAAACTGGGTTGCACATCTTCAACTAACGACCCTTGTTGGAAACCCAAACCGGCTCGGCTCTTATTCTTGGCGACCTCTACCACCCGGCCAACTGATCAGAATTACCCTCTTCAACAATCTTTTGCGCGTCTTTAAAAGAGGACATGGGTGCCCCAACTTTCTTCTCCTCAGCAATAGATAGAGCTTGGAACGGAGTTCCAATCTCATCCTCAGCTTCAACATATGAGAAAGACGACACGTAGCTTACCAACAAAGCTTTCTCTCCTCCAACGATAACGAGCTTACCATTCTTCATAAATTTCAACTTCTGATGCAGAGTTGACGTCACAGCTCCCGCCTCATGTATCCATGGCTTTCCCAACAAGCAGCTATAGGTCGGGTGAATATCCATTGCTTGGAAAGTAATTTGAAAATCACTCGGACCTATCTTCACTAGAAGGTCCACTTCTCCTATAACAGTTTTGTGAGAACCATCAAAAGCTTTGACGATCACGCCACTGTATCTCATCGGAGCTCCTTGATATGATAATTTGGAAAGACTTGACTTGGGGAGTACATTCAAAGAAGAGTCAGTATCAACCAACACATTTGACAACGCATCCTCCTTGTAGTTCATTGATATGTGCAACACTAAGTTGTGATTTCTGCCTTCCTCAGGAAATTCTTCATCACAAAAGCTCAGATTGTTGTAGGAAGTGATGTTAGCCACAATATGATCAAACTGATCCACCGTTACATCATGTTCCTCATAAGCTTTCTCCAATACCTTTTGCAATGCTTCTCTGTGTGCTTCAGAATTCATGAGCAGAGACAACACTGAAATCTTGGAAGGAGTTTGGAGCAGCTGCTCCACCACATTAAATTCACTTTTCTTTATCAAACGGAGTAGCTCATCATCATCATTAGGCTTCAAACTGCTGGATTCACCAGACTGACATCTTGAAGCACTAACCATATCTACTACAGTCATATCAACCTTCTTACTAACATCTTCTACATCCTTGGGGAACACAGGCCCCAAAACACGACCATTATGGGTCACCTTTGTAACATCAGCAATACTCACAACAGAACTGGTTGTAGGCAACGAAACCTCTTGGCCATTCTCTAACATAGTAGCATTATACTGATACGGAAGAACTCTATCGGATGTATATGGGATTGGGCCCGCTAACCGTATTACCAACGGCGATACCGATCTGTTGATGTTGTTACTACTGCTACTATCAAACTGAATTACAACCCTCTCAGGGGTCTTGAACACAAGAACTATTAACATCATCTATATCCCTTGACTGTTGAATCAGGATTACATTCTCATCCATCAACTTCTAGATATCTTTCTTGACAACTGAACACCCATGAGGGTTCACACTGCAGACCATACAACTATTGTGGTCATGCTCACAATCACTGATGGTGCACAGGGTCTTATGCATCTCAACCAAAGATCGACGAATACGTCGCACATCAAATACTCGGAAACTTCCTGGACAACCATCTACCATGCTGAAAGATGAATTACCATGAACAGGAAATGGGTTAGCTTTCACATTCGGCGCGCGGTCCTCAAAGGACACCATCCCACTCTTCACGAGCTTTTGAACCTCATATTTCAGCAAATAGCAATTCTCAATATCATGGCCATTAGCCCCTTGATGAAAGGCAAAGTGAAGCTCTGGCTTATACCACCATGGAAGTCGTTCTGGAATTTGTAGCGGATTTCTTGGTTGAATAAGGTTCTTGAGAACCAAAGATGGGTACAATTTGGCATAATTCATAGGAATAGGGTCAATAGAGAGCTTCTTGCGCTCGAAATTCTATTGTTGTTGATTATTGTTGGTGGTGGTGGTGGTGGTGTAGTTGTTTGTTCTTTGTTGTAGTTGTTATTGACGTTGTTGTTGAACTGGTACTGATTGATCATTGGAAAATAATGGAATAACAGATGATACTTGATGATGGTGTTGACGGGGTTGTGGACTTCTTCTGACATGAGGCCTCCTCTGCCTCCCCACTGATATTGCATTAGTCTCGCCTTCCTTCTTCTTAGTGAAATTGTCCCTCACAGACACCTTCTTGTAATGTCATCCCCATATTTACCATTTCGGTAAAGTCACTAGGGGCACTAACAACCATTCGCTCGTAGTAAAACGAGCTCAGGGTCTTGAGGAAAATCTTGGTCATCTCCTTTTCTTCCAACGGTGGGGTAATCTGAGCGGCTAGCTCTCCATCTCTGGGAGTATTCTTTGAATGTCTCTTTATCCTTATGAGACATCGACCTTAGTTGGTCCCTATCTGGCGCCATATCCATATTGTACTTGTACTTGTTTATGAAAGCCTCACCCAAATCATTGAACGTGCGGACACTCGCACTATCCAAACCCATGTACCGCCTTAGAGCGACACCAGTCAGACTATCTTGAAAGTAATGAATCAGTAATTGATAATTATCAGTTTGTATCGACATTTTCCTGGCATACATGACAAGATGGATGAGCGGGCAAGTGTTCCCCTTATAATTTTCAAAGTTAGGGACTTTTAACTTCATCGGGATCTTGACGTTGGGAACCAAGTAAAGTTCCGCAACACTGTTACCAAACAAATTTTTTCCCCTCAAGGTCTTCAACTCCTTTCGCAGCTCAAGAAATTGGTCTTTCATTTATTCCATCTTCTCATAAATGGTATCTTCAACACGAGGCAACGTGTGAACAACTGGAGGTGGAACAGACATGACCGGGCTAGATGTCGGCATGGAAGCAGAAGTAGGCGCAAAACCTTCTGGCACAAAGTTGGGTGGCATTCCCCACGGGAATCCGGCAGGCATGGAAGGAGAAAACTGAGTGACAGGCACAGTTGAAGTAACAATCTCTGAAATGGCCGTCCTCTGAGGAGGAGGAGTTGCAGGCGTTGGAGAAGATTGACTTTGAGCAGCTAGAACAGACTCCATCATGACAGTTAATCAGGAAATCTCGTCCTTTAGTTCTCTGTTCTCTTGTCCCAAGTGTTCCATGATTCTCGGATGATTGGCGTGAGTATTATATCGATGAGGCAGCTTTGCTGAAGCAAAGAAGAATAACCAATAAGACATTTGGAGGAAGAAAAACCTGATATGCAAATGATGCATGAAATGCAATGCTTTGATTGTTTTTGTTTTCAAGGAACATACTATTTTATTTGCAAATATATAATAACAACTGTAACAATTTGATTGACCATAAAAATAATTTTGTATTCATATAATTTGGAAGGATTACACTGAGTACAATTTCATAAACAAAAATACAAATACAAGAGAAAAGGAAACTAGTCATCCTAAGGATCCCCTAACAACAGTGTCAGATGATCTGGCTACTGGCGCGTACTTCCTTCGGATGCGTCGAATCTTTGATTTAAAAGAAGTCTTCATCTGAGCCTTCTCGAGGACAAGCTGGTCAACAATCTTCTTCCAAGCACCGGAAGGTTGGGGCATACTAGAGGAAGATGAAACCTCTGGCTCTCTTTGTCTCTTCACTGCTCAGTCTTCAATAAGTTCAATAAGTGCATCCTTGTCCTTAGACTCAAGCTGCAACTCATCATGCTTTCTGCTCAAAGCATGGAATCACTCTTCCCACATATCCTTCTCTTGCTTCATCTTGGCGAGTGCGTCTTCCAACTCCTCTACATCTTGGTTAGGGAGAGTTGATGGCTCAACGACAACCATATACCTAGTTCTCTCATAAGCATAAGGCATCTTCAACTCCAAAGCTCTTTTCTTCACCCAAAGAGTGTAAGCTTCCAAAGCTACACAGTTGTGCAGACCAAGCTCTGATCTTCCTTTCCTATGCATATTATGCCAAGCGTGAACCATCTTCTGCTTCAAAAGTTGGGGATCTTTACCCTCTTGATAGAAAAGACCTTCTAACTGACTGTTATTAGGTTTGTCTCTCAAGGGGAACCCAAGTTGTCGACGAGCCAAAGCAGGGTTGTAGTTGATTCCTCCTTGTGTACCAATGAGAGGCACATTAGAGAATTCACCACAACCATCAATAATAGCCAAGCTACCCAATGAAGAATCATACCAAACTATATCATCATTAGTGAGAGTCATAAGTCTCTGAGACCACCTTAGACATTGTTTGTTCTCCACAAAAGCAGGCGTCTGAGGCAAGTGCGATATAAACCACTTGTACAGAAGAGGAACACAACATACAATATTTCCACCACCTTTAGAATTCCTTAGATGCAAAGAGAAATACATATCACCCAACAAATTAGGCACGGGATTTCCAATCAAGAAGATTCTAATGGCGTTAATATCAACAAAACCATAAATGTTAGGGAATTACCATGAGCAGCACAAAGATAGCTTCAAAAGCGTCTACACTACCGACTTGAGAAAAGGCATTATCTTTCCCTATGAGAAACTCAGAAGTCAACCCAAAAATACCTCCTTTCTTCACCCACTGAGCCTCAATCTCAGACTTCTTTAGATGAAGAGCTTTAGCTATGATATGAGATCTGGGAATCTAATCCAATCCACTAAAGGGCATCTTTCTAGAAACAGGTATTCCCAAGATATGGGCATACTCCTACAATGTAGGCACAAGCTGATAATCGGTAAAAGTGAAGCAACGGTAAAGAGGGTCATAAAACTGAACCAATACACTCAAGAGTCCTTCAACCACATCAGCAGATAACACCGATAGAAGCTTCCCATGACGTTGTTTGAAGTCCACGAGATCTAATACAAAAGATGATAGCTTCCTTAGCTCTTTCAAATTCGGACATCTGAAACTGTACTTCTTAGTGTTCCTTCGTCCATAATCCATGGTCTGAAAATATTTTCAAATAAAACCTTAGTTCCTTGAAGCTATTTTTGGTGTGATGAATGTTATGATGCGCATGAATGCATGAATGCAACAATCACAAATAAGGGATCACACACAAGGCAAACAAAGGTCAAGGGATTAATCAAGTCATTGTCAAGATCAATCATCCATTTATGTGGATTATGGTTTTCACCTTATCAACACCCAAGTTCCATTGATATAGACACGACTTCATTGGATCAACCAAGAATCAAGGGTTTGTTGTGAGTCACGAGCATGGAGTCATGTTAAGAACCATCCCAAAGGAGTGTACTAAGGATAAAAACCTGTAGATCATGTTCTAAAAAGTTCCCAGAGTCTTAATTTCATCTATTGGATATTACATGTTAGGATGACTGACTCATCAACCCATAATGTTCTCAGGAGAAACTCGTCTGAGTGTAGTATCGCGTAACAACTGTTATCAAGTCTTCACCTGAACAACTTCTCGGACCCCAAATCAGAGAAAGTAATGCCTAACCACAAATAACTTGTGTGACATCAATAGCTCCAAAAGGGTCTCCACTGAGTAGATGGGTCTCAAGTCAACTTGTTAACGACTACTCTACACAAGTCAAACATGACTATACCAACCTCCTATCTTAATTGCACTCAAATTTGGGTTAGAACTTATCTCACCACTCAGAGATCACCAAGCACAACAAGCAGATTACACCATATAGAAAATATACATACATCAAATATACAATTATATACACACAAAAAAGTAGGCTAAACCCACTAGATACTACTCCCCAGCAGATTCGCCACTTAATATTTGTAGAGGTAAATTCATTACCATTAAGTTATGGATAAACTTAACATCAATAAAACTAGAGTCGCCACCGCGCTTTTATTGTTTCCATGGGAAAAGGGAAAAGTACGAACAAAACCCAAAGATAAGAAGTTTTCAAATCAAAACTAATAAAATGCCAGAGATTATAGGTAAGGGGGTTGGTTATACAGAGGAAGGTGTTAGCACCCAAAGTGTCCTAGGTACTCCTAGGGAGCCCTTTTTTGTGTGTACACATGTTTTGGTATAAAATGACGTTTGCAATAAATAGAGTGTGGGGATGAGAAAATAATTCATTAATTATATTTTTGCGTTTGGAAATACCTAAAGACTTATGCCTACGTACCAATATAAAATGAGGGATCAAAATCCCGTAGTTCGTGGTAACAATTTAAAAGTGAGTGGATTGCTTTTTAACAAAAATTTAAGTTTCAAAGAGGAACAAAAGGCCTAAAAAAGTTTGAATGAATGTTATTTCTTTTCGTGTTTTGAAATTTTAAGTCAAGTGTGGTTAAGTTCATTTACAAGTTTGATTAAGAAAAAGAGTTTGAAAATGCAATGGCATAAGGCCAAAGTTTCTAATTTGCAATAAAGTCAAAGTTTAGAAATCACAAGCAAAGAAGTTTTTGAAAAGGGGGAGAGATTTGAAATTTAAGAAAGGGGAGGAGATGAAGAGACTAAGCCTAAGCAAAAATTTAAAAGTTAAGAGTTGAAAAGATCTGACCAATGGGATGCAATCCAATAGACAAGAATGTCATATAGAAACTCAATTTTCCCTTGGACTTTTAGAATCAAGCAATATCACTACACAAACAGTAAGAAGAGTAAGGCATCAAATAAAGATAGCCACATCCAAGCTTAGCAACTTTATGATCTTCTTCATAATCTTCCCCATGTATCAGATGGAATAATCCTTTGAATGGCTCAAAATAAGTCATTAGTCATAGATTCAGAATAACAATTGCATCTGGACCATGTTGCAGATGAACTCAAAAGGGATCTCAATACTTGCTTCAAATGAAAGTTCAATTCACAATGACTGGCTTTAGACAAGTTGGCATTGGCCAAGTCCTTTTTGCATAGGCCAATGTCTCAGGTCAAATCCAACAGTCCACACAAATCCTTTTTTAGGGTTTTTGTTGTTATTATGTACATTAAGGTCAAAAGACCACAAACAAAAACAAAATACACAAACAAGTATATACAATCAAAATATATGCATCAAGTGAGCAAAGTGAAAATGACATTAAAATAAACAAGTTAAATGGTATGAATAATGACAAATGATAAAGACTTGAATTTAAAGTGCATAAAGTAAATGACTTGAAATTAAAAGTTAGTCAAATGTTAGTTAATTAGAAGTTATTATTGCTTTTGCTTTTCAATTGTTTAAATCATTCTTTGGAGAACACTCAACCCTCTACTCACAAGCATGGATCCTTAAACCAAGACATCTTCCAAAGGAAGGAAAAAAGGCCAAGTTTCCACACAATACCATGAAAGGGGGGAGACTTACAATCTCACTTACTAGAATGCTATGCTTTTGGGTAAAAATTTAGCGCTATGTTAAGCAATCGTAATTGGACATATGTAGAAGTCACAACTATTTGAGGTCGGGCAATAGAATCTTTAGTGTTAATGCATGTTAGAGATATGGTATTATGAACCATACTCCTAAAACATACCACACTTAAAAGAAAGTGGCAAAAGGGTGGACCTAATCACATCCATACTTATATTGGTTTATGAACCAATTAGCCTTAGGATATAGAGATATCATAGGTCAATGGAATGGATGGGATAGAAAGGGATTGAAGATGAAGAGGAAGGGGATATGAAATAAACTCAAATTGGTCATGGGAGGACTTTTATCAAATTAAAATCATTCATTCACTTTCGGAGATGAAATGTACATTTCATCAATCTCCTAAATCCAATTATTTTAATCCAACAAAGTCTTGTCAACCTTGACCAAGGTCCAACAACAATAGTCAAACTCAACAAGTCAACAGAAATAGCTCAACACAATTTATTTACAATTAAAGAATTAAAAATCAATTAAAAAATACATTAAATTAAAATATGGTTGATCAAAAACCTAAAACCTCTTCAAAACACGAAATAAATGTCCAAGAGATTTATCATAGGTCAAACAAGGTCAAAGGACCTAGGAGAAAAAAATTCATAATTTTTGGAAACTAAAAAGTATTTTTAAACAATTAAAAATATGCACACAAAAAATTAAATCATGAAAAATAATAATATTGATCCAAAAAATAATTTTAATTCAGAAAATGAAAGAGAAACATACTTGAGATTTTTTGGTGAAAGTCCCATATTTTTTGGATCAATATTAAAATTAATATGAATTAATGAAAATAAGTCAATTAAAATGAAAATCAGAAATTACAAAAAAACGTGGACCACTTGATCTCCCTCATTAATTTAGGTGGCAGATCAAGTGGCTCTTAGCGCGTGTTCCGCAAGGTCATTAGTCAACAACGTAGTAGGGATGGTAATCAAAACCAACGTGTGAGATTAAAACAAATTAAACAGATCATGTGGTTAGAAGCATGCCAACGCACCGCCGGGGCCAGAGCTCTGGTCTTCTTCTCCGGTGGACCTCACCGGACTGGTTCACCTTCAACCATCACCAAATTAAAAAGGAGGACATGAATTTAAAGAAAAAATGCTCAGGAGCTCGAATTTGGTGTCAATTTGACCTAACTCCAAATATATAGAAAGATACAGGGAGTTGAATTTTGAGGATCATGAACTGAGTTGCTTCGATTTGACCTCAAAGCAACTCAATCTTGTTTCCTACATTGGTAGGACTTCAAACAACCGAAAATCAACAAGAATAGTGGAGAATTGAGTGATAATCGAAGAGATGAAAAATTCAGAAGTTCACTACAACTTCAGATTGGCACGATCTTGCTCTCAATTGTGCTTGGTCTTGCTTCAGATGCTTGATGGAGTGGAAATGGATCAAGGAAAGTGATGGACTCTTGGAGTTTCAATCTCAAAACAGTTGAGAGATTCAAACTCGACTTTCAATGAAAATCGCCAAGCTTATCCTTTGAATGTGAGGGTTTAGGGTTGCTGGTTCAAAGCTTCCGCGCCAGGGTCCTTAATTCTGAACATGAAGGGTTTCATTTATAGGCAATGCAATTGGTCTCACACCCTCCTTTTAAAATTCAAAAAATAGAAATTTACCTTTGCATGGATGCATGGGTGTGTGATAGACCCATGTAATGATGCATTTTAGTCCAAAAATGAGTGTAAGCAATGCTGAAGTCATGTGGAAAGGCCATGCATTCGTGTATTAAAAGTGGAACTTCTAATCATCCAAATGGTCCTTCAACTTTAAGCCATGCGCAAGTTATTCATTCTTTGTCCAAATAGTATGAATTTGGACTTTTTGGAAATTTTAGATTAATAGGAACAACTTTCATGTTGAACAATGTTTCATTTGAAGCTTGGATCATGTTGATTTTTGAGGTGGAAGTTTGGAAAATTAAACATATCAAAAAAAAAATCTAAGTACCAAGCCATATGTTCACTTTTTCCACCTTGGATAACTTTTTCTATGGGATTCAAATGAGAAAGGTTCCTTCATAAAAGTTGTATATCTTCCAATTACCTTCAATTTGGTATCAAATGTGACCTCATTTGGATTTAGCATGAAGGCGTTATGCATTTTAGAAGTTTAGGAAAATCACTTGTTCGATGGTATTGACCCTAAATGATCTATAATGTTTCCTCATATCACATGTATTTGCAAGTTGAATTTGCACTTCCTCCAAACATTTAAAGTTGATGTAGAAATCTTTAATTTGATTATTCAACTTGAATGGTTTTCATCTCGTAAAAATTGAGCAAGTTATGATCTTGGGAAGTTAACCTCTAAATTAGGGTTTACACAAAATGACCTATAATCTTTCACCATAAAAAATGACTTTCCATGCAAAAATAGATATATCCCTCAACATGAAAGTTGTTTATAATGTCATTTATAGTAAGTTTTATCTTGTAATCATTTTCATATGACAAAACATGTAGGAGATAAGGTCTAGGGAACCCCAGTTTTGATTAGTTGACTTCCTCTGGTCAACCACCATGAACCAACTTACTAGCTTGATATTATATTGACTTTTGAGACTCATGGAGGATCATATATGCATAAGATGATGAAATGTGAAGTATACCTTGAAATATTTGATCAATTGGTGAAGAAACTTGTTGAAGAAGTCACATAAGATACCCAGATGAATTAGGGCTTCCAAGGCAAACCAACTCCAAACTCTTTATGATTTATTGATCAAAATAACATGTGAAGATCATGGGGATTCATATATGATACTTAGAGCCATAGTAAACCAATTCTTTATTGATCTCCTTGCAACGAGGGTCTTAAACCCTATATGTGAGCTTGATAGAGCATAGATGAGCATGTGTACTAACTACAAAAGAGTTAAACTATACAATGACATATTTTTGGTATTTTGGTTAGTAAAAATAAAGAAAAATGAAATATGATATAATAAAATGGTGCTTGGTGATCTCTCCCAATGCAAACCCAATGAATGAGGTGTAAGGAGGATGCCAAGGTGTGATCCCAATGCTAGTGCATATGATGAGAATAGCATGAGGGATCTTAGGGTAAAAATTGGGGTCTCAAAGGATGTACGGTACCCATGCAAAGAAAATGGGAGCATTTCATGCCAATATTTATATGTCACAACCATCTTCTAAATGATCCTCTTAATATTCTTATTCGAAGCTTCAACAACCCCATTCATCTTTGGTCTGTAGGGAGAAGAATTATGATGTGCAATCTTGAAGTCTTTGCAAAGAGCTTCCACCATATTATTATTCAAGTTAGATCCATTATCAGTAATGATCTTGCTTGGCACACCATAACCACATATAATCTGATTCTTGATAAACCTTACAACAACTTGCTTTGTCATATTCACGTACGATGCCACTTCAACCCACTTTGTGAAGTAATCAATAGCCACTAGAATGAAACGATGTATGTTCGAAGATTTGAGCTCAATCATACCAATCATATCAATTCCCCACATGGAATAAGGCCATGGAGAGGAAATTACGTTCAACGGTGTCGGAGGAACATGAATCTTATCTGAATAAATTTGACACTTGTTGCATTTCTTCACAAACTTGCAACAGTCATCTTGCATTGTCAGCCAATAGTAACTAAAGCTAGCAAAAATATACCTCAACGTATCGCACGCTCGAACATACAATAGAGTCGCCATCGAACTTTATTTATCCCCAAAGGGAAGGGAAAACATTAATAAAACCCCGGGGAAAGAGATATGTTGGGTAAGGAAGTCAGTTATGCAAGGGGAAGGTATTAGCACCCAAACATTCATGGTACTTCATGGGAAACATTTTGATTGTTCTCGCTCGAATAGGTGTTTTATCTAAAGATTACTAGCAAAAGGATGGGAAAAGGAAGAGGAATAGATAAAGTGCTCGGTGAGGATTAGGGCCTTGATGCCAACGTATCGTCATAGTGCAATGAGGAATTCAGAGCTTCGTAGTTCAAGGAACTAAAGGTGGGAGGTGAAAAGAAGTTATGATCAAAGTATGGTTTAAACCAAAGGGTTAATTTTATTTGAACTCTAAAAAGGGTGTAAACGTGAACCCAAGAGTAAAACTGGTATGAACCAACAAGTGAGGGCCTACAACGTAGTTTTACTGTATTGGAACAACCGAAAAAGAAGGAATTCAGTGTTTGGGTATAAGACAAACAACTCTTGGTTCACAAGGGGGTACAAGATGGAAGCCCAAAGAGATAGTGTATCTGGCTCAAAGAATAGGTATATCACATGGAGTGAATGATGGTAGAATATGGACGCATCATGGAGATGGACAGATGAAGTGAACAAAGTCACATAATAGAGTGTTTAGTAACAAGTGACTGAAGAGGTATAAGTTGAAACCCAAGGTCGGATATACATCGGAATCCATAAGAAAAATGAAATTTGTACCATAGAGGGAAGGTGGCATGAACCACAAGTGAGGGCCTACAACACTGTATCACTCTATGGTTGAGTCAAAATAAGAAGGAATTAAATGTCCGGGGACAATCCAAACAACTCTAGGTACAAATGCAGACTGTAACTATATCGTCCTAAAAGGGTATATATGGAATCCCAAAGAAATTTGTATTTCGATTTCAAAGAAACAATACGTCACTAGGTGAATGGTTTATGATCGAAGGTAGATAATGGATCGTGAAAGGTGTGAATGGTGCCCTAGAGCGGAAAAAAGAATAATAAATAAGTATGCTCGTGGAGGATTCGAACCCTTGTGCCTACGTATTCTAATTGTGCAATGAGAAAACCAGAGCATTCGTAGTTCCGCCTACTATGGCTGAAAGCAAGATGAATGATGAGGCAAGAGGAGATTGATTTGTTGATTTTCCAGGGTTCAAAACCCATCAAGGCTGAAAAGGAGTGCCAAGGTCCATGACCTTCAAGGTGAGGTATCACTACAAAAGTTTATAACTGATGATGTCAAGGAATTGAATTTCCATGGTTCAACACCTTACAAGGCGAATAGAATCAAGTGCCAGAATCTACGACTCTCAGGGCTGAGAATTGACTTGAATAACCAAGGTTTAACACCTCACAAGGTAGAAGAGATAGATATGCCAGAGTCCATGACTCTCAAAGCGAAGACCAAATCGAATAGCCAAGGTTGAACACCTCACAAGGAAAAGATAGTTAGACGTCAGAGTCTACGACTCTCAAGGAGAAGATCAAAATTGAATAGCCAAGGTTTAACACCTCACAAGGCAAAGAATGTTAGATGCCAGAGCCTACGACTCTCAAGGCGAAGATCAAAATCGAATAGCCATGGTTTAACACCTCACAGGGAAAAGAGAGTTAGATGCTAGAGTCTATGACTCTCAAGGAGAAGATCAAAAATCGAATAGCCAAGGTTGAACACCTCATAAGGTAAAGAATGAGATTAGAAGAGGGTGTATAACCATAATTTGCTGATAGCCAAAGATGCTCCACTATTGGGGTGTTGAAAGATTGATCGATAGATTGAGTAGATTGATAAATAGGTAGTAATAGATAAGATAGATTAATAAAGAAGATAGCTTGCGAAGAATCTGGATTCTCCTGCCGACGTATCCTTATAGTGCGATAACGAAATCAGAGCTTTCGTAGTTCAGCCCACTAGGGCTGAAAGCAAGAATGATTGGAGGCAAAAGAATGTGATTTAATGAATAGAAATGAAATGATTGGTATGAATAGAATGTGTAAGAACAAAGTTGGTTCTACAATATATCTATAAGATTTTGATGATAACAAAGGATGAAAAAAAAAATGGCACTCTAACGAAAACTTTTCTTAAGTATGCGTGACTCTGGCCAAAACAATCAGATAGATGAATCATCAGATACAGAATCCAGCGTTTAGATGCTACTCAGAGGAAACGCGTCCCGAAGGTTCTGAATTTAATCAACGCATGAACCAACAAAGCCAAAAAGAAGTCAAAAACTCTGTTAAAGAAGAATGAATCTAGACTTTGAATTTGAAGAAGTCAAGATTATAGATAAACTTTGATTTGGTCAGATAGAAGCAACCTCTGAAGAAGAACTCTAATTAACAACACTCTGGATACAGATTCGCCAACTCAGAACGCGTAACCATGAAGAGATTTGTTTTTAGAAAGAAACCATTTCTAGAAGGAAATTATGACGCGTCCAAAACGGTTTTAGAAAGAAACAAGGAGAGTAATGACAATAATCATTCTTCAATGACCAAGATCCTATCATCACCCAACGGTCCTCTCAAACGCTTATATAAAGGACGTAATGTATCACAAGAAAAGACACCTGCGACACACAAGAATACAAATCTCTCAATCATCCTCGTTTACTTTTTCACGAGTTGCTGCTCTTACGTGAAAACTGTTGCTCTTATATTTCTGAAATATTTGCTTGTTATTAGAAGCACTGTGCATTACAAATCTTATCTAAGATACTTCCTCAAGTGACTATGCGCAGTCTGAATACTTGAGAGGGCTAAGGGATTATTCTCTTAGACAGTTGTTTGTGTAATCTTTTAAGATTAGTGGATTAAGTCCTTTTTGAAGGCGAAATCAACTTGGCCGGGTGGACTAGAGTAGCTTTGAATTTCAAGCGAACAAGTATAAATTTTTTTGTCAATTTGTTTTTACTCTGTGTTTGTCTAAACGATCAAAAAGTTTTATTTTCCAAAATAATTCAAACCCCCTTTCTTGTTTTTCTCTACCTTCAATTGGTATCAGAGCTACTGCTCTGTTATTGATTTTCTAATCAATTACTTAACAGTGTAGAGAGATCCAGCGTGAGAAAAACACTATGGCCAACACCAATGAAAGAGATGGTTACAATGCTAAACCTCCAATCTTTGATGGAGAAAAATTTGATTATTGGAAAGACAAAATTGAAAGTTTCTTTCTGGGTTATGATGCTGGCCTATCAGACATAGTCATAATTGGCTACACATCACCTGTGATTGACGCTGGCATTGTCATTCCCAGAAGCAAAATGACAGATGGTCAGAAGCGTGAATTCAAAAACCATCACAAAGCCAGAACGATACTACTAAATTCCATTTCTTACAATGAATATGAAAAGATCACCAACAGGGAAACAACTAAAGAAATACTTGACTCCCTAAGGATGACTCACGAAGGAAATTCTCAAGTCAAAGAAACAAAGCCTTCCAAGCTGAAGAGGAAGACAATGACAATTCTGAAAAGGAAGACTCTGACGATGAAGAATAGTTATCCCTTTTGACCAGAAGAGTTAAACAACTCTAGAGAAAAAGGAATAATAACTTCAAAAGACCAAGACCCAAGGGAGATCGCTCAGAATCAACTTCCAGAGGTAAGTCTAACAAAGAAATAACATGCTATGAATGCAAGGAAATAGGTCATTACAGAAACGAATGTCCCAATTTGAAGAAAGAAAGATCCAGAAGAGAGAGTTTCAAGAAAAGTTCATTCAGAATGAAAAAGGGACTGATGGCCACCTGGGACGACAGTGGATCTGATTCTTCCGAATCAGACTCTGAAGAACAGGAAAATGTTGCACTCATCGCTACCACCTCCAGAAATACATCAGATGGAGAATCTGATTCTGAAGAGGTATTTTCTGATCTTTCTCGCTCTGACCTTGAATCATGCCTTTCTGAAACTCTAAACTTATATCAGAAACTCAAACAAAAATTTAAGGCTTTAAAAGGAGTTCTTGAAAGAACCATCGAAGAATGTGATAAGCTTGAGATAACTGCTTCAGAACTAAAAGATGAAAATCAAACTTTGATAAAAGAAAGAGACTCCACAAATAAACAATGTCTAAAACTTGAAGAAGCACTATCTCAAGCCCCACAAGCTTCTAACATAATGGTATATGAATATGAAAAATCGTTTCAAAAATTTCTGAAAAATGGGATAGAGAGGAGCAGAATGGCATCCATGATTTATGGAGTTAGTCAAAATAATAAAAGAGGAATAGGGTATGTCCCCAGTAAAGATAAATCTCTTACAGAAAACAAACCTAAATCAACTTTTTCTTATCACTACACACATACACAAGCACAACATTTTGATAATGCTAGAAAACCCAAAGTTCTAAGAAACTCTGGGAAAACTAATCACAAAGGACCCAAAAGATTCTGGGTTCTAAAGGATAAGATTGTTTATGTTGCAGATATCTTATGTAGTAGAGTTAAGACACCAATCATGGTACCTGGACTCTAGATGCTCGCGACACATGATAGGAAGAAAGTATATATTCCAATGCCTGGAACTTAAAGATGTTGGCTTCGTAGGTTTCAGAGGAAATCAGAAAGGAAGAATCAGAGGCTCCGGAACTATTGGTAATGTAACTCTTTCCTCTATATCTGATGTTCTCTATGTAGAAGGATTAATGCATAACCTGTTATCAATAAGTCAATTAAGTGATAACGGTTATGATGTAATCTTCAATCAAAAAACATGTAAAGTAATTAATCAGAATAATGGAACAGTCTTATTCACTGGCAAGAGGAAAAACAATATTTACAAGATAAATCTTTCAGACCTAAAAGAACAAAATGTAAAATACCTAATGTTTGTTCATGAAAAGCAATGGGTATGGCATAGACGCTTGGGCCACATTAGCATGAGAAAACTCTCTCAGCTAAATAAACACGAGTTAGTCAGAGGCCTACCTAAACTGAAGTATTGTTCAGAAGCTCTATGTGAGGCATGTTAGAAAGGTAAATTTTCAAAAACATCTTTCAAAAAGAAAAATATTGTTTCTACCTCTAAGCGGTAGGAACTTCTTCACATTGACCTGTTTGGGCCTGTTAAGACATCATCAGTCAATGGAAAGAAGTATGGACTAGTTATTGTTGATGACTTTAGTCGCTGGACATGGGTAAAATTCTTAAAGCACAAGAATGAGTCTTACTCTGTATTCACTAGCTTTTGTTCCAAAGTGCAAAACGAAATTGACTCTAAAATCATCAGAGTCAGAAGTGATCATGGTGGCGAATTTGAGAATAAATTTTTTGAGGAACTATTTGATTCTAATGGAATATCCCATGATTTCTCCTGTCCTAGAACTCCACAACAAAATGGAGTTGTGGAGAGGAAGAATTGGACACTCCAAGAGATGGGCAGAACCATGATCGATGAAACAAATGTGGCTAAGCACTTTTGGGCTAAAGTAGTAAATATAGCGTGCTATATTCAGAATAGAATCTCTATAAGACCTATTCTGGAGAAGACTCCCTATGAACTGTGTAAGGGAAGAAAACCCAACATTTCTTATTTCCATCCTTTTAGATGATCTTGCTTTATTTTGAATACTAAAGAACATCTAAACAAGTTTGATTTAAAAGCATAAAAGGTATTATGTTAGGATACTCAGAACTCTCTAAAGGCTACAAAGTATACAACACATAAACCAAAATTGTGGAGGAATCAATCCATGTTAGATTTGATGATAATCTTGACCTTGAAAAGTCAAAGCTAGTTGAAAAACTTGCAAATTTGGAGATTACTCTTGCAGGTTCTGACGAAAAGACTAAAGCGCCAGAAGTATCTGATAAACAAAGTCCAAATGCAATTGAAGCCTTAACCATTCACAAAAAATCAAGAAGTCTCCCCAACATCTCTGAAGATTTGATTCAGGGAAACAAGGATGAACCTGATAGAACTAGGTCAACATTCAAAGTATCTGAAGAAATTCCTCTAGGATTAATATCTCTAATTGAACCTATTTCCTATGATGAGGCATTTTAAGACAACGAATGGGTTCTAGCTCTGAAAGAAGAGCTAGATCAATTCTTAAAGAATGACGTCTGGGATCTTGTTCCAAAGCCTAAAGGAACTCACATTATTGGAACCAGATGGGTGTTCAGAAACAAACTGAACGAAAAGGGAGAAGTAGTCAGAAACAAAGCACGACTGGTAGCAGAGGGGTACAGTCAACAAGAAGGCATTGACTACAACGAAACCTTTGCCCCAGTCGCCAGGTTAGAATCTATTCGCTTACTTGTTTCATTTACGGTAAATCATTCAATCAAACTATATCAAATGGATGTCAAGAGTGCATTTCTTAATGGTTATATATCATAAGAAGTTTATGTCAATCAACCTCCAGGTTTTGAAAACTCTAAATGTCCAGAACATGTTTTTAAACTTAAGAAATCACTGTACGGTTTAAAACAAGCCCCTAGAGCGTGGTATGAAAGACTAAGTAACTTTCTTCTAGAACATGACTTTATTAGAGGAAAGGTTGACTCTACACTCTTCTGTAAAAACATTAGAAATGATCTCGTGATATGCCAAATATATGTTGATGACATTATTTTTGGTTCACCTAACCCTTATGTATGTCAAGAATTCTCTGAGCTAATGCAGGAAGAATTTGAAATGAGCTTAATGCAAGAACTAAAGTTCTTTCTAGGGATTCAAATCAATCAAGCTTCAGAAGCTCGAAATACATAAAATACATTCTGAAGAAGTTCGAAATGGCTGAATGCAAACCGGCTAAGACACATATGCATCCAACCTGCATTCTGGAAAAAGAAGAAATTAGACAGAAGGTTTGTCAGAAGCTCTATCGTGGTATGATAGGCTCTCTTCTCTATTTGACGGCTACACATCCTGATATTTTGTTTAGTGTATGTCTCTGTGCCAGATTCCAATCAGATCCTAGAGAATCTCATTTAACAGTTATTAAAAGAATCCTCAGGTATATGAAAGGAACTCCTGACATGGGCCTGATGTATGAGAAAACATCAAAGTATAGGCTCTTTGGTTATTATGATGCATATTATGCAGGGGACAGAATGGAACGTAAAAGTACATCTGGGAACTGTCAGTTCTTAGGAAATAATCTTATATCTTGGGCCAGAAAAAGGCAATCAACCATAGCTCTGTCCACTGCAGAAGCAAAATATATATCAGCGTCACTCTGCACTACTCAAATGCTGTGGATGAAAAATCAACTTGAAGACCTTCTGATCTTTGAGAGTAACGTTCTTATTTTCTGTGATAATACTGCTGCCATTTGTTTAAGTAAGAATCCTATCTTACATTCCAGAGCTAAGCACATAGAAATAAAATATCATTTCATTAGAGACTATGTTCAAAAAGGGGTAATCACTTTAAAATTTATTGATACAGACCATCAATGGGCTGGCATTTTTACAAAACCCCTCGCTGAAGATAGATTCTCTTTCATTTTGAAAAATTTAAACATTCAAATTTGTCCAGAATGAAATGTGCCTCTGAAATAGCAAAATAAGACTCTGAAGTAAACATCTGGAATCTGAATCTGACGTTGATGCTACTACTGGTTAGAAGCTATCTGGATCAGAAATCCTCAGGATCCAACCTTTAGGTATTCTTGATGATCAGATAAAGTAACACGTGGTACCTCATGCGTCTAACCTTGGAACTTCTAGACAGTTGTCTAGTAGAAATCAAGAGACAGACTCTTGAAATCTCCTCAAGAAGTATGTTGATTTGGGGATTATACCTCCATCATGGGCTGTAATCATTCTCTTCCAAATGTGCTTACTTGGTTAACATGCTGCATTTAATGTTTTAACAGTTAAACTACTCTTCTTATTGTCGTTTTGCATGCATCCTTATGGGTATATAATCTCTTCACACACTACAATTGCACACTTTACACTCACGACTACACTAAACCCTCTCTCTCTCTCAGTTCTTCATCTTCCTCAAGATTTCTGCAGTTCTTCATCAAGTTCTTCATTCAACCCTCATCATCATCTTTGTTCTTCATGGACGCTCAACAACAATCCATCTACAACTTCTCCCAACAAATGAACTCAACGGAACAAACACCCATTTCTACTCAACAAGCTATTGCAACCACCGGCGTCGTCTCAACCCCAATCTATAGGGAACCTCATATCCTTGATCGTGAACCTCACATCCACCTTGCAACACCATTTGAGAAACTTGAAGTACTGTGTGAGTCGCTAGTGGATTTCGAAAACATGAAGAAGAATGACGTAGACCTAACTGAAGAGTTGAGAATGCAAGGGTGGGAAACCTATTTTCAATGACTCTATGGCCCTATGTACACAAATCTGGTGAAAGAGTTCTGGCGTTTTGCAGACTCAAACGATCACTACATTGTCTCCTATATTTTGGGAGTCAAGATAGTCATCACTGAGAAATCTATTGCTTCTCTTCTAAACATGGAGAAGATAGGAGCAAGACGCATCTACAACATCAACCCTAAGGCAAAATACGTGTCCCAGGATATCAACCCTACTATATTTCAACAGACTGCTGAAGGCAAACACTCCAAGAACAAGGATCTCCATCAGAACCTCCGTGTCTGGTTGAAGATCATCTTATGAACCATTCATCATCACCCTACATCAAACTCTTCTGACTACATCAACATAGATTAGAAGTGTATTCTGTACTGCATTCACAAGGGGCTAAAACTTTGTCTACCAACATTGCTCTTCAAGTATCTCAAAGACTCTATTAAAGACACAAGAAACAACATGAAGACCAGAAACTACATCCCTCTGGGGAGACTTATATCAGATGTGTTGATTGAGAGTGGCATAGTGGATCACTTGATTCAGCTCAGACTCATGGAAGATGTCACTATTGACATTGGAAGACCGCTGAATGCTCAGAATCTAAAGAGCATGGGGACCATTGATCAAGTCAGAGCTAAACCAACGCTTGACACCTCCTGGGAAGCACTCAGGGATCAGAGGGAGATTCCCAACGGACTATACCTGTTCTCCAAGATTGACCCTCCAGAGGTAGTAGCTTACTATCTACATGATCTTGCCAATCAAGGGGTGGACATCTCTGACATCTCAATGGATTGGCTACCTGAGCATCCACCATACTTCATGAAGAGGATGCGAGAGCCCTTTGAAAAGTCCAAGAAGGCAAAGAAAGCAAGACTGGGAGAATCCTCTAGGTCAAGACCTCCAGCACCTCTGGCTGGCTCTCCAAGTAAGTTTATACCTCTCTCCCGATCTGTTAAAATAAAACCTATTACTTCTTCTCTTCCCCAAAACACTCCAATATAAACCTCCTCTAAAACACCTCCCTTAACCACCAAAACCTCTAACCCACCCTCACTTAAATTCAACCTTTCTACCACCACACTACCCATTTCTGAAGCAAAAATGCTGAATGAAACTACATCACCATCATCATCATCATCCCCATAATCCCCACCATATTATGTACTCTCCTCCGACAACGAACCATCTGACCCCCAATCCCCCACTCTGGCTCAGCTACAAGCCTGTGCTCTGGCCTCTCAACAACCATCACACTCTGAACCTGAACCAGAGGTCACTTCCCCACCTCCTAAACATCCAAATCCAACTACATTTGAACCACCTCAAACACCACCACCCGCACAACAACCAACCCACTCACCATCTAAACCAAATCCACAACCTGAACAACCAACACCGTCACCTTCTGCTATTCCCATACCAATAACTTTCATTGCCTCCATCACTCCCACTCTAAATCTCGGTGCCCCAAACTCACCTTCTTCATCCTCCTCAGCCTCTGCCACTGAACCAGAAACGGCCTTCCCTACCCTAGAAGAAGCAATACAAGTTTTTGTAGAGTCTTCGGTACAGAAGATCAAGTCTATAACTATCAATTATGGCATCAGTGATGATCCCTCTGAAGTAAGGATCCATTGGAACAAAGTGATCAGTTGGATGACCACTAAAGCCTTCAAACTGAAAGGCCTATCTGAACAAGTCCGCAACAACTTCATCAGAGACGCTGGTATTAGGCTCCGAGATCGCTTGGCCAGAGAGGCTGAGGAACAGGCTAGAAAGGAAGCAGAAGAGAAAGCACACCGAGAAGAAGAACAACAGATCAGAGAAGCTGAAAAGAAGGCTATTGCTAAAGTTGTTGCTACTGTGGCTGCTGTTGAGACTTAGGTAAAAGCTAAAGCCGACGCTGAAGAAGCAACTTGTATTGTTGCAGAAGAAGCTTCCAAGGACAAAGATGATGCTCTGTCTCAGGGGGAGCACGCCAACTCTGGGTTCGTCCCTCTAGTCTTGAAGACTCTGGAGGAACTGCAAAAGGAACAACAAGTGGTTCGGGCTAGGCTAGATCAACAAGATTTTGTCAACAACAACATTCAAAACATGTTGTCTCAGCTACTCCAACGGATGCCTCCGCCCCCAAACCCTTAGGCACCTAGGATATATGTTTGTTTCTTTTTCTTCTTTGATGTATTTATTTGCTTTCTGATCTAATGTTGCTTATCTGTACCTGCTCCCTTGTTCTCTGCTTTATCAATATCAATGTTTTTTGCTATGTCTTTTTGATTCTGATAAAAAGGGGGAGAACTAAAACAAGCTCTGATGGAAACATAACTAAAACCTCTCAAGGCACTGCAAACATTAATAAAAATTATTATTAAACCAATGCAGGAAAATAGCTATAGTACTGAACCTAGGAAGGTCCGGTAAGAACTTCTGATCTATCTAAGGATCTAACTCAAGGGGAGTCCCCTTCCTTATCTGATCTGAGATTTTTTATTGTATTGTTTCACCTCTCTCTGTATTTTTTGTCATCATCAAAAGGGGGGAGATTGTAAGAACAAAGTTGGTTCTACAATATATCTCTAAGATTTTGATGATAATAAAGGATGAAACAAAAATGACACTCTAATGAAAAAGTTTCTTAAGTATGCAGGACTCTGACCAAAATAATCAGATAGATGAATCATCAGATACAGAATCCAGCGTTTAGATGCTACTCAAAACGATTTTAGAAAGAAAATTGGAGAGTAATGACAATAATCATTCTTCAATGACCAAGATCCTGCATCACCCAACGGTCCTCTCAAACTCTTATATAAAGGATGTAATGCATCACAAGAAAAGACACCTGGGACACACAAGAATACAAATCTCTCAATCATCCTCGTTTACTTTTTCACGAGCTGCTGCTCTTACATGAAAACTGTTGCTCTTATATTTCTGTAATATTTTCTTGTTATTATAAGCACTGTGCATTACAAATCTTATCTAAGATACTTCCTCAAGTGACTCTGCGCAGTCTGAATACTTGAGAGGGATAAAGGATTATTCTCTTAGACGGATGTTTGTGTAATCTTTCAAGATTAGTGGATTAAGTCTTTTTTGAAGGAGAAATCGCCTTGGTCGGGTGGACTGGAGTAGCTTTGAATTTCAAGCGAACCAGTATAAAATTCTATGTCAATTTGTGTTTACTCTCTGTGTGTCTAAACGATCAAAAAGTTTTATTTTCCAAAACAATTTAGACCCCCTTTCTTGTTTTTCTCTACCTTCAGAATGATGAGTGAAGTAAGAGAATGGAGTGATAAGAAGGGAGAGATGGATTAAGAGACCCGACATCCGATTGATAAGAATCACACTAAAGTCGATGAATAAGGGCGAACACTTTGAATATTTGGGGCATACGCCCTATATGCAAAGTCGTTCTAGACGAGGATAGGAGAGACTCTGTCTTATCATTCCATATTGCTTAAGGCTCGTTTCGCATGATACTTCTCTTAACTGATAAATTGTTGGTGAAGAATCTTCATTTTTTATCCTTGTATTGATGTTGACCTTGTGTGAAGAAGACATGGTAGTTTAATCCATTCACATTGTACTAAAGTCTATGAATGTGGGTGAAGGCTTTGAATATTTGGGGCATAGGTCCCATATGCAAAGTCGCTCTAGACGAGGATATGAGAGACTCCATCTCATCATTCCTTATTGCTTAAGGCTCGTTTCATACAATTTGAATCATGTTTACCAAGTGTTGGCCTTTGATTTGTCTTGTATAATCCGCTGCTTGGCGTGACTCAGGATGCCTTGATTTAAGATCTTGACTTGAGGCTTCGAGCTCCACAGCTTAGAAGGAAAGTCTGATTAAGTGACCAAGGGTCTTTTAGTCACTCAATTTAGACTGTGGGATTATACAAGTTCAAAGGATTTAATTGATCAAAATCGCTTTTGATCAATTTAATCGGAGGGTTTGAAATGATTTAGGAAACTAGGTAAGACTTAATCTAATGGTTAGAAATATTCACAATCTAATCCTAAGGGAACATGTAATTGTTAATCGAACTTGATTAAAAATTATATATTAATTCCTAAAGGAACATGTTGTTAAGAATTGATTAAAGTTCTATGAAAAATTCTAATCCTAAATGAGCATGTGCTTATAGGGAAAAATACCCAAAATTTCCCCTAAAGGGTAAAATGGTCTTGTCAAATATATGGTTATTGAATCAAGAATTCTAATTATGAAAATTCTAGTTAAACCCAGTTAAATTTTACACTACTCTATTACTAAAAATGCTATTAGGTGCTAAAATGTTCAAATTTCTAAAAAGGTTAATACTCCTAAAAATTCCTATTCAAACCTAACAATATTTTTAATGTTTTGGAAATCCTAATTGGTCTAATTAACCTAAATTCTAACAATCAAAATTAATCTAATTAGCAAATAAAAAACAAACAAAAACAAATAAAATAGAAGGGGGCCTTTGCAAAGCAGATGGTATAAGCATGGTTTGGATGTGTGCTGGAAAAAGAGGGCAAGATAGGGTCCAACTCCATGGGCTTCAGTTGCCAAATCCCAATGCTGAACAAACTTTTTTTAGCTAGGGGTGCAGCAGGGAATCTGGGGTGAAAGAGTTTTTCACTTTGGGCTTGGATGAGCCAAGACCAAACTAAGATTAAGCCCAAAGATTGGGATCTGACTTGGAAAAAATAGCAAAAAAAATTTGAACATGCTCGCACGCCTTCGCCATGGCACCGCCGGCGCCGGAGCTCCACCGCGGGCCACCGCGCTGGAAATCGCTTCCGACGGCGGTGGCGGCCAAAGCCAAAAAGGATTTATATCCGATTTCGCATCCATCTCCTGAACCTGAATCCGACATTCAACTTCCCTAATTTTTGTCCTAAGTCCATAACTGACATCGATCTCTCAACAAACCTAAATAACCAGATCCAAAATACGCCTCCATGAACAAGATTTGAGGTTCCTCATGATGAGGTTTTTCAACAGCATGGTGTAATGTTCAGCACAACAACCAAAATGCAATGAAATGATGAAAAATGGACCTACCTCCGAAGCTGAGACTTGCTCCGGCGAGTGTTGATCGGAGAAGATGAACACGGAAAATCACTTGTACAAACAGGTAAGGTATTGCCTTTATCTTCTTCTGACTTGCCTGTTTTCCAATTCTTCTTCTTCAAAAATTATGTAGTGTGATGAGGTTGAGCTCACTCTTCTTGAAGCTTCAATGTGAAGCCTCTGCGGAGTTTTAGAAATTGAGCTTTGAGTGTGAGAGGGAGAGGATTCAGAGAAAATGATTGTAGAGGATTGATGGTGATGATTGTAAAAAGGTGAAGTCTCTCAAATGATGATGAAGATGTAGATTGATAGTGATTACGCTTGGGATTAATGTGGCTTGGAGTTAGTTATTGACAAGTTAGGAGCTAGGTTAGGAGTTAGTTAGGGTGAACTCAGTGAGTTTAGTTGGTTAAATCACTGAGTTGAAAGTTAGTTGGTTGGGTTGGTTAATTGGTTAATTGGTTGGTCTTTAGTGATTCCCATAGTGACTCGTTATAGCAGGTTGACCTTAAAGGTATTTCGCTTTGATGTTTTGTTTATGATCTATTAATCAATTGACTTAGGTGCAAGGTATAACAAGTAAGCTTAAGTGTGACTTGCAACTGTAGGTTAATGCAGAGTTTGTGAATTTTGTTGCACTTGTTTTGCTGCAGATTTATTGTGTTCACAATGTGTTTGGTTGAAGCTTAATTAGGTACTGAACTTGTTATTTGGAGTTTCGTCGAGTGTTGACTCATGATTTTTTCTGGTGTTTATGCAGGTGTGCATTCGTCTTGAATTGCAAGCCTTGGCTATCTTCGGTGATGGGAGTTCATGTTTCAATCCAAAGGTTCAATTCTCACAGCAGTGCGAAAATTCCTATAAAACAAGCTATGAGTCGACTCAAACAAGGAATGAGTCGACTCAAATAGAGCTCATTCTAGGGTTGAGTCGACCTGAGAGTCGACCTATTCGGACCCGAAGGAACATGGTTCAAAGCAAAAAGGGGAATGAGTCGACGCAAGGAGTGAATGAGTCGACTCAGCCAGATTTTCCAGAATTAGGTCGACCAGTGACTCGACCTGTTCGGACCCGAAGGTTTCGCGTCGAGTCATGAGTTGACTCACAGGGTTAAAACTTCAAAAAATGAGTTTTTGCAATGTATTATGACATTTCCTTGTACTTTTTGTATGTAATGGATATTTTAAGAATGAAAATGAAAGGAATTGGCCAATTGAATGAAAATGCATGAATATGGCGCTTGAAATGGATTGACTTCCGGGCTTCTATGATCATAAACTCAAACCCAAGATCTATAACTGACACATGAAAGAAGGAAATGTGGACCTTAACAAGACTAAAAGGTATAATGAACTAGGGCCTGAACAAAACTTATGGACCAAGCAATACTGGCATGACCATGATCAGGTGAATGATGGAAGTAGATGAAAGTTATGAGACCAAGGACTTGGGTTATGACTAATAGACTCAAGCACCAATGATGGAACCACAGTCACGGAGACACAATGAATGGACCAAGCATAGGAGGTTGAGTGAAACACACACTGATTGAAAGGTCACATGAGGTTAGGGTTTCCAACATCACCAGGTGAAAAGCCAAGCCATGAGGCCCATTAGGACACATCTTCCTTGATTAAGGTTTAGTGAAGCATAATCTTTAGGATATATGTGTGAATGCATGATGCACATGTATGAAGTGTGAATGGGTACAAACGAGTCTTAAGTTATAAGTTGAATAAAAAGTGAAAAGGGGAGTGCAAATTTTGGGGTACAACAGTAATCTTCTCTCAACATCTTTTTTGCCATAACATGTCCATTGGAATGAGTGCCAAATGAACCTTCATGGACGTCAGTAATCAACAAGTCTTCTTCGTGTCTATCCATGCATCTGAGCAAAACCATGTCAAAGTTTCTTTTGTGAAGCACATTGCCATTCAGGTAAAAGTTGCCAGCTAATCTTCTCAAAGTCTTCTTATCTTTGAAAGATGCCCCTGACGGGTATATCTGACTTTGAGGAAACATTTGATATCATAATCCAAAGGTTTTTGATCTTGTCGCATTACGCGAAAAACCGGTGGGAAAACGAAACAACAAAGCCACCACCGTGCGTTATTTATCCCAAAAGAGGGAAAGGAAACGCTCGAAGTAAACCTGGAAAAGACATGGTCTCGTGACCAGAGAGAGATGGGATCGGGAGTCGGTTATGCGAAGGGAGGGTATTAGCACCCCTACGCATCCGTCGTACTCGACGGGATCCACGCTCGAAAGGAATAGAAAGAAGGATGCTAAAGACACTGCTCAAACACTGCACAAGGCTGGAAGGAAACACAGAAAGACAAAAGCAACGGAACTCGGAAGGATATCGCATCATGGGCCTACGTAGTCTGTGAGACACAGACATCAGAGTCGACGTAGTTCGGGACAGGGGAAACATGCTCGCTAGGATGTCGCATCCTATGCATACGTATCTTCTCTGACCGGAGAAGAATCAGAGCACTCGTAGCTCGGCTAACGCACGCCAAACAAAACCCACACAGGAAACCGACTTCCAATCGCTGGACTTACGTCAGACTCCACACAAACAGGCAAACATGGAAACCGAATGCCAATCGCTGGACTTACATCAGACTCCAAACCAACAAACACGCACACAGGAAACCAAATGTCAATCGCTGGACTTATGTCAGACTCCAACAAGCAAACAAGACACAGGAAACCGACTGCCAATCGCTGGACTTACGTCAGACTCCAAACACACACAAAGGAGGGAAAAAGAAAAAGGGCGCCCGGAGAGATCAGCTCATCTCCTGCCTACGTACCTCATCTGGTATGAGGATCAGGGCGACGTAGTTCCCCTAAACAGGGAAAGAACTTCTAACCTAACCAGAAACAAAGGGGATAACAAACTACTAGGGAGACTACGACTCGAGCCTAGAAGTTGTCATGCATACGATCCCTATGTTGAGGTTTCTATCCTAACTTGCACAGGAAGCAAGCTATCCTAAATAGCACAATCAAACACATACAAGCACAATAAAGCAAGCACACACACTATATGCAAACAGTTTGGGCTCATACAGGGCTAGGCTGCAGAAACAAGCCAACTGGAATGGGGTGTTTTTTAGCTCTTAACCCTAACATTGAGAGTTAGGGTGAAGCAGATGAAATGGAGATGAGGGTAAGACCTCACAGCTCTTATCCCTGGCCTGGGAGAGCTTGACTCAAAATAGAAAGTGTGGGAGTTCAGAATGTAGGAACTCTTCTCCATAGATGACTGACACAACAAGATCTTGGGTTCTTATTCACAATGCATCAACACACGGTGTGTGAGCAAAGTGAATGACACAACTGAATAGCAGGGGATGGATTGCACATCCCTTTTATCTGCCAATTGCCTCTTAAGAGGTCTTTACCTGCTTGGCACAAAAATTAAACAAACACAAGCATTACCTCTTAAGGAGGGCTTCAGACAGGTGCCTACCAATAACAGTAGGTCTTCCAGACTACATGAAGATCAAGAAATTATACCTCAGTGGTATGCAAACCACAAGCAAGCAAGCAACGCAAAGTTCAAATGAACTTAAAGCAACTTAGGTACCTGTGGAAACAGCTAAACCAATCAGTACAACTTTCAGACAAACAATCAACAGTTAATAACACACAGACAGACAAATCCAATCAAGCAACAATGGTGCAAGGCACAAGGCAAACACAAATGAATTGTCCTCAAAGCCTACAAAACACACAAAGTTTAGCAAATGACAACAATTGATCAAGCTTAAATGAAGGAGCCACTCCAATCATGGAAATGTAGACTTGAACCTGAAATTCACAACCCAAATGGTAAGTCCAAACCACTAGGTCAAAGCCTAGGGTCAAAAGAGGATCAAAAATCCAAAACAGAACCTCCAACTCAACACAAAGCAACTTCAAACACATATTAACATGTCTTAAAAAGTGCCACATCAAAACCAATAAGCAAGTTCAAATGGTAGGCAAGAGAAGCTAATGACCAATTCAAGGCATCCAAATGATCATCATGAATGAAAATTCTCAATCAAAACAGAAATGATTTAAATAATTCTGGAAAAACTCATGAGCAATCAAGACATCCACAACATCCATCACACAAAAAATCAGAAGCATTAGAGGTCATTTGGCATGGAGATCACATTGTACAAGTTAGACAACCAAATGTGTGACACAAATTGTCACACCATGTTAACACAAGCATAAAATAGAAATGGAGCATGGGAAAAATGTCAAACGAAAGCCAAAATGTTCATCAATGTGTCTAGAATCAGCATGCAAAATTTCAAGTTCATTGGATTAAAATCAAGCATTTCACAAAGGAAAGAGTAAGGCAAGGTCACAAATGGATACATGCTCACATAACCTAGAACCAAATAAAATCCAGTCATGCACAATTTGGGAAATCATGATCGTTAAAAGGTAGACAGAACAAGGAGCATTTTGCAAAAAATTGGGATCAAATTGGATGATTTTTCAATTTTCTATAATTTTATGAAGTTTGGAAAAAATTTGAAGTTCAAAAATGTACATGGCGTGAAATAAGGAGGGAATATGTGAAAAATGATGAAGCATTTGAATAATTTAAGGCGCCAAGGATCGAACACGGTTGGTTTTTGAATTATGGCGCGCGCCAGGTGCTAAAACGCACCGTTTCATTAAATGACCTGGCTGGTCAGCGCTGATGTGGCCTTGGTCAAGGCATTGCAAGCCAATAGAACTGCAAGGTAAGCGCATGCGTGGGCCAATCATAGTGAAACCCTAAGCCAGCATGGTGAATAACCAGGAAACCGTGGCCAGTGCATGAAACCGTTGCCATAGGATGAACTTCATCTTCTTCGTGAGGAAGAAGATGAACAGTGTACAGGCTCAACAATTTTCCAGCAAAAATTTCCAGAAATCAAAACTAATTACATCAATATGTAGCACTTTCAATGGAGATAATGGATCGAGTATTGGCTAAGCATGAATCAACACAAACAAATAGAATCGAGCAAAAGAAAGTTCATACACAAAACTTGAATCAACCATAACTCAATCAATAATGCCTCAAATCACACGATTCTTTCACCAGAATTACCAGGAGAACAAGATCTACAATAATATCACAATGAATTTCAATATTAAAAGGTTCGAATCATGACCTCTTGGAGAGCAGAACCTTTGAATTGCAAGATCCACAGCTGTGAAGTATCCAAATCCATTCTACAATGCTTGAAATGATGATTGATGGAGAGATTGAAGCTCAAACACGCATGAATCCAGTTGAATTTGAAATCTCCATTAATGCTTCAAGCTTCATGTATGGTCAAAACTGGCACGAATTCCTCCAAGTCCACGTTCAATCTTGCTCAGAAACACCTCTTGATCATGATTCCAACAAGAGAAATGGCCTGGATGTGAGAAAATCGAAAGTTCTTGTTGAGAGAAATTTTTGATCAATTTTCAAAATCTAGATCTGAAAGTGTTGTTAATGGCAAATGCAGTTGTGATTATCCTTATATATGCCTTGTTAATCATTCTGAAATCATGTTTAAGTCCAAACTAATTGAGATTAACAAGTTGTAAGGTGTGTGCACAAAATTGGATTTTCACCTCATGCATGAGATGCATGCGTGAACAGTGCTCAAAGTTGGCCCAAATCCACTTAAAAATAGCCCATGCACACTTTGGAATTGGTATTTTATGCATATGATCAACCAAATTGATTTTAATAATTTTTCTTCAAAAAACTTCATGAATGAGCACATTATCATGCAAGTGAAATTCATGCCATGTAATGGATGTTTTGGAAACTACATGTTATGAGGAACAAAATGCAAAAAGAACCACCAAAATTGGAGCCTTGGTTCAAAAGTTATGCCCATTTGAATTTTTAAGCACACTTTTCCATGATTGGATCATATCTCCTCAACCACACATCATAAATCCATGATCTTGGACTTTTTGGAAATGGGATAGAGAAAGATCTTCAACTTTCATGTTGGATAAAATTTCATTTGAAGCTTTTTTGATGATGTAAAATTGAATTGAAGTTGGTCCAAAACCTTTCCATTTTTGGAAATTTCAAATTATAGGTCACTTGCTATTTTGGGAAATTCTTGACTTGACTTCAAATTCTTAAATGTGAGTGTTTGAAATGTCAAATGAGACTTGTTTGAACATGAATGAAGTATCTCTAATCACTTCCCACCTCCAAATCCACAGTTGACTTTGTAGTTGACTTTTATGGGGCCCAGATGACTTGGTCATGCACTGTGGACTCTGAGCCTTCAACACTTGGCCAAGTTGCTTCAAAATGATCCTTGATTCACATGAGCTCTCTATAACAACCATAGGGCTTTCATCTCATGGAAAATGCTCTTGCTCTCTTGCACAGATGGATTCTTCTGATACCAGTCTTGACTGATGACATGCAGTGGTCTATGCAATATGAATGCAATGTTAATGACCTAAAAATGAAATGAATGTACAAATGGGAGGTGCAAATTTGAGGTGCTACTGCTGCCCCTATTCAATCAACTGGGAACCTGAACGGATGAGAGCAACGACTGTCAGACCTTCAAGGTAAACAGGGATTGAATACCAAAGAACCGGAAAATTGGAATCTGCGGGGGATAAAGCAAAGAAAAGCAAGGCCATTTACCGATGGCGGCTTTACTGGAAACTTGATATTTACCGATATCAACGTCAGCGAGGCCATTTACCGATGGCTGCTGGGAAACAACATCCAAAAGAAGCAGGACCATTTACCGATGGTGGCTTCAACTGGGAATCTGATATTAAAAGGAAGCAAGACCATTTACCGATGGTGGCTTCAAAACAACTCTTGATATTTACCGATATAAACGTCAGCAAGACCATTTACCGATGGCTGCTGGAAAACAGATGTCACATAAAGCGAGGCCATATATCGATGGCGGCTGAACTGGGCATTTGATATTTACCGATATCGAAGAAAGCAAGGCCATTTACCGATGGCGGACAAGCTGGGGATTCGATATTTACCGATATCGAAGAAAGCGAGGCCATTTACCGATGGCGGCTTGGGAATAGTCGACTTGATATACAACTGATATCAAAGAAAACGGCACCATTTACCGATGGCAAATTTCAACTGGGGAGGAAAAAGATATTTTCAACTGGAAACAGACAAAACGCTTACCGACGACTCTAGTGGGGATTTGATAGAGAAATACTTCACAACCACGCATTTACCGATGACTGAGAAAACTCGATGTTTACCGCCATCGAAAGATGATGTTTACCGACACCAAAAGAAAGGGACGACCAGACATTTAACGATGACTGGGAAGAGACCCGATGTTTACCAACATCGAAAAATGATGTTTACCGATACCAAAAGAAAGGGACGACCAGACATTTACCGACAACTGGGATGAGACTCGATGTTTACCGACATCGAAACAATGATGTTCAGAAATGAAACAAGACCATACATTTACCGACGACTGGGATGAGACTCGATGTTTACCGTCACCGAAACAATGGTGTTTACCGACACCAAAGAAAGAACAACCAGACATTTACCGATGACTGGGAAAAACTCGATGTTTACCGTCACCGAAACAATGGTGTTTACCGACACCGAAGAAAGAACAACCAGACATTTACCGATGACTGGGATGAGACTCGATGTTTACCGACACCGAAACAATGGTGTTTACCGACACCAAAGAAAGAACGCACACGGGTGATGACGTAACACTTACCGGTATCACAGGGATGATATCTACATATGTCAAGGCAAGGCTAAACACTTGCTGGGGATCTCATTGGGGAGAATTAACCTTGAATGCAGTCTGTCAAGAGTAACTGTAGCAAATGTGCCGCACAGATGTTGAACAAAGATCCGCCTCTGCCGGGGATATGGTCTGATTAGGTTTAACACATGAATGCATATGTTTGAATTTTTCTATGGCGTAATGCTCCATGTTGAATGGAAATGCTACGCAATTTGAGGATGCAATGATTACTACATGCAAGATGCAAATGAAGAAAACTCCTGCTGAGGAGCAAACGGATTGCTCTACTGAGCGCACAAATCTGAATAGATTCTCCAACTCTGTGGGGAGACGCACTGCCGGGGGTGCCTTGCTGATCTGATACTCTGGGGACGACAGAGAAACCAACTCAACTGGGGAGTCTCTGGCTGGGGAATAGCACTGCTGCTGGAGAAAGGGCAAATTCCACCAGGGACAACTTTCACCGAATCCAATCCACTTGGGGACTCCGCTAGGGAAACAACCAATGCTCACCTCTGCCGAGGATAGCAGCCAATCTACAGGTAGGATAAACTCTACTGGGGATAATTTCACCGAATCCAATCCACTTGGGGAACTTGCTGGGGATAACCATCAACACAAACCTCTGCTGGGGAGATCTGCTAGGGGAAAACATTCACAACCCTGATAGGGGAAAGGCATTCACAACCCTGCTGAGGATTACAGTACTTCATACCCGACTGCTGAGGAATAAACTACTCACTGATACCTCCGCTGGGGATACAACATCCTTCAGACTCGGTGAGGACTAACAGCCTTCAGACTAGCTGGGGAAACAAATGCCTTTGTACCTGCTGGTGAGGGACACACTACCCATAGACGCCTCTGCCGGGGAAGAACAATTATAATAGCTTTCAGACTTGCTTGGGGAAACAACCACTTCCAAGCCTGCCGAGGAATCCCTGATCCTGACTATACTGGGTAGACAATTCCTGAACTTGCTTCATCTGCTGGGGAAGATCCCCATCCTCTCACACTACTGGACAGTGCTGACAACATCCCTGAACAAACCGTGGCTTACCTGCTCTAGCCACCAATCAAAGATGATAACCTGCAAACAACAAGACACACATGCCCCAGGGGATTGCATGGACAAGATACACTCAAATGTACTCAACATTCAAAATGATTTTCAAATGTTTTATCTTTCTGCACGTTATTGTCTAGCCTTCATGTTTTTATATGCAATGTTTATCAAAAATTTGGACGTTTTTGCAAACAAAACAGTAAAAATAAAAACAAGGGAGCAATTTATCTGAATAACGACTTTTATTGATTGAAAATGGGCCTGAAAAGGCAAATACATCAGGAAGCAATTCCTAGGAAGAGGTAATTGCGCGCAAAAGGAAAAATCTATCCTATTGGCAATGTGAACACGGCATCCACTATTTCCCAATTCTGTTATGACTCACAGATCATCAATTTTCTCCTCAAATTCCTTGCTTTCTGAGAAGAATGACTGGACCGATCCTATCCTTCGAGATGGTAGACACTGAAGCGCGATGAAGTACAGATAACTCAGACTGTAGTCTTCGCTTTAATCCCTCTTTTGCCTGGATCGCCCTTTCGGGTTTTCAATCCACCGGGATACCCATTTTTGCCTAAGCCGCCCTTGCGGGTTTTCGACTTACCGGGTGTACAAATTCTTTTCACTTTTTATCCCTAACTTTTGCTCGAACCTTTTCTTCTTTTTTTCTTGGTTCGCCGGGATGCCCTTTTTTGCCTGGACTCTTTTATTCTTTTTGTCCAGCGGGTCAATTTATGCGAAGTATTTTTTGACTACATCTGAGTTAACAGGGGACGGAAAATCTTCACCATCCATAGTTGTAAGCATCAAGGCTCCGTCGGAGAAAACCTTTCTAACAACATATGGACCTTCGTAATTAGGAGTCCATTTGCCCCTGTTGTTTGTACCGGGAGGAAGGATCCTCTTCAAAACTAAATCACCAGTCTGATAGCTTCGAGGACGCACTTTCTGATCAAAGGCCTTCTTCATCCTTCTCTGATACAACTGCCCATGGCACACAGCTGCTAGCCGCCTTTCTTCGATAAGGCTCAACTCGTTAAACCTTGTTCGAATCCACTCAGCTTCGTCAAGCTTGACATCCAACAAGACCCTCAGAGAAGGAATCTCCACTTCAACAGGTAGGACCGCTTCCATACCATACACAAGGGAGTAAGGGGTTGCCCCGGTCGACGTACGTATTGAGGTACGATACCCATGCAAAGCGAAAGGCAGCATCTCATGCCAATCCTTGTACGTTGTAGCGGTGTATTCGTCACTATATGATTTATTGGTTAAACCATAAGCAATGTATACATGAACATAGAGTCGCCACCGCACTTTTATTTATCCTAAGGACTGGTTAAAAAGCGAACAAAAACCTAAGAAGTTTTACACGTAGAAAACTAATAAAAAGATCAGAGATCGGGGTAAGGGGTAAATTACGCAATGGGAAGGTGTTAGGCACCCATCACGTCCTAGGTACTCCTAGGGAGCCCTTTTCACACTTTGTTGTTTGAAAATTATTATTTGTCATGACATAAGTATTATGCAAACATGATTGGGATGATGAGGAAAGAATGTACATGTTAATTATTTTTGTGTTCGAACGGATGAACCCGTTGCCTACGTACCTTCCATCAAAGGTAAGGATCAAAACGCCGTAGTTCGGCTAAAAAATTTCCAAAACATTTGTGAGTTCATTTTAAAACAATAGCACTAAGGTTTTACGTTATCCACGGGAGAAAACTCAACCTTATGAAACAACACGTCCACCATGTGAGAAAAGCTTCCACTCGCTAGTGAGGGGTTAACCCTATAATAAGCGAGGAAGACTTACAATTCAATCAACTAAGGACAAATAGGTGAGGTTAACATCAACCAACTAGGATAAATCAAACCTATGGCTAATGTATGAAAACTTAATAAGCATGGACAAAGCCACAAAAATCATTGAATGGGTGAAGTTAATTGATTTGGGATTATTTACAAAGTGTGGTCAAAGTATGATTAAAGTCAATTCAAAATGAAGTATTTACAAAAATGAAGTTTGGAAAATCATGGACTTAAGGCCCAAGTTTCTAATTTGGAAAGAGGTAAGAATGTTTGCACAACATTTATTTCAAGTTTTAGAACATGTGTGAAAAGTTTAGGACACAATGGGATGAATGGAATGGTGGAGTGAATGTAAAACTTCTTAGGAGGGTCCACCTCTCGAAATCATATAGAAGATGATTCAAGTGGGTCCTTAGGAATAGGCTACAAATGAGCAATGAACATGGTAACAGATGAAAGTAAATAAAAGCGGATACTGGATGCCACTCAATGGTCTTATACCTGTCTCCTAAAACAAGTAAGGATATCAGAAGCCACTCTATGGACTTACACTAATCTCCATCAGAATACAACAAAAAACAAAACAGGGAAATCAACTGCCAATCCATCTGGACTTATGTTAACCTCCACAGTATGATCCTAGGAATACAAATGCCACATCACAGGGACTTACAATGAATCCTCACATACAACAACAATGCTCAAACAAAGAGCAAAGAAGATATGAGTGACCAATGAGGTCTTACACTCTATCTCTTCCATATCATGGGAACAAAAGCCAATCTACATGGACTTACAATTGTCCTCACATACACAAATAAATGCACTCGGCAACGGATATGAGTGACCAATGAGGTCTTACACTCTACCCCTTCCATGTCATGGGAACAGATGCCAACTCACAGGGACTTATAACTGGTTCCTCAATGGGTAAGCAAACAAATCACATAGGTATGAAATAATGGACATGCTACAAGGAGTAATGAATGATAGTAAAAGCACTAAGGCATGCAAGCAATCGTGTACAAATGAGTAATAAATCACAAAGAGTCACATAGCACACTCTATAGCCAAACAAGGAGGCTCAATCAAAGGGTTTGACTATGAAAGTCCACTGTAATAGGTAAGTGTCGCTCTTAACCTTGCCATTGAGGGGCTAAGGTGAAGCAGATGAAAGGATATGAGGGGTGTGCCTCATTGCTTCTATCTCAGGTCCGAGAGAGCATGTAAATATAAGAATGTGGGGGAGTTCAGAAAGATGGAACTCTTTCCCCAATTAGACTCGATAGATCTTGGGTTTGGATCTCAATGCTACAACCATGTAATGGGAGCAAGGAGAAGACTCACAGAATAGTGGGAGATAGGCTACTTATCTCTTTGATCCACCAATTGCCTTATTTGAAGGACTTTTCCTGCTTGGGACAAATATAAACACACACAAGCATTGCCTCTTAAGGAGGACTTCAGACAGTTGCCTGGCCAAGTAACAGGCCAGGTCTTCCAGACTACATGAAGATGAAGGAATTATACCTCAATGCAAATTGCTATAAAGCAAAGCAATGCAAGTTCTTAAGAACTAAGCAACTAAGGGTACCTGCAATAGTCAAACAGAATCAGCATCCCCACATAAACAAAAACAATAACATAAGAGTCACCCAATGTACAATCAAACAATAATGTGCAACATGTGCATAGCACAAAGATCAAGTGAACCAAGCCCTACAAAACAAACAATTAGTCAAATGATTTCAACTCAATTATGCATCAACCTCCTTAAGGCACTAGCTTTTTAACCTGAAAAGTCAAAGTCAAGCTCAAACATAAGTAACAAGACCACTAGGACAAGCCTAGGGTCCAAAGGATGGAAAAAGCCTAAAACAGCAAGTAAATCATGATCAAAACCAAGATATTTCAATTACAAAAGGATCCCAATTGGTCTCATATCCAAACTATGCACTAATTTCGTTTTATGCACAAATTAAGGCAAAGTAAGCAATGTTGAATCACATATGGACAACCAGAATGATTACATCCAAAAAAAATATCAAAACAGCATAGAAAATTCCACAAAAAATATATCCTAAACAGAGGACATTCAACAAGCTACATATTAATTTTTATGCCATTTGGACTAGTGGAGCTATGTCAATTAAATCAACATGTTAAGGCATGCAAAAACACAACCAAATTAGATCACAAATCACATGTCAACTTCAATAAATTGTAAAACAGTGATATCACATGGGAAATTAATGAAACCAAAGCCAAATGGAAGCTTAATATGTCAGGAAACACTCCACCAAATTTCACATTCATAGGATTAGGGATGAGCATTAAATGATACATGTGAAGTTTGTTACACAAGAAACAACCCAAAATTGCTAAACAGCAATCAAAAATCCAAATTAATTAGAAAATGGATCAATTAAATCCACAAAAATTCATGTTGAAAGTTAACACATACAATGTATCTCATGCAAAAAATCAGAGCCATAGGCCTAATGGAAGCATGGTAAATTAATTCATGAACTCAGCATATCATAATGTGACACATATTATTACATTCAAAAAGAAAAAATCATATCTAGCAATCCAGAGATCCAAAAATCACAAATGATATACCAAAATCTCCAGAAATGTATCAAGAATCACCATATGAAATTTCATTAATTTTGGACAATGCATGAGTATTTCACATCAAAAATGGTAGAACATGTCAAAATTGCATACATGTCAAACAACCCTAGGTCAAATGTATTTTTCACCAAGCACAACTTTGCAAAATCATACTCATTAAATTCTAGAGAGAAAATGGAATCCATAGAAAAAAATCCTCATATTTTTGTGACCTTCTAATAATTTTTTTTATGATTTTTTAAGATTTGTATGATTTTTTTTATAATTATTTGGAATATTGTTAATTAATTAAGTGTTCAATGGCAGATTTGTAAATAATTGAAACACGGCCAAAACGACGTAGCATCGTTTTAATGCGTTGGCGCTTCCTGATTCGTCCAGGCACGCGGGAAACAAACTTTCAAACGGAAACACGGGAACGCAAGATCTAGCGTGCGAATTTTCCAGACTTTGTGAAGAACACCAACAATGTTCATCATCTACAAATTCGGTTATGAGCAAACGTCCACCAAATCGAACAAGCCTTATACCGTTGGAAAGGTTTAACCGAGTAGAACACGAATATCACAGTGGAATCGTCCAGAACTTCATGTATGGAGCGAATCAAGCGAAAGAAAATATTGCATACAAACTTCAATCGATGATATCTCAGTCAATTCACAACGAAATTACAATCCACAAGTTTCAGATTACTCTAAAATGAATGCTCTATCAAATCCCTAACATAATTGAAACAATTGCGAGATTCGATTCCCAACCTTGGTGAAGTGCAGTTATGGATTCCGCGTGCGTTTTGCTTGGAAAGATGCGAACAGGTACGTGTTGAGGTATGGAGAAGATGAGGGAACCAAGATCCTAGCTCGAAGCAGCTCCACTTCTTGGAAATCTCCAACTGTTCTCTCTTGAAGCGAGCTTGGACAGTGTAAATCTCAATGAATTTGAGCTTCAATCGATATAAACAGATCTCAATCAACACCTGCAAATGAGAGATTCACCAAGAGATAGCACGAAACTCGAAGAATTGTTGGTGAAAAATTGAAAAAATGAATATGCTATGTGTAAAAAAGTGAGAGAAAATGGGAGAGTTTCTTGAGATTTTTCTGTTTGGATCTGGAAAAAATGATTAGTGTTGTGTGATTCTGTTAGAATTAAGCTTATATATGATGCTCTTAATCCAAACCATAATCAAGATTAGCAAAAAAGGTGATTAGCAAAATGAGCTTATGTGTACTTTGGCCTTTTTGCCCTTGGATGGTTAGAAGCAATGCAACAGTGATTTATCACTTTGAACAAGTCACAAATCTCATTTAGGAGCTATTGGAATTGGTCCCATGTCCATTGAATGTATATTTCTCAATTTCACTATGTCATGGCACTTTGTTCATTTTTCAAGTTCATTTCAAAAGCCAATTTTCAAACCATGAAGCCTTGGCATGTTATGAGTATTCCAACAAGTTTCAAATGCCATTTGTGAAGTGTTGCAAAAATCCCCATCCAAAAATTCCCATTATTTCTCAAGTTGGACAATTTTGCCCCTGGACTTTTAACTGTACACTTGAAATTTGACTTTTTGCATTGACCACTTTTGAGGAAATCCAATTATGCACCATGAAAGTACACGTCAAATGGAGTTTGTGCATATAAAGAACATCCAATTTGGACAATCCATGTGGAAGTTATGGCCTCCTGATTATGGGTCATTTTTGAAATTCATTGGACCATAACTTGACAACCATTCATGAGAATTTCAAGTTCTTGGACTTTTTGGAATGGTGAGAACAAGATCTTCAACTTTCATTTTGGACAAAATTCCATTTGAAGCTTTCTTGGACACGTAATATTTGGGAGAAAAACTTTCCATTTTGGGCAGGTGAGAATTACAGGTCATTTCCATTTTGGGAAACTTTTCGTCTGGCTTCAAATCCTTCAACCTTGATCTTTGAAATGTCAAATGAGACTTGTATAGACATGAATGAGGTCTTTCTAACCATCCCACACCTTCAAATCCCTGATTAAATGCACAGTTGACCACAGTTGACTTTTGTTGACTTTTCTTGACTGGGCCATGTTCTGATGAATTCCAAGCCTCTTTCAATTGAGATCTTGGTCCAAAATGATAATCACAAGTTATATGAACTCTTTATGAATGATCATGGTGTCCAAATTCTTCAAGAATGGCCACCATCTATTGCTCAAGGCCTGATTTGACTGTATTGACCTAGCTAGCTTCACCTGCAAGTAACATGGTTAGATGACAATATTTTTGTACTTTTGGTTAGTAAACATATGAAAAGCAATGATATACAAATGCAATACATGCTTGGTGATCAAGAATCACACTCACAAGGTATCCCACCCACTAGGAGGGCAGCTAGGGTATGCAATGATCCTTGAGGCCATGATATGATATGATATGGGCCATGAGGGATCTTAGGGCCAAAATTGGGGTCTTACAGATGCCCCTATTTAAGGTCATTCTATCCGGAGAAGTGAAGTTTAGAAATCTTCATCTCGACGCGGTAGAATGGGCTTAAATAATAGTAATGAGACAAATTTTGGTCCCTAAGAGACCTCATGATGCAGATGTATGCATGCAAAAGCAAATTCTGTGGGGAATATGGTTCACACAGAAGAAAAGACAATCCATCGGAGTAATACACTCACCAGGAACAGAGACTCTAACAAGACTCTATTAGGGGATAGTAAGGAAAAGAATGCGTGAGCAGGACACGACTTTGATTAGGGTAATGACAAAACTGACACAGCGTGACTAAGGCACGACTCCGAGTGGGGATAACAGACATCGGACTGGAGAACTTGCTGGGGAAGCAAAGGACTCACACCGGGGAATAAAGAATTCCAGAGGAAAATAAATCCATTGGAATGACATAAGCTGACTCAACTATCCAGAAAGGATACTTCGGATAAAAATCCGGACTCGGACCAGGAAAAGATTCACATAGAATCTCCCTGCCGGGAAAATGCATATATTGGGGGAAACGCCCATATAGCAAAAGGGTAAAATCACCAAAAGAAACTCCACAGGGGAATGTCTAACAAAGAGACTCTCCTGGGAAAGCAACAAGAAGTGAGGTGTTATCGGTATAAGGGTAACAAACTCAGGAGGAATGAATATCTAAGACCGGTATAAGGGTGAGAGATATCAATCAACCAACATCTGAGAACGACCAACAAAGGGTACAAAACTCAGGAAAATCTGACTCCACAGGGGACCAAGGTCATAATAGGGAGTAGAAAGGAAGGAACACCAGGGATACCGAGGTATATAATAGGTGACCGACCGAAAACGTGAATTGGTGTATATGCCAAGACACTCATCATCCGAAAGGAGGGCTTGAAAAAGCAAATCAACTTAACAGGATGGACATTCGAATCCACAACGGGAAAACGAATCTTACTCAACTGGGGACACAAACCCGAAGAGTGCATGAGATTTAATATCCATTACCGGCAGACCGTGGATAGAATACTCGCATGAGACATATTATCTATTACCGTCAGAACGTAGATAATAAACTCGCATGGTAAGGAACACTAGAGATACCGAGGTATATAATAGGTGATCTACCGAAACGTGAATTGGTATATATGCCAAAACACACATCCGAAACACAAACTGGTCAAAGGATGGATATTCGATTCTACAAAGAATACGAATCTTGCTCAGATGGGGAAAATCAACAAAGGATTCCAACTAAGGAGCGCATGAGACATATTATTCATTACCGGCAGACCGTGAATAATATACTCGGAAGGAAAAGACACCAGAGATACCAAAGTATATAATAGGTGACTAACCAAAAAGAGAGACAATCGATACCAAGCATCCGGGTAAACGAAAGACAACTCAAGGGGATAAATTGCAAGCATCCAGCAATTATCCGACAACAAAGAAATATTCGACTCCGCAAAGGGAAATAACGAATCTTACTCGACCAGGGAAACACAAAAGGCTTCAACTGAAGAGTGCATGAGATATATTATCCATTACCGTCGGAACGTGGATAGTATACTCGCATGGAAGATTATCCACAACCGGTATAAGGGTTAATAAAGGATAAATCGACCGAAAAAGAAAGGCATCGGGATACCAAACAGGCATATAATGATGACCAATCAAAGGGAGTAACAACATTACCAACAAAAAGGGTAAATGAAAGACTCACTGGGGATTAATTGCAAGCATCCGGCAATTATCCACACAAGCTGGGAATACATTGATAAACAATCAATGATCCGGGGAACAAATCACTAGCAAACGGTGAAAAGACCCACTGGCGACTTCAAAAAGGATAACATTGCAAGCATCCGGCAATGATCCAGAAGACTGCTGGGAATACAAGTGCTTACTCAAGAGCAACTACCCAAAAGCAGGGGGAATATCAACATCGAATATTGAATGAAGATAACCACAAAGGAAGATTAGGGTTTGCATCTACCGAATACGGGGCAGAAGACCAAAAATCTGGCTGAGAAAACAAGAGGTTTAACAATACCGACTACTGGGCAAGAAACCAAGGACTCAGCTGAGGATAAAATTGCTAGCAACCGGCAATTATCCACATGTATCATAAGATACAACTCCGCTGGAGAGCAAAATCACAGCGACAAAGGACTTACAACTACCGAATACGGGGTAGAAGGCCACAACACTCCACTGGGGATATAAATCACCACCGGGAACAGAACTCTGTTAGGGATAAAGCCACAACAACAGAAGATCCACCATCAACTAGACCGAACCACAAAGGTTACCACTGTTAGGGGAAAAGAGATAGGACTCACAACTACCGAATACGGGGTAGAAGCCATACTCTGGTGGGAATAACCACAAATTAGGGTTTACATCTACCGAATACGGGGTAGAAAACCAAAAACTCTGCGTGGGGATAGAATAAATCACGAATCCGCACGAGAAACCAAAAATGAGGTTTATAACAGACCACAAACTCTGCTGGAGAGCAGGGAATTAGGATTTACGACTACCGACTATCAGGTAGAAAACCGACAACTCTGACTGGGGACTAAAAGGTATATAACCACAAGCTCTGCCAAGAAAGCCAGGAAAATAGGACTTACAACTACCGGTATAAGGGTAGGGGCCAAAATCGACTCTTGCGGAGGAATGAAAGGTATATAACCACAAATTCCGCCAAGAGGAAAGGAACAATAGGACTTACGACTACCGGTATAAGGGTAGAGGCCCGAAACTCCGCTGGGGATAAAAATCACCACAGGGAAGCACAATGAACAGACGACAAATGTCAATTCAGGAAAGATCCGAAAAGACAGACTGAATCAAGACACGTCCTAATGAGGATATAACTCAAATAGGAACCTCCATCCCAATATATGTGTTGGGAGGAAACGGAAGAAACCGTCATCCACGAGGGTATATCTCAGTGGGGAACAGCAGAAGGACAGACAGACATTTTCTGCTTATGGGGCTGACTCTATATGGAGAGATTTAACACCCGACATCTGCTTAGGAAGATCTATAAAGATCTATATCACCATAGCAGGGAACAACAAACAAAGGATATATGGCAAAAATGCAACATGAATATCTGAATGTTTTATGAATATGCATGAATATGCGTGATTTATGTTTGATGAATGCTGACAAAACAGACATTACTAACACAACAGGTCCAGGAATCAAACGTCCGGTATTACACTTCCAGGGGAAAACCCACTGGAAAGCCAATTCCGCTGGAGATCCACATGCTATAAAGCAAAGATCTGCGGGTACTGCTGGGAAGCAGAAGCAAAAGAATCAGAGATATCTGGAGAATACCAAATCTCTGAGCAATGGATCAGCGATCACCCCCACTAGGGCACAGAAAGTCACAACGGGCAAAACAGCCACCAAGACGAATCTGTCGGGGAACAAGAGAAAATCTCAAAATCCTGCAGGGGATCCTAGCAAATACTGCTATGAAAATGGATCCAACATAACTCCATTGAGGAACAACCCACTGAGGGAGCAAAGGTCACCCGGATAGAGTCTGGCTGCGCAAACAACTCTACTGGGGATATTATCAATCACTGTAGGAGATACATCCACTGAGGGAGAAAATAGATCGCACAAGTAGATTCTGCAACATAGCCATACTACTGAGGATCAAAAGCATCAAGAGATCATCCCAACCAACTGGGGAACAGAGGATTTGCTGAGGAAATAGAGAATTCACCAAGCAAACTACTATAACAGCGCTCTGTCGAATATATCAACTCTGACGGAGATCTCTGAAAAATCACAAATATAATCCGTCACATCACAAATCTACTGACGGCTCCTCCGGAGATCTACTGAGGATTCCACATGGAGGGAGAAGATAACTGTTCTGTTGAAGAGAACAAACACTCTGATGGAGAGGAGCAACAATTCCGCGGATGACTTCGCCGGGGAAAAGGTAAAGTACCGGGCATCAAACCACCGACTTACCGAGTCTTCCAAAAAGAAAAGCGACTGTACTGAGGAAACAGACAAAGCTGGGAAATATGGATGAAATACCGGGATCAACCCACTCAACCACTGAATCTTCAAAAAGAAATCAACCATGCTGAGGAACAAGTCATTGTCGGAGACGAAACCGAGTCTTCAACAAACACTCTGCTCTGACTGCACTGGCAACTCACTTAGGGAGAATTACGGGATACGGGGATACCAACCCAATCAACCACGGAGTAGGAAAATAAATCCTGCTCTGCTGAGAATAACAAGCATTCTGATAGAGAGAAAGTAAACACTCCGTTTACGACTGCGTTGGGGATGAGTGACAACAACTCTGCTCGCGACTTCGATGGGGATATCAACAACAGCTCTACTGTGCCAAGGAGACAAATAAAGTCTGGGGATAGCGATCCACTGGAGAAAGTGGCGAGGCACCAAGGTGACAAACCATCAACTGCCGAATCTTCCACAAGGAAAGCATCCATGCCGGGGAAAACTGCTGCTGGAGAACACCGAGGCTTCAACAACCCTCTGGTTGGGGAACAACCCCACCAACAACTCGACTTGCAATTATGCTGGCAACCCACTTGGGGAGAAATATGGGATACGGGGATATCAACCCACTAACCACAAATTTTCTGAACACCTGAGCAATCAAGCCGGGGAGAGACTACTGCTGGAGAACAGACTGAGTCTTCAATACACCACTCTGCTTCGGGGAGTCAAAATCCACAGAAGCTCTGCTTAGGGAACAACCCCAACAACCAAATCTCTGCTTGGGGATCAACCCCAACAACCAAATCTGGAGAAGAAAGATACAAACCACGCCAGGAGTATGAACAAATGTCTTACCTGTTGGGAACCATGCCACCCTTGGGAGAGCACTGAGAAATTCTTCGAGTATCCTTTTATCATTGTGAATGTTCACTTTGTTTAAAACAATAATTTTGAAAAAATTTGTTTTTAAAACAATGATATTTTTATCAATTAAAACATGCAAAACATTTGTTGATTTGAAACAAACAAGAGTGCAAATAATGGGATAAAAGCTCAAATTTATTTGATGGAATGGTAGTCTGCAAATGGCAAGACTCCATAGATTTGTACAAATTTGAAATCAGTGATATATATTGGAAGAGGGCTACATTGAACATAATGATCCTTTCTCTACCAATTTGAATCTCGATGTATTCGAAGCTTCAGTTGACGATGAATCGAGAATCCTCTGACGAAAAGACGACTGGTGAAACAGAAAGTCTTGTCAGGATGCAGTTACTTGCCAAATCCCTAATTTTTGCCTAGATTGCCCCAGGGTGAGGTACTCAATCTAGCGGGATGCTAATATATATCTTTTCAAGTCTCTAATTTTTGCCTGGATTACCCTTGCGGATTCTCCACCGAGACGCTCATTTTTGCCTAAGCCGCCCTTTCGGGTTTTCAACTTAGCGAACTATTCTGTTTTTTTTCATTTGCATATACTTTTTTTTTAGGCAAAGTATCTCTTGACTGCATCTGAATTCACAGGACGAGTGAAATCCTCCCCATCCATTGTTGTAAGCATCAAAGCTCCGCCTGAAAAGGCTCTCTTAACAACATATGGACCCTCGTAGTTTGGAGTCCACTTGCCCCTGGAATCGGGCGCGAAAGACAAGACTTTCTTGAGCACGAGGTCACCTTCTCGGAACACACGAGGCTTGACCTTCTTATCGAATGCTTTCTTCATTCTCTGCTGATATAACTGACCATGACACATGGCAGTTAATCGCTTCTCTTCAATCAAATTCAACTGGTCATAACGACTCTGAATCCATTCAGCATCAGTCAACTAGGGACTTGAGGGTATCAGGCTTCTTTTATTCTTTTTTTTTTATTTGAAAATTTTTTCCTGATTTTTGCTTTTACTTTGATTTTTTTCACCCTCTTCTCTCTTTTTTTTTTTACATTACATTTGTAATGCCCCAGTTTGACTGTTTTGCTGATTCTCATAATACAGCTGAATGAGCTTCTTTTCGTGCTCAAGAAGGTGGGTGATCTCATCAGGAATCCCCTTCAACATCATCTTCCTCTGCTTCGAATACAAGGAATTCAAATTTGGGAGATGGCGTTGGATCATTATGTTCAATGGGTTTAGAAATCCCTGCATAATGATTTTGGTTAATGAAAAGCTTTTGAATTTTAAACAAGCAAATCATTTATGCAGATGAAAAAGCTGTTTTTGTTTTTTCATGGTTTTTTGTGATCACTGATTTCATGAAAAAGCAAAAAGTGAAAACAAATGGAAAAACAAATGTTTAACAATGCATTAATTGAATGAAACATCATTGTATTAAATGCTGCCAACCATGTCATCACTTCTCCTTTTGGCATGGGAGAAGGGTTTTGAACAAAGTGAACATATTACTCTGATTTATGGATGACTGTTGGAACATCCACAGCGACCCAATTGTGGCAGACACCACCAGGAATAACAAAATTGCTCATATCCTCTGCATCTTCTTCAATGATAGCAGCAGCTTCCTCTTCAGGCTGATCGTCATGGATGAATCCCCCACTCGTGAACAAACCTTGCTCATTATATGCCCCAGAACAGTAGCCAATGCCATCCCGGGATCTATTGTCTTCAAGCTCAATCACCTTCCCCAAACCAGTAACAGGAATAAATCCATCAAAAGTACTTAGTCTGGCAAATCCCTCCTCTGAGTTCACAACTCTCTCGCTCAGGATGATCCATAAATTTGGCAAAGTTGGCTCTGGTATAGTACCGGCGAAGTGCGTCTTCAAAATAAATGAAGATCGCAGGGTCAGACCACAGGACGGGAGACCGGAACAAAACACCCGCTTATGCAAATGATGCATGAAGTGTTTATGCATATGCTTGTTTTTTATTTCAAAGGAACTCGAGGGTTTTATTTGCAAACTTTGAAATATTTAAGCATTTTGATCATATATGAGAATATCTCATCAGATACATCAGGTGAAAAAATTTTCCCGGTTTTTTCATGTTTGAGAATTTTTGCAAATAAACTCCTTTGAGTTCCTTGAAAATTTTCTTTTTATCTGATGATATGGATGCAGATGAATGCATGAATGCATGAATGCAACAATCACACTCAAGGATCAAGCAAAGCACACCAGACAAAGGTCATGGGAAAGCTCATTGTATCCCTAATATCAATCATCCATTTTGGTGGATTTAGGCTTTCACCTTATCGACACCCAAGTTCCATTGATATTAACGGTACATGAACCGGCTCTGACATCCCTAATATCAACCATCCTTCTTGGTGGATTTAGGTTTTACACCTGATCAACACCCAGGTTCCATTGATATTAACGGTGTCTGAACGACTCAACCACGAATCACGGGTTTGCTGAGAGTCACGAGCATGGGGTCTTGGTTAAGAACCACCCAAAGGGAGTGTACTAGGGTTTAAACCTGCCAGACATGTTCTATCAGAGGTTCCCATAGTCATCGTTCCATCCTTCGGATATTATCGGAGGAACGAATACTCGTATTCCAAAAATATTCTCAAGAGAAACTCTTATGAGTGTAGTATCGCGTGACAATCGCATCAGAACTTACATCTGAACGACCTCCGCACTACGTCCTAAAAATAGGCCAAGATGGGTTTGGTAAACTAAGGTCCTTGGCTTCTAAGGCACATGATTGAAAGAATAATGCCTAACCACAAATAACTTGTGTGACATTATTAATCCAACATGACCTCCACCAAGTGAATGGACTCGCAAGTCAACTGGCTAAGGACTACTCCACACCAGTCAACAAGACTATGCCATTCTCCTATCCTAGAGTGCACTCGAGTTCGGGTATAGAACTCATCTCACAGATCACCAAAGCAAACAACAATTGTATATCAAGCAATTCAAACATTACAATCAATACAGTTATCCCAAATTGTACAAAAATATGTCAAATAACAAATAATAATATATCACACAACAAGGGTGAAAAGTAGGCAATACCACCAGGGAAGGACTCTCCCCAGCAGAGTCGCCACTTTTCTGTAGCGGTGTATTCGTCACTATATGATTTATTGGTTAAACCATAAGCAATGTATACAATGAACATAGAGTCGCCACCGCACTTTTATTTATCCTAAGGACTGGTTAAAAAGCGAACAAAAACCTAAGAAGTTTTACACGTAGAAAACTAATAAAAAGATCAGAGATCGGGGTAAGGGGTAAATTACGCAATGGGAAGGTGTTAGGCACCCATCACGTCCTAGGTACTCCTAGGGAGCCCTTTTCACACTTTGTTGTTTGAAAATTATTATTTGTCATGACATAAGTATTATGCAAACATGATTGGGATGATGAGGAAAGAATGTACATGTTAATTATTTTTGTGTTCGAACGGATGAACCCGTTGCCTACGTACCTTCCATCAAAGGTAAGGATCAAAACGCCGTAGTTCGGCTAAAAAATTTCCAAAACATTTGTGAGTTCATTTTAAAACAATAGCACTAAGGTTTTACGTTATCCACGGGAGAAAACTCAACCTTATGAAACAACACGTCCACCATGTGAGAAAAGCTTCCACTCGCTAGTGAGGGGTTAACCCTATAATAAGCGAGGAAGACTTACAATTCAATCAACTAAGGACAAATAGGTGAGGTTAACATCAACCAACTAGGATAAATCAAACCTATGGCTAATGTATGAAAACTTAATAAGCATGGACAAAGCCACAAAAATCATTGAATGGGTGAAGTTAATTGATTTGGGATTATTTACAAAGTGTGGTCAAAGTATGATTAAAGTCAATTCAAAATGAAGTATTTACAAAAATGAAGTTTGGAAAATCATGGACTTAAGGCCCAAGTTTCTAATTTGGAAAGAGGTGAGAATGTTTGCACAACATTTATTTCAAGTTTTAGAACATGTGTGAAAAGTTTAGGACACAATGGGATGAATGGAATGGTGGAGTGAATGTAAAACTTCTTAGGAGGGTCCACCTCTCGAAATCATATAGAAGATGATTCAAGTGGGTCCTTAGGAATAGGCTACAAATGAGCAATGAACATGGTAACAGATGAAAGTAAATAAAAGCGGATACTGGATGCCACTCAATGGTCTTATACCTGTCTCCTAAAACAAGTAAGGATATCAGAAGCCACTCTATGGACTTACACTAATCTCCATCAGAATACAACAAAAAACAAAACAGGGAAATCAACTGCCAATCCATCTGGACTTATGTTAACCTCCACAGTATGATCCTAGGAATACAAATGCCACATCACAGGGACTTACAATGAATCCTCACATACAACAACAATGCTCAAACAAAGAACAAAGAAGATATGAGTGACCAATGAGGTCTTACACTCTATCTCTTCCATATCATGGGAACAAAAGCCAATCTACATGGACTTACAATTGTCCTCACATACACAAATAAATGCACTCGGCAACGGATATGAGTGACCAATGAGGTCTTACACTCTACCCCTTCCATGTCATGGGAACAGATGCCAACTCACAGGGACTTATAACTGGTTCCTCAATGGGTAAGCAAACAAATCACATAGGTATGAAATAATGGACATGCTACAAGGAGCAATGAATGATAGTAAAAGCACTAAGGCATGCAAGCAATCGTGTACAAATGAGTAATAAATCACAAAGAGTCACATAGCACACTCTATAGCCAAACAAGGAGGCTCAATCAAAGGGTTTGACTATGAAAGTCCACTATAATAGGTAAGTGTCGCTCTTAACCTTGCCATTGAGGGGCTAAGGTGAAGCAGATGAAAGGATATGAGGGGTGTGCCTCATTGCTTCTATCTCAGGTCCGAGAGAGCATGTAAATATAAGAATGTGGGGGAGTTCAGAAAGATGGAACTCTTTCCCCAATTAGACTCGATAGATCTTGGGTTTGGATCTCAATGCTACAACCATGTAATGGGAGCAAGGAGAAGACTCACAGAATAGTGGGAGATAGGCTACTTATCGCTTTGATCCACCAATTGCCTTATTTGAAGGACTTTTCCTACTTGGGACAAATATAAACACACACAAGCATTGCCTCTTAAGGAGGACTTCAGACAGTTGCCTGGCCAAGTAACAGGCCAGGTCTTCCAGACTACATGAAGAAGAAGGAATTATACCTCAATGCAAATTGCTATAAAGCAAAGCAATGCAAGTTCTTAAGAACTAAGCAACTAAGGGTACCTGCAATAGTCAAACAGAATCAGCATCCCCACATAAACAAAAACAATAACATAAGAGTCACCCAATGTACAATCAAACAATAATGTGCAACATGTGCATAGCACAAAGATCAAGTGAACCAAGCCCTACAAAACAAACAATTAGTCAAATGATTTCAACTCAATTATGCATCAACCTCCTTAAGGCACTAGCTTTTTAACCTGAAAAGTCAAAGTCAAGCTCAAACATAAGTAACAAGACCACTAGGACAAGCCTAGGGTCCAAAGGATGGAAAAATCCTAAAACAGCAAGTAAATCATGATCAAAACCAAGATATTTCAATTACAAAAGGATCCCAATTGGTCTCATATCCAAACTATGCACTAATTTCGTTTTATGCACAAATTAAGGCAAAGTAAGCAATGTTGAATCATATATGGACAACCAGAATGATTACATCCAAAAAAAATATCAAAATAGCATAGAAAATTCCACAAAAATTATATCCTAAACAGAGGACATTCAACAAGCTACATATTAATTCTTATGCCATTTGGACTAGTGGAGCTATGTCAATTAAATCAACATGTTAAGGCATGCAAAAACACAACCAAATTAGATCACAAATCACATGTCAACTTCAATAAATTGTAAAACAGTGATATCACATGGGAAATTAATGAAACCAAAGCCAAATGGAAGCTTAATATGTCAGGAAACACTCCACCAAATTTCACATTCATAGGATTAGGGATGAGCATTAAATGATACATGTGAAGTTTGTTACACAAGAAACAACCCAAAATTGCTAAACAGCAATCAAAAATCCAAATTAATTAGAAAATGGATCAATTAAATCCACAAAAATTCATGTTGAAAGTTAACACATACAATGTATCTCATGCAAAAAATCAGAGCCATAGGCCTAATGGAAGCATGGTAAATTAATTCATGAACTCAGCATATCATAATGTGACACATATTATTACATTCAAAAAGAAAAAATCATATCTAGCAATCCAGAGATCCAAAAATCACAAATGATATACCAAAATCTCCAGAAATGTATCAAGAATCACCATATGAAATTTCATTAGTTTTGGACAATGCATGAGTATTTCACATCAAAAATGGTAGAACATGTCAAAATTGCATACATGTCAAACAACCCTAGGTCAAATGTATTTTTCACCAAGCACAACTTTGCAAAATCATACTCATTAAATTCTAGAGAGAAAATGGAATCCATAGAAAAAAATCCTCATATTTTTGTGACCTTCTAATAATTTTTTTTATGATTTTTTAAGATTTGTATGATTTTTTTTATAATTATTTGGAATATTGTTAATTAATTAAGTGTTCAATGGCAGATTTGTAAATAATTGAAACACGGCCAAAACGACGTAGCATCGTTTTAATGCGTTGGCGCTTCCTGATTCGTCCAGGCGCGCGGGAAACAAACTTTCAAACGGAAACACGGGAACGCAAGATCTAGCGTGCGAATTTTCCAGACTTTGTGAAGAACACCAACAATGTTCATCATCTACAAATTCGGTTATGAGCAAACGTACACCAAATCGAACAAGCCTTATACCGTTGGAAAGGTTTAACCGAGTAGAACACGAATATCACAGCGGAATCGTCCAGAACTTCATGTATGGAGCGAATCGAGCGAAAGAAAATATTGCATACAAACTTCAATCGATGATATCTCAGTCAATTCACAACGAAATTACAATCCACAAGTTTCAGATTACTCTAAAATGAATGCTCTATCAAATCCCTAACATAATTGAAACAATTGCGAGATTCGATTCCCAACCTTGGTGAAGTGCAGTTATGGGTTCCGCGTGCTTTTTGCTTGGAAAGATGCGAACAGGTACGTGTTGAGGTATGGAGAAGATGAGGGAACCAAGATCCTAGCTCGAAGCAGCTCCACTTCTTGGAAATCTCCAACTGTTCTCTCTTGAAGCGAGCTTGGACAGTGTAAATTTCAATGGATTTGAGCTTCAATCGATGTAAACAGATCTCAATCAACACCTGCAAATGAGAGATTCACCAAGAGATAGCACGAAACTCGAAGAATTGTTGGTGAAAAATTGAAAAAATGAATATGCTATGTGTAAAAAAGTGAGAGAAAATGGGAGAGTTTCTTGAGATTTTTCTGTTTGGATCTGGAAAAAATGATTAGTGTTGTGTTATTCTGTTAGAATTAAGCTTATATATGATGCTCTTAATCCAAACCATAATCAAGATTAGCAAAAAAGGTGATTAGCAAAATGAGCTTATGTGTACTTTGGCCTTTTTGCCCTTGGATGGTTAGAAGCAATGCAACAGTGATTTATCACTTTGAACAAGTCACAAATCTCATTTAGGAGCTATTGGAATTGGTCCCATGTCCATTGAATGTATATTTCTCAATTTCACTATGTCATGGCACTTTGTTCATTTTTCAAGTTCATTTCAAAAGCCAATTTTCAAACCATGAAGCCTTGGCATGTTATGAGTATTCCAACAAGTTTCAAATGCCATTTGTGAAGTGTTGCAAAAATCCCCATCCAAAAATTCCCATTATTTCTCAAGTTGGACAATTTTGCCCCTGGACTTTTAACTGTACACTTGAAATTTGACTTTTTGCATTGACCACTTTTGAGGAAATCCAATTATGCACCATGAAAGTACACGTCAAATGGAGTTTGTGCATATAAAGAACATCCAATTTGGACAATCCATGTGGAAGTTATGGCCTCCTGATTATGGGTCATTTTTGAAATTCATTGGACCATAACTTGACAACCATTCATGAGAATTTCAAGTTCTTGGACTTTTTGGAATGGTGAGAACAAGATCTTCAACTTTCATGTTGGATAAAATTCCATTTGAAGCTTTCTTGGACACGTAATATTTGGGAGAAAAACTTTCCATTTTGGGCAGGTGAGAATTACAGGTCATTTCCATTTTGGGAAACTTTTCGTCTGGCTTCAAATCCTTCAACCTTGATCTTTGAAATGTCAAATGAGACTTGTATAGACATGAATGAGGTCTTTCTAACCATCCCACACCTTCAAATCCCTGATTAAATGCACAGTTGACCACAGTTGACTTTTGTTGACTTTTCTTGACTGGGCCATGTTCTGATGAATTCCAAGCCTCTTTCAATTGAGATCTTGGTCCAAAATGATAATCACAAGTTATATGAACTCTTTATGAATGATCATGGTGTCCAAATTCTTCAAGAATGGCCACCATCTATTGCTCAAGGCCTGATTTGACTGTATTAACCTAGCTAGCTTCATCTGCAAGTAACATGGTTAGATGACAATATTTTTGTACTTTTGGTTAGTAAACATATGAAAAGCAATGATATACAAATGCAATACATGCTTGGTGATCAAGAATCACACTCACAAGGTATCCCACCCACTAGGAGGGCAGCTAGGGTATGCAATGATCCTTGAGGCCATGATATGATATGATATGATATGGGCCATGAGGGATCTTAGGGCCAAAATTGGGGTCTTACATACGTCACGACCATCTTCTGCACAATCTTCTTGATATTCTTGTTTGCCGCCTTTACAGCACCATTCATCTTTGGTCTGTAAGGAGAAGAATTTTGATGTTCAATCTTGAAATCTTTACAAAGCTCCTTCATCATCTTGTTACTGAGATTCGAACCATTATTAGTAATGATTCTCTCAGGAACCCCATAACGACAGATGATTTCCTTCTTAATGAATCGGGCAACCACTTGTTTGGTAACATTAGCATAGGAAGTTGCTTCTACCCACTTAATGAAGTAATCAATCGCAACCAAGATGAAGCGATGTCCATTGGAAGCAGTTGGCTCAATCTTCCCAATCATATCGATGCCCCACATCGCGAATGGCCAAGGCGAATTCATAACATTCAGAGGGCTTGGTGGTACATGCACTTTATCAGCATAGATCTGACATTTATGGCACTTCCGAGCGTATTTGAAACAATCGGATTCCATAGTCATCCAGTAATAACCGGCTCTCAACAATTTCTTGGACATTGCATGACCACCAACATGGGTACCAAAAGATCCTTCATGCACTTCTTGCATCAACATGTATGCTTCGTGTCTGTCCACGCATCTGAGCAGAACCATGTCAAAGTTCCTCTTGTACAACACGTCATCCTGATTCAGATAAAAGCTTCCAGCTAGCCTTCTCAGGGTTTTCTTGTCATTCTTTGACGCTCCTTCAGGATACTCCTGACTCTTGAGGAAGTTCTTAATGTCATAGTACCACGGCTTCTCATCAACAACAGACTCGGCTGCAAACACATACGCAGGCCTCTCGAGTTGATTCACCGCAACATGTGGCACATGATTCCACCAATGGACCTTGATCATAGAAGACAAAGTAGCCAAGGCATTAGCCATCTGATTCTCATCTTGGGGAACATGATACAGCTTCACCTTCTTGAAGAAAGTCAGAATCCTTCTGGTGTAATCTCTGTAAGGAATCTGTAGGTGTTTAATTGGCTGCATTATATGGTAAAACACTAATGTCTTGACTGATGTCATGACATGTATGTGTGACTACATTGTAGTTACTGCAGGACTAGCTAACACAGGATTATTGAATGCTGTGACATTCATACCTGTCAACAGATACTAAGGAACAGAAGTTCTGTTAGAACTTAGTATTCATTTGCAGTCTGGTTATCAAGGAAGAACCAGACCTGGCATAAGGCCTACTGACTGAATGTCAAACTGGATGTTGTGACATTCATCATTGACAGCAGCTACTGAAGATTAGGCAGAGTGGTGTTCTGCTATACTTCAGCATATTACTTAGTTTGTTCTTCAAGAGAATAACAGAACTAACTTAAGGCCAATTGTGTAAATGTTAAGTTGGACACTTTGACATTTATTAATGTAAGTTGTTACTGTAGTATGGTCATTTTGATCATGTACAGGTCAGCAAATTTGTACAGTCTGTTTTCTGGAAAAACAGACTCAGCATATGGACCTTGATGTCAAGCTGAATGTCGTGACATTCATTCCTGACAGCATATGCTAATTTGTAGGTTGTTCAGTTTTTTGTTTCAGCTTTTTCTCAGGCTATTCTTTAGGGATTCAACAGCTGAGAGAAAATCCAGGAAATCAACAACCAAGCTACATTCAATGAACCTAACAAATAGCCTATTTGTTAGCAACCTAAATGTTGAATTTGAGGGAACTTGTGTGACCTAAAATTCAGGAAAATACAGGTGCAAAAGCCCAGGTGCTGCAATATAAAAAGGAAGGCATTCCTTCATTCAGCCTCGGGGATTTTGAAGCGTGAAGAGTCAGTGTGTCCATCATACTTCACTGCTGTATTTTGTGAGTCTTGTATTAGACGTATCTTGTAAGCCAAGCCATTATCAAGTAGATGATTGCTTTGGCATAGGGTGTTCATTGAGTTGTAAGTGTTGTGTCACTCAAAGCTTTTAAGCGTGAGTGCTGTGTATCTTGATTTAAGCTGTGAAGCATAATCAAGAGTTGTTTTTGAAGTGTGACTTCAAAGTGTCTTTAATATCACTGAGGTGATTGAGGGGGAGTGAGTAGGAACTCTGATCTTAGGTTAAGATTGAAATTGCATTGGGTAGGGATTAAGTGATAAGTTGTAAACGGGTGAGTTTAGCTTTGAATTGATACTACTAATAGTGGATTTCCTCCCTGGCTTGGTAGCCCCCAGATGTAGGTCATGTTGGACTGAACTGGGTGAACAATTACTTGTGTTATTTACTGCACTTACTGTTAAGTTCTGCATAATCCCTGTCTGTGCAGAATTGGATGTCATAACAACCAGTGTGACATCCAAAGTCTGATAACTAGAATTTCAATTGGCATCAGAGCAGGCACCCTGCCTGTGAAGTTCTGGGTGAGATCTAGGGAAGTTACTTTCTAGTACCATGGACAAGGATTTAGGACACTCAAACAGACCACCCATGTTGGATGGATCTAATTATGATGACTGGAAGCCTCGTATGATAGCCTTCTTAAGGTCTCTAGACAGCAAAGTATGGAGAGCTGTCAACAAGGGATGGGAACATCCAACGAGGACAGATGAAGATGGAGTCAGTGTGCAGATTCCTGAAGAAGATTGGGACAAGGAACAAGAGGCATTAGCTCTTGGTAATTCCAAAGCCTTGAATGCACTGTTCAATGGAATCACTAAGAACATCTTCAGGCTGGTGCACCATTGTGAACTAGCTAAGGAAGTTTGGGATACCCTCAAGGTAACTCATGAAGGTACTTCCAAGGTGAAGATGTCCAAACTTCAGATGTTGACTACCAAGTTTGAAAATCTGAGGATGAAAGAGGATGAGACTATTCATGACTTTCACATGAATATTCTTGAAAATGCAAACACCTCTGGTGGACTAGGTGAGAAAATGACTGAAGAGAAACTTGTAAGAAAGATTCTCAGGTCCTTGCCTAAGAGGTTTGCTATGAAGGTCACTGCCATAGAGGAGGCTCAGGACATCAGCAATATGAAGGTAGATGAGCTCATTGGTTCTCTCCAAACCTTTGAAATGGGCTTAGGTGAGTATGCTGAGAAGAAGAAAAGCATAGCCTTTATATCTAATGCTGAAGAGGAGTCAGAAGAAGGATATACTGGAGGTGATGAAAGTATATCAGAAGCCTTAGCCATGCTTGGGAGACAGTTCAACAAGCTCATAAAGAAATTTGACCAATGGGGTAGATCTAATGTCAAGAACGTCCAGTCTGACATAAAGAAAAGATCAACTCATGAAGAAAAGGCCAACCAAGGCAAGGGAATCCAGTGCCATGGATGTGAAGCATATGGTCATAGTAAGGCTGACTGCCCTACCCTTTTCATGAGGCAAAGGAAAGGGCTATCTGTCACCAGGTCAGAAGAAGACACTGAGAGTGAATCTGAAGGAGAATCGGCCAAACAAGTCACTGCTCTAACCAGTGTTTGTGCCTAAGAGGATAACTCAAGTGGAGATGAACTCACCTTGGATGAGCTTGCTGTCTCATATAAAGAATTATGTGTTAAAAGTGCAGAAGTTTGCATCCAAGGAGAAAAGCATAAGAAACTCATCAAAGAACTAGAAGCTGAGAAACTAGAGCAGCTGAAAGTCATAGAGGGTCTGAAGGGTGAGATTTCGTTGCTGATCTCTAAGCTAGACCAAATGACCAAATCCATCAAAATGTTGAATAAGGGATCTGACACCTTGGAAGAAATCCTGAAGACAGGACAGAAGTCTGGAACCACATCTGGTTTAGGCTTTGGGAAAAGATCCTCAGCTGAATGCAAACGCCCAAAGGCTAAAGTTCAGAAATCCAAAGGGAAGTCTCATTCAAAGTCACAACATCGAGGAACCAGAATGAACAACCATCAGAAGAAGAAATTCAAGAGATGGAAATGTCATTACTGTGGTAGATTCGGTCACATAAAACCATTCTGCTACAGGCTGCATGGTTACCCAAACCAGACCCCTCAAGGTAGGCCTAAGAAAAAGGTGTCTACGCATAATGCCCCCATTAAGAAACCAACATGGGCGGCTAAGCAGACACCTCAGGTCAATCCTAAGCATCAACAGTGTGTTGCTAACCTTGCTCACACTTCTTCAAGGGGACATATCAAACAAGATTGGTACCTTGATAGTGGCTGCTCAAGGCATATGACTGGGATGAACTACCTAGTGGTGAATCTACATCCCTCTAACACCAAGTCTGTGACATTAGGTGATGGAACTAAAAGAGAAGTCATGGGTGTTGGGAATCTGGACTGTCCAGAAACTCCAAAATTGAGTGATGTATTGTTAGTAAAAGGACTAACTGTGAACCTCATAAGCATAAGCCAGCTGTGTGACCAAGGATACAAGGTAGAATTTACCAAGGGAGGATGTGTGGTGTTGAATGGGTGCAATCAAGAAGTGATGAGAGGAGATAGATCCAAAGATAATTGCTATCTATGGAAATCTAAAGACTCTATCAACCTTCCCAAGTGTCTTTTGGCCAAGGGAGATCAGGAAGGGAAGGTGGGACATGGAAGACTTGATGCCCCTCAGGTAAGAGGAGTGAAGAAGAGCATTTCCAAGGGAGCTATGAGAAGAGTCTCATATCTGTCTTTAGATAAAAGGACAGACTATGGAAAGTGTCTGCTCAAAAGTAATGAGCCCTTGGTTCCCATTGACCATCATACAACTGATATGACAGCAAGGGATAGACAGAGGGGTGTGTTATTGACGTCTGCAGAAACTCAGTACCTAGCTTGTGGAGGCAGGTGGTCATCTCTAGTTTGGAGGAACCTGATGCAGACAGAGTACAATGTCACCCAGAATGTCATGACATTGTACATTACTAAGAGTGAAAATAGTAAGGACAAAAAGGGAATGCGTGCGTCTGAAAAGTTATAGCAACTAATGAAGTTAGTTAGCTACTGTTTAATAAGTCAAATTATTAAACAAATGGTGAGCGCTGAGTGGTCAAAATCTAATAGACCTTACTCTTGCATAAAGCATTTCACATTCAGTCGTTTCATTCTCCACTCGTGCAAACCCTCGTCCAAAGAAACGATTCATCTTCCCTCTCTGATTTTCAGCATGGCTCGTCAATCCGACACCTCCTCGTACACCACCATGTCTGATTCTCACAGCACCGAGTCTTACCACCCTACCCGGGAGGATCCAGTTGTTGACGCAGCAACTTCGTCCCATGCAAGAAGACCTAAGGAAACGGTCACCGGGTTTTCATCAGAAATCGCTCTTGATGAACACACAAGGGAAGGGTCAAGGTATGTACACAACTCCATTGCAACTATCGTCACTCAGATACTATCTGGCAATCGAGATGTTCCTGGGGTTTCTGTTCCCTTGAACACAATCATTCCTGACATTGCTGCATGTCAAGATAAAGCTGTAGTGTTGAGGAAAAATGTCACTGACAATGTTGAGCAACCAGATGCTCATGAGGGATCAAAGGTTGAAAAACCCTCAGGCAAAGTGAGAGGTGAGAAGGCCAATGTTACTCAAGGTGTTGAGGACAATCCTAGGGCTGAAACGATTAACGTGGATGAGCTCTCAGACAATGAACTTCTGGCTACAGCTGTCCCTAGGATAGCCAAGAGAGTTAGGACCAGAAGGGAGAAAAAGGTTGTGGAGCTGAAGTCCCCCTCCAAGGAAGTTGGTGAAACAAATCATCACAAGCAACCAGAGTCAGAGAGTGCACACAAGAGGAAAAGCTATGGACCTACAAAAGCTTGGAGCAAAGAGGTGCCTAAGAAGTTGAAGACCAAGGCTGTGGTGGTTGAGTCTGAATCTGATGCCCCATGTGATGTCACAACATCCATGTCCAGGAAGAAGCCTTCTTCCAGTAGGTTGGCAACCAGTGTCCCAGAAGTTCCCATTGACAATGTGTCCTTCCACTTTGCCTCCAGTGTTAACAGGTGGAAGTATGTATACCACAAGAGGCTGGCATTGGAAAGAGAACTGGCACAGAATGCACTGGACTGTAAAGAGATTGTGGATCTCACCAAGGAGGCAGGTTTGATAAGAACTGTGTCTCAACTTCCTAAGTGCTATGAGACCTTAGTGAAGGAGTTTATTGTAAATCTGTCAGAGGAGTGTGCTGATGGGAGATCCAAGGAATTTCGAAAGGTCTATGTGCGTGGGAAATGTGTGACCTTTTACCCCTCTGTGATAAATCAGTATCTGGGAAGAGCGGATGAAGAGCAACCTGAGCTTGAAGTGACTGACAATACAGTCTGTCAAGTCATCACAGCAAAGCAAGTCCGAAAATGGCCTCTCAAAGGGAAGCTAGTAGCCAGCCAACTAAGTGTTAAGTATGCTACACAAAGTTGGAGCAGCCAACTGGGTACCCACTAACCACAAGTCAACTGTGTCTGTGGCATTAGGGAAGTTCATCTATGCAGTAGGAACCAAGGCAAAGGTGAACTATGGTGCTCACATATTTGATCAGACAATGAAGCATGCTGGGAGCTTTAGTGTGAAGGGACCCATTGCCTTTCCATCTCTCATATGTGGAATTCTGCTGAATCAATTTCCACACATCCTGACAGATAATGACTTCGTGAAAAGAAGAGAGAGTCCATTGGCTTTCAGCTACAAACTGTTCCTGGGCAAGCATGTCCCTGACATTGTCTTGACATCGGGAGAGACTTCCAAAGCTGGCAACCAACCAGACAAAGCTGATGTTATTACAGTTCTCAAAGAGACCTGCAAAGAGCTGGGAGCTAGAAAGAATGCACTGGAACAGCTCATCTTGCAGCTGGAGTCTACTGCTGAGGACACGGATGGAGCTGAAGGGCAAATGGCTGAGGAGGAGGAAGAGGCCAGCTCTGAAGAGGAGGCTGATGAGGAGGCTGATGATGAGGCTGAGGATTAATCACTTCTTTTGTGTTTTTCTGTCATGTGTGTAATTCTAATTACTATTTGTGGATCTGTAAATTAAAGTGTTGCTTTGGCAACATTTTTGACAAAAAGGGGGAGTGACAAGTGATACCCCAGGACAACAGAAGTTTACTTGTTAAACTTTATTAAAACAGGTTCCCATTCATGACAGATTGAAGTTTTCCCCTACTGCAGCTACTGTGTGATGAAGTTTTTATTTAGCTTCTGTGTGTATGCTGTTGTATGCCTCTGTGTGTATGCTGATATGTGTGAAGTTTTTATTTAACTTCCCTCCCCCCCTGCAGCTGATGTTGAAGTTTAGGTGCAACTTCTAATATGTGTGTGCTGCTATGTGAAGTTTTTATTTAAATTCCATGTGTGTGAGTGTGCTGCCACTCTGAGTGTATTAGCTAGTATTATTCCGCTGCTATGAACTCTGTTATGGGGATCAAAGTGTTTTAGCCAAAAATTTGCCAAAGGGGGAGTTTGTAGGTGTTTAATTGGCTGCATTATATGGTAAAACACTAATGTCTTGACTGATGTCATGACATGTATGTGTGACTACATTGTAGTTACTGCAGGACTAGCTAACACAGGATTATTGAATGCTGTGACATTCATACCTGTCAACAGATACTAAGGAACAGAAGTTCTGTTAGAACTTAGTATTCATTTGCAGTCTGGTTATCAAGGAAGAACCAGACCTGGCATAAGGCCTACTGACTGAATGTCAAACTGGATGTTGTGACATTCATCATTGACAGCAGCTACTGAAGATTAGGCAGAGTGGTGTTCTGCTATACTTCAGCATATTACTTAGTTTGTTCTTCAAGAGAATAACAGAACTAACTTAAGGCCAATTGTGTAAATGTTAAGTTGGACACTTTGACATTTATTAATGTAAGTTGTTACTGTAGTATGGTCATTTTGATCATGTACAGGTCAGCAAATTTGTACAGTCTGTTTTCTGGAAAAACAGACTCAGCATATGGACCTTGATGTCAAGCTGAATGTCGTGACATTCATTCCTGACAGCATATGCTAATTTGTAGGTTGTTCAGTTTTTTGTTTCAGCTTTTTCTCAGGCTATTCTTTAGGGATTCAACAGCTGAGAGAAAATCCAGGAAATCAACAACCAAGCTACATTCAATGAACCTAACAAATAGCCTATTTGTTAGCAACCTAAATGTTGAATTTGAGGGAACTTGTGTGACCTAAAATTCAGGAAAATACAGGTGCAAAAGCCCAGGTGCTGCAATATAAAAAGGAAGGCATTCCTTCATTCAGCCTCGGGGATTTTGAAGCGTGAAGAGTCAGTGTGTCCATCATACTTCACTGCTGTATTTTGTGAGTCTTGTATTAGACGTATCTTGTAAGCCAAGCCATTATCAAGTAGATGATTGCTTTGGCATAGGGTGTTCATTGAGTTGTAAGTGTTGTGTCACTCAAAGCTTTTAAGCGTGAGTGCTGTGTATCTTGATTTAAGCTGTGAAGCATAATCAAGAGTTGTTTTTGAAGTGTGACTTCAAAGTGTCTTTAATATCACTGAGGTGATTGAGGGGGAGTGAGTAGGAACTCTGATCTTAGGTTAAGATTGAAATTGCATTGGGTAGGGATTAAGTGATAAGTTGTAAACGGGTGAGTTTAGCTTTGAATTGATACTACTAATAGTGGATTTCCTCCCTGGCTTGGTAGCCCCCAGATGTAGGTCATGTTGGACTGAACTGGGTGAACAATTACTTGTGTTATTTACTGCACTTACTGTTAAGTTCTGCATAATCCCTGTCTGTGCAGAATTGGATGTCATAACAACCAGTGTGACATCCAAAGTCTGATAACTAGAATTTCAATTGGCATCAGAGCAGGCACCCTGCCTGTGAAGTTCTGGGTGAGATCTAGGGAAGTTACTTTCTAGTACCATGGACAAGGATTTAGGACACTCAAACAGACCACCCATGTTGGATGGATCTAATTATGATGACTGGAAGCCTCGTATGATAGCCTTCTTAAGGTCTCTAGACAGCAAAGTATGGAGAGCTGTCAACAAGGGATGGGAACATCCAACGAGGACAGATGAAGATGGAGTCAGTGTGCAGATTCCTGAAGAAGATTGGGACAAGGAACAAGAGGCATTAGCTCTTGGTAATTCCAAAGCCTTGAATGCACTGTTCAATGGAATCACTAAGAACATCTTCAGGCTGGTGCACCATTGTGAACTAGCTAAGGAAGTTTGGGATACCCTCAAGGTAACTCATGAAGGTACTTCCAAGGTGAAGATGTCCAAACTTCAGATGTTGACTACCAAGTTTGAAAATCTGAGGATGAAAGAGGATGAGACTATTCATGACTTTCACATGAATATTCTTGAAAATGCAAACACCTCTGGTGGACTAGGTGAGAAAATGACTGAAGAGAAACTTGTAAGAAAGATTCTCAGGTCCTTGCCTAAGAGGTTTGCTATGAAGGTCACTGCCATAGAGGAGGCTCAGGACATCAGCAATATGAAGGTAGATGAGCTCATTGGTTCTCTCCAAACCTTTGAAATGGGCTTAGGTGAGTATGCTGAGAAGAAGAAAAGCATAGCCTTTATATCTAATGCTGAAGAGGAGTCAGAAGAAGGATATACTGGAGGTGATGAAAGTATATCAGAAGCCTTAGCCATGCTTGGGAGACAGTTCAACAAGCTCATAAAGAAATTTGACCAACGGGGTAGATCTAATGTCAAGAACGTCCAGTCTGACATAAAGAAAAGATCAACTCATGAAGAAAAGGCCAACCAAGGCAAGGGAATCCAGTGCCATGGATGTGAAGCATATGGTCATAGTAAGGCTGACTGCCCTACCCTTTTCATGAGGCAAAGGAAAGGGCTATCTGTCACCAGGTCAGAAGAAGACACTGAGAGTGAATCTGAAGGAGAATCGGCCAAACAAGTCACTGCTCTAACCAGTGTTTGTGCCTAAGAGGATAACTCAAGTGGAGATGAACTCACCTTGGATGAGCTTGCTGTCTCATATAAAGAATTATGTGTTAAAAGTGCAGAAGTTTGCATCCAAGGAGAAAAGCATAAGAAACTCATCAAAGAACTAGAAGCTGAGAAACTAGAGCAGCTGAAAGTCATAGAGGGTCTGAAGGGTGAGATTTCGTTGCTGATCTCTAAGCTAGACCAAATGACCAAATCCATCAAAATGTTGAATAAGGGATCTGACACCTTGGAAGAAATCCTGAAGACAGGACAGAAGTCTGGAACCACATCTGGTTTAGGCTTTGGGAAAAGATCCTCAGCTGAACGCAAACGCCCAAAGGCTAAAGTTCAGAAATCCAAAGGGAAGTCTCATTCAAAGTCATAACATCGAGGAACCAGAATGAACAACCATCAGAAGAAGAAATTCAAGAGATGGAAATGTCATTACTGTGGTAGATTCGGTCACATAAAACCATTCTGCTACAGGCTGCATGGTTACCCAAACCAGACCCCTCAAGGTAGGCCTAAGAAAAAGGTGTCTACGCATAATGCCCCCATTAAGAAACCAACATGGGCGGCTAAGCAGACACCTCAGGTCAATCCTAAGCATCAACAGTGTGTTGCTAACCTTGCTCACACTTCTTCAAGGGGACATATCAAACAAGATTGGTACCTTGATAGTGGCTGCTCAAGGCATATGACTGGGATGAACTACCTAGTGGTGAATCTACATCCCTCTAACACCAAGTCTGTGACATTAGGTGATGGAACTAAAAGAGAAGTCATGGGTGTTGGGAATCTGGACTGTCCAGAAACTCCAAAATTGAGTGATGTATTGTTAGTAAAAGGACTAACTGTGAACCTCATAAGCATAAGCCAGCTGTGTGACCAAGGATACAAGGTAGAATTTACCAAGGGAGGATGTGTGGTGTTGAATGGGTGCAATCAAGAAGTGATGAGAGGAGATAGATCCAAAGATAATTGCTATCTATGGAAATCTAAAGACTCTATCAACCTTCCCAAGTGTCTTTTGGCCAAGGGAGATCAGGAAGGGAAGGTGGGACATGGAAGACTTGATGCCCCTCAGGTAAGAGGAGTGAAGAAGAGCATTTCCAAGGGAGCTATGAGAAGAGTCTCATATCTGTCTTTAGATAAAAGGACAGACTATGGAAAGTGTCTGCTCAAAAGTAATGAGCCCTTGGTTCCCATTGACCATCATACAACTGATATGACAGCAAGGGATAGACAGAGGGGTGTGTTATTGACGTCTGCAGAAACTCAGTACCTAGCTTGTGGAGGCAGGTGGTCATCTCTAGTTTGGAGGAACCTGATGCAGACAGAGTACAATGTCACCCAGAATGTCATGACATTGTACATTACTAAGAGTGAAAATAGTAAGGACAAAAAGGGAATGCGTGCGTCTGAAAAGTTATAGCAACTAATGAAGTTAGTTAGCTACTGTTTAATAAGTCAAATTATTAAACAAATGGTGAGCGCTGAGTGGTCAAAATCTAATAGACCTTACTCTTGCATAAAGCGTTTCACATTCAGTCGTTTCATTCTCCACTCGTGCAAACCCTCGTCCAAAGAAACGATTCATCTTCCCTCTCTGATTTTCAGCATGGCTCGTCAATCCGACACCTCCTCGTACACCACCATGTCTGATTCTCACAGCACCGAGTCTTACCACCCTACCCGGGAGGATCCAGTTGTTGACGCAGCAACTTCGTCCCATGCAAGAAGACCTAAGGAAACGGTCACCGGGTTTTCATCAGAAATCGCTCTTGATGAACACACAAGGGAAGGGTCAAGGTATGTACACAACTCCATTGCAACTATCGTCACTCAGATACTATCTGGCAATTGAGATGTTCCTGGGGTTTCTGTTCCCTTGAACACAATCATTCCTGACATTGCTGCATGTCAAGATAAAGCTGTAGTGTTGAGGAAAAATGTCACTGACAATGTTGAGCAACCAGATGCTCATGAGGGATCAAAGGTTGAAAAACCCTCAGGCAAAGTGAGAGGTGAGAAGGCCAATGTTACTCAAGGTGTTGAGGACAATCCTAGGGCTGAAACGATTAACGTGGATGAGCTCTCAGACAATGAACTTCTGGCTACAGCTGTCCCTAGGATAGCCAAGAGAGTTAGGACCAGAAGGGAGAAAAAGGCTGTGGAGCTGAAGTCCCCCTCCAAGGAAGTTGGTGAAACAAATCATCACAAGCAACCAGAGTCAGAGAGTGCACACAAGAGGAAAAGCTATGGACCTACAAAAGCTTGGAGCAAAGAGGTGCCTAAGAAGTTGAAGACCAAGGCTGTGGTGGTTGAGTCTGAATCTGATGCCCCATGTGATGTCACAACATCCATGTCCAGGAAGAAGCCTTCTTCCAGTAGGTTGGCAACCAGTGTCCCAGAAGTTCCCATTGACAATGTGTCCTTCCACTTTGCCTCCTGTGTTAACAGGTGGAAGTATGTATACCACAAGAGGCTGGCATTGGAAAGAGAACTGGCACAGAATGCACTGGACTGTAAAGAGATTGTGGATCTCATCAAGGAGGCAGGTTTGATAAGAACTGTGTCTCAACTTCCTAAGTGCTATGAGACCTTAGTGAAGGAGTTTATTGTAAATCTGTCAGAGGAGTGTGCTGATGGGAGATCCAAGGAATTTCGAAAGGTCTATGTGCGTGGGAAATGTGTGACCTTTTCCCCCTCTGTGATAAATCAGTATCTGGGAAGAGCGGATGAAGAGCAACCTGAGCTTGAAGTGACTGACAATACAGTCTGTCAAGTCATCACAGCAAAGCAAGTCCGAAAATGGCCTCTCAAAGGGAAGCTAGTAGCCAGCCAACTAAGTGTTAAGTATGCTACACAAAGTTGGAGCAGCCAACTGGGTACCCACTAACCACAAGTCAACTGTGTCTGTGGCATTAGGGAAGTTCATCTATGCAGTAGGAACCAAGGCAAAGGTGAACTATGGTGCTCACATATTTGATCAGACAATGAAGCATGCTGGGAGCTTTAGTGTGAAGGGACCCATTGCCTTTCCATCTCTCATATGTGGAATTGTGCTGAATCAATTTCCACACATCCTGACAGATAATGACTTCGTGAAAAGAAGAGAGAGTCCATTGGCTTTCAGCTACAAACTGTTCCTGGGCAAGCATGTCCCTGACATTGTCTTGACATCGGGAGAGACTTCCAAAGCTGGCAACCAACCAGACAAAGCTGATGTTATTACAGTTCTCAAAGAGACCTGCAAAGAGCTGGGAGCTAGAAAGAATGCACTGGAACAGCTCATCTTGCAGCTGGAGTCTACTGCTGAGGACACGGATGGAGCTGAAGGGCAAATGGCTGAGGAGGAGGAAGAGGCCAGCTCTGAAGAGGAGGCTGATGAGGAGGCTGATGATGAGGCTGAGGATTAATCACTTCTTTTGTGTTTTTCTGTCATGTGTGTAATTCTAATTACTATTTGTGGATCTGTAAATTAAAGTGTTGCTTTGGCAACATTTTTGACAAAAAGGGGGAGTGACAAGTGATACCCCAGGACAACAGAAGTTTACTTGTTAAACTTTATTAAAACAGGTTCCCATTCATGACAGATTGAGGTTTTCCCCTACTGCAGCTACTGTGTGATGAAGTTTTTATTTAGCTTCTGTGTGTATGCTGTTGTATGCCTCTGTGTGTATGCTGATATGTGTGAAGTTTTTATTTAACTTCCCTCCCCCCCTGCAGCTGATGTTGAAGTTTAGGTGCAACTTCTAATATGTGTGTGCTGCTATGTGAAGTTTTTATTTAACTTCCATGTGTGTGAGTGTGCTGCCACTCTGAGTGTATTAGCTAGTATTATTCCGCTGCTATGAACTTTGTTATGGGGATCAAAGTGTTTTAGCCAAAAATTTGCCAAAGGGGGAGTTTGTAGGTGTTTAATTGGCTGCATTATATGGTAAAACACTAATGTCTTGACTGATGTCATGACATGTATGTGTGACTACATTGTAGTTACTGCAGGACTAGCTAACACAGGATTATTGAATGCTGTGACATTCATACCTGTCAACAGATACTAAGGAACAGAAGTTCTGTTAGAACTTAGTATTCATTTGCAGTCTGGTTATCAAGGAAGAACCAGACCTGGCATAAGGCCTACTGACTGAATGTCAAACTGGATGTTGTGACATTCATCATTGACAGCAGCTACTGAAGATTAGGCAGAGTGGTGTTCTGCTATACTTCAGCATATTACTTAGTTTGTTCTTCAAGAGAATAACAGAACTAACTTAAGGCCAATTGTGTAAATGTTAAGTTGGACACTTTGACATTTATTAATGTAAGTTGTTACTGTAGTATGGTCATTTTGATCATGTACAGGTCAGCAAATTTGTACAGTCTGTTTTCTGGAAAAACAGACTCAGCATATGGACCTTGATGTCAAGCTGAATGTCGTGACATTCATTCCTGACAGCATATGCTAATTTGTAGGTTGTTCAGTTTTCTGTTTCAGCTTTTTCTCAGGTTATTCTTTAGGGATTCAACAGCTGAGAGAAAATCCAGGAAATCAACAACCAAGCTACATTCAATGAACCTAACAAATAGCCTATTTGTTAGCAACCTAAATGTTGAATTTGAGGGAACTTGTGTGACCTAAAATTCAGGAAAATACAGGTGCAAAAGCCCAGGTGCTGCAATATAAAAAGGAAGGCATTCCTTCATTCAGCCTCGGGGATTTTGAAGCGTGAAGAGTCAGTGTGTCCATCATACTTCACTGCTGTATTTTGTGAGTCTTGTATTAGACGTATCTTGTAAGCCAAGCCATTATCAAGTAGATGATTGCTTTGGCATAGGGTGTTCATTGAGTTGTAAGTGTTGTGTCACTCAAAGCTTTTAAGCGTGAGTGCTGTGTATCTTGATTTAAGCTGTGAAGCATAATCAAGAGTTGTTTTTGAAGTGTGACTTCAAAGTGTCTTTAATATCACTGAGGTGATTGAGGGGGAGTGAGTAGGAACTCTGATCTTAGGTTAAGATTGAAATTGCATTGGGTAGGGATTAAGTGATAAGTTGTAAACGGGTGAGTTTAGCTTTGAATTGATACTACTAATAGTGGATTTCCTCCCTGGCTTGGTAGCCCCCAGATGTAGGTCATGTTGGACTGAACTGGGTGAACAATTACTTGTGTTATTTACTGCACTTACTGTTAAGTTCTGCATAATCCCTGTCTGTGTAGAATTGGATGTCATAACAACCAGTGTGACATCCAAAGTCTGATAACTAGAATTTCAAAATCAAATGTGGCTGGTGGGTATTCCAATCTCCATTGACCTGGTTAATCACTAGAGCGGAATCTCCATAAATGTCCAGAGTTTTGATCCTTAGATCGATGGCTTCTTCTATCCCCATGATACAAGCCTCATACTCAGCTTCGTTGTTGGTTACATCAAAAGTCAATCTGGCAGAAAAAGGTATATGAGCACCTTTTGGGTTGATAAGCACAGCCCCAACACCGTTGCCATTCATATTCACAGTCCCATCAAACATCAATGTCCACTTGTCATCAGGATCCGGTCCTTCCTCGACAAGAGGCTCTTCACAATATTTCATCTTAAGATACATGATGTCTTCATCAGGGAACTCAAACATCATTGGCTGATAATCATCAATAGGTTGCTCGGCAAGGTAGTCTGACAGAATACTACCTTTGTTGGCCTTCTGCGACGTGTACTGGATATCATATTCTGTTAGAATCATCTGCCAACGAGCAACACGCCCGGTGAGAGCCGGCTTCTCAAAGATGTACTTCACTGGATCCATCTTAGAAATCAACAAGGTAGTATGGTTCAACATATACTGTCTCAGTCGGCGAGCAGCCCAGGCCAAAGCACAACACGTTTTCTCAAGCTGCGAATATTTTATTTCACAGTCGGTAAACTTTTTGCTAAGGTAGTATATGGCATGCTCTTTTCGACCAGACTCGTCATGTTGTCCCAATACACACCCCATCGAGTTCTCAGTCACTGACAAGTACATTATCAGAGGTCTCCCAGGAACTGGAGGTATAAGGATTGGGGGTTTCTGCAAATACTCTTTTATCTTGTCAAAAGCTTTTTGACAGTCATCATTCCACCTGATTGCTTGATTCTTCCTTAGCAATTTGAATATCGGTTCACACGCGGCAGTTAGGTGAGATACAAACCGTGCTATGTAGTTCAATCTCCCTAAACACCCACGAACCTGCTTTTCAGTTTTTGGTTCAGGCATTTCTTGTATAGCTTTTACTTTTGCTGGATCAACCTCAATCCCTTTCTCACTGACAATGAAACCCAACAGCTTACCGGATCTCACCCCAAACGTACACTTGTTCGGATTCAGCCTCAGTTTGAATTTTCTCAGCCTTTCAAACAATTTCAGCAGGTTCACCAGGTGCTCCTCTTCTGTCTGCGACTTCGCAATCATATCATCCACGTACACTTCAATCTCTTTGTGCATCATGTCATGAAAGAGAGTCGTCATAGCCCTCTGATAGGTAGCACCGACATTCTTCATCCCAAATGGCATCACCTTATAGCAGAACGTGCCCCAAGGTGTAATGAATGTCGTCTTTTCCATGTCTTCTGGCGCCATCTTGATCTGATTATAGCCAGAGAAACCGTCCATGAAAGAGAAAACCGAGGATTGAGCAGTATTATATACCAATACATCGATGTGAGGTAATGGGAAGTCATCTTTTGGACTTGCTCTGTTTAGATCCCGGTAATCGACACACATCCTGACTTTGCCATCCTTCTTCGGCACGGGAACGATGTTGGCCACCCACGGGGGATAAGTAGTAACTGACAGAAAACCCGCATCCAACTGCTTCTGAACCTCTTCCTTGATCTTAACAGCCATGTCAGGACTAGTTCTGCGTAGCTTCTGCTTGACTGAAGGACAATCTTCTCTGAGAGGTAGCCTATGCACCACAATATCCGTATCCAACCCAGGCATATCTTGATACGACCAGGCGAATATCTCCACATATTCTCTCAGCATTTCAATCAGCCTTCTCTTGACATCTTCCTTTAAATCACCCCCGATCTTGATCTCTCTTCTGGCATCCTCAGTACCCAGGTTAATAATCTCCAACTCCTCCTAATGAGGTTGGATGACCCTTTCCTCCTGCTTCAATAATCTGACCAGTTCTTTAGGGAGTTCACAATCTTCCTCACTCTCCTCTTCAGCTTGGTAGATGGGATTATTGAAATCATACTGAGCCATAACAGAATTGTTTATAGTGGAGTCCGTAAGATTGATTCTGCATGTTTAATGCTTTATTTTAGAAAAAAGAGTTCAAGAAAGTCACAAAAACAAAAAACATTGCCATTTTTATTGTTTTGAAAAATGAAAACAAAAACGGAAAGACAGGGATCACAAAATTGTTTGCAAAACGTCCTTTATTAATGATATCATTGAAAAACATGATGAGGCCCTACAATGAACCACTAAGCCTTGGGCAGAACGTAGGGTTTTGTGCAAAATGAAAAACAAAAGAAAATTACTCTGTTTGAAGAGTAACTTGGACCACTTCTTCTGCTGTCCAATTGTTGATCGACTCCCCTGGTGCACACGGGCGAACCCAGTTGTTCAGATCGCAATCACTGTCTCCGTCTTCACTACCGGCTGCAAATACGTCTCTATGATTCATCAGCCCAGCGTTGGTAAAGGTACTCGGCCCTTTCTGCTCAGCCTGCTCTGCCTGCAGAGGTTGATAACCAATGCCGAATTTGTCTTCTTTGACGGGCAAGTCCACCATCTTGCCCCAGCCTTCTGTCTTGCCTGAGTTGACAACCTCCCTAGCCTGCTTGTAGGATGCAATTGAGGCACTTGGCTTCTTCTGCTCAGCAAAAGCCACTCTCTCAAGAGCAACGGTCTCAAATTCCTGGCATAGAGTTTCGTGGATCTCGCCATCCACCTCCACATATTTGAAAGAGGATAAATGACTCACCAGAATGTCCTCCTCGCCGCACACAGTGACAGTCTGACCGTTCCAGACATACTTCAGCTTCTGATGGAGAGTTGACGAAACTGCCCCAGCCCCATGTATCCAGGAACGCCCCAAAAGACAACTATATGCTGGTTGGATATCCATCACATAGAAGACAATACTGAACACCTCCGGGCCAATCTTCACAGGCAATGTGACTTCACCAAAAACAGACCGTTTGGATCCATCAAAAGCTCGGACTATGAGATCGCTAGGAGTGAGGACAACCCCTTCAACATCTATCTTGCTCAAAGTTTTCTAGGGCAACACATTCAAAGACGAGCCAGTATCCACCAACACATGTGACAATACTGCGCCTTTGCACTCCATGGTGATATGCAGGGCTTTGTTATGGTTACGACCCTCAGGCGTTAGATCCAAGTCTGTGAACCCCAAACCATGCCTCGTACTGACATTGGCAACCACACCCTCCAACTGGTTGACCGAGATCTCTTGAGGCACGTAAGCCAGATTCAACATCTTCAGCAAGGCGTTACGGTGTGCCTCAGAACACAACAACAGGGACGGAATAGAGATTTTGGACAGAGTTTGATTCAACTGATCTACAATCTTGTAGTCACTCTTCTTAATTATCTTCATAAACTCCTCCACATCCTTCTCAAACGAGCCCTCAGGCGCCTCTTTCTGTACAGGTTCTTCCTCAACCACCGCTTGCTTACCCTTTGCTTTGGCGAGAGCCTCAGCATTATTGTCCCTCAAAGGATGCGGTGCAAACAGACGACCACTCCTCGTGAAACCTCCTGGACCTCCCACATTGTCCACAACTGGACCAACAATCACAGGAGCTCTGCTCGGCAAACCAATTGTCACGGGAGACTGATTCACTGGCCTGATCTGACTCTCTGCCCTTCGATTGTTGCGGTAAGCATTATCATACTTCCACGGCACAACCCTACTGTTCTCAACAGCCCTTCTACCAGAAGCAACAATAGCAGTGGGAGCACTGACAGTTACTGGAGCAGAAATGGTAACAGGAGTACCAACGGTTGTAGAAGCACTAACAGTTCTCTGACCACGTCCCTCAGATGGTTTGAAATAAATGGTGACAGTTGACACCACCCCACGATCTTTCACGGCCCTAGCAAACTGCAAACAGCCCTCGTTAATCAAGCCCTGGATACCAGTCTTCAACTGCATACAACCATTCTCGGAGTCTTCATAATCTGAACAGCCCTTATCACAACCCGGGAAAACTCCCTCATTCAAAAAACGCTCTTTCACCACAAACAGTGAAGTCTGAACATCTTCAACATCAACTACCAAGTCTTCAGCTTCCCCATCTTCCATATTATTCACCCTATGCGCACCATGATGAGGCATAGGATTGTTCACAACATTCGGAACAGGAGCAAAATTGATTGTTTTGGCGTCAATCAAGTCCTGGACCTTATGATGAAAAGCCCGACAGTTCTCAATATGGTGCCCCGGTGCACCAGAATGGAAGTCACAACGAACGTTGGCATCATACCCAGCAGGTATCTTCGTCACCGGACCCATTGTACGCAATTCAACAAACCCCAATCTGAGCAATTCAGGCAGCAACTCAGCGTATGTCATAGGCAACGGGTCGAAGCGATGATCTGGCATCCTCTGTCTCGGCTGAAATGGACGTTACTGTTGTTATTATTGTGGTTGTTGTTGTGGTGCTCTCTGTTGTTGCTGTTGTCGTGGTTGAGGTGCTGGAATGGTTACAGCAGCAACCTGACAGTAATGTCCGCTATTCATATTTCTTCTGTGTTGCACAGCATTTGTCTCTCCCTCCCTTCTTCGGGGTGCCCCAGAAAATGGCTTCTTTGAAGATGAAGAACCAACATCCTGAATCTTTCCGGCTTTGATGAGGCTCTCGGTTCTCTCTCCACAAATCACCACATCAGAAAAGCTACCAAACGGGCAACTTCCCATCCGGTCCATGAACACACCTTGTAAAGTCCCGATGAACATATCGGTCAACTCCTTCTCTAGCATCGGAGGTTGCACACTTGCAGCTAATTCACGCCATCTCTGGGCGTACTCTTTGAAACTCTCTCCTGATTTCTGACACAAGCTCTGTAACTGAGTTCGGCTCGGTGCCATGTCCATATTGTGCTTGTATTGCCTCAAAAAGGCTTCACCCAAATCTCTCCAGCTTCTAACAGACTCCTTCTTCAGGTCCATGTACCAGTCCAAGGACGCTCCAGACAAGCTGTCCTGGAAGAAGTATATCCACATCTTCTCATCATCTGTGTAGGCAGAGATCTTTCTGTAGTAAGCCTGCACATGGGTGCGAGGACAAGAAGTGCCATTGTATTTATCAAAAGAAGGTGCTTTGAACTTATAGGGAATCCTCAGTCCATCCACCAAACCCATATTTGTAACATCAAACCCCAAAGAGTTCTGACACTCCATGGCTCTGATCTTTTCAGCTAGGGCATCAACCCTCCTATCCCTTTCGTCAGTTCTTCCCACAACTTCATCATCCTCACTGAGGAGAGTAAACATATCCTCCTGCCTATCAACCAATGGAGCAGGATTACGGACTGTAGCATGAGTCACTCTGGCATTAGCTATCTCTGGAGCAATAGGTTGACCGTTGATTCTGATTCCCCTCAATTCATCACCCACAGCATAGTTGTTGATGGGAACAGCAGCAGTAGCAGGGTCATTGATTGGGCCTCCCTCTGGCAAAGCATGATTGACGGGTGGAATCGCAGCTTCTTGTCTCTGGACTAGGGCTCGAAGTTCTTCTTGACCTTGCGCAACCCCTTGCATCATATGCATGAACTGGGCCATGTTAGCCCTCATCTCTGCAAACTCAGCTTGCACTTGATCCATATTCCTCTGTTGATTCAACCTCGTAGAGTAGCGGTGCGGACGTTGATCAGCAATCCTGCCTAAAACAGGACCAGAGTGAGAAGTCTCGTTCAAGAACACCTGTAATGCAAAATGATATGCGTATGATGCTAATGATGCGTATGATGCACATGATATGTTCATTTCTCAGGCATTCAAGAGCCTAATTCATCTTCCAAGAAATGGCAACCTGCAACAACGAACAACACAGAAGCAGACTACACTGGATAATGAGCACAAGGTGAAACATCAACAATCTCATCTATAGACATGAGCAACTAGAATCATACAACAATATTCAAACAAAGATCCAACTGATCATAGTACAACATTGAATCCCATCCAACAAGCCTGGAGGTGATTCTCAACATAAACAACAGATACACGCTAGGAAAGATGTCCTCCAGGAATGAGAGTCTTCAGGTACTGGCACTGGTCTATCAACAGGTCGCATTCTGAACACTCTGGTAGAGGAGTGAGCTTCTCCTTCAGTTGTCTTCTGAGCTCCACAACCTCTCCTCCAAGCTGACTCTCTGATGCATGTCTCAAGTCTACCTCCTTTATTAATTGGATGTCTTTGTCTCTGAGCTGCTTTTCCAAGTCTCTTATCTTCTTCGGATAATTAGCTTCAGCTCTCTGCAACCTCAAGCATTCACGGTGTTCTTCATTCAACAAGGTCTTCATCTCCTCATAGGACCTCTTCTTGCTCTTCAATCTACTAGCATCCTCACCCTGCATGCCTTTGAGTTGATGAGCCAAGTTCAACTTGTCAGCCGTGGCTTTGTAAAGCTCCATCTGGGTATCCTGTTCGTTCTCTTTCAACCGACGATTCTCCATCAAGGCTTGTTTGTAGTGCTCAGCAGGCACACTCTCAGAAAGGATCAAAGGTGGTTGCTCTTGCAATGACTCCATCCTATCATAGGGTAACAACAAAGTCTCAACTCTACTCTTGACCCACTCAATGTAATCAGGCATAGCAATGGCAAACTTCTTCCCTAGCACAGCTCCATCCTTGACACCAATGGTCTTCCAAGCTTTTCCCACTCGCTCCAATCTAGCAGGGTCACTCCGCTTCTCAAAATACACACTTTCAGCTATCTCAGCATCTACTGGTCTTCCATTCATCACAAACCCCAACTGACGGAGAGAAAGAACCGGGTTGTAATTGATGCAACCCTTTGTTCCTATGAGTGGCACGTTACGAAACTCTCCACAACTCATGATAACATTATGCACATCCATCCTGTAAGCTTGCCACCTGATGTCATAGGAGGTAAGAGACATAATCCTCTGAGTCTACTTATGAGTGCTCTGAGTATCCATAAAAGGTCCACTGGTTGGCAGAAGAGACAGGAACCATCTGAGCAACAACGGGAGACAGCACCTGATAGCTCCACCCTTACCATGCCTACTGTGAATAGCATAATAAGTGTCAGCTAACAAGGTAGGAACTGGGTTTCCTCTGAAGAAAATAGTGACAGCAGCAAAGTCCACAAAATTAGGCATACTCGGAAACAACACAACTCCATAGATCATAATAGCCAACTGAGCATGAAAAGCTTCCCAATTTCCCTTCTTTGCTTCTTCTTTAGCCATCCTCACTAAGTACTTCAAAGGCAACCCCACCACATCACCACTTGACTTCCAATTGTCACTCACTTCTTTGATACTTAAATGAAGAGCTCTGGCAACGACTCTGAAATCAACCTCCTTTGGCACATCTAAGAAGGGAACCTGATATCTGATCGGGACATTCATCAGAATGGAGTACTCCTCAAGAGTGGGCGCTAACTGATAATCCTGGAAAGTGAAACAACGGAGCTCGGGATCATAGAACTGTAGGAGAGTCTGCAACGGCACTGGATCTACCACCATCTTCAACAGTGTCAATAAATCCCCATACTGATCAACAAACACCTTCTGATTACCGCCGGTCACAAAGTTTCTCAACTCTATCAACGGTGTCAATGGCTCACGGTGAAAACTGTAGGTGCAAGTCTTCCTCTTCAACTCTGGAACGGCTGCCATCTCTCACAGTGAATAGACTCCTGAATGAACCTGAGAAATGATATGCATGAGGAGATTAGCTTTTTTCTTTTCTTTTCTTTTTTTTATTTCTTTTTTTTTTGCATTATTATTTTTTTTTTTTGAAAATAAACATGCTATGATGCAAATGATGCAAACACGAATGGTTGGCTGCGTATCACGGAGCACAGGTTCAAAGCTTCGGCTTGAATTTGGAACCACAAAGTCATCTGAGACCCAAAGTCATCTGAGACCCAAAGTCATCTGGAACCCATATATCTCTGAACCAAGTCACCAACAGATCAATAGTCACCAACAAGTCACCAACGGTACCTGTAAATGATTCAATCCCTCCCCACTCACGGGTGTCATCTAGGCCAGGGTAAGGTCAAGAGAAACACAGGATAAATAACCCTTTCATAGAATATCATCATGTACACACCAGATGTATGTAACGATAATACCCCATCAGGATCTGAACTGCTCGTGATACCATGTTCCGCTAAGTGGCGCAATACCACCCGCTTCCCATGAATCACTCTATTCCTAGGTGTCCTAAAGTTCACTCATAGCCTGGGTATTGGGCCTTTTACCTCTTGTAACTCCCACCCCACAGAGAGACAGATACACAGCCAGCACAAATGAAAATATGATGCATGCAAACATAAATGCAAACATAAATGTAAACATAAACAATCACATCATAATCATAAATGCAATAAATGAAACAGTAAAAGCAACCAAACCCTATCCTAAAGAGCGCTAGGAGTGACTCGCTTAGGGAAGATGGACCAGCAAGAGGTCAACTTCTTGGGATAGTCCCCAGCAGAGTCGTCAGCTGTCGTATTACGCGAAAAACCGGTAGGAAAACGAAACAACAGAGCCGCCAACGTGCGTTATTTATCCCAAAAGAGGGAAAGGAAACGCTCGAAGTAAACCTGGAAAAGACATGGTCTCGCGACCAGAGAGAGATGGGATCGGGAGTCGGTTATGCGAAGGGAAGGTATTAGCACCCCTACGCATCCGTCGTACTCGACGGGATCCACGCTCGAAAGGAATAGAAAGAAGGTTGCTAAAGACACTGCTCAAACACTGCACAAGGCTGGAAGGAAACACAGAAAGACAAAAGAAACGGAACTCGGCAGGATATCGTATCCTGGGCCTACGTAGTCTGTCAGACACAGACATCAGAGTCGACGTAGTTCGGGACAGGGGAAACGTGCTCGCTAGGATGTCGCATCCTATGCATACGTATCTTCTCTGACCGGAGAAGAATCAGAGCACTCGTAGCTCGGCTAACCCACGCCAAACAAAACCCACACAGGAAACCGACTGCCAATCGCTGGACTTACGTCAGACTCCACACAAACAGGCAAACATGGAAACCGAATGCCAATCGTTGGACTTACATCAGACTCCGAACCGACAAACACGCACAGAGGAAACCAACTGTCAATCGCTGGACTTATGTCAGACTCCAACAAGCAAACAAGACACAGGAAACCGACTGCCAATTGCTGGACTTACGTCGGACTCCAAACACATACAAAGGAGGGAAAAAGAAAAAGGGCGCCCGGAGAGATCAGCTCATCTCCTGCCTACGTACCTCATCTGGTATGAGGATTAGGGCGACGTAGTTCCCCTAAACAGGGAAAGAACTTCTAACCTAACCAGAACCAAAGGGGATAACAAACTACTAGGGAGACTATGACTCGAGCCTAGAAGTTGTCATGCATACGATCCCTATGTTGAGGTTTCTATCCTAACTTGCACAGGAAGCAAGCTATCCTAAACAGCACAATCAAACACATACAAGCACAATAAAGCAAGCACACACACTATATGCAAACAGTTTGGGCTCATACAGGGCTAGGCTGCAGAAACAAGCCAACTGGAATGGGGTGTTTTTTAGCTCTTAACCCTAACATTGAGAGTTAGGGTGAAGCAGATGAAATGGAGATGAGGGTAAGACCTCACAGCTCTTATCCCTGGCCTGGGAGAGCTTGACTCAAAATAGAAAGTGTGGGAGTTCAGAATGTAGGAACTCTTCTCCACAGATGACTGACACAACAAGATCTTGGGTTCTTATTCACAATGCATCAACACACGGTGTGTGATCAAAGTGAATGACACAACTGAATAGCAGGGGATGGATTGCACATCCCTTTTATCTGCCAATTGCCTCTTAAGAGGTCTTTACCTGCTTGGCACAAAAATTAAACAAACACAAGCATTGCCTCTTAAGGAGGGCTTCAGACAGGTGCCTACCAATAACAGTAGGTCTTCCAGACTACATGAAGATCAAGAAATTATACCTCAGTGGTATGCAAACCACAAGCAAGTAACGCAAAGTTCAAATGAACTTAAAGCAACTTAGGTACCTGTGGAAACAGCTAAACCAATCAGTACAACTTTCAGACAAACAATCAACAGTTAATAACACACAGACAGACAAATCCAATCAAGCAACAATGGTGCAAGGCACAAGGCAAACACAAATGAATTGTCCTCAAAGCCTACAAAACACACAAAGGTTAGCAAATGACAACAATTGATCAATCTTAAATGAAGGAGCCACTCCAATCATGGAAATGTAGACTTGAACCTGAAATTCACAACCCAAATGGTAAGTCCAAACCACTAGGTCAAAGCCTAGGGTCAAAAGAGGATCAAAAATCCAAAACAGAACCTCCAACTCAACACAAAGCAACTTCAAACACATATTAACATTTCTTAAAAAGTGCCACATCAAAATCAATAAGCAAGTTCAAATGGTAGGCAAGAGAAGCTAATGACCAATTCAAGGCATCCAAATGATCATCATGAATGAAAATTCTCAATCAAAACAGAAATGATTCAAATAATTCTGGAAAAAATCATGAGGAATCAAGACATCCACAACATCCATCACACAAAAAATCAGAAGCATTAGAGGTCATTTGGCATGGAGATCACATTGTACAAGTTAGACAACCAAATGTGTGACACAAATTGCCACACCATGTTAACACAAGCATAAAACAGAAATGGAGCATGGGAAAAATGTCAAACAAAAGCCAAAATGTCCATCAATGTGTCTAGAATCAGCATGCAAAATTTCAAGTTCATTGGATTAAAATCAAGGATTTCACAAAGGAAAGAGTAAGGCAAGGTCACAAATGGATACATGCTAACATAACCTAGCACCAAATAAAATCCAGTCATGCACAATTTTGGAAATCATGATCATTAAAAACTAGACAGAACAAGGAGCATTTTGCAAAAAATTAGGATCAAATTGGATGATTTTTCAATTTGCTATGATTTTATGAAGTTTGGAAAAAATTTGAAGTTCAAAAATGTGCATGGCATGAAATAAGGAGGGAATATGTGAAAAATGATGAAGCATTTGAATAATTGAAGGCGCCAAGGATCGAACACGGTTGGTTTTTGAATTATGGCGCGCGCCAGGTGCTAAAACGCACCGTTTCATTAAATGACCTGGCTGGTCAGCGCTGATGTGGCCTTGGTCAAGGCATTGCAAGCCAATAGAACTGCAAGGTAAGCGCATGCGTGGGCCAATCATAGTGAAACCCTAAGCCAGCATGGCGAATAACCAGGAAACCGTGGCCAGTGCATGAAACCGTTGTCATAGGATGAACTTCATCTTCTTCGTGAGGAAGAAGATGAACAGTGTACAGGCTCAACAATTTTCCAACAAAAATTTCCAGAAATCAAAACTAATTATATCAATATGTAGCACTTTCAATGGAGATAATGGATCGAGTATTGGCTAAGCATGAATCAACACAAACAAATAGAATCGGGCAAAAGAAAGTTCATACACAAAACTTGAATCAACCATAACTCAATCAATAATGCCTCAAATCACACGATTCTTTCACCAGAATTACCAGGAGAACAAGATCTACAATAATATCACAATGAATTTCAATATTAAAAGGTTCGAATCATGACCTCTTGGAGAGCAGAACCTTTGAATTGCAAGATCCACAGCTGTGAAGTATCCAAATCCACTCTACAATGCTTGAAATGATGATTGATGGAGAGATTGAAGCTCAAACACGCATGAATCCAGTTGAATTTGAAATCTCCATTAATGCTTCAAGCTTCATGTATGGTCAAAACTGGCACGAATTCCTCCAAGTCCACGTTCAATCTTGCTCAGAAACACCTCTTGATCATGATTCCAACAAGAGAAATGGCCTGGATGTGAGAAAATCGAAAGTTCTTGTTGAGAGAAATTTTTGATCAATTTTCAAAATCTAGATCTGAAAGTGTTGTTAATGGCAAATGCAGTTGTGATTATCCTTATATATGCCTTGTTAATCATTCTGAAATCATGTTTAAGTCCAAACTAATTGAGATTAACAAGTTGTAAGGTGTGTGCACAAAATTGGATTTTCACCTCATGCATGAGATGCATGCGTGAACAGTGCTCAAAGCTGGCCCAAATCCACTTAAAAATAGCCCATGCACACTTTGGAATTGGTATTTTATGCATATGATCAACCAAATTGATTTTAATAATTTTTCTTCAAAAAACTTCATGAATGAGCACATTATCATGCAAGTGAAATTCATGCCATGTAATGGATGTTTTGGAAACTACATGTTATGAGGAACAAAATGCAAAAAGAACCACCAAAATTGGAGCCTTGGTTCAAAAGTTATGCCCATTTGAATTTTTAAGCACACTTTGCCATGATTGGATCATATCTCCTCAACCACACATCATAAATCCATGATCTTGGACTTTTTGGAAATGGGAGAGAAAGATATTCAACTTTCATGTTGGACAAAATTTCATTTGAAGCTTTCATGATGATGTAAAATTGAATTGAAGTTGGTCCAAAACCTTTCCATTTTTGGAAATTTCAAATTATAGGTCACTTGCTATTTTGGGAAATTCTTGACTTGACTTCAAATTCTTCAATGTGAGTGTTTTAAATGTCAAATAAGACTTGTTTGAACATGAATGAAGTATCTCTAATCACTTCCCACCTCCAAATCCACAGTTGACTTTGCAGTTGACTTTTATGGGGCCCAGATGACTTGGTCATGCACTGTGGACTCTGAGCCTTCAACACTTGGCCAAGTTGCTTCAAAATGATCCTTGATTCACATGAGCTCTATAGAACAACCATAGGGCTTTCATCTCATGGAAAATGCTCTTTCTCTCTTGCACAGATGGATTCTTCTGATACCAGTCTTGACTGATGACATGCAGTGGTCTATGCAATATGAATGCAATGTTAATGACCTAAAAATGAAATGAATGTACAAATGGGAGGTGCAAATTTGAGGTGCTACAGATCTTTGACTTCTTCAACAACAAACATATGAGTTGGCCTATCAAGATGCATCACAGTCAAATTGGGAACTTCATTCCAAAATTTCACCATAATCATTGACGCCAACGTTGCAAGAGAATCTTCCATCCGGTTGTCATCTTGAGGGATATGATGAAACTTAACCTTTGTAAAGAAAGTTAAAATCCTCCTCGCATAGTCTCTATATGGTATTAAACCAGGTTAATTTGTCTCCCATTCACCTTTGATTTGATTAACCACCAAAGTTGAATCTTCATAGACGTCGAGATATTTAATTATGAGATCAATGGCCTCTTCAAACCCCATAATGCAAGCTTCATACTCAGCCATATTGTTTGTATAGTTGAAAGTCAATATAGTTGTAAACGGAAAATGAATGCCTTGAGGAGTAATAATCACTGTCCCAATGTCATTACCACATAAATTAACAGCTCCGTCAAATACCATGCCCCAACAGGAACCAAGCTCTTGCCCTTCTTCAAGCAATGGTTCATCACAATCTTTCATCTTCAAGTACAAAACTTCTTCATCATGAAAATCATATTGCACTGACTGATGATCTTCAATCGGTTGGTGAGCCAAATGGTCAACCAAGACACTACCCTTGATAGCTTTTTGAGATCAGTATTCAATATCATACTCATATAACAACATCTGCCAACGGGAAATCCTCCCAGTTAAAGCAGGCTTCTCAAAGATGTACTTAATTGGATCTATTTTGGATATCAACTAAGTAGTATGACTCAACATATACTGGCGCAGGTGCTTAGCAGCCAAGCCAATGCACAACACATATTTTCAAGCATAGTATACTGAGTCTCACAGTTGGTGAACTTCTTACTGAGGTAGTAAATTGCATATTCTTTCTTTCTAGATTCATCTTGTTGACCAAGAACATAACCCATACTCTCATCAAACACAGTTAAATACATGATCAAAGGTCTTCCTTCAACAGGAGGAGACAGAATTGGAGGCTCAAGAATATACTCTTTAATACTATCAAAAGCTTTCTGGAAATCTTCAGTCCAATCACAAGACTGATCTTTCCGAAGAAGCTTGAATATAGGCGCACATGTGGGAGTCATATGCGATATAAATCTCGAGATATAGTTCAAGCGGCCGAGAAAACCTTTGACTTGCTTCTCAGTTTTGGGTGTATGCATCTCTTGTATTGCTTTGACCTTTCCAGGATCAACTTCAATACCTTTCTCTCTAACAATGAAGCCCAACAACTTACCAGAACAAACACCAAAAGTACACTTATTGGGATTCAAGTGGAGTTTAGACTTCCTCAAATGCTGGAATAACTTCAATAAGTGCTCAAGATTTTCTTCTTCATCACTTGATTCAGCAATCATATCATCAACATAAACTTCAATCTCTTGATGCATCATATCATGAAACAGAGTGGTCATAGCTCTCTGGTACGTTGTACCAGCATTCTTTAGACCGAAAGGCATTACTCTATAATAGAATGTTCCACAGGGTGTAATGAATGTGGTCTTCTCCAAATCTTAAGGTGCCATCTTGATCTGATTATATCCAGAAAATTCGTCCATAAATGAAAGACTTTGAATTTAGTTGTATTGTCTACCAACGTGTCAATGCGTGGCAGAGGAAAATCATCTTTCGGACTGGCTTTAGTCAAATCTCTATAATCACCACACATACGGACTTTTCCATCTTTCTTAGGAACATGTAGAATATTTGACACCCGTTGCGGATACTTGGAGGTTACAAGAAAACCAGCATCAATCTGCTTTTGTTCTTCCTCTTTGATCTTCACTGCCATATCAGGATGAGTCCTTCTCAACTTCTGCTTGACCGACGGGCATTCTGGCTTCAACAACAATCTATGCTCCACAATCTCAGAATCCAGACTAGGCATATCTTGATAGGACCAAGCAAACACATCAGAATAATCTCTAAGAATATCAATCAACCCCTTGTTAGCTTCTGGACACAGTTGAGACCCAATCTTAACTTCCTTCACACCATCTTCGAAACCCAAGTTGACAAGTTCAATTTGCTCTTCAAACGGTTGAATGGCTTTTTCCTCATACTCAAGTAAACGGGATAACTCACCAGATACTTCTTCATCATCAATCTCATCCTCGGCTTCAAACACAGGGAAATCAAAGTTTGGAGAGGGAGTAAGATCATTGTATTCAATGGGTTTGAGAATCAACTTGCATAGTGATTTGATATTTTGATCTTAGAGAAATGGAGTGCACACAAACATTATGCAAATGGAAAGATTATTATTTATCTATGTTTTTTTGTGATTACCATTTTCAGAAAAAGCAAAAGGTGAAATAAAACATCATAGATATGGATGAATAAAATTGTATTTTATTTATGATACTAAAGAAAATGCCCAAAAATTTTCACTTCTCCCTTAGGCATAGCAGAAGGATTTTTCTGAAAGATAATAAAAACAAATTACTTAGAAAGACGAATGACAACAGGAACATAAACAGCAATCCAATTGTTGCAAGTCAAGCCATGCATCACAAAGTTGGCACAAACTTCATCTTCATCACCATTGTCTTCAATAATGGAAGTTGAGTGTTGATCATTCCCATGAATGAAGCCTCCACTGCAGAAAATTGGTTGCATAACTTTGGCTTTAACGTTAAACGGTCATGGTTGAAATCCTAGCTCGGCTCTATTTTTCTTCTCGACAACCTCTACAATTCGACCCCACATGTCAATACTGCCAGCTTAAATATCCTCTTGTGCATCTTTCAAAGAAGACATAGGTGCCCCAGTTTTCTTCAATTCATCAGCAATAGATAAGGCTTGAAACGGTGTTCCAGCCTCTTCCTCAGCATCAACATACGTGAAAGATGACAAATGGCTCACCAATAATGCCTTCTCTCCACCAACAACGACAAGCTTGTCGTTCTTCACAAATTTCAGTTTCTGGTGACGAGTAGACATCACTGCTCCAACTTCGTGAATCCATGGCCTTCCCAACATGCAACTGTAGGCTGGGTGGATATCCATCATTTAAAAAGTAATCTGGAAATCACTCGGACCTATCTTAATCCGAAGGTCCACTTCTCCAATGACAGTTTTACGGGAATCATCAAACGCTTTGACAACTACGCCACTATACCTTATTGGGGAGCCTTGATAAGAGAGTCTTGACAAAGTTGATTTTGGAAGCACATTCAATGATGAACCAGTATCAACCAACACATTAGACAAATCATCCTCCTTGCAATTCATGGAAATATGTAATGCCAAATTGTGATTTATGCCTTCCTCAGGAAGCTCTTCATCACAAAAACTCAAATTATTACAAGAAGTAATGTTGGCAACTATGTGGTAAAACTGATCCACGGTAATATCATGCTCAACATAGGCCTGTTCCCACACTTTCTGCAATGGTTCTCTGTGCGCTTCGGAATTCATCAACAGTGACAGCACGAAGATCTTTGACGGTGTCTGGAGCAGCTACTCCACAACATTGAATTCACTTCTCTTAATTAACCTTAACACCTCATCATCATTGTTAGTCTTCAATTTGCTGGATTCACCAGACTGACTCATAGGAGCACTAACTTGATTCACTACAGGAATCTATGCCTTCTTACCTACTGAAACATCTTCTATTGTTACTGCTACTATCAAACTAAATGACTACCCGCTCAGGGGTCTTAAACATTGGCACAATGACATTCACATCATCTCCCATATCCCTCGGCTATTGAATCTGTATTGCATTCTCATCCATCATCTTTTAGATATCTCTCTTGACAATCATACACCCACGGGGATTCACGCTACATATTACACAACCCTCATGGTCATGTTCACAGTCTTTGATTAAACACAAAGTCTTATGCATCTCCACCAGAGATCTTCAGATACATATCACATCAAAAACTAAGAAATTCCCTGGACAGTCGTCCACCATGTTGACAGAAGCGTTACCATGAGTAGGAAACGAATTGGCTTTCATATTCGGCGCTATGTACTCAAAGGACACCATACCACTCTTTACTAGCTTCTGAACTTCGTACTTTAGAGGGTAGAAATTCTCTATATCATGACCAGGGGCTCCTTGGTGAAAAGCACAATGAAGATCAGGCTTGAACCACCATGGTGGTGGCTTAGGAATTTGCGGAGGATTTTTTGGATGGATTGGATTCTTGAGACCAATGACGGGTATAATTGTGCATAAGTCATAGGATTAGGGTCAAAGGATACCTTCTTTGTCTCAAAATTTTGTTGGTGATTATTGTTATTGTTGTAGTTGGTTCTTTGTTGCGGTTGTGGTTGATGTTGTTGTTACTGAGTTGGAACTGATTCATTAGAATTGTTGGAAAAAACCGGAATTACTGAGGAAACTTGATGTTGATGTTAATGAGGTTGAGAACTCTTTCTGACATGAGGCCTCCTCTACCTTCCCACCGATACTGAATTATCTTCTCCCTCATTCCTTTTAGAGAAATCACCATCGTGCTTCTTGCTGGCTGATGCCTCTTCTTTAGACAAACGTCCTTCACAAACTCCTTCTTCTAGCCCCATCCCCATGTTTACCTTTAGGTAAAATTATTAGGGGTACTCGCAATCATGCATGCGTAGTAAAACGAACTCAGCGTCTTCAAGAAGATCTTCTTCATTTCTTTCTCTTTAAGAGGTGGACTTATCTGGGCATCCATTTCTCTCTATCTCTGGGCATATTCTTTGAATGTGTCCTTATCCTTCTGAGACATAGACCCCAACTAGTCTCTATCAGGCGCCATATCCATATTGTACTTATACTGCTTAACAAAGGCCTCGCCTAAGTCATTAAGTACATATGTTTGCACTGTCCAAACCCATGTACCACCTCAAGGAAGCTCCAATTAAACTGTCTTGGAAATAATGAATCAACAACTAATCATTATCAGTCTAAGTAGACATTTTTCTAGCATATATAACAAGATGGCTTGGCAGAAAAGTATTCCCTTTGTACTATTCAAAGTCTTTGACCATGAATTTCATCGGGATCTTAACATTGGGGACCAAGCAGAGTTCAACAACACTCTTCCAAAACAAATATTTCCCTCTACATTTGGTTAAGGAGAGTTGATGGCTCATCCATAACCATAGACTTATGTCTTTCACAAGCGTACGACATCTTCAGCTCTAAAGCTCTCTTCTTCACCCAAATAGTGTAAGCTTCCAAAGCTAGACAGTCGCCTGGACCAAGCTAGGATCTTCCCTTCCTATGCACATTATGCCAAGCATGCACCATCCTTTGCTTCAAATGTTGGGTATCTTTACCCTCATGATAGAATAAACCTTCTAACTGAGTATTATTAGGTTTATATCTCAAGAGAAACCCAAGTTGACGACGAGCCAAAGCAGGGTTGTAGTTGATTCCTCCTTGTGTACCAATGAAAGGCGCATTAGAGAAATCACTACACCTATCAATAATATCCAAGCTACTCAATGTAGAATCATACCAAACAATATAATCATTAGTGAGAGACATAAGTCTTTGATACCACCGTAGACATTGCTTGTTCTCCAAAATAGCAGGTGTCCGAGGTAAGTGTGAAATAAACCACTTGTACAAAAGAGGAACGCAACACACAATAGTCCCACCTCCTTTAGAATTCCTCAAATGCAAAGAGAAATACATGTCACCCAACATATTAGGAACAAGATTCCTAATCAAGAATATTATAATGGCGTTAACATCAACAAAACCGTCAATGCTAGGGAACAAGGTTAAACCATAAATGAGTAATACAAAGATGGCTTCAAAAGCATCCATGCTACTGGCTTGAGCAAAAATAGTAGCTCTACCAATGAGGAACTCAGAAGTCAACCCAAGAATTCCTCCTTTCTTCACCAAATGAGCATCAATCTCAGATTTCTCCAGATGAAGAGCTTCAGCTATGATATGAGATCGGGTAATCTCCTCCAATCCACTAAAAGGTACCTTGTCAGATATAGGTATTCCCAAGAGATGGGCATACTCCTCTAACATAGGCACAAGCTGATCATCAGGAAAAGTGAAGCACCGATAAAGAGGATCATAGAATTGAACCAAAACACTCAAAAAGTCCTTCAACCACATCAGCAGGTAATACAAACAAGAGCTTCCCATGACGTTGCTTGAAGTCCAAGGTATCTAATAAAAAAGATGACAACTTCCTTAGTTTTTTCAAATCAGGACATCTGAAACTGTACTTCTTAGTGTTCCTTCATCCATAATCCATGGTCTGAAAATAATTGCAAATGAGACCTTAGTTTCCTTGAAATTTACTTTTCTGTGACGAATGTTATGATGCGCATGAATGCATGAATGCAACAATCATATAAGGGATCACCCACAAGGAAAACACGAACAAAGTTCAAGGGATGGATCAAGTCATCATCAAGATCAATCATCCATTTTGGTGGATTATGGTTTTCACCTTATCAACACCCAAGTTCCATTGATATTAACAAGACTTGATCGGATCAACCAAGAATCAAAGGGTTTGTTATGAGTCACGAGCATGGAGTCAGGTTAAGAACCATCCCAAAGGAGTGTAATAAGGATAAAAACATGTAGATCATGTTCTAAAAATTTCCCAGAGTCTTAATCCCATCTATCGAATATTATAGGTTAGGATGACTGACTCACCAACCCATAATATTCTCAAGAGAAACTCGTCTGAGTGTAGTATCGCGTAACAATTGTCATCAAGTCTACACCTGAACAGTCTCTGCACTACGTCCTAAATAGGCCAAGTTTAGTTAAATGTTCTACGATCCTCAGCTTCTCAGACCCCAAATCGGAGAAAATAATTCCTATCCACAAATAACTTGTGTGACATCAGTAACTTCCAAAGGGTCTCCACTTAGTAGATGGGTCTCAAGCCAACTTGACGTCTATAAAACCAGAGTCGCCACCGTGCTTTTATTATTTCCAAAAGAAAAGGGAAAAGTACGATGAAAACCCAAAGATAAGAAGTTTTCAAATAAAAACTATAAAAATGCCAAAGATTACAGGTAAGGGGGTTGGTTACAGAGAGAGAAGGTGTTAGCATCCAAAGCGTCCTAGGTACTCCTAGGGAGCCCTTCTTTATGTATGCATGTGTTTTTGGTATAAAAGATGTTTGAGAAAATTGAGTGTGGGGATGAGAAAAATAATTCATTGATTATATTTTTGTGTTTGATAAGACCTTCGGTCTTGTGCCTACGTACCAACATAAAAATGAGGGATCAAAACCTCATAGTTCGTGGTAAAACTTTCAAATGAGTTGGTGAATTTGCTTTTAATAAGAGTTTAAAAAGGCACAAAGGGCCAAAAGTTTGAATGGAGTTGTTAGTTCTTTTTGTCTTTTGAAATTTAAGTCAATATGGTTAAATTTATTTACAAGTTTGATTTAGGAGAAGAAGTTCAAAAAATTCAATGGCATAAGGCCAAACTTTCCAATCATTAAAACAATGTCTAAATTTCAAAATCACAAGCAAATAAGTGTTTTGAAAAGGGGGAGAGATTTTGAAATTTAAGAAGTGGGAGGAGATGAAGAGGCTATCCTAAGCACAGATTTAAAAGTTAAGGGTCGAGAAGATATGACCAATGGGATACAATCCAACAGAGAAGAATGTCATATAGAAACCCATTTTCCTCTGGACTTTAATCAAGAAATAATCAAATAAGCAATGAGAAATATCCAGACATCATGAAGATCAAGGCATCAAATAAAGATGGCCACATCCAAGCAAGCACTTCAATAGCTAACAATCTTTATTGTCTTCCCATGTATCAGATGAAATATTCCTTGATCAACTTAGAACAAAACATCAGACATAAGATCAAAATAACAATTAAGCACATAGACATAGTAGCAGATGAACCCAATAAATTCTCAAGTCTTGTATCAAATGAAGGCACGGTTCAAAGTAGCTCAGTCTCAAGATGTTGGCATTGGCCAAGTCCGTTTAGCACAAGGAATGTTTCTTAATCCTAAGTCCAAAAGTTCTAATCAAGTTCAACAGTCCACCAGATGTTTTTTAGGGTTTTTGTTGTTATTACATATTTTAAGGTCCTAAGACCACAAACAAAGTCAAAACACACAAACAATATATACAATAACAAGATAAGGCTCAAATGAGCAAAGTGAAAAGGACATAAACATAAACAAGTTATATGAAATGTAAATGGCAATGAATGATAAAGGACTGAAATTTAAATTGCATAATAGTAAATGACTTGAAAGTAAAGCAATATTAACAAGAGTTAGTCAAATGTTAGTCAAAGGTTAGTGGTGTTAGAGGTGATTTTTAATTGATTAAGTCATTCTTTGGAGAACACTCAACCATTCATTCACAAGTATGGATCCTTAAACCAAGACATATTCCATGAGAAGGGATCCAATTTGGATAATTCAACAAGTATTCCACTAGCTCTCATGAAAGGAAAAAATCAACTCTCCACACAATGCCATGAAGAATGGGAGTCTTGCAATCTCACTTACTAGAATGCTATGACTTAAGGGTCAAATTTAGCTCTATGTTAAGCAATCGTAATTGGACTTATGTAGAAGTCACAACTATCTGAGGTTGGGTAATAAAAATTTAGGTGTTAATGCATGTTAGAGATTTGGTATAAAGAACCAAACTCCAAAAACATACCACACACTAAAAGAAAAGGTCAAAAGGGAAGAACCTATCTCAGTCATACTTGTATTGATTCATCTGACACAAGGTCATTGATGAATCAATTAGCCTTTAGACATTAGAGATTTCATTGATCAAATGAGGGAATGAGAAATAATAGGGATGAAGATGAAGATGGAGGGGAAGATACAAACCCAAATTGATCATGGGAGGAATTTCATCAAATCAAAACCATCCATTCATTTTGGGAGATGAAATGTATATTTCATCAATCCCCTAAATCCAACGGTTTTGATGCAACAAAAGTCAAATCAACCTTGATCAAGGCCCAAACAGAAAGTCAAACATCACAAGACCATAAAAATGGCTCAAAGGCAACTTTACACATTTAATCAATTAAAAATCACATTAAAAATGAATTAAAATACATTTTAATTTGGTCAAAACCTAAAATCCCTTCAAAATACCAAATAAATGGCCAAGAGATTTATACTAGGTGAAACAAGGTCAAAGGACCTTAGACAAAAAATTTCACTATTTTTTAAAAGTCAGAAGTATATTTAAACAATTAAAAATATACACAAAAACATTTAATTCATGAAAAATACCAAAATTAATCCAAAAAATAATTTTAATTCAAAATATGGGAGAAAAATATTTAAAGATTTTTGGTGAAAGTCCCATATTTTTTGGATTAAAAATGAAATTTCTATGAATTAAATAAAATGAGTTGATTAAATGGAAATTCAAAAAAAACAAGGGATATCCGATCTCCCTCATTAATTGAGGTGGCAGATCTGATGGCCAAGCGCGCACGTTATATGGTGCATTGTAGTCAACATGTAACACAAGTTGTAATCAGAACCAAGGGCCTAGGTTAAAACATTTTGAATGGATCAAAGGTTTAGGAACACGCCAACACACCACCGGAGTTAGGGCTCCGGTCATCTCCTCCGGTGGACCTCACCGGACTGGTCCACCATAAACCTTCACTAAAATGAAAATCAAGGACATGATTTTAAAGAAAAAATGCTCAGGAGCTCGAATTTGGCCTCAATTTTCTCAAATTCCAAGTATATTGAAAGATACATGGATTTTAATTTTGAGGATCATGAATTGAGTTGCTTCGATTTGACCTAAAAACAACTCAATCTTGTTGCCTACATTGGTAGGACTTCAGCAAACTAACAATCAATCAAAATGGATGAGAAATGAAGGAGAATCGAAGAGGAAAAGTTTATGAAATCTCACCTTCGAGGAGCTTCAAATTATCTTGATCTTGCGTCCAATTTGGGTTGGCTTGACTCTAGAAGCTTGTAGGAGATGATTTGGATGGTTAAAGAGCTTGGACTCCTGGAGTTTCAATTCTAAAACAGAATTAGAATTGAAACTCGATTTCTCAAGAAACCTTCAAGATTATCTTTTCAATGGTGTTTGGGGAAGAAGGGGGTCGAAGCTTGGGCAAGAGGGATCCCATTTCTGATCACCATGGGCATTTATTTATAGCCATGCTTATTGCTTTTTGCACACTTCAAAAATTGGACAAAATTGGAAAGGTGAGATACATGGTTGCATGGGAGTGTGATAGGCCCATGAGATGATGTAATTAAGTCAAAAAATGATCATGAGTGATGTTGAAAGTGCAACATGAAGTCACACATTTAAATTTGAGAAGTGATCATGAGATTCATCCAAATGGAACCATGAAGAGTAACCATGCGCAAGTCATTCAAACCTTGTCCAAATGAAGTGATTTTTGACTCTTTGGAAAGGTGAGATCAAGGGGAACAACTTTCATTTTGAACACTTTTCTATTTGAAGCTTGGGAAATCAAACACATTTGAAAATTTTCTAAGTACCAAGTCAAATGGTCACTTCTTCCACCTTGAATAACTTTTGCTATGAGCTTTAAATGGAAAAATTTCCTTCATAAAAGTTGACCTCAATTGTATTTTCCATGAAGGAGTTATGGATTTTATAAGTTGAGGAAAATTACTTGTTCAATGATGATGGCCCTAAATGACCTATAATGTTTCATCTTGGCACATGCCTTTGCAAGTTGAATTTTAAGTTTCTCAAAAAATCAAAGTTGGAGAGTACGTCATGAAATTGATCATGAAACTTGGATGGCCTTCATCTCATAAAAATTGAGAAAGCTATGGTCCTTGGAAGTTGACCTCCTAACTAGGGCACAGACAAAATGACCTATAATCTTTCACCATAAAAAATGACTTTCCAAGAAAAACTAGCTCTTGACCTAAACATGAAAGTTGTTTGGAATGTCATAAGGAATAACTTTTGTCTTGGAATCATTTTCATATGACAAAAAGTGTAGGAGATAAGGTCTAGGGAACCTAAGTCTTAACCAGTTGACTTTCTCTAGTCAAGCACCTTGAACCAACTTGCACACCTGAAGTTGTCTTGATCTTTGGGAGTCATGGGGGATCATATATATATATATATATATATATATATATATATATATATATATATATATATAATTATGTGAAATGAAGTATCCCTTGAAATATTTGACCAATTGATGAAGAAACTTACAGAGGAAGTCACACAAGATACCCAGATGGATTAAGGTTTCCAAGGTAAACAAGCTTCAAACTCTTGATGAATTCTTGATCAAAATGATAAATGAGGAAAATGGGGATGGTTTTTTCCTCGTGCTCAAACAAACGAGATAATTCATCAGATACTTCTTCATCGTCAATCTCTTCCTCAGCTTCAAACACATAGAAATCAAAGTTTGGAGAGGGAGTATGATTATTGTATTCAATGGGTTTGAGAACCAACCTGCATAATAATTTGATATTTTGATTTTAGAGAAGTGGAGTGCGAACAAATATTATGCAGATGGAAGATTATTATTTATTTATCTTTTTTGTGATTACCATTTTCAGAAAGAAAAAAAAAAGTGAAAATAAAAAACCATAGATATGGATGAATAAAATTGTATTTTGTTGATGATAATAATAAAATGCCCAACAATTTTCACTTCTTCCTTAGGCATGTGAGAAGGATTTTTCTTAAATCAATAAAAAAATTACTTAGAACGGTGAATGACAATGGGAACATCAACAGCAACCCAATTATTACAAGTTTGGCCATGCGTCACAAAGTTAGCGCAAGCTTCGTCTTCATCACCACTGTCTTCAGTAATGGCAGCTAAGTGTTGATCATTCTCATGAATGAACCCTCCACTACGGAAAACCGATTTCATAACTTTGGCTTTAGCGTTGAACGGCCCTAGTTAAAAATCCTAACCCAACTCTATTCTTGTTCTCGGCGATCTCCACAACACGACCCCATTTGTCAATGCTTCCAGCTTGAATAGCCTCTTGTGCATCTTTCAAAGAAGACATGGGTGCCCCAGTTTTCTTCATTTAATCAGGAATAGGTAAGGCTTGGAACGGTGTTCCAACCTCCTCCCCAACATTAACATATGTGAAAGATGACAGATGGCTCACCAATAATGCCTTCTCTCCACAAATAATGACAAGCTTGTCGTTCTTCACAAATTTCAGCTTTTGGTGTAAAGTAGACGTCACTTCTCCAGCTTCATGAATCCATGGCCTTCCAAACAAGCAACTTTAGGTCGGGTGGACATCCATTACCTGGAAAGTAATTTGGAAATCACTTGGACCTATCTTCACTGGAAGGTCCACTTCACCCATGACAATTTTGCGAGAACCGTCGAACGCTTTGACAACTACTCCACTATACCTCACCGGGGCGCCTTGATAAGAGATTCTTGACAAAGTTGACTTCACAACACATTCAACGATGACCCAGTCTCAACCAACACATTGGACAAAGCGTCCTCCTTGCAATTCATTAAAATATGCAATGCCAAATTATGATTTTTGCCTTCCTTAGGAAGCTCTTCATCACAAAAAATCAAATTGTTATAAGTAGTGATGTTGGCAACTATGTGGTCAAATTGATCCACTGTCACATCATGCTCAGCATAAGCATGTTCTAGCTCTTTCTGGAACACCTCTTTGTGCGCTTCGGAATTCATCAACAATGATAGCATGAAGACCTTTGACGGAGTCTAGAGCATCTACTCTACAACATTAAATTCACTTCTTTTGATCAACTTTAGCTCCTCATCATCATCGTTAGCCTTCAACTTGCTGGACTCACCAGACTGACACGTCGGACCACTAACTGGATTCACTACTAAAATCTTTATCTTCTTATTTGCGGACACATCTTCTACTTCTTTTGGAAATACTGGACTGAATACACGACTGCTACGGGTCACTTTTGCAATATCTGCAATGTTCAGCATGGATTCTACAACTGGTAGAGGAACCTCTTGACCATCTTCAATCATGGTGGCATTATACTGATATGGCATTATACTGATATGGACAGGGCCTGCTAACCGTATAACCAACGGCGATACCGATCTATTGACATTGTTACTGCTGCTACTATCAAACTGGATAACTACCCGCTCAAGGGTCTTAAATACTAGTACAATAACATTCACATCTCCCATATCCCTCGACTGTTGAATTTGGATTACATTCTCATCCATCAACTTCTAGATATCCCTCTTGATGATCATACACCCACGGGGGTTCATGCTACAGATTGCACAACCATCGTGGTCATGTTCACAGTCACTTATTAGACACAAAGTCTTATGATTTTCCACCAGAGATCTTCGGATACTTCTCACATCAAAAACTCGGAAATTCCTTGGACAACCGTCCACCATGTTGACAGAAGGGTTACCATGAGCAGGCAACAAATTGGCTTTTACATTCGGCGCTCTGTCCTCAAAGGACACCATACCACTCTTCACAAGCTTTTGACCCTCATATTTCAATGGATAACAGTTCTCTATATCATGGCTAGGTGTAGCACCTCAAATTTTCCCCCCTCATTCATGCATTCATTTTAGGTCATTTAACATTTCATATTGCATTTCAGCAAAGTTCATCTGAGTTACCTCTGGTCAACTTTGGTCTACTGAAGGTCAAATGGCTAGGGAATGACTTGAGATACTTCCCACATGCTCGAATGGGGTCTATTCATCAGTCAACATATTGCTCTTGAAGGAACAAAGGTCCAGCGCACAGGTTACAAATTTGGGAAGTTTCCTGAACTGTCGTGCTCGCTAGGCGAGCAGAAGGGTTCGCCTAGCGAGTCCCAAGAAAAGCCATCAGAGTCTGAACTGTCATGCTCGCTAGGCGAGCAGAAGGGTTTACCTAGCGAGTCCCAAGAAAAGCCATCAGAGTCTGAAATGTCATGCTCGCTAGGCGAGCAAATTCTTCGCTAGGCGAAGCCCGCGCGTTTTGAAAATAAAAATATATATAACAGAAAGTCATGGGCTTGAGTTGCCCTCATTTTGAGCCCACAAAGCCACGAAAATCAGAGTATAAATTCTAAAAACTCATTTGAGAAAAACCCTAACATTCTAGAACTAATCAGCAACAGCCTCCATACACACTGAAGAAAGAACTCATTTGCACAAAAGTCACCTCTATCAATTCCATCTCACAAAAACTCTAAGATTGCTCTGCAAACCCAACCGTGCAATCCAATTTCATTCGATCTCTCCAATCAGGTTTGCCCTATTTCCATTACTTTACGCTTTCAATCTGAAATTTCTGAAATATGAGACTTTATGGGTGAATTTGGAAGAGTGGGTATCGTTAGGTTTTGCATGTGGGTTTAGATGTGCATGAATGTGTAGAACAATGCCTTGAATGTTTAATCACTTCGCTTCTGAGATGGATACCATAGGGTTTGGGGTTCCTGAAATCAGACTGTTATCAAGGAAGAACCCAGAACCCGCAGGCATTCGCTAGCACCTCGCTAGGTGAACATGTAGCGAAGCTTCGCTAAGCCTTCGCTAAGCGAATCAGTAGCGATCGTGACAGTAGTTTTTTTGTTTGCTCTCTAACCTGTTTTGCGTTTTGTTGTGACATGTTTTCTATTGCATCCATGCGCTGTTTACCTGAGACTGTTATTGCTATGATTCTCTTGTTTGGTGTAACTCTTGATTGCACCCCGTCTTGTTATTCTAACTTGTTTGTTGAGTTTTTGTGAGGGCTCACATGACTCTTGAAGAGATAGGTTGCTTGGTATTCCACTTTATTTGTGGGATACCATTTGGAGATTTATTCTGATTGCTTTGCTGACTTGTTTTCTTTGATGGTGCTAGCCTGAGAGATCTCCGGGTTTCTTATTTCTTTAGTTGTTGTTACTTCGGATCTTTATCCGTGTGGTAGATCTCTTGATCCCTTTTACATCTTTCTCGTATTTTACCGCTTTCTTAGCTGGAAGACCTCGATAGGAGGCAATGTTTTTGCGTGTTTACTTTTGTGCCCAAAGACCTCTAAGAAGAGGCAACAGTGCTAAAGACCTCCATGAAGAGGCAATTGACGGATAAAAGGGATTAGTAGTCAATCCCCCTTTATTCAGTGTGTCGTTCTCTATGCTCACACTACGAGTCGATGCTTAAGAACAAAAGCCCAAGATCTTTTGTCCGGTCAGTCAGTGGAGAGGGTTCCATCTTCCTGAATCCCAACTTTTTGTCATGAGCTCACCCTATCCAGGGTTAAGAGCTATGAGGTCTTATCCTCATTACCCGTTTGATCTGCTCACCCTAACGTTCAATGTCAGTAGTTAAGAGCCCATTTGATTACCTTTCCATGGCTTGTTTATCGAGGTTGATATGACCCCTCTTGACTAAAGCCCTACCCACGTATGTTTGAGCCCCCTTGTTGGCGTGTTTACTTTATGCATGGTTGTTTTGTATGGTGTGATCGTCTCGCCATAGGATGGCTAGGCTTCGTATAGTCTCTCGTTTGCATGTCAATTAAGGTAGCACGGTTCCTTCGTCTAGGACTTCCTTTTTTGCATGAGCATTCCTAAAACATAAACAAACTCATTGATTTTTCTTCTCCTAAGAACACGTTAACTCTTTCTACTACAGGCGAGCAAGTCTCTAAAGGTCGAGCATCCGGTAGATTGCGTAGTAACGTCGTTCACCTTAAAAAAACACAAAACAAACAAATAGGTCAGCCGAGCTACGAAGACTCTGATTCTCATATTTAGATGAGATACGTATACAGTGGATGCGACATCCGTGCGAGTCATTTTCTTTTGACCCCTCTTTTAGTAAATAGTACACTAGATAAACCCACACCCTTTAGACAAGAACAACAAGAGTGGATCCCGTAGAGTACTACGGATGCGTAGGGGTGCTAATACCTTCCCTTCGCATAATCAACTCCCGAACCCAAGATTTGGTTGCGAGACCTTGTCTTTTCCTTTCCTTTTTCCAGGTTTACTTCGAGCGTTTCCTTTCCCTCCTTTGGGATAAATAACGCACGGTGGCGACTGTTCTGTCATTTCTTTTCTTTTTTCGCCGGTTGTTTTTTTTCGCATTCCTTTTTTAGGTTGCGACACTAAGCTCCCTGGTTAAAAGCGCAATGATAGTGGCTCAGGAATTTGCGAAGGATTTCTTGGATGGATTAGATTCTTGAGTACGAAAGACGGGTACAATTCTGCATATGTCATAGGAATAGGGTCAAAAGAGACCTTTTTCCTTTCGAAGTTTTGTTGGTGATGATTATTTTTGTTTTAGTTGGTTCTTTGTTGTGGTTGTTGGTGATGTTGTTTTTGTTGAATTGGAACTGATTGATTGTTGGAATTGTTGGAAAAAACCGCAATTACTGAGGAAACTTGATGCTGATGTTGACGAGGTTGAGAAATCTTTCTGACATGAGGCCTCATCTGCCTCCCTACTGATACTTAATTAGTTTCTCCCTCCTTCCTCTTGGAGAAACTCCCACCATATTTCTTTTTGGATGATGCTTCTTCTTTAGAGAAACGTCCTTCACGGACTCCTTCTTCTAGCCCCATCCCCATGTTTACCTTTCGGTAAAATTATTGGGGGCACTCGCAATCGTGCATTCGTAGTAAAACAAACTTAGCGTCTTCAAGAAGATCTTCTTCATTTATTTCTCTTCAAGAGGTGGAATTATCTGGGCAGCCAGTTCTCTCTATCTGCTTAGCAAAGGCCTCACCTAAGTCATTAAGTACATATGCTTGCACTGTCTAAACCCATGTACCACCTCAAGGAAGCTCCAATTAAACTGTCTTGGAAATAATGAATCAACAACTAATCATTATCAATCTGAGTAGACATTTTTCTAGCATACATAAAAAGATGGCTTGGCGGGAAAGTATTCCCTTTGTACTTTTCAAAGTCTGGGACCTTGAATTTCACCGGGATCTTAACATTGGGGACCAAGCAGAGTTCAACAGCATTCTTCCCAAACAAGTCTTTTCCTCTCAAGGTCTTCAACTCTTTATGCAGCTCGAGGAATTGATCTTTCATCTCATCCATCTTCTCATATACATATGGGCCCTCAGACGGCTCAGAGTGGTAGATAGGTCCTTAACACGAGGAAGGGTATGAACAATCGGAGGAGGCACTAATATGACTGGGCTAGATGCCTACAGAGAAACAAAGGTGGGTACATATCCTTCTGGCATAAAGTTTGATGGCATTCCCCAAGGGAACCCAGCAGGCACAGAAGGAATGGATTGACTGAAAGCAGCAATAGGAATAGTTGAGGTAGCAACCTCAGAAATAACTGTCCTCTGGGAAGAGTTGCAGGAGTTGGTGAAGATTGATTTTGTGCTGCAATGACAGATTCCATCATAATCGTTTATCTGGCGATCTCATCCTTCAGCTCTCGGTTCTCTTTCTCTAGATGCTCCATTATCTTCGGTTGATTAGCGAGGGTGTTATAGCGGTGAGTCAACTAGACTGAATCATAGAAGAAGAACTGATAAGACATCTGGCGGAAGAAAACCTGTTATGCAAATGATGCATGAAATGCAATGTTTTTGTTTGTTTTTTTAATTTCAAGGAACATATGAAGTCCTATTTGCAAATGTATATTTAAATAATAACAATAATGATAATTTGACCATACAATCTCTTTTTATTCATAATATTTGGAAGGATTACACTGAGTACAATTTCAGAAACCAAAATACAAATACAAGAGAAAAGGAAACTATTATCCTAAGGATCCCTAACAACTACATCGGATGATCTGGCTACGGGTGCATACTTCCTTCGGATGTGTCGAATCTCGGACTCAAAGGATGTCTTCATCTGAGCCTTCTCAAGAACTAACTAATCAGCAATCTTCTTCCAAGCACCAGAAGGTTGAGGCATACTAGAGGAAGGTAGACCCTCTGGCTTTCTCTGGCTCTTCACTGCTTGGTCTTCAAGAATCTCAATAAGCGTATCTTTGTCTTTCGACTAAAGTTACGACTCTTCATGCTATCGGCTCAAAGCATGGAATCGCTCTTCCCACATATCTCTCTCTTGCTTCATCTTGGTGAGTGTGTCTTCCAAATCCTCTACATCTTGGTTAGGTAGAGTTGATAGCTCATCCATGACCAAAGACATAGGTATTTTATAGCCGTACGACATCTTCAGCTCCACAGCTCACTTCTTCACCCAAATAGTGTAAGCTTCCAAAGCTACACAGTTGGTGGACCAAGCTCGGATCTTCCTTTCCTATGCATATTATGCCAAGCATATATCATCCTCTACTTCAAATGTTTGGGATCTTTACCCTCTTGAAATAATAAACTCTCTAACTGAGTGTTATTAGGTTTATCTCTCAAGGGGAACCCAAGTTGACGACGAGCCAAAGTAGGGTTGTAGTTGATTTGTCCTTGCGTACCAATGAGAGGAACATTAGAGAACTCTCCACAACTATAAATAATGTCCACACTACTCAAAGCAGAATCATACTAAACAATATCATCATGAGTCAGAGGCATGTGTCTCTGAGACCACCGTAGATATTGCTTTATCTCCACGAAAGTAGGCGTCTGAGGCAAGTCCAAAATAAACCACTTGCACAGGAGAGGAACACATCACAAAATAGTCTCACCACCTTTAGAACTTCTCAAGTGCAAATAGAAATATATGTCACCCAACAAAGTCAGAACAGGATTCCCAATCAAGAAGATTCTAATGGCGTTAACATCAACAAAACCGTCAATGTTAGGGAACAAAGTTAAACCATAGATGAGCAATACAAAAATGGCTTCAAAAGCATCCATACTACTGGCTTGAGCAAAGACATTAGCTTTTTCAATGAGGAACTCAGAAGTCAACCCAAGAATACCTCTTTTATTCACCAAATGAGCATCAATCTTAGATTTCTTCAGATAAAGAGCTTCAGCTATGATATGAGATCTGGGAATCTCCTCTAATCCACTAAAAGGTACTTTGACAGATATGGGTATACCCCAGAGATGGGCATACTATTCCAATGTAGTCACAAGCTGATAATCAGGAAAAGTGAAGCACAGGTAGAGAGGATCATAGAACTGAACCAAGACACTCATAAGTCATTCAACCATATCAGCAGATAATACAGACAAAAGCTTCCCATAACGTTGCTTAAAGTCCAAGGGATCTAGTACAAAAGATGACGACTTCCTTAGCTCTTTTAAATCATGATATCTAAAATTGTACTTCTTAGTGTTCCTTCTTCCATAATCCATGGTCTGAAAATATTTGCAAACAAGACCTCAATTTCCTTGAAATTCATTTTTCTGTGATGAATGTTATGATGTGCATGTATGCATGAATACAACAATCACACACAAGGGATCACACACAAGACAAACACAAACAAAGGTTAAGGGTGTAAGAACAAAATTAGTTCTACAATAGTATTCCAGGATTTTGATGATAACAAAGGATGAAACCAAAAATGGCACCCTAACGAAATTTTTCTAAGTGTGCAGGACTCTGAACAGCAACAAAGGATTCTGATCGTTTTATCAGATACTAACTTTGATCAGATACAAAGTACTAGAAAATCAGACGCATCTGAGGAAGAAGTGCGCCCAAGAAGTTCTGAATATGAGCAAAGCAAGACAGTAGAAAGAACCAGAAGCTCTAAACATCCACTGGTCTTAGTTCTGATGATCTAGAAGACTGGTACTCTAAGAAGCTCTGATGTAACTTCAACATAATCTCCTTCTGACGGATGACTCCGAGACAACAGAGACTCTGATGAAGATTCCCCAAATCCAGAAAGAGTAACGGAAAGAAATTCTCATTATGGAAATGAAGTATTTTTAGAAAGAAGTTATTCAGGGAGACAAATTGGTTATGGCAAGAAACACAGAAGTAATGACATTGAATGCTCATCAAAGACCAATATTCTGTCATCACTCCAACGGTCCTTCTCACTACTATATAAAGGACAGCCTACCTCATTGAGAGACACACAATAACGCACAGAAAAATCCTTTACTTTCTCTCTCAGTTTTTCACGAGCTGCTGCTCCTACGTGAAAACTCTTGCTTAAATATTCTGCTGTAATACTTGATTACTCTTAGAAGCACTTTCTATTACAAACTTATTTTGCTAAATTGCTTTTGTTCCTCAAGTGACTCTGCATAGTCTGTATACTTGAGAGGACTAAGATATCATTCGCTTAGACGTTTGGTTGTATAAATCTTTCAAGATTAGTGGATGAAGTCCTTTTTGAAGGCGAAATCACCTTGGCCGGATGGACTGGAGTAGCTTTGTTTTATAAGCGAACAAGTATAAAATTCTGTGTGTTCTTATTTTTGAAAAAGCTTTTAATTTCTAAAACAATTCAAACCCCCCCCCCCCCCTTTCTTGTTTTTTCTCACCTTCAGTTGGTATCAGAGCTCCGACTCTGTTATTGATTTTCTAATCAAACACTTAACAGTGTAGAGAGATCCAGAACGAGAAAAACTATGGCCAACACCAATGAAAGAGATAGTTACAATGCTAAGCCTCCAGTCTTTGAATGAGAGAAATTTGATTATTGGAAAGATAGAATTGAAAGTTTCTTTCTGGGCTACGACGCTGATCACTGGGACATTGTCACAGTTGGATACATACCACCTGTAACAGATGCTGGAGTTGCCATCCTCAGAAGCAAAATGACAGATGATCAGAAGCGCGAATTTAAGAATCATCACAAAGCCAGAACGATACTTCTCAATGCCATATCCTACAATGAGTATGAAAAAATCACCAACAGGGAAACAACTAAAGAAATACTCGACTCCCTGAGGATGACTCATGAAGGAAACTCTCAGGTCAAACAAACAAAGGCTCTGGCTCTAATCCAGAAATATGAAGCCTTCAAAATGGAGGATGATGAAGTTGTAGAGGTAATGTTTTCTAGATTTCAAACTCTAATTGCAGGTCTCAAAGTGCTAGACAAAGGATACACAACTGCGGACCATGTCAAAAAGATAGTCAGAAGCTTGCCAAAGAAGTGGAGACCCATGGTCACAACCTTAAAGTTGTCAAAGGATCTAAACAACATCAGCCTTGAAGAGCTTGTCATCTCTCTCAGAAGTCATGAGATAGAACTAGAGGAAGATGAGCCTCAGAAGAAGATCAAGTCTGTTGCACTAAAGTCCAGATCTGAAAGGCGCAAGTCTGACAAAAACAAAGCCTTCCCGGCCGAAGCAGAAGACGCTGATGACTCTGAAAAAGAAGATTATGACGATGAGGGAGAATTATCCCTTCTGACCAGAAGAGTAAAACAACTCTGGAGAAAAAGGAATAATAACTTCAGAAAACCAAGATCCAAAGGAGATCGATCAAAATCAACCTCAAAAGGTAAATCTAACAAAGATGTTATGTGTTATGAATGTAAGGAAACCGGTCATTACAGGAACGAATGTCCCAAGTTGAAGAAAGACGGTTCCAGAAAAGAGAACTTCAAGAAAAATTCCTTCAGAACCAAAAAGGGACTGATGGCTACATGGGACGACAGTGAATCTGACTCATTAGAATCAGACTCTGATGAACAGGCAAATGTGGCACTCATGGCTACCAAATCCAAGAATACTTCAGACGAAGAATCTGAATTTGAAGAGGTATTTTCTGAACTTTCTCGATCTGGCCTAGAATCATGTATGTCTGAAACTCTAAACTCATATCAGAAACTCAAACAAAAATTTAAAGCTATAAAAGGTGTTCTTGAAGAAACATTAGAAGAATGTGGCAAACTTGAGACAACAATTTTAGAACTAAAAGATGAAAACAAAACTTTGATTTTAGAAAGAGATTCAACAAAGAAAAATTGTTCAAAACTTGAAGAAGCGTTATCTCAAGCTCCACAAACTTCAAACACAATAATTTATAAATATGAAAAATCTTTTCAAAAGTTTCTGAAAAATGGGATAGAGAGGAGCAGAATGGCATCCATGATTTATGGGGTCAGTCAGAACAATAGAAGAGGAATTGGGTATGATCCTAGTGAAGATAAAACTTCTACTAATGACCAACCTTAATCTCCATTTTCATATCACTATACATATACACAAGCACAACAATTTAATAATGCTAGAAAACCCAAAGTAATAAGAAACTCTGGGAAAACTAATCACAAAGGACCCAAAAGACTCTGGGTACCAAAGGATAAGATTGTTTATGTTGCAGATATCTTATGCAGCAAAGTTAAAACACCAGTCATGGTACCTGGACTCTGGATGCTCGCGACACATGACGGGAAGAAAGTATATGTTCCAAAGCCTGGAACTTAAAGACGCTGGATTCGTAGGCTTCGGAGGAGATCAGAAAGGAAGGATCAGAGGCTCTGGAACTATTGGTAATGGTACTCTTCCCTCTATATCTGATGTTTTATATGTAGAAGGATTAATGCATAATCTGTTATCAATAAGTCAATTAAGTGATAATGGATATGATGTAATCTTCAATCAAAAAACATGTAAAGCCATAAATCAAAACAATGGTTCTGTCCTATTCACTGGCAAGAGGAAAAACAATATTTATAAAATAAATGTATCGGATTTAAAAGAGAAAAATGTAAAATGTTTGATGTTTGTTCACGAAGAGCAATGGGTATGGCATAGACGCTTAGGCCACATTAGCATGAGAAAGGTATCTCAGCTAAATAAACTCGAGTTAGTCAAAGGTCTACCTAAGCTGAAGTTCTCTTCAGATGCTCTATGTGAAGCATGTCAGAAAGGAAAATTTTAAAAATCATCCTTTAAAAAGAAAAATATTGTTTCTACCTCTAAGCCTCTGGAACTTCTTCACATTGATTTATTTGGTCCTGTGAAAACAGCATCAGTCAATGGAAAGAAGTATGGACTATTCATTGTTGATGATTTTAGTCGCTGGACATGGGTAAAATTCTTAAAGCATAAGAGTGAGTCTCACTCTGTATTCACTAGCTTCTGTTCCAAAGTGAAAAACGAATTTGACTCTAAAATCATCAGAGTCAGAAGTGATCATGGTGGGGAATTTGAAAATAATTTTTTTGAGGAATTATTTGATTCTAATGGAATATCCCATGATTTCTCCTGCCCTAGAACTCCACAACAAAATGGAGTTGTAGAGAGGAAGAATAGGACACTCCAAGAGATGGCCAAAACCATGATCAATGAAACAAATATGGCTAAGCACTTTTGGGCTGAAGCTGTAAATACAGCGTGTTATATTCAGAATAGAATCTCCATAAGACCTATTCTGGAGAAGAATCCCTATGAACTGTGTAAAGGAAGAAAACCCAACATTTCCTATTTTCATCCTTTTGGATGTTCCTGTTTTATTCTAAATACTAAAGAACATCTGAACAAGTTTGATTCTAAAGCACAAAAAGGTATTATGTTAGGATACTCAGAACGCTATAAAGGCTATAGAGTATACAATTCAGAAACCAAAAAGGTGGAAGAATCAATTCATGTCAGATTTGATGATAAGCTTGACCCTGAAAAGGCAAAGCTAGTTGAGAAACTTACAGATCTGGAGATTACTCTTGTAGTTTCTGACGAGAAGATCAAAGCTCCTGAAGCAGCTGCCACTCAAACCTCATAAGGAACTAAATCCCCAGCAATCCCAAAGAAAGCTAAAAGTCGCCTCAACATATCTGAAGAGTTGATTCTGGGAAACAAGGATGAACCTATCAGAACTAAGTCTACCTTCAAGGCACCTGAAGAAACTCCTCTGGGACTAGTATCTCTGTTCGAGCCTACTTCCTGTGATGAAGCACTTCAAAATAACGATTGGGTTCTAGCCATGCAAGAAGAGCAAGATCAATTCACATAGAATGACGTCTGGGATCTGGTTCCTAAACCTAAAGGCACTCACATTATCGGAACCAGATGGGTGTACAGAAACAAGCTGAATGAGAAAGGAGAAGTAGTCAGAAATAAAGCTCAGCTGGTGGCTCAAGGTTACAGTCAACAAGAAGGCATTGACTACAATGAAACCATTGCCCTAGTCGCCAGGTTAGAATCTATTCGCTTACTTGTCTCATTCGATGTAAATCACTCTATCAAACTATATCAAATGGATGTCAAGAGCGCATTCCTTAATGGTTATATATCAGAAGAAGTGTATGTCAATCAACCCCCAGGTTTTGAAAATTCAAATTGTCCAGAACATGTTTTTAAACTTAAAAAATCTTTATATGGACTAAAACAAGCTCCCAGAGCTTGGTATGAAAGATTAAGTAATTTTCTCCTGGAACATGATTTTATTAGAGGGAAAGTTGACTCTACACTCTTCTGTAAAAACAGTAATAATGATCTCATGATATGCCAGATATACGTTGATGATATCATTTTTGGTTCAGCTAACGCCTCTGTATGTCAAGAATTCTCTGAGCTTATGCAGGCAGAATTCGAAATGAGCTTAATGCAAGAACTAAAGTTCTTTCTAGGAATTCAGATCAATCAAGCTTCAGAAGTCACCTACGTTCATCAAAGTAAATACATAAAAGACATTCTGAAGAAGTTTGAAATGGCTGAATGCAAACCTGCAAAGACACCCATGCATCCAACTTACGTTCTTGAAAAAGAGGAAGTTAGTCAAAAGGTTTGTCAGAAGCTCTATCGTGGTATGATAGGCTCTCTTCTCTATCTAACTGTTACTCGTCCAGATATTCTATTTAGCGTGTGTCTATGTGCTAGATTCCAATCAGATCCCAGAGAATCTCATTTAGCAACAGTTAAGAGAATTCTCAGATATCTGAAAGGAACTCCTAACCTGGGCCTGATGTATGAGAAAACATCAGAGTATAGACTTTCTGGTTTTTGTGATGGATATTATGCAGGAGACAGAATGGAACGAAAAAGTACATCTGGAAATTGTCAGCTCTTGGGAAAGAATCTGATATCCTGGGCCAGCAAAGGACAATCAACCATAGCCTTGTCTATTGCAGAAGCGGAATACATCTCAGCATCACTGTGCACTACCTAGATGCTCTAGATGAAGAATCAATTAGAGGATCTTCAAATCTTTGAGAGTAACATTCCTATCTTCTATGACAATACTGCTGCCATTTGTTTAAGCAAGAATCCTATTCTGAACTCCAGAGCTAAGCACATAGAAATAAAACAACATTTCATTAGAGACTATGTTCAGAAAGGGGTAGTAATGCTGAAATTCATTGATACAGATCATCAATGGGCTGACATCTTTACAAAACCTCTTGTTGAAGATAGATTCCTCTTCATCTTAAAGAATCTGAACATTCAAAGTTGTCCTGAATAAAATGTGCCTCTGAGTGAGCAAAATAAGATTTTGATGTAAACAAAGTGGAATCTGCATCTGACTCTGATACTCCTACCAAGGTAGAAGTCATCTGAGTTTGAAATCACCAGGACCCAACCCTTTGGTATTCCTGAAGATCAGATAAAGCAAACACGTGGAGCACCTTGCGTCTGACCTTGGAACTTCTAGACAGCTGTCTAGCAGTAATCAAGGAACAATCTCTTGAGATCTCCTCGAGCAGTGTACTGACTATTGGGATTAGACATCATTTATGAGCTGTAATCATTTTCCCTCTAACGTGCTTACTTGGTTTTTGTGCTAAACTCTCTTTTGTGTGTCGTTTTGCATGCACCCTAATTTGGGTATTTAATCACTTCTCTTCACACATTGCACACTTTTCACTCTCACAAACACTCTCAACCCTCTGCAAGTTACTCCCTCCCTCAAGGCATTCCTGCAGCGTGCATTCTTGTTCTTCATCCTTCAACTCAGTTCATCAACAACATTCATGGATTCCCAACAACAATCAGTGTACAACTTCTCTCAACAAATGGATTCCAACGAACAAGCTCCAAGTTCAGGCAACCAAAACCCAGCAGTTACTGGTGTCGTCTCAACTCCCATCTACAAAGAGCCTCATATTCTTGATCGTGAGCCACACATCAACCTTGTAACTCCGTTTGAGAAACTGGAAGTCTTATGTGAATCTTTGGTGGACTTTGAAAACATGCACAAAAATGGTATTGACCTCACTGAAGAACTGAAGAATCAAGGTTGGGGAACCTACTTCCAACGTCTGTATGGTCCTGTTTACACAAACTTAGTGAAGGAGTTTTGGAGATTCGCTGACGCTGACGACCACTACATCATCTCCTATGTTCTGGGAGTCAAAATGGTGATCACTGAGAAGTCCATTGCTGCTCTTCTGGGCATGGAGAAAGATGGAGGAAGAAGGATCTACAACATTAATCCTAGGGAAAAATATCTGTCCCATGAGATTAATCCAACTATCTTCAAACAGAACGCTGAAGGCAACCACTCCAAGAACAAGGAACTACATCAGAACCTCCGGGTCTGGCTGAAGATCATCTTGGGCACCATCCATCATCGCCCAGCTTCAAACTCCTCAAACTACATCAACCATACCAGAAGTGTATTCTGCACTGCATCCACAAGGGTCTGAAGCTCTGCCTCCCTGCTCTTCTTTTCAAGTACCTCAGAGACTCTGTAAGGGACACAAGAAACAACATGAAGCCCAGAAACTACATCCCTCTAGGAAGGCTGATCTCTGACGTTCTAATAGAAAGCGGTCTCGTGGATCACTTGATAAAGTTCAGACTCATGGAAGACGTGATGATCGACACTGGAAGAGCTCTAAACGCCAAAAATCTAAAGAGCATGGGGATTCTGGATCAAGTAAGGGCCAAACCCACTCTGGACACCTCCTGGGAAGCTCTCAAAGATCAGAGGAAGATCCCAAATGGACTCTATCTGTTCTCAAAGATCGACCCTCCAGAGGTAATCCTATATTACTTAGATGATCTGCGAAAACAAGGGGTAGATATCTCAGATTTCAACATAAGCCAGCTGCCAGATGAGCCTCCAAACTTCATGAAGCGACCACGAGGGCCATCTGAGAAGGCAAAGCAAGTGAAGAAAGCAAATCTAGGAGAATCCTCCGGGTCAAGACCTCCAGTACCTCTGACTGGATCTTCTGGTAAGTCTGTCTCTCTAGCTCCTTCTGTACAACTTCATCATCTTGCTTCCTCTCTCCATTAACCAACCCTCGTCTATACAAATTCAGAAACTCCTCCCTCAACCACCAAACCATCTAACCAACCATCTCGGAAATTCAAGCTTGCCACCACAACCTTACCTGTTTTAGAAGCAGAAATGTTGAACGAAACCACTTCACCCTCTTCATCTTCTTCTCCAGAATCACCCCCTACTACAACATTTCCACGGATACTAAACCATCTGACCCTCCCTCTCCAACTCTGGCCCAGCTCCAAACTCGTGCTCTGGCCTCACAACAGCCAACACAATCCACACCTAAACCAGAAGTCACTTCATCTCCCACAGAACAACCAAACCCAACCACATCTGACCCTCCACCATCTGAAACAACTCACGTTGAAACTCAACCAAACACCTCTGACAAACCCCCACCAAATACATCTGCTGAACCACAAACTCCCACACTCAACCTAAGCCCTCCCACTTCTCCACCCCCAGCCTCTGAACCAGAAAACACCCTGCCAACCCTTGAGGAAGCAATAATGTTGTTTGCAGAAGCTTCAGTTGACAAGGTCAAGTCTCTGACCATCAACTCTGGCATCAGTGATGATCCTTCAGCTATAAGGACACACTGGAATAGAGTGATTGGCTGGATGACCGCTAAAGCCTTCAAGCTAAAGGGCCTCTCTGAGCAAGTTCGTAACGACTTCATTAGAGACGCTGAGATAAGACTACAGGAGCGCCTAGCCAGAGAAGTTGAGGAGCGAGCCCACAAAGAAGCAGAAGAGAAAGCCAGGTAAGAAGAACTGCAAAGGGTCAAGGAAGCTGAAGCCAAAGCTCTAACTAAGGTTGTTGCTGCTGCTGAAGCTGAAGCCAAAGTTGCCGTTGAAGCTGAAGCACGCCTTGCTGAAAAATCTGCCACAAGGGTAGAACCGGATTCTCTGACTCAGAGGGAGTCTTCCACTTTTGTCCCTCTGGTTCTAAAGACACTTGAAGATCTTCAGAAAGAGTAGAAGGAAGTCCGAGCCAGATTGGATCAACATGAATCAGTTAATGTCAACATTCAGAATCTGCTGACCCAGCTGCTCCAGAGGATGCCTCCACCTCCAAACCCTTAGGCACCTAGGACTTGTTTTCTTTTTTCTTTTGCTTATTGCTCTGATTTGGTTATTGCCTTCTGCTTTGTGTGTTTTGCTTTCTGTTCTCTAGCTCTTACTTGCTGTCTGTGTATCTGGATTTTGTGAATGTATATATATATATATATATATATATATATATATATATATATATATTATATATATATATATATATATATATATATATATATATATATATATATATATATATATATATACATATATGTCTTTTTGCCCGTATTTTTAGTCTTTTTGATTCTGACAAAAAGGGGGAGAACTAAAAACAGCTCTGATGAAAACATATCTAACTCCTATCAGTACTCTGCAAACATTGTTTCTAATCCTTTATCTTAGAAATTTGCAGGAGAGTATCTAGACACACCATATCATGGAAGGTCCGGTAAGAACATCCGAACTCCCAGACTCATCTCAGGGGGAGCTCACTTCTATCTGATCTAAAACTCTTATCTAAGAATGTTTCATCTCTGAATTAAGATTGTTATGTCATCATCAAAAAGGGGGAGATTGTAAGACCAAAATTAGTTCTACAATAGTATTCCAGGATTTTGATGATAACAAAATATGAAACCAAAAATGGCACCCTAACGAAATTTTTCTAAGTGTGCAGGACTCTGAACAACAACAAAGGATTCTGATCATTTTATCAAATACTAACTTTGATCAGATACAAAGTACTAGAAGATCAGACGCATCTGAGGAAGAAGTGCGCCCAAGAAGTTCTGAATATGAGCAAAGCAAGACAGTAGAAAGAACCAGAAGCCTTAAACATCCACTGGTCTTAGTTTTGATGATCTAGAAGACTGGTACTCTAAGAAGCTCTGATGTAACTTCAACACAATCTCCTTCTAACGGATGACTCCGGGACAATAGAGACTCGGATGAAGATTCACCAAATCCAGAAAGAGTAACGGAAAGAAATTCTCATTATGGAAATGAAGTATTTTTAGAAAGAAGTTATTCAGGGAGACAAATTGGTTATGGCAAGAAACACAGAATTAATGACATTGAATGCTCATCAAAGACCAATATTATGTCATCACTCCAACAGTCCTTCTCACTACTATATAAAGGACAGCGTACCTCATTGAGAGACACACAACAACGCACAGAAAAATCCTTTACTTTCTCTCAGTTTTTCACGAGCTGCTGCTCATACGTGAACTCTTGCTTAAATATTCTGCTGTAATACTTGCTTACTCTTAGGAGCACTCTCTATTACAAACTTATATTGATAAATTGCTTTTGTTCCTCAAGTGACTCTGCATAGTCTGTATACTTGAGAGGACTAAGAGATCATTCTCTTAGACGTTTGGTTGTATAAATCTTTCAAGATTTGTGGATTAAGTCCTTTTTGAAGGCGAAATCACCTTGGGCTAGTGGACTGGAGTAGCTTTATTTTATAAGCGAACCAGTATAAAATTTTGTGTGTTCTTATTTTTGAAAAAGCTTTTAATTTCTAAAACAATTCAAACCCCCCTTTCTTGTTTTTTCTCACCTTCAAAGGGATGGATCAAGTCATCATCAAGATCAATCATCCATTTTGGTGGATTATGGTTTTCACCTTATCAACACCCAAGTTCCATTGATATTGACAAGACTTGATCGGATCAACCGAGAATCAAAGGGGTTGTTGTGAGTCACGAGCATGGAGTCAGGTTAAGAACCATCCCAAAGGAGTGTACTAAGGATAAAAACCTGTAAATCATGTTCTAAAAAGTTCCCAGAGTCTTAATCCAATCTGTCGAATATTATAAGTTAGGATGACGGACTCATCAACCCATAATATTCTCAAGAGAAACTCGTCTGAGTGTAGTATCGCGTAAAAACTGTGATCAAGTCTACACCTGAACAGTCTCCGCACTACATCCTAAATAGGTCAAGTGGGGTTAAATGTTCTACGGCCCTGAGCTTCTCGGACCCCAAATCAGAGAAAATAATGCATATCCACAAATAACTTATGTGACATCAGTAACTCCAAAAAGGTCTCCACTGAGTAGATGGGTCTCAAGCCAACTTGTTAAGGACTACTCCAAACAAGTTGAACATGACTATACCATCCTCCTATCTTAATTGCACTAAAGTTCGGGTTAGAACTTATCTCACCACTCAGAGATCACCAAGCACAACAGACAGATTATATCACACAAACAACATACAAACATCAAATATACAAATATATACACATAAAAAAGTATGTTAAACCCACTGAGGACTACTCCGCAGCAGAGTCGCCACTTAATTTATGTAGCGGTAAATTCATGACCATCAAGCCATGGATAAGCTTAACATCAATAAAACCAGAGTCGCCACCGCGCTTTTATTGTTTCCAAAGGAAAATGGAAAAGTATGAACAAAACCCAAAGATAATAATTTTTCAAATCAAAACTAATAAAATGCCAGAGATTACAGGTAAGAGGGTTGGTTACACAGAGGGAAGGTGTTAGCACCCAAAGTGTCCTTGGTACTCCTCGGGAGCCCTTTTTTATGTATGCATATGTGTTTAGTATAAAAGATGTTTGATAAAAATAGAGTGTGGGGATGAGAAAAGAATCCATTGATTATATTTTTGTGTTTGACAAGACCTTCGGTCTTGTGCCTACGTACCAACATAAAATGAAGATCAAAACCTCGTAGTTCGTAGTAAAAATTTCAAAGTTGGTGAATTTCTTTTAATAAAAGTTTTAAATGAAAAGGCACAAAGGGATAAAAGTTTGAATGTTGTTGTTTGTTCTTTTTATCATTTTTTAAAATTTTACGTCAATATGATTCAATTTATTTACTAATTTGGTTTAAGAAAGAGTGTGAAAGTTCATTGGCATAAGGCCAAAGTTTCTATCATTAAAATAAAGTCTAAGTTTAAAATCACAAGCAGAGAAGTTTTGAAAAGAGGGAGAGATTTTGAAATTTAAGAAGTGGGAAGAGATGAAGAGACTCTCCTAAGCACACATTTAAAAGTTAAGGGTTGAAAAGAACTGACCAATGGGATGCAATTCAATAGACAAGAATGTCATATAGAAACCAATTTTCCCTTGGACTTTGAATCAAGTAATAATTAATAAGCAATTGGAAATATCTAGACATCGTGAAGATTAAGGCATCAAATAAAGATAGCCATATCCAAGCAAGCAATTCCCATAGCTAGTAGTCTTCTTTTGTCTTCCAATGTATCAGATGAGATATTCCTTGATCAACTCAGAGCAAAGCATCAGACACAAGATCAAAATAACAATTAAGTACAAAGACAGAGTAATAGATGGATTCAAACAAATCCCAAAACTTGTATCAGATGAAGGCTCGGTTCAAGATAGCTTAGTCTCAGAATGTTGGCATTGGGCAAATTCTTCTTGCATAGGGAATGTTTCCTAATCCTAAGTCCAGAAATTCAGATCAAGTTCAACAGTCAAACATATGTTTTTTAGTGTTTTTGTTGTTATTAAGTACTTTAAGGTCCTAAGACCACAAACAAAATCAAAACACACAAACAAATATATACAATCACAAGATATGGCTCAAATGAGCAAAGTGAAAATGACATAAACATAAACAAGTTATATAAAATATAAATGGCAATGAATGATAGATGACTAGAATTTAAATTGCATAATAGTAAATGACTTGAAAATAAAGCAATATTAACAAGAGTTAGTCATATGTTATTCAAAATTTAGTCAAGTGTTAGTGGTGATTTTATTTAATTGATTAAGTCATTCTTTGGAGAACACTCAATCATTCATTCACAAGTATGAATCTTTAACCCAAGACATCTTCTATGAGAAGGGCTCCAACTTGGATAATTCAACAAGTATGCCACTATCTCCCATGAAAGGAAAAAAGGTCAAGTCTCCGTACAATTCCATGAAGAATGGGAGTCTTGCAATCTCACTTACTAGAATGTTATGGCTTGAAGGTTAAATTTATATCTATGTTAAGCAATCGTAATTGGACTTGTGTAGAAGTCACAACTATCTGAGGTCGGGCAATAAAAATTTAGGTGTTAATGCATCTTAGAGATTTGGTATGAAGAATAAAACTCCTAAAACATACCACACACTAAAAGAAAAGTCAAAAGGTAGGGACCTATCTCAGTCATACTTGTATTGATTCATCTGACATAAGGTCATTGATGAATCAACTAGCCTTTAGACATTAGAGATTTCATTGGTCAAATGAGGGAATGGGAAAGAATATGGATAAAGATGAAAAGGGAAGGGAAGATAGAAACACATATTGATCATGGGAGGAATTTCATCAAATCAAAACCATTCATTCATTTTGGGAGATGAAATATACATTTCATCAATCCCCTAAATCCAATGGTTTTGATCCAACAAAAGTCAAATCAACCTTGACCAAGGCCCAAACAGAAATTCAAACATCACAAGACCATAGCAATGGCTCAACAATATTTCTAAACATTTAATCAATTAAAATTAAATTTAAAAATGAATTAAAATACATTTTACTTTGGTCAAAACCTAAAATCCCTTCAAAACACCAAATAAATGACCAAGGGATTTACCCTAGGTCAAATAAGGTCAAAGGACCTTAGACAAAAAAATTCACTATTTTTGAAAAGTCTAAAGTATTTTTAAACAATTAAAAATATGCACAAAAACATTCAATTCATGAAAAATTTCAAAATTAATCTAAAAAATAATTTTAATTCAGAATATGGAAAAGAAAAGTATTTAAAGGTTTTTGGTGAAAGTCCCATACTTTTTGGATTAAAAATGAAATTCCTATGAATTAAATAAAATAACGGGATTAAATGAAAAAATCAGAAATTAAAAAGAAATTCAAAAAAACAAGGGCCATCAGATCTCTCTCATTAATTGAGGTGGCAGATCTGATGGCCACGCGCGTGCAATCCTTGTTGGACTCAAGTAAATGCAACACAGCTTGGTACTTAAAAGGAATGACTCATATTAAAACAAATTAACAATATCAAATGGTTGTGAGGCATGCCAACACATCACCGGAGATAGGGCTCCGGTCATCTTCTCCAGTGGACCTCACCGGACTGGTCCACCTTCAACTTAATACAAAATGAAAAACAAGGACACTATTTCAAAGAGAAAATGCTTAGGAGTTCGAATCTGGCTTCAATTTTGTCCAATTCCAAGTATATTGTAAGATACAGGAATTTGAATTTTGAGGATCATGAACTGAGTTGCTTCGATTTGACCTCAAAGCAACGCAATCTTGTTGTCTACATTGGTAGGACTTCAGCCAACCAAAAATCAAAGAGAATGGTGAAGAATTGAGAGAGAATCGAAGAGATGAAGTTTCTGAAAAATCACTTTGAGGAGCTTGAATCTTGCTTGATCTTGCTTCCAATTGGCCTTGACTTGACTTCAGAAGCTTGCAGGAGTTGAATTGGATCAAAGAATGGTTTGGATTCTTGGAGTTTCAACTTCAAAACAGAAGTGAAATTGAAATTCGATTTTCAATTGAAAACCTTCAAGTTTATCCTCTAATGGTGAAGGGTAGGTTTGCAGGATCAAAGCTTGGGCAAGGTTTCCATAATTCTGAGCATGAGGCAATGTATTTATAGGCTGAACAATTCATTTCCACACACGTCCATCGAAATGCCAAAAATTGCAATTCTCACTTGCATTGATGCATGGGCATGTGATAGGCCCATGAAGTGATGTCAAAAGGTCCAAAATTTATCATGAACAATGTTGAAAGTGTGTCATGAAGTCATGCATTTGGAATTGGGAAATGGTAATGAGATCCATCCAAATGAAACCTTGAAGAAAAGCCATGCGCAAGTCATTCAATCCTTGGCTAAATGAAGTGATTTTAGACTTTTTGGAAAGGTGAGATCAAGGAGAACAACTTTCATGTTGAACACTTTTCCATTTGAAGCATGGATCATGATGAAGATTGAGGTGGAAGTTTGGAAAATCAAACATATTTTAAAATTTTCAAAGTATTAAGTCAAATGTTCACTTCTTCCACCTTAAATAACTTTTGCTATGAGCTTCAAATGGAAAAAGTTCCTTCATCAAAGTTATATCTATTTCAAACCTATTCAATTTGGTCACAAATATGAACTCATTTGGATTTGGCATGAAGGAGTTATGCATTTTAAAAGTTGAGGAAAATCTCTTGTTCAATGGTAATGGCCCAAAATGATCTATAATGTTTCCTCTTGGAACGTGCCCTTGAAAGTTGAATTTGAAGTTTCTCAAAGAATAAAAGTTGTAGAGGACATATTGAAATTGATAATTAAACTTTGATGGTCTTTGTAGCACCTCAAATTTGCACCTCCCATTTGTACATACATTTCATTTTTAGGTCATTAACATTGCATTCACATTGCATGTCATGTTGCATTTCATCAGTCAAGACTGATCAGGAGATTCAACTGTGCAAGGCAACAAGAGCATTTTTCATGAGATCAAAGCCCTAGGGTGGTTCCAATGAGCTTACATGACCCAAGGATCATTTGGAAGCAATTTGGCCAAGTGTTGAAAGCTCAAAGTCCACAATGCAGTTTCAGGTCATCTGGGACCCACAGAAGTCAACTGCAAAGTCAACTGAGGGCTAGGAGGTGGAGAGATGGTTTGAGACACTTCCTTCATGTCCCAAAGAAGTTCATTTGCCAGTACAAATACTTATCTTGAAGAGTTTGAGGTCAGATCAGAAGTTTCCCGAAATGGAAAAGTTTTGGTTCAAATTCAACTTGATTTTACATCCTCAAAGAAGATTCAAATGAAATTTTGTCCAACATGAAAGTTGAAGATCTTTCTCTCCCATTTCTAAAAAGTCCAAGATCATGAGCATCTGGTGAATGGTTGAGAAGTTATAGCCAGATGATTGCACAATGTCATACCCTGAAATTCGCCCCGCCCTTCAATTTGATCTTATAGGTCACTAATCCCAAATATTTACATATCATCCTCATTCATTCATTTCATTGAATAAGCATGGTTCGCCACAAGCAGGCATCCTCTTGGCATCATGTTAATAATGGTTCTGATTAATTATAACTTCGTGTTGATTTCAATTTCAAATTAACGTTTGAAGTTTGAATTATTTTGGAGTTAGATTTGATCTTTGAAAATAAATTTGGTTTTAGAAATCATTTCGTTCCTTTTTCGAATTAATTTTGGGAATTCAAGTTGAGTTGGACGATCCAAGTTAATTACTGAAAAGTTGATTTGGTTGTGGAAATTTAATCGTGATTGCATTAAGCCCATTCTTTTCTTTTTTTGTTAAGTCCATAAGTTTGGTCCAATAACCATTTTCCAAATTAATCCATGTTTCTTAATCCATTTTTAAATCCTTAACCATTTTTACCACATATCCAAATTCATTTTCTAATAATTCAATCCATATTATCCATTTACAATCCATTATCCATTTCTACAATATAATTCATAACCTTTTTTTTCATTAAGTAATAAAAAGAAGAATGATAAGGAGGTGAGCTACAAGCTTCTAAAGTTGCAGTACAGGCTACGGTAAGCGGCAACACGCTTCCAAAAGCTGCAACAAAATAACAACAAGCTCCGACCTGCAGAGCGCAAAATGGCACCAAACCAAGCCTGAAGCGGTGCAAAACGACGAGCCACCAAGCTAGAACAATGATTCAAGCCACAAGCTTCAACAACAGCTTAACATATTTTTAAAGACGGCAAGGTGAGCCAAACAGCAAGCTTCAAAAAGCTGCATAATTCCAAAGCTTCGAGCCAAACACAGGCCACAAAATTGAAGTGCAACACACCAGCCGAGCCAATACCAAAACCTGCATGACGAGCGGCAAAAGAAATTGAATAACAGAAAAAACAAACTTCTAATCTCACTCTCCATCACTCTATAAATTCATCAATCTTCACCTATCTCAAGTTTTTTTTCTTCCAGCTTCTTCTTCAACCTCAATTCTTCAACCAAAACCCTCTTACAACCTCCATAACCGTAATTTCCATTCCTTCAACCTCAATTCTTCAACCATTGCGAATCCGTAACCGTAACCGTAATCTCCATTGGCCAAACCTTCAACCATTGGGAATCCGTAACCGTAACCGTAATCTCCGTTCACCGAACCATCTTCAACCTTCATCTTCCAATCTTTGATAAATGAAATAGTCTCCAATTCGTCCTCCACTGAAACCACAATCCTAACGAAATCAAACACGCCATAACAGAAAGAGAAGAAATCGAAAGTCATTTGGAAAATTCGATACCTATTCAATTCGGTGAGTCTTCAAGTTGCTTGCTATTTCATTTTTGTTCCGGATCGTTCACACGATAACAGATCGAGTCGAATTTGATGCTATGAACTTTGAATCCGGTAACTGATTAACGAACGAATCATCTGTTGAATGTTATTGAACCGTCGCGAGATATGGATGAGCGTGGCGCTTACCGATGAAGAAACGTGTACGGACGGATTTCAAGATGTGGAGAATTGTCCGATGAAAACGGACGTTAACGATCTTGTGACGAAGGTGAAGAAGTTCATGAGCAAATCCTATTGCGAAGATGAAGGAAAGGCGAGCGAAATCGTGACGAAAGAGCCGTCTATCAAGCACTCGCCGTGTCTTGTTTTCCTTTGGATTTGGCTTAAGCGAGCCTCGACGGCGGAAGCTAGGGAAATGGAAGCACGTTTTCACGGTGGCTTCTGTGTTTCGCTTAACAGGAAGAGAATTTGGGAGCAGGTTTCCCTTGGTTCGGTTTGGGCCTTGGGTGGTCAAGGCCTGGAGTCTTAGGAGTGACCATACACCACCTCCGAATCCAGTACACCCCCACTGAATGGGTCTGGCTTCAATCCATCTCAGAACCCAATTGTTTCTTTTTCTTTTTGTTTACTAATTAACTTGTAATTACTTTACTAGAATATTTAGTTTAGGAGCATTAGAATTAATCAGGTATTAGGATTCTTAATTAGTCATTAGAATTAAATAGTCTTAGGAATATTAAACCTTGATTAAACTTTTAGGATTTTAGAATATTGATTAGATTAGTCTAATAGAATTTTAGATAATTAGTTTTTTTAGAATTTTAATTGGGTACTAAAATTTGGTTAGAATTTAATTAGAAAATAATTAGAAATAATTCTAGGATTAGAATATGTTAGAAATAATTTTAGAAATATTAAATCTAGTTTAGATATAATTAGAATTTTCATGTATAGATATTAATCCATAACTGTGAAATGACTATTCTACCCCTAGGCTTAGAAATAATTCAATCTTGCATGCTCCCTTAATTTTAGGACGTGTTATTACTTGATTAAATGAGCTTCATGTGGAGTATTAGGTTCTGTTTTGACTTTTTAATCCCTTTTGACCCTAGGCTTGGACCTAGTGGTTTGTTGCTTACATTTGAGTTGTGGATTTCAGGTTCAAGTGTGCATCTTCACGATTGATGTTGCTCCCTCATTTGAGCTTGATCATTTGTTCTTGTTGGCTAACATTGCTTGTTTTGTAGGCTTTGAGGACAATTCACTTATGTTTGCTCATTGTTGCATGATGATTTGGGTTGTCTGTTTGATATTGATTGTTAACTGTTTGTCTGGATTTTGTACTGATTGGTTGGTTGTTTACACAGGTACTTTAGCCGCTTTAACTCATTATTTGAGTTGCTTTGCATTGCTTGTGGTTTGCATACCACTGAGGTATAATTCCTTGATCTTCATGTAGTCTGGAAGACCTGTCATGTTATGTTGGCAGGCACCTGTCTGAAGCCCTCCCTAAGAGGCAATGCTTGTGTTTGTTTAATTTTGTGCCAAGCAGGTAAAGACCTCTCAAGAGGCAATTGGCAGATAAAAGGGATGTGCAATCCATCCTCTGCTATTCAGTTGTGTCATTCACTTTGCTCACACACCATGTGTTGATGCATTGTGAATAAGAACCCAAGATCTTGTTGTGTCAGTCATCTGTGGAGAAGAGTTCCTACATTCTGAACTCCCATACTTTCTATTTGAGTCAAGCTCTCCCAGGCCAGGGATAAGAGTTGTGAGGTCTTACCCTCACTTCCCATTTCATCTGCTTCACCCTAACTCTCGATGTTGGGGTTAAGAGCTAACCACACCCTATTCCAGTTGGCTTGTTTGTCGAGGTTGACATGATCCCTTGACTAAAGCCTAGCCTTGTGTGAGCCAATTGTTTGCATATAGTGTGTGTGTGCTTGCTCTTGTGCTTGTGTTTGATGATTGTGCTGTTTAGGCTAGCTTGCTTCCTGTGCAAGTTAGGATAGAGACCTCAACATAGGGATCGTATGCATGACAACTTCTAGGCTCGAGTCGTAGTCTCCCTAGTAGTCTGTTATCTCCCTTTGTCTCTGGTTAGGTTAGAAGTTCTTTCCCTGTTTAGGGGAACTACGTCGCCCTGATCCTCATGCCAGATGAGGTACGTAGGCAGGAGATGAGTTGATCTCTCCGGGCGCCCTTTTCATTTTCAACCCCTCTTGTGTGTGTTGGAGTCTGACGTAAGTCCAGCGATTGGCAGTCGGTTTCCTGTGTCTTGTTTGCTTGTTGGAGTCTGACGTAAGTCCAGCGATTGGCAGTTGGTTTCCTGTGTGTGTTTGTTGGTTCGGATTCTGATGTAAGTCCAGCGATTGGCATTCGGTTTCCATGTTTGCCTGTTTGTGTGGAGTCTGACGTAAGTCCAGCGATTGGCAGTCGGTTTCCTGTTTGTGTTTTGTTTGGCGTGCATTAGCCGAGCTACGAGTGCTCTGATTCTTCTCTAGTTAGAGAAGATAAGTATGCATAGAATGCGACATCCTAGCGAGCACGTTTCCCCTGTCCCGAACTACGTCGACTCTGATGTCTGTGCTTGACAGACTACGTAGGCCCAGGATGCGATATCCTGCCGAGTCCTCTTCTTCCGTCTTTCATCTGTGTTTGCTTCCAGCCTTGTGCAGTGTTTGAGCAGTCTTTAGCAACCTTTCTTCTATTCTTTTGTGCGTGGATCCCGTCGAGTACGACGGATGCGTAGGGGTGCTAATACCTTCCCTTCGCATAACCGACTCCCGATCCCATCTCTCTCTGGTCGCGAGACCGTGTCTTTTCCAGGTTTACTTCGAGCGTTTCCTTTCCCTCTTTTGGGATAAATAACGCACGGTGGCGGCTCTATTGTTTCGTTTTCCCGCCGGTTTTTCGCGTAATGCGACAGCTGGCGACTCTGCTGGGGATTAACAATCTTCTGAGAAGTTGACCTCTTGCTGGTCCATCTTCCCTAAGCGAGTCAGTACTAGCGCTCTGTAGGATGGGGTTTGGTTGCTTTTACTGCTTATTTATTGCATTTATGATTATGATGTGATCGTTTATGTTTACATTTATGTTTGCATGCATCATATTTTCATTGTGCTGGTTGTGTCTCTGTTTCTCTGTTGGGTGGGAGTTACAAGAGGTAAAAGGCCCAATACCCAGGCTATGAGTGAACTCTAGGACACCTAGGATTAAAGTGATTCATGGGAAGCGGGTGGTATTGCGCCACTTAGCGGAACATGGTATCACGAGCAGTTCAGATCCTGATGGGGTATTATCGGTGCATACATCTGGTGTGTACATGATGATATTCTTGAAAGGGTTGTTTATCCTGCGTTTCTCTTGACCTTAACCTGGCCTAGATGACACCCGTGAGTGGGGCGGGATTGAATCATTTGCAGGTACTGATAGTGACTATGGTTCAGATGGACTTATGGGTACTTACTTCTGACACGCCGGAGTTCTGTTCGTGATATCTATCGGCGGGTTCCGTTTATTTTGGATCCCCGGGTTGAATTTGAGGATAATTGTTCAAAGGATCCGGTTGTCATCCGTTCAGTGGATTTCTTGTGATGATAGTGATATATCCCCGGTTCCGTTTATTTCGGAACTCCTCAAGTTGGATTTATGGTTACATGGACCCGCAGATGACTGTGACTGGTTCAGAGACTTGATGGGTCTTCAGATGATTTGGAAGATGGCACAGTGACCTGCCTGCATGCATTTGCATCATTCCCATTTCGCATCCATCTGCATTTAACCCATGTCTATCCGTACTCAGGGTCCATTTTTTGATTGGGATTATGGTCGAGAGACATTCGGATGTCAGAATGTTGTTGATGAAATATTATCCGTCTCAATGAAGCTAGAATCAAAGAATATTCCTAGTACGGATAGACATTGCATGCGTGAGTCATATTAACCTGTTTTCTGTTTTGTAGGTGTCAGTATCTAACCGGTGCGCATAGCTATTCCGTTCAGATATCCAGCCAGACTCAACAAATCCAAGCTGATGGATTCACCCAACGCCGATATTCTGGAATTGAAAGAGATGATGGGGGAATTGTTCAAAGTCGTGAAAGGGCTCGCCTTGGGGCAGAAAGCAATGGCTGAGAGGTTGGAAAGGATTGAAGGCTGGATGATAAAGGAGAAAGTTCAGGGAAAGGCTCCGTCATCCGTAGTAAAGAAGCCCTATGGCAATGGTCAGCTCAAGAAGGAGGTTGAATCAAGTGGTGTGCAGGCAAAAAAAGAACGCGGTCAGGATCGTTACCACCCTTATGCTGCCACTGTAACCACTCCTGTTGGTAATCCACCTGCACCACAGCAACAGCAGCCACCTCAACAGAAAGCATAGAAAGCTAAGAGCCAAGTGAAGAAGGGGACGGATCGTCAGTTTGATAAGCCATCCGTGACTTATACCCTTCTGTTCAAGAGGTTGAGGGATCTTGGGTTAGTTCGGCCAAGGATATTGGTTCCTATAGAACTGCATCGGAGGCCTGCAAACTACGACGAGAATGCCAGGTGCGAGTTCCATTCTGGGGCACCCGGACATAGCATTGAGGGTTGTAGAGCTTTTAAGCATGCCGTCCAAGATATGGTGGATTCTAAGGCCATCAGTTTGGCGCCAACACTAAACATTAACGCTAACCCTGTGCCAGGTCCCGTGGGGGTGAAGGTGATGTCAAAGGACAAGAGAGGAACAGAGGTGACTGAGGGGGGTCAGTTAAAAACTCCCATGTCTATGGTCCCAAAACATCTGATGAAGAGTGGAGCATTCCCTAGTTTTGATAACTGTTGTGCGGCTGTCGCTGCCAATGGGTGTGCAATGATGAGGGAAACGATCCAGAGAATGATGGAAGTAGAAATGGACGCGGTGAAAAATTCGAAACACCCAGTCAGGCAGTTGAAACCGTCAAGGTAGAGGATGCCATTCTAGCTGAGAAAGAGAAGAAGCTGTCCATTTCTTCTTACAAACAGGCCATGGAAGTGGTGAAGAACGGAGAAGCCCTAGGCTGGGGAAGGATCATAGACATTGTGGTGAAAGCGGATATGTTCGGGGTTGGCTATCAGCCAGATCAAGACTCGTCTGGGCAGAACAGAAGACGTCGTCAACCGTTCACATTCATCAGTGCCGGAATGCTGGATCCAGGTCACGCCTATATAGTGGGTGAAGAGATTGACCGTGACCGCGAGCTTGAGTCGTGGATAAAATCGTGCGTACCAAGGAAACTGGAAAGCCTCAAGGATCATCACTGTCACTCATCCTGAAGAGTAGTATTTCTGTTTTTCAATTCTGTTTGCATGAAAGCCATACGTTTTGCCCGAAACGTAATGGTCCATTGTAAGGGCCATCTCATGTGTTTCATTGTGCATCATTTTGCATAATTAATAAATGGATGTTTTTGTGATTAAAAGCGGTGTTCCCTGTCTTTCATTTATTTTTGCAGTTTAAAAATAGAAAGTAATAAAAATGGCAACGTTTGTTTTCATTTTCTTTCCTTTTGATTCGTCTTGTTCCGACCTCAAAAGTGACTATCCTCCTTATCTCATTGATAACAATTCGGTTACACCTCTGTATGACTTCGACAATCCGATCTATCATGCCGAAGAAGAAGGCGAAGAAGATTGTGATCTGTTGGAATTAGCCAGGTTGTTGAAACTAGAGGAGAAGGTGATTCAACCGCACGAGGAGAGATTCAAGATTGTTATTCCAGGCACCGCCGAGGTCAGAAAGGAAGTGAAAGTTGGGGCCGCTTCAGGGGCTAATATAAAGAGCAGAATGGTAGCACTGTTAAAAGAGCATGTTGTTAATACCTCAGGATTGGCATTAATTTTAGAAAACAAATAATGTAATCATCTCTGCTGTTTTAATATGTTGGGTTGAAGAAATTCAACATCTGGACCAACATGTCATGTACGATGTCACGACATCAGGTCTGTGACATCGCACATGTGTAGGAAACTGAATTAATTAATTCAGTATATGTTCTGGGATCAGCAAGGATATCTGGTGAATATCCTAACTCCCAGGTGGAGGTCTTGAAGACTAAATCAGAAGATATATAGGCTCAAAATATGGAGATATATATGGAGAGAGTTTAGGAACTTGAAGACCTTGTTTGTAGCAGAATTTTTCTGCTGAAGTTGCAACAGCAAAGAACAAGTCTGCTGCAACTTTCTGAAGGCCCAAATCCAGTTGGGTGATTAGGTTATAAATAGCTGATTGTAATCTAGTTTTTGTAAGCCTCTTAGAATGAATTTTTAGGGGTGTGTGTAAGGTAAACCTCCCAATCTGTGGGAAGGTTACCATGTGTTTCTCAGTGGTAAACCTGAGAGTGTTTGTCACTCAAAGCCTGTAGGCAAGAGTGATTATGTTCTTGAATGAAGCTGTGAAGCAAGTTCAAGGTGTTTGCACATTACATTGTATTTGTAGTGATAGGAATGGAAACTGGAGGTTTCTATCTAGGAGTTCCTAGGTATAGATTGCATTGGGTAGGGATTAAGTGATGAGTTGTAAACGGGGGAGTTTAACTCTGAATTGATACTACTAATAGTGGATCTTCTTCCTGGCTTGGTAGCCCCCAGATGTAGGTCATGTTGGACTGAACTGGGTTAACAATTTCCTGTGTTGGTTTTTCCTTCTGTATGATATAATCATGTCTGCCAAAACTAAGCAGGTAATTCAGTCTGTTCAGCAAGATAATATCAGATCTGATACATAGCCTTCTGTTGGAATGTCAAGCAGAATGTTTTGACATTCTCCAACAACAGCACATACTGTTTAATAAGCTGATGAATTCAGTTCAGTATGTAGTGAAGTCTGGATTTAAAAAGCATCACAGACCTGGCCATAAGATCATTGTGAAACTGTCAAACTGGGTGTCTTGACAGTTCTTCCAGTAAGCTGATACTGAAGTATAGACTGGTTGGTCTTTTACAGTACAGCAAATTTAGCCCAGTCTGTTTTCAGGAACCAAACAGACTTAGCATATGGTTCTGGACTTGGATGTCAAACGGGATGTTGTGACATTCACTCCTGACTGCATATGCTAAATTGTTGGATAGTTAGTTTTTCTGTTTCAGGATTTTTCTCAGGCTATTCTTCAGGAATCCACCAGCTGAACTAAAATCTAGGAAACTAACAACTAAGCTACAATTAATGAACCTGGCAAATAATATATTTGTTAGCTCCTTAATAAGTGGAGATTAGTTTAACTTGTTACAACCTTTAATTTAGGAAATACAAGTACATGACCAACAAACTGGAACAATGTAACAGATGATATCTGTGTAGGAAAACAACAGAAGTGAAGGTTATGGTACACATAACAAATTGTTCCTCCTCTATAGGATGACATAGAAGGAGAGGTTGTGACACTGTGAAAAGGTGCACAATAGTACAGAGTGTAATAACTGTCTAGCTGTAATAAGTACAATGTTAGATCAGATGTCATGACTTGAAGTAGAACATCTGAATACTGACTACACCAGAATTTCACATGTGGATACCTTCGCCTGGTTGTATCAGGATATGCCAGGGTCGGATACCGATGTCGTGGTGCACAAGCTACCATGGAGAGAAGAATGTCCTCTAGTGAAGCAGAACACCGGTGCCACGTATCAGAGTGACTTTGTTTCATGATATGATTCATCGTGGAATCAAATGATATGTTGATGACATGATAGCAAAGTCCCAAACAGGAGGAGGGCATCCGGTAGACCGGGGCAAGTTTTCTGACCGGTCAAGACAACTCAGACTGAGGTTGAGTCCGAATTAGTGCACTTGGGGAGTGCTGTCCGGTAAAATACTGAGGCTTATTGTGAGCGAATAAGAGGAATCGAGGTTGATCCTGCTAAAAAAAAGAAAAGAAAGAAAAGAAAAAGGAAAAAAGCAATACAGGAAATGCCTGAACCGAAAATAAAAGAAGGTTCGTGGTTTCTTAGATAGATTGAATTGCATTTCACGGTTCATATCTCATCTGATAGCCACGTGGGAACCCATTCAAGAAAAAAAGGAACAAACGGTCAGGTGGAATATGATTGCCAAGGGGCATTGAAAGGTAAAAGAATAAGTTGCAGGAACCTCTGATTCTGATGCCTCATGTGGAAGGAACAATTGTTAATCTGGTACTTGACAGCCCTCGAGGGGTCTATGAGGTGCGTATTGTGTCAGCATGACGAGTCTGGTCGAAAAGAGCATGCAATTTACATTACCAAAATGTTTATCGATTGCGAAACAATACATTCACTGCTCGAGAAAACTTGTTGTACTTTGGCATAGGTTGCTCGCCGACTGGGACAGTATATGCTGGTTCATACCATTTTGTGGATGTCCAAGATGGATCCGATCAAGTATGCGTTTGAGAAGTCAGCATCGACCGGACGGGTGGCGAGAGGGCAAATGATGTTGACTGAATACGATATTCAGTATACCTCTCAGAAAGCAATCGAGGGGAGTGTATTGTCCGATTACATCGCCTCGCAACCCATTGAGGATTATCAACCAAGGAAGTCTGAGTTCCCTGATGAGGACATCTCGAGGTGCTCAAATCGAAAGATTGTGAGGAACCGATCCCGGAGGAGGGGCCTGACCCTGAATCCGAACGGATTCTGATGTCTGATGGGGGGAGGTTAATGTGGATGAGTTAGTGTCGTTTTGGTTACGCCGAAAAGATCCCACATTCCTTTTGTTGCCCGGATAACATTTGAATGCACCAACAATGGTGGCTGAGTACGAAGCTTGTATCCTGGGTATTGATCTTCGGTGCGTACGTCTACTGGGGCAACGCCGCGCTCGCTCGTGTATGGGATAGAAGTGGTATTACCTACTGAAGTCTAGATCCCATTGTGGAGAGTTCTGATGGGTGAGAAATTAGAGAAGGCTGAGTGGATATGGACTCGGTATGACGCGTTGAGCCTGACTGAGGAAAAGAGGATGGCAGTTACTTGTCATGGGGCATTTGTACCCAGTGAATGAAGCCTGTTGTTGACCGAAAAGTGCGACCTCGTGCGTACCCCGTGGGAGAGCTGGTACCGAAAAGGATCCTTCCTCCTCAACGATCGTAGGGGCAAGTGGACACACAATTATGAATGCCCACTCGTGGTCAAGAAGGCGTTCTCTGGCAGAGCCTTGTTGTTGACGACCATGGATGACGAAGATTTTCCATCCCTTGTGAATGCGGACGCAGTTAAAAAATACTTCGTAAAAATTGACCCGCTGGACAAAAAGAATAAAAGAGTCCAGGCAAAAAAGGGCATCCCGGCGAACCAAGAAAAAAGAGAAAAGGTTCGGGAAAAAGTTAGGGATAAAGAATGAAAAGAATTTGTACACCCGGCAAGTCGAAAACCCCACAAGGGCGGCTTGGGCAAAAAAGGGTATCCCGGTGGATCGAAAACCCGAAAGGGCGGTCCAGGCAAAAGAGGGACTGAAACGAATAACTGCGTCCAGCACGATCGTTTGTGCTTGAGATATGACTTGGATAATCTCCGACAGAGATCGATCGGAAGCGTCTTGTTCAGAAGACAGAAAGTGCGGAAAGTCTTGAGGACATAGGGGGTGTAACCGAGTTGAAACCCGATGAGATCACGGTTTCACATTGCCATTAGGATAGATTTTTCCTTTTGTGCGCGATCACCTCTTTTCAGGGATTGCTTCCTGTGTTGCTCGGTCATGAGCCACCTTTTTTTTCAGTCAATAAATGCATGTTCAGTCAAATAATTTTGTTTTTGTCTTCATTACCTCTTTGATTGCGAAAACATCCGTTTATTTTTTATAAGAATATTTGCATTTTGAAACATAGAGGTCCCTTCCGATGCATGCTTATAAGATTGGAATCTGGAAATCTTATTCGGAAGTTCGAGTGACCTAGGTGTCGAAATGTTGGCACGCCTGGGGCACGCTTTTATCTAACGATCTCTTGTGCAGGTGCTGTTAGATATCTTCATTCACTTGTAGATTGTGATGGGTAACATTTTGATAAAAGATCCCTGCAGAGTCCAACCAGGGGCAAGGGATAGAAGAACGGTGAAGACGGTGAAAGAATTGCGACTACGATCCTAGAGGGTAATCAAGAAGACTCTTCAAAGTCTGAAGATTGGAGAGTTTGCCCGGATCCGAGGAGATCAATTGTCTCGAAGCAAAGAAAAGACAAGAATACTGGGTGATGGATCAGAAAAGACCGGACGAGTCTGGGAGTCCTCAAAAGTGGGAAGTTGACACTATGGTTGGATGGTAAATGCCAAGGTTAGACGAATCGATGAGCGTTCCATGGTCGTATCTCCCCAGTGGGTTGGGGAGTGTTATCTCCCTAGCAGATTCGAGATCGGTGTCTCCTCAGCGAGCCTGAAGGTTGCCATATCCCCAGTGGAAGGGTCGGTGGGTAGATTGTTCCTAAGGGTTCAGGATGTTTCCCCAGCAGGCTTGGAAGGGGCTGTTTCCCCAAGCAAGTCTGAAAGCTGTTAGAACTGTTATTCCCCAGTAGTCGGGTAGCAGGATCAAAGGTTATTCTATCCCCAGCAGGTCTAAGGATTTTTAGTTCCCCAACAGGCCCGGGAGTTGGTCTGTCCCCAGCTAGTCTGAAGGCTGTTGGTCTCCACTAAGTCTGAAGGTTGTATCCCCAGCGGAGGTATCAGTGAGTAGTTTGTTCCTCAGTAGCGGGGTATGAAGTACTGTAATCCTCAGCATAGTCGTGAATGCCTTTCCCCAGCAGGGTTGTGATATTCTTCCCCAGCAATTTTGAAGAGGGTAGTTGTCTCAGCGGAGGTTTGTGTTGATGGTTTTCCCCAACGAGTTCCCCAAGTGGATCAGGGTCGGAGAATCCCCAGTAGAGTTAATCCTGCATGTGGATTGGTCGCTGTCCTCAGCAGAGGTGAGCATTGGTTGTTTCCCTAGCAAAGTCCCCGAGCAGATTGGATTCAGTGAAGGTTGTCCCCGGTGGGGTTCTTTCTCCAGCAGCAATGCTATTCGCCAGCACGGTTGAGAAGTTGGCGTGTTCCTCAGACAGAGTCTCCCCAGAGTTGACTTGGTTTCCTCTGTCGTCCCCAGAGTTTCAGATCAGCAAAGCACCCCCAACAGTGCATCTCCCCACAGAGTTGGAGAATCCAATCAGAAGTGTGCGCTCAGGAGAGCGATCCGTTGGCTCCCCAGCAGGAGTTTTCATCATTTTGCATCTTGCATGTAGTAATCATTGCATCCTCAAAACGCGTAGCATTTCCGTTCAACATGGAGCATTACGCCATAGAAAAATTCAAACATATGCATTCATGTGTTAAACCTAATCAGACCATATCCCCGGCAGAGGCGGATCATTGTTCAACATCTGTACGGCACATTTGCTACAGTTGCTCTTGACAGACAGCATTCAAGGTTGTTTCTCCCCAGTGGGCTCCCCAATGAGATCCCCAGCAAGTGTTTAGCCTTGCCTTGACATATGTAGATGTCATCCCTGTGATACCAGTAAGTGTCATGTCAGCACCCGTGTGTGTCCTTTTTTTTTGGTGTCGGTAAACACCATTGTTTCGGTGTCGGTAAACATCGAGTCTCATTCCAGTCATCGGTAAATGTTTGATCGTCCTTTTTTTGGTGTCGGTAAACACCATTGTTTCGGTGTCGGTAAACATCGAGTCTTTCTCCCAGTCATCGGTAAATGTCTGGTCTTGATTCACTTTTGTACGCATCATCTTTCGATGTCGGTAAACATTGTATCTCTTCCCAGTCATCCGTTGATGTCTGGTCACCTCTCCGTTGGTGTCGATAAACGTTGAGCTTCTCCCGTTCGTCCGTTGACGTCTGGTCGAGTCTTCCCGGTCATCCGTTGATGTCTGGTCACCTCTCGTTGGTGTCGATAAACGTCGAGTTTTTCCCATTCGTCCGTTGACGTCTGGTTGTATCTCTTCCCATTCATCCGTTGATGTCTGGTCACCCTCTCCGTTGGTGTCGATAAACGTCGAGCTTCTCCCGTTCGTCCGTTGACGTCTGGTCGAGTCTTCCTGGTCATCCGTTGATGTCTGGTCACCTCTCCGTTGGTGTCAATAAACGTCGAGTTTTTCCCATTCGTCCGTTGACGTCTAGTTGTATCTCTTCTCAGTCATCCGTTGATGTCTGGTCACCTCTCCGCTGGTGTCGATAAACGTCGAGCTTCTCCCGTTCGTCCGTTGACGTCTGGTCGAGTCTTCCCGGTCATCCGTTGATGTCTGGTCACCTCTCCGTTGGTGTCGATAAACCTCGAGTTTTTCCCATTCGTCCATTGACGTCTGGTTGTATCTCTTCCCATTCATCCGTTGATGTCTGGTCACGCTCTCCGTTGGTGTCGATAAACGTTGAGCTTCTCCCGTTCGCCCGTTGACGTCTGGTCGAGTCTTCCCGGTCATTCGTTGATGTCTGGTCACCTCTCCGTTGGTGTCGATAAACGTCGAACTTCTCCCGTTCGTTCGTTGACGTCTGGTCGAGTCTTCCTGATCATCCGTTGATGTCTGGTCACCTCTCCGTTGGTGTCGATAAACGTCGAGTTTTTCCCATTCGTCCGTTGACGTCTGGTTGTATCTCTTCCCATTCATCCGTTGATGTCTGGTCACCCTCTCCGTTGGTGTCGATAAACGTCGAGCTTCTCTCGTTCGTCCGTTGACGTCTGGTCGAGTCTTCCCGGTCATCCGTTGATGTCTGGTCACCTCTCCGTTGGTGTCGATAAACGTCGAGTTTTTCCCATTCGTCCGTTGACGTCTGGTTGTATCTCTTTTCAGTCATCCGTTGATGTCTGGTCACCTCTCCGTTGGTGTCGATAAACGTCGAGCTTCTCCCGTTCGTCCGTTGACGTCTGGTCGAGTCTTCCCGGTCATCCGTTGATGTCTGGTCACCTCTCCGTTGGTGTCGATAAACGTCGAGTTTTTCCGATTCGTCCGTTGACGTCTAGTTGTATCTCTTCCCATTCATCCGTTGATGTCTGGTCACGCTCTCCGTTGGTGTCGATAAACGTCGAGCTTCTCCCGTTCGCCCGTTGACGTCTGGTCGAGTCTTCCCGGCCATCCGTTGATGTCTGGTCACCTCTCCGTTGGTTTCGATAAACGTCGAGCTTCTCCCGTTCGTCCGTTGACGTCTGGTCGAGTCTTCCCGGTCATCCATTGATGTCTGGTCACCTCTCCATTGGTGTCGATAAACGTCAAGTTTTTCCCATTCGTCCGTTGACGTCTGGTTGTATCTCTTCCCATTCATCCGTTGATGTCTAGTCACCTCTCCGTTGGTTTCGGTAAACGTCGAGTTTTTCCTAATCGTCCGTTGGCGTCTAGTTGTGATTTCTTTGTTCCCATCCATCATCCTTCGATGACGGGTCGTGGTTCCTTTTCTGAAAAAAATCAAAATCCCTAGTGGAGTCGTTGGTGGACGTCTTGTCGGGTCCAGTGATAAGTATCATATCCTAGTGGAAGTTGTCGTTGGTGAACTTTCTTTTCTTGGATCACCGCAGAGTGCAAATTTCTACGGTTCTTTGGTATTCAATCCCTGTGTACCTTGAAGGCCTGACACCCGTTGCTCTCATCCGTTCAGGTTCCCATGTGATTGAATAGGGGCAGCTGTAGCACCTCAAATTTGCACCTCCCATTTGTACATACATTTCATTTTTAGGTCATTAACATTGCATTCACATTGCATGTCATGTTGCATTTCATCAGTCAAGACTGATTAGGAGATTCAACTATACAAGGCAACAAGAGCATTTTTCATGAGATCAAAGCCCTATGGTGGTTCCAATGAGCTTACATGACCCAAGGATCATTTGGAAGCAATTTGGCCAAGTGTTGAAAGCTCAAAGTCCACAATGCAGTTTCAGGACATCTGGGACCCATAGAAGTCAACTTCAAAGTCAACTGAGGGCTAGGAGGTGGAGAGATAGTTTGAGACACTTCCTTCATGTCCCAAAGAAGTTCATTTGCCAGTACAAATACTTATCTTGAAGAGTTTGAGGTCAGATCAGAAGTTTCCCAAAATGGAAAAGTTTTGGTTCAAATTCAACTTGATTTTACATCCTCAAAGAAGATTCAAATGAAATTTTGTCCAACATGAAAGTTGAAGATCTTTCTCTCCCATTTCTAAAAAGTCCAAGATCATGAGCATCTGGTGAATGGTTGAGAAGTTATGGCCAGATGATTGCACAATGTCATACCCTGAAATTCGCCCCGCCCTTCACGTTGATCTTATAGGTCACTAATACCAAATATTTACATATCATCCTCATTCATTCATTTCATTGAATAAGCATGGTTCGCCACAAGCAGGCATCCTCTTGGCATCATGTTAATAATGGTTCTGATTAATTATAACTTCGTGTTGATTTCAATTTCAAATTAACGTTTGAAGTTTGAATTGATTTTGGAGTTAGATTTGATCTTTGAAAATAAATTTGGTTTTTGAAATCATTTCGTTCCTTTTTCGAATTAATTTTGGGAATTCAAGTTGAGTTGGATGATCCAAGTTAATTACTGAAAAGTTGATTTGGTTGTGGAAATTTAATCGTGATTGCATTGAGCCCATTCTTTTCTTTTTTTGTTAAGTCCATAAGTTTGGTCCATTAACCATTTTCCAAATTAATCCATGTTTCTTAATCCATTTTTAAATCCTTAACCATTTTTACCACATATCCAAATTCATTTTATAATAATTCAATCATATTATCCATTTACAATCCATTATCCATTTCTACAATATAATTCATAACCTTTTTTCCATTAAGTAATAAAAAGAAGAATGATAAGGAGGTGAGCTACAAGCTTCTAAAGCTGCAGTACAGGCTACGGTAAGCGGCAACACGCTTCCAAAAGCTGCAACAAAACAACAACAAGCTCCGACCTGCAGAGCGCAAAATGGCACCAAACCAAGCCTGAAGCGGTGCAAAACGACGAGCCACCAAGCTAGAACAATGATTCAAGCCACAAGATTCAACAACAGCTTAACAGCTTTTTAAAGACGGCAAGGTGAGCCAAACAGCAAGCTTCAAAAAGCTGCATAATTCCAAAGCTTCGAGCCAAACACAAGCCACAAAATTGAAGTGCAACACACCAGCCGAGCCAACACCAAACTGCACAAGCCAATACCAAAACCTGCATGAAGAGCGGCAAAAGAAATTGAATAACATAAAAAACAAACTTCTAATCTCACTCTCCATCACTCTATAAATTCATCAATCTTCACCTATCTCAAGTTTTTTTTCTTCCAGCTTCTTCTTCAACCAAAACCCTCTTACAGCCTCCATAACCGTAATTTCCATTCCTTCAACCTCAATTCTTCAACCATTGCGAATCCGTAACCGTAACCGTAATCTCCATTGGCCAAACCTTCAACCATTGGGAATCCGTAACCGTAACCGTAATCTCCGTTCACCGAACCATCTTCAACCTTCATCTTCCAATCTTCGATAAATGAAATAGTCTCCAATTCGTCCTCCACTGAAACCACAATCCTAACGGAATCAAACGCGCCATAACAGAAAGAGAAGAAATCGAAAGTCATTTGGAAAATTCGATACCTATTCAATTCGGTGAGTCTTCAAGTTGCTTGCTATTTCATTTTTGTTCCGGATCATTCAAACGATAACAGATCGAGTCGAATTTGATGCTATGAACTTTGAATCCGGTAACTGATTAACGAACGAATCATCTGTTGAATGTTATTGAACCGTCGCGAGATATGGATGAGCGTGGCGCTTACCGATGAAGAAACGTGTACGGACGGATTTCAAGATGTGGAGAATTGTCCGATGAAAACGGACGTTAACGATCGTGTGACGAAGGTGAAGAAGTTCATGAGCAAATCCTATTGCGAAGATGAAGGAAAGGCGAGCGAAATCGTGACGAAAGAGCCGTCTATCAAGAACTCGCCGTGTCTTGTTTTCCTTTGGATTTGGCTTAAGCGAGCCTCGACGGCGGAAGCTGGGGAAATGGAAGCACGTTTTCACGGCGGCTTCTGTGTTTCGCTTAACAGGAAGAGAATTTGGGAGCAGGTTTCCCTTGGTTCGGTTTGGGCCTTGGGTGGTCAAGGCCTGGAGTCTTAGGAGTGACCATACACCACCTCCGAATCCAGTACACCCCCACTGAATGGGCCTGGCTTCAATCCATCTCAGAACCCAATTGTTTCTTTTTCTTTTTGTTTACTAATTAACTTATAATTACTTTACTAGAATATTTAGTTTAGGAACATTAGAATTAATCAGGTATTAGGATTCTTAATTAGTCATTAGAATTAAATAGTCTTAGGAATATTAAACCTTGATTAAACTTTTAGGATTTTAGAATATTGATTAGATTAGTCTAATAGAATTTTAGATAATTAGTTTTTTTAGAATTTTAATTAGGTACTAAAATTTGGTTAGAATTTAATTAGAAAATAATTAGAAATAATTCTAGGATTAGAATATGTTAGAAATAATTTTAGAAATATTAAATCTAGTTTAGATATAATTAGAATTTTCATGTATAGATATTAATCCATAACTGTGAAATGACGATTCTACCCCTAGGCTTAGAAATAATTCAATCTTGCACGCTCCCTTAATTTTAGGACGTGTTATTACTTGATTAAATGAGCTTCATGTGGAGTATTAGGTTCTGTTTTGACTTTTTGATCCCCTTTTGACCCTAGGCTTGGACCTAGTGGTTTGTTGCTTACATTTGAGTTGTGGATTTCAGGTTCAAGTGTGCATCTTCACGATTGATGTTGCTCCCTCATTTGAGCTTGATCATTTGTTCTTGTTGGCTAACATTGCTTGTTTTGTAGGCTTTGAGGACAATTCACTTATGTTTGCTCATTGTTGCATGATGATTTGGGTTGTCTATTTGATATTGACTGTTAACTGTTTGTCTGGATTTTGTACTGATTGGTTGGTTGTTTACACAGGTACTTTAGCCGCTTTAACTCATTATTTGAGTTGATTTGCATTGCTTGTGGTTTGCATACCACTGAGGTATAATTCCTTGATCTTCATGTAGTCTGGAAGACCTGTCATGTTATGTTGGCAGGCACTTGTTTGAAGCCCTCCTTAAGAGGCAATTCTTGTGTTTGTTTAATTTTGTGCCAAGCAGGTAAAGACCTCTCAAGAGGCAATTGGCAGATAAAAGGGATGTGCAATCCATCCTCTGCTATTCAGTTGTGTCATTCACTTTGCTCACTGTCATACCCCAAAATTTGCCCGTTGGCATTACCAAACATTTTCCAAGACCCTCTGACTTGTTCTGCAAGGCACCGGTATCAAATGGACAAAAGCCCACTCACATAAGGCCCAATCCACAGGCGGCCCAAAACATCTGGCTCGCTAGGCGAGTAGCTCCTTCGCCTAGCGAACATTTCATCATGTCCCTCGCCCAGCGAAGCATTGGATCCAGGAAGAAGCCCAGACCTAGTTTGCTCGCTAGGCGAGCAATTCCTTCGCCTAGCGAAGCTTGCGAAGTTTGAGATTTTTGGACCTCATTTTAAGCCCATTAGGTCACCACTACCTCTACTATAAATACCTACTTCTCTGCCACGAAAAACACACACACAGACGGACGAAGACGGACGGAAACACGCATCCAGAGGGAGAAACACAGAAACCCTGCTGATCCAAAGAATTCAGAAGGCGGAAACCCTGAAGGCCGCTTACTCGCTCCGAAGCTACCGCCGTCCAACTCAATCCGACTCGCCAATTCAAGGTTACAACTTGATTTGCAAACAGGTTAGCCTCACTATTATTCGCTTTAGCTTCTTAATTGGCATATGATTAATTGGCATATGACTACCATTTGGTGTCCTTATTTTGCATGTGGTATCACTTTAGTATCTTAATTTGCATGTGATATCGTTTTGTATTCTCACTTGGCATATGATACCATTTCATGTTCTTAATTTGTGGATTATAATTGAATTCATAAACATTTTGAAGTCTTGCATGAGAATTTAAATGTGTTTGCCTATTGTGAAACTGAACCATATAATTGTATGTTGGATGCCATAAGCCATGCTGCAGGTTGAGGTCATAATGTTCTCAAATTTCAAACCCGTGGCCGCTCGCTAGCTCATCGCTAGGCGAGCCCGCAGCGAGCCTTCGCTGAGCCTTCGCTAGGCGAAGCAGAGGCGACTGGGCCAGGGGCTGCTTTGCTTTTTGCTGCCTATTTCATGTTTACCTAATGATGATTCTGCATTATTTGGCCTAAATTCTTGGCTGCTATATTTGTCTTATGATGCAATTTCCAATTGTATTTTTATGCTTTAATCCGTGTGTTCATGGTGTAAAGGCTAGCATACTTCCGAAGAAATAGCCGGTTAGGTACTCCGCTTTACGCATGGGAAGCCTTCATGGAGGGGGATCCTAAATCATTTCACTTTAATGTGAAGATCCATATTGATTGCCTAATTAATTTTACTATATTAATTTTTAATGTAATGTTGATTTTAATGTATTGATTTAATGCGGTATCACCATAATTACCTAATGGACTTAAAACATGGACTTTAAATAAATGACATCGGACCTCTCTTTATTACCCCACGATTACATAATGCGGTCATGTCCCGCGAATATGGGGATATCCTTAGCAAAGACCCTTCGGTAAAATCATCATAGTCCCTCGGATGTTGCCTTCGAACATACGATTTTGTCCCTCGATGACCCTTCGGTGTAGCCTACGGTTAAATGATGATAGTCCCTTCGAATGCTAAGGTATCCTCACAACTGTTGCCTTCAATGACCTATCGATGACCCTACGATGACCCTTATACATCCCCAGGATAAAACTACTTACTTCTCAATAGTAAGGACAGTTTTACCCTCATAAGGATGGGAAATGCCCAGAAAGACCTCGGACAGGTATAACCTTAATTGCTCATTCATAATAGAAAAATGCTTTTCACACCCCACACCTTTCAAATATCTTTTGGAAAATCACCACTTAGCATACATCCATACTAGGATCATTGCCGAGTTATATTTTTCTAAACTACTTTCGAGAAACCAAACGAGATAACCACTTTGTATACATTCGTGCAAGAATCATTACAAAGTTAAATTCTCATTTTCAAAACATTTTTCACACAGTTCTCAACCACCTTTTTCAAACTAGAAAACATAAATGATTGAGCAATTAAGAGCCCATGGATAACCATGGATACAAAGGGTGCTAATACCTTCCCTTTGTATAAAGTACCTCCCGAACCTAAGAATTTAAAATTAAGGTCTTTCCTGTTCTTTTCCACCTTTCCTTAAGGGATAAAAGAAAAGTCGGTGGCGACTCTTGCTAACCGCGACATTGCGATTACAAATCCAATAAAGTCCAGTTCACCGTATGACAGAACTGGCGACTTTGCTGGGGACTTAAAGAGAGGTCCATCTTTGAAAAAATCATTTATGTTTTTGGATTGTTCCTTCTTTTAAGGGTATTGTTGAGTGAAAGATCCTACACCCGGATCTAGTGTACCTTAGGTAAGTAGCAATAGATCATCGCGACTATCCGGCGTATACTGGAATGGTTAAAATGATAGCTACGGTTAATGTGACACTTTGGTTGTCCTGATGTTCCTCATGTTACTTGAGGAAAAATTTGGCTTCCGCGTGGTGTCATCAAAGCATTAACCAGACCTTTAGAACCCTAATTGACTTATCCTAGCCATTAGAAAGTAGTGAGATAACTGACTTCGGTTCCGATTGAGGTTGGTTGATACTCGATACTACACTATTTGAGATTGGACTTTAGGGAAGCTTCGGTCAACCACTTGGTGTTGCACTGAAGTGGACCTAAAGAAAGGTCGATGATCTGAGATCCTTCTAGAACCCGGTTACTATTCTAGGACAGGTTGAACCAACCAAACTTCAGTGGGGAGGGTACTTACCTATGGAACTCATGCAAGCCTTAAAACCTAGGAATAATTGTTGTGTGACATGCTTGTGCTTGCATAACATCATAACATCATAACATCATAACATCATCATACTAACCATTTCAAGGATTTAGGAATTTAGCTTTGCTCTTTGAACGGGTTATGGCTTCCAGGAAGACTATCCGGATCAATCTTGTAGCAATCTCTCCTCAACTCAAGGATTTGGTGTCAGAACTCCCCGATCATGCTCAGTTCAACAAGAAACATGGTCATCTCCTCAATCTGGTTACCACTGGTTTCAAAGAAGATATGATGAGAGTCCTATTCCAGTTCTTCGATCCTAAGCATCATTGCTTCACTTTCCCAGATTGTCAGTTGGTACCCACGTTAGAAGAATTCTCCCAGCTGCTTGGGATACCTATCCTGGATCAAATACCCTTCAGCGGTTTAGAAAAGATGCCAAAGTATGAAGAAGTTGCCGCAGCTTTACACATGACGAAATCTGACATTGAGACCAATTGGGTGACAAGAAGTGGAATTAAAGGTTTACTTGCCAAATTTCTGATAAGTAAGGCCCGAGAATTCCTAAAAGTTATGAATGTCCATGCTTTTGAAGATGTTCTAGCATTGTTAATCTATGGTTTGGTGTTATTCCCTAATCCAGACCAATTCATAGACATGAATGCTATTAAGATATTCCTCACTCATAACCCTGTGCCTACCTTGCTTGGAGATGTCTTGCATTCCCTTCACACTCGTACTATGAAGAAGCAAGGGACTCTCATGTGCTGCGTACCATTGTTGTCTAGGTGGTTTATTTCGCACCTCCCTCAATCAGTCTTGAAGAATGATCAAAATCTGAAATGGTCTCAAAGGATAATGACACTCTCCCATTCAGACATCCGGTGGTGTTCTAACCTCAGAGAAAATGTTATCATCATCGACCGTTGTGGAGAATTCCCTAATGTACCCCTCATGGGGATAAGAGGAGGTATTACTTATAATCCTGCCTTAGCCCTACGTCAGTTTGGGTATGCCCGAAGAGATGGTCCACATGAAATGATTATTCAAGGTACAGTGTTCGACTATGACAATGACCCTCAAAATCTCCGTCAAAAGTTTGTACGAGCTTGGGGCATGGTGAAAAGAAGCGATTTAGGCAAGAAAAATTCTATTCCTATGGAGCCTTATCTCAGATGGGTCCGCGCCAGAGCTCGTGAACTTGTCATGCCATATCTTGCAGTCGGACCATTGATTGTTGAATCGGAGGTCGAAGGAGGTACTTCCCAGATCATTTCTTACCCAGATATGCCTACTGATGTTGAGGAATTGAAAAGATCCTGGACCCAGTTGAGAGAGGAGAGAGATACTTTCGAAGCTCAGTTCAATGCAGAAAGGAAGAAAGTATTAGAGCTCACCAGTCAGCTTAATGAGGAACGAAGACTCAATGCATATCTTCGCCCAAAAAGAAGTCGCCCCTGGGAGATTTGAGATGTCATTGTATTTTACTATTATTCCTTTTGTAATGAACATTGATTAAAAAAGTAGCAATAAACATTTCTCTCTTGTTGGTGAGTTATGCAAAGTTAAATTCCAAAAGTCCTTGAAAACATTTCATGCATTGCATCACATAACATAACATTGCATAACAGGTATTCTAAAGGACCATATTCTCACGGTCTGCCTCTTAAACAGAAAAATGGATCTCGAGCAAACTGTCAAAGATCTCCAGACTCAGAATGCTCATTTCAAGGAGATGATGCTAAGCTTATCCAAGGGGCAGGAGGAACTGAAGGCTCTTTTGGCCGAAAAGAAGAAGGACAAGAAAGCTGTGAGCTTCATTAACCCGGGCAGAAGGCGTAAAGGACAGGCTACGGGAATCAAATTTGGAATCCCGAATGGTCCAGAAGAGGGGGCGGAAATTGATTCAGAGGAGGAGAATCCTGAGTTCTCTAACCCTGAGGATGAAGATGAAGAGTATGAAAATGAACAGTACTCTCCAAGAGATGATAAGTACAAACTGCTGGAAGAACGCATGCTAGCCATGGAGGGTCAGAAGACACCTGGTCTGGATTTCGAAAGTCTGGGTCTGGTCTCCGATGTGACCATTCCCCGCAAATTCAAAATCCCCACTTTCACTAAGTATGATGGTGCGTCTTGTCCTCAGATGCATCTAAGGGCCTATGTGAGAAAGATTCAGCCGCATACCACTGATAAGAAACTGTGGATCCACTTCTTCCAAGAAAGTCTGTCTGGCACTCAGTTGGAATGGTATTATCAGCTCGAGAGCTCTGACATCCGCACCTGGACTGATTTAGCAACGGCTTTCTATAAGCAGTACCAGTACAATTCTGAATTAGCACCTACTCGGCTACAGTTGCAGAACATGGCCATGGGATCTAAAGAAAGCTTCAAAGAGTATGCTCAGAAATGGAGAGATTTGGCTGGCAGAGTCAAACCCCCTATGACTGACCGAGAATTAGTAGACCTGTTCATGGGTACCCTGACTGGCCCATTCTACAGCCACCTACTGGGGAGTTCTTCATCAGGTTTCACTGAACTTATACTGACAGGCGAACGGGTGGAGAGCGGCATTCGGAGTGGGAAGTTACAGGCAGCTACTTCTACAAGCAGTAAAAAGTCCTACCATGGGAAGAATGAATCGAATGCGGTGTATGGTCAGAAGAATCATAATAAGAAAAATGGTGACCACGCCGTTGGAGCAGTGACGATTGCCGCACCGCCATCTCAGAACTTCCAACAAAGACAAGACAGACCAAGAAGGCAGTTCACCAGGATCAATATGACCGTGGCACAGGCACTGCAGGGAATGCTAAAGGCAAATTTGATCACCCTCAGAGATCCTCCTACAAATCCCAACACTTCCTCTTCTCGTTATAATCCCAATGCCAGGTGTGCGTATCACTCCGATAGCCCCGGGCACGATACAAACGATTGCTGGCCATTGAAGAATAAGATTCAGGATATGATCGAAGCTGAAGAAATTGAGTTCGAGCCTCCGGAGACTCCTAATGTCATCACTGCTCCTATGCCTAATCATGACAAGGCTGTTAATGCTCTCAATGACGATTCTCTCATCACTACTGTAGCGGACTTAACATCTCCTCTCCCGATCATAAAGCGGAATTTATTGCAAGCTGGTTTATTTCCAGGTTGTACTGAAGATTGCAATCTCTGCATACTCCGGCCCAAGGACTGTCTGAAGTTGAAGAATGGTATCCAACGACTGATGGACGATCGTACAATCCTCTTTGAAAGGGTTTCTAAGGCAGAAAACCCTATTGAAGAAGTATCTGTGATTGCGAGGTCCAAAATTCCAGTGAAGATTACTGCTCCCAGAATACCTGTAAAGATTATTGCTGAGCCCAGAGTAGCTCCCCTGATCATTACTGCACCTGGCCCGATCCCGTATTCCTCAAGCAAAGCTATTCCGTGGAATTATGGAGGTGATGTTTACATCCATGGTGTAAAGCAAGTTGGCAATTCTGCTAATCCTAATGACATTGTTGGGACTAGTAAAGTTACTCGAAGCGGAAGGATCTTCTCTCCAGAGATCTCACCTCCGGTTCCCGAAAACCGAGGAAAAGAACCAGTCAACCCTTCTCAGTCAGAGACACCGATCGAAGCTACTACTGAAGATGTTGCCAAACGAGAAATGGAAGAAATGCTGAAAATCATCCGCAAGAGTGATTTCGATGTGGTAGAACAGTTGGGGCATACTCCTTCCAAAATCTCGATGTTGTCCTTGTTGTTATCCTCTGAATCTCATGCCCATGCTTTGATGAAATTCCTGAAGACTGCCCATGTACCTCAAGAGACCTCCGCCGATCAGTTCGAAAACTATGTTGCTAACCTGACTGTTGACAACGGCCTAGGTTTTTCCAATGCTGACCTGACACCAGCAGGAAAAGACCACAACAAGGCCCTGCATATTTCTATTGAGTGTAAGGGAATCACTTTGGCTCATGTGTTGATTGATAATGGCTCTTCCTTGAATGTGCTACCGCAAGTCGTGCTCGATAAACTTGACTGTAAAGGCATTGAATTGAAGCCTAGTGATATTGTGGTACGTGCTTACGATGGTGCGAAGAGTGTTGTCCATGGCGAAGTAGTCCTCCCTATCAAGATAGGGCCTCAGGTTTTCAATACTACCTTCCATGTAATGAACATTCGTCCTGCCTATTCCTGCTTACTGGGACGCCCTTGGATTCATGGGGCAGGTGCTGTAGCTTCGTCTCTCCATCAAAAGTTGAGATATCCGATAGAGGGTAAGATTGTCACTGTGTGTGGGGAAGAAGAATACATTGTCAGTAGTGTGCATACCTTCAGATACGTTGAGATGGATGGTGAATTCTTCGAGACTCCAACTCAGTCATTTGAAGTGGTTTCTCCGCCCGATCCTGTCCTTAAGCCAACTCCCTGTGTGCCCAAGGTTATTCGTGCTCCTCCTGCTATGATTTCTCTGAAAGATGCTCAAGCTGTGGTCGAAGATGGTGGCTGTACTGGCTGGGGTCAACTGATCAACGTACCGTACAAGTCTGACAAAGCTGGTCTGGGATTCACCTCTGAAAAGATGGTCAAAGATCAAATCAATGCTGTAGAAGATGCTGACAGTGATGGCGACCTGGATAATTGGATCTACCCAACAATGGGCGACGGACTCAATAATTGGAAGGCTGAAGACACTATCCCGATTTCCTTTAGTCAGGAGTAATTGTTATTGTCCATTTAGTATTGCAAATCTTTATTTTTCGATTGAACTTCTTAAAGCATTGTGTCTACGCCCGGGGCACTATAGCTAATTTGTTAAGGGTTTTGTCATTTCATAAGCATATTCATATTCAATAAATCAATGGACTTTTTCGTATTCAAATATTGCGCTCTTTATTTTTTCCTGTCGTCTTTCGAACAAGCTATGCTTTCTTACACACACTCACGTAACAAATTGCAGATCCGTATCCACTCTGGATCCTATTGATAATAATTCCGCTACTGTTCATTATGACTTTGAAAATCCGATCTACCAAGCCGAAGATAGAAGTGAGGAAGATTGTGAAGTCCCTGGAGAGCTTGCCAGATTGTTACTGCAAGAGGAAAGGACTATACAGCCGCATGAAGAGTCCCTCGAAATCGTAAACCTGGGTACTGAGGTAGACAGAAAAGAAGTCAAAATAGGAGCAGATTTGGAAAGTAGTGTGAAAGTAAGGTTGATCCAGATGTTGCACGACTATGTGGAGGTTTTTGCTTGGTCTTATGAAGACATGCCCGGGTTGGATACTAATATAGTGGTGCATCGGCTGCCTACGAAGGAAGACTGCCGTCCTGTCAAGCAAAAGGTTCGCCGCATGCGTCCCGAAATGTCTGAGAAAATCAAAGCCGAGGTTATGAAACAATTCAATGCCGGTTTCCTAGCCGTTACTTCTTATCCTCAATGGGTTGCTAATGTGGTGCCTGTGCCAAAGAAGGATGGTAAGGTGCGAATGTGCGTAGATTACCGAGACCTGAATAAAGCAAGTCCCAAAGACGACTTTCCGCTCCCGCACATTGATGTTCTGGTAGATAACACCGCTCAACACAAAGTATTCTCATTCATGGATGGATTCTCGGGTTACAACCAGATTAAGATGGCGCCTGAGGACATGGAGAAGACTACGTTTGTGACGCAATGGGGCACGTTCTGTTATAAAGTAATGCCATTTGGTCTAAAGAACGCCGGGGCAACGTACCAGCGTGCTATGGTGGTTTTGTTCCATGATATGATTCATCATGAGATAGAAGTATATGTGGATGACATGATAGCTAGATCTCATACTGAAGAAGAACATCTCGATCACTTATACAAACTGTTCGAGAGGTTGAAGAAGTACAAGTTGAGATTGAATCCAAACAAATGCACTTTTGGAGTGAGATCCGGTAAACTCTTGGGCTTTATTGTCAGCGGTAAAGGAATCGAGGTTGACCCGGCTAAAGTGAGAGCTATTCAAGAAATGCCAGTTCCTCGTACGGAGAAAGAAGTCAGAGGTTTCTTGGGACGCTTGAACTACATTGCTCGATTTATCTCCCACTTGACCGCTACTTGCAAACCCATCTTCAGGCTACTGAGGAAAAATCAAGAGATGATATGGAATGAGGAATGTCAAGAAGCTTTTGACAAAATCAAGAAATATCTCCAGGAACCTCCGATTCTGATACCACCAGTTGAAGGAAGACCTCTAATCATGTATTTGACCGTGTTAGAAAATTCAATGGGGTGCGTATTGGGGCAACATGACGAGTCTGGTCGAAAAGAGCATGCCATATACTACCTGAGCAAAAAGTTTACCGACTGTGAAACAAGATACTCACTGCTCGAGAGAACTTGCTGTGCTTTGGCCTGGGCTGCTCGCCGACTAAGACAGTATATGTTGAATCACACCACTTTGTTGATTTCTAGGATGGATCCCATCAAATACATGTTCGAGAAGCCTGCCCTCTCCGGAAGAATAGCGAGATGGCAGATGATATTAACAGAGTACGATATCCAGTACACTACCCAGAAAGCAATCAAAGGAAGCGTGCTGGCTGATCATTTGGCTCATCAAGCGGTGGATGATTACCAATCTATGAATTTTGAGTTCCCCGATGAGGATGTCATGTTTGTTACTGATAATGAAAAACCTAAACCAGATGAAGGACCCGAGTGGGGATCCCGATGGACTATGGTCTTTGATGGATCTTCTAATGCATTGGGCCATGGTGTTGGGGTTGTACTCATTTCTCCCGGAGGTTACCATACACCTCTCACTGCTAGACTATGTTTTCATTGTACCAATAATATGGCTGAGTATGAAGCATGTATTTTTGGACTCAAAGCTGCTATAGATTGGCGAATCAAGTTTTTGAGTGTATACGGAGATTCGGCCTTAGTAATCAGTCAGATCAAAGGGGAATGGGATACTAAACATCCAAATCTCATCCCTTATCGAGAGCAGGTGATGACATTAATCCCATACTTTGAAGAGATAACATTTGGACATATTCCACGAGAGGAGAACCAGTTGGCAGACGCATTAGCTACCATGTCATCTATGTTCAGAGTCAGATGGGGCAGCGAAGCCCCCATGATTACCATTGGACGGTTAGATGAACCAGCATACTGTTATGAACTTAACACTGAGAAGGTACCGGAGAAACCTTGGTTCCACGACATAAGAAGATATTTGGAAGCTCAGGAATACCCTGAAGGGGCATCCATCAATGACAGGAAATTCCTGAGGAAGTTCTCCGCTAAATTCTTTCTGAGTAATGGAGTGTTATACAAACGTAATCATGACTCGACTCTGCTTCGCTGTGTGGATAAAAAGGAAGCAGAAAAGATTATGGAAGACATGCACGACGGTATTTTTGGGACTCATTCTAATGGACATACAATGGCCAAGAAGATTCTGAGATCAGGGTATTATTGGTCTACCATGGAAGCTGATTGCCACCATCATTCCAGAACCTGTCATAAGTGTCAGATCTATGCGGACAAAGTACATATGCCTCCTGCTCCATTGAACGTGTTGACAGCACCTTGGCCTTTTGCAATGTGGGGCATTGATATGATTGGAGAAATTAAACCTACGACTTCTAATGGACATCGCTTCATTCTCGTCGCTATTGATTACTTCACAAAGTGGGTAGAGGCAGCCTCATTCGCTTCTGTCACCAAGAATGTGGTGGCACGGTTCATCAAGAATAGTCTTATTTGTCGATATGGCATCCCTGAAAGAATTATCACTGACAATGGTACTAATTTGAACAACAAGATGATTACTGAACTCTGCACGCAGTTCAAAATTAAACATCACAACTCTTCTCCGTACCGACCAAAGATGAATGGCGCTGTAGAAGCTGCTAATAAGAATATCAAGAAGATCATACAAAAGATGACGGTAACGTACAAAGACTGGCATGAGATGTTACCGTTTGCCCTTCACGGTTATCGCACTTCAGTACGCACTTCGACGGGGGCAACTCCTTTCTCTTTGGTCTATGGAATGGAAGCCGTTTTACCAGTGGAAGTTCAGATTCCCTCTCTACGAGTCATGAAAGAGGCGGGCTTAGATGAAGATGAATGGATTCAGACTCGACTCGACCAGATAAACTTGATCGATGAGAAGAAACTTGCGGCTGTTTGTCATGGGCAGATATATCAGAAGCGCATGACCCTGGCATTTAACAAAAGAGTCAAGAGACAGGTGTATCAAATTGGTGACTTGGTGATCAAACGTATCATTCTACCACAAGGTGACCCCAGAGGCAAGTGGACTCCCACATACGAAGGGCCATTTGTGGTTAAGAAAGTATTCTCTGGTGGAGCCATGATACTTGCTACAATGGATGGCGAAGACTTCCCGCATCCTGTGAACGCGGACATAGTTAAAAAATACTACGCATAGCAGAGACCCGCTAGGTCGATGTACCTAGGCAAAAGTAAGGGCATCCCGGCGAACCAAAAGGGTTCGGGCAAAAATTAGGGATAAATATATAAAGACGTATACCCGGCAAGTCGAAAACCTGAAAAGGCGGCTTGGGCAAAAAAGGGTATCCTGGTGGATTGAAAACCTGAAAAGGCGGTCCAGGCAAAAATTAGGGATTAAAGCGTATGACTATGTCCCGTTCTCTGTCAGCTTCAACCAAGTTCAAGGAACTGAACAAGCCAATCACTTCTATCCGCCAGCAGGAGATGAGATGCTCGAAGACATGATGACAATAGTGGAATTAAAATCAATAGGACTTTCTCGGCATAGCTTTCTCTTTGTGTTCTTGACAATTTCCTCTTACTAGGATTTTTGTCTCCTTGTACACAGATTGCCTGTTCATAGGCCCTCTTTCAAAAATCAATGCAATTTTATTTCACTTTTACTCTTCTGTTTTGTTTGCATAAATGTCCATTGATTTGATTTGAATTAATATATGCATTTGAATATGATCAATGTTTATCAAAATACATGCATGGAATGGCAATAGCAATTACTACCCGAATTTAGGATCAAGGAGAAGGTCTAACCATGCTTCCAATGAATCCGCTACCAATCTTATTCTCACCAGCAAGCTTGTTTTTCCTCAGGAGAAATTGGCATTATTCCCCGGGCAAAGCCAGCTATTTCCCAGAAGAAGTCGATATCATCAGACAGATTGATCCTCTCTTCCATCCCCAGCCAGGCTCTGTTGAATATTTCCACCATCAGACCGAAATCAACAACCCTCTGCCAAGAAAGGGTCATCATTACAAGTATCTCCAATCAGTAGATGGGGATTTATTTTCCCCAGTAGAGGCTCCAAGCAGAACTTCTCATACGCATAACTCATTCATTACATCATTTCACATCATACGCATGCATACAACATTCGCATTTATTTTCGAAAGCATAAAACATCTCATGCATCATGACATGGCATAAAGCTAACCTTTCTTTGCAGGTTAATTATCCTCCTGATATAGTCAAAGTAAAAGGCTCATCCAGGCAGACGCCTTTATCAATCACAGACAAGATTCAGATACATATTCCAGATGCAATTCACGGGAACATTCATTCAGACAGACACCTCTATCAATTATGTACAAGATCCAGATATGTATCTCAGATACAATTCCCGGGACATTCATTCTGACTACAGTTCAGTATCTTCCTAACGATGGCATCTTTAAGCCCATCCCAGACATTTATTGCAAGTACAACATGTACAGATATTATCAGATACAGCCTAACATACGGTTCATTCTGATTCAGCCCAACATATGATTCCTTCAACTATTTCAAGACGGTCTAATGTACGACCCAATTAGACTTTCGTCTCCTCAGATGCTACCTAGTGTACGGTACATTTCTGAAGTGTAGTCTAGTGTACGACTACCCCCTTTTTATCATCAGATTCGGCCTAATGGACGGCTCATTCTGCTCTGATACGGTCTAATGTACGACCCAATTAAGACCTTTGTCTCCTCAGATGCTACCTAGTGTACGGTACATTTCTGAAGTGTAGTCTAGTGTACGACTACCCCCTTTTTATCATCAGATTCGGCCTAATGGACGGCTCATTCTGCTCTGATACGGTCTAATGTACGACCCAATTAAGACCTTTGTCTCCTCAGATGCTACCTAGTGTACGGTACATTTCTGAAGTGTAGTCTAGTGTACGACTACCCCCTTTTATCATCAGATTCAGCCTAATGGACGGCTCATCCTGCAACTCCAATACAGTCTATCATAAGACCCATTTGGATCTTCAACTCAGGTACAATCTAGCGTACGATCCGTTCTGATTTTTCATCCTCAGCAAAGTCATCTGCCTAATGGACAGCCCACTCTGGTCTTCAGACACGGTCTAATGTATGATCCATTCTGATCCCTTATCCCCAGCAGTATAGCATACTCTGACTCCCCGACGAAGTCAACAGCATAATGGAGGGTTCACTATACGGTCTGATGTATGACCCGGTGTGACACCCATGTCTCTAGATATCGTCTAATGTACGACACAATCTGGAAATCTCCTCAGCAAGTTTCTTGGATGGTATCTTTAAGCCCATCTCCGTCAAGATAAATGAACAAGTGCAAATTTTTGGGGCATTCTAAGTGTTCAATAATCTTTCACCTCCAGACCACGAACGGCGCATGCCATTCTACTCTCTCGGTTCGAGAATATTGAACAGGGGCAGCTGTCATACCCCAAAATTTGCCAGTTGGCATTACCAAACATTTTCCAAGACCCTCTGACTTGTTCTGCAAGGCACCGGTATCAAATGGACAAAAGCCCACTCACATAAGGCCCAATCCACAGGCGGCCCAAAACATCTGGCTCGCTAGGCGAGTAGCTCCTTCGCCTAGCGAACATTTCATCATGTCCCTCGCCCAGCGAAGCATTGGATCCAGGAAGAAGCCCAGACCTAGTTTGCTCGCTAGGCGAGCAATTCCTTCGCCTAGCGAAGCTTGCGAAGTTTGAGATTTTTGGACCTCATTTTAAGCCCATTAGGTCACCACTACCTCTACTATAAATACCTACTTCTCTGCCACGAAAAACACACACACAGACGGACGAAGACGGACGGAAACACGCATCCAGAGGGAGAAACACAGAAACCCTGCTGATCCAAAGAATTCAGAAGGCGGAAACCCTGAAGGCCGCTTACTCGCTCCGAAGCTACCGCCGTCCAACTCAATCCGACTCGCCAATTCAAGGTTACAACTTGATTTGCAAACAGGTTAGCCTCACTATTATTCGCTTTAGCTTCTTAATTGGCATATGATTAATTGGCATATGACTACCATTTGGTGTCCTTATTTTGCATGTGGTATCACTTTAGTATCTTAATTTGCATGTGATATCGTTTTGTATTCTCACTTGGCATATGATACCATTTCATGTTCTTAATTTGTGGATTATAATTGAATTCATAAACATTTTGAAGTCTTGCATGAGAATTTAAATGTGTTTGCCTATTGTGAAACTGAACCATATAATTGTATGTTGGATGCCATAAGCCATGCTGCAGGTTGAGGTCATAATGTTCTCAAATTTCAAACCCGTGGCCGCTCGCTAGCTCATCGCTAGGCGAGCCCGCAGCGAGCCTTCGCTGAGCCTTCGCTAGGCGAAGCAGAGGCGACTGGGCCAGGGGCTGCTTTGCTTTTTGCTGCCTATTTCATGTTTACCTAATGATGATTCTGCATTATTTGGCCTAAATTCTTGGCTGCTATATTTGTCTTATGATGCAATTTCCAATTGTATTTTTATGCTTTAATCCGTGTGTTCATGGTGTAAAGGCTAGCATACTTCCGAAGAAATAGCCGGTTAGGTACTCCGCTTTACGCATGGGAAGCCTTCATGGAGGGGGATCCTAAATCATTTCACTTTAATGTGAAGATCCATATTGATTGCCTAATTAATTTTACTATATTAATTTTTAATGTAATGTTGATTTTAATGTATTGATTTAATGCGGTATCACCATAATTACCTAATGGACTTAAAACATGGACTTTAAATAAATGACATCGGACCTCTCTTTATTACCCCACGATTACATAATGCGGTCATGTCCCGCGAATATGGGGATATCCTTAGCAAAGACCCTTCGGTAAAATCATCATAGTCCCTCGGATGTTGCCTTCGAACATACGATTTTGTCCCTCGATGACCCTTCGGTGTAGCCTACGGTTAAATGATGATAGTCCCTTCGAATGCTAAGGTATCCTCACAACTGTTGCCTTCAATGACCTATCGATGACCCTACGATGACCCTTATACATCCCCAGGATAAAACTACTTACTTCTCAATAGTAAGGACAGTTTTACCCTCATAAGGATGGGAAATGCCCAGAAAGACCTCGGACAGGTATAACCTTAATTGCTCATTCATAATAGAAAAATGCTTTTCACACCCCACACCTTTCAAATATCTTTTGGAAAATCACCACTTAGCATACATCCATACTAGGATCATTGCCGAGTTATATTTTTCTAAACTACTTTCGAGAAACCAAACGAGATAACCACTTTGTATACATTCGTGCAAGAATCATTACAAAGTTAAATTCTCATTTTCAAAACATTTTTCACACAGTTCTCAACCACCTTTTTCAAACTAGAAAACATAAATGATTGAGCAATTAAGAGCCCATGGATAACCATGGATACAAAGGGTGCTAATACCTTCCCTTTGTATAAAGTACCTCCCGAACCTAAGAATTTAAAATTAAGGTCTTTCCTGTTCTTTTCCACCTTTCCTTAAGGGATAAAAGAAAAGTCGGTGGCGACTCTTGCTAACCGCGACATTGCGATTACAAATCCAATAAAGTCCAGTTCACCGTATGACACTCACACACCATGTATTGATGCATTGTGAATAAGAACCCAAGATCTTGTTGTGTCAGTCATATGTGGAGAAGAGTTCCTACATTATGAACTCCCACACTTTCTATTTGAGTCAAGCTCTCCCAGGCCAGGGATAAGAGCTGTGAGGTCTTACCCTCACTTCCCATTTCATCTGCTTCACCCTAACTCTCGATGTTGGGGTTAAGAGCTAACCACACCCTATTCCAGTTGGCTTGTTTGTCGAGGTTGACATGACCCCTTGACTAAAGCCTAGTCTTGTGTGAGCCAATTGTTTGCATATAGTGTGTGTGCTTGCTCTTGTGCTTGTGTTTGATGATTGTGCTGTTTAGGCTAGCTTGCTTCCTGTGCAAGTGAGGATAGAGACCTCAACATAGGGATCGTATGCATGACAACTTCTAGGCTCGAGTCGTAGTCTCCCTAGTAGTCTGTTATCTCCCTTTGTCTCTGGTTAGGTTAGAAGTTCTTTCCCTGTTTAGGGGAACTACGTCGCCCTGATCCTCATGCCAGATGAGGTACGTAGGCAGGAGATGAGTTGATCTCTCCGGGCGCCCTTTTCTTTTTCAACCCCTCTTGTGTGTGTTGGAGTCTGACGTAAGTCCAGCGATTGGCAGTCGGTTTCCTGTGTCTTGTTTGCTTGTTGGAGTCTGACGTAAGTCCAGCGATTGGAAGTTGGTTTCCTTTGTGTGTTTGTTGGTTCGGAGTCTGATGTAAGTCCAGCGATTGGCATTCGATTTCCATGTTTGCCTGTTTGTGTGGAGTCTGACGTAAGTCCAGCGATTGGCAGTCGGTTTCCTGTTTGTGTTTTGTTTGGCGTGCGTTAGCCGAGCTACGAGTGCTCTGATTCTTCTCTGGTTAGAGAAGATACGTATGCATAGGATGCGACATCCTAGCGAGCACGTTTCCCCTGTCCCGAACTACGTCGACTCTGATGTCTGTGCTTAACAGACTACGTAGGCCCAGGATGCGATATCCTGCCGAGTCCTCTTCTTCCGTCTTTCACCTGTGTTTGCTTCCAGCCTTGTGCAGTGTTTGAGCAGTCTTTAGCAACCTTTCTTCTATTCTTTTGTGCGTGGATCCCGTCGAGTACGACGGATGCGTAGGGGTGCTAATACCTTTCTTTCGCATAACCGACTCCCGATCCCATCTCTCTCTGGTCGCGAGACCATGTCTTTTCCAGGTTTACTTCGAGCATTTCCTTTCCCTCTTTTGGGATAAATAACGCACGGTGGCGGCTCTGTTGTTTCGTTTTCCCGCCGGTTTTTCGTGTAATGCGACAGTCTTCATATCATAAATATTGAGCAAGTTATGGTCCTTGTAAGTTGACCTCTTAACTAGGGTTCAGATAAAATGACCTATAATCTTTTACCATAAAAATGACTTTCCAGGAAAAACTAGCTCTTGACCTCAACATGAAAGTTGTTTGGAATGTCATAAGGAGTAAAAAAAATCTTGGAATCATTTTCATATGATAAATATTGTAGGAGATAGGGTCTAGGGAACCCTAGTTTTGACTAGTTGACTTTCAATGGTCAACTTCTTTGAACCAACTTGAAAACTTGAAGTTATATTGATCTTTTGGACTAATTAAGGATCATATATGCATAAGATGATATATAATGAAGTATCCCTTTTAATATTTGATTAAGTGTTGAAGAAACTTGTTGAGGAAGTCACACAAGATACCCAGATGATTTAGGGCTTCCAAGGCAAACAAGCATCAAACTCTTGATGAATTATTGATCAAAATGATAAATGAAGATCATAGAGATCCATATATTATGTATATAACCAATATGAACCATCTCTTGATTGATCTACTTGCATTGGGGCCTCAAACCCTAGTTGTGAGCTTGCTGAGGCATTGGTGGATGCACACACTACCTACAAAAGAAACAAAGTTATACATAGACATATTTTTGGTATTTTGGTTAGTAAGTAATGAAAAAAAAAGTATGATACAATCAAATGTGCTTGGTGATCTCTCGAATGCAAACCCAATGAATGAGGGGTAAGGAGGATGCTAAGATGTGATCCCAAAGCCAATGCATATGATGAGATAGCATGAGGGATCTTAGGGTCAGAATTGGGGTCTTATAGTCAGCAAGATGAATCCAGGAAGAAAGAATATGCAATTTACTACCTCATTAAGAAGTTCATCGACTGTGAGACTCGATATTCTATGCTTGAGAAGACATGTTGCGCACTGGCTTGAGCTGCTAAGCGTTTGCGCCAGTATATGTTGAATCATACTACTTGGTTTATATACAAAATGGATCCAATTAAATATATTTTTGGGAAGCCTGCTTTATTTGGGAGGATTGCTTGTTGGTAGATGTTGTTATCAGAGTATGATATTGAATATCGATCTCAAAAAGCTATTAAAGGTAGTGTCTTGGCTGACCATTTAGCTCACCAACCTATTGAATATTATCAGTCAGTGCAGTATGATTTTCCTGACGAAGAGATTTTATACTTGAAGATGAAAGACTGTGATGAACCATTGCTGGAAGAAGGGCCAAAACCTGGTTCCCGTTGGGGCATGGTATTTGATGGAGTTGTTAATTCTTATGGTAATGGAATTGGGGCAGTGATTATTACTTCTCAAGGCACTCATTTTCCATTTACAACTAGATTGACCTTAAAATGTACAAACAATATGGCTGAGTATGAAGTTTGCATTATGGGGCTTGAAGAGGCCATTGGTCTCAGAATTAAATATCTTGACGTCTATGGAGATTTAGCTTTGGTGTGAATCAGATCAAAGGTGAATGGGAGACGAATCAACCTAGTTTGATACCATATAGAGATTATGCGAGGAGGATATCAACTTTCTTTACAAAGGTTGAGTTTCATCATATCCCTCGAGATGAAAACCGGATGGCAGATGCTCTTGCAACCTTAGCTTCCATGATTATGGTGAAATGTTGGAATGAAGTTCCTAATTTATCTGTGATACGTCTTGATAGGCCAGCTCATATATTTGTTGTTGAGGAAGTCAAAGATGAAAATCCTTGGTATTTTGATATCAAATGTTTCCTCCAAAGTCATATTTACCTGTCAGGGGCATCTTTTAAAGATAAGAAGACTTTGAGGAGATTAGTTGTCAACTTCTAGATGAATGGAGATGTGCTTTACAAGAGAAACTTCGATATGGTTCTACTCAGATGCATGGATAGACACGAAGCAGACCTGTTGATGAATGAAGTCTATGAAGGTTCCTTTGGTACTCATTCCAATGGACATGCTATGCCAAAGAAGATGTTGAGAGCAGGTTACTATTGGGTGACAATGGAATCTAATTGTTACAAGTTTGTCAAGAAATGCCATAAGTGTCAAATTCATGCCAATAAAATTCATGTTCCTCCGGCACTGTTGAATGTCATTTCCTCTCAATGGCCCTTCTCCGTGTGGGGAATTGATATGATTAGCATGATTGAGCCCAAAGCTTCAAACGAACATCGTTTTATTCTGGTGGTTATTGATTACTTCACAAAGTGGGTTGAAGCGACATCGTATGCAAATGTGACCAAGCAAGTTGTTTTAAGGTTTATAAAGAATCGAATTAGATGTCGTTATGGTGTGCCAAGTAAGATCATTACTAATAATGGATCAAACTTGAATAATAATATGGTGGAAGCTCTTTGCAAGGACTTCAAGATTGTGCATCATAATTCTGCTCCCTACAGACCCAAGATGAATGGGGTTGTTGAAGCTACGAACAAAAATATCAAGAAGATCATCTAGAAGATGGTTGTAACATAAAAATATTAGCATGAGATGCTCCCATTTTCTTTGCATGGGTACCATACATCCATCCGCACTTCAATAGGGGCAACCCATTTCTCTCTTGTTTATGACATGGAAGTTGTTCTCCCCCTAGAGGTTGAGATCCCATCATTGTGTGTGTTGATGGAAGCCAAGTTGACTGAAGTTGAATGATGTCAAACCAGATATGATCAGTTGAATTTGATTGAAGAGAAGAGATTGACTGCCATGTGCCATGGTCAGTTATATCAGCAGAGAATGAAGAAAGCTTTCGATAAGAAGGTTAAGCCTCGTGTGTTCAGAGAAGGTGACCTCATGCTCAAGAAGATTCTATATGTCAAACCTAATGTTAGGGGAAAATGGACTCCTAAATATGAAGGCACATATGTTGTTAAGACAGCCTTTTTAGGCGGTCCTTTAACTTTAACAACTATGGATGGTGAAGAGTTCACGCGTCCTGTGAATGTCGATGCAGTCAAGAAAGGGAGACTTAGGTAAAAATGAGCGTCTCGGTGGATTGAAAACACGAAAGGGCGGTCCAGCAAAAGTTAGAGACATAAAATAGAAAATTCATCCCGGTAGATTGAGTAGCCCACCTTGGGGAAATCTAGGCAAAAATAAGGGATTATGGCAAGTAACTACATTTGGCTGGTCTTTATCGTTGAAGCAGTTTTGAGCAATCATTTGGTTCTGATTCATCCTTCTCAACCGAAGACAAGCACATTGGATTTCGAAGTTGGTAGGGAGAGTAGTGGTCATTGTGTTCAATGTAGCCATTTTCCATATATATTACCATTTTTAAACTTTGTAAAGATCCATAGAGTCCCTCCATTTACGGACCACCATTCTATTAAATAAAGTTGAGCTTTTATCCAATTATTTGATATTCTTATTTGTTTCTATTTTAAAATTGAATTTTTATGATGATAATTTTGAAATAAATAAGTCAACGAATAATCATTTTTCTTAAAATAATAAGGAATTTACTTTATGAATAATCGATTTCAAAAGGGAATATCAATAGCAAATATCAAGGACGGTAAGTCTTGATGTATGAGGCATTGTTGGTCTTCCCCGAGCAGTGGTTTGTTGACTTTACCTCCACAACGGTTTGTTGTTCATCCTGAGCATGGTTGGTGGGTTTTTCGTCCCCGGAAGAGCTGATATTTTGTTCCATGTTCAGTTCATCTTTCCCCAGCTGAGGTGTTCATGTTTTTGCATTTCCAAGTTTGTGTATTGGTGAATGAACCCTGGATTATCTTGGAACCTTTATTTGGTCTCTAGATGCCCAACACCTTTATTTGTGTGTTGCGTAGCCGTGACAGTTTCTCCCCTATGTGAGTCTACAAATCCGGTTGATTTTCTGGTACCCTGGAATTGGTTTATCTCTCAATCTCCAAGAAGAGTCTGATGACTATTTGTTTACCTTTTTAAGGAAGTGTTTGCTGATATTTGTATCCTCGTGTTATATTTTGATGTATCCTGACATATTGTTGTATCCCAGTGAAGCCCCACAAATATGTTTTTGGATGGCATCTCGGGTAGATTGTTCGGTTCTTCTCACTCGGAGTTTTATCTATTGTTGTGACATGAGACCCCAACAGACTTCCATTTTTCTGATAGAGGCTCTTCTTCCATCCTCATTAGTGCTTGGTTCTGAGGAGTATTATTCGTGTCCCCCACAAGGTTGTCTCCCATTTGATATGGTGTTGACTTAAAATTCCCCGCAGAGTTGACTTGTTAGGATCCTTAGCAGATCCCTCTTTGTCCACAGCATTTTGGGTTGTACGCATGTTTGCCATGCCTTTTCCCATCTAGGGTTGATTGGAATATTATATTGAGTAGGATTTATATCCTTTATGATTTATGTTCATCCTTAGCGGGTTCTCCGGTTAGTGTTTCCATCTTGTTGATATTAGTCGAGTATCTAGTTATGATGATTCAAATCTTTGTTATTTATATCCTTCGTGCTCGTTTGTCAGCATAATCATATACACACTCATGCATAATATATGCACAAGGAACAACATCATATATTTCATTGTGCATTTTTATCGCATTGATCTTTCTTTTGATCCCCTGCTTTGGTGATATCATTTCCCCATGCAGATTTGGTGTGTCTTCCCTCCTTCAATGGTAGAGTGTCATCCCCTTTAAGCATAAAAAGTTTATATTTTCTCCTTCCCCACTGAGTTATTACCTCATGGACGATTATTATTTCAGTTTCCTCTCTAGTTCATTATTTGTATGGAACTATTCCCCTTGAGTTATATCTTCATTGGGTTGAGTCTTGTGTGACCGTTTCTTTCTAGTTCTTACCTAGATAGATCTTATGATCCCAAGAATATATTACCCGGTAACTGGTAATATTCTTCTTGGTATTGACTACTTTACCTGTGTTAATTTAAACAGTAATCGGTAAAAGTTAATGTGCCTCTTTGATTTTCTCCAGCAGATTCGTTTCTTTTCGTTTCCTCAGCAAGTTTATCCTTGATATGTTCACCTTCACCGATGACGGGTATTTTTCCTGTTTGGTATTCTATCCAATAACAGGTAGTTGTAATTCCTACTTTCCCCAGAAGAGTTTATCCTTGATATGTTCACTTTAACCGGTGATGGATTTTCTCTCTCTTTGCGGTCTTCTACCCAGTAACTGGTAGATATAAATCATATTCTCCCCTCTGAGTCTATCCTTGATATGTTCACTTTAACCGGTGACATATTTTCTCTCTTTTTGGTCTTCTTCTCAGTAACCGGCAGTTGTAATTTCTATTTTTCTAGCAGTCTATCCTTGATATATTCATCCTAACTGGTGACGGATATTCTTCCCTTTGAGTTTATCCTTGATATGTTCAGTTTAATCAGTGACATATACTCTCTCTTTGGTCTTCTGCTCAGTAACATGTAGTTGTAATTCTTATTTGGTTTCTTTTCCCTAGTAGTTCATTCTTACCCAGTAACCGGTAATGAATATGCCTCATTTTTCTCAGCGAGTCATCCTTGATATGTTTATTCTAACCGGTAACGGATGTCCCTCTTTCCGAGTATATTATCTTCTTACCTAGTAACCAGTAATAGATAATATATCTCTTTTTACTCATGTGTTCAGGTTTTTCTTCCCCAATTGAGTTTGGTTTCGTATTTCTTTGAGAAATCGTATCCCCTTTTGCGTGAATATTTCAGCTTTGTTCTGATTTATGCATTTCCCCAACGGTTGTTTCTTATTGAATTGGTGTTATCCCAAAACATGCAGATTTCCTTTTTCCCCGATCGAGTCTTTCCACTGATTTATTTTCATGGAAAATCCCCTTGTGTCTCCAGCAGTTTTCAAGTCGTAGCCTAGCCTACACATGGCTTTCATTCCCAAAGTCTTTGTCTCCCTAGTGATTCTTCATTCCGGAATACATTATGCTCCTGTGGACTTTCAGTCTCTCCGGATTCTTTTCTTTTATGGAAATATATTCCCCACAAAGATTATTTTTCCACACATACCATATGCATCATGAGGTCTCTTAGGGACCAAAATTTGTTTCTTGATGTTGTTATTTAAGTCCATTATACGGAGTTGATATGAAGATTTTAACCTTCACATCCTTAGATAGAATATCCTGAAATAAGGGCAGTTGTAAGACCCCAAATTTGACCCTAAGATCCCTCATGCTATCTCATCATTACATTGGCTTTTTGATCACACCTTGGTATCCTCGTTACCCCTCATTTATTAGGTTTGCATTGGGAGAGATCACCAAGCACTTTTTATTGTATCATACTTTATTTTCTTTTGTTTACTAACCAAAATACCATAAATATGTCTATGTGTGACTTTGTTTCTTTTGTAGGTAGTGTGTCTGTCCACCTGTACCTCATCAAGCTCACAACTAGGGTTTGAGACCCTCATGGCAAGATATCAATCAAAAAGAGGTCCACATTGGTTTTAAGTATCATATATGGATCCCCATGTTCTTTATTTGTAATTTTGATCAAGAATTCATCAAGAGTTTGAAGCTTGTTTGCCTTGGAAGCCCTAATTCATCTGGGTATCTTGTGTTACTTCCTTAGCAAGTTTCTTCATTAATTGGTCAAACATTTAAAAGTTCAAGATTCTTCCTTAGCAAGTATCTTGTGTTACTTCCTTAGCAAGTTTCTTCATTAATTAGTGAGAGGTACAAGTTATACTCATAATATTCGATTGCATTTTTTATGACCGTGTGTCAGGTTATGTTTTAGTCATGTTATGAAAGCTTATTGGTTCAAGATTAAAGGTTCAAATTTTTGAAATAAGGAATTTAAAGAAAGAGCATGCCACTTCCTATGAACTTCATACAAAAACATGTAGGAGAATATTTCTCTGGTTTTGAGTCACCAATTCCAAAGTCAAAAGGTTAAGTGTTCCTATCTTACAAAAATGCCGCACCAGAGTCTCATGGATGTTTGCTTGATTAAACTACAAATGCATTCGCCAATTCAACATAGTTCATTACAAAATTATGTTACAATTTGTAACGTGTTACAATGATGAATAAAAAGACAGTATAGCCAATAAGCATGAATATAAAGAAAGCTGAAGGAGGAATGGCAACAAATGGCCATGATAAAAAACAAAATGCATGCGTCGGACCCCTTGGCATGAGTGTTTTCTTTCAAGCTCATCTTCCAGCTTTTCAACCCTTCGGTTCTCGTAACACCATGGCATAGGGATCAGAGCTATTTGTTCATTACCTCAAGGCTATGGAATACACCATGTTTTAAGAAATCAATGTTTGTCAAGCATAAGCATGTTGGAACCACAGTCTAAGCGATCTTCAATGGATCAATGCATCGTTACCTGCTTACAACATTCAGAAAATCATGAAGCAATTACAAGACATTAAAATATATCAAGCATCACAACTACATCAAGTCTCGGAAGACCAAAGTATTCGTCCAAGAGACCATTAGTAGACCTTGCATCGACATGAGAAGCTTGCCACGATCATGAACCTGCTGCAGAACGTGTAATGCCGAAGACATTGAAGCGATGCATAGATGGGAAATGGGGATATACACAAGGCCTTGGAATTATCTGCTACAGGAGGCACACCAAATTACAACCATGATACATAACCTTCAGTTCTATATGCAAAAACAGGAGCCAATCACTCACTACAGCAGGAATTCTGTTGAAATGGCATTCACAAGGTTCAAACAAGTTATTTAAACTTTGTAGTGTAATCCAAAGACTTTGGCTCTTAATTCCTCTGAGAAATCAAAATCAAAAAACAACTATGAAAAATGCTATCACCTAGTACATCAGCCAACCTTAATATGGTCGAGGCATTGGCACAGGCTCCATCCCGAGTTAGTTCGACTCCCCAGGTGTCGGTGAAAACCCAAAGGCTCAAGGAGTTGGCTATCAAACAATCAAGAGAGTTGATTCCAGTAACACCACCTACGCCGGTTGCAACTTACCAATCTAGCTCATGACCATATCCTGGAAGTGCTTCTATCCATTCTACATCGGACCAGCATGGATGGCGCAACATCTTGTTACAAGCACAATAGCATCATGTTGCCAAGATAACCAAGAGAAATTACAAATTCTGGAAGTTGTGAGTAGGAACCTCTCTGTCATATCAGTTGACAGAACAGAAAAACATACCTGCAAAATAAGGAAAATTCTAATGAAGATTTAAAAGACAAACAGTAAAGAGAAGTCCCTTACCACTACACATGGATATTTCACGGCGGTAATTATTTTCCACAAGCAACGAAGTCCACATTTTAGAGTGGTAAGAATACAGTGAGTTACACATAAATTAATTAAGACGTAAAAAGACGTTTTTCGCTCACTACAGACAAAAGGCGTCGCTCCACTAACCAACCTACACAGAAATCGGTCCCCACCAAATCCAGAAGGGAATTTGCTCCCTAACAGAATGATTTTGTGTAGATCTGACAGCTCATGATTCAAGATAAGGAATTGAGGTTCTATAAATAAGCAGATGGAGTCATTTTAAGAAGAAAACCCTATTGTTACTCTGCGAAAATTGATTCCAAAAACATCACTCAAAGCTCTTTTTTTTCAAGGTTTTTGAGCTTTCACATTGAAGCTTAACCAACCTGAGCTAGGCCCTAGCTCACTCGAAAACCGAATCGATAATCACGACAAGAATCTAAGGTAGAAAGTGAAGATCTGAGGAAGAAAACAAGGAGAAAGAGTGCACCTGCGAACCCATCTTTCTGGTAAACGTTAAGGCGATTTCGTCTTCTTTTCGTCCCTAGCTTAATACACACATTCGAATACGATAAGTGATTTGTAAAAGCTTTTTTTGCCTTATATCTGCCAAACTGAGTATTAGCTTCTCGTTTACGACGTAAATCCTTACTATGCGGAATCTTGTTTCTCTGTGTATGTTGGATGTTAATGCGTTTCAACTGCTGTTTTGGGAACAAATTTATATGATTCCGGTTAATAAGGATTAGGATTAGGGTTCCAACCTGAATATTATGCGAAGATCTAAAATAAAACAAGGTTACATTTTCGCATTCTAAAAGAGGGGGGAAACTTTATTTAGTTTGGTTTGAGTGGAGCAGGTGGCGGCGGTCGTCGTGAGCCGCCGCGCTGGTGCGAGTCCATTGGACTCTTAGCTGGGAGGTTGTTGCGAAGAGGGGAGCGCATAAGGAAAGAAATTTTAAAAGAAGGGGTTTCCGTTGAAGTCCATTAGTGAATAAGTTCTCTTTTACCATTATTTAATATATTCATTGTTCTTTCTGTCTAATCAAAGGTCAGATTTTTTAATGGGATAGTGTTTGGTCTCCCCATGCCTTGGGAGCACGTGTACATGGAAGAGGAATGGGTGTGCTTTGAATTCTTAGGCTAGGTAATATTTATTAATTATCATTTTCTAAATCAAGTAATCAATGCCATGTGGAAAGGAGTGTTGATGGCTTCAAGAGGAAAACACGATATTCCCAATGACCCTCACTGTGTGCAGATCCGTTCCTCTTCTTCTTTGGGGATCCGCGTGGCCTTCTCTTGGTTACAAAAAAAGAAAACCTCTTGTTCTTTTTTTTGGGCACTTAAGGAAGATCCGATTGGGCTAGGCCTTCGACTCACCGTGGGCCTAAACAAATGACCCCTTATTTTCGCTTCTGTACACCCAATCTGAAAGAAATTTACATATTTTGTTCTTATTGCATTGCTTAATTGTTTTATTTATATTTAGATAGTTATGATGAAGATAAGTAGTCAAATAGGCTTTTGTTTTAATATTGATCTTCTTGATTTCCTTTAATTATGAGTTTCAACTCTTATTAGAGTATATGATAATTGAATGATTAGTTGAGTGTTAATAGATAAGTAAATACTTATTTCGTCCTAATTGGGATGAGGCATTGATCCAATACCAAATAATCCTACTCGAACCTAATTAATTCTCATGAATTCGAACTCAAATCCTTTTAATCAATATACTCCTCAAAACCCTTTAATTTTAAATTTTAGATGAAAAGGGGTATAGTAAGCGTCCGCTTCACTATCTCTCGAGTCTTCGAATAATTGGCGTTCGCCATATTGCTCGAATTCTCGTCGTCTAATTAAAACCCTAAACCACATAATTTTTAATATCTTTTCCAAAGCAAGTATAATGGCTAAAGACTTTATTCGTAGTAATTAATCTTTGAATGAAAAGGAGAATAGTAAGCATCTGCTTCATTACCTCTCGATTATTCGAATAATTGGCGTTCGCCATATTGCTCAAATTTTCGTCATTCAATTAAAACCCTAAAAAACTTATAAATTTAAATCATCTTCCTAAATTAATGTAATAATTTATTTTTGTTTATAAACTTTGAATGAAAAAGAGTACAGTAAGCATTTGCTTCACTGTTTTTCAAGTACTCGAACAATTAGCGCATGCCATATTGCTCGAATTCTTGTCATCCAATTAAAGCCTTAATCATACAATTTCAAATCATTTTTCCAAATTAAATATAACTTCTAAAGCCTTTATTTTCATAATTTATACTTTTGGATCAAAAGTGTATAAGAGGCGTTCGCTTCATTATCTCCCGAGTATTCTAATGATTGGCGTACGCCATATTGCTCGAATTCTTGTTATCCAATTAAAACCGCCATCATATAAACTCAAATCAGCTTTTATATCAAACATAACTTCACAAAAACAAACTTTATAACTTAAACATCAATTGAAAAGAATGGGAGGCATTTGCCTCACCATTTATCGAATAACTAAATGATTGGCGCCCGCCATATTGCTCAAATTATCGTCTGCCGGTTAAAACACGCTAAGTAAATTTGGATAAGGAATAGGTGGCGCACGCCTCATTATTCCTTGAATAAGTAAGTGGAAGGCGCACACGACACTACCGTGTGTACTCGATCTCCACAAACAAACTTTCAATAATAAGTTAAAACGAAAAAGGGAGTAGAAGGCGTCCGCCTTAGTATTCCTCGAAAGAATTGAATGATTGGTGTGCACCACGTTATCTTTTGTCGTTCTTCAAAAATATCTTAAACATATCAAACCTAATTTCTCGGCCCTGTGCGATCGAAACCAGTCAAATATCTAATATATTAATTCAACCTGTCACCTCGCGTGACCATAACTCTTTTCAAAAAGAACATTGTTAATCCTTTCTAATACGCACGACAAACTAGTGCTTAAGCCTCCGTCGAGAGTAGACAAGCCAGCGTTTAGCCGTTAGAACGCGATCTACACAGTTGTTCATAAAAAACACATCAACTAATTGTAGTCCCCGAACTACGAATGCTCTGATTTCCTTATTGCACTATAAGGATACGTATGCACGAGATTGTGAGTTCTTGGTGAGCACACTAATAAAAAACCTCCCTTTTCCCCTTTTGAGGTTACCAATCTTCTCTTTTCAATATTTTAATCACTCGAAGAAAACAAACAACATAAGTTAACATTCAAATTGCAAATTAGACTAAAAGGTTCCCGTTGAGTATAACAGACATGAGGGGTGCTAATACCTTCCCCTTGCGTAATCGACTCTCGAACCCGAATATGGTTGTGACGACCATTATTCTATAATTGAAAGGTTTTATCGATATTTTCCTATTCTTTCATTGGGATAAATAAAATTCGGTGGCGACTCTGTTCGAACTAATTTTTTCCGCGACCATCGCGAGGAATCATATTTTTCAAGATGCGACAAATGGCGACTCTGCTGGGGACTATAGCTCAAGGCTAGAGAGAGTCAAGCCTAACTTAGTTCAATTTGTTATGAATGTTAAATTACTATTTTTTTATTATTTGTTTATGAATATCTTGATGTATCATTTGTGCTATGTAACTTGTTCTGCTATTGTATCGGGTAATCTATGGTGTTTGACACATGTTGTGAGATAACCTCCGTACCCGAGCTTTGAGAAGAACTTAGAACCTGGAGTTGTGTAGTATTGAACCGAGGGGTATGCACCTCGTTGGGACAATACGAAGACTCCACCTAGAGTAGATCTGTTCGGAATCTCCATCATAATATGGCTAGCCCATTATTGCGAGGGAATTTTGAACATGGTCCATGACTCTAGGAACCTCATCTTAAACTGAAGTCCGTGTTCATGATTGGCGATCGTGTAGTACTGAACCGAAGGGTCTACACCCTGTTCGAATAATACGAAGATCCCACTTAGAGTAGATTGATTCAGAACTTCCATTTTGATGTGACTGGCCCATTATTGCGATGGAAGACTGAACTCGGTCCATGACTCTAAGTTTTTGTCATGAAAACGGACAACCCTAAGAGCAATCCTTTGTGTATGGGGTAGAGGACATAGAACCATCGTATAAGTTGAACCTTGTGATATATGTGAAACCTGGATCCCTGTCATTGCATCATATTGCATTCATTATGAGTATAACAAAATCATTTACACACTTTTTATTTTCAGGGAATTTCAAAATTTTCAGTTAATTAAGCATTCAAGAACAAATGGAGCCAGGAAAGAGAAAAACATTCCAAATCAAAGCCAAAGTACCATGTGTGAAAAGGTTCATTGCATTCAGAGATGGGTTGACTAATATCCGTCGAGACGCATTCACACTCAGATATGGGAAGATTCTACACTTGTTGTCCATGCCAGTACAAAAGGACGCCATTACCACACTAGCCCAGTTTTACGATCCACCACTCAGAAGCTTCCTCTTTAGAGATTTCCAGTTGGCCCCGACTTTGGAAGAATTCAGAAGAACATTGGACTCTCCCAAACAGAAGAAGGGACCATATAGGGGACTAGGTTAAATCCCAAAACCCAAAGAGCTGGCAGAAGTATTAGACATTCCAGTCGAAGATCTAACCCCTAACATCAAAATTTGGGGGAAGGTCTAAGGAATTCCTCAAGAGTACTTGCAGAAGTCTGCTCAAAGCTTTGCTAAAGCCCAGAAGTGGGAAGCCCATGATACTATTATGGCTTTACTTATTTTTAGATTGGTGTTATTTCCTAATGTGGAGAAGTTGATTGATGCAGCAGCTATTAGCGTGTTTTGGGCCGTCAAGGTTAAGAATGAAGATCCAGTGCCCGCACTTCTAGCAGATGTTTATCATACCTTGCACTTACGCTTCGAGAAGAAGTGAGGATTGATGTTATGTTGCATACCGCTTCTTTAGCAATGGTTCGTCTCTCATGTGTTCAAAGATGTTGATATGATTAAGGGGAGTGGTCTCAAAAGCTAGTAGGACTTACCAAAAATACCATTATTTGGTATCCTCATGGTTTGAATGTGGGAGATACAATTACCAATTATGGAGAATTTCCAAATGTGCCATTAGTAGGGTCAAAAGGGTGCATTAATTATAATCCGGTTTTAGCAGTGAGATAGTTGGGTTATTATATCGCATACAAACCAGATGATCAGTTGTTAGAAGGTTTTGTGTTCCATGATATGGAAGATCTTGTTATGCTGAGAAGGGTTATCCAAGCTTGGGAAAAAGTTCGCTTCATAGGACAAGACAAAGGAAAGGTTGTCGTAGGGGATAGAGAACCCTATTATTAATGGGTCACAAGGAGAAGTCAAGAGATCAAGCTACCATTCACCCTCGATCCTCCTACTCAACCTCCACCACCAGAACCCCTCCCGGTATCCATTGAAGAAGTGGAAGCATTGAGAGCTACTATAGCAAGACTCAGACGAGAAAATGAAGAGCTACAGATTAGCTTCTAGCAAGTTTCAAATGAAAGAAATGAGATAAAGTGGGAACTAGAGAGGAAGAAGGCTCAGCTAGAAGCGACTGAGGAAAAAGGTCGATAAGGAGGAACATAAGAGAAAGAAGGTGAAAGTAGGCATGGAACAAGCTGACCACTGCCTCGAAACCATTAAAGAGCAGCTGAAACAAGTTGAGAAAGAATGCCAAAAGAATAAATGATGGTGGCTACGAGCAACAAAGGAGAAAAAAGAAGTTAGAGAGACATTAGAGGCTAAGATACATGATCTCACTATCTCTCTTCATAATATTGAGACCCAAGATGAGCACGAGCGCCGACTTAAGGAAAGAGCCCTTGAAGCTTCTCGAGTCACGCCTACGACTTGGGCCGAGAATGTCAAGAAGCAAAAGATGCTAGAGAATTTGCTCAACATTGGAAAGATAGATTCGAGGCTTTCCATCAAGATAGTGTGATATGGCTAAGGGATAGAGAGCAAGTCATCGAGGATTACGACACCTTCAGAAAGACTATCAATTTCTTGCAAGAGGACAAAGATGGGTACCATACAAAGCTCAACACTTTTGGTAGAATTCTGCAACCGGACGACCCAAGAAATGCCTTGGAGGTTCAGAGAGGCAGTGGAAGGATTGGACCAACACGGCACGCATCCCGCTGTAATCAATTTTGTTATGATGTGTGAGGGGATGGTGAAGAGGTTCAAGTTTGAATTAGAAGAAATCATAACCTGAAAGATTGTTGTGTGATTTTTCTGTTTTTCTTGTATTCAGTTTATGCTTTCGCAAATGTTTAGTATTTGAGTTGTATCGATTTGGGCAGTTATGCCTCTATATTCCGTACTTTGACCATCTGAATGAATGAGGATGGTCCTCATTTTTATTTCCTGACATTATGTTATCTTCGAATGCTTAATAAAACTACAACCGTGATGAAAAACTCCCTGGAGATAAATAAATAAAAAAAGACATTTTTCATTCACATGCATCTACCCCATCACATATTTCATTTCAAGAAAACTTACCCAACCTTTTTACCCTCTATCCAGTAACGCTGACTAATCAACACCGATGTGAGACGCAGAGCAACTACAAGATGACATTAGAGCAAGGTAAGGCTAATCAAGTTACCATGAGGACATACATCACTGCGATCCAAGAGAAAATAGATCAACTGTTAGAAACGATGCTAGCGATTGCCCAAAGAGAGAGGGTTGTGGACGCAGAAATTGGGGCGAGGAAGAATGACAGCACATCAGGATTGGTCCAACAAAACGAAAGCTTCATTCACACTAAGAAGAGTCTAGTTCATATACCGGTAGGAAACAAAGGGGATGGAGATCGTGCACAGCCTTCTAATGTGTCTGCGCATTATGGGTATGAAATGGGAGATGACACATACGACACTTTCTATGTTCCTGATCAACCAAAGTCGAAGATACTTTCAAATCCTGCTGCGGATAAGCTTCGCGCTTTGGAAAAGAAGATCAAAGCTATAGAGGGGAATAATATCTTCGGCGCCGCTGCCATGAACATGCGTCTGGTATCAAATTTAGTCATCCCGGCTAAATTTAAAACTCCTGATTTCGAGAAATACAAAGGCCAGACTTGTCAAAGAATTCACCTGGTAATGTACTTCAGGAATATGGCTGCCCATACTGAAAACGACAAGCTGCTTATACACTATTTCCAAGATAGTTTAAGTGGAGCGTCTCTAAGATGGTACATGAGCTTAGAGCAAGGGCAAATTCAAAGCTGGGAAGATTTGGCTGACGCATTTCTCTGTTAATACAAATATAACTTAGATATGGCGCCCAACCGAATGCAGTTAGAAGGGATGAATATGAAGGAAAATGAGTCATTTAAAGAATACGCCCAACGATGGAGAGAATTGGCTGCTCAGGTAGAGCCACCATTGTCGGAAAAAGAAATGACTGGAATATTTATGGACACACTGAAGGACCCTTTCTTTGATAGATTGGTGAGTAGTGCAGCGTACGACTTTGCGCATCTAGTGACAATCGGAGATTGCATAGAAAAAGGGTTAAGAGATGGAAAGATTCAAGGAGCTGTGGCAGCCCTCAGCGCACCGAAAAAGTATTCTGGAGGCTTCCAGAAGAAAAGAGAAGGTGATACGAACGCTATATCCAGAGGCTACAAGGGGAAGCAACAGGCTTCATATGGCCAAGTCGTCGCCGTGGTACCCCTACCCTATCAACAACCAATACAACAACAACAAGTATATCAACAACAACAACAACAATATCGTCAACAACAGAATACCGCGCCACCAAGGCAATTCAAGCCAAGGCCCCCAAGAAGGCAACTTGACCCTCTACCAGTACCCTATTGCCAAATATTCCCATACTTGCAAAAGGAGGGACTTTTGACGTTGAGGGAACTAAAACCAGCTGTCTTTCCATATCCACCCAGATACAATGCCAACGCCCACTGTGAGTTTCACATGGGAGCGCCCGACCATACCTTGGAGAATTGTTTTGCATTTCAATATCGGGTACAAGACCTGATTGAAGCTAAGGCCGTCGGCTTCACTCCAAGACGCCCGAACGTGAACACTAATCCCATGCCAACACATGGAGGTGCTTCAGTCAGTGCCATTGAAAAGAGTGATCAAGGTGAATTGATTCTTAAGGTTGAAGAAATTCAAACTCCTATCGCCATGATAGGTACACAGCTACTAAAGAGTGGTCTAATCCCGTTGGAGCTAGTTGATGAAGAAAATGATAAAAAGTTGAGGGATTTTATACAACCAATGTTGAACCAAGGCAAGTTACAGATCGAGCGCCGTGTCAAAAGCAGGAATGAGGAAGAAATAGCAGTGGTTGATGTAACACCCCTAATTTATTTAATTCTTTTTATTTAATTATAGCATTTTATGAATTATTTGATAATTTGTTTATGTGATATTGGTGCATTTTTGGGTGTTTTATGAAGTTTTAGTGTATTCGAGGGTATTTTAGTAATTTAATAATTATTAAAATATTTGGTTAAGAGCGGTATATTTTATTTAATTATTTAGAATAACGATAATAATTATTGGAGGTTTATAATAATAATTATTTAATTATTTAAATATAGGGTGACACCTTAGGCTAAAAATATATTTTCCTTTTAAAATCAAAGAAATATTTTATTTAAATATTAAAGGTGTGACGCTTAATTGAATAATTATTTTATTTAAGATATATTTTATTTATTTATCAATTAAATAAATATTTAGTTTGGGATTAAATATTTGAGAATTAATATTTAATTGGGTTAAATATAATATATATCGTAAGAAGAGTCTGATAGCGAGGGAAAAAAGGAAGGTTTGAAGCCTATCGCTAAACGGCGCATCTGAGTCCGGGAAGGCCATTTTGGAACGATCCTCAGGAAACGATTTGGAGAGGGAAGAACATCAAGACCTTGAAAGCTCAATCGGTAAGGTAAGGGGGGAGATTGCTTACTATAGGGTGGGTTTTAGGCAGCAGAATGGTGAGGGTTCCCTTACCCTCTCATCAGCGCTTATTTTTCATCTCGGTTAAATATATCAAATCAAAATACAAGTATTACTCTGACCATATGGAGTTTGGCCCAACCCCTTTGGTAGGTATGATTTTGTATGAATAATATATTTTATATTGAAATTTCGGTTTTGGGAGTCGATCGTTGTTACGATGTGTGCCCAAATGGGATAATCCCATTTGGTCACTTTTGGTGATCGATATGATTTTTGGTGATCGATATGATTTTTGGTGATCAATATGATTTTTGGTGATCGATATCACTTTTGGTGATCGATATAATTTTTGGTGATCAATATGATTTATGATATGATGTTTGGATCGATAAAATGGTTTTTGGTGATTTGTTAATGAAATTGAATTTTAATGTTAAATCACAGTATAATATAATATAAAATTGAAGGTTTGTGATTGTTTTATTAAAAAGTATCGATCCATGAATGTTTGGTCAAATTGTTTTTTCCCAAAATCCTTTGTCAATTCTATAGGATAATATCTCACGAGTTTTCATAGGGATAGTCTCATTTGCTCACTCTTTGTCCTTTATTTTATGGTTATGATTAACTGTAACCTTTTTGGGGGACATCTAAAAACTCTAAAATTAATCTTGGGGTGAAAATCATAATTTTTGGGAGTTTCTCATTGGGAATTGTATGTTGTAAGAATTCAACATTGGGAGGTGGAAACTTGGAAAACCTGAGGTAGGATGGTTGGTTGCACGTATCGGAGGAGAAGTCGCGCTTCAGAACGGTTCAGTAGAACTTTGAGCAAGTTTGGCGTCTGATGGCAGAATATCGCATATTATATATTTTCGGAAATGGAATCGTCTCAGAAATCAAACTCTTTGTTTACAGTGAATATTCGGGTTTTAAGCCGTTTAAGCTCGTTTAAGTTCCGAAAACAGCGTTTTACTATTTTCTGAAATTTCAACAATTTATGTTTTGTTTGTTTTATGTATTTAAAGACATTTGGCAATGCCATAAGGATTAAACGTTTTGATTATAATAAATTTCAAATTTTGTTTAATCTTTTTGGTGAATAATAATATATATTTTTAAATAAAGTTAAAACTAACAAAATATTTGTTCTTAGTTGAAATTGTGATAAAATAGTCTTAAAGTAATTAAATATATCTTTTATAAAATATTATAAAAATATTAGTATGCTTAACTCACTTTTATGAATATAATTAACTAAATAAATTTGGGTGTAAGAAAAGTGAATATATTGTTTAATAAACAGAATTTTAGTTGATTTGAATTTGGGTGATCCTTATTGCATAATTTGTGGTTCTTGAATGAAACATATTTTGGTGATATCCTTTGGGATAATTTTGGTGTTTATAAGAATTATTATACATAATTTTGGTAAATTATGATGTTTGTCCATGAAATGCATATTCGTGATTCATATTACCATGCATTCATGTGTTTTGGAGTTTAGGTGGGACTTCGATCCATTTTGGTGGCCTCAGATCCATTGGTGGGGATCGTTGGTCTTGATGGAAAAGATCAGGGGCGAGTCTCAGATCCATTGGTGGGGATCGTTGGTCTAGGTGGGAAGGACCACGGACTAGTGGAATAAAATCAGTAACATACCTCTGATTCCACAATATATTTTTGGTACCATATAGATATATGTGATGGAGTTGGTGGATCATAACATTGCATTTTGTGGTGACGTGTGTTTGTGGTTGTAACTGATATATATATATCATTTATGTATGATCATTGTGTTTCTTTAATGTCATTCTGTTGCTGAAATCACACCGTTACTATATGAAAGTATATTCTCACCCCTTTCTTGGTTGTTGGTTTTGTGGTGTGCTTTGCGCAGGTGATTAGCAGGACTGCAGTTCGTTGTTGCGGTGAGATGGCTATTGCCTCTCAGTAGACTTTTATCTTCCTTATATTCTAGTATTCAAATAAGAATGCTCTGATCTGTAACACTGGGGATAACGACGTTCATTTGCATACTTTGATTTGTTTGTAATCAACTATTATGAGATTTTGATTATGACGTATTGATTCAATTTTATTCAGATAAGTTTTATGGTGTTTCTAAGTAAATTTCTGTTGTGCAACATCTGTTGTTTTATGATTTATGAAGTATTTATGATGGAGTAACACCCTTTTCCTATTATTTTTATTTAAAATCTATCATCGGGGTTTAGGGTGTTACAGTTGACATCCCTTATGATGCAGTTAATATGGAAATCCCTGTAAACCCATTGGTGATAGAATTCCCAGCACCTTTCGCATACGAGGACGAGAAGGAGGTACCGTGGATATATCAACCCAGAGCTTTTAAGCAAGGGCAGGAAGACCGACCCTTGGTAATCAACGAACCAGATGTCACCTCAATTGTGGGGCCAGCTGGAATAACGCACAATGGTCGGGTGTTCGCACCAAAGGTTGTTGATGTTTCTGCAAAAGATAAAGGGAAGGAAATTGCTACTCCTGTCCAAATCCCCGTCCCTAATCAAGAAATGCAAGAAAGACATTTGTCTCCTAAAACTGCAGTCACTCGTGAAGAGGCCGAGGAATTTCTAAGGATAATCAAGAAGAGTGATTACAAAGTGGTGGACCAATTGAATCAAACCCCTTCAAAAATCTCCATGCTATCTTTGTTACTTAGCTCAGAAGCACACAAAAACTGGTTGATGAAAGTGTTAAGCGCCGCGCATATCAAAAAAGACATAACGGTGGAACAATTTGACAATGTGATAGCTTGTGTAACCACTGGAAATTTTTTGGAGTTTAACAATGACGAACTGCCGGTCGAGGGAAAGAACCACAACAAAGATCTACACATCTCCTTAAGATGCATAGACACTATACTGTCAAGGGTATTAGTAGACACAGGTTCCTCGCTGAATGTCATGCCAAAAACCTCTTTCGTAAAGCGACCAATGGAAGGAATGAATATGAAACCCAACACTCTGATCGTAAAGGCGTTTGATGGCTCAAGGTGAGCAGTGATAGGGGAGGTTGACCTACCGATTAAAATAGGCCTGACTATCTTCACTATCACATTCCAGGTTATGGACATACATCCCGGATATAGCTTCCTACTTGGGAGACCATGGATTCACTCTGCAGGCGCCGTCACTTCCACTTTACATAAAAAGTTAAAATTCATCACGAATGACAAGATGATTGTGATTGGAGGAGAAGAGGATATCCTGGTTAGCCACTTAACGTCTTTCCGATATATCGAGGTGGATGGCGAGATCACCGAGACACCATTCCAATACTTGGAGGTGGTAAATGTAGTGGACGTTCAACAGACGTCGGAGACACCAAAATCAGGACCATCCATGGTCTCGTAGCAAGGAGCTAAAGTTGTTATGGAGAGTGAGAATGGTCAAGACTGGGGCAAGGTGGTGGAAGTGCGAGAGAAGCGGGACAAGTTTGGTTTAGGGTATGACCCATCATCGAATGAAGCCGGTAACTAACATGGCAAAGAGCAGATTCCTTCTGTAGAAGAAATGTTCACCAGCATTGGCCACATCTTTGGCAATCATGTGGCAATGATCAATGATGAAGCTCGCGAAAAGGGGGTGTCTAGCTGGATACGACAAGCTGCGCCCAATGAAGAACTGAAGAACTGGAAGGCCGTGCAAATCCCCCAATTTTTTCAAAAGTAATTTTATTATTTTGAACAAAACCTTGTGCTCTGCCCAAGGCACATTGGCGTGTTGTAGGGCCTCCTTTATCTTTTATAAGTTTTAGAATATCATTAATAAAATGGCGATTTGCATTCAAATTTTGTTCCTTTCCTTTCATTTTGTATTACAATAAAATGGCATCAATTATTATGCACACACTTTCTAAATAAATTGCATAAATCATAACATGCAGAGACACCACCGAGACCATTGATAACGACAATGCTAGGGTTTGACATGATTTTGACTGTCCGATTTACCAAGCTGAAGACGAAGTGGGGGAAGATTGTGAACTCCCTGAAGAGTTGGCCAGATTACTCAGACAAGAAGAGAAGGTCATCCAACCGCACCAGGAGGACGTCGAAGTTATCAACCTGGGAACAGAAGAAGACAAGAGAGAAGTAAGGGTAGGCGGAGCGCTTCAAGATGCAGTAAAGACGAGACTGATAGAGCTCCTCCATGAATATGACGATGTGTTTGCTTGGTCATACCAAGATATGCCCAGGCTAGATATTGACATCGTGACCCACAAGCTTCCCCTTAAAGAAGAATGCTCTGCCATCAAACAAAAGCTAAGAAGAACTCGGCCGTATATGGCTCTCAAGATCAAAGAAGAGGTGAGAAAGCAGTTTGACGCCGGTTTCCTAGAAGTCGCTAAGTACCCACAATGGGTTGCCAACATTGTATCGGTATCGAAGAAAGATGGGAAAGTCTGCATGTGCGTCGACTACCGAGACCTAAATAGAGCTAGTCCCAAAGACAATTTCCCATTACCTCACATTGATGTATTGGTGGATAACACAACTCAGTTCTTCGTATTTTCCTTTATGAATGGCTTCTCTAGATATAACCAAATTAAAATGGATCCCGAGGACATGGAGAAAACCACGTTCATTACCCCTTGGGGAACCTTTTGTTACAAAGTATGTAGTTTGGATTAAAGAATGCTGGGGCAACATATCAACGCGCTATGGTGACCCTCTTTCATGACATGATTCATAAAGAGATTGAGGTGTATGTTGACGATATGATTTCCAAATCCCAGACAGAAGAAGAGCACATCACTAACCTGGAGAAACTGTTTGCTCGGTTGAGGAAGTTTAGGTTGAGACTTAACCCTAACAAATGCACATTTGGGGTTCGATCTGGGAAGCTTTTAGGCTTTATCGTAAGCCAAAAGGGATTTGAAGTAGATCCCGACAAGGTTCGAGCCATTCAGAACATGCCTGCATCGAGGACCGAGAAGGAAGTTTGTGGGTTCTTGGGAAGGCTGAATTACATCGCTAGGTTTATCTCTCACCTTACCGCCACATGCAAACTGAAATTCTCGTATCAAATATGAGATGTCGAAGGTAATGTCACGACACTAATATCTGAACAATATAAATAGGATAAAAGATAAAGAACAATAGTACAAGTGACACAAGCAATTGTTAACCCAGTTCGGTGCAAACTCACCTACGTCTGGGGGCTTACAAGCCAGGAAGGAAATCCACTAAACAGTATTAGTTCAAAGACTCTCAGTAAACAACTTCAAGTTACAGTATTTTCACCTAATCTCTACCCGTGTGACTTCTATCTAAGAACTCTTAGATAAGAGATCCTAGTCACTCCCTCTCAATCATAGCAGTGATGTAAAAACAAATATTACAATGAAAGAAGACACTCTTTAAGAACACATACTTGATTTTGCTTAAAAGCTTCAACCAAGTAAACACACACTCATGCTTCAAAGCTTAGAATGGAAAAATTACAACTCATAATTCAGTCTAATTCAATCATCAATGGATGAATGAATGGCTCATAATACACACAAGGGCAATCCAGGCAAAAGTTAAGGAGAAATTCCAAGGCAAAGAACTATACTCTCAGGCATCTAACATATCCCACAAAGATAAAGGATCAATTTGCCTGACTTTTTCAAAAGCGAGGTGCTCAGAATATCAATAACATAAGGATTGTAGAAGTGTGGAAACTCAATAGGAACTCAATTTTATTGTCGTTTTGTTTCTATGCACAACAATTAGCTCATTAAGGAATTGCATCTTTATGTAAAATCACCCATTCATAGGTCAAATCAATAAAAGAGAAGTTTTCTCGATACAAATTGTGCCCAAATTATTTTGTATTTTATTTGTTGGTTTGCAAAGCACCTTCATTTTTGATAAACATCACTCTTAAAGATTTTGGAGAAAATAAAAACACATAATTGAATGAAGTGATAAAATTGCTTTTGAAATAGTAAAAAGGATAAATCTTAGCCTCCAAGTTTGTTCTTGTTTCTTTTTCATTGAGGTGTAAGACCATTTGCAGGCACCTACGTCCGTTCCAATTGCTAGTCAAACCCCTCTCATAGATATACTCATGGTATAGCCAAATCTCGGCAAGTCTCTATTGCATTTCCAGCAAGAACGTTAATAAATCATGGTTAAAATATCACGTGTTGAAAAGTCTGAACCCTTCGAGTGTCTTGGGGCAGCCCAAATATACTCCCAAAATCACCCAGTAGGGCATCAAATTTTGATCTCCATCATAACAAAAGTCCACATGATTGGCAGCATCACCCAAAGCAAAAACTCCTTAACCAGGGCATATCCTAATTACCCATTTGCATGCCCACATACATCGCGTACGCCATGCACATCAATTACATACATCTTCTTCCTACCAAAATAGGAAAATTCACCAAGAAATAATCATACTAATCATCAACATACATATGCATAGCCTTATATGATTTGCATTCCTATATGCACAGCTAAATATCCCCGACATTTACATGCTCGCATGCATCGCATGCATAATTTCATACATGGTGCTTCCATCCAAAGTGAAACATCATACATCAAACATAAAATATCAGGATCCAAGGTCATTCATATGTATGCCAGACTTTCCTCATTTAATCGAATGGAGTTATTACCCTGCATGTGCTCATGGATTTGTTTCCCAGCAAGTCATTCTTCAAATTTCGTGGTTAATAACACTATTCCCCAGTGTAACACCCTTCTAAAATACCCCAAATACTTAATTAAAATAACAATATATTAATCAGAGTAAATACGCAAACAAGGGTGTCACATCATCGAATCACATCATTCATCATAACAACTGTCATGCTCCTTTTATTATATCAACCATAAAACATTCAAAAATACGCAGCGGATAGAGATCATTCAAACAAGTTACACATTACATGAAAATTATTCAACAAAGTAAAACATCCCGTCCCGATGTTACATCTATCAGAGCACGACCCACTAAGTAGACTACACTAGACTCCACACATTAACTTCTACTCAATCACTGCTCGTTACCTGAAAAATAGTTGTAAGGGTGAGTTCCTCAATCGATATAACAAACATTATAAATTATCATGTTATGTTAAGTAATTTAACTCATTAATCACCCAATATCAACACAACTCATATACATACTCAAGATCAATACCACTTATACACATACAACAAACCAACATAATGCAACTCTAATGAGACTCGACTCGTCATGCATGTGGTACCATTCGGAGTAAAACTCCCAACTTAAAATCATTGCCATTTTAGTGGGCATCAAGGCATAAGCCTTCAACTTTCAACTTAAAATTTGCCAATCCAGGCCAACGTGGTGTGAGCAAAGCTCCGACTTAATGCATATGGATGTACATGGCATACACGACTTTAAACTTTCGACAGCATAATAATTATAGCAACACAACAATGTTTTCAACCAAATCAACTTATAATCAACTTTGGCTCACCAAGCCTACAACTCAGTATTTTCAACAACTTTAACACAACTTATCAACATATTTGTATCAACACTCCATAACATAACCCAACAAAATTACTCATCAAAATTAACGATAATAGGCCAATCACCAATTAGGTTCACAACATTAAAATACCAATTTTTCTAATTTCCAACAGTGTTAACCGGTTAACGCCCTGGGTTAACCGGTTAACGCAGGACAAAATACACTTTCTGGCAAAACGCAACAGTGTTAACCGGTTAACGCCCTGGGTTAACCGGTTAACGCAGGCAAAACAGCACATTTCCACAAATTATAACAGTGTTAACCGGTTAACGCCCTGGGTTAACCGGTTAACGCAGACAAAACAGCAGTTCCTGCGCTAACACAAGGCAGAATGCAGAGTTCTCCGCATTTTCCGCCGTTGGAGGACTTCCGGACCTCCGATTCAATTTCCGTAAAAAGCTATACGTTCGGGGAAACACGACTCACACAATTACGGACTCAATTACAGTTTTAATACAACTTATTCATCACAATATTTCAGCATTCAACATCCCAATTAGGGTCACTTCAACGGTTTATCACTACCCATGACATGTTAATCTATAATACCCATTAAACGACGATAAACCCCCCTTACCTGAGTTAATCCGGCGAATCTTTAAGCGCAAGCCCTTCCTTCTTCAACCTTTGCTTCTTGTTCGGTCTCTTTACCCTTTTCCTCTTTCTGTCGCTTCTCTGCTTTTCCACGTAAAAAACCCTTTTCCAACTGAGACTCTTTTTCTTATTCCAACATATATATATTTTCCAATTTATATTATTATCCCAAAAAAAATAATAATAATTCAATTATCTAATTAAATTAATAAATCTATTATTAACTTAATTTAAATGATTGTCATATTATTTTCGGAGTGTTACAACTCTCCCCCACTAAAAGAGTTTTCGTCCTCGAAAACATACCTCAAGCGAATAGCTCCGGATAAGACTCCTTCATCTGACCCTCAAGTTCCCATGTCATGCTTTCGCCCGCAGCTCCCAACCAAACGACTTTAACCAACATAATCTCTTTTCCTCGAAGAGTCTTTGTTTCACGATCTTCAATTCGTACAGGCTTTGTCTCCATTGTTAAGTTATCCCGCACTTGCACATCATCCATACTAACCACATGAGACGGATCTGAGATATACTTCCGAAGCTGCGACACATGGAATACATCATGCAAATTCGAAAGATTAGGTGGTAATGCCATCCGATAAGCAACTTTTCCAACCCGTTCTAAGATTTGGTACGGACCAATGAAGCGAGGAGTGAGCTTTTTAGACTTCAAAGCTCTCCCAACACCGGTCACAGGCGTGACTCTCAAAAATACATGGTCACCAGCTTGAAATTCTAAATCCTTCTTCCGCTTGTCATGGTAACTCTTCTGCCTACTCTGAGAAGCTTTCATCTTCTCCCGGATAAACTTCACTTTCTCGGTAGTCTCTCGAACTAACTCTGGTCCAAGTACTACACCCTCACCAGATTCGTGCCAACACAACGGAGTTCTACATCTACGACCATACAATGCTTCGAAAGGCGCCATTCCGATACTAGAATGGTAACTATTATTATATGTGAACTCGATCAATGGAAGATAAGTGTCCCACGAACCTCCTTGTTCAAGAACACAAGCTCTTAGTAAATCCTCCAATGACTGAATAGTTCTCTCAGTTTGGCCATCAGTTTGAGGATGATATGCCGAACTCAACCTCAACTTAGATCCCAACGAATCTTGCAGACTTTTCCAAAATCCCGATGTAAACCTCGGATCCCTGTCCGACACAATACACAGAGGAACACCATGCAACTTTACAATTACTCGGATGTAAATCTCTGCCAACTTCGCAATTGGGTAAGTGATGTTAATAGGTATGAAGTGAGCCGACTTCGTGAGCCTATCAACGATAACCAAAATCGAATCATGCCCTCTCAAAGTAGCAGGCAACCCCGTTACAAAGTCCATAGAAATGCTATCCCATTTCCATTCTGGAACTTCCAACGGTTGCATCAACCCAGCAGGTTTCTGATGCTCAATCTTCGACTTCTGACAAGTTAAGCACGCATACACAAAACGAGCCACATCTTCTTTCATTCTGGGCCACCAAAATATTTTCTTTAAATCCTGATACATTTTAGTAGCTCCTGGATGAATACTCAAACTGCTTCGATGACCCTCTTCTAGAATGCTTCTTTTCAAAATCGCGTCATCAGGAATACAAATTCTTTCCCCTAATTTCAACACACCTCTCGCATCAATCTTAAAGTCACTCTTCTCTGATTGACCACAACGATTAAGGATATCTACTAATTTCACATCCAATTTCTGTGCCTCTCGGATACTATCCATAAAATCATTGTTAATCTTTAGCATTCCCAGCATTACACTCTGCGGGGTTACTTCGCAAACCAAACTCATATCACGAAATTGCTCAATTAATTCCAACTCCTTAATCATCATTGCTGACACATGCAAGGTCTTTCTACTTAAAGCATCGGCCACAACATTTGCTTTTCCTGGATGATAATTCAAACCGAAATCATAATCCTTAAGCAATTCTAACCACCTACGTTGTCTCATGTTCAGCTCTTTCTGATCAAAAAGATACTTTAAACTTTTATGATCGCTGAAAACTTCAAATCTGGAACCATAGAGGTAATGCCTCCAGATCTTTAGCACAAACACCACAGCGGCAAGTTCAAGATCATGCGTAGGATAGTTCTTTTCATGAATTCTTAACTGTCGCGACGCATAAGCAATTACCTTATCATTTTGCATGAGTACACCTCCTAAACCCATCAACGAAGCATCACAGTAATTTATAAACGGTTCCTCCGGATTTGGCAAAGTCAAAACCGGCGCCGACGTCAATCTCCTTTTTAATTCATTAAAACTTTCTTCGCACTGAACATCCCACACGAAAGCTTTACCTTTACCAGTTAATTTAGTTAACGGAAATGCTAACTTAGAAAATCCTTCAATAAACCTTCTATAATATCCAGCTAATCCCAAAAAGCTTCTAATCTCAGTAACCGACTTAGGAGTCTCCCATTGCAATACAGCTTCTACCTTGGAAGGATCTACAGCAATACCTTTTCCTGAAATTACATGGCCGAGAAAACTGACTTCTCTTAACCAAAACTCACACTTGGACAGCTTCGCATACAATTTCTTATCTTTCAAAACACCCAACACTAATCTCAAATGTTCCTTGTGCTCTTCTTCGGACTTAGAGTAAATCAAAATATCATCAATAAATACTACCACAAAATGATCCAGATAAGTATGGAAAATACGATTCATGTATTCCATAAATACTCCCGGCGCATTAGTCACACCGAAAGGCATCACAGAATACTCATAATGTCCATACCGAGTTCTGAACGCTGTCTTCTGGATGTCTTCATCTTTTACTTTGATCTGATGATAGCCCGATCTCAAATCAATTTTACTGAACACACAAGCACCCACTAATTGATCCATCAAATCATCTATCCTCGGTAGTGGATACTTATTCTTGATCGTTACTTTATTCAACTGTCTATAATCAATACAAAGCCTCATACTACCATCTTTCTTCTTTACTAGCAACACTGGAGCTCCCCACGGCGACACACTTGGTCTTATAAACTTCTTCTCAAGTAAGTCTTCCAATTGTTTCTTTAATTCATACAATTCAGATGCCGACATTCTATACGGTGCCATCGAAATAGGCCTAGTACCAGGTACCAGATCAATAGTAAATTCAACTTCCCTCTCTGGCGGCACACTAGGAATTTCATCAGGAAAAACTTCAGGGAATTCTTTCACCACTAACAGTTCCTCTATCTTAGCTTTACTCTCAACCAACAACGTCGCCATCAAAGAAAACATCTGAGCTCCCTCTTTCATAAATTTTCGCAACTCTCTGAAAGGTAATAAGTCAACTCCTTCCTCTTCAGGAGTGGAAAACCTCACCGACTTATGATGACAATTTATATGAACATAATTATACTCTAACCAGTTCATACCAAGAATTACATCCATCCCATCCAACGGTAAACATACTAAATCAACATAGAAATCTCTATCGAAGATCGACAAAGGACATTTTAAACATACCAAAGAAGTAGTTATTGATCCCTTAGCTGGGGTCTCAACAATCAATTCACCATCCAAAGCGGACGATTTTAAACCCAGTCTTCGAGCACAGTTAGCAGAAATAAAACAGTGTGTAGCACCGGTATCAATAATAGTAATTAAAGGAGTGCCATTTATGAAACATGTACCTCAGATAAGTCTGTCCTCACTGGAGGTTTGAGTTCCGGTCAAGGCGAACACCTTTCCAGTTTGAGATTTCTTCGGCTTCTGAAACTGACTTCCAATATGCCCTTCTTCGCCACAATTAAAACAAATCATTTCCTTGTGCTTGCAATCAGCTATTGCATGACCAGTCTTACCACAACGAAAACACCTCTTTACTTCAGCAGTGCATACATTACTCTTATGACCAGCTTGACCACATTTGAAGCAAACTATACCAGCAGGATCACCTCCCCTACTAGTCCTCTGAGCCGGAGCAGCTCCTTGTTTCCCTTTTCCCACTGGGGCATCATACGGCTTGCCACGGTTTTGATGCTGCTTTCCCCTGCGGTCACTGACAATCTTGTAATGAGCATTATTGTCTTCTTCAAATATCCTGCAGCTATCAACCAATTCAGTAAAAATGCGTATCTTCTGATACCCAACAGCCTTCTTAATTTCAGAGCGCAATCCGTTTTCAAACTTGATGCACTTTGAAAATTCAGCACCAGCACCAGTGTAATGAGGATAAAATTTGGACAACTCCACAAATTTTGCAGCATAATCAGTGACAGACATATTTCCTTGCTTCAGCTCAAGGAACTCAATTTCCTTCTTACCACGGACATCCTCCGGATAATATTTTCTCATGAATTCCCTACGGAGCACATCCCAAGTGATGACTTCACCTGCTACGGTCAACCTCTCGTGAGTCTCTAGCCACCAGTCATCAGCTTCGACTGCTAGCATGTGAGTACCATACCGAACCTTCTGAGCTGGAGTGCAATCCATAACACGGAAGATTCTCTCGATCTCCTTCAACCATCCCAAGGCTGCATCTGGATCATGCTTCCCTTTAAACACCGACGGATTCTCTCTTTGAAAAGTCGCCAAACTACGTGATCCAGCATCTCCACCAGCATTTGGCAAGTCCTGCACAGCTTGTGCCATTGCTTGCATTGCGGCAGCCATTGCAGCGTCATTTCTTCCAGCCATTTCAACTTATCACCACAACACAACTTAAAGTTAGATCAGTAACAATACACAATTGTTAGACAGTAATGACACGACAACTGGCCGGACAGACCAACCAGGCTATGATACCACTAATGTAACACCCTTCTAAAATACCCCAAATACTTAATTAAAATAACAATATATTAATCAGAGTAAATACGCAAACAAGGGTGTCACATCATCGAATCACATCATTCATCATAACAACTGTCATGCTCCTTTTATTATATCAACCATAAAACATTCAAAAATACGCAGCGGATAGAGATCATTCAAACAAGTAACACATTACATGAAAATTATTCAACAAAGTAAAACATCCCGTCCCGATGTTACATCTATCAGAGCACGACCCACTAAGTAGACTACACTAGACTCCACGCATTAACTTCTACTCAATCACTGCTCGTTACCTGAAAAATAGTTGTAAGGGTGAGTTCCTCAATCGATATAACAAACATTATAAATTATCATGTTATGTTAAGTAATTTAACTCATTAATCACCCAATATCAACACAAATCATATACATACTCAAGATCAATACCACTTATACACATACAACAAACCAACATAATGCAACTCTAATGAGACTCGACTCGTCATGCATGTGGTACCATTCGGAGTAAAACTCCCAACTTAAAATCATTGCCATTTTAGTGGGCATCAAGGCATAAGCCTTCAACTTTCAACTTAAAATTTGCCAATCCAGGCCAACGTGGTGTGAGCAAAGCTCCGACTTAATGCATATGGATGTACATGGCATACACGACTTTAAACTTTCGACAGCATAATAATTATAGCAACACAACAATGTTTTCAACCAAATCAACTTATAATCAACTTTGGCTCACCAAGCCTACAACTCAGTATTTTCAACAACTTTAACACAACTTATCAACATATTTGTATCAACACTCCATAACATAACCCAACAAAATTACTCATCAAAATTAACGATAATAGGCCAATCACCAATTAGGTTCACAACATTAAAATACCAATTTTTCTAATTTCCAACAGTGTTAACCGGTTAACGCCCTGGGTTAACCGGTTAACGCAGGACAAAATACACTTTCTGGCAAAACGCAACAGTGTTAACCGGTTAACGCCCTGGGTTAACCGGTTAACGCAGGCAAAACAGCACATTTCCACAAATTATAACAGTGTTAACCGGTTAACGCCCTGGGTTAACCGGTTAACGCAGACAAAATAGCAGTTCCTGCGCTAACACAAGGCAGAATGCAGAGTTCTCCGCATTTTCCGCCGTTGGAGGACTTCCGGACCTCCGATTCAATTTCCGTAAAAAGCTATACGTTCGGGGAAACACGACTCACACAATTACGGACTCAATTACAGTTTTAATACAACTTATTCATCACAATATTTCAGCATTCAACATCCCAATTAGGGTCACTTCAACGGTTTATCACTACCCATGACATGTTAATCTATAATACCCATTAAACGACGATAAACCCCCCTTACCTGAGTTAATCCGGTGAATCTTTAAGCGCAAGCCCTTCCTTCTTCAACCTTTGCTTCTTGTTCGGTCTCTTTACCCTTTTCCTCTTTCTGTCGCTTCTCTGCTTTTCCACGTAAAAAACCCTTTTCCAACTGAGACTCTTTTTCTTATTCCAACATATATATATTTTCCAATTTATATTATTATCCCAAAAAAAATAATAATAATTCAATTATCTAATTAAATTAATAAATCTATTATTAACTTAATTTAAATGATTGTCATATTATTTTCGGGGTGTTACACCCAGCATCATTGTTATCATTGCTCCCTAATCAGAGGTTACCATAAAAAGTCTCTCATGCGTTGTTTTTCCTGCACTCAAAAACATAATAACTATGATTGTATGCCACGAATATTAAGTGGTAAAGAACACTCTCTTTTCAAAACATAAAAACAACATCAACTCATCAAACCTTTTGTTTGAGCCTTAGGGAAACACTCCAAAAACCTTTTTCAAGGTATAAAATCAACAAAACAAACAAATATTTTGTACCCAGGAACTACGGGGCTCTGATTTCTCACTTCAACAAGTGGGCATATGTAGGCACAAGGACCCAAATCCTTGGCGAGCTAACTAATTTAAAATCCATCTCCATTTCGTAAACCTTTAGAAAGTAAGCATTATGATAGCGACACCCATTCAAGCGTAGACATCTTAGATGGTTCCCATGGAGTACCATGGATGTGATGGGTGCTAATACCTTCCCCTTCCATAACCGACTTTCGAACCTGTTTGTGGTTGCGATGAACATTCTTTGGGGGTTTCTTGATATTTTCCCTTTCCTTTGGAATAAATAAAAATCGATGGTGACTCTGTATTTTTTGTGTAGCGACAGATCAGTTATATTTATTTCATACCATTGGGTTTCTTATTAATTTCTTGGATGATAATGGCTTTGTTGTTTTGCTTGACAATCCAAAGGAAATGGTTTTTTATCTGACACTATTGTCTTGTGGATGCTTCCCATGTCTTGTGGATCCTTCTTCTTTAATTTCAAAATATCCTTCTCATTTTCAAAACTTATTTGCTTGTTGTTTTTCAACTTAGACCTGTTTTAATGAGTAGAAACTTTGGCCTTATGCCATTGATTTTCAAACTACTTTCTTAATCAAACTTATAAGAAGACTTAATCATATTGACCTTATTTTCAAAAAGACCAAAAAGAACTAATAACCTCATCTAATTATTTTGGCCACTTGGTGCCTTTTTCCTTTTAAGCTTGTAAAAAAGAAAGCATTTAAATTTCAGTTATCCTTGGTTGAGATATAATTCTCCCATTCTATGATATATTGAGCGTAAGACTTTCCATTTACTAGGGGTTAGAGGCATACTTGTTGATTTAATCTGAGTTGGAGCCCTCCCTCTTAAATGTTGTAAAGCCCTCATTATCGGCGGATGTTTGGTTGAGTATTCTCCTATTGATAACAAAAGATCTTTAAGCTTTTGTTAAAATCAATCCACCCTTCTTTGAAATTTTTACCATGAACTACGAGGTTTTGATCGCTGATTTATGTTGGTACGTAGGCATAAGACCAAAAGTATTATCAAACACGAAATTTAAATAATGAATTATTTTCTCATCCCCTCATTCTATTTTTAAAACATACATCTTTTCCCCCAAAACAAGTACACACAAAAAGGGATCCCTAGGAGTACCTAGGACACTTTGGGTGCTATTACCTTTCCTCTATGTAACCAACCCCCTTACCTGTAATCTATGATATTTTATTAGTTTTTATTTTAAAACTTCTTATATTTGGGTTTTGTTCGTACTTTCTCCCTTTTCCTTTGGAAATAATAAAAGCATGGTGGCGACTCTGGTTTTATTAATGTTGAGTTAACCAATAGCTCAACGGTCATGAACTTACCGCTACAGTCATGATGAGGTCTCCTTGGATACACATATCAAAGATTATTAAAATTAGGGTTTCATTCCCCATATGATCAGATGAAGAGCCAAGTCACACTTCTAAGGCCTCACACACACACAAACCCTAGCTTTGCAAGCCATAGAGCTTTGAATTTATAGTGATCAATTATCAAGTATCAATGAATGAATGATGCACATGAATGAAGCATGAATGTATACATATGGATATCAAGTTAAAGGTTGGATAAAAAGGTGAAAAGAAGAGGGAAAATTTTGGGGTATGATAGGTCTAAATACGGTCGAGCCAATGACTTTCCAAACCTAGGTGTTATGGCTTACCCGGTGGTTCTGGTTTAAACTCAACACCTGGTCTGACATCATGGATTTCCATGTTTGTGGCTTTGACAACCATATTACGGGCTTCGGCCTCCAAGGCCGCTTTTAATGTATTTTTGACTGCATATGCTGAAATCAGTCATAATTCCTCTAACTCGGACATGATTTATGTTTGGGTCATCCCAACCTATAGGTCGGACTCCTGGCATACCTTCTATCTCTTCTTCCTCACATTCTATGTACCACCTAAAACCATATAGTGGGTGTAAGTGAAGGAAATAGAAGGCTTTATCTGAGGGCCTATAAGTATATCCCGCTGATGTGCATGGCGCAATTCACGCCAGCTGCTTGTCGAAGTTATGTTTGTCGATGTAACACCCCATTTTCAATTTAGTCATTTTATCGATTTATCCATAAATTATTTGTGAATTGATGTATTTTATTTGATTATAATTTGTGAAGTGCAGAAGTTAGATAGAATAAGTTAGAATTATTTATGATTATCTTAGTAATTAAATAATAGGAGTTTATTTAATTAATTGAGTAAATAATATTGGAATAATAAAATTATGAGGAAAAGTGGAGTGTGTAGATATTTTGAGGGTAAGGAAACCCCTCTACCCTTTCATAATTTAGAATCAACAAATGAATAGTTTCTCCTCATAATTTTATTACTCCAAAATATCTACACACTCCACTTTTCCTCATAATTTTAATGATAATTCGGTTTTTATATGCCATGATGTGAATTACAATTTTGTGTGTTGGCATATTGTTGTTGTATTATTGAAATCAATTGAAATCATGATTTTATTTGTTAAATTGTTTGATTTAATGATAGATTATTGAGTATGTGATGAGTTATAGTGGTAAATTGGTCTATTGTGTTAGCAACTCGTAAAGAAGCTAGTTTGGTGTTAGGGATTTGTTACCTTAGAGTTGTCAGAGTTACTACTTTAGTAAGTCTTATATGTTTTAGAGGTGTGTTGGTATGACTTGGAGTTAAGGGTTATTACCATGTTGATATGGCACAAGTAATAATAATAGTGAGTTACTCTATTGATAAATTTTGAGAGTTATAAGGATTTTGTGAAATTAGATGTTGGTTGATAAGTTTAGAGTGAAACAACAATAGGTAATTAACCTATAATAATATTTTTTTAAATGAGCTATTTTTACATATTATAGGATGTTTAGGATAGGTATATGTTGAATAAAAAAAGTTTAGGAGTGAAACTCCAGAAAGGAAATTGCATGAAAATGCAGGGAGTATTGATCGACTTGTTTCAGACATATCTTGAGCTTCGTAAGTCTGTTTGAGGCCGCGTCAGTTACATTAGAAATCCAACGCAATTATATTCATGTATAAGTGGATAAATTGGGTCTAGTATTGTTACAAAGGTAGCGGTTTTCTAGTTTCTATACCATAAACGTTAGCGATTTCGGTCATGCATTGGTCATTTTGTTTCAAGTGTAACTGGAGTCTCGTGAGTTCGTTTGAGATGAGGTCAGTTGTGTTAGAAAAAGGGTTTAATGACCTTTTCAACTGGAATTTATAATTTTTTCATAAGTGTATAATATTTGGCGTCATTTTTAAGTTAGGCAAAATATTTTGCCCGATGCGATTATTCGTTCTTGTGGTTTGATTAAACTGTACTGATTGGTGTATTAAGTCTTGAAATAAAAAACTTAATATTAAAATAGATTCTCTAAGATTTTCAAAACATATTCATTTTCTTGATTCCGACTCTGTTTGGTGTTTTAAATAATTATTTGAATATGATTGTGTTGATTCTGTAAGTGGTGATGTCGATATGCTACCGTATGAGTATGAATTGATGTATTATACGTGATGAGTGTAATTGATATGTTGCGGGGTGTTATTGAGTTAAATATGAGTTGCATGTATGTCCATTAATAATTCCATTGATTTGAATTACTATATGTGCTTGAAATGTGCTACTATGTTGCGTATGGTGATCGATGTGGTTATAGTGATATTGTTTGTGTTGTTGCAATTGTTGTGATAATGTTGATATGAGATGAATTGTTCTACTTATAATGATAACATGTTCAGTTGAGATGTGTAGTTTCAATGTGAAACTATCTTGTTGATGTTGTACAGGAAATTATGTGGTTGATGTGCTACCATTTATGTTGTTGAGTGGTTGTGATAATGAATACATTCATGCATCATGAATTTCCGTTGTTATGAAAGAGGAAATTACAGCTTTCGATGTTGGATCATGGGTTCGCAGTAGTTTGGGACCCAGTTCGTAATTGGAACCATTTTTGAGATCAATACCACATGCATGAGTCTGTTTATGTCGTTCAGAGTCGCATCTACATATTGATTGTGTATTATTATGAAATGGGTGAAACTTCAATACATGTTTTGTGATGCATAGTAGATTAAGTTTGAATTGTATTGTATTTAATTTACTCTGATTATTTATGCATAATTAAATTATTTTAATGTATCTCTCACCTCTTCTATTTGAATGTTGCCCTTACATGGGCATCGTGCAGATATTCAGGAGTAGCATTGCTGAAGCAAGTAGAAGATAGATCTTGGCGTTACTTCTTTCGGTTATCGCTTTGACTAGTGGTGCCTTACTCTGATTATGTAACATTGGGTTGAGGGATAAATGCTTGAATTATTTCTTATGTCGTTTATGTTTGAATTCAAGACTATTTATGTTGTTGAGATTTTCTAAGTTATTTTGAGTTGACTGTTATAAACTCTTTTTGCTTATATTATGAAGTTAACGTTTATGAGAATAGATATTGTGAGTTGCAATATGGCTGATTAATTTCTTTATTAATGATCCCGCTGCGGTAACACCTTAAACATCAGATGAGTTAGATGTCGTGTAAACATCCCAAGTAGATATCATATGAGTTTGATATCGTGTAAACATCTTAGGTACAAATGTGTGTATTAAACTATTCAGATGTAACACGTGTTACGAAGCAGGTTATGTGTTTGATGTGAGTGACACCCTATGTGATTGTAATTTCTATTAAAAATATGTGTTAAAATTGTGTGCGGGGTTTAGGGTGTTACATAGTGGTATCATAGCAGGTCAGTCCATCCAGATAGGTTGTTGAATCATGTTGTTTCCTAGTATGTGACATGTGTGTGAAAACACCATCGATGTTTTTTTTTTCCATTTGTAGATTGGGAATGAAACAAGTGGGGGATAAGCGTCTGCTTCTCTTGGATGTTCCAATTGTAGAGAGCTTGGACATCATATTGTTGCATGTGAGAATGCAGTGTTGGCTAGTTTAACTGTTTTGAGAATGTTGTGCTTTTCCTGAACCCTAAGAGAGGTCGAATTTGAGGATGGTGTCAGTTAGAAAATGGCGTGATCCTTGAAGGAAGATGGTCCGGTGTTCTCATTGTTCGCTTCCTTGTGATCCTAAGGATGTGTATGGTTTGTATCTTGTTGGAACAAGTTGACGCTATTCTTGGAATGAATTGGTTGGAGTTAAACCAAGTGGTTAGTAATTGTATTTATAAGTTGGTGCAATGTGCTGCTGATTGCAAGAGCTCGGGAAATGTTAAAGTTGTGTTGTTCTTAACACTAAAGATGCCGTGGATTCGAGATTAATGTCTATTGTTCAAGTTGGGATGTCTTTATATAAAACGACTAGGTATTGTTGATGTTTGCTTCTCGGATAGTAGAAAGAAATGTGACAGGTAGTGTTATGTCAATGGTGTGTGATTATTGATGTTTTCCTAAAGATATCTGCGACTTTCCTTCAAAGCTTGAATCTTAGTTTGGTGGGGATGAAGAGTTAACATTTATATCAGCTAAGCAAGTGAGAGAGTTTGTGAAGGATAGGGCGCAAGTGATTGTGATGTTAGCTTCATTGGAAGCCATAGTGCAGAGTGTAGTTTTCTATAGACTTAGTACCTGGTACTAGTTTGGGGTCGATGACTCCTTATAGGATGTCTTCTTCAGAGTTAGGTGAATTGAAGAAGCAACTGGAAGATCTGCTTGAGAAGAAGTTTGTTCGTCTAAGTGTTTCACTGTGGGGTGTGCCAATGATGTTAGTGAAGAAGAAGGATTGTGGTATGAGGCTAGCAGAACATTAGAGAATTATATTGCAGACATTGAAAGAGAACCAATTATACACAAAGTTTTCCAAGTGTGAGTTCTAGTTAAGAGAAATGATTTTCCTTGGTCATGTGATTTCCAGTGGTGATATAGTTATGGATTCATCGAAGATAGATAATGTGTTATAATGGGAGACTCTGAAGTCTGTCACTGAGATTAGAAGTTTTCTTAGATTGGTTGGTTACTACAGGAAGTTCATTGAAGGTTTTCCAAAGTTAACATTGTCGTTGACTCGGTTGACTCGGTTGACTCAGAATGGTTAATCCTATATTTGGGATGTGTTATGACGAGAGTTTCCAAAAACTCATGAAGAAGTCGATGTCTGCCTAGTTTTGATTTTGTCGAATCTAAGTGAGTCCTTTGTTGTAAATTATGATGCTTTGAAGATGGGTATGAGAGGCGTGTTGATGCATAATGGACGAGTTGTGGCTTATGCTTCAAGGAAGTTGAGACTTCATGAAAGGAATTGTCCTACGCAGGATCTTGAGTTAGCAGCAGTGGTATTCATGTTGAAGATTTGGAGGCACTACATGTTTGGCTCCAAATTCGAAGTGTTCAGTGATCACAAGAGTTTGAAATATGTATTTGATCAGAAGCGTTGAATATGAGGTAGAGGAGATGGCTTGAACTACTGAATGATTTTGATTTTAATTTGAGTTATCATCCGGGTAAAGCTAATGTTATAGCTGATGCGATGAGTAGGAAGTCCTTACACATGTCGATGCTTATGGTTTGAGAGTTAGAACTGATTAATCAATTCAGAGATATGATTTTAGTATGTGGAGAAACTCCTAACAGTGTGAAATTGGGTATGTTGAAGTTGATAAGTTGTATCCTTAAAGAGATCATAGAGGGTCAGAGATCTGATTTGAATTTGATAGATTGTCTCATGTTAATCTATCAAAATAAGGGTGGCGACTTTAGAATTCATGAGAATGGTGTGATGAGGTTCAGAGATAGAGTTTGTATTCCTGATGTACTCAAGCTTAAGAAGTGTATTCTTGAGGAGGGTCATAAAAGTGGATTGAGTATTCATCCTGGTGCTACGAAGATGTATCAAGATTTAAATGGGATATTTGGTGGTCAGGAATGAAGGAAGATGTTGTTGAGTTTATGTATTCATGTTTAACTTGTAAAAAGTAGAAGATTGAACATCAGAAGCCGTTAAGTCTAATAGTGTAAGACCCCAATTTTGACCCTAAGATCCCTCGTGTTATCTCATCATGTGAATTGGTTTTGGGATCACACCTTGGCATTCTCCTTGCCCCTCATTCATTGGGTTTGCATTGGGAGAGATCACCAAGCACATTTGATTGTATCATATTTTGTTTTCTTTTATTATTATTATTGAATAACCAAAATACCAAAAATATGTCAATGTATAGTTTGTTACTTTTGTAGGTAATGTGTATGCTCACCTATGCTCCAACGAGTTCATATCTAGGACTCAAGACCCTCAATGCAAGGAGACTAATCAATAAATGGTTCACATTGGTTCTAGACATCATATATGGATCCTTATAGTCTTCATATATCATTTTGATTAAGAATTCATCAAGGGTTTGATGTTTGTTTGCCTTGGAAACCCTAATTCATCTGGGTATCTTGTGTGACTTCCTCAACAAGTTTCTTCATCAATTGATCAAATATTTCAAGGGATACTTCATATTGCATCATCTTACACATATATGATCCTCAATAAGTCCCAAAATTTAATAGAATGTCTAGCTAGCAAGATGGTTCAAGGTGGTTGACCAGAGAAAGTCAACTAGTCAAAACTGGGATTCCCTAGACCCTATATCCTACAATTTTTGTCATATAAAAATTATTCCGAAATCAAATTTACTCCTTATGACATTCCAAACAACTTCCATGTTAAAGTCAAGAGGTATTTTTCGCTTGGAAGGTCGTTTTGTATGGTGAAAGATTTAGGTCACTTTGTCTGAACCCTAGTTAGGAGGTCAACTTCCCAAGACCATAACTTGCTCAATTTGTATGAGATGAATGCCATTAAAATCCCATGATCAAATTCAGTATGTCTATTTCAACTTTCATGTTTGTAGAAAGTTCAAATTCAACTTTCAAATGCATGTACCAAGAGGAAAGATTATAGGTCATTTTGGGCCGCTACCATTGAACAAGTGATTTTCCTCAACTTTTAAAATGCATAACTCCTTCATGCCAAATCCAAATGAGGTCAAATTGGTGACTAAATTGAATAGCTTTGAAATATATACAACGTTGATGAAGTAAAGTTTTCCATTTGAAGTCCATAGCAAAGGTTATTCAAGGTGGAAGAAGTGAACATTTGACTTGGTACTTAGAAAAATTTCATATAAGTTTGATTTCCCAAACATCCACCTCAAAATTTCTCATGATCCAAGCTTCTAATCGAAAAGTGTTCAATATTAAAGTTGTCCCCCTTGATCTCACCTTTCCAAAAAGTCCAAAATCATCTCATTTGGATAAATATTGAAGGACTTGCGCATGGGTGAAATGCATGGTACCATTTGGAAGGATTTCATGATCAAACTCATTTCAACATTGCGTGGCTTAATGCAATACTTTCAGCATGACCTATGCACGGTTTTGGACCTTTTCAAATGATTATTTGGGCTTTGTACACGCCCATGCTAGCTCATGAAGGAATTTTCTAATTTTGGATATTCAAATGGAAGTGTGTGAAAAGCATATACATTGGCTATAAATACAAGTGCAATGTGATCAAAATGACATCAACACCTTGCCCGAGATTTTCCAGAACAATCCAAACCCTCTATTTCATAGAGTTCTTGAAGATTTCATTTGAAATCGAGTTGAATTTCATCTTCTGTTTTAGAAATTCAAACTCCAAGAATTCATTGCCCTTTCCATTTCAATTGATCACTGCAAGCAAGAGGAAGAGAAAGCAAGCAAATCCAGATCAGATCAAGTGAATTTGAATCAACTCGAAGGTGATTTTTCAGAAACTTCATCATTTCGATTCTCTCTCAATTCTTCACCATTTTTTATGATATTTGGTTGTCTGAAGTTCTACTAATGTAGGCAACAAGATTGAGTTTCTTTGAGGTCAAGTCGAAGCAACTCATATCATGAACCTCAAATTTCAAATCCAAGTATCTTTCAATATACTTGGAATTGGAAAAAATGGTGTTCAGATTCGTGCTCCTGAGCATTTTTTCTTCAAATTAGTGTATTCATTTTCCATTTTTCATGAAGTTTTGGTTGGACCAGTTCGGTGGTCCTCACCGAAGAAGATAGCCGAAGCTAGGGCTCTAGTGGTGTGTTGGCATTGTCCAGATCATATGATCTTGGTTCCACATTTTAATCATGGCTCTTGCTTTTGAATACCATGCGTGTACACGCATTGACTGCATCATTTGGCGGAAGTGCACACTTGGCCATCATATTTGCCATCTCAATTAATGAGGGAGATCTGATGGCCCTTGTTTTTTTTTAATTACTTTTTTATTTTTTATTTTATGTTTAATCCATTTATTTTATTTTATTCTTATTAAATTCATTTTTAATCCAAAAAATATGAGACTTTCACCAAATAACTTTAAATATTTTCCTCTTTCATTTTCTGAATTAAAATTATTTTTTGGATTAACTTTGATATTTTTCATGAATTAATTGTTTTTATGCATATTTTTAATTGTTTAAAAATACTTCTGACTTTTCAAAAATCATGAAATTTTTTGCCTAAGGTCATTTGACCTTTATTGACCTAGGATAAATCTCTTGGCCATTTATTTGGTGTTTTGAAGAGGTTTTAGGTTTTGGCCAATTTAAATTCATTTTTAATTTTATTTTTAATTGATTAATTGTGTAAAAATTATGTTGAGCTATTGCCATGGTCTTGCGATGTTTGACTATTTGTTTGGGCCTTGGTCAAGGTTGATTTGAGTTTTGTTGGATTAAAATCATTGGATTTAGGGGATTGATGAAATGTACATTTCACTTCCCGAAATGAATAGATGATTTTAATTTGATAAAATTTCTCCCATGACCAATTTGTGTTTCTCTCATCTCCCCCCCCCTTTCATCTTCATCCCTATTCTTTCCCATTCCTTTCATTGACCAATGAAGTCTCAATATCCTAAGACTAATTGGTTCATCAATGACTTTGTGTGAGATGAACCAATACAAGTATGGATGAAATAGGTCCACCCCTTTTGATCCTTTTATTTTAGTGTGTGGTATGTTTTAGGAGTTTGGTCCATTATACCAAATCTCTAACATGCATTAACACCTAAATTTTTATTGCCCGACCTTAGATAGTTGTGACTTCTACGTAAGTCCAATTACGATTGCTTAACATAGAGCTAAATGTTGACCCTAAAGGCATAGCATTCTAGTAAGTGAGATTGTAAGTCTTCCATCTTTCATGGTACTGTATGGAAACTTGACCTTTTTTCCTTCCTTTGGAAGATGTCTTGGTTCAATGATTCATGCTTGTGAATAGATGGTTGAGTGTTCTCCAAAGAATGACCTAATCAATTAAAAAGAAAAACACACTAACATCTAATTAACTTTGACTAACACTAAGTATTATTAACTTTGCTTTACTTTCAATCCATTTACTATATGCAATTTAATTTCTAGTCCTTTACCATTCATTTGCCATTTACATATCATTTAACTTGTTTATGTTTATGTCATTTTCACTTTGCTCATTTGAGCCATATATTGTGATTGTATATATTTGTTTGTGAATTTTGTTTGTGCTTGTGGTCTTAGGACCTTAAAATACTTAATAAACAACAAAAACCCCTAAAAAATATTTGTGTGGACTGTTGAGTTTGATCTGAACTTTTGGTCTTAGGATTAGGCAACATTCCATATGCAAAAGCACTTGGCTAATGCCAACATTTCTGAGATCAAGTTATTGAAATTTGAGCTTTCATTTGATGCAAGTATTAAAATTCACCTGAATTCATCTGCTACATGGTCTTGATGCAACTATTATTTTGACCTCGTGCCTAATGCTCTATTCTGAGTTAATCAAGGAGTATTTCATCTGACACATGAGAAGACTGCTAGTTATGGGATTTGCTTGTTTGGATGTGGCCATCTTTATTTGATGCCTTATTCTTCATGATATCTGATATTGATAATTGCTTGTTGATAATTGCTTGATTCAAAGTCCAAAGGGAAAGTGGGTTTTCTATATGACACTCTTGTCTGTTGGATTACATCTCATTGGTCAGATCTTTTCAACTCTTAACTTTTATTTTACGCTTAGGATGTGGCTATTGCATTTTAAACTCTTTTCTCAAACTTATAAATAAATCTAATCATATTGACTTAAAATTTCAAAAGACAAAAATAATTAACACTCGTTCAAACTCTTGGGCCCTTTGTGCCTCTTTTAATATAAATTTTGATTAAAAGCAATTCACACATTTTGAAATTGATACAACAAACTACGAGGTTTTGATCCCTCGTTTTTATGTTGGTAGGTAGGCACAAGTCCGAAGGTCTTGTCAAACACAAAAATATAATCAATGAATTCTTTTCTCATCCCCACACTCTATTTTTCTCAAAACATATTTTATACCAAAAACACATACACACATAAAAAATAGAACCCTAGGAATACCTATGACACTTTTGGTGCTAACACCTTCCCTCTGTGTAACCAACCCCCTTACCTGTAATCTCTGGAATTTTATTAGTTTTGATTTGAAAAATTCTTATATTTGGGTTTTGTTCATACTTTTCCCTTTTCCTTTGGAAACAATAAAAGCGTGGTGACGACTCTAGTTTTATTGAAGTTAAGTTTATCCATAGTTTGATGGTCATGAATTTACCGCTACAGAAATTAAGTGGCGACTCTGCTGGGGAGTAGTCCTCAGTGGGTTTAGCCTACTTTTTTATGTGTATATATTTGTATATTTGATGTTTGTATATTTGTTTATGTTCTATAATATGTCTTCTGTGCTTGGTGATCTCTGAGTGGTGAGATAAGTTCTAACCCAAACTTGAGTGCAATTAAGATAGGAGGATGGTATAGTCATGTCCGACGTGTGTGGAGTAGTCCTTAACAAGTTGGCTTGAGACCCATCTACTTAGTGGAGACCCTTTTGGAGTTACTAATGTCACACAAGTTATTTGTGGTTAGGCATTACTTTCTCTGATTTGGGGTCCGAGAAGCTGAGAACCGTAGAAGATTTAACCCAACTTGACCTATTTAGGATGTAGTGCAGAGACTGTTCAGGTGTAGACCTGATAATAGTTGTTACGCGATACTACACTCAGACGAGTTTCTCTTGAGAATATTATGGGTTGATGAGTCAGTCATTCTAACCTATAATATACGATAGATAGAATTAAGACTCTGGGAACCTTTTAGGACATGATCTACAGGTTTTTATCCTTAGTACACTCCTTTGGGATGGTTTTTAACCTGACTCTATGATCGTGACTCGCAACAAACCCTTTGTCAATATCAATGGAACTTGGGTATTGATAAGGTGAAAACCATACTCCACCGAAATGGATGATTGATCTTGATGACGACTGCATCCATCCCTTATACATTGTTTATTTATGCCTTGTATGTGATCCCTTGTTTGTGATTGTTTCAGACCATGGATTATGGACGAAGGAACACTAAGAAGTACAGTTTCATATGTCCTATTTATAAAAAAACTAAGGAAGTTTTCATCCTTTGTATTATATCCCTTGGATTTCAAGCATCGTCATGGGAAGCTTTTGTCTATATTATCTTCTGATGTGGTTGAAGGACTTTTGAGTGTGTTGGTTCAGTTTTATGACCCTCTCTACCGTTGCTTCACTTTTCCCGATTATCAGCTTATGCCTACGTTAGAGGAGTATGCCCATCTCTTGGGAATACCCGTATCTGACAAGGTACCTTTTAATGGATTGGAGGAGATTCCCAGATCTCATATCATAGCTGAAGCTCTTTATATGAAGAAATCTAAGATTGAGGCTCATTGGGTAAAGAAAGGAGGTATTGTTTGGTTGACTTCTGAATTCCTCATTGGTAAAGCTACTGTCTTTGCTCAAGCCGGTAGTGTGGATGCTTTTGAAGCCATCTTTGTATTGCTCATCTATGGGCTAGCTTTGTTCCCTAACATTGACGATTTTATTAATGTTAACGCCATCAGAATCTTCTTGATTGGGAACCATGTTCCTACTCTGTTGGGTGACATGTATTTCTCTTTGAATTTGAGAAATTCTAAAGGTGGTGGGACTATTGTGTGTTGTGTTACTCTTCTGTACAAGTGGTTTATTTCTCACTTTCTTCAGACGCCTGCTTTCTTGGAGAACAAAAAATGTCTAAGGTGGTCCAAGAGACTTATGTCTCTCACTAATGATGATATTGTTTGGTATGACTCTGCATTGGGTAGCTTGGATATTATTGACAGTTGTAGTGAATTCTCTAATGTGCCTCTCATTGGTACCCAAGGAGGAATCAACTACAACCCTGCTTTGGCTCGTCGTCAACTTGGGTTCCCCTTGAGAGACAAACCTAATAACACTCAGTTAGAAGGTATTTTCTATGAAGAGGGTAAAGATCCCCAACATCTGAAGCAGAATATGGTACATGCTTGGCATAATGTGCATAGGAAAGGAAGATCCGAGCTTAGGCTGCGCAATTGTGTAGCTTTGGAAGCTTACACTACTTGGATAAAGAAGAGAGCGTTGGAGTTGAAGATGTTGTACGCTTGTGAAAGACCTATGTCTTTGGTTGTGGCTGAGCCACCAAGTCTCCCTAACCAAGATGTAGAGGAGTTGGAAGACGCACTCGCCAAGAAGAAGTAAGAGAAAGATATTTGGGAGGAGCGATTACATGCTTTGAGCTGAAAGCATGGGTAGTTACAACTTGAGTCGAAGGATAAATATGCGCTTATTGAACTTCTTGAAGACCGAGTAGTGAAGAGACGGGGAGAGCCTGAGGGTCCACCTTCCTCTAGTATGCCTTAGCCTTCCGGTGCTTGGAAGAATATTCTTTATAAGCTTGTCCTTGAGAAGGCTCCAATGAAGACATCTTTTGAGCCTGAGATTCGACGCATCCGAAGGAAGTACGCGCCTGCAGCCAGATCATCTGACACTGTTGTTAGGGGATCCTTATGGTGATTAAGTTCCTTTTCTCTTGTATTTTTACTTTGGTTTCTGAAATTGTACTCAGTGGAAGACCCCAATTTTTACCCTAAGATCCCTTATGTAATTTCATCATATGCATTAGCATTGGGATCATACCTTGGCATCCTCCTTATCCCTCTTTCATTTGGTTTGTTTTGGGAGAGATCACCAAGCACTATGTGATTGTATCATACTTGTATTTTATCATTTCATTAACCAAAATACCAAAAATATATCTTTGTATTTTCCTAACTTTTTGTAGGTAGAGCATGATCCTCATTAATCTATCAAGTCCACACCTAGGGTTTGAGACCCTCATGGCTAAAAGCACAACCAATGATTGATTCAAAATATCTCAAAGCATCATATATGAGTCCCAATGATCTCTACCTGTTATATTGATCATGTTTTCTTCAAGAGTTTGGAGGTGATTTGCCTTGGAAACACTAGTTTGACTAGGTATCTTGAGTAACTTCTCCAACAAGCTATCTCACTAATTGATCAAATTTCTCAAGGGATAATTCAAAATTCATCATCTTATGCATATATGATCTACCATGAGCCTATAAAGTCAAGAGAATTGAAGGTTAGCAAGTTGGTTGATGGTGGTTGGCCAGATGAATTTATCTGATCAAAACTGGGTCTCCCTAGACCCTATCTACTACAATTTTCACCATATGAAAATGATTCTAAGAGAAAAGTTACTCTAAATGACACTCCAAAAAACTTTCATGTTGAGACCTAGAGCTAGTTTCGCTTGGAAAATCATTTTCTATGTTGAAACCTTATAGGTCATTTTGTCTAAACCCTAATTTGAAAGTCAACTTCCCAAGGCCATAACTTGCTCAAATTTTATAAGATGAAAGATTTCCGAGTTGCACAATCAAATTAGAGATGTCTACTTCAATTTTGTTATTTGTACCATTGCCAAATCTCTCCTGCAAGCTTCTTAAGTGTGATTAGTTCAAGGTTGAAGCAAGCAAGATCCATTTCTGCACAGCATTGAATATAAATTTCAGAAAACTTCATCTCTTCGATTCTCACTAAATTCTTATCAATTTTCTTGAATCTTTGGTTGTATGAAGTTCTACCAATGTAGGCAAGAATATTGAGTTGCTTTGAGGTCAAATCGAAGCGACTCTGTTGTCACACCTTAAAATTCAACTCCTCATATCTTTTTATATATTTAGAGTTAGTTGAAATTGAGGTCAAATTCGTGCTCTATGCCATTTTTTCTTTTAGATCATGTCCTTCTTTTTTAGTTTAGTGATGGTTAAGGGTGGACCAGTCCGGTGAGGTCCACAGGAGAAGAAGACTGGAGCTCTGGCTCCGGCGGTGTGTTGGCACGTCTCCCAACCACATGATCCATTCAAATTGTTTTAATCTTAGGCGTTGGTTTTGATTACCCCGCGTGTGGCACGCTGACTAGGTTCCATCATAGAACGCGCGCGCTAATCCACTTTATCTGCCACCTATATTAATGAGGGAGATCAAGTGGCTCACGTTTTTTTGATTTTTGTTTTAATTCATTTGATTTTCATTAATTCATATTAATTTTAATATTGATCCAAAAAATATGAGAGTTTCACAAAAAAAATTCAAATAATTTCCTCTTTCATATTCTGAATTAAAATTCTTTTTTGGATCATTATTAATATTTTTCATGATTTAATTGATTTTGTGATTATTTTTAATTGTTTAAAAATACTTTTAAGTCTTTAAAAATTCTGAAATGTTTTCTCCAAGGTCCTTTGACCTTGTTTGACCTATGATAAATCTCATGGCAATTTCTTTGGTGTTTTGATGAGGTTTTAGGAATTTAACGAACCATATTTAATTTAGATGCATTATTTTAGTATTTTTAAATTGAATAAATGTCAAATAATTGTGTTGACCTCTTGTGATGGTTTTTGTAAATTTGACTTGTGTTGTTGGGCCTTGGTCAAGGTTGATTTGACTTTGCTAGGTTAATATCATTGGATTTAGGGGATTGATGGAATGTACATTTTGTCTCCCAAAATGAATGAATGATATTAATTTGGTAAAATTCCTCCTTTGATCAATTTAAGTTATGATCCATTCCTCTCCCTCTTTATCTATTTCCCCTTCTTTATGCATCCATTTCATTTGGCATATGATGTCTCTAAATCCTAAGGCTAGTTGATTGCAAAATCAACATAAGTATGGATGAGATTAGGCCACCTCTTTTGCATATTCTTTTTTGTGTGTGGTATGTTTCATGAGCATAGTCCATTATACTATGTCTCTAACATGCATTAACACCAAAATTCTATTGCCCGACCTCAAATAGTTGTGACTTCTACATAAGTCCAATTACGATTGCTTAACATAACGCTAAATTTTTGACACAAAAGGCATAGCATTCTAGTTAGTAAGATTGTAAGTCTCCCCTATTTCCTGATATTGTGTGGAAACTTGGCCTTTTTTCCTTCCTTTGGAAGATTTCTTAGCTCGAGGATCCATGCTTGTGATAAGGGGGTTGAGTGTTCTGATCGGTAAAATAGCAAGTGTATTATTTGCACCGATGTAGTAATAAAATGGGAATTCTCCCGAGTATCGATCTCGAGGGCTGCGTAATAAGTACAAATGTTTACAACAATTCCATTCAACAAAAGATCATGGGGGGTTTTATGATTGTTTTCAAAATGATAAGAACGAGAATAAATAATATAAAACGTATAAAAAGCTGTTAAACGATATGAGAAAGCATGCTAAGGCAAGATGTGTGAATTGCTTTGTGCTATGCTTCTTCCATATTATATAACATCTATATTGTAATTGTTCAAAACCGATTCTCAAGAGTTGTTTTCTCTAATCCCTTAGCCTAAAACCATTAACAGTCAATTTCAATCCTAATTCCTTAGTTATTCAAAATGACGTTACGAAATATGCAATTGATCAAGAATTAACGGCTACTACGGTTTGATCCTTATTCCTAAGTGATTAAACCGAAGTATTATTACACAACAAGCGATAGGTGGTTTGTCCGCCCTAAACCTTAACCAGAGATCCAAATTCCATTTGTCCGATAAAATAAGGCATTAAGAACATTGTATAATAATTTGAATTAAGAAAACTTCGATGATCATAAAAACATAGAAAAAGTATTCATACAGTAGCAATTCAGGGACACCCCCTAGCATTGGGGGGGGGGGGGTTAGCTTCTCATAATATTCAAAGATAGTAAATTACAAAGTAGAGACATTATAACTTGGTTGTTGATGAAGGTTGATCTTGAATCTCTTCTGATCTTGAAGATCTCTTCTCCTCTAAACACCTTGCAAGCTCGCTTCTCCTTTCTGTCTTTTTCTTGTACGATCCAAAAAGTGTCCTCTCTCTTCACCAAAGTGCAGACTAAATAGTTTCCAATAAACTAAAACCATCGTGAAATGCCCAGACTGCCCTCCGGACGTATACAGGGGTCAAAATAACAAAAATCCGCAAACGAGGCGAATTGGCCAACACGGGCCGTGTCAGGTGACACGGGTGCCCGTGTTGGCTCTCTGTCAACTCAAATTCTTCAGCCTTTGCTGACACGGGCCATGTCAGCTGACACGGGCACCTGTGTCAGCCCCCTAGTTTCTGGATTCCACAAACTGTATTCTGCACATGCTGAGACGGGCCGTGTCAGCTGACACGGGCACCCGTGTCAGCTGACACGGGCACCCGTGTCAGCCGCCTGTTTTTGCCTTTTCTCGCTTTGCACGATGTCCTTAACTTCCATTCTTCTGGTACGCATCTTTCGGGCTTATTGTTAGACCTGGAAACCAAATAGCACTACCACGGAAACGCATAAAATGCGAAAAAAAAGAGATGAACTACTAAAACAAACAGAAATTTATAAAATGCGATAAACTTAAGAAATCAAATAATAGAAAGAGCAAAGTGTTACCGATTCTTGAAGATTCATGCTGGACGGATGATGAAAACTAAGTGCAAATGGTGATCGATCTTGTTCTCCAAAGAATGACTTAAAGCAAAAGCAAAAGCAAAACAATACTAACTTCTAACTTATTAACAACTAACATTTAATTTCAAGTCCTTTATTTTAATGCACTTTAATTTTTAAGTTCTATTCATTTGCCATTATTCATACCATTCTAATTGTTTATGTTAATGCCATTTTCACTTTGTCCACTTGGACCATATTGTGTGATATATCTTGTTTGTGTATATTTTGTTTGTGTATATTTTGTTTGTTTGTATGGTATGTGACCATTAATGTACATAATAAGAAACAAAAAACCCTAAAAAGACTATTGTGTGGACTGTTGGTTTGATCTTGAACAATTGGACTTCGAATCTAGGAAACATTCTTATGCTAAAGGACTTGGCCAATGCCAAATTTTGTGAAACAAAGTGCTTGCAATTTGAAACTTCATCTGATACATCTTTGAACAACCCTTTGAGTTCATCTGCAACATGATCACTATGAAGCTGTTATTTTGAACCTGTGACTTGTGGAATTCATCTTCTACATGGGCTAAGTTGAAAGACATCATGGAGTGGTTAAGGCTTGGATGGGGCTATCTTTATTTGATGCCTTGCTCTTCAAGATAATATTGTATGCATTATTTGTGGCTTGATTCTAATATCCAAGGGAATTTGCGATTTCTATAAGACATTCTTGTCTATTGGATTGCTACCCATTGGTCAGATCTTTTCAACTCCTAACTTTTAATTTTGTGCATAGGATTAGTCTCTTCATCTCCTCCCCACTTCTTTAATTTCAAAATCTCTCCCTCCTTTTAAAAAAATTCTTCTTTGCTTGAACTAGTTTTGTTCTAAACTTTGACCATTTTGCAAACTAGAAACTTTGGCCTTATGCCATTGCATTTTCAAACTTCTTTTCTTAATCAAACTTGTAAATAGACTTAATGATACTTGACCTAAACTTTCAAAAGCCAAAAAGAACTAACTCACTCAAACCATCTTTTAGGCCTTTGTGCCTTTCAAACTTAATTTTTGTTAAAAGCAATGCACTCACTTTGAAATTGATACCACGAACTACGAGGTTTTGATCCCTAATTTTGATGTTGGTACGTAAGCACAAGTCTGAAGGTCTTGTCAAACACAAATATATAGTTAATGAATTCTTTTTCTCATCCCCCCATTCTATTTGTTTGTAAACATCCCATTGTACAAAATACATATGCACACAAGAAAGGGCTCCCTAGGAGTACGTAGAACACTTTGGGTGCTAACACCTTCCCTCTGTGTAACCAACCCCCTCACCTGTAATCTCTGACATTTTATTAGTTTTGATTTGAAAACTTCTTACTTTTGGGTTTTGTTTGTACTTTTCCCTTTTCCCTTGGAAACAATAAAAGCGCGGTGGCGACTCTTGTTATTTGATGTCTAGCTTATCCATAGCTTGATGATCATGAATTTACCGCTACACTCAGTGTAATCCTTCCAAATTATATGAATAAAAAGAGATTTTATGGTCAATAAAATTGTCATTACTATTATTATTTGAATATATTTGCAAATATAACTTCATGTGTTCCTTGGAATTAAAAAAACAAACAAAAACATTGCATTTTATGCATCATTTTGTATAACAGGTTTTCTTCTGCCAGATGCCTTATCGGTTATTCTTCTGTGCTTCAGCCAAGCTGACTCACCGATACAACACTTGCGCCAATCAACCCAGTATCATGGAAAATTAGGAACAAGAGAATAGAGAACTGAAGGATGAGATTGCACGGTTGCTGCCATGATGGAGTCTGTTCTTGCCACGCAGAATCAGCCTTCACCAACTTCCGCAACTCCTCCCTAGAGGACTGTCATTTCTGAGGTTGTTACCTCGACTATTTCGGTTGCTGCTACCAGTCAGTTTATGCCTGCTGGATTCCCGTGGGGAATGCCACCAAATTTTATGCCTGAAGGGTTTGCACCTACCTTTTCTTCTATGCTGGCATCTAGCCCGGTCATGTCTGTGCCGCCTCCAATTGTTCATACTTTTCCTCGTGTTGAGGACACCATCTACCATTCTGAGCCATTTAAGGGTCTAGATGTATATGAGAAGATGGATGAAATGAAGGATCAGTTCCTTGAGCTGTGAAAGAAGTTAATAACATTGAGAAGAAAGGACCTGTTTGGTAAGAGTGCTACTGAGCTCTTCCTGGTACTGAATGTGAAGATCCCGTTGAATTTCAAAGTCCCTGACATTGAAAAGTATAAGGGAAATACTTGACTACTAAGCCACCTTGTTATGTACGCCAGAAAGATGTCAACTCAAACTGATAATGATCAGTTGCTGATTCACTACTTTCAAGACAATTTAACTGGTGCTGCTCTGAGATGGTATATGGGGCTAGACAGTGCAAGCATTCGCACGTTCAATGATTTGGGTGAAGCTTTTGTTAGGAAGTACAAATACAATGTTGATATGGCGCCTGATAGAGACCAGCTAAGGTCTATGTCTCAGAAAGATAAAGAGACATTTAAAGAGTATGCTCAAAGATGGAGAGAACTTGCTGCTCATATTAATTCTCCAATGGAAAAGAAAGAGATGACGGAGATTTTCCTGAAGACCCTGAGTTCGTTTTATTACGAACGTATGATTTCCAGTGCCCCTAGTGACTTTATCAAAATGGTAAACAAGGGGGTGAGGTTAGAAGAGGGAGTCCGTGAAGGACTTCTGTCCAAGGAAGAAGCATCGTCCAGTAAGAAGTGTGGGAGTGGTTTCTCCAAGAGGAAGGAGGGGGAAACTAATTCAGTATCTGTGGGGAGGCAGAGGAGGCCTCATGTCAGAAGGAGTTTTCAACCGCGTCAGCATCAACATCAAGTTTCTTCAGTGATTCCCGTGTTTTCCAACAATTCCAATAATCAATCTATTTTGATTCAACAACAACAACGTCAAAAACAACCGCAACAAAGAACCAACAACAACAACAACAACAATAATCAACCACAAAGCTTTGAGAGGAAGAAGGACTCTTTTGACCCCACTCCCATGTCCTACGCAGAATTATATCCATCTTTGGTTCTCAAGAACCTCATTCAACCAAGAAATCCACCTCAAATTCCCAAGACACTTCCATGGTGGTTCAAACCTGAACTTCGTTATGCCTTTCACCAGGGGGCCCTCAGCCACGACATTGAGAATTGCTACCCGTTAAAGTACGAAGTATAGAACCTCGTGAAGAGTGGGATGGTGTCCTTTGAGGACCGTGCACCTAATGTGAAAGCCAATACATTGTCAGCTCATGGTAATGCTACTATCAACATGGTGGATGGTTATCCAAGGAATTTCCATGTTTTTGATGTACGACATATCCGTAGGTCTCTAGTAGAGATGCATAGAACATTGTGTTTGATCAGTGATTGTGAGCACGACCATGATGGTTGTGCAATCTATAGTGTGAACCCCCGTAGGTGTATGATTATATAGAGGGATATCCAGAGGTTGATGGACGAGAATGTAATCCAGATTCAACAGTCGAGGGATATAGATAATGTGAATGTGATTGTTCTTGTATTCAAGACCCCTGAGCAGGTAGTGATTCAGTTTCATAGTAGTAGTAGCAGCAATAGCGTTAATAGATAGGTATCATCGTTAGTAATACGGTTAGTGGGCCTTGTCCCGTATGAATCTGGTAAAGTTGTGCCTTATGAGTATAATGCCACAATGCTGGAGAATGGTCAAGAGATTCCTTTACTTGTAGTAGATTTCATGTTAAATATAGATGATATTGCAAAAGTGACCCATAGTGGTCGTGTCTTCGGTCCGGTCTTTTCGAGGGAGGTAGAGGATGTTTCAATCAGTAAGAAGGTGGATGTGTCAGTGGTGAATCCAGTTAGTGCTCCAGTTTGTCAGTCTGGTGAGTCCAGCAAACTGAAGACTAATGATTATGATGAGGTATTGCGCTTGATAAAGAGGAGTGAGTTTAATTTGGTGGAGCATCTGCTCCAAACTCCGTCGAAGATTTTAGTGTTGTCTCTGTTAATGAATTCTAAGGCACATAGGGAGGCATTGCAGAAAGTGCTCGAGCAGGCTTATGTTGAGCATGATGTGACTGTGGATCAGTTTGACCATATTGTCTCTAACACAACTTCTTGCAATAACCTGAGTTTTTGTGATGAAGAGCTTCTTGAGGAAGGAAGAAATCACAATTTGGCATTGCATATTTCTATGAACTGCAAGGAGGATGCTATGTACAACATGTTGGTTGACACTGGGTCATCACTGAGTGTGCTTCTGAAATCAACTCTGTCCATACTTTCTTATCAAGGTGCCCCTATGAGGTACAGTGGCATGATTGTCAAAGCGTTCGATGGTCCTCGTAAAACCGTCATTGGTGAAGTGGATCTTCCAATCAAGATAGGTTCGAGTGATTTTCATATTACTTTTCAAGTAATAGATATCCACCCGGCCTATAGTTGTTTATTGGGAAAGCCATGGATTCATGAGGCAGGAGCTGTGACGTCTACTCTACACCAAAAGCTTAAATTTGTGAAGAACGACAAGCTTGTCGTTGTTGGTGGAGAGAAGGAACTTTTGTTGAGCCATCTGTCATACTTTTCTTATGTTGAAGCTGAGGAGGAGGTTGAAACTCTGTTCTAAGCCTTGTCTATTACTGAAGCAAAGAAAACTGGGGCACCCATGTCTTCTTTCAAGGATGCTCAAAAAGCTATTGAGACTAGCAGCACTGATCAGTGGGGCCGTATGGTAGAGATTGTTGAGAATAAGAATCGGGCCGAATTGAGATTTCAACTAGGGCCATTTAATGTCAAAACTGAAGTTATGCAACCGAGTTTCCATAGTGGAGGGTTCTTTCATGGGAATGATCAACACTCAGCTGCTATGATCGAGGATGGTGACGATAAAGATGAAACTTGCGCCAACTTTGTGATGCATGGCCAGACTTGCAACAATTGTGTTGTTGTTGATGTTCCTATTACTATTCACCGCTCTAAGTAATTTGTTTTCATTTTTTAAAGAAAAATCCTTCTCCTATGCCTAAGGGAGAAATGAACATTGTTAGGCATTTCAATTATCATCAATGAAATACAATTTTATTCATCCACATCTATGATGTTTTATTTTTCTTTTTTTTCTTTTTTGAAAATAGTAATCACAAAAAACAAAAATAAATAATAATTGTCCATCTGCATAATATTTATTCACAATTCACTTCTCTAAAATCAAAATATCAAATCATTATGCAGTTTGGTTCCCAAACCCATTGAATACAATGATCCTACCCCCTCTTCAAACTTTGATTTCCATGTGTTTGAGGCTGAGGAAGAACTTGATATTGAAGAAGTATCTGATGAATTATCTCGTTTACTTAAGCATGAGGAAAAAGCCATTCAGCCGTTTGAAGAGTAGATTGAGCTAGTCAACTTGGGCTCCGAGGATGATGTGAAGGAAGTCAAGATTGGGTCGTAATTGTGTCCAGAGGATAATAAGGGGTTGATTGATCTTCTTCAAGATTATTCCCATGTGTTTGCTTGGTTCTATCAAGACATGCCTGGTTTGGATTCTGAGATTGTGGAGCATAGATTGTCGTTGAAGCCAGAATGCCCGCCGGTCAAGCAGAAGTTAAGGAGAACTCATCCTGATATGGCAGTGAAGATCAAAGAGGAAGTGCAGAAGAAAATTGATGTTGGTTTTCTTGTAACTGCCGAGTATCCGCAGTGGGTGGCCAATATTGTGCATGTTCCGAAGAAAGATGGAAAAGTCTGTACGTGTGTTGATTACAAAGATTTGAATAAAGCTAATCAGAAAGATGAGTTTCCTCTACCACACATTGATATGTTGGTAAATAATACAACTAAATTCGAAGTCTTTTCGTTAAGGGACAAATTTTCCGGTTATAATCAGATCAAAATGGTACCCGAAGATATGGATAAAACCACATTCATTACACCCTGGGGAACATTCTATTATAGAGTGATGCCTTTCGGTTTAAAGAATGATGGTGCAACATACCAGAGATCTATGACCATTCTTTTTCATGATATGATGTTGTAAGACCTTAATTTTGACCCTAAGATCCCTCATGATATTTCATCATATGCATCGCCATTAGGATCACACCTTGGCATCCACCTTACCCCTCTTTCATTGGGTTCACATTGGGAGAGATCACCAAGCACTTTTGGTTGTATCATCCTTTTTGTTCATTATTTACTAACCAAATACCAAAAACATGTCAATGTATAGTTTGTTGCTTTTGTAGGTAGTGCGTATGCTCATATATGCTCCATCAAGCTCACATCTAGGGTTTAAGACCCTCAATGCAAGGAGCACAATCAAGAATTGGTTCACATTGACTCTAAGCATCATATATGGATTCCCATGATCTTAACATGTTATTTTGATCAAGAAATCATTAAGGGTTTGGAGTTTGTTTTCCTTGGAAACCCTAATTCATAGGGGTATCTTGTGTGACTTCTTCAATAAGTTTCTTCAATAATTGATCAAATATTTCAAGGGATGCTTCATATTAAATCATCTTACACATATATAATCCCCCATGAACCCCAAAAATAAAGAGAATGTCAAGCTAGCAAGATGGGGATTCCAAGATAAAAGTTACTCATAATGATATTCCAAACAACTTTCATGTTGAAGTTAAGAGCTAATTTTGCTTGGAAAGTCATTCTTTATGGTGAAAGATTATAGCTCATTTTGTTTGAACCCTAGTTTGTAGGTTAACTTCCCAAGACCATAACTTGCTCAATTTTTATGATATGAAAGACATTAATGTTCAATTATCAAATTCAAGATATCTACTTCAACTTCTATGTTTGAAAGAAGTTCAAATTCAACTTGCAAATGCATGTGCTAAGAGGAAACATTACAGGTCGTTTTGGGCCAATACCATTGAACAAGTGATTTTCCTCAACTTATAAAATGCATAACTCCTTCATGCCAAATCCAAATGAGGTCAAATTTATGAAAAAATTGAATAGGTTTGAAATATCTACAACTTTGATGAAGGAATGTTTCTCATTTGAAGTCCATAGAAAACGTTAGTCAGGGTGGAAAAAGTGAACATTTCACTTGGGACTTAGAAAATTTTCAAATATGTTTGATTTCCCAAACTTCCACCTCAAAATTCATCATGATCCAAGCTTCAAATGAAAAAGTGTTCAGCATGAAAGTTGTTCCCCTTGATCTCACCTTTCCAAAAAGTACAAAATCATCTCCTTTGGCCAAAGTATGAAGGACTTGCGCATGGGTGAAACATGATGAACCATTTGGATGATTTCCACTTCCACCTTTCATACACGATTGCATGGATTTCCAACATAAATTCAGCATGACTCTCACTTATTTTTGGATCAGATTACATCACTTGATGGGCCTATCACACGCCCATGAAAGCATGCAAAGAGAATTTCACAAAAATGCCAAATTTGGAAGTGTATAGAAATCAATCTCATGGCCTATAAATAAGACCCTCATTGCTCAAAATTAAGGACCTGATGCCCAAGCTTTGAACCTGAAACCCCAAACCCTCACCATTGAACGATAAGCTTGAAGATTTTCTTTAAAAATCGAGTTTCAAATCTCACTCTATTTTAAGATTGAAACTCCAAGAGTCCATACCTTTCTTTAATCCTAATCATTTCCAACAAGCATTTGGAGCAAGGCCAAGCATAATTGAAAACAAGATCGTGCCAATCTGAAGCTCCATTAAAGGTGCATTTTCATCTCTTTGATTCTCCCTCAATTATTTATTATTCTTGTTGATTTTTAGTTGTCTGAAGTTCTATCAATGTAGGCAAGAAGATTAAGTTTCTTTGAGGTCAAATCGAAGCAACTCAGTTCATGATCTTCAAAATTCAAATCCTTATAACTTTTTATATACTTGGAATTGGAGAAAATTGAGGTCAAATTCGTGTTCCTGAGCATTTTTCCTTCAAATTAGTGTATTCATTTTTTCATTTTCCATTGAGTTATGCTTGGACCAGACCGGTGGTGCTCTTCGAAGAAGATGACCGTAGCTAGGGCTCCGGTGGTGCGCTGGATCAATCCAGGCCATCTGCTCTGTTTGAAATGTTTTAATCTCACGTGTCCAAACTGATTACCATGCCTGCAACACATTTGACTAAGGTCCTTGTGGAATGCGCGCTCCTAACCATCTGATCTGCCACCTCAATTAATGAGGGAGATCAGATAGCCCTTGTTTTTTTAATTTTCTGATTTTTCATATTAATCCTTTTATTTTGATTAGTTCATATTAATTTCATTTTTAATCAAAAAATATGGGACTTTCACAAAAAAAAATCAAATATTTTGCTCTTTCATTTTCTGAATTAAAATTATTTTTTGGATTAACTTTGATATTTTTCATGAATTAATTGTTTTTGTGCATATTTTTAATTGTTTAAAAATACTTCTGACTTTTCAAAAATTATGAAATTCTTTGTCCAAGGTCCTTTGACCTTGTTTGACATAGGATAAATCTCTTGGCCATTTATTTGGTGTTTTGAAGAGGTTTTAGGTTTTTGACCAAACATAATTCAATTTAAATGCATTTTAATTACGTGTTTAGGCCTTGGTCAAGGTTGATTTGACTTTTGTTGGATTAAAATCATTGGATTGAGGAGATTGATGAAATGTACATTTCATCTCCCAAAATGAATGAATGATTTTAATTTGATAAAAGTCCTCCCATGACCAATTTGTGTTTGTCTCATTCTCCCTCCCTCTTCATCTTCAAACCCATTCTTTTGTATCCCTTCAATTGACCAATGAAGTCTCAATATCCTAAGGCTAATTGGTTCATCAATAACTTTGTGTTAGATGAACCAATACAAGTATGAATGAGATAGGTCCATCCTTTGATCTTTTTCTTTTTGTGTGTGGTATGTTTTAGGAGTATGGTTCATTATACCATATCTCTAACATGCATTAACACCAAAATTTCTATTGCCCGACCTCAGATAGTTGTGACTTCTACATAAGTCCAATTACAATTGCTTAACATAGCGCTAAATTCTGACCCAAAGGCATAGCATTCTAGTAAGTGAGATTGTAAGTCTCCCCCTATAAGACCCCCATTTTGCCCCTAAGATCCCTCATGAAATCTCATCATATGCATCAGCATTGGGATCATACCTTGGCATCTTCCTTACCCCTCTTTCATTGGGTTTATTTTGGGAGAGATCACCAAGCACCATATGATTGTATCATACTTGTATTTTATCATTTCACTAACCAAAATACCAAAAATATGTCTTTGTATTTGCTTAACTCTTTTGTAGGTAGGGCATGATCACTATTGATCTATCAAGTTCACATCTAGGGTTTAAGACCCTCATTGCTAAGAGCACAACCAAGGAATGATCCATAATGGATCTAGGCATTATATATGAGTTCCCATGATCTCTACATGTTATTTTGATCAAGATTTCTTAAAGAGTTTGGAGTTGGTTTACCTTGGAAACCCTAGTTCATCTAGGTATCTTGAGTAACTTCTTCAACAAGCTTCTTCACCAATTGATCAAATTTCTCAAGGGACACTTCAAATTTCATCATCTTATGCATATATAATCTACCATGAGCCTAAAAAGTCAAGATAATTGCAAGTTAGCAAGTTGGTTGATGGTGGTTGGCCAGATGAATTCATCTGATAAAAACTGGGTCTCTCTAGACCCTTTCTCCTACAATGTTTATCATATGAAAATGATTCCAAGATAAACGTTACTCTAAATGACATTACAAACAACTTTCATGTTGAAGTCTAGAGCTAATTTTGCTTGGAAAGTCATTTTCTATGTTAAAACATTATAGGTCATTTTGTCTAAACGCTAATTTGAAAGTCAACTTCCCAAGGCCATAACTTGCTCAATTTTTATGAGATGAAAGATTTATAAGTTTAAAAATCAAATTCAATGTTTCCACTACAACTTTGATGTTTGGAGTAAGAGCTAATTCAACACTATAGGTCATTTTGGACCAATACCATTGAACAAGTGATTTTCCTCAACTTTAAAAATGTATAACTCACTCATCGCAAATCCAAATGATGTAAAATTTAAGACCATTTTGAAGGTTATTTAAAGAGCTACAACTTTGATGAATAAACGTTTCTCATTTGGAGCTCACATAAAAAATTAGGAAAGGTGGAATAATTGAACATGTGGCTTGACACTTAGAAAATATTTTGACATGTTGAAATTTCCAAACTTCCACCTCAAAATTCACCATTATACAAGTTCCAACTGGAAAAGTGCTTAACATAACAGTTGTTCCTTTTGATCTAAGCTTTCCAAAGAGTCATAATTAATTCATTTTGGAAAAAGTTTGAGGGATCTGTGCGTGGCTTAAACAAGGTTGTATCAGTTGGCAAGAATCATGCTTCAAACATTCAAATATCTTTGCCTTGCAATCCAAGCTTCATTCATACCTCATTTCAGTTGATTGTGGACCTAGTAGAGTTGCTTCATGGGCCTAAACACGCCCATGCAAGCATGTATATTGCTTTGCCAATTTTGGAAGTATTTTCAAGTGTGCAAATAACACTCATCTTTTGCTATAAATAGAGGTCCAATGCTTAAGTTTCAAGGACCTTGCGCGCCAGCTTTGAGTTTGAATCTCACTATTTGGAGATTCAAAAACTCAAGGATTCAAAGCTTTGCATCCTTCTTAATCCAATTCTCCAAGCTCCATAAGCAAGATCAAGCAAGAATTGAAGCAAGAGAGATCCATTTATGCACAACATTGAAGGTATTTTTCTATATTTTTCTTCTCTTCGATTCTGTCTCAATTCTCATCAATTCTCTTGGATCCTTGGTTGTTTGAAGTCCTACCAATGTAGGAATGAAGATTGAGTTGCTTTGGGGTCAAATCAAAGCAACTCAGTTGACACAACTCAAAATTTAACTCCACGTATCTCTCTATATATTTGGAGTTAGATTAAATTGAGGTGATATTCGTGATATACACCATTTTTTCTTTAAAATCATGTCCTCCTTTTTCATTTACGATATGGTGATTAATGAACCAGTCCGGCCAGGGTCATCGGAGAAGATGACCAGCCTTTGGCTCCGATGATGAGATGAAAGTGTTTAGAGCCATTGATTTGATTTAAAATATTTTAATCTGAAGCGTTCATTGTGATTATCAAACGTGTGAGATGTTGACTAGCGCGCACCATGGAACATGCGCTCTCCACCACTTGATCTGCCACCTCAATTAATATGGGAGATCAAGTGGTCCACGTTTTTTTTATTATCTGATTTTTATTTTTATTCCTTTGATTTTCATTAATTCATATTAATTTTAATATTGATCCAAAAAATATGAGAGTTTCACCAAAAAATTTTAAATAAAATCCTCTTTCATTTTCTGAATTAAAATTATTTTTTGGATCATTATTAATATTTTTCATGATTTAATTGATTTTGTGAATATTTTCAATTGTTTAAAAATACTTTTAAGTTTCCAAAAATTCTGAATTTTTTTCTCCAAGGTCCTTTCACCTTGTTTGACCTATGGTAAATCTCATGGCTATTTCTTTGGTGTTTTAATGAGGTTTTAGGAAATTGACCAACCATATTTAATTTAATGCATTATTTTAATATTTTTAATTGATTAATTGCCAAATTGATTGTGTACAGCCATTTTAATTGACTTTGTGAAGTTAACTTGTGTTGTTGGGCCTTGGTCAAGGTTGATTTGACTTTGTTAGGTTAAGATCATTGGATTTAGGGGATTGATGGAATGACATTCCATCTCCCAAAATGAATGAATGATCGTAACTTGGTAAAAGTCCTCCTTTGTCCAATTTGTGTTTGATTCATTCTCCCTCCTTCTTCATCTTATTCCCCTTCTCCATGCATTCATGTCACAGACCTATGATATCTTAATATCCTAAGGCTAGTTGATTGCAAAATCAACATAAGTATGGATGAGATTAGGTCCCCCACTTTGCATATTCTTTTTGTGTGTGACATGTTTCATGAGCATAGTTTATCATAATATGTCTCTAACACGTATTAGCACCAAAATTCTATTGCCCGACCTCAAATAGTTATGACTTCTACATAAGTTCAATTACGATTGCTTAACATAGCGCTAAATTTGTGACACAAAAGGCATAGCATTATAGTTAGTGAGATTGTAAGTCTCCCCTCTTTTATGGTATTATATGGAAACTTGGCCTTTTTTCCTTCCTTTGGAAGATGTCTTGGTTCAAGAATCCATGCTTGTGATAAGTGGGTTGAGTGTTCTCCAAAGAATGACTTAAAACAAAAGCAAATCAAAAGCAATACTAACTTCTAACTCATTAACAACTAGCATTTAATTTCAAGTCATTTATTTTTAATGCAATTTAATTTTTGAGCTTTATTCATTTGCCATTATCCATACCATTCAATTTTTTTATGTTAATGTCATTTTCACTTTGTCCACTTGGATCATATTTGGTGATATATTTTGTTTGTGTATATTGTGTTTGTTTGTGTGGTCTTTGACCATTAATGTACATAATAAGAGTAAAAACCGTAAAAGAATATCTTGCAAGGACTGTTGGTTTGATCTGAGACAATTGGACTTAGAATTTAGGCAACACTCCCTATGCAAAGGACTTGGCCAATGCCAATTTTCATGTAACCAAGTGCTTGTGAAGTGAACATTCATCTGATACAAAATTGAAGATCCATTTGAGTTCATCTGCAACATGATCATTGTGAAGCTGTCATTTTGAACCTGCAACTAATTTTATCTTTGAAGTCATCTGATACATGGGAAATCTTAAAGAAGATCATGAAGTTGCTAAGCTTCGATGTGGCTATCCTTATTTGATGCCTTGCTCTTCAACTTGCTATTTGTATATTGATTGATGTATGATTCAAAAGTCCAAAGGGAAATTTGGGTTTCTATATGACATTCTTGTCTATTGGATTGCATCCCATTGGTCAGATCTTTTCAACTCTCAACTTTTAAATTTTATGCTTAGGATTAGTCTTTTCATCTCCTCCCCACTTCTTTAATTTCAAAATCTCTCCCTCCTTTTAAAAGTCTTATTTACTTATGTTTGTTGATTTCTAAACTTTGATCATTTTTGCAAACAAGAAACTTTGGCCTTATGCCATTGCATTTTCAAACTCATTTTCTTAATCAAAGTTTTAAATGAACTTAACTATACTTGACTTAAGATTTCAAAAGCCAAAAAGAACTAACACTCATTCAAACCATTTTTAGGCCTTTGTGCCTTTCAAACTTAAATTTTTGTTAAAAGCAATGCACTTACTTTGAAATTGATACCACGAACTACGAGGTTTTGATCCCTCATTTTTATATTGGTATGTAGGCACAAGTCCGAAGGTCTTGTCAAACACACAAATATAATTAATGAATTATTTTCTCATCCCCCCATTCTATTTGTTTGCAAACATCATTTTGTACAAAAAAACATATGCATAAAAAAAGGGCTCCTTAGGAGTACTTACGACACTTTGGGTGCTAAAGCCTTCCCTCTGTGTAACCAACCCCCTTACCTGTAATCTCTGGCATTTTATTAGTTTTGATTTCTAACTTATTGTAAGACCCCAATATTTACCCTAAGATCGTCATGCAATTTTATCATAAGTATTAGCATTGGGATCATACCTTGGCATCCTCCTTACCCCTCTTTCATTGGGTTTGTTTTGGGAGAGATCACCAAGCACCATATGATTGTATCTTACTTATACATTATTATTTTCCTAACCAAAATACAAAAATATGTCTTTGCATTTGCCTAACTCTTTTATAGGTAGGGCATGGTCCCTATTGGTGAGATAAGTTCTAACCCGAACTTGAGTGCAATTAAGATAGGAGGATGGTATTGTCATGTTCGACTTGTGTGGAGTAGTCCTTAATAAGTTAGCTTGAGATCCATCTGCTCAGTGGAGACTCTTTTAGACTTGGAAATGTCACACAAGTGTTTGTGGTTAGGCATTACTATCTCTAATTTGGGTCCAAGAAGCTGAGGAGCGTAGAACATTTGCCCCCTTTTGGCCTATTTAGGACGTAGTGCGGAAACTGTTCAAGTGTAGACCTGATAGCAGTTGTTACCCGATACTACACTCATACGAGTTTCTCTTGAGAATATTATGGGTCGATGAGTCAGTGTCATCTTAAACTGTAATATCTGATAGATGGAATTAAGACTCTGGGAACTTTTTAGAACATGATCTACATGTTTTTATCCTTAGTTCACTCCTTTGGGATGGTTCTTACCCAGACTTCATGCTCGTTACTTACAACAACCCTTTGATTCTTGGTTGATCCAATCAAGTCTTGTCAATATCAATGGAACTTGGGTGTTGATAAGTTGTAAACCATAATCCACCAAAATGGATGATTGATCTTGACAATGACTTGATTCATCCCTTAACCTTTGTTTGCCTTGTGTGTGATCCCTTATTTGTGATTGTCGCATTCATGCATTCCTGTGCATCATAACATTCATCACACGAAAATTTCAAGGAACTAAGGTGTCATTTGCAAATATTTTCAGACCATGGATTGTGGACGAAGGAACACTAAGAAGTACAGTTTTAGATGTCCCGACTTGAAAGAGTTAAGGAAGCTAGCATCTTTTGTATTAGATCCCTTGGACTTCAAACAGCGTATGGGAAGCTTTTGTCCATCTTGTCTGCTGATGTGGTTGAAGGATTCTTAGGTGTATTGGTGCAGTTCTATGATCCTCTCTACCATAGTTTCATTTTCCCAGATTTTCATCTCTTGGGATACCTGTTTCTAGTAGAGTGCCTTTTAGTGGATTAAAGGAGAATCCCCGATCTAATCTTATTGCTGAAGCTCTTCACTTGAAGAAGTCTGAGATAGAGGCTTATTCGGTGAAGAAAGGAGGATTGTTTGGTTTGCCATCTGATTTCCTCATCAAGGAAGCTACTACCTTTGCCCGAGTCGGTAGTGTGGATGCTATTGAAGCTATCTTTGTGTTGCTCATCTATGGGTTATCTTTGTTTACTAACATTGACGGTTTTGTTGATGTTAACTCCATTAGACTTTTCTTGATTGGGAGTCATGTTCCTACTTTGTTAGGTGATATGTATTTCTCTTTGCATCTTAGGAATTCTAAGGGTGGTGGAACTATCGTCTGTTGCATTCCTCTTTTGTACAAGTGGTTTATTTCGTACTTTCCTCAGACATCTGCTTTTGTGGAGAACAAACAATGTCTAAGGTGGTCCCAGAGACTTATGTCTCTCACTAATGATGATATAGTTTGGTATGATCTGTCTTTAAGCAGTTTGGAGATTATTGATTGTTGTGGTGAATTCTCTAATGTGCCTCTCATTGGTACACAAGGAGGAATTAACTACAACCCTGCTTTGGCTCATTGTCAACTTGGGTTCCCCTTGAGAGACAAACCTAATAACACTTTGTTAGAATGTCTTTTCTATCAAGAGGGTAAAGATCCCCAACATTTGAAGCAGAAGATTGTGCATGCTTGGCATAATGTGCATAGGAAAGGAAGATCCGAGCTTGGTCTGTGCAATTATGTAGCTTTGGAGGCTTACACTCTTTGGGTGAAGAAGAGAGCTTTGGAGTTGAAGATGCTTTATCCTCGTGAAAGACCTATGTTTATGGTTGTGGTTGAGCCATTAACTCTCCCTAACCACGATGTAGAGGAGTTGGAAGACGCGCTCATCAAGATGAAGCAAGAGAAGGACATGTGGGAAGAACGTTTCTGCGCTTTGAGCAAAAAGCATGAAGAGTTGCAGTTGGAGTCTAAGGACAAAGATGCACTTATTGAGCTATTTGAAGACCGAGTAACAAAGAGATAGAGAGAGCCAGAGGTTTCATCTTCTAGCATGCCTCAACCTTCCGTTGCTTGGAAGAAGATTGTTGATCAGCTTGTCCTCGAGAAGACTCAAATGAAGGCTTCTTTTGAGACTGAGATCCGTCGCATTCGAAGGAAGTACGCGCCCTCAGCCAGATCTTCTGACGTTATTAGGGATCCTTAGGATGTCTAATCTCCTTTTCTCTTGTATTTTTTCATTTGGTTTTTGAAATTGTACTCAGTGTAATCCTTCCAAATATATAAATGAAAAGATATTTTTTTGGTCATATAAAAATTATTGCAATTGTTGATATATATGTTTGCAAATGATATACTAAGTTCCTTGAAATCAAATAAATAAATAAATAAGCATTGCATTTCATGTATCATTTGCATAAGCAGGTTTCTCTTTCGCCAGATTTCTCATTGGTGTTTCTTCTGTGCTTTAGCCTAGCTGACTCACCAGTACAACACCCGCGCCAATCATCTCAAAATTATGGAGCATTTAAAGCAAGAGAACAGAGAGCTAAAGGACAAGATCGCCCTCCTGACTTCCATGATGGAGTCAGTTCTTGCTGCTCATAGTTAATCTTTTCCAACGCGTGCAACTCCTCCTACGAGGACAGTTATTTCAGAGGTGGATACCTCTACCATGCCTGCTGCTACCGCTCATTTTACGCCCACTATGCCTGCCGGATTCCCGTGGGGAATGCCGTCCAACTTCATGCCTGAAGGCTTTGCGCCTACTTTTGCTTCCATGCCGGCATCTAGCCCGGTCATGTCCGTGCCACCTCCCGTTGTGCATACCTTACCTCGTGTAGAGGACACCATTTATCACTCCGAACTGTCTGAGGGTCCGAATGTCTACGAGAAAATGGATGAAATGAAGGATCAGTTTCTTGAGATGTATAAGGAATTAAAGATGTTAAGGGGTAAGGACTTGTTTGGAAAGAGTGTTGTTGAGTTGTGTTTAGTACCGAACGTCAAGATCCCGGTGAAGTTCAAAGTGCCTGACTTTGAAAAATATAAGGGGAATACTTGTCCACTCAGTCATCTAGTGATGTATGCTCGCAAGATGTCTAGTCAGATCGATAATGATCAACTGTTGATCCATTATTTCCAGGACAATCTGACCGGTGCTGCACTCCGTTGGTATATCGGGCTGGACAGTGCAAGCGTTCGCACTTTCAATGACCTATGAGAGGCTTTTGTCAAGCAATATAAGTAAAATATGGACATGGTGCCCGATAGAGACCAGCGGAGGTCTATGTCTCAGAGAGATAAGGAGACATTCAAAGAGTATACACATAGATGGAGGGAATTGGCTGCCCATATCACTCCTCCTTTAGAGGAAAGAGAGATGACAAAGATCTTTCTAAAGACCCTTAATTCATTTTATTATGAACGAATAATTGCTAGTGCCCCCAGTGACTTTACCGAAATGGTAAACATGGGGATGAGGCTTGAGGAAGGAGTCCGAGAGGGACGTTTGTCGAAGGATGAGGCATCAACAAGTAAGAGGTATGGCAGCAGTTTCAACAAGAAAAAGGACAATGAAGCGAATGCAATAAGCAGTGGGAGGCAAATGAGGCCTCAGATCAGAAGGAATCCAATATCCCGTCAACATCACCATCAAGTATCTTCTGTTATCCCAGTTTTTTCTAATCAACAATCAACACCAGTTCAACAACAACAACAACAACGTCAACAACAACGTCAACAACGACCACAACAACGAACAAACACCTACAACAACAACAATAACAACAATCATCATCAATAAAACTTTGAGAGGAAGAAGGTCTCTTTCGACCCGATTCCTATGTCTTATGCATAATTGTATCCATCCTTGGTTCTCAAGAACCTGATCCAACCGAGAAACCTGCCGCAGATTCCAGAACCACTTCCATGGTGGTATAAGCCTGAGCTCCGTTGTGCTTTTCATCAAGGTGCACCCGAACATGATATCGAGAACTGCTACCCACTCAAGTATGTGGTTCAAAAGCTGATGAAGAGTGGAATGGTGTCCTTCGAGGACCATGCGCCGAATGTGAAAGAAAATTCGTTGCCCGCCCATGGGAACTCCTCTGTGAATATGGTGGATGGTTATCCTGGAGAGTTTAAAGTTTTTGATGTGCGTTTTATCAGGAGGTCCTTGGTGCAGATGCATAAGGACGTTTGTTTGGTAAGTGATTGTGAGCATGACCATGATGGTTGTGCTGTTTGTAGTGTTAACCCGAGGGGTTGTCAAGTTGTGAAAAGGGACATCCAGCGAGTAAGAAGGTGGAAGTGACTGTTGTAGATCCAGTTGGTGTTTCAAAGGGTAAGTCTGGTGAATCCAGCAATTTGAAAGCTAACGATGATGATGAGGTACTTCAATTAATCAAAAGAAGCGAGTTCAATGTGGTGGAGCAGCTGCTCCAAACCCCCCAAAAATCTCAGTGTTGTCTCTGCTCATGAATTCTGAAGCACAAAGAGAAGCACTACAGAGAGTTCTGGAACAAGATTTTGTAGAACATGATGTTACAGTGGATCAATTCGATCATATCGTGGCTAACATCACTTCATGCAACAATCTTAGCTTTTGTGACGAAGAACTCCCTGAAGAGGGCAGAAATCATAATCTGGCTTTGCACATTTCTATGAATTGCAAAGAGGATGCTTTGTCAAATGTGCTTGTTGACACTGGGTCGTCACTGAATATACTTCTGAAGTCAACTCTATCAAAGCTATCTTACCAAGGAGCGCCTATGAGGTATAGCGATGTAATCATCAAGGCCTTTGATGGTTCGCGCAAGACAGTTATTGGCGAAGTGGACCTTCCAATTAAGATAGGTCCGAGTGATTTTCAAATTACTTTCCAAGTAATGGATATCCACCTGGCCTACAGTTGTTTGCTGGGAAGGTCATGGATTCATGAGGCAGGAGTTATTACCTCCACGTTGCATCAAAAGCTCAAATTCGTGAAAAATGGTAAGCTAGTGATTGTTGGTGGAGAGAAGGCTTTGTTGGTTAGCCACCTGTCATCTTTCTCTTATGTTGAAGCTAGGATGAGGTTGGAACTCCGTTCCAGGCCTTATCTATTGCTGCTAAAAAGAGAGTTAGGGGACCTATGTCCTTATTGAAATTTGCTAAGAAGATTGTGGAAGAAGGCAATGTTGATCAGTGGGGGCGCATGGTAGAGGTCTCCAATCACAAAGGCATAACCGATTTGGAGTTCCATAAAGGTTCATAAACTGCAAGGACTGAAGATATGCAACTTAGCTTCCGTAGCGGAGGGTTCATTCATAACAATGAACAACACTTAGTTGTTGTGCTAGAGGATGACGAAGAGGAAGACTGCACCAATTTTATGTTGCATGGAAAGGCTCGCAACAATTGGACTGCTGTTGATATTCCTGTTATTTTGCATCAATCTAAGTAATTGTTTTTATATGTTTTAAAATCCTTCTCCTATGCCTAAGGGAGAAGTCAACATTGTTTGGGCATTTTCAAATTGATCATTAATAAAAATAATTCTATTCATCCACATCTATGATGTCTTGTTTTTACTTTATTTTGAAAATGGTAATCACAAAATACAAAAATGAACAATATAATTGTCCATTTGCATAATATTTGGTCACAAATTCACTTCTCTAAAATCAAAATATCAAATCATTATGCAGGTTGATTTCTAACCCCATTGAATACAATGGTCCTTCTCCTTTTCCAAATTTTGAACTCCCTGTGTTTGAAGCCGAGGAGGGAAGTGATGTAGAAGTAAGTGATGAATTATCTCTTCTTCTTGATCAAGATGAAAAGACCATTCAGCCGTTCGAAGAGTAGATTGAGCTAGTCAACTTGGGTTCCGAGGATGATGTGAAGGAAGTCAAGATTGGGTCTCACCTGTGTTCAGATGTTAAGAAGGGGTTGATTGATCTTCTTCGAGAGTATTCAGATGTGTTTGCTTGGTCCTATCAAGACATGCCTGGTTTGGATACTGATATTGTGGAGCATAGATTGTCGTTGAAGCCAGAATGCCCGCCAGTCAAGCAGAAGTTGAGAAGAGCGCATCTTGATATGGCTGTGAAGATCAAAGAGGAAGTGCAGAAGCAGATTGACGCAGGTTTCCTTGTAACCGTTGAGTATCCGCAGTGGGTGGCTAATATTGTGCCTGTGCCGAAGAAAGATGGAAAAGTCCGCATGTGTGTCGATTATAGAGATTTGAATAAAGCCAGTCCGAAAGATGATTTCCCTCTGCCACACATTGATATGTTGGTAGATGATACTGCTAAATTCAAAGTCTTTTCGCTTATGGATGGATTTTCCGGATATAATCAAATGAAGATGGCACCCGAAGATATGGAGAAGACCATATTCATTACACCTTGGGGAACATTCTGTTATAGAGTGATGCCTTTCGGTCTAAAGAATGCTGGTGCGACTTACCAGAGAGCAATGACTACTCTTTTTCATGATATGATGCATAAAGAGATTGAAGTATATGTCGATGACATGATTGCTAAATTGATTGATGAAGAAGAACATGTTGAGCATTTGTTGAAGCTATTCCAGCATTCGAGGAAGTATAAACTCCTCTTGAATCCCAATAAGTGTACTTTTGGTGTTCGTTCTGGAAAGTTCTTGGGCTTTATTGTCAGTGAGAAGGGTATTAAAATTGATCCTGTCAAGGTCTAAGCAATACAAGAGATGCCTGCGCCTTAAAATGAGAAGCAACTCAGAGGTTTTCTTGGCCGCTTGAGATATATTTCCATATTCATTTCCCACATGACTACCACATATGCGCCTATAGTCAAGCTTCTTCAGAAAGATCAGTCTTGTGATTGGACCGAAGACTGCCAGAAAGCATTTGATAGTATCAAGGAATATCTGCTTGAGGCTCCGATTTTGTCTCCACCTGTTGAAGGAAGACCGTTGATCATGTATTTGATTGTGCTTGAAGATAGTATGGGTTGTGTCCTTGGTCAGCAAGATTAGAATGGAAGGAAAGAATTTGTGATCTACTACCTCAGTAAGAAGTTCACCGACTGTGAGACTCGGTATTCTATGCTTGAGAAGACTTGTTGCGCATTGGCTTGGGCTGCTAAGCGTCTGTGTTAGTATATGTTGAATCATACCACTTGGTTGATATCCAAAATAGATCCAATCAAGTATATATTTGAGGAGCCTACTTTAACTGGGAGGATTTCCCGTTGGCAGATGTTGTTATCAGAGTATGATATCGAATACCGATCTCAGAAAGCGATCAAAGGTAGTCTCTTGGCTAACCATTTGGCTCACCAACCGATTGAAGATTACCAGTCAGTACAGTATGACTTCCCTGATGAAGAGATTTTGTACTTGAAAATGAAAGATTGTGATGAACCATTGCTTCAAGAAGGGCCAGAACCTGGTTCCCGTTAGGGCATGGTATTTGATGGAGCTGTTAATCAATATGGAAATGGCATTGAGGCAGTGAACATTACTCCTCAAGGCACGCATATACCATTTACAGCTAGATTGACTTTCAAGTGTACAAACAACATGGCAGAATATGAAGCTTGCATTATGGGGCTTGAAGAGGCCATGAATCTCAGAATCAATTATTTGGATGTCTTCGGCGATTCAACTTTGGTTGTAAATCAAATCAAAGGTGAATGGGAGACAAATCAACCCGGTTTAATCCCATATAGAGATTATGCGAGGAGGATTTCAACTTTCTTTACAAAGGTTGAGTTTCATCATATCCCCCGAGATGAGAACCGGATGGCAAATGCTCTTGCAAAGTTGGCATCAATGATTGTAGTAAAGTATTGGAATGAAGTTCCCAATTTGTCTGTGATGCGTCTTGATAGGCCATCTCATGTGTTTGTTGTTGAAGAGGTCAAAGACGAGAAGCTGTGGTATTACGACATCAAATGTTTCCTCCAAAGTCAGATTTACCCGCTTGGGGCATCTTTGAAATATAAGAAGACTTTGAGAAGATTAGCCAGTAATTTCTACTTGAATGGTGATATACTGTACAAGAGAAACTTAGACATGGTTTTGCTCAGATGCGTGGATAGACACGAAGCAGACCTGTTGATGACTGAAGTGCATGAAGGTTCCTTTAGTACTCATTCCAACAGACATGCAATGGCGAAGAAGATGTTGCGAGCAGGTTACTATTGGCTGACAATGGAATCTGACTATTGCAAATTTGTGAAGAAGTGCCACAAGTGTCAAATTTATGCTGATAAGATTCAAGTTCCTCCGACACTTTTGAATGTTATCTCTTCTCCATGGCCCTTCTCCATGTGGGGAATTGATATGATTGAGATGATTGAGGCCAATGCTTTCGAATGGACATCGTTTCATTTTGGTGGCAATTAACAACTTCACAAAATGGGTTGAAGCGGCATCGTAGGCAAGTGTAACCAAGCAAGTTGTTATAAGGTTTATCAAGAATCAGATCATATGTCGTTATGGTGTGCCAAGCAAGATCATTACTGATAATGGATCGAACTTGAATAACAATATGGTGGAAGCTCTTTGTAAAGACTTCAAGATTGCACATCATAGTTCTTCTCCCTACAGACCCAAGATGAATGGGGTTGTTGAAGCTATGAATAAGAACATCAAGAAGATTATTCAGAAGATGGTTGTCACGTATAAGGATTGCTATGAGATGCTCCCATTTGCTTTACATGGGTATCGTACATCTGTACGCACTTCAACAGGGGCAACCTCTTTCTCACTGTAAGACCCCAATTTTGGCCCTAAGATCCCTCATGGCCCATATCATATCATATCATAGCCTCAAGGATCATTGCATGCCTTTGCTTCCCTCCTAGTGGGTGGGTTATCTTGTGAGTGTGGTTCTTGATCACCAAGCATGTATTGCATTTGTATATCATTGCTTTTCATCTGTTTGCTAACCAAAAGTACAAAAATATTATCATCTAACCATGTTACTTGCAGCTGAAGCAATCTACAGTCAAACAGTCAAATCAGTCATTAAGCAATGGATGGTGGCCATTCTTGAAGAATTTGGGCACCATGATCATTAATCAAGAGCTCATATTACTTGTGACATCATTTGGAACCAAGATTTCAAGGGATTAGGGTTTGGAATTCATCAGAACATGGTTCAGTCAAGCAAAACCCTAGAAAGTCAACTGTGGATTTAATCAGTGATTTGATGATGGAAATTGGTTTGAGAGGTCTCATTCATGTCCATATAGGCCTCATATATCATGTCAAACATCATCATGGAAGAATTTGAAGTCAAACAAGAAATTTCTCAAAATAGAAAGTTGACCTGTAATTGGAATTTGCCAAAAATGGAAACTTCTTGATCCTCAACTTACATCATGATACAAGCTTCAAATGAATTTTTGCCCAACATGAAAGTTGAAGATCTTGTTCTCCCATTTCCAAAAAGTCCAAGAATACTCAATTCCCATGTATGGTTGGCAAGTTATGATCAAATCATTCTCAAAATTTTTTGAACTTCAAAAGGCCATATCTTCCAAACCATTTGGCCAAATTGGGTGGGGTTTTTTGCAACAAGTCACATTTGATCCCCTCTTTCCAAATATGTCATCATCATTCACCAAAACTTCACAAATCAAAATGGCCTTTTTGGAATGGCATGAATTAATTTCAAGAGAGGTGAAAAAGTGAATTTCCAAAATAACCATTTCCAACATACTTTGCCAATTGAAATGGTTCTGAAAACATGTTTTGGTTGTGTTGGAAGCCCAATTTCGCAGCTGTAAGCCTTGCACATGTCACTTAAGTGAAAATCACCAAAATTAGCCAAAACACCTTCATTTGCAAAATCCCAATTACCACTTTAACTAATCATGCTTAACACACTAAACATCAAATATATTTGCCATTTTCTGCCAAACAGAACCCTAGCAGCCTCATTCACAAACAGAAAAAAGCATTTGCTCTCAAAAACCATTTTCTTCATTTTTCGAAAATTCTGCTGAAACCTAAAGGAACTCGTGCATTGCCTGCTTGTTCCATCATTCACCAACCGATTGTAAGCATTTCCATGCCCTGTTTCTCAACTGTAACCAAAGGCAAACCCTGTTCCATTGAAGAGCATTTCAATGGCAGTCCTCGATTTGAGCTAAGAACAAAGTTGTTGGGCCAAATTCCTTCGACCATTCATCATTTGAAAGCTTGCTGGACATCTGTTTCACCTCAACATAGCCAAACAACATCAGAATTTCAACTGTTCTTCACTTTTGGTAAATTTTCGACTCTCATTATTTGCAAAACCATGTTATGCCTTGTATAGATCCTTTCTTGCTGGTCATTTTGAGCTTTAAAGCATTGAAAATGGTTGAGTAATTATGAAGTTATGTGAAGTTGAAAGTTGATGTTCAAATGAGTTTTTGATTGATGCTTGCTGTGTAGCTCGATTCCATGAAAATGAATGTTAGTTTCATGATGTGTGTTGCTTGCTGAGTCTAATGGTATGCTATTTGTGTAAGAACAAAAATTGTTCTACAACAGATTCCTTGATTTTGATGATAACAAAGGATGAAACCAAAAATGGCACCCTAACGAAAAGTTTCTAAGTGTGCAGGGTTCTAAAGGAAGAAGTAATAAATCTGATGATGTCATCAGATGCACAACAAGATCAGATACAAATTCTCTAGTATCAGAAGCATCTGAAGTGGAATCTCGTTCAAGAAAGTCTGACTCTGGACAAAACTACAAAGTATCAGAAGCATCTGAACATGAAGTAAAGTCTAGAAGCTCTGACTCTGAACAACGCCCTCTGAAGAATCTATTTAGATCAACATCAGAAGCAAGATTCCTAGTTTCTCCAGTTACATAAATACTCTGATTATGGATTTGCTAATCATGAAGAAGTAACGTTCAAGTCAAGTAAAGATTTTCAAATAGATTTCCTAAACAGAGAAAGAGACGTTAATCTCCACTTCCAAGAGAGAAGATACTACTTGTGGTAAGTAGTCACTTCAAAGAGGAAAAGTTAAACTGCAGAAGCTATTTAAGTGATGGAGTAAACTCAGTTTAATATCCACCAGATTCAACCACTACTTCAACTCATATATAAATAGAGCTGCAATCAACATTCAGTAACAAGAAATCAACTAGCCAAAACTATACTGAATTATTTCACGCTCAAGAAAATCATCTTTGCTCTCAAAGAATTTCACTAAGCTTTTGCTTATTAAGTGAAAAATCTGTTCTTAAGTTTGTAATACTTGCTTTCTTAGAAGCACTCTAGATTACATATCTTGTATCTTTTATTTGTTTGATTTCCTCAAGTGACTCTGTGTAGTCTGTAGACTTGAGAAGACTAAGAGATTTTCTTCTCTCTTAGGTGTTGTTTGTAATCTTTCAAGATTAGTGGATTAAGTCCTTGTTGAAGGCGAAATCACCTTGGCCGGGTGGACTGGAGTAGCTTTGTGTTATAAGCGAACCAGTATAAAATCATTGTGTGATTTTCATTTTGGAAAAGCGCTTATTTTTCAAACAATTCAAACCCCCCCTTTCTTGTTTTTCTCACCTTCAATTGGTATCAGAGCTCCGGCTCTGTTATTGATTTTCTAATCAAACACTTAACCGTGTAGAGAGATCCAGTACGAGAAAAACAATGGCCCACTCAAATGAAAAAGATTCTTACAATGCCAAGCCTCCTGTTTTTGATGGAGAAAAATTTGATTACTGGAAAGACAGAATCGAAAGTTTCTTTCTGGGTTATGATGCTGACCTCTGGGACATTGTCACAGATGGATACAAACCTCCAGTCTTAAATGGAGCTGAAGTTCCCAGAAGCAAAATGTCAGAAGATCAGAAACGTGTCTTCAAAAATCATCACAAGGCCAGAACAATACTTCTAAATGCTATATCATACAACGAATATGAAAAGATCACCAACAGAGAGACAGCCAAAGATATTCTTGACTCTCTGAAGATGACTCATGAAGGAAACTCCCAAGTCAAAGAAACGAAGGCTCTGGCTCTTATCCAGAAGTATGAAGCCTTCAAAATGGAAGATGACGAAGCTATAGAAGCTATGTTTTCCAGATTCCAAACTCTTATTGCAGGTCTTAAAGTGCTAGACAAAGGATACACGACTGCAGATCATGTTAAGAAGATTGTCAGAAGTTTGCCAAAGAAATGGAGACCTATGGTTACTGCTCTGAAGCTGTCAAAGGATCTGAACAATATCAGTCTTGAAGAACTTGTTAGTTCTCTCAGAAGTCATGAGATAGAACTAGAGGAGGATGAACCTCAGAAAAGAAACAAGTCCGTGGCGCTAAAGTCCAGACCTGAAAGACGGAAGTCAGACAGAACCAAAGCTCTCAAGGCAGAAACTGCAGATACTGACGACTCTGAACCTGAAGACTCTGATGATGAAGAAGAACTGTCCCTACTAACCAGAAGAGTTAAGCAACTCTGGAAAAAGAGGAACAACAACAACTTCAGAAGATCAAGACCCAGAGGGGATCGATCAGAGTCAACTTCAAAAGGTAAAGCTAACAAAGATATTACCTGTTATGAATGTAAAGAAACAGGTCATTACAGAAATGAATGCCCCAAGTTGAAGAAGGACAACCCTAGGAAAGAAAGCTTCAAGAAAAACACCTTCAGGACAAAGAAGGGACTGATGGCTACCTGGGATGACAGTGAATCTGGATCATCAGAATCTGACTCTGATGAACAAGCCAACGTAGCACTTATGGCTACCACATCCAGCTGTTCAGACGAAGAATCTGAAGAGGTATTTTCTGAACTTTCTAGATCTGACTTAGAATCATGTTTGTCAGAAACTCTTACTTCTTATCAGAAATTAAAACAAAAGTTTAAAAATGTTAAAGGCTGTCTTAAAGCAAAATTTGAAGAGTGTAGTGAACTTGAGATAACAATTCTATCACACGAAGATACAATCAAATCTTTAATGTTAGAAAGAGATGAAGCAAAAATAAAATTAGAAGAAGCGTTGTCTCAAGCACCACAAACTTCAAATGAAATTATTTATAAATATGAAGAAGCCTTTCAAAAATTTCTGAAGAATGGAATAGATAGGAGTATTATGGCATCCATGATTTATGGAGTAAGTCAAAATAATAAAAGGGGAATTGGGTATGATCCTAAGGAAGATGAAACCTCTACCAGTAACCAAATTAAATCGCCTTTTTCATATCACTACACACACACACAAGAACACAAATTTAAAAATGCTAGAAGACCCAAAGTTGTGAGAAACTCTGGGAAAACTAATCTGAAAGGACCCAAGAGATTCTGGGTACCGAAAGATAAGATTATCTATGTTGCAGATATCCTATGCAGCAAAGTTCAGACACCAGTCATGGTACCTGGACTCTGGATGCTCGCGACATATGACGGGAAGAAAGTCTATGTTCCAAAGCCTGGAACTTAAAGACGTTGGATTTGTAGGCTTCGGAGGAGATCAGAAAGGAAGGATCAGAGGCTCCGGAACTATTGGTAATGGTACTCTTCCCTCTATATCTGATGTTCTTTATGTAGAAGGATTAATGCATAACTTGTTATCCATAAGTCAATTAAGTGATAACGGTTATGATGTAATCTTTAATCAAAAAACATGTAAAGCCATTAATCAGAACGATGGCTCTGTCCTTTTCACAGGCAAGAGGAAAAACAACATTTATAAAATAAATCTTTCTGATTTAAAAGATCAAAATGTTAAATGTTTAATGTCAGTTCACGAAGAGCAATGGGTATGGCATAGACGCTTAGGCCACATTAGCATGAGAAAACTTTCTCAGCTAACTAAACTTGAGTTAGTCAGAGGCTTACCTAAACTGAAGTTTTCTTCAGATGCTCTGTGTGAAGCTTGTCAGAAAGGAAAGTTTTCAAAAACATCTTTTAAAAAGAAAAATGTTGTTTCTACCTCTAAGCCTCTGGAGCTTCTTCACATTGACTTATTTGGTCCTGTGAAAACAGCATCAGTCAATGGAAAGAAGTATGGACTAGTAATCTTTGATGATTACAGCCGCTGGACATGGGTAAAATTCCTAAAGCACAAGAGTGAGTCTCACTCTGTATTCACCAGTTTCTGTTCTAAAGTGCAAAAAGAATTTGACTCTAAAATTGTTAGAGTCAGAAGTGATCATGGTGGAGAATTTGAAAATAAAGATTTTGAAGAATTATTTGATTCTAATGGAATATCCCATGATTTCTCCTGCCCTAGAACTCCACAACAAAATGGAGTTGTAGAGAGGAAGAATAGGACACTCCAAGAGATGGCCAGAACCATGATCAATGAAACTAATGTAGCAAAGCACTTTTGGGCAGAAGCTGTAAATACAGCGTGTTACATTCAGAATAGAATCTCTATTAGACCTATTCTGGAAAAGACTCCCTATGAACTGTGTAAGGGAAGAAAACCCAACATCTCATATTTTCATCCTTTTGGATGCATTTGCTTTATATTAAATACTAAAGAACATCTGAACAAGTTTGATTCCAAAGCACAGAAAGGTATTATGTTAGGATACTCAGAACGCTCTAAAGGCTACAGAGTATACAACACAGAAACCAAAATTGTGGAGGAATCAATTCATGTTAGATTTGATGATAAGCTTGACCCTGAAAAGTCAAAGCTAGTTGAAAAGTTTGCAGATTTAGAGATCACTCTGGTAGAATCTGATAAAACTCCAGAAGCAACTGTCACTCCAGACTCTGAAGAAATTAAATCTCCAGAAATTCCAAGGAAAGTTAAAAGTCGTATTAACGTATCTGAAGATTTGATTTTGGGAAACAAAGATGAACCTGTTAGAACCAGATCTACCTTCAGAACTTCTGAAGATATTCCTCTGGGACTAGTGTCTCTAATTGAGCCTACGTCCTGTGATGAAGCTCTTCAAGATAACGATTGGGTGGCAGCTATGCAAGAAGAATTAGATCAATTCTCCAAGAATGATGTCTGGGATCTCGTTCCTAAACCCAGAGGCACTCACGTCATTGGAACCAGATGGGTTTTCAGAAACAAGCTGAACGAGAAAGGAGAAGTTGTCAGAAACAAAGCTCGACTGGTAGCTCAAGGTTATAGTCAACAAGAAGGTATTGATTATAATGAAACTTTTGCTCCAGTCGCGAGGTTAGAATCTATTCGTCTTCTTGTATCTTTTGCTATTAATCATTCTATCAAATTATACCAAATGGATGTCAAGAGTGCATTTCTTAATGGTTATATTTCAGAAGAAGTGTATGTCAATCAACCTCCAGGCTTTGAAAACTTAAATTTTCTAGAACATGTTTTTAAACTTAAGAAATCCTTATATGGACTTAAACAAGCTCCCAGAGCTTGGTATGAACGCTTAAGCAATTTTCTTCTGGAACAAAATTTTATCAGAGGAAAAGTTGATTCTACACTCTTCTGTAAAACCTTAATAATGATCTCATGATATGCCAAATTTATGTTGATGATATTATTTTTGGTTCTGCTAATATCTCTGTTTGCCAAGAATTTTCTAAGTTAATGCAGGCAGAATTTGAAATGAGCCTAATGCAAGAACTAAAGTTCTTTCTGGGAATTCAAATTAATCAAACTCCAGAAGTCACGTACGTCCATCAAAGTAAATATATTAAAGACGTTCTGAAGAAGTTTGACATGACTGAATGCAACTCTGCAAAGACTCCCATGCACCCAACTTGCATTCTGGAGAAGGAAGAGGTAAGCAACAAAGTTTGTCAGAAGCTCTATCGAGGTATGATAGGCTCTCTTCTCTATCTGACTGCTACTCGTCCTGATATTCTCTTTAGTGTCTGTCTTTGTGCCAGATTCCAATCAGATCCTAGAGAATCTCATTTAACAGCTGTTAAGAGAATTCTTAAGTATCTGAAAGGAACTCCTAACCTGGGCCTGATGTATGAGAAAACATCAGAGTATAGACTTTCTGGTTACTGTGATGCAGACTACGCAGGAGATAGAGTAGAACGAAAAAGTACTTCTGGAAATTGCCAGCTTCTGGGAAACAATCTAATCTCCTGGGCTAGCAAAAGACAGTCAACTATCGCTCTATCAACTGCAGAAGCAGAATACATCTCAGCATCACTGTGCACAACTCAGATGCTCTGGATGAAGCATCAGCTAGAAGATCTTCAGATATTTGAGAGTAACATTCCTATCTTTTGTGATAATACTGCTGCTATTTGTTTAAGTAAGAATCCCATTCTACATTCCAGAGCCAAACACATAGAAATAAAACATCATTTTATCAGAGACTATGTTCAGAAAGGGATAGTAACATTGAAGTTCATTGATACAGAACATCAATGGGCAGATATCTTTACTAAGCCTCTAGCTGAAGATAGATTTCTTTTTATCTTAGAAAATCTGAACATTAAAAATTGCCCTGAGTAAAATTTGGCTCTGAACATGTAAAATGAGACTCTGGTAAAAACAAATACACTTCTGCCTCTGACTCTGATACTTCTACAAGTTAAGAAGATATCTGAGTTAGAAATCTTCAGAAACCAATCCTTTGGTATTCCTGAAGATCAGATACATCAACACGTGGAGCATTAAATGTCTAACCCTAGAACTTCTAGACAGCTGTCAATAGAAATCAAAGGTCAGAACGTTTGAAATCTCCTAGAGCAGTGTGCGTACTGTTGGGATTAGACATTCATTTATTAGCTGTAATCATTTTTCCCCCCAAGCGTGCTATTTTGAGTGTTGTGTCTAACGCATTCTGAGGTGTCGTTTTGCATGTGTTTTGCCTAGAGTATATAAACACTTTCTCTCACATTTCACACTTATCACTTTCACTCACTCTAAAACCCTAAACCCTCTCTCGAAGCATTCTCTGCAAGTTTCTTCATCTTCATCAATCTTCATCTTCTTCTTTACAATGGATGCTCAACAACAACAACTGTTCAACTACTCACAGCAAATGGAGTCCAGTTCCACCGCTCAAACCTCTTGTATTTCAACTCCAACCGTCACCGGTGTTTCTATAACCCCTGTTTATCAAGAACCCCACATTCTTGACCGAGAACGCCACATAAACCTTTCAACTCCCTTTGAAGGTTTGGATGTTTTGTATGAATCTTTGGTTGATTTTGACAACCTAAGAAGAAATGGCGTTGATCTTACAAGGGAACTTCGTCAACAAGGATGGGAAACCTACTTCAACAGGCTTTATGGTCCAATCTACCCTCTTCTGGTCAAGGAATTCTGGAGACATGCTGATGCAGATGACCAATTCATTGTCTCTTTTGTTCTAGGGGTAAAGATTGTCATCACTGAAGCATCAATTGCCTCCTTGTTGAATATGGAGGAAAGTGGAGGAAAAAGGATTTACAACATTCCTCCCAGATCTAAGCGCATCACTGAAGTCATCAACCCAACTATCTTCAAACCAAATGTTGAAGGAAACCCCTCTAAAAACAAAGAGCTACACCAGAACCTCCGAGTGTGGCTGAAGATAATTCTGGGAACAATCCATCACCGTCCAGCCTCTAACTCTTCAGATTATATCAATGCAGACCAGAAATGCATTCTGTACTGCATTCAGAAGGGTATCAAGATCAACCTCCCTGCTTTACTGTTCAGATATCTGAGGGATTCAGTCAGAGAAACCAGGAATAACATGAAGCCCAGATCCTACATTCCTCTGGGAAGATTGCTTTCTGACATCTTCATTGAGCATGGACTGGTAGACGATCTGGAAAAGACCAGATGTATGGATGATCTGGCAATTGATGTTGGGAAGCCACTGAATGCCAGAAACCTCAAGAGCATGGGAATCATCAAAGAGATTAGAGTCAAGCCCACTCTGGATACTTCCTGGGAATCTCTAAAAGATCAGAGGAAGATGCCTCATGGCCTGGCCAGATTCTTCAAGAATGAGCCCAGAGACGCTGTTGCCCTCTATCTTCATCGTCTGCTGGAAGAAGGTTTTGATGTCTCTGATTTCAGCATCGATGACTGTCTGGATTCAGAAGAAGATCTAGTCAGATACAAGAGAGGTGTCTCTGAGAAACAGATAGCTGCTGAGGCAAGGAAAGCAAAGAAAGCCAGAATTGAAGGAGCTTCTGGAAGCGGATCTTCAGCTCCTCTGCAAATCTCAACTGGTAAGTCTGTTCCTCCTGTCTCCTCTAATCTTCAGATGGCTTCCTCTAACCCTCTCTCCTCTCAACCCATTTATACTACATCTGACATTACACCCTCAATCACCAGAACCCCCCAACCTACACCAGTTCTAAACATAGCCAGAACCTTCATTCCTCCCTCTATACCTGCACAAACTCACCAAAGCACTTCTTCTTCTTCATCCTCTGAACCTGAATCACCTCCCTATGTTTCTGTCCCTTCTGACTCTGAACATTCTGATCCTGACTCCCCAACAATAGCCACTCTATTTGCTCATAGACTTGCTTCACAACAAACACAAACCACAGAACCTGAAATAACCTCACCACTACAACACACAACCACCATACCCTCTGACATTCAACCATCTGATCCCCACACCTCTGATATCACCCCACCAATTCTTCCCGCTGTCCCAGAACCAGAATCCGAACCTTTAGATTTAAACCCACTTTATGCTTCATCCCCCAGTCTTCAACCAGAAGCAGAATCTGAACTCCAACCTGAGTCAGAATCTGAACCTCAAACCTTGAATCTCAGCCCTCCACCTCATACCTCTGAACCAGAACCTGAACCTGAGCTTTCTAAACCTACCCTTAAGGAAGCCATCTTTATGATTGCAGAGGCTTCAGCTCAAAAGGTTGATTCTCTGGTCATTAACTCTGAAATCAGTGATGATCCTGAATCTGTAAGGACACACTGGAACAGAGTCATTGGCTGGATGACATCTGAGTCCTTTAGGCTGAAGAGCATATCTGAACAAGTCAGAAATGACTACATCAGAGATGCTAAGGCAAGACTCCAGGAGAGACTTGCCAGAGAAGTTGAAGCCAGAAGGCTAGAAGAGGAGAGGTTGGCTAAGGAAGCTAAAGAAGAAGCAAAAAGACTAGAGGAAGAAAGACTGGCAAAAGAAGCAGAAATCCTAAGGCAACAAGAAGCTGAAGCTAAGGCTCTGGCAGATGCAGAAGCTCAAGCTGCTGCAGAAGCTGAAGCCCAGCAGGCTCTGACTCAGGGGGAGTCTTCAACTGCTGTTCCCATGATCCTTCAGACTCTGAAGGACCTTAAGGAAGATCAGAACATCCTCCGAGACAGAATGGACAAGCAAGATACGGTCAATGAGAACATCCAGAAGATGCTTGCCATGATCTTGCAGAAATTGCCTCAGAACCCTTAGGCACTTAGGATTTTATGTTTTGCTTGCCTTCTTGTTTTTGCTTTCTTGTTTTGCTGACTCTGATGTCTTGTGTTCTCTTGGTTTTCGTTTCTGCTATATTTTAATACAATGTTTTGTTTTTTTCTTCAATTATTTATTTTCTATGTCTTTTTGATTCTGACAAAAGGGGGAGAAATCATTAAATAGCTCTGATGAAAATTGTCTAAAAACCTTAAGCACTCTGCAACAATTGTAGAAATAGCTCTGATAAAAATAGCTCTGATTTAATAGCTCTAACATTAAATTTAAGAAATTGCAGAAAGTTTTCAGAAACCTCATTACTTGGAAAGCTCTGGTAAGAACTTCTGAACTCCCTAGCACTAACTCAGGGGGAGCTTCTGTCTATCTGATCTTATTTCATTCATGTTTCATCTGCTATTTTAAGTTGTTTTGTCATCATCAAAAAGGGGGAGATTGTAAGAACAAAAATTGTTCTACAACAGATTCCTTGATTTTGATGATAACAAAGGATGAAACCAAAAATGGCACCCTAACGAAAAGTTTCTAAGTGTGCAGGGTTCTAAAGGAAGAAGTAATAAATCTGATGATGTCATCAGATGCACAACAAGATCAGATACAAATTCTCTAGTATCAGAAGCATCTGAAGTGGAATCTCGTTCAAGAAAGTCTGACTCTGGACAAAACTACAAAGTATCAGAAGCATCTGAACATGAAGTAAAGTCTAGAAGCTCTGACTCTGAACAACGCCCTCTGAAGAATCTATTTAGATCAACATCAGAAGCAAGATTCCTAGTTTCTCCAGTTACACAAATACTCTGATTATGGATTTGCTAATCATGAAGAAGTAACGTTCAAGTCAAGTAAAGATTTTCAAATAGATTTCCTAAACAGAGAAAGAGACGTTAATCTCCACTTCCAAGAGAGAAGATACTACTTGTGGTAAGTAGTCACTTCAAAGAGGAAAAGTTAAACTGCAGAAGCTATTTAAGTGATGGAGTAAACTCAGTTTAATATCCACCAGATTCAACCACTACTTCAACTCATATATAAATAGAGTTGCAATCAACATTCAGTAACAAGAAATCAACTAGCCAAAACTATACTGAATTATTTCACGCTCAAGAAAATCATCTTTGCTCTCAAAGAATTTCACTAAGCTTTTGCTTATTAAGTGAAAAATCTGTTCTTAAGTTTGTAATACTTGCTTTCTTAGAAGCACTCTAGATTACATATCTTGTATCTTTTATTTGTTTGATTTCCTCAAGTGACTCTGTGTAGTCTGTAGACTTGAGAAGACTAAGAGATTTTCTTCTCTCTTAGGTGTTGTTTGTAATCTTTCAAGATTAGTGGATTAAGTCCTTGTTGAAGGCGAAATCACCTTGGCCGGGTGGACTGGAGTAGCTTTGTGTTATAAGCGAACCAGTATAAAATCATTGTGTGATTTTCATTTTGGAAAAGCGCTTATTTTTCAAACAATTCAAACCCCCCCTTTCTTGTTTTTCTCACCTTCAATTTGTTCATTTCTGTGACAAAATTTTTCACGATTTCTTGAGGATGAAGATGATGTACTGTAGCTGCGATAAACCCTAAAAAATGCCCAGAATTTCTTTTCATTCGCGTTTGGCTGTAGCTTTGTGCATGCATGTACTGTTTCATTCCCCCATGACCAATCACGACACAGTATGGCTTTAAGTGAAACGCAGAGTTTCACTTAAAGTTCCGGCTTATTACCAAAATGCCATTATGCGTTTTACTTAATTATTTAATTCATGATTATTTCACAATTTTATTTCATTTGATACACCAACTTCCAAAAATCATAGAGCCTTCATTTGTGATCCAAAATTCATGAGACTTTTTGCATCATGTTCATCTCAATCTCTAGTTTTTTATCATGTATTTTCCAGAATTTTTGGATAAGTGGATTTTAATTGGTATTAGGGTTTTGTTCATGTGCTCATATTTTGTACCTTTTGCCAAAACATTTGTGAAATGATGATGCATTATCCAATGGCCTTGACATTTTTTGTGCTTAAACTAGACACATCCATGGTGATTTTGGTATAGAGTTTATGAATTTATCATCTCTGGTCTTTGAGTTATGATTTTTTGAATTAGGGTGTGACAATTTGTGTCACACCATTGATGTGCAACTTCATGATTTTCTTTACCATGCCTCTTGACCTCAAATTGCTCTGAATTTTTGCATGAATATACTCTTGGATGTCTAGTTTACATGTGATTTTTCTTGGAATTATTTGTGGCATTTCCCAATTGTTTGAGATTTTTCTCCCCTGTTTGGTCATATGTTGACTTTTTGTGACACATGTTCCCATTTCATTTGTGAAATTCTCATACTTTATTGGATGAACATGAAATTTGATATGTGATTAGTAGACATCTTAAGCTTTGTCATGGTGTTGATCCCATTCATTTCTCATATGTTACAACTGATTTATGATTTTTTGAAGTTGACACATGTTTGGTTGACTTCTTTGAGCATGCTTAAACTTGCCTTGCCTTTCTGATTTTCATTGACCAACTTCCCTTGATCCAAATGAGCTGAAATTTGATATGTATATCATTCTATGGATTATGTTTGATCATGAATTATTTGATAATTTTTTTGAATTGTTTATGTTTGATTTTGAATTAAGTCTTGCTGTTGACTTCTATGAGCTCTCATTTGCCATGCTTTGACTTCTTTTGCTTATGAAATCATGATGATGAATGATATGAATGTGGGACCAATTGAGTTTGTTTCTTAATTGTTTAAACTTGATTTTGGTTGAATTTCATTTGCTGTTTTGACTTTCTCATCCCTTTTTGACCCTAGGCTTGTCCTAGTGGTCCTGTTGCTCATGTTTGAGTTCATGTTTTCAGGTTAAGCAACAAATGTTTCAAAGAGATCATTACAAATTGATTGAGCTTGATTGTTTATCATGAATAATATGTTTGTTTTGTAGGTTGCTTGGCTCACATGCCTTGAGCCTTGTGCATTGCACATTTATCTGATTGTGTAGACTGTTGATCATTACCTCATTTTACTTTGACTTTGAGTTTGTATACTGATTCTGTTTGACTGTTTCAGGTACCTTTTAGTTGCTTAGTTCTTTAAGAACTTGCTTTGCTTTGCTTAATAGCAATTTGCATTGAGGTATAATCCCTTTTCTTCATGTAGTCTGGAAGACCTGGCCTGTTACTTGGCCAGGCAACTGTCTGAAGTCCTCCTTAAGAGGCAATGCTTGTGTGTGTTTACATTTGTCCCAAGCAGGAAAAGTCCTTCAAATAAGGCAATTGGTAGATCAAAGAGATATGTAACCTATCTCCTACTATTCTGTGAGTCTTCTCCTTGCTCCCATTACATGGTTGTAGCATTGAGATCCTAACCCAAGATCTATTGAGTCAATAATCTGTGGAGAGAGTTCCTACTTTCTGAACTCCCACACCTTCTGATATTCAAATGCTCTCCCTGGCCAGGGATAAGAGCAATGAGGCACACCCCTCATATCCTTTCATCTGCTTCACCTTAGTCCCTCAATGGCAAGGTTAAGAGCACCATTGACCCTACTCCAGTTGGCTTCAATGCCTAACCCTTTGTATGAGCCTCATTGTGTGGTTATAGTGTGTGCTGATTGACTTCATTGATTGATCACTTGCTTCATATACACATGTTTGCTTGCATGCTTTGTGCACTCATCATCATTTATTGCTCATTAATGCATAACCATCTCATTTGTCTTTGTGACATTATCATTGTTGTTTGCCCATTGAGGACAATTGTAAGACCATCCATTGGCCATTGCTCCTATGATATGGAAGTGAGTATAAGACCATCACCTTGGCCACTCATCTTATCTCTTCTTGATGCATTTGTTTATTGTGTGTGAGGATGCAATTGTAAGTCCCTGCAAGTTGGCATTTGCTTTCCTATGATCACATGTTGCATTATTTGTTGTATGAGAGGATGCAATTGTAAGTCCCTGCAAGTTGGCATTTGCTTTCCTATGATCATATGTTGGATATTGGTATAAGTCCAGACGGATTGGCATCCGGTATCCAGGTTTCATTTTGTTTTAGGAGATTAGTGTAAGTCCATTGAGTGGCCTCTGATATCCAGTTCTGTTTTAGGAGATTGGTGTAAATCCATCTAGTGGTATCTGATATCCGCTTTTGTTTGTGAGATTGGAGTAAGACCATTGAGTGGCATCCGGTATCATTTATTTGCTTACATTATTATTACTCATTGCCCATTCCAAAGGACACACTTGAATCATCCTCCATATGATTTCAAGAGGTGAACCTTCTAAGAAGTTTTACAACCCATCTTCATCCATTCATCCCATTATGTCCTAAACCTTTTCACACATTACTTTTAAACTTGAGATAAGTGTTGTGCAAACATCTTCATGTTTTTCAAACTAAAAACCTGGACCCCAAGTCCTTGACTTTTTTTTCCAACTCCATTTCATAATACTTCTTTGAATCAATCTTAATCATACTTTGACTCCACTTTCATAATCACAATCAATTACCTTCACCCATTCAATTGTTTTGGCTTTGTCCATTGTTAATCTTTTCATGCATTAGCCATAGGTTTCAATTATCATTGTGGTTGATGTAAACCTCACCTTATCCTTAGTGAGTCGACTATAAGACTTCCGTACTGAAAACAGGGCTAACCCCTCTAGTACGTCGAAGCTATCCTCGCATGGTGGATGTTGGTCTTGGTCGAGTTTTCCCCCGTTGATAATGAAGAGCCTCAATGCTATTGTTTAAAATTGAATCCACTAACTTTTGGAAATCTTTTAGCCGAACTACGGCGTTTTGATCCTTACCTTTGATGGAAGGTACGTAGGCAACGGGTTCATCCGTTCGAACACAAAAATAATAAAAATTGTATATTCTTTTCTCATCATCCCAATCATGTTTGCACAATACTTATGTCATAATAAATAACAATTTAGTACAACAAGTGTGAAAAGGGCTCCCTAGGAGTACCTAGGACGTAGTGGGTGCCTAACACCTTCCCATTGCGTAATTTACCCCTTACCCAGACTCTCTGATCTTTTTATTAGTTTTCTACGCGTAAAACTTCTTAGGCTTTTGTTCGCTTTTTAGCCAGTCCTTTGGATAAATAAAAGTGCGGTGGCGACTCTAATTCCTTGTATGCTTTGCTTATGATTTAACCAATAGATCATATAGCGACGAATAGACCGCTACACTCACTTGTGTATGATATGGAAACAGTGCTCCCCGTAGAGGTTGAGATTCCTTCATTGCGCGTGCTCATGGAAGCCAAGTTGACTGAGGCTGAATGGTGTCAGACCAGGTTTGATCAGCTGAATTTGATTGAAGAGAAGAGATTGACTGCCATGTGTCATGGTCAGTTATATCAGCAGAGGATGAAGAAAGCTTTTGATAAGAAGGTCAAACCTCGTGTGTTCAGAGAAGGTGACCTTGTGCTCAAGAAGATCTTGTCTTTCAAACCAGATTCTAGGGGAAAATGGACTCCTAATTATGAAAGCCCATATGTTGTTAAGAGATCCTTTTCAGGTGGTGCTCTGATTCTGACAACTATGAATGATGAAGAGTTCACTCTTCCTGTGAACGCATATGCGGTCAAGAAATACTTCGCCTAAAAAAGAAAAGAACAACTCACTAAATTGAAAACCCGAAAGGTTGGCTTAGGAAAAAAAGAGTGTCTCGGTGGATCAAAAACCCGAAAGGGCGATCCAGGCAAAAGTTAGAGACATAAAAAACAGAAAAAATTTCCCGATAAGTTGAGTACCCCACCTTGGGGCAACTTATGCAAAAATAAGGGATTATGGCAAGTAACTGCAGTCTGCTGATCTTGGATTTTGGAGAACTTTGAGCATAAGGGTTGACATCAATTCATCATCCCAACAACGGTCGAGAGCACAGTGGATATCAAAGGATTCTTAGAAGGATTAAGGATCATTTGTATTCAATATAGCCATTTTCAATGAAAATTACCATTTTCAACTTTGTAAAATTCTATGGAGTCTAGTCATTTACAGACTACCATCCCATTAAATAAAGTTGAGCTTTTGTCCAATTGTTTCTACTCTTATTTACTTCAGACAATAGTTTAAATTTTATTATGATCATTCTGAAAATTTAAATTTTTTAAATCAAAATCGTTTTCTTAAAATATATAAAAATAAGAAATTTTCAAAGCAAATTAAAAAGGAAGTATCAACAGCACTTCAAAGAGCAGGAAGTCCTTAAGTGGTAAGCATCAGAGGTTCCCTCGAGCAATTGACCCTTCGGGTATCCCTAGTCGTCTATGTTGTTCCGGTCCCCCTGCGGAGTGTTTGTTCCCTAGCGGAGTTCCGATACTCTTTCCTAGCTAAGTTGGTTGATTCAGTACCTTGCGGCGTGTTATTCCCTGGCAGTGTTTCTGTATTCCCCAACAGGGTTGATCTTCAGCAGAGTAAGATATTTTCCCCAGTAGATCGCATTGGTTTCCCCACCAATCACCATCCGACTCGCTCCTAGTCAGAGTTTCCTCCTGGTTTCTGAGTAGCTATTTTGTGTTTATCTTCTGCATGGTTGTCTCCCATTTGATATGGTGTTGACCTAAAATTCCTTGCAGACTCGATGACTTCGCCTCTCCTCAGCAGATCTCCTCCCTCGGCTAGATTTGGGCCTTTGTGTTGTTGATTTCTCTGTTCTCCAGCAGTTGTCTCCCTCTTTTTGTGGATTGACTGAGGATTGTACCGATAATTCAAATTCTTTGCGACACCTTTGTATCCTTTGTGATCGTTTTGTCAACATAATCATCATATATACATATACATATACATTCACATAATTTCATAACTGCATATTGGCACCATCATATTTGATTGATTTGTCAATTTGAGATTCTCATTCTCTGTATGGTGATACTTTATCCCCATACGAATTTCGGTGTCTGTCCTCCCTCAATTGTAGAGTGTCAGCCCCTTAGGAAGAATGAATTTAACTTTTTCTCCTCTTCCCTATTGAGTTTGTTTCCTCGTGGATGATTATTATTTTAGTTTCCTTTCCAGTTGTTTATCTGGAGGGAATCACTCCCCTTGAGTTATATCCTCATTGGGTTGAGTCTTGATTGATTGTTTCTTTCTAGCTCTTACCTAGATAGATGCTTCGAGTCTCCTAAGAGTTTATTACCCAGTAACTGGTAATATTCTTCTTAGTTTGCAGTTTGTTACTTCTTGCCCAATACACGACAAAAGTACCCCTGTTTTTCTCCTCAGTAGAGTCCCTGGTGGATTTATTCCTCAGAAAATATATCCTTGATATGTTCACCCTAACCGATGACGGATATCTTTCTCTCCCCTGCCTGAGTTTATCCTTTATATGTTCATCCTAACCGATAACGAATATTATCACCTTTGGTATTCTACCCAGTAAAAAGGTAGTTGTAATCCCTATTCTTGTTTCCCAGAGAGTTAATCCTTGATATGTTCATCCTAACCGATGACGAGTTTCCTTCTCTTTCAGGTCTTCTATCCAGTAACCGGTAGTTATAAATCCTGCATTTTGTCCCTCTTCATAGAGTTAATCCTTGATATGTTCATCCTAACCGATGACGGATTTTCTCTTCGATGGTATTCTATCCAGTAACCGATAGATGTAATTCCTATTTTCTCCACTTTCAGAGTCTGTCCTTGATATGTTCATCCTAACCGGTGACGAATTTTATCTTTGATGGTCTTCTATCCAGCATTCGATAGATGTAATTCCTACTTTTTGTTCAGTTGGTTTATCCTTGATATGTTCATCTTAACCGATGACGGATATCCTCCTTGACATTCCCAGGAAAGTCTATCCTTGATATTTTCATCTTAACCGATGACGAATTTTCTTCCCCTATCGAGTTTATCCTTGATATGTTCATCCTAACCGATGACGAATACTCTCACCTTTGGTCTTCTACCCAGTAACTTGTAGTTGTAAATCCTATTTTCTGCAGTTTTCCCTAGCAAGGCTATTCTTACCCAGTAGTCGGTAACAAATACTCCCTCATGTGGGTTCTCAGCGAGTCATCCTTGATATGTTCATCCTAACCGATGATGGATGTTCTCTCTGTCAAATCTTTATTATCTCCTTACCCAGTAACAGGTAGTAGATAATAGATTTCTTGTCCTTCTGTGTTGAAGTTTATTTCTTCCCTAGTTAAGGTGAGTGTGCATTTCCTTAGTGAAATCGCTTTTCCTGCATGATTCAAGTACGTCAGTTTTATCCTGACTTACTTGTATCCCCTGTAGATGTTGTTGTTTCCCTGGCTGAGTCTTTTCATGTTTGTATGGAATTCCTCGAGTCCCCCAGTAGTCTTAAGTCGTAGCCTGGCCTACGCATAACTCCTTTTTCCCCAGAGTCTCTTTATCCCCAGTGAGTTTTCCTTACTGAATATGTTATACTCGTGTGGACTTTCGGTATTTCTGATTTCTTTTCCTTTGTGGCAAAATTTCCCCACAGAGCATTAACTCTTACATTCATATCATATGCATCATAAGGTATCTTAGGGGCCATAATTTGTTTCTATATGTTGTTATTTAAGCTCATTCTACTGAGTCGACATGAAGATTTTAACCTTCGCCTCCTCAGTTAGAATGTCCTTAAATAGGGGCAGCTGTAAGACCCCAATTTTGACCCTAAGATCCCTCATGCAATTTCATAATAAGTGTAAGACCCTAATTTTGACCCTAAGATCCCTCATGGCATCATATCATTGCTTAGTGCATTGCCTCAAGGATCATAACATGTTTGTCTCCTTAACCCAAGGGTTGGGACTTGTGTGAGTGGTATGAGACTACCAAGCATGCTTGTGTTGTATATTATTTCATTTCTTATTTGATTACTAACCAAAAGAACAAAAATATGTCATTAACTCTTTTTGTTTTGAAGCTCAAGTGATCATGTGTTCCAATGCTCCTAAGCCCAATGAAGTGACTAGATAAAGATGAGAAAAAGCATGACAATGGTCCACAAAGCTCCTAATCATCATATATGTCTCCCAAGTATTTAAATTTTCCAATATTATCAAGATAACCCAAAGGGCTTAAGGATTGTTTCCCAAGGAAACCCTAATTCAGTTGTGCCTCAACTATGCCTTGCTCATGAAGCAATCTCAACCTATGATCAAATTTAATAAAGGAAAGTTCTTTAATTCATTATTTTATGCATATATGAGTCTATTTTAGGATCCTCAATCATTTATTCATCAAGATTGGAAGTTTGGCCTTGAAAAGTTGACCAGTTAAGTCATCTGACTAAACTGAAGATCACTGAGATACAACTTTTAATGTGTTTGTCAAATGAAGATGATCCCTAGAGAAAAAATGTTCTTAGGAACTATATGAACAACTTTCATGTTCATCAAAAATCCATTTCGAACTTGGAAGGTCATCATTCATTTCAAAACATTATAGGTCATTTTGACTGAAACCCTAATTTTTGGTCAACTCCCCCAAGACCTAACTTCCTTAATTTTTATGATTTTGAGGTGATACCAAATGCATTGGAAAGCTTAAGCTTTCTACTTCAAATGTTATGTTGGATAAAATTTCATAATCCTAAAATAAATACATGTGGTAATATAAAACATTATAGGTCACCTTGGACCTAACTCATTGAATTTGAAAAAGTGCCCAAGTTTAAATGCCCATAACTTTTTCATGAAAAATCCATATGATGCCAAATTTGATTCTAAATTGATCATATTGAAAATATCTACAACTTTGAGGTTGGAGGTTTTTCCATTTAAGGCTTGCATCATGCAAACAGAAGGGCTTGAAGAGGCTTGCTTTTCGTGAAAATTTTCAAAGGGGAACTTAAACATGTTTTGTGCCCAAACTTTCACAGCCAGTTTTCACTAATTTCCAGATTCCAAATGAATTTTCGTCCAACATGACTTTTGTTCCATATCTCAAGGGCTTTCCAACCATTACTAACATTACTTTTTTTGTACTTTCCATGTGGGAGTTTCGAAGAGCTTTCTCTTTATGGTCATTTTTGCATTTCATGTTGTAACTTCATGTGCAAGCAATTTCCATCACAATTGCATGTCGAGTTCAATTCCAGTTGATCTCAGCATGGTGTATCACCCATCATTGGGCCTTACATGCGCCTGTACAGGCCCATGCAAGAAGAATTCAAATCCCATGCACACGAGGGAACCATGCCTTGCAACCCTCTTCAGTTATAAATAGGAGCTCAATCTCATTCATTTTGCAACCAAGTGGAGACCTGAATTGCTGCAGAATTGAAATCCCAACCCTCACCAAAGGAATTTCCAGTTTTCTTTCTCTTTTTCAAGCTTGAAATTCAACATCATTAGTTGATTTTTAAAGCTCAATTCCTTAACCTATCATCTCAATCACACTTCCAGAGCAAAAGCAAATCAAGATATTGAAGAATTCGTGGCATTTGAAGCTTCATTTTGGAGGTAGAACCTCAAACTTTTTTGATCTAGATCTTGCAATTCAATGTGATTTTCTTTGGTTTGTGTGGTTTTCTGAAGTCCTCTCACTTGAGGCAGGGCAGTGGTGGTCTTAATTGTTCAAGTCGTGCCATTCCAGTTGACACACCATGATCTTCCATCCCACATTTCTATCTAAATAGGAAGAGTGAGGATGATCCATGGTTACAGTGGTGATGTACATCACCTAAGCTTCATTTTGATGTCCTTACATTTCATTTTCATTATAATTTAATTTTCTGCGCGTGGTGGCCAGAACTTGTTGGATCACCGGAGAAGATGGTGGTTTCCACCACCATCACCACGTGGTTTGCCTCCCAGCCTTTGGATTCTGTCTCAACGTTATAATCTTGACCATCCAATGTGTTTACTCATATTAATGCCATGTGTTGCGCGTTTAACTCCAGCCTACCATGTATCCGCGCCTCTGAGCCATGTGATCCATGCCACGTCAATTAATAAACTGATCCTGTGGCGTTGGATTTTTCTATTATTCCTATTTTCTTTTAATTTCAGTTAATTCCTTTTATTTTCAAAAATTCATAAATATTTTATTTGAAGTCACAAAAATATGAGACAAATGCCAAAAAAATTCTTGAAAAATCTAGTTTCATATTTTGATTTTTAATTATTTTTGTGACTTCAGTTAATATTTTTTGTGAATCATTTGATTTTTTAATAGTTTTAATTCATTTTTAATTACTTTCTGATATTTGAAAAATCCAAAAATATTTCCCTAAAACATATGGATCATGATAAGTCAATGAAAAATAGTCTCATCAATTTCTTATTTGATTTGAGATTTTAATTCATATTGTGTTATTTTTTATTGTTTTTAATTGTTTTTAAATAGTTTCTGATTTCAAAAATTATTGAGAAAATTTTTCAAAGTTTGTTTGACCATGTTAGACCTATGAAAATTTAATTGGACTTGTTGAAGTTGATTTGAATTAAATTTGAGGTTTGGCCATCTTTTGTTTATTTTATTTTGCATTTATTTTTAATTCAAAAAATACCAAAAAATTGTGGTTGACTTGTTGACTTGTAATCTTCATTTCTTTCTGTTTAGCCTTGATTGATGATGACTTGGTCCACATTTGACCAATTGAGTTTGATACTTGAATTCTCTTTCCATCCATTTCATCTTCATCCCTTTCTTTTCATACTTTGGCCAATGAGATAATGTCTTATGGTTGGTCTTGACCATTGAGAGGTTTAATCTTCTTTAATCCAAACCAAACTCAACTTGATCCAAGATCAAGTGAGTTGTTTTGTGTCCAAGATAGGTTGCTTCTTGGTCAAGCGAAAAACCTAAAGTCCATACAAGGCCCTTCCCCTTTTGTTTTGGCATGGCATGTTTTTGGAGCTTGGCTTACTAGTCATGATCTCTAACTTGTGTTTATTTGCCTATAGTTTTATTGACCGGCCTCAGATAGGTGTGACTACTACATTAGTCCACTTACGATTGCTTAACATAGCGCTACATTGTCTTATGACAAACTAACATAACTTCACTAATTACTAACTTTAATTTGAGCATTTAATCTCTTTCCCTTTACTTTAATGCAATTTATTTCTTACTCATTTATTCATATTGCTTTTCATTTTGCTCATTTGAGCACATATTTTATGTTTATGTCATTTTTCTTTTGCTCATTTGAGCTCATTATTGTATATAAATATATTGTTGTCTTGTGATTGTTTTGTGTTTGTTTTGTGTGAACCTTATGCAATAAGGAGAAAGGACTTAGAATTAGGACATACCTATACTTAAAGGAGTTCAAGAGCAACTAGGCCTCATGCCTTTAGAATGCTAAACTTGTTGAAGAGCAACTAAGCCTCATGCCTTTAGAATGCTAAATTTCAAAGTTGACTTTGAAGGACTTCTCTTCCAAACTTATTCTTTGTTCATCCCCCTTATTGTGTTGCGAACTTTTTGATGTTTGCTCTTGTGTGATAGGGATTCCATCTTGAGATAGTAAAGAGGACCATTGTCATGAATAGCCAAGTTAAGAGAGACAAGCCAAATGGAGATCCTAGGAGCTTGAATCTAAATTGTTTGATTTCTTGATTGTGTGCTAAGTCCAAAGGAAAGAAGCATCTTGAATCATCTCTATGATTTCAAGAAAAGGAACTCCAAGGGTGTTATCTTCTCCCTCTTATCTTTGCATTGCTTTAGGACTAGCCCTTCTCTTCTTCTCCTCACTCTAACCCAAGCCAAAATCTTTTTTTTTCTTGCAAACTTTGACTTTGTTTCAAACTAGAAACCTATTCCTTATGCCTTTGACTTTTCAAAATATTTTCATAAATACTCATTATGAATAAATCTTAATCCAACTTTGACTTCATTTTGTAAATAAATCTAACTTGTAAATACAACTCGCTTCAAGTTGCTTTTGTGGTTCCAATGGCCACCTTTGTTAAAACCTTGTCATAAACATTAGTCACAGGTTTCCGTTATCATAGTGGTTGATGTAAATCTCACCTCATCCTTAGTGATTGGATTATAAGTATTCCATGCTTATTATAGGGTTAACCCCTCACTAGCATGTTGAAGCCTTCCTCACATGGTGGATTGTTGGTTTAGGTTGAGTTTTCTCCCTTTGATAACAAATGACCTTAAGGCTTTTAATCAAATCAATTCATAAACCTTTATGATTTTTACCCCGAACTACGAGGTTTTGATCCTCCTTTGTGATGGTACGTAGGCAATGGGTTCATCCATTCAAACAACAAACTTGTAAATATAATCTATTCTTTTCTCATCCCTCCAATCTTTTTTGCACAAATATTTTCACAAATACCAACCTTTAACACATATTTTCAAAAAGGGTTCCCTTAGAGTACTAAGGATGTTTTGGGTGCGTAAAACCTTCTCATTTCATAACCAACCCCTTACCCGGATCTTTGACATTTTTATTAGTTTTTGATTTTATGAAACTTCTTACTTGGATTTTATTCACTTTTTAGCCTTTCCTTTGGACAAATAAAAGTGCAGTGGAGACTCGAATTGTATGTTTACTTTTGGCTTAGCCAATAAACCTAAAGGTAACGAACACCCCGCTACAATAAGCATTAGCATTGGGATCATACCTTGGTATCCTCCTTACCCCTCTTACATTAGGTTTGTTTTGGGAGAGATCACCAAGCACCATATGATTGTATCTTACTTATACATTATTATATTACTAACCAAAATACAAAAAATATGTCTTTGCATTTGCCTAACTCTTTTGTAGGTAGGGCATGGTCCCCATTGGTATATCAAGTTCATATCTAGGGTTTGAGACCCTCATGACAAAGAGCACAACCATGAATTGATCCAAGAATGGTTATGAACATCATATATAAGTTCCATTGATTCCTACTGTCGCATTACACGAAAAAACCGGAGGGAAAACGAAACAACAGAGCCACCACCGTGCGTTATTTATACCAAAAGAGGGAAAGGAAACTCTCGAAGTAAACCTGGAAAAGACATGGTCTCGCGACCAGAGAGAGATGGGATCGGGAGTCGGTTATGCGAAGGGAAGGTATTAGCACCCCTACGCATCCGTCGTACTCGACGAGATCCACGCTCAAAAGAAAGGATAAGGTTGCTAGAAACTGCTCAAACACCACACAAGGCTGGAAGGAACACACAGAAAGACAAGAGAAACTAACTCGGCAGGATATCGCATCCTGGGCCTACGTAGTCTGTCAGGCACAGACATCAGAGTCGACGTAGTTCGGGACGGGGGAAACATGCTCGCTAGGATGTCGCATCCTATGCATACGTATCTTCTTTGACTGAAGAAGAATCAGAGCACTCGTAGCTCAGCTAACGCACGCCAAACAAAACACCAACAGGAAACCGACTGCCAATCGCTGGACTTACATCAGACTCCACACAAACAGGCAAACCTGGAAACCGAACGCCAATCGTTGGACTTACATCAGGCTCCGAACCAACAAACACACACAGGAAACCAACTGCCAATCGCTGGACTTACGTCAGACTCCAACAAGCAAACAAGACACAGGAAACCAACTGCCAATCGTTGGACTTACGTTAGACTCCAACACACACAAAGGGTTGAAAAAGACAAAGAGCGTCCGGAGAGATCAGCTCATCTCCTGCCTACGTACCTCATCTGGTATGAGGATCAGGGCGACATAGTTCCCCTTAACAGGGAAAAAGGACTTCTAACCTAACCAGAGACTGGGAAATGACAAACTAGAAGGGAGACTATCTCGAGCCCAATAGTTATCATGTAAATTCACCATGGTCCTAGGTTAAGGTTTCTATCTAACTTGCACAGGGAGCAAGCTATCCTAAACAGCACAGGCAAACAAAATCACAAAAGCAAGCACACACACTATATGCAAACAGATGGGCTCATACAAGGTTAGGCTTTAGTCAAGGGGTCATGTCAACCTCAACAAACAAGCCACTGGAATGGGGTATGATTAGCTCTTAACCCTAACATTGAGAGTTAGGGTGAAGCAGATGAAATGGAAAGTGAGGGTAAGACCTCACAGCTCTTATCCCTGGCCTGGGAGAGCTTCAGATAAATGAAAGTGTGGGAGTTCAGAAATTTGGAACTCTTCTCCACATATGACTGACACAACAAAGATCTTGGGTTAATATCCACAATGCATCAACACAATGTGTGAGCAAAATGGATGACACACTGAATAGCAGGAGATGGATTACACATCTCTTTTATCTTCCAATTGCCTCATAAGAGGACTTTTCCTGCTTGGCACAAAATTAAACAAACACAAGCATTGCCTCTTAAGGAGGGCTTCAGACAGGTGCCTGCCCACATAACAGGACAGGTCTTCCAGACTACATGAAGTCAGAAAGTTATACCTCAGTGGTTAAGAAACCAATCAAAGCAAAAGCAAGTTCAAAAGAACTTAAAGCAACTTAGGTACCTGAAAAAAATCTAAACCAATCAGTTTACAAGTCAAACAAACAAACAGACAACAGTCAATCACACAATCAGACAGATAAGCAAGCAATGCAACAGTGAGCAAGGCACAAGCCAATGGGCACAACACAAATAACTTGGCATCAACCTATAAAACAACTCAAAGTTAGTCAACATCAACCACTCAATCAACTCAAGAGAGTGAACCACTTCAATCATGGCAATGTGCTTCTTAACCTGAAATCAAAGCTCAACTGTGAGTCACAAACGACTAGGTCAAGGCCTAGGGTCAAAGATGGAGAAAAAATTCAAAACAGAACATAAAATTTAACATGAATCATCCTTAATCAATCAAGAACACAATCCAAAAGGTCCCATATCAATATCATTAACCAAATGCATTTCATGAACCAAACATGGCAAGGTATGCAAGTTGTGACCACATTGTGACATCAGAAGAAACAAATGCACATTAAATCAAAAATGATTCAAATAATCTTGGCAAAAATCATGAGTAAACAGAACATACAACATGATTATCACACAAAAAATTAGAAGCATTGGACATCATTAGGCATGGCAATCACATAGCATAAGTCAAGGCAAGCATAACAAGCACATGTGTGACACAAATTGTCACACCAACTTAGCATAGGCATAAAACATAAATGGATTATGATAAAAACCTCAAACTAAAGCCAAAACAACACTCAATATGTCTAGAAGTAGTGTGCAAAATTTCACATTCATTGGATAAGGAACAAGCATTTCACAATCAAATGAAGTTCAAGGCATTTTGAAAACTCAAATATGACCATCCAGAATGAAAAATCTCAATTAAATCAGAAATGATCCCAAAAATTCCAACAAAATTCATGAGCAATCACAACATCCGTAAAATGCATCATACAAAAAATCAAGGTAATTGGAATTCATTTGGCAGGGCAAATATATCAATCAAGTTGAACATCACAAGGTGTGACACAAATTGTCACACCTACCTTAACATGATCATAAAACAACAATGGTAAATGATAAAAATACCAAATCAACACCATAATTTCAAGCCATGAGTCTAGTTTCAACATGTAAAACTTCATGAGCATTAGACAAAATCTCAGCATTTCACAAATGATATGGCAAGGCAATGTCAAGTATGGACATGTATTCAATCTCCCTAGGCAAAATAATTTCCAGGCCAGGCACAATTTATGAAAATATGATGATAAAATAGTAGACAAAATGAGGAACAACATGCAAAAAATCTCATCATTTTTGGATCAATATTCAATTAGATATGAATTTTGGAAGTGAGAAAGAAAATAAAAATCATGTGAAACAAGTAGAGATCAATGTGGAGGGAAAATGGAAATTGTAATGAAGCATTTGAAATAAGTGGAATGGCCAGGAATCGAGCTGTGTCTCAATTTGAAACTACCTAGCGCACCAAGCAAAACGACGACGTTTCACCAGGCCAAACCCTAAGCGCGTGCTCACATGAATTCAAACAAATCCGCAGGAAAGTAACATGAACTGGCAACGAAATCCGCAGGAAGCCTCATGCGCTTCGCAGGTAAATGCGTAGGAAAATTGGACATGTGAAGAACACGATGAAGATCATGAAGATCTTCATCTCAATTTTTCCAGAAAAATTCAAACACTCCAGAAATGAAAAACGAACACATCATTCCACTTATCATTCATCATACAACAAGGATTCAAGATTTATTCATGCAAAAACAACCTAACATGCTTGGATCGAAGGAATCAAATATCCACATCAAAACTTCAATTACATATAACTTGCTCAAAACAACATGAAATCGCTCCAAATTTGTATCAGAATCACCACAATTCAAAGATCTACACAATAGACATGATGATTTGCAAAATTAAAGAGGTCGAAAATGTAACCTCTTGATGAGCAGAATCGAATCCACGTGTTTCCAAGCTTTGCCACGCCTCAAATCTCTTCCAGTATGCTTATGGAGATGGATGATGATGAAATAGAAGCTCAACAATGAAAGAAACAAGCTAAATCCTCAACTGCCATGGAAGCTTCAAGATATGAACATGAACTTAAACAGCCACGAATTCTCTTGCTCACACATCCAAAAGTGCTCCAATATGCTCCATGATGATGAATGAATCAAGGAAAAGTGATTGTGTTTGAAGAATTTCAAAGAAAATTTGAGAGAAAAAGTTTGATGAATTTTCTAGATCTGAAAATTGTGATTGTTCTTAGCTGAAAACAGTTAGGGTTTGTGTTATATACCTCCTCCTAATCATGTTTAGGCAAATGTAATTGGAATTAGCCAAAATAAGGTGCATATGCAAACTTGATATTTCACCTCTATGCATGGTATGCATGCATGAACAGTACACGAGCTTGCCTTCAAATTCACTCAAAATATCATTTTGGAGCCAATGGTTATGGTAGAATGTGTAAACAATGCACCAATTTTAAAATTTAATTTTTCCCTCCAAAAAACAAGTGAATTACCAAATGTTCATGTGATGATAATGCATGGCATGTAATGCAAGATTTGGAAACTAGAGGTCAAAGTAAGAACAATGCAAAAAGAGCCATCCAATTTGGAGTTTTGGTTAAGAAGTTATGCTCATTTGAAGTTCAAACCCCACTTTGCCATGTTTTGATCATATCTCTTCAACCACACATGAGAAATTCTTGGTCTTGGACTTTTTGGAAATGGGAGAGAAAGATCTACAACTTTCATGTTGGACAAAATTTCATTTGAAGCTTTCTTGATGATGTAATCTTGAGTTGAAAACCTTTCCATTTTTGGCAAATTCAAATTACAGGTCACCTGCTATTTTTGGAAAGTTTTAATATGACCTCAAATTCTTCAATGTTGATGCTTGAAATGTCAAACGAGACTTGTTTACTCATGAATGAGGCATATCTAATCATCTCCCACCTCCAAATCCACAATTGAACTGACAGTTGACTTTTGTTGACTTTTTATGGTTTCAGATGACTTGCACATTGACTGATGAGCTTTGAGTCTTCAAATCTTGGCCAAATCACTTCAAAACGATCCTTGGGTCACATGAGCTCATTGTATCAACCCTAGGGCTTTGATATCATAGAAAATGTACTTGTTGCCTTGCACAGTTGAATTTCCTGACCAGCCTGACTGATGACATGATGGACCATGCAAATGATAATGCAATGTTAATGTGATGTTAATGACCTAAAAAATGAAATGAATGTACAAAATGGGAGGTGCAAATTTGAGGTGCTACACCTACATGTTATATTGATCAAGTTTTCTTCAAGAGTTTGAGGGTGATTTGCCTTGGAAACCCTAGTTTGACTGGGTATCTTGAGTAACTTCTCCAACAAGCTATCTTACCTATTGATAAAATTTCTCAAGGAAAACTTCAAAATTCATCATCTTATGCATATATGATCTACCATGAGCCAATAAAGTCCAAAGAATTGAAGGTTAACAAGTTGGTTGATGGGGGTTGACCAGATGAATTCATCTGATCAAAACTAGGTCTCCCTAGACTCTATCTCCTACAATTTTCATCATATGAAAATGATTCCAAGATCAAAGTTACTCTAAATGACATTCCAAACAACGTTCACGTTGATACCTAGAGCTAGTTTTTCTTAGAAAATCATTTTCTATGTTGAAACATTATAGGTCATTCTGTTTAAACCCTAATTTGAAAGTCAACTTCCCAAGGTCATAACTTGCTCAATTTTTATGAGATGAAAGATTTCCAAGTTTCACAATCAAATTCAAGATGTCTACTTCAACTTTGATGTTTTGAGTGAGAGCTAATTCAACTTTTTTGAGCATGTGATATGAGGTCACATTATAGGTCACTTTTGACCTATACCATTGAGCAAGTAATTTTTCCAAACTTCAAAAATGCATAACTCTATCATTTCAAATCCAAATGACATGAACTTTGTGACCATTTTGAAGGTACTTGAAATATATACAACTTTGATGAAGACACGTTTCTCATTTGAAGCTCACATAAAAAGTTTAGCAAGGTGGAATTATGAGATATATGGCTTGGCACTTAGAAAAAATTTCAACATGTTGAAATTTCCAAATTTCCACCTCAAAATTATTCATGTTCCAAGCTCCAAATGAAAATGTGTTGAACATTAAAGTTGTTCCTCTTGATCTAACCTTTCCAAAAAGTCCAAATTCATCCATTTTGGACAAGAATTGTTCGGGCTGCGTATGGCATGAACATTGCATCATCAATTGGAAAGGATCAAACTTTAAACTTCCATACACATTTGCCTTGCATTCCAAGTTGATTTCAGACTTACTCACACTCAATTGTGGATCAAATGGCATGATCTCATGGGCCTGTGCAGGCCCATGCACACATGCATCACTCATTGCCAATTTTGGAAACTCATTTGGAAGGTGCAAATATCACATGATCCAGCTATAAATAGAGCTCCATATGCTCAGAATTGAGGACCCCTTCGCACCAGTTTTGATCCCAAACACCTAACCCTTCCATTTGAGAGGATAATCCTGAGAATTTCCTTTGGAAATTGAGTTGAATTCTCGCTGTGTTGAGATTCGAAACTCCAGGGATCCAAGACCTTTTGTGCATTCTAAGCTACTTCTGCAAGCATCTTAAGCAAGATCAAGCACGGGCCAAAGCAAAAACAGGTGAATCCATACCTGCATTGAAGGTATTTTCCAGAAAATTTCATCTCTTCGATTCTCTCTCAATTCCACCAAATTCTCTTGGATCTTTGGTTGTCTGAAGTCCTACCAATGTAGGCAAGAAGATTGAGTTGCTTAGAGGTCAAATCAAAGCAACTCAACTGACACACATGAAAATTCAACTCCTCATATCTTTCTATATATGTGGAGTTGGTTAAAATTGAGGTCAGATTCGGGCTCTACGCCATTTTTTCTTTCAGATCATGTCCTCCTTTTTCATTGTCTTGATGGTGATGAGTGAACCAGTCCGGCCAGGTTCATCGGAGAAGATGACCGACCTTTGGACACCGGCGATGTGCTGGATGTGTTTAGAGCCATTGATCTGGTTCAAATTGGTTTAATCTCGTGCATTGCTTTTAAATACCAAGGCTATGTCACGTTGACTGCAGTGCACCATGGAACGCGTGCGATCAACCACTTGATCTGCCACCTCAATTGATGAGGGAGATCAAGTGGTCCACGTTTTTTTTGCTTTTCTGATTTTAATTTTTATTCCTTTGATTTTCATTAATTCATATTATTTTTAATATTGATCCAAAAAATATGAGAGTTTCACCAAAAAAATTTAAAAAATTTCCTCTTTCATATTCTGAATTAAAATTATTTTTTGGATCATTATTAATATTTTTAATGATTTAATTGATTTTGTATTTTTTTTATTGTTTAAAAATACTTTTAAGTCTTTAAAAATTCTGAAATTTTTTCTCCAAGGTCCTTTGAACTTGTTTGACCTATGATAAATCTCATGGCCATTTATTTGGTGTTTTGATGAGGTTTTAGGATTTTACAAACCATATTTAATTTAAATGCATTATTTTAGTATTTTTAATTTGAATAAATGCAAAATAATTTTGTTGACCAATTGTGATGACTTGTTTGTGTTTGACTCTTGTTGTTGGACCTTGGTCAAGGTTGATTTGAATTTGTCAAGTTAATATCATTGAATTTATGGGATTGATGGAATGTACATTCCACCTACCAAAATGAAAGGATGATATTAATTTGATAAAAGTCCTCTTTTGATCAATTTGAGTTTTAATCCATTCCCCTCCCCCTTTATCTCATTCCCATTCTTTATGCATTCATCTCATTTGGTCTATGATATCTCAAAGTCCTAAAGCTAGTTGATTGAAAAATTAACATGAGTATGGATGAGATTAGGTCACCTCTTTTGCATATTCTTTTTGTGTGTGGTATGTTTCATGAGCATAGTCCATTATACTATGTCTCTAACATGCATTAACACCAAAATTCTATTTCCCGACCTCAAATAGTTGTTGTAGCGGTGTATTCGTCGCTATATGATCTATTGATTAAACCATAAGCAAAGCATACAATGAATTCGAGTCGCCACCGCACTTTTATTTATCCAAAGGACTGGCTAAAAAGCGAACAAAAGCCTAAGAAGTTTTACACATAGAAAACTAATGAAAAGATCAGAGAGTCTGGGTAAGGGGTAAATTACGCAATGGGAAGGTGTTAGGCACCCACTACGTCCTAGGTACTCCTAGGGAGCCCTTTTCACACTTGTTGTATAAAAATTGTTATTTGTTATGACATAAGTATTGTGCAAACATGATTGGGATGATGAGAAAAGAATATACAATTTATTATTTTTGTGTTCGAACGGATGAACCCGTTGCCTACGTACCTTCCATCAAAGGTAAGGATCAAAACGCCGTAGTTCGGCTAAAAGATTTCCAAAAAGTTAGTGGATTCAATTTTAAACACAAGCCCTAAGGTCTTACGTTATCCACGGGAGAAAACTCAACCTTATACAAACAACGAGTCCACCATGTGAGAAAAGCTTCAACTTGCTAGTGAGGGGTTAACCCTATAATAAGCAAGGAAGACTTACAATTCAATCAACTAAAGACAATTAGGTGAGATTGACATCAACCAACTAGGATAAATCAAACCTATGGCTAATGTATGAAAACTTAACAAGAATGGACAAAGCCACAAAACCATTGAATGGGTGAAGTTAATTGATTATGAGTATTCATGAAAGTAGGGTCAAAGTATGATTAAGATTGATTCAAAAGAAGTATTAAGAAAATGGAGCTTGAAAAAGTCAAGGACTTAGGGTCCAGGTTTCTAATTTGAAAGCATGAAGATGTTTGCACAATATTTATCTCAAGTTTTGAAAGTAATGTGTGAAAAGGTTTAGGACAAAATGGATGAATGGATGAAGATGGAGTGTAAAACTTCCTAGAAGGTTCACCTCTTGAAATCATATAGAAGTAGACTCAAGTGTGTCCTTTGGAATAGGCCATGAGTAATAACAAACAAGCAAAGCAAAGGAAGAAAGTCAATAAAAGCGGATACCGGATGCCAATTATTGGACTTATACCAATCTCCTAAAACAGAACTGGATATCAGAGGCCACTCTATGGACTTATACCAATCTCCTCAACAAAGAAATAAAAAGTGGATAACGGATGCCAATCTATCTGGACTTATACCAATCTCCAACAAAACACAACAATCACTTGGATGTCAGATGCCAATCTATCTGGGCTTACTCTAACCTCCAACACATGATCATAGGAAAACAAATGCCAAATTACACGGACTTACAATTGCATCCTCACATACAACAAACAAGAGCAAAGAAGATATGAGTGACCAATGAGGTCTTACACTCTATCCTTCCATATCATGGGAACAAAAGCCAATCTACATGGACTTACAATTGTCCTCAATGGGCAAACAACAAAGTATGTCACAAAGACAAACGAAATGATCATGCACTAATGAGCAATTAATGATGATAAATGCACAAAGCATACAAGCAAACATGTGCATATGAAATAAGTGATCAATCAATCAAAGTCATTCAGCACACACTATAACCAAACAATTAGGCTCATACAAAAGGGTTAGGCATTGAAGCCAACTGGAATAGGGTTAATGGTGCTCTTAACCTTGACATTGAGAGCCAAGGTGAAGCAGATGAAAGGATATGAGGGGTGTGCCTCATGCTCTTATCCCTGGTCAGGGAGAGCTTCAAATGATAGAAAGTGTGGGAGTTCAGAAAGATGGAACTCTCTCCACAAGTTAGACTCTATAGATCTTGGGTTTTTACTCACTATGCATCAACACAAGTAGTGTGAGCAAGGTGAGTGACTCACAGAATAGTAGGAGATAGGCTACATATCTCTTTGATCTACCAATTGCCTCAAATGAGGACTTTTCCTGCTTGGGACAAATGTAAACAAGCAAAAACATCGCCTCTTAAGGAGGACTTCAGACAGTTGCCTGGCCAAGTAACAGGCCAGGTCTTCCAGACTACATGAAGATAAGAAATTATACCTCAATGCAAATTGCTATTAAGCAAAGCAAAGCAAGTTCTTAAAAGAACTGAGCAACTAAAGGTACCTGAAACCAGTCAAACAGAATCAGTATACAACTCAAAGTCAAACCAACATAAGATAGGGATCCACAGTCAACACAATCATTCAATTGTGCAATGCACAAAGCTCAAAGCATGTGAGCTAAGCAACCTACAAAACAAACAATTTAGTTCATGATAATCAATCAAGCTCAAGCAACTTGCATAAATCTCTTTGAAGCATTTGTTGCTTAACCTGAAACAACAAACTTAAACATGAGCAACATGACCACTAGGACAAGCCTAGGGTCAAAAAGAGATAAGAAAATCAATACAGCAAGTGAAATCCATCCAAAATCAAGTTCAAACGATTAAGAGACAAACCCAAGTGGTTTCACATTCATATCATTCATCATTATCATTTCACAAACAAATTAGGTCAAAGCATGTCATATAGAACCTCAAAGAAGTCAACAGAATGATTCAACTCAAATCCAATCACAAACATTTCAAAAAAATCTCAAATAATTCATGATCAAACATCATCCATAACATGATAATCATACCAAATTTCATCTCATTTGGATCAAGGGAAGTAGGTCAATGAAAATCAGAAAGTCAAAGCAAGTTCAAGCAAACTCATACAAAGCATCAAAACATGCACCAACTTCAATAAATCATAAAACAGTGACAACACATGATAAATGAATGGGACTAAAACCATGACAAACTTTAAGATGTCTAAAATTCACATGTCAAATTTCAAGTCCATCCAATTAAGCATGAGGATTTCACAAATCAAATGAGAACATGTGTCACAAAAGTCAACAATTTGATCAAACAGGGGAGAAATTACCAATCAAATAGGAAATGCATTCCAAAATTCCATAAAAGTTCACATGTAGACTAGACATCCATAAGTACATTCATGCAAAAATTCAAACCAATTTGAGTTCAATAAGCATGGTAATTAAAATCATGAAGTTGGACATGAATGGTGTGACACAAATTGTCACACCCCTATTCAAAAAACCATAACTCCACAACCAGAAATGATAAATTCACAAACTCTACACCAAAATCACCATGAACATGTCTAGTTGAAGCACAAAAAATTTGGGAAGCATTGGATAAGGTATCACCATTTCACAAGCAATTTGGCAAGGCATACATAAAATGGACAACATGAACAAACCCTAGCACAATTTAAAATCCACACGTGCAAAAAATCTGGAAAAAACATCATAAAAAACTAGAGGTCATGAGGATCAATCCACAAAAAATACCATCAAATTTGGACAAATAATGAGTGACTTATGATATTTGGAAGATTGAAGATCAAAATGAAATAAATATTGAAAAATAAAATGATTTAAATGAATTAATAAACGGCAGTGGCAAACTTGTAATATTTGGACTCACTAAGTGAAACGCTGCGTTTCACTTAGTGAGGTGGCGTGCAGTGATACGCTTCATGGCAATGAAACAGTGTAAACATGCAAAACAGAAAAGACAAAACGCGCCTGGGTTCATAATTTAGGGTTTCTGGGCAGCAACTTCATCGTGTTCATCAATGGAACCCAGCAAGAACATTTTGCAATTAAAATCCACAAATGACATACCAACATGTTCATCTAATCACATACATCATCAAATCAACAATCATTAACACCAATTTGAACTAACAAGGAAGCATCGAGCAAAAACACATTTGACCAACCAAACTTCAAAACAGTGTTTCTCTCTCAATACACAACCATTTTCAAAACCACAACCTTCAGTGAACTCAGCATGGTAAGATCTATACAAAGCACAACATGATTTTGAGAAATAAGAGAGTCGAAAACTTACTTGATTTGAAGTGCAGTGATGAAATGATGGTTGTTTGGTCGTGTATGCTCGAAACAGATGCACAATAATGCTCCAGGAGGTGAATGGAAGAAGGGTTCTAGCTCAGTTGTCTCAATTCCAGCTCAAACATCCAACTGCCATGTGAGATGCTTGTAAGTAACAGTCACGATTCTTGCTCTACAGTGATGAGATGATGTTTGCTACAGCTCCAAAAATGTTGGTAGATGATGGCATAATCAACCAAGGCTCGAGCTCTTTGAGATTTTTCAGAAAAAAAGTCAAGTGAAAAAAATGAGAGCTTGAGAGAAAGTGAGATTTTGATCTGTTTTGTGAAATGGTGGCTAGGGTTTTCAGACTAAAAACGATCCATATATAGTCTGTTTAATGTTGCTAAGTTTGGTTAATTGAGTGGTAATGGAGATTAGCTCAAAATGAAATGTTTTTACCAATTTGCTAAAACCAACTCAAATTGCATGGGGTGCATGTACATGCACGAAATTGGGCCTTGATCACATCCAAAACATGATTTCTGAGCATTATCAATTGATAGAATGCATTGGAAAGGCTTAATTTGAAAACTCATTTTTTCACCTCACTCATTTTAATTAAAGCCACTTGAAAAAGGCCATTTTGATTGGTAGATTTTTGGTGAATTGTGATGAAAGATTTGGATAGAGCACATCAAATATGACTTGTAGCAAAAAACCTCACTCAATTTGGCCAAATGGTTTGGAAGATATGCCACTTTGAAGTTCAAAATTTTTTGAGAATGATTTGATCATAACTTGCCAACCACACATGATAAATGAGTGTTCTTGGACTTTTTGGAAATGGGAGAACAAGATCTTCAACTTTCATGTTGGACAAAAATTCATTTGAAGCTTGTATGATGATGTAATTTGGAGGAGAAGAACTTTCCATTTTTGGCAAATTCCAATTACAGGTCAACTTTCTATTTTTGGAAATTTCTTGTCTGACTTCAAAATCTTCACTGTGGATGCTTGACATGTTATATGAGGCTTATATGGACATGAGTGAGACCTCTCAAACCAATTCCCACCATCAAATCACTGATTAAATGCACAGTTGACCACAGTTGACTTCAGTTGACTTTGCTAGGGTTTTGGTTGACTGAAACATGTTCTGATGAATTCCAAACCCTAATCACTTGAGATCTTGATCCAAAATTATGTCACAACTCATATGAACTCTTGATGAATGATCATGGTGCCCAAATTCTTCAAGAATGGCCACCATCTATCTCAATGACTGACTTTGACTGATTTGACCTAATTGGCTTCATCTGCAAGTAACATGGTTAGATGACAATATTTTTGTACCTTTGGTTAATAGACAGGTGAAAAGCAATGATATACAAATGCAAAACATGCTTGGTGATCAAGAACCACACTCACAAGATAACCCACCCACTAGGAGGGAAGCAAAGGTGCACAAAGATCCTTGAGGTAATGATATGGTATGATATGATGCCATGAGGGATCTTAGGGACAAAATTGGGGTCTTACAGATGCGTCTATTTAAGGTCATTCTAGCCGGAGAAGTGAAGTTTAGAAATCTTCATCTCGACGCGGTAGAATGGGCTTAAATAATAGTAATGAGACAAATTTTGGTCCCTAAGAGACCTCATGATGCAAATGTATGCATGCAAAAGACACAAATTCTGTGGGGATACAGTTCACACAGAAGAAAAGACGATCCATCGGAGTAATACACTCACTAGGAACAGAGACTCTAGCAAGACTCTTGTTGGGGATAGTAAAAGAGAAAGAATGCGTGAACAGGACACGACTTCAAATTAGGGAAAACAAAACTGACACAGCGTGAACAAGACACGACTCTGATTAGGGTAACAGAAATCAGACTAGAGACCTCACTGGGGAGTGAAGGACTCACACTGGGGAAAAGAAAATTCCAAAGGAAAAACATCCATTGGAGAGACACAAGCTGACTCCTGGGGAGAAGCAATAGGAAACTCCACTGAGGAAGCACCAAAGAATATGAGGTGTTACCGGTATAAGGGCAACAAGCTCAGGAAGAATGAATATCTAAGACCGGTATAAGGGTGAGAGATATCAATCAACCAAACATCTGAGAAAGACCTGAAAAAGGTACATAAACTCAGGAAAATCCGACTCCACAGGGGACCGAGGTCATAATAGGGAGCAAAAGGGGAAGGAACACCAGGGATACCGAGGTATATAATAGGTGACCGACCAAAGCGTGAATTGGTATATATGCCAAAACACTCATCATCCGAAAGGAGGGCTTGAAAAAGCAAATCGACTTACAGGATGGACATTCGAATCCACAACGGGAAAACGAATCTTACTCAACTGGGGACACAAACCCAAAGAGTGCATGAGATATAATATCCATTACCGGCAGACCGTGGATAAGAATACTCGCACGAGACATATTATCTATTACCGTCAGAACGTAGATAATATACTCGCATGGTAAGAAACACCAGAGATACCGAAGTATATAATAGGTGATCTACCGAAAACGTGGATTGGTATATATGCCAAAACACTCATCATCCGAAACACAAACTGGTTAAAGGATGGATATTCGATTCTACAAAGAATACGAATCTTGCTCAGCTGGGGAAAATCAACAAAGGATTCCAACTAAAGAGCACATGAGACATATTATTCATTACCGGCAGACCGTGAATAATATACTCGAAAAGGAAAAGACACCAGAGATACCGAAGTATATAATAGGTGACTAACCAAAGAGAGAGACAATCGATACCAAGCATCCGGGTAAACGAAAGACAACTCAAAGGGATAAATTGCAAGCATCCGGCAATTATCCAACAACAAAGAATATTCGATTCCACAAAGGGAAATAACGAATCTTACTCGACTAGGGAAACACGAAAGGCTTCGACTGAAGAGTGCATGAGACATATTATTCATTACCGGCAGACCGTGAATAACATACTCGCATGGAAGATTATCCACAACCGGTTACTGGGTTAAAAAAGGATAAATCAATCGAAAAGAAAGGCATCGGGATACCAAACTAGGTATATAATGATGACCAACCAAAGGGAACAACAACATTACCAACACAAAGGTAAATGAAAGGAGACCCGCTGGGGATGAATTGCAAGCATCCGGCAATTATCCAACTGTACCACAAGGCACAAACTCCGCTGGGGAGAAAAAATCAACACCTGGGATTTACAACTACCGAATATGGGGTAGAAGACCACAGACTCAACTGGGGATAGAAATCACCACAGGGAGACACCAACTCTGTTAGGGATAAAACCACAACAACAAAAATCCACTTACAATCAGGACGAACCACAAAGGTTACCTCTGTTAGGGAAAAAGAGATAGGACTTACAACTACCGAATACGGGGTAATAGCCATACTCTGGTGGGGATAACCACAAATTCGCGTGGAGGTGAAAGAAATCACCAGCCCGCACGGGAAACAGAAATAGGGTTTATAACAAACCACCAACTCTTGCCGAGGAATAAAAGGTATATAACCACCAATTCCATCAAAAGGGCAAGGAAAATAGGACTTACAACTACCGGTATAAGGGTAGAGGCCCGAAAAACTCCGTTGGGGAACAACCCACTGGGAAGTACAAGACAGTTGACACAACGCCAATTCGGGAATATTCCGAAAAGACAGACTGAATCAAGACACGTCCTAATGAGGATATTACTCAAATAGGAAAATCCATCCCAATATATATGTTGGGAGGAAACGGAAGAAACCGTCATCCACGAGGATATATCTCAGTGGGGAACTGCAGAAGGAAAGATAACAGACACTTTCTGCTTACGGGCTGACTCTATATGGAGAGATTTTAAACACCCGACATCTGCTAGGGGAAGATCTATAAAGAGATCTATATCACCCGCAGGAGACATCAACAACAAAAGATATATGGCAAACAATGCAACATGAATATCTGAATGTTTATGAATATGCATGAATATGCGTGATTTATGTTTGATGAATGCTGACAAAACAGACATATCTAACACAAACAGGTCCAGGAATCAAACGCCCGATATTATACTTCCAGGGGCAAAAACCAACTGGAAAGCCAATATGCGGAGATCTATAGGCTATAAAGCATAGATCCGCGGGTACTGCTGGGAAAGCAGAGGATTAGAGATATCAGGAAACACCAAATCTTTGAGTGATGGATCAGCAAACAACCCAATCAGGGTACAGAAAGTCACAACAGGCAAAACAGCCACCAAGACGAATCTGTTGGGGAACAAGAGAAAATCTCGAAGATCCGCAGGGGATCTCAGCATCAACTGAGAAACAAAGAGCTTTGTAACTTCAAACAACTCCGGGGAACAACCCACTGAAGGAGAAAATCATCCAAGTAGAATCTAACTGCATAAGCAAATCTACTGGGGAAAACTGCTGCTAGAGAAAACCGAGTCTTCAACAACACTCTGCTTGCAACTATGCTGGGGAACAACCCCATCACAAGATCTGGAGAAAGAAGATACAACCAAACCAGGAATATGAACCCAATGTCTTACCTGTTGGAGATCATGCCACCCTTGGGAGAGCACTGATATATTCTTGAGTATCCTTTCAACCTTATGAATATTCACTTTGTTTAAAACAGCAAATTTTGAAAAATTTGATTTGTTTAAAAACAATGATATTTTATCAATTAAAACATGCAAAACATTTGTTGAATTGAAACAAATAAGAGTGCAAATAATTGGATAAAAAGCTCAAATTGATTTGATGGAATGGTAGTCTGCAAATGGCAAGACCCCATAGATCTGTACAAATTTGAAATCAGTGATATATATTGGAAGAGGGCTACATTGAACACAATGATCCTTTCTCTACCAATTTGAATCTCGATGTATTCAAAGCTTCAGTTGACGATGAATCGAGAATCCTCTGACGAACAGACAGCTGGTGAAACAGAAAGTCTTGTCAGGATGCAGTTACTTGCCAAATCCCTAATTTTTGCCTAGATTGCCCCAGGGTGAGGTACTCAATCTAGCGGGATGCAAATATTCTCTCTTTTTTTTCAAGTCTCTAATTTTTGCCTGGATTACCCTTGCGAGTTCTCCACCGAGACGCTCATTTTTTGCCTAAGCCGCCCTTTCGGGTTTTCAACTTAGCGAGCTATTCTGTTTTTTCATTTGCATATACTTTTTTTCTAGGCAAAGTATCTCTTGACTGCATCTGAATTCACAGGACGAGTGAAATCCTCCCCATCCATTGTTGTAAGCATCAAAGCTCCACCTGAAAAGGCTCTCTAACAACATATGGACCCTCGTAGTTTGGAGTCCACTTGCCCCTGGAATCGGGCGCGAAAGACAAAACTTTCTTGAGCACGAGGTCACCTTCTCGGAACACACGAGGCTTGACCTTCTTATCGAATGCTTTCTTCATTCTCTGCTGATATAACTGACCATGACACATGGCAGTTAAACGCTTCTCTTCAATCAAATTCAACTGGTCATAACGACTCTGAATCCATTCAGCATCAGTTAACTAGGGACTTGAGGGTATAATTTTTCTTTTTTCTTTTGAAAAAACTTTGAAAAAAATTTCTTGATTTTTTTGATTTTTTTCATTTTTCACCCTCTCTCTCCTTTTTGTTTTTTTTTTCTTTTTGATTTCATTTGCAATGCCCCAGTTTGACTGTTTTGCTGATTCTCATGATACAGCTGAACGAGCTTCTCTTTGTGCTCAAGAAGACGGGTAATCTCGTCAGGAATCCCCTTCAACATCATCTTCCTCTGCTCCAGATACAAGGAATTCAAGATTGGGAGATGGCGTTGGATCATTATGTTCAATGGGTTTTAGGATCAACCTGCATAATGATTTTGGTTAAGGAAAAACTTCAGAATTTAAACAAGCAAACCATTATGCAGATGAAAAATGTTTGCTTTTATTCTTGTTTTTATGGTTTTTTTTTTGTGATCACTGATTTCATAAAAAAGCAAAAAGTGAAAACAAATGAAAAACAAATGTTTAACAATGCATTAATTGAATGAAAACATCATTGTATATATGCTTTGCCAACAATGTCATCACTTCTCCTTTTGGCATGGGAGAAGGGTTTCAAACAAAGTGAACAATTACTCTGATCTATGGATGACCGTAGGAACATCTACAGCGACCCAATTGTGGCAGACACCACCAGGAATAAAGAAATTGTTCGCGTCCTCTGCATCCTCTTCCAAGATAGCAGCAACTTCCTCTTCAGGTTGATCATCATATATGAATCCTCCACTTGTGAACAAACCTTGCTCATTACATGCCCCAGAACAGTAGCCAATGCCAGCCCGGGATCTGTTGTCTTCAAGTTCAATCATCTTCCCTAAACCAGCAACTGCACCACATTCAATGGCCAGCTTCGCATCACGGTAGGAAGTGAATGAAGGAGACTTCTTCTCGATCGGTTCATCAATAGATAAAGCTTGGAACTGAGTTCCAACTTCATCCTCAGCATCTATGAAGGAAGACAAGTGGCTAACCAGGAATAAATCCATCAAAAGCACTTAGTCTGTCAAATTCCTCCTCGACTCCACAACTTTCTTGCTCAGAACGGTCCATAAACCTGGCAGAGTTGGCTCTGGTGTAGTACCGGCGAAGTGCGTCTTCAAAATAAATGAAGATCGCAGGGTCAGACCACAGGACGGGAGATCGGAACAAAACACCCGCTTATGCAAATGATGCATGAAGTGTTTATGCATATGCTTGTTTCTTATTTCAAAGGAACTCGAGGGTTTTATTTGCAAACTTTGAAATATTTAAGCATTTTGATTGTATATGAGAATATCTCATCAGATACATCAGGTGAAAATTTTTTCCTGGTTTTTTCATGTTTGAAATTTTTTGCAAATAAACTCCTTTGAGTTCCTTGGAAATTTTCTTTTTATCTGATGATATGGATGCGGATGAATGCATGAATGCATGAATGCAACAATCACACTCAAGGATCAAGCAAGTCACACCAAACAAAGGTCATGGGAAAGCTCATTGTATCCCTAATATCAATCATCCATTTTGGTGGATTTAGGTTTTCACCTTATCGACACCCAAGTTCCATTGATATTAACGGTACATGAACCGGCTCGAACATCCTTAATATCAATCATCCGTTTTGGGGGATTTAGGTTTTACACCTGATCAACACCCAGGTTCCATTGATATTAACGTTGTCTGAACGACTCAACCACGAATCACGGGTTTGTTGAGAGTCACGAGCATGGAGTCTCGGTTAAGAACCACCCAAAGGGAGTGTACTAGGGTTTAAACCTGCCAGACATGTTCTACCAGAGGTTCCCATAATCATCGTTCCATCTTTTGAATATTATCGGAGGAACGAATACTCGTATTCCAAAAATATTCTCAAGAGAAACTCTTATGAGTGTAGTATCGCGTAACAATCGCATCAGAACTTACATCTGAACGACCTCCGCACTACATCCTAAAAAATAGGCCAAGATGGGTTTGGTAAATTAAGGTCCTTGGCTTCTGCAGCACATGATTGAAAGAATAATGCCTAACCACAAATAACTTGTGTGACATTATTAATCCAACATGACCTCCACCAAGTGAATGGACTCGCAAGTCGACTGGCTAAAGAATACTCCACACCAATCAACAAGACTATACCATTCTCCTATCCTAGAGTGCACTCGAGTTCGGGTATAGAACTCATCTCACAGATCACCAAAGCAAACAGCAATTGTATATCAAGCAATTCAAACATTACAATTAATACAGTTATCCCAAATTGTACAAAAATATGTCATATAACAAATAACAATATATCACACAACAAGGGTGAAAAGTAGGCAATACCACCAAGGATCGATATTTCTCCCCAGCAGAGTCGCCACTTTTCTGTAGCGGTGTATTCGTCGCTATATGATCTATTGATTAAACCATAAGCAAAGCATACAATGAATTCGAGTCTCCACCGCACTTTTACTTATCCAAAGGACTGGCTAAAAAGCGAACAAAAGCCTAAGAAGTTTTACACATAGAAAACTAATGAAAAGATCAGAGAGTCTGGGTAAGGGGTAAATTACGCAATGGGAAGGTGTTAGGCACCCACTACGTCCTAGGTACTCCTAGGGAGCCCTTTTCACACTTGTTGTATAAAAATTGTTATTTGTTATGACATAAGTATTGTGCAAACATGATTGGGATGATGAGAAAAGAATATACAATTTATTATTTTTGTGTTCGAACGGATGAACCCGTTGCCTACGTACCTTCCATCAAAGGTAAGGATCAAAACGCCGTAGTTCGGCTAAAAGATTTCCAAAAAGTTAGTGGATTCAATTTTAAACACAAGCCCTAAGGTCTTACGTTATCCACGGGAGAAAACTCAACCTTATACAAACAACGAGTCCACCATGTGAGAAAAGCTTCAACTTGCTAGTGAGGGGTTAACCCTATAATAAGCAAGGAAGACTTACAATTCAATCAACTAAGGACAATTAGGTGAGATTGACATCAACCAACTAGGATAAATCAAACCTATGGCTAATGTATGAAAACTTAACAAGAATGGACAAAGCCACAAAACCATTGAATGGGTGAAGTTAATTGATTATGAGTATTCATGAAAGTAGGGTCAAAGTATGATTAAGATTGATTCAAAAGAAGTATTAAGAAAATGGAGTTTGAAAAAGTCAAGGACTTAGGGTCCAGGTTTCTAATTTGAAAGCATGAAGATGTTTGCACAATATTTATCTCAAGTTTTGAAAGTAATGTGTGAAAAGGTTTAGGATAAAATGGATGAATGGATGAAGATGGAGTGTAAAACTTCCTAGAAGGTTCACCTCTTGAAATCATATAGAAGTAGACTCAAGTGTGTCCTTTGGAATAGGCCATGAGTAATAACAAACAAGCAAAGCAAAGGAAGAAAGTCAATAAAAGCGGATACCGGATGCCAATTACTGGACTTATACCAATCTCCTAAAACAGAACTGGATATCAGAGGCCACTCTATGGACTTATACCAATCTCCTCAACAAAGAAATAAAAAGTGGATACCGGATGCCAATCTATCTGGACTTATACCAATCTCCAACAAAACACAACAATCACTTGGATGTCAGATGCCAATCTATCTGGGCTTACTCTAACCTCCAACACATGATCATAGGAAAACAAATGCCAAATTACACGGACTTACAGTTGCATCCTCACATACAACAAACAAGAGCAAAGAAGATATGAGTGACTAATAAGGTCTTACACTCTATCCTTCCATATCATGGGAACAAAAGCCAATCTACATGGACTTACAATTGTCCTCAATGGGCAAACAACAAAGATATGTCACAAAGACAAATGAAATGATCATGCACTAATGAGCAATTAATGATGATAAATGCACAAAGCATACAAGCAAACATGTGCATATGAAATAAGTGATCAATCAATCAAAGTCATTCAGCACACACTATAACCAAACAATTAGGCTCATACAAAAGGGTTAGGCATTGAAGCCAACTGGAATAGGGTTAATGGTGCTCTTAACCTTGACATTGAGAGCCAAGGTGAAGCAGATGAAAGGATATGAGGGGTGTGCCTCATGCTCTTATCCCTGGTCAGGGAGAGCTTCAAATGATAGAAAGTGTGGGAGTTCAGAAAGATGGAACTCTCTCCACAAGTTAGACTCTATAGATCTTGGGTTTTTACTCACTATGCATCAACACAAGTAGTGTGAGCAAGGTGAGTGACTCACAGAATAGTAGGAGATAGGCTACATATCTCTTTGATCTACCAATTGCCTCAAATGAGGACTTTTCCTGCTTGGGACAAATGTAAACAAGCAAAAACATCGCCTCTTAAGGAGGACTTCAGACAGTTGCCTGACCAAGTAACAGGCCAGGTCTTCCAGACTACATGAAGATAAGAAATTATACCTCAGTGCAAATTGCTATTAAGCAAAGCAAAGCAAGTTCTTAAAAGAACTGAGCAACTAAAGGTACCTGAAACCAGTCAAACAGAATCAGTATACAACTCAAAGTCAAACCAACATAAGATAGGGATCAACAGTTAACACAATCATTCAATTGTGCAATGCACAAAGCTCAAATCATGTGAGCTAAGCAACCTACAAAACAAACAAGTTAGTTCATGATAATCAATCAAGCTCAAGCAACTTGCATAAATCTCTTTGAAGCATTTGTTGCTTAACCTGAAACAACAAACTTAAACATGAGCAACATGACCACTAGGACAAGCCTAGGGTCAAAAAGAGATAAGAAAATCAATACAGCAAGTGAAATCCATCCAAAATCAAGTTCAAACGATTAAGAGACAAACCCAAGTGGTTTCACATTCATATCATTCATCATTATCATTTCACAAACAAATTAGGTCAAAGCATGTCATATAGAACCTCAAAGAAGTCAACAGAATGATTCAACTCAAATCCAACCACAAACATTTCAAAAAAATCTCAAATAATTCATGATCAAACATCATCCATAACATGATAATCATACCAAATTTCATCTCATTTGGATCAAGGGAAGTAGGTCAATGAAAATCAGAAAGTCAAAGCAAGTTCAAGCAAACTCATACAAAGCATCAAAACATGCACCAACTTCAATAAATCATAAAACAGTGACAACACATGATAAATGAATGAGACTAAAACCATGACAAACTTTAAGATGTCTACAATTCACATGTCAAATTTCAAGTCCATCCAATTAAGCATGAGGATTTCACGAATCAAATAAGAACATGTGTCACAAAAGTCAACAATTTGATCAAACAGGGGAGAAATTACCAATCAAATAGGAAATGCATTCCAAAATTCCATAAGAAATCACATGTAAACTAGACATCCATAAGTACATTCATGCAAAAATTCAAACCAATTTGAGTTCAATAAGCATGGTAATTAAAATCATGAAGTTGGACATGAATGGTGTGACACAAATTGTCACACCCCTATTCAAAAAATCATAACTCCACAACCAGAAATGATAAATTCACAAACTCTACACCAAAATCACCATGAACATGTCTAATTTAAGCACAAAAATTTTGGGAAGCATTGGATAAGGTATCACCATTTCACAAGCAATTTGGCAAGGCATACATAAAATGGACAACATGAACAAACCCTAGCACAATTTAAAATCCACACGTGCAAAAAATCTGGAAAAAACATCATAAAAAACTAGAGGTCATGAGGATCAATCCACAAAAATCCCATCAAATTTGGACAAATAATGAGTGACTTATGATTTTTGGAAGATTGAAGATCAAAATGAAATAAATATTGAAAAATAAAATGATTTAAATGAATTAATAAACGGCAGTGGCAAACTTGTAATATTTGGACTCACTAAGTGAAACGCTGCGTTTCACTTAGTGAGGTGGCGTGCAGTGATACGCTTCATGGCAATGAAACAGTGTAAACATGCAAAACAGAAAAGACAAAACGCGCCTGGGTTCATAATTTAGGGTTTCTGGGCAGCAACTTCATAGTGTTCATCAATGGAACCCAGCAAGAACATTTTGCAATTAAAATCCACAAATGACATACCAACATGTTCATCTAATCACATACATCATCAAATCAACAATCATTAACACCAATTTGAACTAACAAGGAAGCATCGAGCAAAAACACATTTGACCAACCAAACTTCAAAACAGTGTTTCTCTCTCAATACACAACCATTTTCAAAACCACAACCTTCAGTGAACTCAGCATGGTAAGATCTATACAAAGCACAACATGATTTTGAGAAATAAGAGAGTCGAAAACTTACTTGATTTGAAGTGCAGTGATGAAATGATGGTTGTTTGGTCGTGTATGCTCGAAACAGATGCACAATAATGCTCCAGGAGGTGAATGGAAGAAGGGTTCTAGCTCAGTTGTCTCAATTCCAGCTCAAACATCCAACTGCCATGTGAGATGCTTGTAAGTAACAGTCACGATTCTTGCTCTACAGTGATGAGATGATGTTTGCTACAGCTCCAAAAATGTTGGTAGATGATGGCATAATCAACCAAGGCTCGAGCTCTTTGAGATTTTTCAGAAAAAAAGTCAAGTGAAAAAAATGAGAGCTTGAGAGAAAGTGAGATTTTGATCTGTTTTGTGAAATGGTGGCTAGGGTTTTCAGACTAAAAATGATCCATATATAGTCTGTTTAATGTTGCTAAGTTTGGTTAATTGAGTGGTAATGGAGATTAGCTCAAAATGAAATGTTTTTACCAATTTGCTAAAACCAACTCAAATTGCATGGGGTGCATGTACATGCACGAAATTGGGCCTTGAGCACATCCAAAACATGATTTCTGAGCATTATCAATTGATAGAATGCATTGGAAAGGCTTAATTTGAAAACTCATTTTTTCACCTCACTCATTTTAATTCAAGCCACTTGAAAAAGGCCATTTTGATTGGTAGATTTTTGGTGAATTGTGATGAAAGATTTGGATAGAGCACATCAAATATGACCTGTAGCAAAAAACCTCACTCAATTTGGCCAAATGGTTTGGAAGATATGCCACTTTGAAGTTCAAATTTTTTTGAGAATGATTTGATCATAACTTGCCAACCACACATGATAAATGAGTGTTCTTGGACTTTTTGGAAATGGGAGAACAAGATCTTCAACTTTCATGTTGGACAAAAATTCATTTGAAGCTTGTATGATGATGTAATTTGGAGGAGAAGAACTTTCCATTTTTGGCAAATTCCAATTACAGGTCAACTTTCTATTTTTGGAAATTTCTTGTCTGACTTCAAAATCTTCACTGTGGATGCTTGACATGTTATATGAGGCTTATATGGACATGAGTGAGACCTCTCAAACCAATTCCCACCATCAAATCACTGATTAAATGCACAGTTGACCACAGTTGACTTCAGTTGACTTTGCTAGGGTTTTGGTTGACTGAAACATGTTCTGATGAATTCCAAACCCTAATCACTTGAGATCTTGATCCAAAATGATGTCACAACTCATATGAACTCTTGATGAATGATCATGGTGCCCAAATTCTTCAAGAATGGCCACCATCTATCTCAATGACTGACTTTGACTGATTTGACCTAATTGGCTTCATCTGCAAGTAACATGGTTAGATGACAATATTTTTGTACCTTTGGTTAATAGACAGGTGAAAAGCAATGATATACAAATGCAAAACATGCTTGGTGATCAAGAACCACACTCACAAGATAACCCACCCACTAGGAGGGAAGCAAAGGTGCACAAAGATCCTTGAGGTAATGATATGGTATGATATGATGCCATGAGGGATCTTAGGGACAAAATTGGGGTCTTACAGATGCCCCTATTTAAGGTCATTCTAGCCGGAGAAGTGAAGTTTAGAAATCTTCATCTCGACACGGTAGAATGGGCTTAAATAATAGTAATGAGACAAATTTTGGTCCCTAAGAGACCTCATGATGCAAATGTATGCATGCAAAAGACACAAATTCTGTGGGGATACAGTTCACACAGAAGAAAAGACGATCCATCGGAGTAATACACTCACCAGGAACAGAGACTCTAGCAAGACTCTTGTTGGGGATAGTAAAAGAGAAAGAATGCGTGAACAGGACACGACTTCAAATTAGGGAAAACAAAACTGACACAGCGTGAACAAGACACGACTCTGATTAGGGTAACAGAAATCAGACTGGAGACCTCACTGGGGAGTGAAGGACTCACACTGGGGAAAAGAAAATTCCAAAGGAAAAACATCCATTGGAGAGACACAAGCTGACTCCTGGGGAGAAGCAATAGGAAACTCCACTGAGGAAGCACCAAAGAATATGAGGTGTTACCGGTATAAGGGCAACAAGCTCAGGAAGAATGAATATCTAAGACCGGTATAAGGGTGAGAGATATCAATCAACCAAACATCTGAGAAAGACCTGAAAAAGGTACATAAACTCAGGAAAATCCGACTCCACAGGGGACCGAGGTCATAATAGGGAGCAAAAGGGGAAGGAACACCAGGGATACCGAGGTATATAATAGGTGACCGACCAAAGCGTGAATTGGTATATATGCCAAAACACTCATCATCCGAAAGGAGGGCTTGAAAAAGCAAATCGACTTACAGGATGGACATTCGAATCCACAACGGGAAAACGAATCTTACTCAACTGGGGACACAAACCCAAAGAGTGCATGAGATATAATATCCATTACCGGCAGACCGTGGATAAGAATACTCGCATGAGACATATTATCTATTACCGTCAGAACGTAGATAATATACTCGCATGGTAAGAAACACCAGAGATACCGAAGTATATAATAGGTGATCTACCGAAAACGTGGATTGGTATATATGCCAAAACACTCATCATCCGAAACACAAACTGGTTAAAGGATGGATATTCGATTCTACAAAGAATACGAATCTTGCTCAACTGGGGAAAATCAACACAGGATTCTAACTAAAGAGCGCATGAGACATATTATTCATTACCGGCAGACCGTGAATAATATACTCGAAAAGGAAAAGACACCAGAGATACCGAAGTATATAATAGGTGACTAACCAAAGAGAGAGACAATCGATACCAAGCATCCGGGTAAACGAAAGACAACTCAAAGGGATAAATTGCAAGCATCCGGCAATTATCCAACAACAAAGAATATTCGATTCCACAAAGGGAAATAACGAATCTTACTCGACTAGGGAAACACGAAAGGCTTCGACTGAAGAGTGCATGAGACATATTATTCATTACCGGCAGACTGTGAATAACATACTCGCATGGAAGATTATCCACAACCGGTTACTGGGTTAAAAAAGGATAAATCAATCGAAAAGAAAGGCATCGGGATACCAAACTAGGTATATAATGATGACCAACCAAAGGGAACAACAACATTACCAACACAAAGGTAAATGAAAGGAGACCCGCTGGGGATGAATTGCAAGCATCCGGCAATTATCCAACTGTACCACAAGGCACAAACTCCGCTGGGGAGAAAAAATCAACACCTGGGATTTACAACTACCGAATACGGGGTAGAAGACCACAGACTCAACTGGGGATAGAAATCACCACAGGGAGACACCAACTCTGTTAGGGATAAAACCACAACAACAAAAATCCACTTACAATCAGGACGAACCACAAAGGTTACCTCTGTTAGGGAAAAAGAGATAGGACTTACAACTACCGAATACGGGGTAATAGCCATACTCTGGTGGGGATAACCACAAATTCGCGTGGGGGTGAAAGAAATCACCAGCCCGCACGGGAAACAAAAATAGGGTTTATAACAAACCACCAACTCTTGCCGAGGAATAAAAGGTATATAACCACCAATTCCATCAAAAGGGCAAGGAAAATAGGACTTACAACTACCGGTATAAGGGTAGAGGCCCGAAAAACTCCGCTGGGTAACAACCCACTGGGAAGTACAAGACAGTTGACACAACGCCAATTCGGGAATATTCCGAAAAGACAGACTGAATCAAGACACGTCCTAATGAGGATATTACTCAAATAGGAAAATCCATCCCAATATATATGTTGGGAGGAAACGGAAGAAACCGTCATCCACGAGGATATATCTCAGTGGGGAACTGCAGAAGGAAAGATAACAGACACTTTCTGCTTACGGGCTGACTCTATATGGAGAGATTTTAAACACCCGACATCTGCTAGGGGAAGATCTATAAAGAGATCTATATCACCCGCAGGAGACATCAACAACAAAAGATATATGGCAAACAATGCAACATGAATATCTGAATGTTTATGAATATGCATGAATATGCGTGATTTATGTTTGATGAATGCTGACAAAACAGACATATCTAACACAAACAGGTCCAGGAATCAAACGCCCGATATTATACTTCCAGGGGCAAAAACCAACTGGAAAGCCAATATGCGGAGATCTATAGGCTATAAAGCATAGATCCGCGGGTACTGCTGGGAAAGCAGAGGATTAGAGATATCAGGAAACACCAAATCTTTGAGTGATGGATCAGCAAACAACCCAATCAGGGTACAGAAAGTCACAACAGGCAAAACAGCCACCAAGACGAATCTGTTGGGGAACAAGAGAAAATCTCGAAGATCCGCAGGGGATCTCAGCATCAACTGAGAAACAAAGAGCTTTGTAACTTCAAACAACTCCGGGGAACAACCCACTGAAGGAGAAAATCATCCAAGTAGAATCTAACTGCATAAGCAAATCTACTGGGGAAAACTGCTGCTAGAGAAAACCGAGTCTTCAACAACACTCTGCTTGCAACTATGCTGGGGAACAACCCCATCACAAGATCTGGAGAAAGAAGATACAACCAAACCAGGAATATGAACCCAATGTCTTACCTGTTGGAGATCATGCCACCCTTGGGAGAGCACTGATATATTCTTGAGTATCCTTTCAACCTTATGAATATTCACTTTGTTTAAAACAGCAAATTTTGAAAAATTTGATTTGTTTAAAAACAATGATATTTTATCAATTAAAACATGCAAAACATTTGTTGAATTGAAACAAATAAGAGTGCAAATAATTGGATAAAAAGCTCAAATTGATTTGATGGAATGGTAGTCTGCAAATGGCAAGACCCCATAGATCTGTACAAATTTGAAATCAGTGATATATATTGGAAGAGGGCTACATTGAACACACGCTTGCCCCTTTCTGGTCAACATTGTCAACGGTAACGCCAACTTAGAGAATCCCTCAATAAACTTCCTATAGTAACCTGCAAGTCCAAGAAAACTTCTTATCTCAGAAACTGACTTCGGAGCTTCCCACTTAGACACCGCTTCTATCTTAGAAGGATCAACAGCAACACCACCTCTTGAAATCACATGACCAAGAAAACTAACCTCTTCTAACCAAAATTCACATTTTGAGAGTTTAGCAAATAACTTCTTTTCTCGTAGAACTTCCAACACCACTCTCAAATGCTCAGCATGTTCTTCTTCAGATTTCGAATACACCAAAATGTCATCAATAAACACCACAACAAACTGATCTAGATACGGATGAAAAATCCTATTCATATACTCCATGAATACTCCAGGCGCATTAGTCACCCCAAAAGGCATTACAGAATACTCATAATGTCCATACCTTGTTCTGAAAGCAGTCTTCTGAATATCTTCAGTCTTCACACGTATCTGATGATACCCAGATCTCAAATCTATCTTGCTGAACACACTAGCACCAACCAATTGATCCATCAAATCATCAATCCTCGGTAAAGGATACCGATTCTTGATCGTCACTTTATTCAGTTGTCTGTAATCCACACACAACCTCATAGTACCTTCTTTCTTCTTAACCAACAACACTGGTGCACCCCACGGTGACACACTCGGACGAATAAATTTCTTATCCAACAAATCTTCCAACTGACTCTTCAATTCAGCTAGCTCAACAGCAGACATACGATAAGGAGCCATCGATATCGGTCTAGTACCAGGTACCAAATCAATCGAGAACTCAACTTCACGCTCTGGCGGTAATTCATTCACTTCTTCCGGAAACACATCAGGAAAATCACACACCACAGCTAGATCACCAATCACCAGTTTATCTTTAGCCTCCAAAGTCGCTAACAGCATAAACAACTCTGCCCCATCTGCTACTTCCTCATTCACCTGCCTCGCTGATAGAAACAAACTCTTGCCTTCCTCAATCTCAGGAAATATCACAGTCTTATCAAAACAATTGATAGAAACCCGGTTACACACCAACCAGTTCATACCCAAGATAACGTCAATCTGCACTAATGGAAGACACACAAGGTCTATCCCAAAGTTCCTACCAAAAATACTCAAAGGACAACTTAGACAAACTGAAGTAGTAGTTACTGAACCCTTCGCAGGAGTATCAATCACCATACTTCCAAACATCTCAGACATTTCTAACTTAAGCTTCACAGCACAATCCAAAGATATAAAAGAAAGAGTAGCACCGGTGTCAATAATAGTTACAAGAGGAAAGCCATTAATATAACACGTACCTCGGATCAAACGATCCTCTGCAGAAGTCTCAGAACCTGATAAAGCAAAAACCTTGCCTCCTGACTGATTCTCTTTCTTCGGCTTAGGACACTGTGGGCTGATATGACCCACCTCTCCACAGTTGAAGCAAGTCACAGTCTTCAACCGGCAATCCGCAGCCAAATGACCACCTTTCCCACATTTGAAACACTTCTTCTCATTACTGGTACACTCATGGATACGATGTCCAGCCTGACCACATCTGTAACACTTAACAGGAGCACTAGAATCTCCCCCACTAGGCCTCTTCATCCCACTCTGCTTCTGAAAACCTTTGCCAGCTGCATACGGTTTTCCACGATCAATCTGATTCTTACCCTTCCTATCAACCCTCTGCTGATAGCTCTCTGCTCTAGCCTTGGAATCCTGTTCAAAAATTCTGCAACAGTCAACCAAGTCAGAAAACACCCTGATTCGCTGATATCCAATTGCCTGCTTGATCTCGGGACGCAACCCGTTCTCAAACTTCACACACTTCGAAAATTCTCCAGCAGCCTCACTATAAGGAGTATAGTACTTTGACAGCTCTGTGAACTTCGCAGCATACTCAGTAACAGACCTGTTACCCTGCTTCAATTCCAAGAATTCTATCTCTTTCTTCCCTCTGACATCCTCTGGAAAGTACTTCCTCAGGAATCTTTCCCTGAACACAGCCCAAGTAATCTCAGCATTTCCAGCAGTTTCCAACTCAGTGCGGGTAGCAACCCACCAATCATCAGCTTCTTCTGACAGCATATGTGTACCGAACCTGACCTTCTGGTTATCAGCACACTCAGTTACTCTGAAGATCCTCTCTATCTCTTTCAACCACTTCTGAGCACCATCTGGATCGTATGCTCCTTTGAACATTGGAGGATTGTTCTTCTGGAACTCACTCAGTTGACGAGCAGCTCCCATTCCCACAACATTCGGATTTCCTCCAAGTACTCCAGCTAGCATACCCAGAGCCTCAGCAATCGCAGCATCATCTCTACCTCTTCCAGCCATCTCTATTCTGAAAACCCAAACAAGCTAAACAAATAAGTACTGATAGGGTTACACAACACCTATCCCGTACAGGGAAACAGAATAACTACGACTCGACACGACCGACTATGCTCTGATACCACTAATGTAACACCCTTCTAAATACCCCCAAATTATTATAATTAAAATAACAATATATTCATCAGAGTAATTATGCCCCGAAGGGTGTCACACAATCATCTCACAAACTCATTAAAATATCCTGTCATGCTCATTTGTTTAATCAAAATAAGGTTCTTTGCATAATTCGCAGCGGAATAAAATTCAACTCAATGTAAAACATGTAACACAATACATGTAAATCAATCAACAAACAATATCAAATTAATTAAAACATTCCCTCCCGATGTTACATCTATCAGAGCATGACCCGTAAGAACTACTCTAGACTCCAAGCATTAGCTTCTACTCAACTCATTTCTCGTTACCTGAAAAATAGGTGTAAGGGTGAGTTCCTCAATCAATATAACAAGCATTATAGAACAACATGTAATGCTAAGTAATTAACACATTAATTCACCCTAACCAGACTACACGCTCAGCAACGGCAGTATCCGTTCAGACATCATATTCAACAATAACATATAACATATATATAATCTCAACCATACCCAACATCAACAACACAACACACAACACACATATAATACTGGAATACATCCATTCATATTATATGCCATACATTTATTATGCAATGAGACTCTATGCATGCGGTACCGACTATTTGTGAACATATAGTTCAACCTCACCGTCCAAATCCAGGCACGGCTACCAAGCTCACTAGTCCCACTCATTTGAGACATAGTGACTCACTCACTAATTCCTCACCATGGGAATTAGCTACCACCCCAAATGGGCCATGAAATGCACACTACTCACCTAGCATGCAAACAATCAACAACAGTCCAATAATTACTAAACTCACTAATTCCTCACCATGGGAATTAGCTACCACCCCAAATGGGCCACAATGTGCAAGCTAATCACCTAGCAATTGCAACATCAACAACGAATTCAGAATAGACACATGTTCACACTCTAGCCACAAAACAGTCTATTCACAAATGCATCCATAACTGATACAATCACAGCATCATGCATATCAACACACATCGTTAACACGTTTTATCACAAAAGCATATCATATCATGCCACATACTCAACCACAGTATTAGCTCACTCCACTAATACCTATACTACTCAAAACAACGGGAAATGATCCCTACAACATCACACTTCAGCTAAGTACATCACTCAGCCTACACAACCAAAACCTGCACAACAACAGTTCAGAAAAACCACAAGTCTGCCCATACGCGTATCGCCTATGCCCATACGCGTATGGCGCATTCCCCCGCCCATCCCATACGCGTACCGCCCACACTCATACGCGTATGCTACGCGTACCACATCCTCATACGCGTACCAACAGAGACGTTTTCACGTTCAAAAATTTCATCTTTTCCACTCATACGCGTAAGGCATACCCCATACGCGTACCACTCCAGGGATTACGTGTATCACATGCGTATGGCGCGTACCAGCGCCAAAACCCCCATTTCCAAGCCAACCCATACGCGTATTGCCTAGTGCCATACGCGTATGACCAGAATACAGTCTTCCAGATCTGCTATGGGTTCTCTCTGCTACGAGATCCTATCCGATCCAACCTTCCACAGTCCAAATTACACAAAATAATCGTCCATATCATCTACACGAATCATATCCTATTCATCTTCACCAATCCTAACATTATCTCTTCTAATTCCTACGAATTCTTTTCAATTATCATCCAATTTCATTCATCTAATTTCATTCATTCAATATTTCACAAATTCATCATGCATCAATCAAATCAGAGATACAACCAATGGTTATCACTACCCAGTACATATTATCATATAATACCCTTTAACCGATGATAAACCCCCCTTACCTGAGTTAATCCGGCAGCTTCCGAGCTCCAAGCTTCTCCTTCCTTCAACCTTCGTTCTCTGGCTTTTTGCCCTTTCTGCCTCTTTTCCCTTTTCACGTGAAATTAACCTTTTTACCAAAAATGGGATTTTCTAAATTCCAACTTATATATTATTCCAATAAATAATTATCCCAATAATTATTATTCCAAAATAATAATAAAATAATAATAATCCAAACTTCCAATTATTCAATTAAATTAATAAATAAAATATTAATTTAAATTAAATAATTAGCTTAGTTTAATTGGGGTGTTACAACTCTCCCCCACTAAAAGAGTTTTCGTCCTCGAAAACATACCTCAATCGAACAACTCCGGATAAGCCTCCTTCATCTGGCTCTCCAGTTCCCAAGTCACATTGCCACCTGCTGGTCCTCCCCAAGCTACCTTCACCAAGGCAATCTCTTTACCCCGCAACTGCTTCAACTCTCGATCCTCGATCCTCATAGGTGATGTTTCAACAGTCAGGTTATCTCTCACCTGTACATCATCTACTTGGACTACATGCGACGGATCATGAATGTACCTCCTCAACTGAGACACATGAAAAATATCATGCAAATTCGCAAGCGACGGCGGTAAAGCGATACGATAGGCTACCTCTCCTATCCTCTCCAAAATCTGATAAGGACCAATAAATCGAGGTGTCAACTTCTTCGACTTCAAAGCTCGACCAACACCGGTTATCGGAGTAACACGAAGAAACACATGGTCTCCCTCTTGGAACTCAAGGGACTTCCTTCTCTTATCATGATAACTCTTCTGACGACTCTGAGAAATTCTCATCTTCTCCTGAATCATCTTAATCTTTTCCGTAGTTTGTTGAACAATCTCCGGTCCAACCACCGCACTCTCACCGGACTCATACCAACATAAAGGTGTCCGACATCTCCTACCATACAAAGCTTCAAACGGTGCCATACCAATGCTCGAATGAAAACTATTGTTGTAGGTAAACTCAATCAAAGGCAAATAACAATCCCAAGCACCTCCTTTTTCCAAAACACAAGCTCTCAAAAGATCCTCCAGTGACTGAATCGTCCTCTCAGTCTGACCATCAGTCTGCGGATGATATGCAGAACTCAATCTCAGCTTAGTTCCCAAAGCTCTCTGCAAACCTTCCCAAAATTTCGATGTAAATCTAGGATCTCTGTCCGAAACAATACTCGACGGAATACCATGCAAACTTACAATCTTCTCAATATACAACTCGGCTAGCCTCTCTAACGGATAATCCATTCTGATCGGAATGAAATGAGCCGACTTCGTCAATCTATCAACAATCACCCAAATAGCCTCAAAATTCTTACTTGTCCTCGGCAAACCAGAAACAAAATCCATACTGATACTATCCCACTTCCACTCTGGAATAGCCAACGGTCGCATTAGCCCAGACGGCTTCTGATGCTCAATCTTCGACTTCTGACAAGTCAAACAGGAATACACAAAACTTGCAATTTCTCTTTTCATTTCTGGCCACCAAAATAACCTTTTCAAATCATGATACATCTTCGTAGCTCCAGGATGAATACTCAAGCCACTACGATGTCCTTCTTCAAGAATACTCTTCTTAAGCTCGGCAACATCCGGAATACACACCCGGTCACCAAATCTCAAAACACCATTCTCATCAACTCGGAATTCACCACCCTGACCTGAGTTCACCAAAGTCAACTTATCAACCAAAAGCATATCAGATTTCTGACCTTCTCTGATCTCATCCAGAATACCACTTGTTAATCTCAACATTCCCAGTTTAACACTATTGTGAGTACTCTCACACACCAAACTCAAGTCTCTAAACTGCTCAATTAAATCCAATTCCTTAACCATTAACATAGACATATGCAATGATTTCCGACTCAATGCATCAGCCACCACGTTTGCTTTACCTGGATGGTAATTCAAACCAAAGTCATAATCCTTCAGAAATTCTAACCATCTTCTCTGTCTCATATTCAGCTCTCTCTGATCAAACAAATACTTCAAACTTTTATGGTCACTGAAAACTTCAAATCTTGATCCATACAAATAATGCCTCCACAACTTCAGAACAAATACCACAGCTGCCAACTCTAAATCATGTGTCGGATAGTTCCCCTCATGAACCCTTAGTTGTCTCGAAGCATAAGCTATAACCTGCTTATTCTGCATCAACACACCACCTAAACCCAACAATGAAGCATCACAGTAAACCTCAAATGGTTCCGACGAACTCGGTAATATCAGAATAGGAGCAGTAGTCAACCTTCTCTTTAACTCTTGGAAACCTTCTTCACATTTTGAGTCCCAAACAAACGCTTGCCCCTTTCTGGTCAACATTGTCAACGGTAACGCCAACTTAGAGAATCCCTCAATAAACTTCCTATAGTAACCTGCAAGTCCAAGAAAACTTCTTATCTCAGAAACTGACTTCGGAGCTTCCCACTTAGACACCGCTTCTATCTTAGAAGGATCAACAGCAACACCACCTCTTGAAATCACATGACCAAGAAAACTAACCTCTTCTAACCAAAATTCACATTTTGAGAGTTTAGCAAATAACTTCTTTTCTCGTAGAACTTCCAACACCACTCTCAAATGCTCAGCATGTTCTTCTTCAGATTTCGAATACACCAAAATGTCATCAATAAACACCACAACAAACTGATCTAGATATGGATGAAAAATCCTATTCATATACTCCATGAATACTCCAGGCGCATTAGTCACCCCAAAAGGCATTACAGAATACTCATAATGTCCATACCTTGTTCTGAAAGCAGTCTTCTGAATATCTTCAGTCTTCACACGTATCTGATGATACCCAGATCTCAAATCTATCTTGCTGAACACACTAGCACCAACCAATTGATCCATCAAATCATCAATCCTCGGTAAAGGATACCGATTCTTGATCGTCACTTTATTCAGTTGTCTGTAATCCACACACAACCTCATAGTACCTTCTTTCTTCTTAACCAACAACACTGGTGCACCCCACGGTGACACACTCGGACGAATAAATTTCTTATCCAACAAATCTTCCAACTGACTCTTCAATTCAGCTAGCTCAACAGCAGACATACGATAAGGAGCCATCGATATCGGTCTAGTACCAGGTACCAAATCAATCGAGAACTCAACTTCACGCTCTGGCGGTAATTCATTCACTTCTTCCGGAAACACATCAGGAAAATCACACACCACAGCTAGATCACCAATCACCAGTTTATCTTTAGCCTCCAAAGTCGCTAACAGCATAAACAACTCTGCCCCATCTGCTACTTCCTCATTCACCTGCCTCGCTGATAGAAACAAACTCTTGCCTTCCTCAATCTCAGGAAATATCACAGTCTTATCAAAACAATTGATAGAAACCCGGTTACACACCAACCAGTTCATACCCAAGATAACGTCAATCTGCACTAATGGAAGACACACAAGGTCTATCCCAAAGTTCCTACCAAAAATACTCAAAGGACAACTTAGACAAACTGAAGTAGTAGTTACTGAACCCTTCGCAGGAGTATCAATCACCATACTTCCAAACATCTCAGATATTTCTAACTTAAGCTTCACAGCACAATCCAAAGATATAAAAGAATGAGTAGCACCGGTGTCAATAATAGTTACAAGAGGAAAGCCATTAATATAACACGTACCTCGGATCAAACGATCCTCTGCAGAAGTCTCAGAACCTGATAAAGCAAAAACCTTGCCTCCTGACTGATTCTCTTTCTTCGGCTTAGGACACTGTGGGCTGATATGACCCACCTCTCCACAGTTGAAGCAAGTCACAGTCTTCAACCGGCAATCCGCAGCCAAATGACCACCTTTCCCACATTTGAAACACTTCTTCTCATTACTGGTACACTCATGGATACGATGTCCAGCCTGACCACATCTGTAACACTTAACAGGAGCACTAGAATCTCCCCCACTAGGCCTCTTCATCCCACTCTGCTTCTGAAAACCTTTGCCAGCTGCATACGGTTTTCCACGATCAATCTGATTCTTACCCTTCCTATCAACCCTCTGCTGATAGCTCTCTGCTCTAGCCTTGGAATCCTGTTCAAAAATTCTGCAACAGTCAACCAAGTCAGAAAACACCCTGATTCGCTGATATCCAATTGCCTGCTTGATCTCGGGACGCAACCCGTTCTCAAACTTCACACACTTCGAAAATTCTCCAGCAGCCTCACTATAAGGAGTATAGTACTTTGACAGCTCTGTGAACTTCGCAGCATACTCAGTAACAGACCTGTTACCCTGCTTCAATTCCAAGAATTCTATCTCTTTCTTCCCTCTGACATCCTCTGGAAAGTACTTCCTCAGGAATCTTTCCCTGAACACAGCCCAAGTAATCTCAGCATTTCCAGCAGTTTCCAACTCAGTGCGGGTAGCAACCCACCAATCATCAGCTTCTTCTGACAGCATATGTGTACCGAACCTGACCTTCTGGTTATCAGCACACTCAGTTACTCTGAAGATCCTCTCTATCTCTTTCAACCACATCTGAGCACCATCTGGATCGTATGCTCCTTTGAACATTGGAGGATTGTTCTTCTGGAACTCACTCAGTTGACGAGCAGCTCCCATTCCCACAACATTCGGATTTCCTCCAAGTACTCCAGCTAGCATACCCAGAGCCTCAGCAATCGCAGCATCATCTCTACCTCTTCCAGCCATCTCTATTCTGAAAACCCAAACAAGCTAAACAAATAAGTACTGATAGGGTTACACAACACCTATCCCGTACAGGGAAACAGAATAACTACGACTCGACACGACCGACTATGCTCTGATACCACTAATGTAACACCCTTCTAAATACCCCCAAATTATTATAATTAAAATAACAATATATTCATCAGAGTAATTATGCCCCGAAGGGTGTCACACAATCATCTCACAAACTCATTAAAATATCCTGTCATGCTCATTTGTTTAATCAAAATAAGGTTCTTTGCATAATTCGCAGCGGAATAAAATTCAACTCAATGTAAAACATGTAACACAATACATGTAAATCAATCAACAAACAATATCAAATTAATTAAAACATTCCCTCCCGATGTTACATCTATCAGAGCATGACCCGTAAGAACTACTCTAGACTCCAAGCATTAGCTTCTACTCAACTCATTTCTCGTTACCTGAAAAATAGGTGTAAGGGTGAGTTCCTCAATCAATATAACAAGCATTATAGAACAACATGTAATGCTAAGTAATTAACACATTAATTCACCCTAACCAGACTACACGCTCAGCAACGGCAGTATCCGTTCAGACATCATATTCAACAATAACATATAGCATATATATAATCTCAACCATACCCAACATCAACAACACAACACACAACACACATATAATACTGGAATACATCCATTCATATTATATGCCATACATTTATTATGCAATGAGACTCTATGCATGCGGTACCGACTATTTGTGAACATATAGTTCAACCTCACCGTCCAAATCCAGGCACGGCTACCAAGCTCACTAGTCCCACTCATTTGAGACATAGTGACTCACTCACTAATTCCTCACCATGGGAATTAGCTACCACCCCAAATGGGCCATGAAATGCACGCTACTCACCTAGCATGCAAACAATCAACAACAGTCCAATAATTACTAAACTCACTAATTCCTCACCATGGGAATTAGCTACCACCCCAAATGGGCCACAATGTGCAAGCTAATCACCTAGCAATTGCAACATCAACAACGAATTCAGAATAGACACATGTTCACACTCTAGCCACAAAACAGTCTATTCACAAATGCATCCATAACTGATACAATCACAGCATCATGCATATCAACACACATCGTTAACACGTTTTATCACAAAAGCATATCATATCATGCCACATACTCAACCACAGTATTAGCTCACTCCACTAATACCTATACTACTCAAAACAACGGGAAATGATCCCTACAACATCACACTTCAGCTAAGTACATCACTCAGCCTACACAACCAAAACCTGCACAACAACAGTTCAGAAAAACCACAAGTCTGCCCATACGCGTATCGCCTATGCCCATACGCGTATGGCGCATTCCCCCGCCCATCCCATACGCGTACCGCCCACACTCATACGCGTATGCTACGCGTACCACATCCTCATACGCGTACCAACAGAGACGTTTTCACGTTCAAAAATTTCATCTTTTCCACTCATACGCGTAAGGCATACCCCATACGCGTACCACTCCAGGGATTACGTGTATCACATGCGTATGGCGCGTACCAGCGCCAAAACCCCCATTTCCAAGCCAACCCATACGCGTATTGCCTAGTGCCATACGCGTATGACCAGAATACAGTCTTCCAGATCTGCTATGGGTTCTCTCTGCTACGAGATCCTATCCGATCCAACCTTCCACAGTCCAAATTACACAAAATAATCGTCCATATCATCTACACGAATCATATCCTATTCATCTTCACCAATCCTAACATTATCTCTTCTAATTCCTACGAATTCTTTTCAATTATCATCCAATTTCATTCATCTAATTTCATTCATTCAATATTTCACAAATTCATCATGCATCAATCAAATCAGAGATACAACCAATGGTTATCACTACCCAGTACATATTATCATATAATACCCTTTAACCGATGATAAACCCCCCTTACCTGAGTTAATCCGGCAGCTTCCGAGCTCCAAGCTTCTCCTTCCTTCAACCTTCGTTCTCTGGCTTTTTGCCCTTTCTGCCTCTTTTCCCTTTTCACGTGAAATTAACCTTTTTACCAAAAATGGGATTTTCTAAATTCCAACTTATATATTATTCCAATAAATAATTATCCCAATAATTATTATTCCAAAATAATAATAAAATAATAATAATCCAAACTTCCAATTATTCAATTAAATTAATAAATAAAATATTAATTTAAATTAAATAATTAGCTTAGTTTAATTGGGGTGTTACAAACAACCCCATCACAAGATCTGGAGAAAGAAGATACAACCAAACCAGGAATATGAACCCAATGTCTTACCTGTTGGAGATCATGCCACCCTTGGGAGAGCACTGATATATTCTTGAGTATCCTTTCAACCTTATGAATATTCACTTTGTTTAAAACAGCAAATTTTGAAAAATTTGATTTGTTTAAAAACAATGATATTTTATCAATTAAAACATGCAAAACATTTGTTGAATTGAAACAAATAAGAGTGCAAATAATTGGATAAAAAGCTCAAATTGATTTGATGGAATGGTAGTCTGCAAATGGCAAGACCCCATAGATCTGTACAAATTTGAAATCAGTGATATATATTGGAAGAGGGCTACATTGAACACAATGATCCTTTCTCTACCAATTTGAATCTCGATGTATTCAAAGCTTCAGTTGACGACGAATCGAGAATCCTTTGACGAACAGACAGCTGGTGAAACAGAAAGTCTTGTCAGGATGCAGTTACTTGCCAAATCCCTAATTTTTGCCTAGATTGCCCCAGGGTGAGGTACTCAATCTAGCGGGATGCAAATATTCTCTCTTTTTTTTCAAGTCTCTAATTTTTGCCTGGATTACCCTTGCGAGTTCTCCACCGAGACGCTCATTTTTTGCCTAAGCCGCCCTTTCGGGTTTTCAACTTAGCGAGCTATTCTGTTTTTTCATTTGCATATACTTTTTTTCTAGGCAAAGTATCTCTTGACTGCATCTGAATTCACAGGACGAGTGAAATCCTCCCCATCCATTGTTGTAAGCATCAAAGCTCCACCTGAAAAGGCTCTCTTAACAACATATGGACCCTCGTAGTTTGGAGTCCACTTGCCCCTGGAATCGGGCGCGAAAGACAAAACTTTCTTGAGCACGAGGTCACCTTCTCGGAACACACGAGGCTTGACCTTCTTATCGAATGCTTTCTTCATTCTCTGCTGATATAACTGACCATGACACATGGCAGTTAAACGCTTCTCTTCAATCAAATTCAACTGGTCATAACGACTCTGAATCCATTCAGCATCAGTTAACTAGGGACTTGAGGGTATAATTTTTCTTTTTTCTTTTGAAAAAACTTTGAAAAAAATTTCCTGATTTTTTTGATTTTTTTCATTTTTCACCCTCTCTCTCCTTTTTGTTTTTTTTTCTTTTTGATTTCATTTGCAATGCCCCAGTTTGACTGTTTTGCTGATTCTCATGATACAGCTGAACGAGCTTCTCTTTGTGCTCAAGAAGACGGGTAATCTCGTCAGGAATCCCCTTCAACATCATCTTCCTCTGCTCCAGATACAAGGAATTCAAGATTGGGAGATGGCGTTGGATCATTATGTTCAATGGGTTTTAGGATCAACCTGCATAATGATTTTGGTTAAGGAAAAACTTCAGAATTTAAACAAGCAAACCATTATCCAAATGAAAAATGTTTGCTTTTATTCTTGTTTTTATGGTTTTTTTTTGTGATCACTGATTTCATAAAAAAGCAAAAAGTGAAAACAAATGAAAAACAAATGTTTAACAATGCATTAATTGAATGAAAACATCATTGTATATATGCTTTGCCAACAATGTCATCACTTCTCCTTTTGGCATGGGAGAAGGGTTTCAAACAAAGTGAACAATTACTCTGATCTATGGATGACCGTAGGAACATCTACAGCGACCCAATTGTGGCAGACACCACCAGGAATAACGAAATTGTTCGCGTCCTCTGCATCCTCTTCCAAGATAGCAGCAACTTCCTCTTCAGATTGATCATCATGGATGAATCCTCCACTTGTGAACAAACCTTGCTCATTACATGCCCCAGAACAGTAGCCAATGCCAGCCCGGGATCTGTTGTCTTCAAGTTCAATCATCTTCCCTAAACCAGCAACTGCACCACATTCAATGGCCAGCTTCGCATCACGGTAGGAAGTGAACGAAGGAGACTTCTTCTCGATCGTTTCATCAATAGATAAAGCTTGGAACTGAGTTCCAACTTCATCCTCAGCATCTATGAAGGAAGACAAGTGGCTAACCAGGAATAAATCCATCAAAAGCACTTAGTCTGGCAAATTCCTCCTCGACTCCACAACTTTCTTGCTCAGAACGGTCCATAAACCTGGAAGAGTTGGCTCTGGTGTAGTACCGGCGAAGTGCGTCTTCAAAATAAATGAAGATCGCAGGGTCAGACCACAGGACGGGAGATCGGAACAAAACACCCGCTTATGCAAATGATGCATGAAGTGTTTATGCATATGCTTGTTTCTTATTTCAAAGGAACTCGAGGGTTTTATTTGCAAACTTTGAAATATTTAAGCATTTTGATTGTATATGAGAATATCTCATCAGATACATCAGGTGAAAATTTTTTCCTGGTTTTTTCATGTTTGAAATTTTTTGCAAATAAACTCCTTTGAGTTCCTTGGAAATTTTCTTTTTATCTGATGATATGGATGCGGATGAATGCATGAATGCATGAATGCAACAATCACACTCAAGGATCAAGCAAGTCACACCAAACAAAGGTCATGGGAAAGCTCATTGTATCCCTAATATCAATCATCCATTTTGGTGGATTTAGGTTTTCACCTTATCGACACCCAAGTTCCATTGATATTAACGGTACATGAACCGGCTCGAACATCCTTAATATCAATCATCCGTTTTGGGGGATTTAGGTTTTACACCTGATCAACACCCAGGTTCCATTGATATTAACGTTGTCTGAACGACTCAACCACGAATCACGGGTTTGTTGAGAGTCACGAGCATGGAGTCTCGGTTAAGAACCACCCAAAGGGAGTGTACTAGGGTTTAAACCTGCCAGACATGTTCTACCAGAGGTTCCCATAATCATCGTTCCATCTTTTGAATATTATCGGAGGAACGAATACTCGTATTCCAAAAATATTCTAAAGAGAAACTCTTATGAGTGTAGTATCGCGTAACAATCGCATCAGAACTTACATCTGAACGACCTCCGCACTACATCCTAAAAAATAGGCCAAGATGGGTTTGGTAAACTAAGGTCCTTGGCTTCTGCAGCACATGATTGAAAGAATAATGCCTAACCACAAATAACTTGTGTGACATTATTAATCCAACATGACCTCCACCAAGTGAATGGACTCGCAAGTCGACTGGCTAAAGAATACTCCACACCAGTCAACAAGACTATACCATTCTCCTATCCTAGAGTGCACTCGAGTTCGGGTATAGAACTCATCTCACAGATCACCAAAGCAAACAGCAATTGTATATCAAGCAATTCAAACATTACAATCAATACAGTTATCCCAAATTGTACAAAAATATGTCATATAACAAATAACAATATATCACACAACAAGGGTGAAAAGTAGGCAATACCACCAAGGATCGATATTTCTCCCCAGCAGAGTCGCCACTTTTCTGTAGCGGTGTATTCGTCGCTATATGATCTATTGATTAAACCATAAGCAAAGCATACAATGAATTCGAGTCTCCACCGCACTTTTATTTATCCAAAGGACTGGCTAAAAAGCGAACAAAAGCCTAAGAAGTTTTACACATAGAAAACTAATGAAAAGATCAGAGAGTCTGGGTAAGGGGTAAATTACGCAATGGGAAGGTGTTAGGCACCCACTACGTCCTAGGTACTCCTAGGGAGCCCTTTTCACACTTGTTGTATAAAAATTGTTATTTGTTATGACATAAGTATTGTGCAAACATGATTGGGATGATGAGAAAAGAATATACAATTTATTATTTTTGTGTTCGAACGGATGAACCCGTTGCCTACGTACCTTCCATCAAAGGTAAGGATCAAAACGCCGTAGTTCGGCTAAAAGATTTCCAAAAAGTTAGTGGATTCAATTTTAAACACAAGCCCTAAGGTCTTACGTTATCCACGGGAGAAAACTCAACCTTATACAAACAACGAGTCCACCATGTGAGAAAAGCTTCAACTTGCTAGTGAGGGGTTAACCCTATAATAAGCAAGGAAGACTTACAATTCAATCAACTAAGGACAATTAGGTGAGATTGACATCAACCAACTAGGATAAATCAAACCTATGGCTAATGTATGAAAACTTAACAAGAATGGACAAAGCCACAAAACCATTGAATGGGTGAAGTTAATTGATTATGAGTATTCATGAAAGTAGGGTCAAAGTATGATTAAGATTGATTCAAAAGAAGTATTAAGAAAATGGAGTTTGAAAAAGTCAAGGACTTAGGGTCCAGGTTTCTAATTTGAAAGCATGAAGATGTTTGCACAATATTTATCTCAAGTTTTGAAAGTAATGTGTGAAAAGGTTTAGGATAAAATGGATGAATGGATGAAGATGGAGTGTAAAACTTCCTAGAAGGTTCACCTCTTGAAATCATATAGAAGTAGACTCAAGTGTGTCCTTTGGAATAGGCCATGAGTAATAACAAACAAGCAAAGCAAAGGAAGAAAGTCAATAAAAGCGGATACCGGATGCCAATTACTGGACTTATACCAATCTCCTAAAACAGAACTGGATATCAGAGGCCACTCTATGGACTTATACCAATCTCCTCAACAAAGAAATAAAAAGTGGATACCGGATGCCAATCTATCTGGACTTATACCAATCTCCAACAAAACACAACAATCACTTGGATGTCAGATGCCAATCTATCTGGGCTTACTCTAACCTCCAACACATGATCATAGGAAAACAAATGCCAAATTACACGGACTTACAGTTGCATCCTCACATACAACAAACAAGAGCAAAGAAGATGTGAGTGACTAATGAGGTCTTACACTCTATCCTTCCATATCATGGGAACAAAAGCCAATCTACATGGACTTACAATTGTCCTCAATGGGCAAACAACAAAGATATGTCACAAAGACAAATGAAATGATCATGCACTAATGAGCAATTAATGATGATAAATGCACAAAGCATACAAGCAAACATGTGCATATGAAATAAGTGATCAATCAATCAAAGTCATTCAGCACACACTATAACCAAACAATTAGGCTCATACAAAAGGGTTAGGCATTGAAGCCAACTGGAATAGGGTTAATGGTGCTCTTAACCTTGACATTGAGAGCCAAGGTGAAGCAGATGAAAGGATATGAGGGGTGTGACTCATGCTCTTATCCCTGGTTAGGGAGAGCTTCAAATGATAGAAAGTGTGGGAGTTCAGAAAGATGGAACTCTCTCCACAAGTTAGACTCTATAGATCTTGGGTTTTTACTCACTATGCATCAACACAAGTAGTGTGAGCAAGGTGAGTGACTCACAGAATAGTAGGAGATAGGCTACATATCTCTTTGATCTACCAATTGCCTCAAATGAGGACTTTTCCTGCTTGGGACAAATGTAAACAAGCAAAAACATCGCCTCTTAAGGAGGACTTCAGACAGTTGCCTGGCCAAGTAACAGGCCAGGTCTTCCAGACTACATGAAGATAAGAAATTATACCTCAATGCAAATTGCTATTAAGCAAAGCAAAGCAAGTTCTTAAAAGAACTGAGCAACTAAAGGTACCTGAAACCAGTCAAACAGAATCAGTATACAACTCAAAGTCAAACCAACATAAGATAGGGATCAACAGTTAACACAATCATTCAATTGTGCAATGCACAAAGCTCAAAGCATGTGAGCTAAGCAACCTACAAAACAAACAAGTTAGTTCATGATAATCAATCAAGCTCAAGCAACTTGCATAAATCTCTTTGAAGCATTTGTTGCTTAACCTGAAACAACAAACTTAAACATGAGCAACATGACCACTAGGACAAGCCTAGGGTCAAAAAGAGATAAGAAAATCAATACAGCAAGTGAAATCCATCCAAAATCAAGTTCAAACGATTAAGAGACAAACCCAAGTGGTTTCACATTCATATCATTCATCATTATCATTTCACAAACAAATTAGGTCAAAGCATGTCATATAGAACCTCAAAGAAGTCAACAGAATGATTCAACTCAAATCCAATCACAAACATTTCAAAAAAATCTCAAATAATTCATGATCAAACATCATCCATAACATGATAATCATACCAAATTTCATCTCATTTGGATCAAGGTAAGTAGGTCAATGAAAATCAGAAAGTCAAAGCAAGTTCAAGCAAACTCATACAAAGCATCAAAACATGCACCAACTTCAATAAATCATAAAACAGTGACAACACATGATAAATGAATGGGACTAAAACCATGACAAACTTTAAGATGTCTACAATTCACATGTCAAATTTCAAGTCCATCCAATTAAGCATGAGGATTTCACAAATCAAATAAGAACATGTGTCACAAAAGTCAACAATTTGATCAAACAGGGGAGAAATTACCAATCAAATAGGAAACGCATTCCAAAATTCCATAAGAAATCACATGTAAACTAGACATCCATAAGTACATTCATGCAAAAATTCAAACCAATTTGAGTTCAATAAGCATGGTAATTAAAATCATGAAGTTGGACATGAATGGTGTGACACAAATTGTCACACCCCTATTCAAAAAATCATAACTCCACAACCAGAAATGATAAATTCACAAACTCTACACCAAAATCACCATGTACATGTCTAGTTTAAGCACAAAAAATTTGGGAAGCATTGGATAAGGTATCACCATTTCACAAGCAATTTGGCAAGGCATACATAAAATAGACAACATGAACAAACCCTAGCACAATTTAAAATCCACACGTGCAAAAAATCTGGAAAAAACATCATAAAAAACTAGAGGTCATGAGGATCAATCCACAAAAATCCCATCAAATTTGGACAAATAATGAGTGACTTATGATTTTTGGAAGATTGAAGATCAAAATGAAATAAATATTGAAAAATAAAATGATTTAAATGAATTAATAAACGGCAGTGGCAAACTTGTAATATTTGGACTCACTAAGTGAAACGCTGCGTTTCACTTAGTGAGGTGGCGTGCAGTGATACGCTTCATGGCAATGAAATAGTGTAAACATGCAAAACAGAAAAGACAAAACGCGCCTGGGTTCATAATTTAGGGTTTCTGGGCAGCAACTTCATAGTGTTCATCAATGGAACCCAGCAAGAACATTTTGCAATTAAAATCCACAAATGACATACCAACATGTTCATCTAATCACATACATCATCAAATCAACAATCATTAACACCAATTTGAACTAACAAGGAAGCATCGAGCAAAAACACATTTGACCAACCAAACTTCAAAACAGTGTTTCTCTCTCAATACACAACCATTTTCAAAACCACAACCTTCAGTGAACTCAGCATGGTAAGATCTATACAAAGCACAACATGATTTTGAGAAATAAGAGAGTCGAAAACTTACTTGATTTGAAGTGCAGTGATGAAATGATGGTTGTTTGGTCGTGTATGCTCGAAACAGATGCACAATAATGCTCCAGGAGGTGAATGGAAGAAGGGTTCTAGCTCAGTTGTCTCAATTCCAGCTCAAACATCCAACTGCCATGTGAGATGCTTGTAAGTAACAGTCACGATTCTTGCTCTACAGTGATGAGATGATGTTTGCTACAGCTCCAAAAATGTTGGTAGATGATGGCATAATCAACCAAGGCTCGAGCTCTTTGAGATTTTTCAGAAAAAAAAGTCAAGTGAAAAAAATGAGAGCTTGAGAGAAAGTGAGATTTTGATCTGTTTTATGAAATGGTGGCTAGGGTTTTCAGACTAAAAATGATCCATATATAGTCTGTTTAATGTTGCTAAGTTTGGTTAATTGAGTGGTAATGGAGATTAGCTCAAAATGAAATGTTTTTACCAATTTGCTAAAACCAACTCAAATTGCATGGGGTGCATGTACATGCACGAAATTGGGCCTTGATCACATCCAAAACATGATTTCTGAGCATTATCAATTGATAGAATGCATTGGAAAGGCTTAATTTGAAAACTCATTTTTCACCTCACTCATTTTAATTCAAGCCACTTGAAAAAGGCCATTTTGATTGGTAGATTTTTGGTGAATTGTGATGAAAGATTTGGATAGAGCACATCAAATATGTCTTGTAGCAAAAAACCTCACTCAATTTGGCCAAATGGTTTGGAAGATATGCCACTTTGAAGTTCAAAACTTTTTGAGAATGATTTGATCATAACTTGCCAACCACACATGATAAATGAGTGTTCTTGGACTTTTTGGAAATGGGAGAACAAGATATTCAACTTTCATGTTGGACAAAAATTCATTTGAAGCTTGTATGATGATGTAATTTGGAGGAGAAGAACTTTCCATTTTTGGCAAATTCCAATTACAGGTCAACTTTCTATTTTTGGAAATTTCTTGTCTGACTTCAAAATCTTCACTGTGGATGCTTGACATGTTATATGAGGCTTATATGGACATGAGTGAGACCTCTCAAACCAATTCCCACCATCAAATCACTGATTAAATGCACAATTGACCACAGTTGACTTCAGTTGACTTTGCTAGGGTTTTGGTTGACTGAAACATGTTCTGATGAATTCCAAACCCTAATCACTTGAGATCTTGATCCAAAATGATGTCACAACTCATATGAACTCTTGATGAATGATCATGGTGCCCAAATTCTTCAAGAATGGCCACCATCTATCTCAATGACTGACTTTGACTGATTTGACCTAATTGGCTTCATCTGCAAGTAACATGGTTAGATGATAATATTTTTGTACCTTTGGTTAATAGACAGGTGAAAAGCAATGATATACAAATGCAAAACATGCTTGGTGATCAAGAACCACACTCACAAGATAACCCACCCACTAGGAGGGAAGCAAAGGTGCACAAAGATCCTTGAGGTAATGATATGGTATGATATGATGCCATGAGGGATCTTAGGGACAAAATTGGGGTCTTACAGTTGTGACTTCTACATAAGTCCAATTACGATTGCTTAACATTGCGCTAAATTTGTGACATAAAAGGCATAACATTCTAGTTAGTGAGATTGTATGTCTCCCCTCTTTCATGGTATTGTGTGGAAACTTGGCCTTTTTTCCTTCCTTTGGAAGATGTCTTGGCTCAAGGCTCCATGCTTGTGATAAGTGGGTTGAGTGTTCTCCAAAGAATGTCTAAAAAATGGAAAGCAAAAGCAACACAATACTAACTTCTAACCCATTAACAACTAACTTCTAATTTCAAGCCATTTACTTTAATGTCATTTAATTATAGCTTTTATTCATTTTCCATTGTTCATGTCATTCTAATTGTTTATGTTAATGCAATTTTCACTCTGTCCACTTGGACCATATTGTGTGATATATCTTGTTTGTATATACCTTGCTTGTTTGTGTGGTCTTTGACCATTAATGTACATAATAACAACAAAAACCCTAAAAAACTTTTGTGTGGACTGTTGGCTTGATCGTGGACAAATGGACTTAGAACTTAGGCAACATTTCTATGCTAAAGGACTAGGCCAATGCCAACTTATTGAGAAACCAAGTGCTTGCAATTTGAAACTTCATCTGACACATCATTCAAGATCCCTCTGAGTTCATCTGCAACATGATCATTGTGAAGTTGTTATTTTGAACCAGTGACTTGTGGAATTCATCTATTACATGGGCTATTTTGAAGAAGATCATGGAGTGACTAAAGCTTGGATGTGGCTATCTTTATTTGATGCCTTTGCTCTTCAAGATAATATAGTTGTGCATTTGTGTGTTGTTTGGTTCTAAATGTCCAAGGGAATTATGGGTTTCTATTGACATTCTTGTCTATTGGATTGCTACCCATTTGGTCAGATCTTTTCAACTCTTAACTTTTAATTTTGTGCATAGGATTAGTCTTTTCATATTCTCCCCATTTCTTTAATTTCAAAATCTCTCCCTCCCTTTTCAAAATCTTCTTCGATTAAACTTATTTTATTCCAAACTTTGACCACTTTGCAAAAAGATAGCAACTTTGGCGTTATGCCATTGTATTTTCAAAGTTCTTTTCTTAAATCAAACTTGTAAATAAACTTAATTATATTTGAATTAAACTTTCAAAAAATACAAAAACAACTAACCCACTCAAACCATTTTTAGGCCTTTATGCCTTTCAAACTTAATTTTTATTAAAAGCAATGCATCCACTTTGAAATTTGTATCACAAACTACGAGGTTTTGATCCCTCATTTTTATGTTGGTACGTAGGCACAAGCCCGAAGGAATTGTCAAGCACAAAAATATAATTAATGATTTCTTTTCTCATCCCCCCATTCTATTTGTTTGTAAACATCATTTTGTACAAAATACATATGCACACAAAAAGGGCTCCCTAGGAGTACCTAGGACACTTTGGGTGCTAACACCTTCCCTCTGTGTAACCAACCCCCTTACCTGTAATCTCTGACATTTTATTAGTTTTGATTTGAAAACTTCTTACTTTTTGGGGTTTGTTCGTACTTTTTCCCCTTTCCCTTAGAAAAAATAAAAGCACGGTGGCGACTCTTGTTATTTGATGTCTAGCTTATCCATAGCTTGATGATCATGAATTTACCGCTACACTTATCTTTTGGGTTTTGTTCGTACTTTTCCCTTTTCCCATTGGAAACAATAAAAACGCGGTGTCGACTCTTGTTTAATTGATGTCTAGCTTATCCATAGCTTGATGATCATGAATTTACCGCTACATAAATTAAGTGGTGAATCTGCCGGGGAGTAGTCTCTAGTGGGTTTAGCCTACTTTTTTGTGTGTATATAATTATATATTTGATGTATGTATATTTGTTTGTGTGATATAATCTGCTTGTTATGCTTGGTGATCTCTGAGTGGTGAGATAAGTTCTAACCCGACTTTGAGTGCAATTAAGATAGGAGGATGGTATAGTCATGTTCGACTTGTGTGGACTAGTCCTTAACAAATTGGCTTGAGACCCATCTACTCAGTGGAGACCCTTTTGGATTTGGGAATGTCACACAAGTATTTTAGGTTAGGCATTACTATCTCTAATTTGGGGTCCGAGAAGCTGAGGACCGTAGAACATTTAACCCCTCTTGGCCTATTTAGGACGTAGTGTGGAGACTGTTCAAGTGTAGACTTGATAATAGTTGTTACACGATACTACACTCAGACGAGTTTCTCTTGAGAATATTATTGGTTGATGAGTCAGTCATCCTAACCTGTAATATTCGATAGATGGAATTAATACTCTGGGAACTTTTTAGAACATGATCTACAGGTTTTTATCCTTAGTTCACTCCCTTGGGATTGTTCTTACCCAGACTCCATGCTCGTGACTTACAACAAACCCTTAATTCTTGGTTGATCCAATCAAGTCTTGTCAATATCAATGGAACTTGGGTGTCGATAAGGTGTAAACCATAATCCACCAAAATGGATGATTGATCTTGACAATGACTCGATTCATCCCTTGACCTTTATTTGTTTGCCTTGTGTGTGATCCCTTATTCATGATTATTGCATTCATGCATTCATGCGCATCATAACATTCATCACACGAAACTTTCAAGGAAATGAGGTATTATTAGACCATGGATTGCGGACGAAGGAACACTAAGAAGTACGGTTTCAGATGTCCCGACTTGTAAGAGTTAAGGAAGCTGTCATATTTTGTATTAGATCCCTTGGACTTCAAACAACGCCATGGGAAACTTCTGTCTATCTTGTCTGCTGATGTGGTTGAAGGACTCTTGAGCGTGTTGGTTCAGTTTTATGACCCTCTCTACCGTTGCTTCACTTTTCCCGATTATCAGCTTGTGCCTACGTTGGAGGAGTATGACCATCTCTTGGGGATACCTGTTTCTAACAAAGTGCCTTTTAGTGGATTGGAAGAGATTACCAGATCTCATCTTATAGATGAAGCTCTTCACTTGAAGAAGTCTGAGATAGAGGCTCATTGGGTGAAGAAAGGAGGATTGTTTGGGTTGCCTTCTGATTTCCTCATCAAGGAAGCTACTGCCTTTTCTCAAGCCGGTAGTGTGGATGCTTTCGAAGCTATCTTTGTGCTACTCATCTATGGTTTGGCTTTGTTCCCTAACATTGACGGTTTTGTTGATGTTAATGCCATTAGAATTTTCTTGATTGGGAATCTTGTGCCTACTCTGTTAGGTGATATGTACTTCTCTTTGAATCTAAGGAATTCTAAAGGTGGTGGAACGATTGTCTGTTGTATTCCTCTTCTATACAAGTGGTTTATTTTGCACTTGCCTCAGACACCTGCTTTTATGGAGAACAAACAATGTCTACAGTGGTCTCAGAGGCTTATGTCTCTCACTAATGATGATATAGTTTGGTATGATCCTTCTTTAAGCAGTTTGGAGATTATTGATTATTTTGGTGAATTCTCTAATGTGTCTCTTATTGGTACACAATGAGGAATTAACTGCAACCTTTTTTTGGCTCATCGTCAACCTGGGTTCCCCTTGAGAGACAAACCTAAGAACACCTTGTTAGAAGGTCTTTTCTATCAAGAGCGTAAAGATCCCCAACATTTGAAGTAGAAGATTGTGCATGCTTGGCATCATGTGCATAGGAAAGGAAGATCTGAGCTTGGTCCGCGCAATTGTGTAGCTGTGGAAGCTTACACTCTTTGGGTGAAGAAAAGAGCTTTGGAGTTGAAGATGCCTTATCCTTGCGAAAGACCTATGTCCATGGTTGTGGTTGAGCCTTTAACTATCCCTAACCAGGATGTAGAGGAGGTGGAAGATGCACTCACCAAGATGAAACAAGAGAAGGATATGTTGGAAGAGCGTTTCATTACTTTGAGCAAAAAGCATGAAGAGTTGCAGCTTGAGTCTAATGACAAAGATGCACTCATTGAGCTACTTGAAGACCGAGTGACAAAGAGACAGAGAGAGTCAGAGGTTTCATCTTCCTCTAGTATGCCTCAGCCTTCCGTTGCTTGGAAGAAGATTGTTGATCAGCTTGTCCTCGAGAAGACTCAGATGAAGGCTTCCTTTGAGACTAAGATCCGACGCATTCGAAGGAAGTACGCGCCTACAGCCAAATCTTCTGACATTGTTGTTAGGGATCCTTAGGATGTCTAGTCTCCTTTTTCTCTTGTATTTTTCATTTGGTTTCTGAAATTGTACTCAGTGAAATCCTTCCAATTATATAAATAAAAGAGATTTTTATGGTCATATCAAATTGTTGCAATTATAATTGTTGCAATTATATATATATATATATATATATATTTGCAAATAATATAGTAAGTTCCTTGAAAATAAAAATAATCAAGCATTGCATTTCATACATCACTTGCATAGCAGGTTTCTCTTTCTCTAGATGTCTCATTGGTGTTTCTTCTGTGCTTCAGCCAAGCTAACTCATCGATACAATACTCACGCCAATCACTCCAGAATCATGGAACATCTTGAGCAAGAGAATAGAGACTTGAAAGAGGAGATCGCCCGCCTGACTGTCATGATGGAGTCTGTAACACCCTTCTAAAATACCCCAATAATTAATTAAAACAACAAAATATGAATCAGAGTAGATATGCAATTTCAGGGTGTCACACTTGACACTTCACACCATTCACCAAAATAACTTGTCATGCTCATTTATTAATCAAAATAAAACATTGCACAATTCGCAGCGGATAGAGATCTAACAACATGCAAACCATGTAACACATTACATGTAAAATTGTTTAACAACCAAAAATGAAAACAAAGTAAAACATCCCGTCCCGATGTTACATATACCAGAGCATGACCCACTAAGGAACTACACTAGACTCCAAGCACTAGCTTCTACTCAATCACTGCTCGTTACCTGAAACATAGTTGTAAGGGTGAGTTCCTCAATCGATATAATAAGCATTATAAAATATCATGTAATGCTAAGTAAATTAACACATTCATCACCCTAATCATATCACACATTCAGCAACGGCAACATCAACTCATAATCATACTCAACACAAACACGAAACACACGTATAATATTGGAATACATCCATTCATATTATACGCCATACATACATTATGAAATGAGACTTCATGCATGCGGTACCGACTATTCGTGAACACATAGTTCAACCTCACCGATCAAACCCAGATACGGCTACCAAGCTCACTAGTCCCACTCATTTGAGACCTAGTGACTCACTCACTAATTCCTCACCATGGGAATTAGCTACCACCATAAAGGCTATGCTATGCACGCTAAATCACCTAGCATGCAAACATCAACAACAATCCACAATGGACATATGCTCACACTCTAAGCCATAAACAGTCCATCCACAATTGCATACATAATAGATATATTCACAGCATTATGCATACCATCATACATCATCAGCATATTTATCACAGAATCATATCATGTCATGCCAAATAACAAATCACAGTATTAGCACACTATACTAATACCTATACTGCTCAAAACAACGGGAAATGATCCCTACTATATCATACATCAGCTAAATTACATCACTCAGCTGAAACGACCAAAACTGCACAACAACAGCTCAGAAAAATCAAACTTCTGCCCATACACGTATGCCTCATGCCCATACGCGTATGGCACATTTCCTAGCCAAGCCCATACACATTCATGCAATATATCATTCACCAATATAGGCCAATCATCAAATATGTACACATAATTCCATTCCAAAACGTACACAATATTTAAATATCAATTTTTCACTTTTCAAACAGTGTTAACCGGTTAACGCCCTGGGTTAACCTGTTAACGCAAGACAGAATACAAATTTAACAGTTTTTCAACAGTGTTAACCGGTTAACGCCCTGGGTTAACCTGTTAACGCAAGACAGAATACGTTTTTTAGCAAATTATAACAATGTTAACCGGTTAACGCCCTGGGTTAACCGGTTAACGCAAAACAGAAAGCTGTTTCTGCGCTAACAACGAACAGAATGCAGAATTACCCGCATTTTTCACCGTTGGAGGACTTCCGGACCTCCGATTTCGATTCCGTAAAAAGCTACACGTCCAGAAAATTTCGACTCACCCAAATATAGATTCATTCACAGTTTTAACATAATTTATTCATCACAATTTCTAACCTTATTACATCTAATTCCTACGAATTTTCTTCAATTATAAACCCATATCTCATTCATCCATAAGTTCACAATTTGCAGCATTCATCATCCTAATTAGAGTCAATTCAATGGCTTATTACTACCCATTACATGTTAACCCATAATGCCCATTAAACGACGATAAACCCCCCTTACCTGAGTTAATCCGGCAAATCCTTTAACTTCAAGTTTTTCCTTCTTCAACCCTTTTTCTCTTGCTCTTCCTTTTTGCCCTTTTTCCACTTTTTAGTCGCTTCTCTGTTTTCACGTGTAAAAACCCTTTTTACCAAATGGGACTCTTTACTGATTCCCAAAAATCGTTCCAATTCCAACTTTATTATTCCAATAATAATAATCCAATAATATTCCAATTATTTAATTAAATTAATAAATATACTAATAATAATATATATGAATGGTTTATCTTTTATTTTGAAAAATAATACCCTCTCATTCATATTATCATCATAATATACTATTAAACTTAAATTAAATAATTATCATATTTTATCGGGGTGTTACAACTCTCCCCCACTAAAAGAGTTTTCGTCCTCGAAAACATACCTCAAGCGAATAACTCTGGATAAGACTCCTTCATCTGACTCTCAAGTTCCCAAGTCACATTGCCACCTGCTGGTCCTCCCCAAGCTACCTTTACCAAAGCAATCTCTTTACCCCGCAACTGCTTCAACTCTCGATCCTCGATCCTCATAGGTGATGTTTCAACAGTCAGGTTATCTCTCACCTGTACATCATCTACTTGGACCACATGCGACGGATCAGGAATGTACCTCCTCAACTGAGACACATGAAAAACCTCATGCAAATTCGCAAGTGACGGCGGTAAAGCGACACGATAGGCTACCTCCCCTATCCTCTCCAAAATCTGATAAGGACCAATAAATCGAGGTGTCAACTTCTTCGACTTCAAATCTCGACCAACCCCAGTTATCGGAGTAACACGAAGAAACACATGATCTCCCTCTTGAAACTCAAGTGACTTCCTCCTCTTGTCGTGATAACTCTTCTGACGACTCTGAGCAATCCTCATCTTTTCCTGAATCATCTTAATCTTTTCCGTAGTTTGTTGAGCAATCTCCGGTCCAACCACAACACTCTCACCGGACTCATACCAACATAAAGTTGTCCGACATCTCCTACCATACAAAGCTTCAAACGGTGCCATACCAATGCTCGAATGAAAACTATTGTTGTAGGTAAACTCAATCAAAGGTAAATAACAATCCCAAGCACCTCCCTTTTCCAAAACACAAGCCCTTAAAAGATCCTCCAATGACTGAATCGTCCTCTCAGTCTGACCATCAGTCTGCGGATGATATGCAGAACTCAATCTCAACTTAGTTCCCAAAGCCCTCTACAAACCTTCCCAGAACTTCGATGTAAATCTAGGATCTCTGTCCGAAACAATACTCGACGGAATACCATGCAAACTTACAATTTTCTCAATATACAACTCAGCTAATCTCTCTAACGGATAATCCATTCTGATCGGAATGAAATGAGCCGATTTTGTCAATCTGTCAACAATCACCCAAATAGCTTCAAAATTCTTAATTGTCCTCGGTAAACCAGAAACAAAATCCATACTGATACTATCCCACTTCCACTCTGGAATAGCCAACGGTTGCATTAGCCCAGACGGCTTCTGATGCTCAATCTTTGACTTCTGACAAGTCAAATAAGAATAAACAAAACTCGCAATTTCTATTTTCATTCCCGGCCACCAAAATAACTTTTTCAAATCATGATACATCTTCATAGCCCCAGGATGAATACTCAGGCCACTACGATGTCCTTCCTCAAGAATACTCTTCTTAAGTTCGGTAACATCCGAAATACACACCCGATTACCAAATTTCAAAACACCATTCTCATCAACTCTGAATTCACCACCTTGACCTTGATTCACTAGAGTCAACTTATCAACCAAAAGCACATCGGATTTCTGACCCTCTCTAATCTCATCCAGAATACCACTCGTTAACTTCAACATTCCCAATTTAACACTATTGTGAGTACTCTCACACACCAAACTCAAGTCTCTAAACTGCTCAATTAAATCCAATTCCTTAACCATTAACATAGACATATGCAATGATTTCCGACTCAATGCATCAGCCACTACGTTTGCTTTACCCAAATGGTAATTCAAACCAAAGTCATAATCCTTCAGAAACTCTAACCATCTCCTCTGTCTCATATTCAGCTCTTTCTGATCAAACAAATACTTTAAACTTTTATGGTCACTAAAAACCTCAAATCTTGACCCGTACAAGTAATGCCTCCATAACTTCAGAACAAATACCACAGCTGCCAACTCTAAATCGTGTGTCGGATAGTTCCTCTCATGAACCTTCAGTTGTCTCGAAGCATAAGCTACAACCTGCTTATTCTGCATCAAAACACCACCCAAACCCAACAATGAAGCATCACAGTAAACCTCAAATGGTTCCGACGGACTTGGTAATATCAGAATAGGAGCAGTAGTTAACCTTCTCTTTAACTCTTGGAAACCTTCTTCACATTTTGAGTCCCAAACAAACGCTTGCCCCTTTCTAGTCAACATCGTCAACGGTAACGCCAACTTAGAAAATCCCTCAATGAATTTCCTATAATAACCTGCAAGTCCAAGAAAACTCCTTATCTCAGAAACTGACTTCGGAGCTTCCCACTTAGATACCGCTTCTATCTTAGAAGGATCAACAGCAACACCACCTCTTGAAACCACATGACCAAGAAAACTAACCTCTTCTAACCAAAATTCACACTTGGACAGTTTAGCAAATAACTTCTTTTCTCGTAGAACTCCTAAAACCACTCTCAAATGTTCAGCATGCTCTTCTTCAAATTTCGAATACACCAAAATATCGTCAATAAACACCACAACAAACTTGTCTAGGTACGGATGGAAAATCCTATTCATATACTCCATAAATACCCAGGCGCATTAGTCACACCAAAAGGCATTACAGAATACTCATAATGTCCATACCTTGTTCTGAAAGCAGTCTTCTGAATATCCTCAGTTTTCACACGTATCTGATGATACTCCGATCTCAAATCTATTTTGCTGAACACACTCGCACCAACCAACTGATCCATCAAATCATCAATCCTCGGCAAAGGATACCGATTCTTGATCGTCACTTTATTCAGTTGCCTGTAGTCCACACACAACCTCATAGTACCTTATTTCTTCTTAACCAATAACACTGGTGCGCCCCATGGTGACACACTCGGATGAATAAATTTCTTATCCAACAGATCTTCCAGCTGACTCTTCAATTCAGTTAACTCAACAGCAGACATACGGTACGGAGCCATCGATATCGGCCTAGTACCAGGTACCAAATCAATCGAGAACTCAACTTCACGCTCTGGCGGTAATTCATTCACTTCTTCAGGAAACACATCAGGAAAATCACACACCACGGCTAGATCGCAAATCACCAGTTTATCTTTAGCCTCCAAAGTCGCTAACAGCATAAACAACTCTGCCCCATCTGCTACTGCCTCATTCACCTGCCTTGCTGATAGAAACAAACTCTTTCCTTCCTCAATCTCAGGAAAGATCACAGTCTTATCAAAACAGTTGATATAAACTCGGTTAAACACCAACCAGTTCATACCCAGGATAACATCAATCTGCACTAGTGGAAGACACACGAGGTCCATCCCAAAGTCTCTACCAAAATACTCAAAGGACAATTCAAACAAACTGAAGTAGTAGTCACTGAACCCTTCGCAGGAGTATCAATCACCATACTCCCATGCATCTCAGATATCTCTAATTTAAGTTTCACAGCACAATCCAAAGATATAAAGGAATGAGTCGCACCTGTGTCAATAATAGCTACAAGAGGAAAGCCATTAATATAACACGTACCTCGGATCAAACGATCATCTGCAGAAGTCTCAGAACCCGATAAGGCAAAGACCTTGCCTCCCGACTGGTTCTCTTTCTTCGGCTTAGGACACTGTGGACTGATATGACCCACCTCTCCACAGTTGAAACAAGTCATAGTCTTCAACCGGCACTCTGCAGCCAAGTGACCACCTTTGCCACACTTGAAACACCTCTTCTCAGTACTGGTACACTCATGGATACGATGTCCAGCCTGACCACATCTGTAACACTTAGCAGGGGCACTGGAGTCTCCCCCACTAGGTCTCTTCATCCCACTCTGTCTCGGGAAACCTTTGCCAGCTGCATACGGTTTTCCACGATCATTCTGATTCTTGCCTTTCCTATCAACCCTCTGCTGATAGCTCTCCGCTCTGGCCTTGGTATCCTGTTCAAAAATCCTGCAACAGTCAACCAAGTCAGAAAACACTCTAATCCGCTGATACCCAATAGCCTGCTTGATCTCGGGACGTAACCCGTTCTCAAACTTCACACATTTTGAAAATTCCCCAGTAGCCTCATCATAGGGAGTGTAATACTTCGACATCTCTGTGAACTTAGCAGCATACTCAGTAACAGACCGGTTGCCCTGCTTCAATTCTAAGAACTCTATCTCTTTCTTTCCTCTGACATCCTCTGGAAAGTACTTCCTCAGGAATCTCTCTCTGAACACCGCCCAAGTGATCTCAGCACTCCCAGCAGCTTCCAACTCAGTGCGGGCAGCAACCCACCAATCATCTGCTTCCTCTGACAGCATATGCGTACCGAACCTGACCTTCTGGTTATCGGCACACTCAGTCACTCGGAAGATCCTCTCGATCTCCTTCAACCACTTCTGAGCACCATCTGGATCGTATGCTCCCTTGAACATTGGAGGATTGTTCTTCTGGAACTCACTCAGTTGACGAGCAGCTCCCAATCCCACAACATTCAGATTCCCTCCAAGTACTCCAGCTAGCATACCCAGAGCCTCAGCAATCGCAGCATCGTCTCTACCTCTTCCAGCCATCTCTATTCTGAGTTAATCCAACAAGCTAAAACAATAAGTACTGATAGGGTTACACAACACCTATCACATACAGGGAAACAGACCAACCAGGCTCTGATACCACTAATGTAACACCCTTCTAAAATACCCCAATAATTAATTAAAACAACAAAATATGAATCAGAGTAGATATGCAATTTCAGGGTGTCACACTTGACACTTCACACCATTCACCAAAATAACTTGTCATGCTCATTTATTAATCAAAATAAAACATTGCACAATTCGCAGCGGATAGAGATCTAACAACATGCAAACCATGTAACACATTACATGTAAAATTGTTTAACAACCAAAAATGAAAACAAAGTAAAACATCCCGTCCCGATGTTACATATACCAGAGCATGACCCACTAAGGAACTACACTAGACTCCAAGCACTAGCTTCTACTCAATCACTGCTCGTTACCTGAAACATAGTTGTAAGGGTGAGTTCCTCAATCGATATAATAAGCATTATAAAATATCATGTAATGCTAAGTAAATTAACACATTCATCACCCTAATCATAATCATATCACACATTCAGCAACGGCAACATCAATTCATAATCATACTCAACACAAACACGAAACACACGTATAATATTGGAATACATCCATTCATATTATACGCCATACATACATTATGAAATGAGACTCCATGCATGCGGTACCGACTATTCGTGAACACATAGTTCAACCTCACCGATCAAACCCAGATACGGCTACCAAGCTCACTAGTCCCACTCATTTGAGACCTAGTGACTCATTCACTAATTCCTCACCATGGGAATTAGCTACCACCATAAAGGCTATGCTATGCACGCTAAATCACCTAGCATGCAAACATCAACAACAATCCACAATGGACATATGCTCACACTCTAAGCCATAAACAGTCCATCCACAATTGCATACATAATAGATATATTCACAGCATTATGCATACCATCATACATCATCAGCATATTTATCACAGAATCATATCATGTCATGCCAAATAACAAATCACAGTATTAGGACACTCTACTAATACCTATACTGCTCAAAACAACGGGAAATGATCCCTACTATATCATACATCAGCTAAATTACATCACTCAGCTGAAACGACCAAAACTGCACAACAACAGCTCAGAAAAATCAAACTTCTACCCATACACGTATGCCTCATGCCCATACGCGTATGGCACATTTCCTAGCCAAGCCCATACACATTCATGCAATATATCATTCACCAATATAGGCCAATCATCAAATATGTACACATAATTCCATTCCAAAACGTACACAATATTTAAATATCAATTTTTCACTTTTCAAACAGTGTTAACCGGTTAACGCCCTGGGTTAACCTGTTAACGCAAGACAGAATACAAATTTAACAGTTTTTCAACAATGTTAACCGGTTAACGCCCTGGGTTAACCTGTTAACGCAAGACAGAATACGCTTTTTGGCAAATTATAACAGTGTTAACCGGTTAACGCCCTGGGTTAACCGGTTAACGCAAAACAGAAAGCTGTTTCTGCGCTAACAACGAACAGAATGCAGAATTACCCGCATTTTTCGCCGTTGGAGGACTTCCAGACCTCCGATTTCGATTCCGTAAAAAGCTACACGTCCAGAAAATTTCGACTCACCCAAATATAGATTCATTCACAGTTTTAACATAATTTATTCATCACAATTTCTAACCTTATTACATCTAATTCCTACGAATTTTCTTCAATTATAAACCCATATCTCATTCATCCATAAGTTCACAATTTGCAGCATTCATCATCCTAATTAGAGTCAATTCAATGGCTTATTACTATCCATTACATGTTAACCCATAATGCCCATTAAACGACGATAAACCCCCCTTACCTGAGTTAATCCGGCAAATCCTTTAACTTCAAGCTTTTCCCTTCTTCAACCCTTTTTCTCTTGCTCTTCCTTTTTGCCCTTTTTCCACTTTTTAGTCGCTTCTCTGTTTTCACGTGTAAAACCCCTTTTTACCAAATGGGACTCTTTACTGATTCCCAAAAATCGTTCCAATTCCAACTTTATTATTCCAATAATAATAATCCAATAATATTCCAATTATTTAATTAAATTAATAAATATACTAATAATAATATATATGAATGGTTTATCTTTTATTTTGAAAAATAATACCCTCTCATTCATATTATCATCATAATATACTATTAAACTTAAATTAAATAATTATCATATTTTATCGGGGTGTTACAGAGTCAGTGTTAGCTGCTCAGAGCCAGTTATCTCCAACACTCGTAACTCCTCCTCCTCAGCGGACTGTCATTTCTAAGGTGGCTACTTCTACCATTCTTGGAATTGCTGCTCATTTTGCACCCAACATGCCTTCCGGATTCCCGTGGGGAATGCCACCGAACTTCGTGCCTGAAGGTTTTGCACCTACGTTTGCTTCTATGCCAGCATCTTGCCCGACCATGTCTGTGCCGCCACCTGTTGTGCATACCCTGCCTCGTGTAGAAGACACCATCTATCATTTCGAGCCATCTAAGGGCCCGAATGTGTATGCGAAGATGGATGAGATGAAGGATCAATTCCTTGAGCTACGTAAGGAGTTGAAAACTTTAAGGGGTAAAGACTTGTTTGGGAAGAGTTCTGCAGAACTGTGTTTGGTCCCAACGGTGAATATTCCGGTGAAATTTAAAGTGTCTGACTTTGAAAAATACAAAGGGAATACCTGTCCACTCAGTCATTTGGTGATGTATTCTCGAAATATGTCTACTCAAATAGATAATGATCAGCTGTTGATCCATTATTTTCAAGACAGTCTGATCGGTGCCGCTTTGAGGTGGTACATGGGGTTGGATAGTGCAAGCATCCATACATTCAACGATTTGGGTAAATAATTTGTAAATCAGTATAAATATAATGTTGATATAGCTCCCGATAGAGATCAGTTGAGATCATTGTCTCAGAAGGACAAGGAGACATTCAAGGAGTATGCGTAGAGATGAAGAGAGCTTGCTGCTCAAATCTCCCCTCCTTTAGAGGAAAAGGAGATGACTAAGATTTTTCTAAATACCCTGAGCTCATTTTATTATGAGCGAATGATTGTCAGTGCCCCCAGTGACTTTACCGAAATGGTAAACATGGGGATGGGGCTAGAAAAAGGTGTCAGAGAGGGACGGTTGTCTAGAGAGGAGGTGTCATCCAGCAAGGGGTATGGCAACAGTTTCAGTAAGAAGAAGGACAATGAAGCTAATGAAGTTTCAGTTGGGAGGAAAATGAGGCCTCATATTAGAAGAAATCAACCACCCCGTCAACATCATCATCAAGTATCTTCATTCATTCCTATATTTTCAGCAAATTAATCAACACCAATTCAACAACAACAACAACCACAACAACGAACAAACACCTACAACAACAACAATACCAACAATCATCAACAACAAACTTTTGAGAGGAAGACGGTCTCTTTCGACCCAATTCCAATGACATATGCACAACTATATCCCTCTTTGGTTCTCAAGAACCTATTACAACCAAGAAATCCTCCGCAAATCCCCAAATCACTTCCCTGTTGGTACAAACCAGAACTCCATTGTGCTTTCCATCAAGGAGCTCCCGGGAATGATATAGAGAATTGTTACCCCTTAAGTATGAAGTTCAGAAGCTGGTTAAGAGTGGAATGGTGTCCTTTGAGGACCGTGCGCCGAATGTTAAAACTAACCCATTACCTGCCCATGGAAATTCATCTGTTAATATGGTAGACGGTTTTCCAGGGGAATTCAAGGTATTTGATGTACGCTTCATTAGGAGGTCATTGGTGAAGATGCATAAGGATATTTGCTTGGTTAGTGATTGTGAGCATGACCATGATAGTTGTGCTATCTGCAGCGTCAACCCTAGAGGTTGTATGATTGTGAAGAGAGACCTCCAACCGTTGATGGATGAAGACTTGATCCAGATCATTCAATCCCGTCACATAGTAATGATGTCAATGTTATAGTACCGGTTTTCAAGAATCCTGAGAGATTGGTTATTCAGTATGACAACAACAACAGTAACAATGTCAGCAAGAGATCGGTATCGCTGTTGGTCATACGGTTGGCGGTTCTAGTCCCGTACGCATCCGATAAAGCTGTTCCTTATCAGTATAATGCAACTATGGTGAAAGATGGTCAAGAGGTTCCTTTGTCGACAACCAATTTTGTCGTAAGCATTGCTGATGTTACTAAGGTGACCCGTAGTGGTCGTGTGTTTTGGTTGGTGTTCCCAAAGAATGTAGAAGATTTGACTGTCGGTAAGAAGGTAGCTGTGCCTGTTGTAGAATCAGTCAGTGCTCCAAGGTGTCAGTCTGGTGAATCCAGCGGCATGAAGCCTAATGACGACGATGAGGTACTTTGGCTGATTAAGAAAAGTGAATTCAATATGGTGGAGCAGCTGCTCCAAACCCCATCAAAGATATCAGTATTGTCTTTGTTGATGAATTTCGAAGCACACAGAGAAGCACTGCATAAAGTTCTTGAGTAAGCCTATATGGAACACGATGTCATGGTGGATCAGTTTGATCATATTGTGGCTAACATCACTTCCTGCAATAATCTCAATTTCTGCAATGAAGAACTCCCCAAGGAGGTTAGGAATCATAAGTTGGCTTTGCATATCTCTGTGAACTACAAAGATGACGCTTTGTCAAATGTGTTAGTTGACACCGGATCTTCACTTAATGTGCTTCCAAAGTCAATGTTGTCCAAGCTGTCATATTAAGGAGTTCCTATGAGATATAGTGGCGTGATTGGCGAAGTGGACCTTTTGGTGAAGATAGATCAGAGTGACTTCCAAATTACTTTTTAAGTAATGGATATCCACCCGGCCTATAGCTGTTTGTTGGAAAGGCCATGGATTCACGAGGCGGGAGATGTTACCTCCATATTGCACCAGAAGCTGAAGTTTGTCAAGAATGGGAAGCTTGTTAATATTGGCGGGGAGAAGGCGTTGTTGGTCAGCCACCTGTCATCTTTCTCTTATGTTGAAGCTGAGGATGAGGTTGGAACTCCATTCCAAGCCTTATCTATTGCTGTTGAAAAGAGAGTTAGGGCACCCATGTCCTCATTCAAAGATGCAAGGAAGATTGTTGAAGATGGAAATGTTGATCAGTGGGGGAAGATGGTAGAGGTCTCCGATAACAAGAACAGAACCGGTTTGGGTTTCCAACAAGGTTCATCTGCTGTCGGATCTAAAGATACGCAACTCAGCTTCCGTAGTGGAGGGTTCATTCATGGCAATAAACAACACTTAGCTGCTGTGCTAGAGGATGACGAAGAGGAAGACTGCACCAATTTTGTGACGCATGGAAAAGCTTGCAACAATTGGACTGCTCTTGATATTCCTGTTATTATGCATCGATCTAAGTAATTGCTTTTATTTGTTTTTGAAAATCCTTCTATGCCTAAGGGAGAAGCGAACATTGTTTGGGCATTTTCAATTTGATCATTAATAAAATATAATTCTATTCCTCCACATCTTTGATGTTTTTTTTTTACTTTTTGCTTTATTCTGAAAATGGTAGTCACAAAAAACATGAATAAATAATATAATCGTCCATCTGCATGATATTTGGTCACAAACTCACTTCTCTAAAATCAAATTATCAAATCATTCTGCAGGTTGGTTTCTAACCCCATTGAATACAATGATCCTTCTCCTTCTCCAAATTTTGAATTTCCTGTGTTTGAGGCTGAGGAGGAAAGTGATGAGGAAGTGAGTGATGAATTGTCTCGTCTTCTTGAGCATGAAGGAAAAGCCATTCAGTCGTTCAAAGAGCAGATTGAGCTAGTCAACTTGGGTTCTGAGGATGACGTGAAGGAGGTCAAGATTGGGTCTCGACTGTGTCCTAATGTTAAGAAGGGGTCAGTTGATCTTCTCTAAGAGTATTCAGATGTGTTTGCATGGTCCTATCAAGACATGCCTGGTTTGGATTCTGAGATTGTGGAGCATAGATTTCCCTTGAAGCTAGAATGCCCGCCGGTCAAGCAGAAGTTGAGAAGAACTCATCCTGATATGGTAGTGAAGATTAAGGAAGAAGTGTAGAAGCAAATTGATGCTGGTTTTCTTGTGACCGTTGAGTATCCGCAATGGGTGGCCAATATAGTGCCTATTCCGAAGAAGGATGGAAAAGTCCGCACGTGTGTTGATTACCGAGATTTGAATAAAGCCAGTTTGAATGATGATTTCCCTCTGCCACACATTGATATTTTGGTAGATAATACAGCTAAATTCAGAGTCTTTACATTTATGGACAGATTTTACGGATATAATCAGATCAAGATGGCACCCGAAGATATGGAGAAGACCATATTCATTACACCTTGGGGAACACTCTGTTATAGAGTGACGCCTTTCGGTTTAAAGAATGCTGGTGCAACTTACCAGAGAGCAATGAATACTCTTTTTCATGATATGATGCATAAAGAGATTGATGTTTATGTCGATGATATAATTGCTAAATCCATTGATGAAGAGGAACATGTTGAGCATTTGTTGAAGCTATTCCAGCGTTTGAGGAAGTATAAACTCCGCTTAAATCCCAATAAATGTACTTTTGGTGTTTGTTTTAGTAAGTTTTTGAGCTTTATTGTCAGCGAGAAAGGTATTGAAGTTGATCCTGCCAAGGTCAAAACAATACAAGAGACGCCTACACCCAAAACTGAGAAGCAAGTCAGAGGTTTTCTTGGCCGCTTGAATTATATCTCAAGATTCATTTCGCATATGACTGCCATATGTTCACCTATATTCAAGCTTCTTTGGAAAGATCAGTCTTGTGATTGGATTGAAGACTGCCTAAAAGCTTTTGATAGTATCAAAGAATATCTGCTTGAGCCTCCGATTTTGTCTCCAGCTGTTGAAGGAACACCATTGATCATGTATTTGACTGTGCTTAAAGAGAGTATGGGTTGTCTTCTTCGTCAGCAAGACGAAACTGGAAAGGAAGAATTTGCAATTTACTACCTTAGTAAGAAGTTCACCGACTGTGAGACTCGGTATTCTATGCTAGAGAAGACTTGTTGCGCATTGGCTTGGGCTGCTAAGCGCCCGCGTCAATATATGTCGAATCATACCACTTGGTTGATATCCAAAATGGATCCAATCAAGTATATATTTGAGAAGCCTGCTTTAACTAAGAGGATTTCCCGTTGGCATATGTTGTTATCAAAATATGATATTGAATACCGATCTCAAAAAGCGATCAAAGGTAATGTCTTGGCTGACCATTTGGCTCACCAACCGATCGAAGATTACCAGTCAGTGCAGTATGATTTTCCCGATGAGGAGATCATTTACTTGAAAATGAAGGATTGTGATAAACCGTTGCTTGAAGAAGGGCCAGAACCTGGTTCCTGTTGGGGCATGGTATTTGATGGAGCTGTTAATCAGTATGGTAATGGCATTGGGGCTATGATTATTACTCCTCAAGGCACACATTTTCCATTTACATCTAGATTGACCTTCAAGTGTACAAACAATATGGCAGAGTATGAAGCTTGCATTATGGGCTTGAAGAGGCCATTGATCTCAGAATCAAGTATTTGGATGTCTATGGAGATTCAGTTTTGGTTGTAAATCAAATCAAAGGTGAATGAGAGACGAATCAACCCGGTATGATACCATATAGAGATTATGCGAGGAGGATTTCAACTTTCTTTACAAAGATTGAATTTCATCATATCCCTCGAGATGAAAACGGGATGGCAGATGCTCTTGCAATATTGGCTTCCATGATTATGGTGAAATATTGGAATGAGGTTTCCAATTTGACTGTGATGCATCTTGATAGGCCAACTCATATGTTTACTATTGAAGAGATCAAAGATGAAAAGTCGTGGTATTATGATATCAAGTCTTTCCTCCAAAGTCAGGTTTACCCGTCTGAGGCATCGTTAAAAGATAAGAAGACTTTGAGAAGATTAGCCGACAATTTCTACCTGAATGATGATGTGGTATATAAAAGAAATTTTGATATGATTCTACTCAAATGCGTGGATAGACACAAAGCATACCTATTGATGACTGAAGTCCATAAAGGTTCCTTTCGTACTCATTCCAATGGACATGCAATGGTGAAAAAGATGTTGCGAACAGGTTACTATTGGTTGACAATGGAATCTGATTGTTGCAAGTTTGTGCAGAAATGCCACAAGTGTCAAATATATGCAGATAAGACTCATGTTCCTCCAACACTGTTGAACGTCATTTCCTCCCCATGGCCCTTCTCCATGTGGGGAATCGATATGATTGGCATCATTGAGCCCAAAGCATCGAACGAACATCGTTTCATTTTGTTGGCCATTGACAACTTCACAAAATGGGTCGAAGCGGCATCGTATGCAAATTTAACCAAGCAAGTAGTTGTAAGGTTTATCAAGAATCAAATCATATGTTGTTATGGTATGCCATGTAAGATCATTAATAATAATGGATCAAACCTAAATAATAATATGGTGGAAGCTCTTTACAAAGACTTCAAGATCGCACATCATAATTCTTCTCCTTACAGACCCAAGATGAATGGGGATATTGAAGTTGCAAAAAGGAACAGCAAGAAGATTATTCCGAAGATGGTTGTAACGTATAAGGATTAGCATGAGATGCTCCCATTTGCTTTGTGTAACACCCCAAAATTTGCCCTCCTCATTCATGCATTCATTTAGCATTTCATATTGCATTTCATCATGTCAATAAGAATTAGATCCAAGAAACTTTTTTTAAAAAAAAAATAAAAAAAAAAGAAAAAAAAAAAAAGAAAAGTAAAACGAAAAAAAAAAAATATATTTTTTTACAAAAAAAAATAAAAATAAAAAAATAATAAATAAAATATAATAGAAAAACTTGGACTTTGACCTCTCTCATTTGAGCCCACAAAACCATGAAATTCAGTCTATAAATACCAAGGCTTCACTTGAGAAAAAGGAAGAGATATAAAATACTCTGAGGTTTCCTTGGAACAAAACCCTGAGGAAAAAGATAGTGAGAGAAGAGCTAACAAAGTTCAGAGCAGCCTCCAAACCCTGAAGGAAACTCAACTGCACAGAATCACATAAACCTTAAAGGTTGTTTTGTAAACCTCACGGGTGCAACTCAATTTCGATCAAGCTCTCCAATCAGGTTTGCCCTATATCCATCATCTTTATGCCTTTAATTTGAATGCTCTAAATGTATGAGGTATTATGGGTGAATTTGATACCCTTTTGATGCATGTGTTTGACAAGAGGTTTAGGCCTCCTACCCTTGGTTGCTTTTTGTGAGCTTTTTGTGAATTGAAAGGGCATGATTCATGTGGTTACATTTTGATTTGGGGGCAACTCTTGGTTACCCTATCTTGTTTCACTAACCCTTTTGTTGAGTTTTTGTGAAGGCACATGACTTTTGCAAGGATAACTTGCGTGGTTTCCCACTTTATTTGTGGGATACCCCCTGGAGGTTCATTTCGATTACCTGTACTGACTCACCTTTCTTTGATGGCATTAGCTTGGGAGATCCCTGGGTTTCTTACTCCTTTAATTGCTGTTACTTCGGATCTTTATCCGTGTGGTACTTTTACCTCTTTTTCCGCATTTTATCGCTTTCTTAGCTGAAAGACCTCGATAGGAGGCATTTGTTTTCTTTTGTTTATTTACTTCTGAGCCCCTTGTTGGCACATTTACTTTATACATGTTTGTTTTGTATGTGTTTGTATCCCTACAGGTAGCGCGGTTCCTTCGTCAAGGACTGCCTTTTTGCCCTTGGGCATCCCAAACCCTAAAACCCAAAGAAACACGTTAACTCCGTCTACTACAGGCGAGTAAGTCTCCAAAGGTCGAGCATCCGGTAGATTGCGTAGTGACGTCGTTCGTCCAAAACCCAATCCATAACCCCATAGTTAGCCGAACTACGGCTTGCTCTAATTCTCATTCCAGATGAGATACGTAGGCATAAGACGCGATGTCTTAGCGAGCACACATCCCCCCAACCCATAGGTCAGCCGAGCTACGAAGACTCTGATTCTCATATTCAGATGAGATACGTATGCAGTGGATGCGACATCCGCGCGAGTCATTTTCATTTAACCTTTTTTTTTAGTAAATAACACATTAGATAAACCCACACCCTTTAGACAAGAACTATAAAAGTGGATCCCGTAGAGTACTACGGATGCGTAGGGGTGCTAATACCTTCCCTTCGCATAACCGACTCCCGAACCCAAGATTTGGTTGCAAGACCCCGTCTTGTCCTTTCCTTTTTCAGGTTTACTTCGAGCGTTTCCTTTCCCTCCTTTGGGATGAATAACGCCCGGTGGCGACTCTTCTATCATTTTCTTTCGCCGGTTGTTTCTTCGCGCACTGCATTTTTCAGGTTGCGGCAGCTGGCGACTCTGCTGGGGAACTAAGAAGTTGACCTCTTGCTGGTCCATCTTCCCTAAGCGAGTCCCTCCTAGCTTGTGTGATTTCTTGTTTATTGGGTGTTCATGCTTTTGTACCTTTATTTGCTTACCTGCTTGCGTGCATTTGTTGTATCTGTTGGATCTGTTTGTTTGTTTGTTGGAATGGGGTGTTCTATGAGAGATAAGCCCATTACCCAGGCTTGAGTGTACACACAGGTTTTAGAGTGGATAATCATGAGGCTTGCGTGGCGTGTTGCTACGTTAAGTCGTCCGTGAAGAACCACACCCAGACGAGGTTTCTTTTGGATATATTATGTCTTACGGGTGTTCCGTAACGACAGGATGTTCCTCTAGAAATCGTCGACTCTGGTGACCATTTCCCGAGAACTCAGTCGAGGCCTCTCCTCCGAGACGTGATTATGTTAGCTCTGGTGGGCGCATTCTCGCTGCTCAATCCGAGGATCCCGAGACTGGGAACTTGCTATTAGGATGTCCTGTTGAGGGGAGTCAATGGAGGTCTTTTGTCCCGTAATAATACCAAACCTTCAGTGGTAAACGTATTATTCGCGACTGAAGGGCTGAAGCTGACGAACTTCTGTTCTTAGAACCTACTAGTGAGGGGCGGGCTAAATTCAGGAAACCTTAACCTCCAACCAACCCAGTTTTCTGGAGCAGAGTTTTGGTCTTGTATTATATTCCTCAGTGAATTTCTCTCCAGGCAGTGCAACCTGACAGATGTTCAAGCGGATCCATTAATTCTGATTGACATGCCTTTGCATTGCATAACATCATCTGCATATTTGCATCCAACATCTCATGCTTATTAATTTGCAGGGTATTCCCTTTCAAAACGGGGGTGCCTTAAAACTGAACAAGCAGTGCATCGCATACCATGCATATTAACCCTTGTCTGTTTTGCAGGTGTCACCGCAGTGTCTAATGTTTGTTCCCTGTATCAGGCAGTTATTGGTCCCAAGCGAGTCCACAGGTACCCGACAAAGGAAAATCGTCCACAGCTAGCGATGGACCAAGTACAGAAAGAGCTGGCTGATATGCGTGAAAGGATGGATCAGTTCATGACATTGATGACTGGTATGGCAGAGGGCCAGGAAAAGCTGAGGGAATTGGTTGAGCAACCGAGACCCGATCCGGAGGTGGAGATACCAAATGCTGAGGGAAACCCTGGTAACCCTGGGAACGCTGATAACCCTGTGAACACTGGTAACGCGGATAACGCAAATGCTGATGGAAACCCGGGTAATGTTGGCAACACAGGGAATGTTGGAAATGGTATTGGCGGAAGGTACAATGTGAATCAAGGAATTCGGATTAACGGGCGCCCCGTTACCGAAGATTATCAGTATGATCAATTTTCTTTGCACGACGAGGCCCTTGAGACCACTCGCCGTATGGATGAGCTTGCTGAGAAGCTCAAATCTTTGGAGTCTCAAAATTCCTTAGGCTTTGATGTCACAAATCTTGGTCTGGTTTAGGGAGTAAGGATTCCTCACAAGTTCAAACCCCCTACTTTTGAGAAATACAACGGGGCTTCTTGCCCACGCACTCATCTCCAATCTTATCTGGGAAGGTTGGGAGCTCACACGGAAGATGAAAAGCTGTGGATGTACTATTTTGAAGACAGCCTAACTGGAGCTTCTCGTGAATGGTATTCTCATTTGTCTCGTACTACCATCAAGAGCTGGAAAGACTTGGCAGAGGCTTTTGTCAAGCAATATCAATACAACTTGGACTTGGCTCCGAATCGGACCTTGTTGCAAGGAATGTCTCAGACTGCCAAGGAGACCTTTAGAGAATATGCTCAGCGTTGGAGACAGATTGTTGCGTCCGTCCAACCCCCTATGTCTGAAAGGGAGATGGCGGACATGTTCATGAACACTCTTCAAGGCAATTATATTGAGAGATTGGTTGCTTGCCCGTCAATCAGCTTTGTAGAGATAGTAATTGTTGGAGAAAGAATCGAGAGTCTGTTGAAGATGGGCCGAATTCAAGACAATAGTGCTTCCAACTCATCAGGTCCCAAGAGACCGTTTGCTGGTAACAATCAGCGAAGAAAAGAAGGCGAGGCAAGCATTGTGTATGCCGGCAGAGGCAGGGGTAGAGGACGCCCTAATTATTATCAAGATCAAGTGGCCGCAGTCACTATTCCAACACCTGTTCCTCAACCGCAATATCATCCGCAACAAGAACCCAGGTACAACAATCAACAACAAGGAGGTAATCCGGGTCAGCAGAGACACTATCAATAACGTCCAAGGCAGACGGACCGGGTCATCGAGCCAATCCCAATGCCTTATTCAGTATTACTTCCCAAGCTGATTGACATGAATCTGGTTACATTGAGAACTCTGGCCCCACCAATCGATCCCAATAATTTGCCTAGAGGTTATGATGTCAACGCCAGATGTGCTTTTCACTCCAACGCACCTGGCCATACTACAGATAATTGCAAGGCTCTCCAGTTAAAGGTACAAGATTTGAGAGATGCCCAGGCTATCAATTTTGCTCCGGTGCCTAATGTTATCCAGAACCCGATGCCGGCTCACGGCGGGCAGAGGATTAATGCTGTTGATAGTGGGGAAACTTTGAATTTGGTTTCTGATGTGACTAAGGTGAAGACTTCGCTATCGGTGGTTAAAGACCGACTTCTGAAAGGACAGATTTTCCCGGGCTGTGGGGAAGAATGTAGAAATTGTCAAGCTGCCGAAAACGGATGTGACAGTTTGAGAAGGGGTATTCAGCAACTGATAGATGAAGGTTGTCTTCAGTTCGATCAGGCCCGTCCAGTGAAGAATGATGTATCGACGGTGACGTTTTATTTCACTCCTGAAGAAATATATGTTCCCGAGAGACTCGCTCCAACAACAATATATTTCCCAGAAAGTACAGAACCAGCAGCGGTGAACATCGAAAGTTCAGCACTAGTTGCAATTTACTTTGACAGCCCTCAACCGACTTTGGTTGGTCCGATCACCATCACAATACCAGGACCCGTTCCGTATGAGAAAGACAGTGCTATCCCGTGGCACTATGGGGCTGATATCTACTGCCAGGGGCAGAAAGTTAACGAAGAAGACATTGACATTGGTAGCTCCGCTGTAGACAATGTTGGAGGGGTTGGTGGCTTCACTCGCAGTGGACGCCTATTTGCACCATCAACATTACGCGCGAATACTGAAGCCGAGGCAGCTGCCAAGGCTAAAGGGAAACAGATGGCCGCCGAAGAGGTTACTACTGAGGAAGATCCTCCTAAGACCGCATTCGAGAAAGAAGTGGATGAGTTTATGAGGATTATCAAGAAAAGTGACTACAAGGTAGTCGACCAGCTAAATCAGACACCCTCAAAGATCTCCATTCTGTCACTATTGATGTGCTCTGAGGCGCACAGAGCAGCCTTGTTGAAAGTACTGAATATGGCTTATGTTCCACCGGAGATAACTGTTAACCAGTTGGAGTCGGTAGTTTCCAATGTAAACGCTAGCCGGGGGCTAGGTTTCACCGATAATGACCTGACATCTGAGGGCAGGAATCACAACAAAGTCTTGCATATCACAATGGAGTGCAAAGGGGTGATGCTTTCCCATGTTTTGGTTGATACAGGCTCTTCTCTGAATGTTCTTCCAAAGAAAGCCTTAACGAAGTTGGATTGCGATGACACCATCCTGAGGCCAAGTAACTTAGTTGTGAGGGCTTTTGATGGCTCTAAGAGAGCTGTCTTTGGCGAAGTTGAGTTGCCAGTTAAGATTGGACCGCAGGTGTTCAAGAGCACCTTTTATGTGATGGATATCCAGCCTGCCTACAGTTGTCTGCTAGGTCGGCCTTGGATTCATGTTGCCGGTGCTGTTACTTCTACCCTCCACCAGAAGCTCAAATATGAACTAGAAGGTCAGGTCGTCATTGTCTGTGGGGAAGAGGATATTTTTGTTAGCCACCTGTCTACATTTAAGTATGTAGAGATGGACGGCGAGATGCACGAGATGCTGTGTCAGGGCTTCGAATCCATAAACATCAATGAGGTCGCGCCCAAAGCTGTCTTTTCACCTGAGTTTGAGAAGGTCGGGACTTCTATCTCTTCATACAAGTAAGCTGTCGAAGTGGTTAAAGCTGGTAATGCCCAAGGCTGGGGCAAATTTGTGGAGCCAGTCATCAAAGAAGACAAGTTTGGATTGGGGTATGCTCCGGGATCTCAGAAGAATGAAACCGGTACTCTCTCCAGCGGGGGTTTGGTTTCTCCCCACATCGTCAATGCTGCAGATGAAGACAAGGCTGACAACGACTGTGACTTAGATAACTGGAGTCGCCCGTGTGTCCCGGGAGAAAAGCTCGACAATTGGTCGTCTGAAAAAACCGTTCGGGTTACTCTACTGAAAGAGTGATTTTTATTGTTTTCCTTTATTACATGCATAATAAAGTCTTACACTTTGCCCAAGGTGTAATGGCTCATTTGTAGGGCCATCCATTTAGTTACATTTCGCAATTATTTTTATCATCAATAAAGGACGGCTTTTGCAAACAATTTTGTGTTCTCTTTCTTTCAGTTTTTTTACTTTGACAAAAAAAATGGCAATGTTTCTTTTTTCGTTTTTTCTTTCTTTCCGAAAAAAAAAATCTCTCATTCTAAGGTAAAGCATGATCCTCCATCATGCAGAGCGGACCACCCGGATCTCACTACTAACGACACTGCTATGGTCAAATATGACTTCGACAATCCTATCTATTAAGCCGAAGAAGGGGTTGAGGAAGATTGTGAATTTCCTGAAGGGTTAGCCAGATTGCTGAAACAGGAGGACCGAGCTATTACACCTTATCAGGAGGTGATTGAGACCGTCAACATCGGTACCGCAGACGACAAGAAAGAGATCAAGATCGGGGCAAGTCTACAGGCCGAGAGGAAAGACCGTTGATTATGTACTTGACTGTGTTAGAAAGGTCAATGGGTTGTGTGCTCGGTCAGCATGACGAGTCAGGTCGAAAAGAGCATGCAATATACTACCTTAGCAAAAGTTTACCGACTGTGAACAAAGATACTCATTGCTCGAGAAAACTTGCCGCGCTTTGGCATGGGCTGCTCGCCGACTAAGACAGTATATGTTGACTCACACGACTCTATTGATATCAAAAATGGATCCAGTCAAGTATATTTTTGAAAAGCCAGCACTTACCGGAAAGGTTATTAGGTGACAAATGATACTGACAGAGTATGACATCCAATACACTTCACAAAAAGCCATCAAGGGAAGTGTCTTGTCAGACTATCTTGCAGAGCAACCTATTGATGATTACCAACCTATGAGGTTTGACTTTCCTGATGAGGACATCATGTTTCTCAAATCGAAAGATTGAGAGGAATCACTCCCGGAGGAGGGGTCTGACCCTGAATCCAAATGGGTTATGATGTTTGATGGGGCGGTCCACGTCAATGGTCGCGGAGTTGGTGTAGTGTTGATCACACCGGAAGGGGGTTCATATGCCATTTGGTGCCAGAATAACTTTTCCCTGCACCAACAATGAAGCCGAATACGAAGCTTGTATCCTAAGACTTGAGGAAGCCGTCAATATACAGATTAAAACCCTGGATGTATACGGGGATTCAGCTTTGGTCATCAATCAAACCAACGGGAAATGGTATACACCTCAGCCTCATCTGGCTCCTTACAGAGACTACACGAGAAGATTGTTGACTTTCTTTTGAAGAAAAACCAATTTGCTGATGCTTTGTTTACCTTGTCTTCGATGATTAAGGTGCTGTGCTGGAACTACTTACCCAGAATTGACGTATCTCGGTCAGAGACGAATGAAGAAAGCATTTGGTCAGAAAGTGCGCCCTCGGGGGTATCAAGTCGGTGAATTGGTACTCAAAAGATTTCTTCCTCCCAACACAGATCACAGGGGCAAATGGACACCGAACTATGAGGGTCCGTACGTGGTTAAAAGGATTTTCTATGGAGGAGCTTTGATGCTAACAACCATGGATGGCGAAGGATTCCCGTCCCCTATTAACTCAGACGCAGTTAAAAAAAAATACTTCGCATAAAATAGACCCGCTGGACGATAAAAAGAATAGTCCAGGCAAAAAAGGGCATCCCGACGAACCAAAAAAAAAGAATAAAGAGGTTCGGGCAAAAATTAGGGATATAAAAAAAAAGAGTACACCCGGTGAGTCGAAAACCCAAAAGGGCGGCTCAGGCAAAAATGGGTATCCCGGTGGATTGAAAACCCGAAAAGGGGGCGATCCAGGCAAAAGTTAGGGAATAAGCGAATGACTGTGATCTGAGTTCATCAGTGTTATATCACCGTTTCATTCAATCCGGCAATCTTCGAAGGTTAAAGATCAACTAATCATCCACTTCAGAAAGCAAGATGAGCAGAGCGTCATGAGGACATACGAGCCATAGCAGAGTCGAAACTCGGTGGGACCCCGTATCCCCATTGCCATTAGGATAGTTCTCTTTTTATAGCGATCACCTCTTTTCAGGGATCAGCTTCCTGATACCCTCGCCTATTCCTAGCACAAATTTTCTCCCCAGTAAGAGTCGAATAATTCAGTTAAAGAGCCTCTTTATTTTTCATTTATCAGTTTGTTTGCAAAAATGTCCGAATTTTTGATAAAACATATTGCATATGAACATAATGGTGGCTTTTGCAGATGATTTGCACAGGAAAACATTTAAAATTGCTTTGAATGTGCTTAATCCCGGACGGTGAATTCCAACCGAGTAATTCCCCCGAGGCATACGTGTATTTTTGGTTGCAGGTCACAGGAACCGGATGCCAAGTCATGAATCCTCATCCCCAAGCGGTTGACAAAGTCTCTCCTCAGCAGAGCATGTTCCCCAGCAGAGTTGACAGTATCCAGACTATATATCCCCAGCGGAGTTGACAGTGTCAGACTGTATCTTCCTAGCAACAGCGGAGTGGTTGCATAACCAACAGATGAGAGGGTGGTGTTCCCAGTGTTCATCTCATTCCCCAGCAGATTATTTTTAACAGATTTGTTAATCCCCAGCTTGAGGGCGATTAGCAAGTTCATATCCCCAACAAAGGTCGTTTCCTACGACATTTCCCCAGGAAGTGTTTTCCCCACAGACTCTCCTCACAGAGCCTCGCCGGACAATGTTTCCATAGTTGATACTCCCCCCGCAAGGTCAACTTTTCAAGCAGCCAATTTATTTTTGGTGGCTCATTTGTCCCGATAGACGGATCATTCCCCACAGAGCATTCAAGGATTGATACAGCGATTTGTTCCCTACCAGAGTTTGCTTCCCCAAGCAGATTTCTTTTTACACCATGCATAACATTTGCATTTGCATGCATATCATATCAAGCATACATATAAGCTGATAAACAGGTTCTTCCAAGCAGACTGAAGAATTACTTTACAACCAAGGTCATGAGATCCAGCCAGAGGATCAAGTGTGAGTGATCCAGCCTGAGGGTCATTTTGAAGATTCAGCCTGAGAATCGTTTTCCAGTGATCCAGCCTGAGGGTCATTTCGAAGATTCAGCCTGAGAATCGTTTTCCAGTGATCCGGCCTGAGGTTCATTTTGAAGATTCAGCCTGAGAATCGTGTTCCAGTGATCCAGCCTGAGGGTCATTTCGAAGATTCAGCCTGAGAATCGTGTTCCAGTAAGCCAGCCTAAGGCTCAATTTGAAGATTCCCCAGTGAAGTCGCCTACAAGCTTTATTTCCCCAGCAAGCCCAAGTCTAATTGAGGAGTCGTTACAACATGTTCTAGCCCGGAGAATATGTACGAAGCCCAAAAATGGAATATTCTCGAAGCTGCATATCTAATATGAAGGTTGGGTGTAGATTTCAAAAGAGGGTCAACCAGCGCATGCCTCAGATGCGGGATCCTAATGGTGGGAATTTATCATCAAAACAATCCAGATCTAGCCAGATGATCGAAGTAGATTCAGCCAGAGAATCGAAATAAAGAAGGTCTAGCCAGAAGATCGAAAATCGCAACAATTCAGATCTAGCCAGAAGATCGAAGTAGATTCAGCCAGAGAATCAAAGGAAATAGATTCAGCCAGAGAATCAAAACGAAGGAGATCTAGCCAGAAGATCGAAGAAGATCTAGCCAGAAGATCAAAATCGTATCCAGCCCGAGGATCAAAATTAATATCCAACCAGAGGACTAAATTGAGTATAGGTTCAGCCAGAGGATCGAAACTCCAGATTAAGTTAGAAGACCGGTTCAGATTCAGCTAGAGGATCGAAAGAGAAATAAACAACGCGGTGTATTTCAACATTTTTGTGGTGTTCTCGGAGCGTAAATTTTTGGTCTGTCTTTGGTATTCAATCACAACTCACCCCGTTTGTCTGATAAGCTGTTCGCTTTCATCCTACTCGGGTTAGCTGATGATTGAATAGGGGCAGCTGTAACACCCCAAAATTTGCCCTCCTCATTCATGCATTCATTTAGCATTTCATATTGCATTTCATCATGTCAATCAGAATTAGATCCAAGAAACGTTTTAAAAAAAAAAAGAAAAAAAAAAGATTTTTTTTTTTTACAATAAATAAATAAATAAAAATAATAATAAAAAAATAATAAATAAAATATAATAGAAAAACATGGACTTGGACCTCTCTCATTTGAGCCCACAAAACCATGAAATTCATCCTATAAATACCAAGGCTTCACTTGAGAAAAAGGAAGAGAAGCAAAATACTCTGAGGTTTCCTTGGAACAAAACCCTGAGGAAAAAGATAGTGAGAGAAGAGCTAACAAAGTTCAGAGCAGCCTCCAAACCCTGAAGGGAACTCAACTGCACAGAATCACATAAACCCTAAAGGTTGTTTTGTAAACCTCACGGGTGCAACTCAATTTCGATCAAGCTCTCCAATCAAGTTTGCCCTATATCCATCATCTTTATGCCTTTAATTTGAATGCTCTAAATGTATGAGGTATTATGGGTGAATTTGATACCCTTTTGATGCATGTGTTTGACAAGAGGTTTAGGCCTCCTATCCTTGGTTGCTTTTTGTGAATTGAAAGGGCATGATTCATGTGGTTACATTTTGATTTGGGGGCAACTCTTGGTTACCCTATCTTGTTTCACTAACCCTTTTGTTGAGTTTTTATGAAGGCACATGACTTTTGCAGGGATAACTTGCGTGGTTTCCCACTTTATTTGTGGGATACCCCCTGGAGGTTCATTTCGATTACCTGTACTGACTCACCTTTCTTTGATGGCATTAGCTTGGGAGATCCCTGGGTTTCTTACTCCTTTAATTGTTGTTACTTCGGATCTTTATCCGTGTGGTACTTTTACCTCTTTTTCCGCATTTTATCGCTTTCTTAGCTGAAAGACCTCGATAGGAGGCATTTGTTTTCTTTTGTTTATTTACTTCTGAGCCCCTTGTTGGCACATTTACTTTATACATGTTTGTTTTGTATGTGTTCGTATCCCTACAGGTAGCGCGGTTCCTTCGTCAAGGACTGCCTTTTTGCCCTTGGGCATCCCAAACCCTAAAACCCAAAGCAACCCGTTAACTCCGTCTACTACAGGCGAGTAAGTCTCCAAAGGTCGAGCATCCGGTAGATTGCGTAGTGACGTCGTTCATCCAAAACCCAATCCATAACCCCATAGTTAGCCGAACTACGGCTTGCTCTGATTCTCATTCCAGATGAGATACGTAGGCATAAGACGCGATGTCTTAGCGAGCACACATCCCCCCAACCCATAGGTCAGCCGAGCTACGAAGACTCTGATTCTCATATTCAGATGAGATACGTATGCAGTGGATGCGACATCCGCGCGAGTCATTTTCATTTAACCCTTTTTTTTTAGTAAATAACACATTAGATAAACCCACACCCTTTAGACAAGAACTACAAAAGTGGATCCCGTAGAGTACTACAGATGCGTAGGGGTGCTAATACCTTCCCTTCGCATAACCGACTCCCGAACCCAATATTTGGTTGCAAGACCCCGTCTTGTCCTTTCCTTTTTCAGGTTTACTTCGAGCGTTTCCTTTCCCTCCTTTGGGATGAATAATGCACGGTGGCGACTCTTCTGTCATTTTCTTTCGCCGGTTGTTTCTTCGCGCATTGTATTTTTCAGGTTGCGACACTTTGCACGGGTATCGTACATCCATCTCCACTTCAACAGGCGCAACCCCTTTCTCTCTTGTATATGGTATGGAAGTTGTGCTCCAAGTAGAGGTTGAGATCCGATCACTACGTGTCTTGATGGAAGCCAAGTTGTTTGAGGCTAAATGGTGTCAGACCAGGTATGATCAGCTGAATTTGATTGAAGAGAATAGATTGACTGCCATGTGTCATGGTCAATTATATCAGCAGAGGATGAAGAAAGATTTTGACAAGAAGGTTAGACCCCGTGTGTTCAGAGAAGGTGACCTTGTGCTCAAGAAGATTCTATCTTTCAAACCAAATTCTAGGGGAAAATGGACTCCTAATTATGAAGGCGCATATGTTGTTAAGAGAGCCTTTTCAGGCGGCACTTTGATTCTTACAACTATGGATGGTGAAGAGTTTACTCGTCCTGTGAACGCGGATGCAGTCAAGAAATACTTCGCCTAAAAAGAAAAGAACAACTGGCTAAGTTGAAAATGCGAAAGGGAGGCTTTGGCAAAAATGAGCGTCTCGGTGGATTGAAAACCTGAAAGGGAGATCTAGGAAAAAATTAGAGACATAAAAACAGAAAGATTTATCCCGATAAGTTGAGTACCCCGCTTTTGGGCAATTCATGCAAAAATTAGGGGTTCTAGCAAGTAACTGCATCCTGCTGATCTTCAGTTTTGAAGATGTTCTTGAGCATAACGGTTGGATTCGGATCCTTAGTAGCAGCTAAGAGCACAGTGGATATCAAGAGTTGGTGGAAGGGTTAGTGATCATTGTATTTGATGTAACCCTTATCCATGTAAATTATCACTTTCAACTTTGTAAAGATCTATGGAGTCTTGTCATTTATAGACTACCATTCTATTAAATAAAGTTGAACTTCTATCCAATTGTTTCTACTCTTGTTTAATTCAGCCGAATAGATTTAAATTTTACTATGATCACTTTTGAAATTAAATTTTTTAAATCAAAATCATTTATCTTAAACATATAAAAGCATGAATTTTAAGCAATTGATTTCATTTAAGAGGAATATCAACAATGGTTCGAAAGTAGTAAGCCCTAAGTGTGTAGAATTATTGGTTCTCCCCAAGCAGTAAGCACAATTTCTCTTTCATCCCCGACAACATTGTTCAGCACTCGGTGTTGGTTGTTTTCTCCAGACGATTATTTGTTCTGCATCGCCTCAACTTGGTTGGTTGACTAATCCCTTGCAGAGTTTGGTATGTATTCCCCAACCGAGTTTATATTTGGTCTCCAGCAGAGTAAGAACGATTCTTTGCAGCAATTTGAATGGTTCAGATAGGACTTTCGTTTCCCCACCAGTCGCCATCAGATTCGCTCCCAGTCAAAGTTTCCTCCTGGTTACTGAGCAGTTATTTGTGTTTATCCCCTGCTCGGTTGTCTCCCATTTGATATGGTGTTGACATAAAATTCCCCGCAGACTTGATAATGGTTTTCCTCAGTAGATCTCCTTTGTTTCCCCAGCTAGGTTTGAGCCCTCGGGATATTGATTTCACTTTTCTCCAGCAGTTGTTTCCCTCTTTTCTGGATTGGCCGAGAATTGTATCGATGATTCAAATCTGCGACATCTTTGTATCCTTCATGATCGTGTTGTCAGCATAATCATCATATATACATACACATATACATATACACTCATATAATTTCATTATTGCATCATCACACTTGTTCTTGTGATTTTAATTCTCTGTTATGGTGGTACTTTATCTCCATACAAGTTTGGTGTTTGTCCTCCTCCAATTGTAGAGTGTTAGCCCCTTAAGTAGAAAGACTTTAACCTTTATCCTTTCCCCACTAAGTTATTTCCTCATGGATGATGATTTGTTTCAACTTCCTCCCCAGTTGATTATCTGGATGAAACTCCTCTTCCTGAGTTATATCCTCATTGGGTTGAGTCTTGAATGACTGTTCTCTTTCTAGATCTTACCTAGATCGATGCTTCAGGTCCCCTAAGATTTTATTACCCAGTAATTGGTAATGTTCTTCTCAGGTTGCAGTTTGCTACTTCTTGCCAATTGTTAGGGACCAATTAGTACTACTTTTTATATAATTTTATTGGTGCCTTTTACCAAGTTTTGATGTAATTACACACTTTTATTCTCACTATTTTGTATAAATGCAATTAGGTTTTATTTATGTTGTTTTGAGTAGTTATTTCACATATTTGTTAGTTTTGTAGAATTTTTGGACAAGAGAGCTTTGGAATGCATAATCATAATTTGGAAGAAGTGTTGAATGCAATTTGGAGGCCTAATTTTAAAGAATATCACTTGGAAGACTATTTGGACGAAGCTTGCAAGGCAAGGAAGCTGAAGTAGCTTCAGTTCGCGCCGCGAAGCTTGCAAATCCAGCAAGTTGTTTTGGCCAAGTGTGCTGTTTTCAAGGCCAACTGTGTTTTGCCATTTTTATGTCTGTCTTAGGGGGGCTTTTCAGCTTTAGATGAAAATGATCATTTAAGGAAATGTCAACCCTTTTAGAAAATCAGTATGGAAATTGTTCATTCATGGAGGGAGAGATTCATTGATAGTTTTGATGATTTTGTAAGAGAGAAAAACAGAGTTTTCTTTCATTGGCTTTTGCTTTCCAAAATGATGATGAGGAGCTAAACCCCATTTTGTCAAGATTGGAGGTAGTAGCTATTCCTATTTGCTTATGTATTTCATTTGATTCTTATATATGATAAAAGATTTTTGAGATATTGAATGATATTTTTGCCCTAAGTTGAATATTAGATTTGAGTAGTTGTTGAAAGAGATTATTTAAGTCTTGACAGAAAATATGTTTTCAAGTATTGAATAAGTTGTAGAGATAGATTTATTCACTACTCTTCTTTTGTATCAATCATTAAAGATTGCTATATTGATAGTTAGGTGGAGAGATCGTCTAAGGATCAATATAGTGATTATCACAATATCATTTATACATAAATGATATTGAGAGGATACTTGAACATCATCAATAATCTTAAATCTATATAGTTGTCATAAGGAATCATAAGCAATTGAAATAGTGAACTCCAATCTTGCCAAGCCTTTTACATTTGATTAAAACCATTTTATTGTTTTAGTGACATTTTACTCAAAAGATAACTTATCAAACAAAACAACTTGGTTACTTTTTAAACTTATAACAGTTTGGATTATAGAACGGCGGTAATAACAACCAATCTCTGTGGATACGATATAAAAATATTTGCCGAAAGTATACTTTTCAACAAATTGGCGCCGTTGCCGGGGATTGGTGTTCGATATTACAAGCATTGCAATAATTCATTGTTTTAAGTTTTGTTACTTTTATTACTATCCCTCTTGTGTTTCACTTGGTTTGTTAGTTTTGTAGATTCTAGTGCATGCGAGGAAAAGCTACCGAGGAGCAATTTCAATTCGATCCCAAATTGAAAGAACACTTTGAAAGCTCAATAGCAAAACACGAAGAAGAAGAAAACTAGCCGAAGAGAGGAACCGGAGAGAAGAAGCATCTACTTCTGCACTTGTTCAAATCGAAGAAGTGGTTGTAGAGGCTTGTGAAGGAAACATGGCGGATGACACTCCTACCGAAATGTCCGCTAATAGTCCAAGAAGGAATGCTCAATTTTCTCGTGGAGGAAGGAATACGTAGATGAAGACCGGAATCTTCCAACTTCTCTATGCAAATCCATTCACCAGAATGGACCATGAAGATCCGTATACCCATCTCATCAAATTCTATGAGATTGCGGGTTCTACGGGAATTGATGAAACGGGTGAAGAGGCATTATTCAAGAGGATGTTCCCACACTCCTTAGCGGGAAAGGCAAAAGAGTGGTACCTTGATCAAGCACCAAGAGTGATGACGGATTGGAATTTGCTAGAAGAAAAGTTCTTAGAAAGATATTTCCCTCAATCCCGATTCATGGAAGCCAAAACGGCTATTGCGGTATTCACTCAAGGGAGCAACGAGTCTCTAAATGAGGCTTGGGAAAGATTCAAGTCAATGTTGAGAAAATGCAAGGGTCATGGTTTTGATGAGCTCACTCAAATCCATATTTTTCTAAATGGGCTCCAATCAACTCATAAGACACTTTAGGATGCTACCGCGGGTGGCTCTCTTATGTCAAAGAATGCGGAAGAAGCTAAAGTCATTATTGACCGAATGGAACTCAATGATCATCAAAGTCAACATGACCGTAGCCCTTCACAATGTAAACCGGGAGTTCTTGAGTTAAATACCAATGATGTCATCCTTGCTCAAAACAAGCTACTTTCTCAACAAGTGGAGGTACTTAGTCAACAAATGGCCAAGCTTCCACAACAAATGAAGGAAATTCAAGGGTCTCAAGCTCGACATCAAGTAGCATGTTGCGAATTATGTCAAGGAGATCATCCTACTGGTTTTTGCCCTCTACTAGAAGAAGTGAGTTATGTGAACAATCACAATCAAGGTTATCAACCAAGAAACAATCAAGGCTATCAACCATCAAGGTTTAACAATCAAAATTTTCAGCAACAAAGTCCCTATCAACACCCAAACTCTCAAGGCCAACAATCGAAAGGAGGAAATTCAAAGCTAGAGGACACTCTTCAACAATTCATGCAAGCTTCCATGGCAAATCTGAAGAGTAACGAGGCAGCCATTAAGAATCTGGAAAACCAAGTAAGCCAACTTGCGAAGCAATTGTCGGAACAAAACGCAGGATCTTCCTTTTCCGCTAACACTCAAACCAATCCAAAGGAGCATTGTAAAGCAATTGTTACGAGGAGCGGTAAAGAGTTGACAAGTGAAAAAAGTGAGGAAATTACAGTAGAGAATGTTATGGATGGTGTGCTGGAAAAAGAGGATATGGTTTGTGGAAAGGAGAAAGTGGTAGGATCTCTTCAGTTCGCGCCGCGATCCCCCTTCGCGCCGCGAAAAGAGCAGGAATTGCCAACAGAGCAGCAAACTGAAGTGGAAATGAAAAAGGATGCCGAACCAAGAAAGAAGAAGAAATGAGAGAAAGGTGTAAGCGTCATTCCAACCCAACATCTACCTTATCCGCATGCACCATCGAAGAAGGACAATGCTATACATTATGCACGGTTCATGGACATATTCAAACAACTTCAAATCAATATTCCATTTGCCGACGCATTAGAGCAAATGCCACAGTATGCAACGTTCATGAAGGATATTCTTACAAAGAAAAGGAGACATGTGGAAGACGAAACCATCTTGCTTGATGCACATTGTAGTGCCATCATTCAAAAGACTCTCCCAAGGAAGGAATCCGATCCGGGCCGAGTCGTTTTACCGGTAACCATTGGAGGCACCTACATTGGTAATGGTTTGATTGACTTGGGATCTAGCATCAATTTAATCCCCCTATCCATTGTTAAAAGATTGGGAAATGTTGAAATCAAATCTACAAGGATGACTTTACAACTAGCCGACAAATCTACCACTTCACCATATGGAGTTGCTCAAGACATGCTAGTGAAGGTAGACAAATTCTTGTTACCAGTGGATTTCGTGATAGTGGATATGGATGAGGATCGTGATGTTCCTCTCATTCTTAGAAGACCATTCATGAAAACAACCCGGATGATGATTGATATTGATGATGGATTGACGAAAGTGAGAGTGCAAGATGAAGAGGTGACCTTCAATCTTTTTGAAGCCATGAAGCATCCAAATGACAAGCATGATTCTTTCCGAATCGATGCAACCAAAGAGGAAGTAGTGGAGGTCGTAAATCAAGTTCATATTTCTAATCCTCTAGAAAGATCTCTTATCGGAGCCTACAATGTGTTGACCGAAAATGAAGAAAAAGAGATTGAAGCAACGTTGCATGAATTAGAGTCTTGTGGGGAGCTTGCTTATCATGAAGAAACAAATGAAGACTTGGATGCGACAAAGAAAATGGAAGAACCAAAACTAGAGTTGAAAATGCTACCTTCACACTTGAAGTATGTGTTCCTTGATGACGAATATACTAAACCGGTGATCATTAGCAACACCTTGTCCACAAAAGAGGAATACAAATTGATACGAGTGCTGAAAAAGAATGAAGGTGCAATAGGGTGGGTGTTATCCGACTTGAAGGGTATTAGTCCGGCCTATTGTATGCATAAGATCATGATGGAAGAAAATTTCAAACCCGTTGCACAACCCCAAAGGCGTCTAAATCCATGAATGAAAGAAGTAGTTCGGAAAGAAGTTGTCAAACTCTTGGAAGCCGGAATGATTTATCCTATCTCTGATAATGAATGGGTGAGTCCGGTACAAGTAGTTCCCAAGAAAGGTGGCATGACGGTTATCAAAAATGATATAAATGAGTTGATTCCAACAAGAACGGTAACCGGGTGGAGGATGTGTATTGACTATAGAAGGCTAAACCAAGCTACAAGGAAAGATCACTTCCCACTACCTTTCATGGATCAAATGCTGGAAAGGTTAGCAGGCAAGAATTTCTACTGTTTCTTGGACGGGTATTCGAGGTACAACCAAATTTCGGTCAATCCGGCGGATCATGAGAAGACGGCTTTTACATGTCCTTTTGGCATCTTTGCTTACCGAAGAATGCCTTTTGGGTTACGTAATGCACCGACCACATTTCAACGGTGTATGCAAGCGATATTCTCGGACTTAATAGAAGAATGCATTGAGGTGTTCATGGATGATTTCTCCATTTATGGATCATCTTTTGATTTGTGCTTAAAACATCTTGATGTGGTTTTGGGAAGATGCGTCAAGACCAACTTAGTGCTCAATTGGGAAAAATGCAAGTTTATGGTCACCGAAGGTGTTGTACTCGGTCACAAGATCTCTTCCGAAGGATTAGAAGTTGACAAAGCTAAGGTGGAGGTCATTGAGAAATTACCACCTCCAACAAATATAAAAGGAATAAGGAGCTTTCTCGGACATGCCGGTTTCTACCGGAGATTCATCAAAGATTTTTCAAAGATAACAAAGCCATTGAGTAACTTGCTCAACAAAGGTACACACTTTATTTTCGATGAGTCATGTCTAAAAGCTTTCCTTGATTTGAAAGAAAAGTTAGTCACCGCACCCATAATCGTTGCACTAAATTGGAAACTTGATTTTGAACTCATGTGTGATGCAAGCGATTATGCGGTTGGTGCGGTGTTGGGTCAAAGAAGAGATAAAAATTTTCACGCTATCCACTATGCTAGTAAGGTGTTAAATGAGGCGCAAGTCAACTATGCGACAACAGAAAAAGAATTACTAGCTATAGTGTATGCATTGGAAAAGTTTAGAGCTTACTTGATCGGATCTAAAGTTGTAGTCTACACTGACCATGCAGCGATCAAATATTTGTTAACCAAACAGAATTCCAAACCAAGATTGATTCGTTGGATTCTCTTATTGCAAGAATTTGATTTGGAAATCCGGGATAAAAAAGGTTCCTAAAATTTGGTTGCGGATCATTTGTCTCGTTTGGTTAATGTAGACATTACAAACAAAGAAGAGGAGGTACGAGAAGAATTTTCGGATGAAAAACTGTATGCGATTCAAGTGAGGCCTTGGTTTGCCGACTTCGCAAATTACAAGGCAACCGGTTTAACACCGGAAGACCTCACTTGTAATCAAAGAAGGAAATTCTTGGCGGATGCAAAATATTATGTTTGGGATGATCCTTATCTGTTTAAAGTGGGTGTAGACAATATTTTGAGAAGGTGTGTAACAATTGAGGAGTCAAGAGACATCCTTTGGCATTGTCACAACTCTCCGTATGGAGGTCACTATAGTGGGTTGAGAACAACCACTAAGGTGCTCCAATCGGGCTTTTATTGGCCATCTTTATTTAAAGATGCATATGAACATGCGAAGAGTTGTGATACATGCCAACGGAGTGGAGGAATAGGCAAACGGGACGAAATTCCTCTAACCAACATGCTAGAAGTAGAAGTTTTTGATTGTTGGGGTATTGATTTCGTTGGCCCATTCCCCTCTTCTTTCTCAAATGAGTATATACTAGTGGCCGTTGACTATGTTTCGAAGTGGGTGGAAGCAATTGCTTCACCTAAGGCCGATGCCAAAACAGTGATTAAATTTTTAAAGAAAAACATATTTTCACGTTTTGGTGTGCCTAGGGTGTTGATAAGTGATGGAGGATCACACTTTTGCAATACACCTCTAGAAAAAGTTTTGCAACATTATGGTGTAAAGCACAAGGTGACCACTCCCTACCACCCACAAGCGAATGGTCAAACGGAGGTTTCTAACCGGGAAGTCAAGCGGATCCTTGAAAAAACAGTCTCGAATTCAAGAAAAGATTGGTCTTTAAAACTGGATGAAGCTTTGTGGGCGTATCGTACCGCCTACAAAGCACCTCTTGGGCTAACTCCATTTCAAATGGTGTATGGGAAGACTTTTCATCTTCCGGTGCAAATGGAGCATAGGGCATTATGGGCTCTCAAATTCTTGAACTTCGACTCCACTTTAGCTGGAGAAAGAAGAAAAGGACAACTCCATGAATTGGAGGAATCAAGGAACAACGCTTACCATTCGAATAAACTTTACGAGGAAAAGGTAAAAGCATATCATGATGGAAAGGTCCGTCATAAAGAATTTCAAGTTGGACAGATGGTATTGCTTTTCAACTCAAGGTTGAAGTTATTCCTTGGTAAGCTGAAGTCAAAGTGGTCAGGACCGTTTGTTGTCAAAGAAGTGCACAACTATGGGGTCATTGTGGTCGAGGATCCCAAGTCACAGGAGAGCTGGACTGTAAATGGACAAAGACTTAAAGTCTACCATAGTGGCGAAGTGAATCGGGATGTTTGTGTCATCTCCCTAGCCGGACCGAGCTAATCATTGAACCGTCGAGCTCAAAATGACGTTAAACAAAGCGCTTGTTGGGAGGCAACCCAATGTTGTAAGTCTGCATTTTAAATTTTCTCAATTATGCTGATATGATATTCTGTTGTGTTAATTTTTGTGAAACTTGAGTTATGTCCGCTGCCAATTATTCTTTTCAGAAATTCCTTCAGTTCGCCCCGCGACCAACTTTCGCCCCGCGAACTGAATGGAAAGTTTCAGTTCGCGCCGTGAACAAGGTTCGCCCAGCGAACAGAGCGTGGCAGAACCACTTAAATTCTGATTAGGTTAATTTTTTCAAGTCATTCCTATTTTCACAAACAACAACTTCTCTTGAACACCCCCACTAACCCACTTCCAAAACTCAAAAAAATTTCCTCTCCATCTCCCAAATCCTCATTTGTTAACTAAGAATCAAGTACACTTCAATAAGGTATGTCAGTTCTTTTCATGTTCTCTTCTCCATTCCTTTTCGGTTTCTCACTTAGGTAAGAGTAGGGTTTTGCTAAGATTGGAATGTGTTATGTAAAACAACCTTGCATGTCTAAAGTGGATTTAGATTAGGATGAGAATAGAGATTGTGATTATGTCTGTTGGTAGTGCAAACCTTAGGAACCCTAGAAGGCTCCTGGAAATTTCCTGGTTCACAGGGTTCGCGCCGCGAACGGGCCTTCGCGCCGCGAACGGGCCTTCACGCGGCGAAAGGTCCTTCGCGCCGCGAACTGGGAATTTCCAGTCTCATGTTTTATGTTGTTGATTGCTAACTCCCTTCATGTGTTGTTGTGTGGTTGTTCTGATGTTTATTGCAGATGTCTAAGAGAACCCAAACCACGGCTTCCGGTCCTCCTCCTTCATTGAGACGGTTCACAAGTGACGAACATGAAGAACGATTTGAAAAATTAATCAAGAGAACCATCCAACCGGAAAGGTTCATCCGTTTATCACCGGGTGGGACTTATCGGAATTTGGTATCAAATTTTGAGAGAAGAAGGTGGACCAAACTTTGTGAACCAGAGTCGGCAATCAATTATGATATTGTATGAGAGTTTTATGCCAACTCTATGCATCTTGAAGAGGGAGTATCTTTCAATTACCAAACAAGAGTAAGAGGCAAGATTATTTCTTTCGACAGAGAGGCAATTAACTCATATCTTGGCAATCCTCTAACCTTGGGAGAGAATGAGCGGTACGAGTATCGTACCCAGGAATTGGCTAACGTTTGGGATCTTCCAGCGGTGAGCGCTACCTTATGCCTTAAAGGAAAGACATTTGACCTAAATGATCAAGGACTTCCAAAGTCATGGAAAAGAGAAAATATGAATCTGGAAGCAAGGGCATTTCTGGTGCTGCTGTTGAACAATATCCGGCCAAGGAGCCACAGCACCACGATTCCTTTGGATGTAGGGTGTTTGCTGTATTACATCATGATCGGCAAATATGTGGATGTAGCATCAATCATAGCGGGGGAAATGCACAAGATAGCTATAACCGGAACAAAATTTGGTGGTAAAGCAGGTGTGCTTGCATACCCGGGGCTGATTATGGGACTTTGCCGACGGGCGAATGTTGCCATTCCGGATGAAGTACATTTCTCTATCACTAGTGTGATTAACGATGCTTATCTGAATAGGTTCTTCCAAAGCCAGATGGACAGAGCCGAAGGAGCTGGGACTTCGTCCTCTAGACCCCGGCCCCGCACTACTCCTGCATTCGATCAAATGGCGTTTGCTAATTATTGCTGTGAGAGCTTTGAGGCCTCTAGGAGGTCTCAATCATTTATTTTTGATGCTATGCAGCAACAATTTCAGAACAATTTCCTTGCACCTGAAGCCCGCACATTTTCTTCCCAGGCGGAATATGTTGCTTATGCTAATTGGCCTGAGGGCAGGCCAACTTTTATGGGGGGTGCAGGAGGTGGTGCAAACCATGGCGATGAGATGGAGGACGTCCTTGGATCTGTTGGTGGTGGCCAAGAGGAGGAAGATTGAGGAGTTTGTTTTTGTTTTGAGTTGTCTTTGTATTATTTTTGTTCTTTGTTGAATTAAATTGTACTTTTAGGTGGCTCTAGTTCACCAAAACTTTGGTTTGTTAGTTATTTTGATAATTGCATGAATACTCTTTGAGATTTAAGTGTGTTACAATCAATTTGGTTTACCAACATCTTTTGTTTAATTGTTCTTACTCTTAAGTCAAGCTTAAAGCAACCAAGAAATGTTCGCAAAGAAAGAAGCATAGAACACTTCGAGTGGTGATGATAAGAATTAGTGTCGGCATTTCAAGGTACACTTTATCGCTTTCTAGACTTAACATGAGTAGTTTGATGGTGTGTACAAATTCCATATCATAAATTCATTGAAATATATGTCATTTTTGAATCAAAATAGGACTTAACCAATTGTGAGGAAGCTTTCCATTATACACTAAAATGCGGGAAACCGAGCATTATTTCAGCTCATTCTTATCATGCTAAATCATGCATCAATCTATTTTTGTGTGAAAATTTTGAAAATGATAGAGGCATTGTTTGTTATGAGAAAAACCACTTAACCAAAAAGTTTGAATCAACGAACCTTGTGAGGAGTAATCCTTAGTTAACCCCCTTTGAGCTTACCTTAGGATTCATTTGATTGATAAGTGTAAAGTCAATTGAAAAGTTTGTGAACAAATGGATCCTAATTTCTTTCATGTTAATTGAACCTTCAAACCGATTTGTTTGCAAATTTTGCCATTTGCTTATTTCTAAGTAGGGAGCATTATTGAATAAATTTGGTTTTGGAATCTAAAGTTGGGGAGAGTAAAGAAGTAAAAAGATTTGATTAGAAACTTGGAAAAGTGAGTTTTTATGAAAGGGTGAAAGTATGAAAAGAAACAAGAAAAAGAAATCACCCTTGAAACCAAAGAAAAGGCTCATGGTTGTGTGGATGTGAAAAGAAAAAGAAAAGGAAAAAGACGGGTATCAAAGAAATGGAAATTGTGTAGAGTTGAATGTTTCGGAATGCTCCCTTAAGATAGGCATTTTTGTTAAATTCTCTTAATCATATCCTTTCTTGTAACCCAAGCCACATTACAACCCTTGAAACACCTCTTGATTCTCATTTTTCACATGATTTGGTATTTGCTTTGATGACCGCATGATTTGAGTTATTGTTGATTTAATTGCTTGGATGAGTGAAAGTAACCCTTCATGTTATTCATCATTACTATGATGTGTGTGTAAGTTTGATTCAATTTTGACATATATGGCTTTGAATTCCTTGGAATGATTTTTGCACCCAACCATTGCTCTTGTTCATGTTTTGCCTAGAATTGAGATAGGTGGATTGAGAAAGTGCCAAACACTTTTCAACCATTTGAATATCCTTGATAAATCCTTGTTTCAATCTTTTGTGTCATTGCTTTGGTTGTGATGGTGGAAACTTTTGTTTAGGGACAAACAAAATGCTAAGTTGGGGAGAGTTGTTAGGGACCAATTAGTACTACTTTTTATATAATTTTATTGGTCCCTTTTACCAAGTTTTGATGTAATTACACACTTTTATTCTCACTATTTTGTATAAATGCAATTAGGTTTTATTTATGTTGTTTTGAGTAGTTATTTCACATATTTGTTAGTTTTGTAGAATTTTTGGACAAGAGAGCTTTGGAATGCATAATCATAATTTGGAAGAAGTGTTGAATGCAATTTGGAGGCCTAATTTTGAAGAATATCACTTCGAAGACTATTTGGATGAAGCTTGCAAGGCAAGGAAGCTGAAGTAGCTTCAGTTCGCGCCGCGAACTCCCTTCGCGCCGCGAAGCTTGCGAATCCAGCAAGTTGTTTTGGCCAAGTGTGCTGTTTTCAAGGCCAACTGTGTTTTGCCATTTTTATGTCTGTCTTAGGGGGGCTTTTCAGATTTAGATGAAAATGATCATTTGAGGAAATGTCAACCCTTTTAGAAAATCAGAATGGAAATTGTTCATTCATGGAGGGAGAGATTCATTGATAGTTTTGATAATTTTATAAGAGAGAAAAATAGATTTTTCTTCCATTGGCTTTTGCTTTCCAAAATGATGATGAGGAGCTAAACCCCATTTTGTCAAGATTGGAGGTAGTAGCTATTCCTATTTTTTTATGTATTTCATTTGATTCTTATATATGATAAAAGATTTTTGATGTATTGAATGATATTTTTGCCCTAAGTTGAATATTAGATTTGAGTAGTTGTTGAAAGAGATTATTTAAGTCTTGACAGAAAATATGTTTTCAAGTAGTGAATAAGTTGTAGAGATAGATTTATTCACTACTCTTCTTTTGTATCAATCATTAAAGATTGTTATATTGATAGTTAGGTGGAGAGATCGTCTAAGGATCAATATAGTGATTATCACAATATCATTTATAGATAAATGATATTGAGAGGATACTTGAACATCATCAATAATCTTAAATCTATATAGTTGTCATAAGGAATCATAAGCAATTGGAATAGTGAACTCCAATCTTGCCAAGCCTTTTACATTTGATTAAAACTATTTTATTGTTTTAGTGACATTTTACTCAAAAGATAACTTATCAAAGAAAACAACTTTGTTATTTTTTAAACTTATAACAATTTGGATTATAGAACGGCGGTAATAACAACCAATCTCTGTGGATACGATATAAAAATATTTGCCGAAAGTATACTTTTCAACACCAATACCTGGAAAAAGTAACCTTTTTCCCCTCAGCGGATTCATTTTCAGGTTTCCCTAGGAAGATTACCCTCTATATGTTCATCCTAAGCGGTGACAGATATTTTCTTCCCCTGTTTTGAGTCTATCCTTGATATGTTCATCCTAACCGATGTAGAATATTCTCATCTTTGGTATTCTACCCAGTAAAAAGGTAGTTGTAATCCCTATTTGTTCCCCAGAGAGTTAATCCTTGATATGTTCATCCGTACCGATGATGGGTTCCCTCCTCTTTGCGGTCTTCTACCCAGTAACCGGTAGTTGTAAATCCTGTTTTTCTCCTTTTGCAGAGTTTACCCTTGATATGTTCACTTTAACTGGTGATGGATATCCTCTCTATGGTATTCTATCCAGTGTTCGATAGATGTAATTCCTACTTTTTGTTCAGATGGTTTATACTTGATATGTTCATCCTAACCGATGACGGGTATCCTCCTTAATAATTCCCAGGCAAGATTATCCTTGATATGTTCATCTTAACCGATGACGAATTCTCTTTCCTTTGAGTCTATCCTTGATATGATCACTTTAACTAGTGACGAATATTCTCATCTTTGGTTTTCTGCCCAGTAATCGGTAGTTGTAAGTCATATTTCTGCAGTTTTTCCCTAGTAAGTTATTCTTACATAGTAACTGGTAATGAATGCACTTCCTGGCGGCCCTCAGTTAATCATCCTTGATATGTTTACCCTAACCGGTAACGGGTTTCCTCTCTGATCAAATTTTATTATCTCCTTACTCAGTAACAGGTAGTGGATAATAGATTTATGCTCCTCCTGTGTTGAAGTTTATTTCTTCCCTAGATGAGTTAAGAGCGTATTTCCTTAGTGAAATCGCTTTTCCTTCATGATTCGAGTGTTTTAGTTTTATTATGATCTACCTGTTTCCCTTGTAGACGTCTTTTGTTTCTCCGGCTGAGTCTTTCCATTTTCATGGAATTCCTCTAGTCTCCCAGTAGTTCTTAAGTCGTAGCCTGGCCTACGCACAACCTATTTTATCCTCTCAGAGTCTCTGTCTCCCTAGTGAGCTTTTCCTTATGGAATACATCAGGCTCCTACGGACCTTCGGTCTCTCTGACTTCTATTCCTCTGTGGCAATATTTCCCCATAAAAATTTGCTTTTACATCCATATCATATGCATCATGAGGTCTCGTAGGGACCAAAATTTGTTTCTATATGCTTTTATTTAAGCCCATTCTACTGAGTCGATACGAAATTTTAACCTTAATCCCCTCAGTTAGAATGTCCTTAAATAGGAGCAGCTGTAAGACCCCAATTTTGACCCTAAAATCTCTCATGCAATGTCATCATATGCATCAACATTGGGATCATAACTTGGCATCTTCCTTACCCCTCTTTCATTGGGTTTGTTTTGAGAGAGATCACCAAGCACCATGTGATTTTATCATACTTGTATTTTATCATTTCACTAACCAAAATACCAAAAGTATATTTTTGTATTTGCTTAACTCTTTTGTAGGTAGGGCATGATCACTATTGATCTATCAAGTTCACATCTAGGGTTTAAGACCCTCATTGCTAAGAGCACAACCAAGGAATGATCCATAATTTCTCTAGGCATTATATATGAGTCCCCGTGATCTCTACATGTTATTTTGGTCAAGATTTCTTCAAGAGTTTGGAGTTGGTTTACCTTGGAAACCCTAGTTCATCTAAGTATCTTGAGTAACTTCTTCAACAAGCTTCTTCACCAATTGATCAAATTTCTCAAGGGACACTTCAAATTTCAGCATCTTATGCAAATATGATCTACCATGAGCCTAAAAAGTCTAGAGAATTGCAAGTTAGCAAGTTGGTTGATGGTGGTTTTCCAGATGAATTCATCTAATCAAAATTGGGTCCCCCTAGACCCTATCTCCTACATTTTTTATCATTTGTTAATGATTCCAAGAGAAATGTTACTCTAAATGACATTTCAAACAACTTTCATGTTTAAGTCTAGATCTAATTTTGGTTGGAAATTCATTTTCTATGTTAAAACATTATAGGCCATTTTGTCTAAACCCTAATTTGAAAGTCAACTTCCCAAGGCCATAACTTGCTCAATTTTTATGAGATGAAATATTTCCAAGTTGCACAATAAAATTCAAGGTGTCTACTACAAATTTTATGTTTGGAGTAAGAACTGATTCAACTTTTATGAGCATGTGATATAAGGATACATTATAGGTCATTTGACCAATAGCATTGAGCAAGTGATTTTCCTCAATTTCAAAAATGCATAACCCACTAATCCCAAATCCAAATGATGTCAAGTTTGTGACTGTTTTGAAGGTTTTCAAAAGATTTACAACTTTTATGAATACACTTTTCTCATTTAGAGCTCACATTAAAAGTTAGGAAAGGTGGAATAATTGAACATGTGGCTTGACACTTAGAAAATATTTTGACATGTTGAAATTTCCAAACTTCCACCTCAAAATTCACCATTATACAAGTTCCAACTGGAAAAGTGCTTAACATAAGAGTTGTTCCTTTTGATCTAAGCTTTCCAAAGAGTCATAATTCATTCATTTTGGAAAACGTTTGAGGGGTCTGTGCGTGGCTTAAACAAGGTTGTATTAGTTGGCAAGAATCATGCTTCAAACATTCAAATATATTTTCCTTGCAATCCAAGCTTCACTCAGACCTCATTTCAGTTGATTGTGGACCTAATAGAGTTACTTCATGGGCCTGCACATGCCCATACAAGCATGTACATTGCATTGCCAATTTTGGAAGTATTTTCAAGTGTGAAAATAACACTCATCTTTTGCTATAAATAGAGGTCCAATGCTTCAGTTTCAAGGACCTTGCACGCCAGCTTTGAATCCCTAGCTCCAAACCCTCACCATTCAATTGAAATTTGAGTTTGAATCTCACTGTTTGGAGATTAAAAAACTCCAGGATCCAAAGATTTGCATCCTTCTTAATCCACTTCTCCAAGCTCTATAAGCAAGATCAAGCAAGAATTGAAGCAAGAGAGATCCATTTCTGCACAGCATTGAAGGTATTTTTTCCAGATTTTTCTTCCCTTCAATTCTCTCTCACTTCTCATCAATTCTCTCGGATCCTTGGTTGTCTGAACTCCTACCAATGTAGGCAAGAAGATTGATTTGCTTTTAGGTCAAATTGAAGCAACTCAGTTGATACAATTCAACTCCACGTATCTCTCTATATATTTGGAGTTAGATTAAATTGAGGTGATATTCGTGATCTACGCCATTTTTTCTTAAAGATCATGTTCTCCTTTTTCATTTATGATATGGTGATGAATGAACCAGTCCGGCCAGGGACATCGGAGAAGATGACCGACCTTTGGCTTCGACGATGAGCTGGAAGTGTTCAGAGCGATTGATTTGATTTAAAATGTTTTAATCTGAAGCGTTCGTTGTGTTTACAGAACATGTGGGATGTTGACTAGCGCACACCATGGAATGCGCGCTCTCCACCACTTGAACTTCCATCTCAATTAACGAGGGAGATCAAGTGGTCCACGTTTTTTTAATTATCTGATTTTTATTTTTATTCCTTTGATTTTCATTAATTCATATTAATTTTAATATTGATCCGAAAAATATGAGAGTTTCACCAATTTTTTTTACATAAAATCCTCTTTCATTTTCTGAATTAAAATTATATTTTGGATCATTATTACTATTTTTTATGATTTAATTGATTTCGTGAATATTTTTAATTGTTTAAAAATACTTTTAAGTTTCCAAAAATTCTGAAAAAATTTCTCCAAGGTCCTTTGACCTTGTTTGGCCTATGATAAATCTCATGGCCATTTCTTTGGTGTTTTGATGGGTTTTAGGAAATTGGCCAACCATATTTAATTTAATGCAATATTTTTAATATTTTTAATTTATTAATTGCCAAATTAATTGTGTAGAGCCATTTTAATTGATTTTGTGAATTTAACTTGTGTTGTTAGGCCTTGGTCAAGGTTGATTTGACTTTGTTAGGTTAAGATCATTGGATTTAGGGGATTGATGAAATGTACATTCCATCTCCCAAAATGAATGAATGATCTTAACTTGGTAAAAGTCCTCCTTTATCCAATTTGTGTTTGATTCATTCTCCCTCCCTCTTCATCTCATTCCCCTTCTCTATGCATTCATGTCATGGACCTATGATATCTTAATATCCTAAGGATAGTTGATTGCAAAATCAACATAAGTATGGATGAGATTAGGTCCCCCACTTTGCATATTCTTTTTGTGTGTGGTGTGTTTCATGAGCATATTTCATCATATTGTGTCTCTAACATGCATTAACACCAAAATTCTATTGCCCGACCTCAAATAGTTGTGACTTTTACATAAGTCCAATTACGATTACTTAACATAACGCTAAATTTTGACATAAAATACATAGCATTCTAGTTAGTGAGATTGTAAGTCTCCTCTCTTTCATGGTATTGTATGGAAACTTGGCCTTTTTTCCTTCCTTTGGAAGATGTCTTGGTTTAAGGATCCATGCTTGTGATAAGTGGGTTGAGTGTTCTTCAAAGGATGACTTAAAACAAAAGCAAAGCATAAGCAACACTAACTTATAACTCATTAACAACTAACATTTAATTTTAAGTCATTTATTTTTAATGCAATTTAATTTTTGAGCTTTATTCATTTGCCATTATTCATACCATTCAAATTGTATATTTTAATGTCATTTTCAGTTTGTCCACTTGGACCATATTTGGTGCTATATTTTGTTTGTGTATATTGTGTTTGTTTGTGTGGTCTTTGACCATTAATGTACATAATAAGAACAAAAACCCTAAAAAATACCTTGTGTGGACTGTTGGTTTGATCTGAGACAATTGGACTTAGAATTTAGGCAACACTCCCTATGCAAAGGACTTGGCCAATGCGAATTTTCATGTAACCAAGTGATTGTGAAATGAACATTTATCTGATACAAAATTGGATCCATTTGAGTTCATTTGTAACATGATTATTGTGAAGCTGTCATTTTGAACCTACAACTAATTCCATCTTTGAAGTCATCTGATACATGGGAAATCTTAAAGAAGATCATGAAGTTGCTAAGCTTGGACGTGGCTATCTTTATTTGATGCCTTGCTCTTCAACTTGCTATTTGTATATTGATTGTTGTGTGATTCTAAAGTCCAGATGGAAATTTGGGTTTCTATATGACATTCTTGTCTATTGGATTGCAGCCCATTGGTCATATTTTTTCAGCTCTCAACTTTTAAATTTTATGCTTAGGAATAGTCTTTTCATATCCTCCCCACTTCTTTAATTTTAAAATCTCTCCCTCCTTTTAAAAGTCTTCTTTGCTTGTGTTTGGTGATTTCTAAACTTTGACCATTTTTGTAAACTATAAACTTTGGCCTTATGCCATTGCATTTTCAAACTCATTTTCTTAATCAATGTTGTAAATGAACTTAACTATACTTGACTTAAGATTTCAAAAGCCAAAAAAAACTAATACTCATTCAAACCATTTTTAGGCCTGTGTGCCTTTCAAACTTAAATTTTTGTTAAAAGCAATGCACTCACTTTGAAATTGATACCACGAACTACGAGATTTTGATCCCTCATTTTTATGTTGGTACGTAGGCACAAGTCCGAAGGTCTTGTCAAACACAAAAATATAATTAATGAATTCTTTTCTCATCCCCCCATTCTATTTGTTTGCAAACATCATTTTGTAGAAAAACACATAGGCACACAAAAAAGGGCTCTCTAGGAGTACCTAGGACACTTTGGGTGCTAACACCTTCCCTTTATGTAACCAACCCCCTTACCTGTAATCTTTGGCATTTTATTAGTTTTGATTTGAAAACTTCTTATCTTTTGGGTTTTGTTCGTACTTTTCCCTTTTCCCGTTGGAAACAATAAAAGGGCGGTGGAGACTCTTGTTTAATTGATGTCTAGCTTATTGATAACTTGATGATCATGAATTTACCGCTACACCCCCCTTTCATGGTATTGTGTGGAAACTTGGCCTTTTTTCCTTCCTTTGGAATATGTCTTTGTTCAAGGATTCATGCTTGTGAATAAAGGGTTGATCAATTAAAAAGCAAAACATCACTAAGATCTAATCAACTAACATTTGACTAACTCTTATTATTGTTGATTTTAATTTCAAGTCATTTACTTTATGCAATTTAAATTCAAGCCATTTACCATTTCATTTGTCATTTACATATCATTTAAATTGTTTATGTTTATGTCATTTTCACTTTGATCATTTGAGCCATATATTGTGATTGTATATATTTTCTTGTGTGTATTTTGCTTGTGTTTGTAGTCTTAGGATATTAAAATAATTATTAAACAACAAAAAACCTTAAAAAATGTTTGTGTGGCCTGTTGGATTTGATCTGAGCTTTGGACATAGAATTAGGCAACACTCCATATGCAAAAGGACTTGGTCAATGCCAACATTTCAGAAACCAAATTATTGTGATTTGAACTTTCATCTAATGCGAGTATTGGGATCCAAATGAATTCATCTACTACATGGTCTTGATACAACTGTTACTTTGAACCTGTGTCTTATGCCTTATTCTGAGCCAATCATGGAGTATGTCATCTGATACATGAGAAGAAGAAGACTATGAAGTTGCTTGCTTGCATGTGGCTATCTTTATTTGATGACTTGCTCTTCATTATGCTACTTGCTTATTGACATTGCTTGATTTAAAGTCCAAAGGGAAATTGTGTTTCTATATGACATTCTTGTCTGTTGGATTGCATCCCATTGGTCAGATCTTTCCAACTCTTAACTTTTAAATTTCTTCTTAGGATTAGTCTCTTCATCTCCTCCCACTTCTTAAATTTCAAATCTCACCCCCCCCCCCCCCCCCATTTAAAAATTTCTTTGCTTGTGATTTCTAAACTTAGACCTTATTGTAAATTAGAAACTTTGGCCTTATGCCATTGCATTTTTAAACTCTTTTTTCAATCAAACTTGTAAATGAATCTAATGATATTGACTTAAAATTTCAAAATACAAAAAGAAATAACACTCATTCAAACTTTAGGGCCCTTTGTGCCTCTTTTAAACTTAACCTTTTGCTAAAAGTAATCCACTCACTTTGAAATTGTTACCACGAATTACGAGGTTTATATCCCTCATTTTTATGTTCGTACGTAGGCACAAGTCCGAAGGTCTTGTCAAACACAAAAATATAATCAATAAACTCTTTTTCTCATCCCAACAATGTATTTATTTCAAACATCTTTTATACCAAAAACACATACACACATAAAAAGGGCTCCCTAGGAGTACCTAGGACACTTTGTGTGCTAACACCTTCCCTCTGTGTAACCAAACCCCTTACCTGTAATCTCTGGCATTTTATTAGTTTTGATTTGAAAAGTTCTTATCTTTTGGGTTTTGTTCGTACTTTTCCCTTTTCCTTTGGAAACAATAAAAGTGTGGTGGCGACTCTGGTTTTATTGACGTTAAGTTTATTCATAGCTTAATGGTCATGAATTTAGAGCTACATAAATTAAGCGGCGACTCTACTGGGGAGTAGTCCTCACTGGGTTTAGCCTACTTTTTATGTGTATATAATTGTATATTTGATGTTTGTATATTTGTTTGTGTGATATAATTTGTTTGTTGTGCTTGGTGACCTCTGTGTGGTGAGATAAGTTCGAACCCGAAAATGAGTGCAATTAAGATAGGAGGATGGTATAGTCATGTTCGACTTGTTTGGAGTAGTCCTTAACAAGTTGGCTTAAGACCCATCTACTCAGTGGAAACCCTTTTGGAGCTATTGATGTCACACAAGTTATTTGTGGTTAGGCATTACTTTCTCTGATTTGGGGTCCGAGAAGCTGAGGCCCGTAGAACATTTAACTAAACTTGGCCTACTTAGGACGTAGTGCGAAGACTGTTAAATTGTAGACTTGATAACAGTTGTTACACGATACTACACTCAGACGAGTTTCTCTTGAGAATATTATGGGTTGATGAGTCACTCATCCTAACCTATAATATCCGATAGATGGAATTAAGACTCTGGGATCTTTTTAGAACATGATCTACAGGTTTTATCCTTAGTACACTCCTTTGGGATGGTTCTTAACCTGACTCCGTGCTCGTGACTCACCACAAACCCTCTGATTCTTGGTTGATCCAATCAAGTATTGTCAATATCAATGGAACTTGGGTGTTGATAAGGTGAAAACCATAATCCACCAAATTGGATGATTGATCATGACAATGACTTGAGTCATCCCTTGACCTTTATTAGCCTTGTGTGTGATCCCTTATTTGTGATTGTTGCATTCATGCATTCATGCGTATCATGACTTTCATCACACGAAAAATAACTTCAAGGAACTGAGGTTTTATTTGCAAATATTTTTAGACCATGGATTGTGGACCAAGGAACACTAAGAAGTACAGTTTCAAATGTCCCGACTTGAAAGAGTTGAGGAAGTTATCATATTTCGTATTAGATCCCTTGGACTTCAAGAAACGTCATGGGAAGCTTCTATATGTGTTATCTACTGATGTGGTTGAAGGAATCTTGAGTGTGTTGGTTCAGTTCTATGACCCTCTCTACCGCTGCTTCACTTTTACCGATTATCAGCTTATGCCTATGTTAGAGGAGTATGCCCATCTCTTGGGAATACCCATTTCTGACAAGGTGCCTTTTAGTGGATTGTAGGAGATTCCCAGATCTTACTTATAGCTGAAGCTCTTCATCTGAAGAAGTCTGAGATTGAGGCTCATTGGGTGAAGAAAGGAGGAATGTTTGGGTTGACTTCTGAGTTCCTTATTGGGAAAGTTATTTTGTTTGCTAAAACCTGTAGTGTGGATGCTTTTGAAGATATCTTTTTGTTTCTCATCTATGGTTTAGCTTTGTTCCCTAACATTGACGGTTTTGTTGATGTTAACGCCATTAGAATCTTCTTGATTTGGAATCGTGTGCCTACTTGTTGGTGATATGTACTTATCTTTGCATCTAAGGAATTCTAAAGGTGGTGGGACTATTGTGTGTTGTGTTCCTCTTCTGTACAAGTGGTTTATTTTACACTTGCCTCAGATGCCTGCTTTTGTGGAGAACAAGCAATGTCTACGGTGGTCTCAGAGACTTATGACCCTCACTATTTATGATATTGTTTGGTATGACTCTGCATTGAGTAGCTTGGATATTATTGACTGTTGTTGTGAATTCTCTAATGTGACTCTCATTGGTACACAAGGAGGAATCAACTACAACCCTACTTTGGCTCGTCGTCAACTTGGGTTCCCCTTGAGAGACAAACATAATAACACTCAGTTAGAAGGTCTTTTCTATCAAGAGGGTAAAGATTCCCAACATTTGAAGCAAAAGATGATACATGCTAGGCATAATTTGCACAGGAAAGGAAGATCCGAGCTTGGTCCGTGCAACTGTGTAGCTTTGGAAGCTTACACTATTTGGGTGAAGAAGAAAACTTTGGAGTTAAAGATGTCGTATGCTTGTGAGAGGCCTATGTCTTTGGTTGCGGCTGAGCCATCAATTCTTCCTAACCAAGATGTAGAGGAGTTGAAAGACGTACTCGCCAAGATGAAGCAAGAGAAGGATATGTGGGAAGAGCGGTTCCATGCTTTAAGCCAAAAGCATAAAGAGTTGCAGCTTGAGTCAAAGGAAAAAGATGCACTTATTGAACTTTTTGAAGATCGAGCAGTGAAGAGACATAGAGAACCAAAGGGTCCATCTTCCTCTAGCATGCCTCAGCCTTCCGGTGCTTGGAAGAAGATTGTTGATCAGCTAGTCCTCGAGAAGGCTCAAATGAAGACATCCTTTGAGACCGAGATTCGACGCATCCGAAGGAAGTATGCGCCTGCAACCAGATCATCTGACCCTGTTGCTAGGGGATCCTTAGGATGATTAGTTTCCTTTTCTCTGGTACTGATACTTTGGTTTGTGAAATTATACTCAGTGTAGTCCTTCCAATTTTATGAATAAAAGAGATTTTATGGTCAATCAAATTGCTACTATTGTTATTATATATATATATATATATATATATATATATACATATTTGCAAATAAAATAGTATGTTCCTTGAAAATAAAAACAAAGACACCGCATTTCATGCATCATTTGCATAACAGGTTTTCTTCCGCCAGATGTCTTATTGGTTATTCCTTTGTGCTTCAGCCAAGGTGACTCACCGATACAACACTCGCACCAATCAACCCAGTATTATGGAGCACTTAGAGCAAGAGAACAAAGAATTGAAGGATGAGATTACTCGTCTGATTGCTAGGATGGAGTTTGTTCTTGCTGTGCAAAATCAGTCTTCGCCAACTCCTGCATCTCCTCCTCCTCAAAGGACTGTCATCTCAGAGGTTGCTACCGCATCTGTGCCTGTTGCTGCTACTCAATTTGGTCCATCTATGCCTCCTGGATTCACGTGGGGAATGCCACCAAATTTCATGCCTGAAGGGCTTGCACCCACTTTTGCTTCTATGTCGGCATCTAGCCCAGTCATGTCTGTGCCACCTCCAGTTGTTCATACCTTGCCTCGTGTTGAGGACACCATTTACCATTCTGAGCCATCTGAAGGCCCATATGTTTATGAGAAAATGGACGAGATGAAGGATCAGTTCCTTGAGTTTTGTAAGGAATTGAAAACATTGAGAGGAAAGGACATGTTTGGTAAGAGTGTTGCTGAGCTCTGCCTAGTGCCTAATGTGAAAATCCCAATAAAGTTCAAGGTTCCTGGCTTTGAAAAGTATAAGGGAAATACTTGTCCACTTAGCTACCTTGTTATGTACGCCAGGAAAATGTCAACGCAAACTGATAATGATCAGTTATTGATTCACTATTTTCAAGACAGTCCGACTGGTGTCGCTTTGAGATGGTACATGGGGCTAGATAGTGCAAGTGTTCTCACGTTCAACAATCTGGGTGAAGCTTTTGTGAAGCAGTATAAGTATAATGTCGACATGGCGCCTGATAGAGACCAACTGAGGTCTATGTCTTAGAAGGACAAAGAGACATTCGAAGAGTATGCCCAGAGGTAGGAGAGCTTGCTGCTTGGATTAATCCTCCGTTGGAAAAGAAAGAGATGACGAAGATTTTCCTGAAGACCCTGAGTTCGTTTTATTACGAACGTATGATTTCCAGTTCCCCCAGTGACTTTCCCGAAATGGTAAACATGGGGATGAGGTTAGAGGAAGGAGTCCGAGAGGGCATCTGTCTAAGGAAGAGGTGTCATCTAGTAAGAAGTATGAGAGTGGTTTTGCTAGAAAGAAGGAAGGAGAAACCAATGCAGTATCTGTAGGGAGGCAAATGAGACCTCATATCAGAAGAAATCCGCAACCACGTCAGCATCAACACCAAGTTTCATCAGTTATCCCAGCATTTTCTAACAATTAATCAGTGCCAGTTCAACAACAACGTCAACAACAACCGCAACAAAGAACCAACAACTACAACAACACCAACATCCATCTTTGGTTATACGCCGACCACTATCCATCTTTGGTTCTCAAGAACCTACTTCAACCAAGAAATCCACCTCAAATTCCCGAGCCACTTCTATGGTGGTATAAGCCTGAACTCCGTTGTGCCTTTCATCAAGGAGCTCCCGACCATGATATTGAGAATTGTTACCCGTTGAAGTATGAGGGCCAGAAACTTATGAAGAGTGGGATGGTGTCCTTTGAGGACCATGCACCGAATCTGAAAGCCAATTTGTTGCCCGCTCATGGTAACTCCTTTGTGAACATGGTAGATGGTTGTCTTGGAGAATATAAGGTTTATGATGTTCTCTATATCAGACAGTCTTTGGTTGCAATTCATAGAGATATCTATTTGGTCAGTGATTGTGGGCTTGACCATGATAGTTATATGGTATGTAGTGTGAACCCTCGAGGATGTGTCATTGTCAAGAGGGACATTCAAAGGTTAATGGATGAAGGGCTTATCCAAGTTTGTCAGTCAAGGGAATTAGATGATGTCAATGTAATAGTACCAGTGTTCAAGACCCATGAGCGGGTAGTGATTCAATTTGATAGCAGTAGCAGTAACAGCGTCAACAAACTGGTATTGTTGTTAGTGATACGGTTAGCGGGCCTCGTCCCGTATACATCCGATAGAATTGTTCCTTATCAGTACAATGCCACCATGGTGGAGAATGGTCAAGAGGTTCCATTGCCCACGACAAATTATGTGGTGAATATAGATGATATTGCAAAGGTGACCCATAGTGGTCGTGTGTTTGGCCCAGTCTTTCCAAAGGATACGGAAGAGGTTGCGGTTAGTAAGAAGGTAGAGGTACCTGTGGTAAATTTGGTTAGTGCTCCAGCGTGTCAGTCTGGTGAATCCAGCAAGCTAAAGCCTAACGATGATGATGAGGTACTGAGATTAATCAAGAAGAGTAAATTTAATATAGTGGAGCAATTGCTCCAAACTCCTTCAAAGATTTCAGTGTTGTCTCTGCTAATGAATTAAGAAGCGCATAGAGAATCATTGTAAAGAGTGCTAGAGCAAGCCTATGTGGAGCATGATGTAACTGTGGATCAGTTTGACCATATTGTGGCTGACATTACTTTCTGCAACAATCTGAGTTTTTGTGATGAAGAACTTCCTGAGGAAGGCAGAAATCACAATCTGGCACTCCATATTTCGATGAACTGCAAGGAGCATGCATTGTCAAATGTGCTAGTTGATACCGGTTCTTCTCTAAATGTACTCCGTAAATCGGCTTTGTCTAGACTCTCTTATCAAGGAGCCCCGATGAGGTATAATGGCGTAATTGTTAAAGCTTTTGATGGTTCTCGCAAAACCGTCATTGGAGAAGTGGACCTTCCGGTGAAGAAAGGTCCGAGTGATTTTCAAATTACTTTTCAAGTAATGGATATCCACCCGGATTATAGCTGTTTATTGGAAAGGCCATGGATCCATGAAGCTGGAGCTGTAACGTCTACTTTGCACCAGAAATTGAAATTTGTAAAGAATGGAAAGCTTGCCATTGTTGGTGGAGAGAAGGAGCCTTTGGTAAGCCATCTCTCATTGTTTTCATATGTGGAAGCTGAGGAGGAGGTTGGAACTCCATTCCAAGCCTTGTCTATTGCTGAGGTAAAGAAAATTGGGGCATCCATATCTTCTTTCAAAGATGCTCATAGAGCCATTGAGGCAGGTAGTACAGATCAGTTGGGCCGTATGGTAGAAGTCGACGAGAAAAAAAATAGTGCTGGATTGGGATTTCAGCAAGGGTCGTTTAATGTCAAAGCCGAAGAAGTGCAATCGAGTTTCCGTAGCAAAGGGTTCATCTATGGTAATGAATAACACTCAGCTGCTATGATCGAAGGCGATGAAGATGAAGATTGCGCCAACTTTATGACGCATGGAAAGATTGCAACAATTGGGTTGTTGTTAATGTTCCTGTTATTGTCCATCCCTCTAAGTAATTTATTTTTCATTTGTTCTAAGAAAAATCCTTCTCTTATGCCTAAGGGAGAAGTGAACATTGTTGGGCATTTTTTAAATTATCATCAATAAAATGCAATTCTATTCATCCACATCTATGATGTTTTTATTTTACTTTTTGCTTTTCTAAAAATGGTAATCACAAAAAACATAAATAAATAATAATTGTCCATCTGCTTAATATTTGGTCATCATTCACTCCTCTAAAATCAAAATATCAAATCATTATGCAGGTTGGTTTCCAAACCCATTGAATACAATGATCCTACGTCCTCTCCAAACTTTGGTTTCCCTGTGTTTGAGGCTGAGGAAGAGATTGATGAAGAAGTATCAGATGAATTGTCTCGTCTACTTGAGCACGAGGAAAAACCAATTCAGCCATTCGAAGAGCAGATTGAATTAGTCAACTTGGGTTCTGAGGAAGATGTGAAGGAAGCCAAGATTGGGTCTCAACTGTGTCCAAAGGTTAAGAAGGGGTTGGTTAATCTTCTTCGAGAATATTCAAATGTGTTTGCTTGGTCCTATCAAGACATGTCGGGTTTAGATTCTGAGATTGTGGAGCATAGATTGCCACTAAAGCCAGAATGTCTGCCAGTCAGGCAAAAATTGAGGAGGACTCATCCTGATATGGTAGTAAAGATCAAAGAAGAAGTGCAGAAGCAGATTGATACCGGTTTCTTTGTTACCGCTGAGTATTTACAATGGGTGGCCAATATTGTGCCTGTTCCTAAGAAAGATGGAAAAGTCCGTATGTGCGTCGATTATAGAGATTTGAACAAAACTAGTCTGAAAGATGATTTTCCTCTGCCACACATTGATATGTTGGTAGACAATACAGCTAAATTCAAAGTCTTTTCGTTTATGGACGGATTTTCTGATTATAATCAGATCAAGATGGCACCATAAGATATGGAGAAGACCATATTCATTATGCCCTGGGGAACATTCTATTATAAAGTGATGCCTTTCAGTTTAAAGAATGTTAATGCAACATACCAGAGAGCTATGACCACTATTTTTCATGATATGATGCATTGAGAGATTGAAGTCTATGTTGATGAATGATTTCCAAATAGAGTAATGAAGAAGAGCATGTTGAGCATTTGTTGAAGTTATTTCAGCGTTTGAGAAAGTATAAACTTCGCTTGAATCCTAATAAGTGTACTTTTGGTGTTCGCTCTGGTAAGTTATTGGGCTTTATTTTCAGCGAGAAGGGTATAGAAGTTGATCCTACCAAGGTCAAAGCAATACAAGAAATTCCTGCACCCAAAATCGAGAAGCAATTCAGAGGTTTTCTTGGCCGCTTGAATTACATCTCGAGATTTATGTCGCATATGACTGCCACATGTGCGCCTATATTCAAGCTTCTTTGGAAATATCAGTCGTGTGATTGGACCGAAGATTTTCATAAAGCTTTTGACATTATTAAAAAGTATCTTCTCGGGCCTCTGATTCTATCTCCACCTATTGAAGGAAGACCTTTGATCATGTATTTGATTGTGCTTGAAGAAAGTATGGGTTGTGTTCTTGGTCAGCAAGACGAAACTCAAAAGAAAGAATATGCAATCGACTATCTTAGTAAGAAATTCACCGATTGTGAGACTCGGTATTCTATGCTTGAAAAGACTTATTGTGCATTGGCCTCGGATGCTAAGCGTCTACGTCAATATATATTGAATCATACTACTTGGTTGATATCGAAAATGGATCCAATCAAGTATATTTTTGAGAAGCAAGCTTTAACTAGGAGGATCGCCCGCTGGCAGATGTTGTTATCCGAGTATGATATTGAATACCGATCTCAAAAAGCTATTAAAGGTAGTGTCTTGGCTGACCATTTGGCTCACCAACCGATTGAAGATTACCAGTCAGTGTAGTATGATTTTCCCGATGAAGAGATTTTGTACCTGAAAATGAAAGATTGTGATGAAACATTGCTTGAAGAAGGGCCAGAACCTGGTTCCTGTTGGGGCATGGTATTTGATGGAGTTGTTAATCAGTATGGTTATGGCATTGGGGCAATGATTATTACTCCTCAAGGTACTCATTTTCCATTTACAGCTAGATTGACTTTCAAGTGTACAAAGAACATGGTTGAGTATGAAGCTTGCATTATGGGGCTTGAAGAGGCCATTGATCTTAGAATCAAGTATCTGGACGTCTATGGAGATTTAGCTTTGGTTGTGAATAAGATAAAAGGTGAATCGGAGATTGTAAGACCCTAATTTTGACCATAAGATCCCTCATGGCATCATGTTATTGCACTAGTGCATTGCCTCAAGGATCATAGCATGTTTGGCTCCTTAACCCTAGGGTTGGGACTTGTGTGAGTGGTTTGAGACCACCAAGCATGCTTGTATTGTATATTATTGCTTTATTATTTTGATTACTAACCAAAAGCACAAAAATATGTCACTAACTCTTTTTGTTTTGAAGCTCAAGTGATCAGGTGCTCCATTGCTCCTAGGAGGCTCCTAAGCCCAATGCAATGGCTAGATGAAGATGAGGAAAAGCATGACAATGGTCCACAAAGCTCCTAATCATCAGATATGTCCCCCAAGTATCTCAATTTCCCAATTTGGTCAAGATAACTGAAATTATGGTATCAGATATGAGATGTCGAAGGTAATGTCACGACACTAATATCTGAGTAACACAAACAGGATAAAGATACAAAATGGTAAAGCAAAAGACACAAGCAATTGTTAACCCAGTTCGGTGCAACTCACCTACGTCTGGGGGCTACCAAGCCAGGAAGGAAATCCACTAAATAGAATCAGTTCAAAGACTCTCCGTACACTTCAACAAGTTACAGTCTTTCTCACCTAATCTCTACCCGTGCAATTTCTACCTAAGCACTCTTAGATATGAGAACCCACTCGCTTCCCTACAATCACACTTGTTATTTTAAACAACAATCCCTTGAGAAAAGAAAACACTTTTCAATAACACACACTTGATTTTACTTCATAGTTTCAATCAAGTAGACACACACTTGATCTTGCTTAACAACTTTGATCAAGTAGACACACACTTGATATTGCTTCATAGCTTCGATCAAGTAGACACACACTCTTGCTTAACAGCTTTGAGTGACAAATTACGACCATAAATCAGACCAATTCAATCATCTATGGATGACTTGAATGGCTTACAACTCTGACGACTAAACAAGACACAAACCCTAGCTCTCTCTCTATATTTCGTTCAGTATTGGTTGTGTTTTTAAAACAGGTTTTCCAAGTCCCTTTTTATAGAAGCTTTCAGCTGGGCTTGGACCTCTTGAAAACCCTAAAACTATTTTCCAATTAAATCTTCTCATAACAGTTGGTTAGATCTCCTTGGAAAACAAGTAAATCAGGTTGTAATCAATGATTGAATGCGCCTGCAAATCAGATCTTCAATCATACATAGATTGCCATTAATTGTGCAATCACATAACACCAGACATTCACACTGAATGTTCTGTGTACAGGATGTCATGACATCGGGTCTGACATCCTGGAACAATCCTGCATAATTCCATAATTCCTTTTATAATTTCCAGCAGGTACAAAATATTAGATGTAATGACATCGTGTATGACATCGTGTATGACATCCTGAAACAATCCTGCATGATTTTGTTTTCCATTTAAACTCCAGGAGGTACACATCATCAGATGCCATGACATTATGAAATTCTGAAACAATCATGCATGATCATGTTATTGAACTCCAGCAGGTATACAGGATATCTTATGTTAAGACATCACACATAACATCTTATGAACACTCTTTGTTTTACCAAAATTGCTGCCAACACTTAGAACCAACAAACTCCCCCTTTGGCAAATTTTGGCTTAAACATATATCTCTCCTTTTTGTTCACAAGAAAACTATCAGCAGTTAAACAACAGTTTAAACAGCAGCAGAAGCAAACACAATTACTAGTTATAGCTACTAGTAATACACACATGCACAAGGGTACTTCTTCTCCCCCTAAATATGTGCAACACAAACAGAATTACTAGTTATAGATGCAACTAATAAGACACACAAATGCACAAGGGTACTCCTTCTCCCCCTAAATTTGTCCACCACATACAACTCCTTTGATAATAACATCACTTGTAACCATAGCACCTGTAACAGTCAGAATGTCCTTCTGACATCAGCTTCAACATCACTTGTGCACTATATAACATCTCCTGTGCACCACATCAGACATCCCCTTTGACATCTATAAACAGAACAACATTTTGTTTTACAACAAGCACATCTCCTTCAATAAAGCTGTTCATCTGTTCAGCTACACCAGCACATACATCTCCATACAGCTCCACATCTCCAACATCACTTTCTCCCCCTTTTTTAGTCAAAATTTTGACCAAAGGTGACCAATAAGACAAAATAAATGTCAATTAGCCTAGCAGAGAATGTCACCACAGATGTCATAACATATAACATGTTAAAACATAATTGTTAGGAGGTACAAACCAACATTGTACACAGTTGTGACAGCTGAGATAATGAACAAATCCATGGAACTCATTAAGAGCCCAAAATATTACAAACAGACATCAATAAGGACTTCCAGCCCAGTTAGCATCACAGTAACCAGTCAGCATAGATCCAGATCCATGAGTATATAAAATCCCATAGTCACTGGTGCCATTGACATATTTCAGTATTCTCTTCACTTGGTTTATGTGACTTACTTTTGGTTCAACTTGATACCTAGCACAAACACCTACAACAAATGCAATGTCAGGTCTTCTTGCTGTGAGATATAGCAGACTACCTATCATGCTTCTGTATAGACTCTGATCTACACTGACACCATTTTCATCTTTGGAGATTTTCACATGTGTAGGAGAAGGTGTCCTTTTATGGCTTGCATTCTCCATACCAAACTTCTTCACAATGTTCTTGGCATACTTGCTTTCAGATAGAAAAATAGAGTCTTTCATCTGTTTGGCTTGTAGCCCAAGAAAGTAGAACAGTTCTCCAACAAGACTCATCTCAAACTCAGATTGCACTTGTCTAACAAAATGTTCAACCATCTGATCTGGCATCCCACCAAATACAATGTCATCTACATATATTTGTGCCACCAGGAGCTTCCCTCCTTCATTCTTCACAAATAGAGTTTTGTCAATACCTCATTTCCTGTATCCATTTTCAGTGAGGAACACTGTGAGTGTCTCATACCAAGCCCTAGGAGCTTGCTTCAACCCATAGAGGGATTGCTTTAATCTGTACACATGTTGTGGAAGATTTGGATCTGTGAATCCTTTAGGCTGTTCAACATACACTTCTTCATTTAAGTAGCCATTCAAGAAGGCACTTTTTACATCCATTTGGAACAGTTTGAATTTCAGAATACACGCCACTCCAAGCAATAATCTAATGGACTCAAGGCGAGCTACAAGAGCAAATGTTTCATCAAAGTCTACTCCTTTAACTTGAGTATATCCTTGAGCTACTAATATTGCTTTGTTTTTAGTAACAACCCCTTATTCATCAGATTTATTCTAATATACCCACTTTGTACCTATGACATTTAGTCCTTCAGGTCTAGGAACCAATTCCTATACTTCATTCCTCTTGAATTGACCTAACTCCTCCATCATGGCATTTATCCAGAACTCATCAGTCAAGACTTCCTTGACATTCCTAGGTTCAATCTTTGATGCCATATCTTCACTTCTTCCTCTTTGGCTAAGGTACACATTGAAGAGTATCCAGTTTCTTGAGAACTCCACATGTAGCAGTTGTCTTTGGACCTAAATCCTTTCATGATCACTTCATTTTCCTTGTTAGTAATCAGACATTCAGTTCTAGTGAAGTTTACATTCATACCTTGATCACATAGTTGACTGATGCTTATTAGATTGGCAGTTAATCCCTTAACAAGTAGGACATTGTCAAGGTCAGGAACTCCAGGGCAATCCAGCTTACCAATTCCCTTGATTTCACCCTTTGCTCCATCACCAAAGGTAACATAACTCATGGCATGGGAATGAAGGTCAGTTAGTAGGTTTTTGTTTCCAGTCATGTGTCTGGAACAACCACTGTCAAAATACCAATCTTCTTTGGCTGAAACTCTGAAAGAGGTGTGAGCTATTAGACTTGTACCATTTGTCTTAGGAGCCCATTGCTTTTTGTTGACAGGCATGTGATGTTTGGGTATTGATTGATATTGAGTCTGATCAGGGCTAGGATAACCATATAGCTTATAGCAGAAGGGCTTTAGGTGGCCAAATTTTCCACAGTAATATCATCTCCTTCTTTGATGCTTCCCTTTCTGATGTCTTCCCTTCTGATGTTGTGACATATGATGTGACATCTTAGGTTTGCTTTTAACATGACTGCGCTTAGGTTTGGATTTTGGTTTGCAAACAGTGTAACTGCACTCAGCCTTAGGTTTATTGAATCCAATGCCAGATTTGTCTCCTGTTATTTGACCAGTCTGGAGAATCTTGTCTAAGATGTCAAATCCATTGTTAAGCATTCTTACATACTTGGTCATCTCATCTAGTTTGGAATTCAAGAGTACAACTTCAATCTTCAGCTTGGAGATGGTTTCCACATATTCTCCCTTTTCATTTTCCAGCTGAGCTATCACTTTCTTCTGGCTTTCAACTTGTCTGCATACTCCTGCACTTTTGTGGCACAAATCTTGATAGGTAGTGGCCAGCTCTTCAAAAGTTACTTCATCATCACTTGACTCTTCATCTGAACCCCATCTTCCTGTCAATGCATTCATATGATTTGCAGCTTCTTCTGTTTCACTTTCATCAAACCAAGAGGCAGCAAGACTCCTCTTTTGTTTCTTGAGGTAGGTCCCACATTCAGTTTTAATATGACCATACCCATTACACTCATAGCACTGAACTTCTTTGGGCTTTTCTTCAGACCTTGTTCTTCTACTAAAGTTGTTGGATTTACTGATGTCAGATGCGATGTTCTTGACATTTCCCTTAGATCTCACATCTACCTTTTTCACAAGTCTATTGAATTGTCTTCCCAGCATTGCTATCTCATTTTCCAGATCTTCATTAATATCTTGACCACCTTCCTCATCTTCCTCTTCAGTGTTTGACATGAATGCTATGCTCTTGGCTCTCTTTTCAGATCAATCACATATTCCCATCTCAAATGTTTGGAGGGATCCAATTAGCTCATCAACTCTCATACTTGAGATGTCTTGAGATTCTTCTATGGCTGTTACTTTCATAGCAAATCTCTTGGGGAGTGATCTGAGTATTTCCCTACTAACTTTTCATCCGACATCTTCTCTTCCAAAGCTCCAGAGGCATTGGCAATTTCAAGAATACTCATGTGAAATTCATGAATGTTTTCATTTTTCATCCTCAAGTTTTCAAACTTGGTGGTGAGCAGCTGTAGTCTAGACATTTTCACTCTAGAAGGCCTTCATGAGTGGTTTTGAGAATATCCCAAGCATCTTTAGCCACTTCACAGTTGTTTACTAATCTGAAGATGTTCTTGTCTACTCCATTGAAGATGACATTCAATGCTTTAGAATTTCCAAGGGCTAGGTCATCCTCCTCCTTGGACCATTGTTCTTCAGGCTTCTTCTCAGTAGTGGCTTCTCCTTCTTTAGTAATTACAGGATGCACCCAGCCTGTTAACACAACCTTCCACGTCTTGTTATCAAGAGATTTTAGGAAAGCTACCATTCGAGGTTTCCAAGAGTCATAGTTAGATCCATCCAAGATTGGTGGCCTGTGAACAGTTCCTCCATCTCTCTCCATTTTACCAGAAAGTATTGTCCCTAGATCTCACCCAGAACTAGAGAAGGATGCCTACTCTGATACCAATTGAAATTATGGTATCAGATATGAGATGTCGAAGGTAATGTCATCACATCAAAATCTGAGTAACACAAACAGGATAAAGATACAAAATGGTAAAGCAAAAGACACAAGCAATTGTTACCCTAGTTCGGTGCAACTCACCTACGTCTGGGGGCTACCAAGCCAGGAAGGAAATCCACTAAATAGAATCAGTTCAAAGACTCTCCGTACACTTCAACAAGTTACAGTCTTTCTCACCTAATATCTACTCGTGCAATTTCTACCTAAGCACTCTTAGATATGAGAACCCACTCACTTCCCTACAATCACACCTGTGATTTTAAACATCAATCCCTTGAGAAAAGAAAACATTTTTCAATAACACACACTTGATTTTACTTCACAGTTTCAATCAAGTAGACACACACTTGATCTTGCTTAACAGCTTTGATCAAGTAGACACACACTTAATCTTGCTTCACAGCTTTGATCAAGTAGACACACACTCTTGCTTAACAGCTTTGAGTGACAAATTACAACCACAAATCAGACCAATTCAATCATCTATGGATGGCTTGAATGGCTTACAAGTCTCACGACTAAATAAGACATAAACCCTAACTCTCTCTCTCTCTCTATATTTCGCTCAGTATTGGTTGTGTTTTTAAAATAGGTTTTCCAAGTCCCTTTTTATAAAAGCTTTTAGCTGGGCTTGGACCTCTTGAAAACCCTAAAACTATTTTCCAATTAAATCTTTTCATAACAACTGGTTAGATATCCTTGGAAAACAAGTAAATCAGGTTGTAATCAATGATTGAATGCGCCTGCAAATCAGATCTTCAATCATACATAGATTGCCATTAATTGCGCAATCACATAACACCACACATTCACACTGAATGTTCTGTGTACAGGATGTCATGAAATCGGGTCTGACATCCTGGAACAATCCTGCATAATTCCATAATTCCTTTTATAATTTCTAGCAGGTACAAAATATCAGATGTCATGACATCGTGTATGACATCCTGAAACAATCCTACATGATTATGTTTTCCATTTAAACTCCAGCAGGTACACATCATCAGATGCCATGACATTATGACATTCTGAAATAATCCTGCATAATCATGTTCTTGAACTCTAGCAGGTACACAGGATATCTTATGTTAAGACATCACACATAACATCTTGTGAACACTCTTTGTTTTACCAAAATTGTTGCCAACACTTAGAACCAACAATAACCCAAAGGGCTTGAGGATTGTTTCCCAAGGAAACCCTAATTCAACTATGCTTTCACTGTGCCTTGCTCATGAAGCAATCTCAACCTATGATAAAATTTAATCAAGGTAAGTTCTTTCATTCATTATTTTATGCATATGTGAGTCTATTTGAGGATCCTCAATCATTCATTCATCAAGATTGGAAGTTTGGCCTTGAAAAGTTGAACAGTCAAGTCATCTGACTAAACTAAGGATCACTGAGATACAACTTTTGATGTGTTTGTAACATGAAGATGACCCTAAGAGAAAAATTGTTCTTAAGAACCATATTAACAACTTTCATGTTCATCAGAAATCCATTTGAAACTTGGAAGATCATCATTCATTTCAAAACATTATAGGTCATTTTGACTGAAACCCTAATTTTGGGTCAACTTACCAAGGACATAACTTCCTTAATTTTTATGATTTTGAGGTGAGACCAAATGCATTGGAAAGCTTAAGATGTTTAATTCAAATGTTATGTTGGACAAAATTTCATAATACTAAAATAAATACATGTGATAATACAAAACATTATAGGTCATCTTGGACATAATTCATTGAATTTGAAAAAGTACCCAACTTCAAATGCCCATAACTGTGTCATAGAAAATCTAAATGATGCAACATTTGAGTCTAAATTAATCACCTTGAAAATATCTACAACTTTTATGTTGGAGGTTTTTCCATTTGAAGCTTGCATCAAGGAAAAAGAGGGGCTTGAATAGGCTTGCTTTTTGTGAAAATTTTCAAAGGTGACTTAAACATGTTTTGTACCCAAAATTTCACAGCCAATTTTCATTAATTTCCAAATGCCAAATGAATTTTTTCCCAACATGACTTTTGTTCCTTATTTCAAGGGCTTTCCAACCATTACTCACATTACTTTTTTGGACTTACCATTGATGAGTTTAGAAGAGCTCTTCTTTTATGTTCATTTTGACATTTCATGATGAAACTTAATGTGCAAGCTAGTTCCACTTCATGTACACGTCCAATTCCATTCCAAATGAATTCAACTTGGTTTTGCACCCATCATTGGGCCTCACATGCGCCTATACAGGCCCATGCATCAAAATTCAAATTGCCATACACACAAGGGAATCATGAACTCAGCCACATCCAGCTATAAATAAACACCTCATGAGCTTCATTTCATAACCTTTTGGAGACCTGAAACACTGCAGCACTAAAATCCTAACCAATACCAAAAGAATTTTCCAGATTTTTTCCTCACTTTCAAGCTTGAAATTCAACATCATTAGTTGATTTTCAAAGCTCAATTCCTTAGCCTCTCATCTCCATTGCATCCCTAGAGCAAAGAGGAATCAGGATCTTCAAGTTTTCGTGGCTTAAAGAGCTTCAATTCAGAGGTAGACTTCAAACTTTTTGGATCTAGATCTTGCAATTCAATGTAGTATTCTCTTGTTTGTGTGGTTTTCTGAAGTCCTCACACTTGAGGCAAGCCAATGGTGGTTTCAATTTTCCATTTCGTGCACTTTCAGTTTGAACACCATGATCTTCCACTTCACATTTCTCTCAACATAGGAAGAGTGAGGAAGATCCATGGATATAGTGTTAATCTCCATCACAAGAGCTTCATTTCCATGGCCTTGTTTTTAATTTTCATGAAGTTTTTATTTCCTGCAAGTGGTGGCCGGATTCTGGTAGCTCACTGGAGAAGATGGTGGTTTCCACCACCATCACCACATGTGCATCTTCCTAACCATTGGATTTCTTTGCCACGTTATAATCTCATACGTTCATTGTGTTTACTTCATTTTATGATTTATGTTGCGCGTTTGACTCAAGTGCACGTTGCGCCCTCACATCTGAACCTTCTATCCACGCCACGTCATTTAATGAATCTGATCATGTGGCGCTGGATTTTCCATCATTTCACAAAAATATGAGACCAATTCCAAATTTTTTCTTGAAAAATCTAGTTTCATATTTTGATTTTTAAATATTTTTGTGACTTCATTTAATATTTTTTGTGAATTATTTGGTTTTTAATAGTTTTAATTCATTTAAAAATACTTTCTGATATTTGAAAAATCCAAAAATATTTTCCTAGCATTTATGGATCATGATTAGTCAATGAAAAATAGTCTCATCAATTTCTTATTTGATTGGAGATTTATTTGATATTTTAATCTATTTTGTGCTATTTTTAATTGTTTTTAATTGTTTTTAAATAGTTTCTGATTTCCAAAATTATGGAGAAAATTAGTCAAAGCTTGTTTGACTATGTTGAACCTATGAGAATTTAATTGGACTTTTTGAAGTTGATTTGAATTGAATTTGAGGTTTGACCATATTTGTTTATTTTTTATTTGCCTTTTATTTTAATTCAAAAATACCAAAAAAATATTGTTGACTTGTAATCTTCATTTCTTTTCTGTTTGGCATTGATTGATGATGAATTGATCCACATTTGATCAATTGGATTTGATACTTGTGTTCTTTTTCCCTCCCTTTCATCTTCATCCCATTCTTTTCATCATTTGGCCAATGAGTTAAGCTCTTATGTTTGGTCTTGACAAATGAGAGGTTTAACCTTCTTTGATCCAAACCAAACTCAACTTGATCCATGATCAAGTGAGTTGTTTTGTGTCCAAGATAAGTTGCTTCTTGGTCAAGAAAATAACCTAAAGACAATACAAGGCCCTTCCCCTTTTGTTTTGGCATGGCAAGTTTATGGAGCTTGACTTACTAGTCATGATCTCTAACTTGTGTTTCTTTGCCTATATTTTTATTGATCGGCCTCAGATAGGTGTGACTACTACATTAGTCCACTTACGATTGTGTACCACAGCGCTACATTGTCTTATGACAAGCTAACATAACCTCACTAATTACTAACTTTAATTTGAGCATTTAATTTCTTGCCCTTTACTTTTAATGCCATTTATTTCTTGCTCATTATTCATATTGATTTTCCCTTTGCTCACTTGAGCACATATTTTATGTTTATGCCATTTTTCTTTTGCTCATTTGAGCTCATTATTGTATATAAATATATTTTTATCTTGTGTTTGTTTTTGTGTTTTGTTTTGTGTGAACCTAATTCAAAAAGGAGAAAGGAATTAGAACTAGGACATACCCATGCTTAAAGGAGTTCAAGAGCAACTAGGCCTCATGCCTTTAGAATGCTAAAGTTGTTGAAGAGCAACTAGGCCTCATGCCTTTAGAATGCTAAATTTCAAAGTTGATCTCAAAGGACTTCTCATCCAAACTTATTCTTTGTCCATTCCCCTTATTGTGTTGTGAACTTTTTGATGTTTGCTTTTGTGTGATAGGGATCCTACCTTGAGATTGTGAAAAGAGGACCATTGTCATAAGTAGCCAAGTTAAGAGCCAAGCCAAATGGAGATCCTAGTAGCTTGAATCCAAATTGTTTGATTGCTTGATTGTGTGCTAAGTCCAAAGGAATGGAGCATCTTGAGTCATCTCTATGATTTCAAGAAAAGGAACTCCAAGGGTTTATCTTTTTCCTTTTCTCTTTGTATGCTTTAGGACTAGCCCTTCTCTTCTTCTCCTCACTCTAACCCAAGCCAAAAATCTTTTTCTTCAAACTTTGACATTGTTTCAAAATTAGAAACCTAGGCCTTATGCCTTTGATTTTTTTTTCAAAAAAGCTTTTCATAAATACTTAGTGTGAATAAATCTTAATCCAACTTTGACTTCATTTTGTAAATAAATCTAACTTGTAAATATAACTCACTTCAAGTTGTTTTTGTGGTTCCAATGCCCACCTTATTAAAACCATTTCAAAAACATTAGTCATAGGTTTGAGTTATCTTAGTGGTTGATGTAAATATCACCTCATCCTTAGTGGTTGGATTATAAGTCTTCCATACTTATTATAGGGTTAACCCCTCACTAGTATGTTGAAGCCTTCCTCACATGGTGGATTGTTGGTTTAGGCTGAGTTTTCTCCCTTTGATAACAAAAGACCTTAAGACTTTTGGTCAAATCAATTCACCAATATTTGAGATTTTTACCCCGAACTACGAGGTTTTGATCCTCCCTTGTGATGGTACGTAGGCAATGGGTTCATCCATTCAAACAACAAAATTTGTAAATATAATCTATTCTCTTCTCATCCCTCCAATCTTGTTTGTACAATTTTTTTCACAATTACCAACCTATAACACATGTTTGCAAAAAGGATTCCCTTAGAGTACTAAGAATGTTTTGGGTGCGTAAAACCTTCCCATTTCATAACCAACCCCCTTACCTAGATCTCTGACATTTTTATTAGTTTTTGATTTGAAAAACTTCTTACCTTGGATTTTGTTCGCTTTTTAGCCTTTCCTTTGGACAAATAAAAGTGCGGTGGCGACTCGAATTGTATGTTGACTTTTGGTTTAGTCAATAAACCTAAAAGTAACGAAAACCCCGCTACAGAGACAAATCAACTTGGTTTAATACCATATAGATATTATGCGAGGAGGATTTCAAATTTCTTTACAAAGGTTGAGTTTCATCATATCCCTCGAGATGAAAACCGGATGGCGGATGCTCTTGCAACGTTGGCTTCAATGATCGTGGTGAAATTTTGGAATGAAGTTCCTAATATGACTATGATGCGTCTTGATAGACCATCTCATGTGTTTGTTGTTGAAGAGGTCAAAGATGAGAAGCCATGGTATTTTGATATCAAGTGTTTTCTCCAAATTCAGATTTACCTGCCTGGGGCATCTTTGAGGAGATTAGTTGGCAACTCCTACCTGAATTGTGATGTGTTTTACAAGAGAAACTTTGATACGGTTTTGCTCAGATTCATGGATAGACACGAAGCAGGCATGTTGATGACTGAATTCCATGAAGGTTCCTTTGGTACTCATTCCAATGGACACGTTATGGCTAAGAAGATGTTGAGAGCAGGTTACTATTAGCTGACAATGGAATCTGAGTGTTGAAAGTTTGTGAAGAAAGGCCATAAGTGTGAAATCTATGCTGATAAGATTCATGTTCCTCTGACACTGTTGAATGTCATTTCCTCTCTGTGGCTCTTCTCCATGTGGGGAATTGATATGATTGAGCCTAAAGCCTCAAACGGACATGTGCCAACTAAATTTGATTGAAGAGAAGAGGTTGACTGCCATGTGCCATGGTCAGTTGTACCAGCAGAGAATGAAGAAAGCTTTTGATAAGATGGTTACGCCTCGTGTGTTCAGAGAAGGTGACCTTGTGCTCAAGAAGATTTTATCTTTCAAACCAGATTCTAGGGGCAAATGGACTCCTAACTATGAAGGCTCATATGTTATTAAGAGAGCCTTTTCAGGTGGTGCTTTAATTCTTACAACTATGGATGGAGAAGAGTTCACTCGTCCTGAGAATGTCGATGCAGTCAAGAAATACTACGCCTAAAAAAGAAAAGAATAGCTCGCTAAGTTGAAAACCCGAAAGGGCGTCTTAGGCAAAAATGAGCGTCTCGGTGGATTGAAAACCCGAAAGGGCGATCCAGGCAAAAATTAGAGACTTAAAACAGAAAAAGTTATCCCGATAAATTGAGCACCCCACCTTGAGGAAATTTATGCAAAAAATAGGGATTATGGCAAGTAACTGCATTCGGTTGATCTTCAGTGTTGAAGACATTCTTGAGTAAGTCATTTGGTTCTGATTCGTCATCTTCAACCGAAGCCAAGAGCATAATGGATATTGAAGTTGGTAGAAGGATTAGTGATCATTGTATTCAATGTAGCCATTTTCCATGTAAATTACCATTTTTCAACTTTTATAAAGATCTATGGAGTCTTGCCATTTATAGGTTACCATTCTATTAAATAAAGTTGAGCTTTTTATCCAATTGTTTCTACTCTTATTTATTTTTCAGCCAAATAGAATTGAATTTTTATGATGATAATTTTGAAATTTTTATAACAAAAACCATTTTTCTAAGAAAATAAAAAGCAATTACTTTTAAAGAGCAATCGATTTGATTAAGAAATATCAACAGCAGTCTGAGAACAAGAAAGTCTTAGAAATGCAAAGCATTGTTGGTCTTCCCCAAGCAGTTGGTTCAGCAATTCAGTTTTCCCAACAAAGTTATGTGATCGCCACCCTAGTTGAGTTGTAGGCGCATATTCTCAAATTTTTGCATAGATTCAGTACAAACTTGTATTCCCCTCAAGTCGCCAGCAGAGTTCTCTCCCAATCCCCGTTGGCAGTGTTGATTTTTGAACTGTACTTCTGGTCTTATGCGAGGTTGTCTCCCATTTTGGTATGGCGTTGACCTAAAATTCCCAGAAGAGTTAATGATTCAAATCCTCAGCAGATCCGTTCTCTTTCCCCATCCAGAGTCGAGCCTTTAATATGGATGATTTATGTCCATCCCCAACTCTTTTTCTACAATCGATGCCTCCATCCTGTCGAGATTAGCCGACTGTTGTACCGATGATTCATATCAGTGACATTTGTATCCTTTATGATTGTTTTGTCAGCATGATCATCAATCATATCTACATATACATATACATTCATATATTTCATTATGCATTTCTTATCGCATTTTTTCCTCTGCTATGGTGGTATCCTTCCCCCACACAGATTTGGTACGTTTGTCCTCCCTCAATGGTAGAGTGAAAGTCCATTAAGAAGAAAGAACGTAACCTTTCTCATTTCCCCACGGAGTTATTTCCTCGTGGGTAATTATTATTTCATCTTCCTCCCCAGTTGATTATCTGGATGGAACCACTCCCCCTGAGTTATATCCTCGTTGGGTCGAGTCTTCGTTTGACAGTTTTCTTTCCAGCTCTTATCTAGATAGATACTTTTAGTCCCCGGAGAATCTATTACCCAGTAACTGGTAATACTTCTCAAATCTTTGAGTATATTACTTTTTCCCAATACCCGGGAAATTGTAATTTACTTCCTTTTGGTATCCCCAGCGGATTCATTTTACGTTTCGCCATGAAGTCTATCCTTTATATGTTCATCCTAACCGATGATAGATATTCTTTCCTTTTGAGTGTATCCTTGATATGTTCATCCTAACCGATGACGAATATTCTCTTTTTGGTTTTCTACCCCATAAAAGGGTAGTTGTAAATCCTTGATATGTTCATCTCAGCCGATGACAGATTTTCTTCTCTTTGCGGTCTTCTGGCTAGTAACCGATAGTTGTAAATCCCGCTTTCCCCTCTGAGTCTATCCTTTATATGTTCATCCTAAATGGTGACAAATATTCTCTTTTTGGTATTCTATCCAGTAACTGATAGATGTAATCCCTACTTTTCCCGGCAGTCTATCCTTGATATGTTCATCTCAGCCGATGACGGATATTCTTCCCTTTTGAGTTTATCCTTCATATATTCACTTTAACTAGTGACAGATATCCTCTTCCTTAGGTCTTCTGCCCATTAACTAGTAGTTGTAAATCCCATTTGATATATTCTCCAACAGGTTGTTCTTGCCTAATAACCGGTAATGAATACACCTCATGTTTTCCTCAACGACTTATCCTTGATATGTTTACCCTAACCGGTAATGGATCTCCTCCGTGTCAGATTATGTTATCTCCTTACCCAGTAGCCGATAATGGATGATATATTTATGGTACTTCTGTGGTGAAGATCATTCTTTCCCAGTCAAGTTTGATTCAAACCGTTCAGTTTTGTTCTGATATACCTATTTCCCCTGCGGATTTTCTTTTTATCCCCGGGTGAGTCCTTCCATTGATTTATTTTCATGGAAGCCTCTTGTCTCTCCCGCAGTTTTTTAAGTCGTAGCCTGGCCTAAGCACAACTTTTTCCCCCCAGAGTCTCTATTTTCCCAGTGAGTTTTCCTTATAGAATGCATTATGCTCCTGCGGACTTTCAGTTTCTCCGAATTCTTTTCCTTTGTGGCCATTTTTTCCCACAGAGATTATTTTTAACATTCATATCATATGCATCATGAGGTCTCTTAGGGACCAAAATTTGTTTCTATTGTTGTTATTTAAGTCCACTCTACTGAGTCGATACGATGATTTTAACCTTCATCTCCTCAGCTAGAACATCCTTAAATAGGGGCAGCTGTAAGACCCCAATTTTAACCCTAAGATCCCTCATGCTATTTCATCATATGCATTGGCATTCGGATCACACCTTGGCATCCTTCTTACCCCTATTTTATTGGGTTTGCATTGGGAGAGATCACCAAGCATTTTTTATTGTATCATACTTTGTTTTTCATTATTTAGTAACCAAATACCAAAAATATGTCAATGTATAGTTTGTTGCTTTTGTAGGTAGTGTGTATGCTCACATATGCTCCATCAAGCTCACATCTAGGGTTTAAGACCCTCAATGCAAGGAGCAAAATCAAGAATTAGTTCACATTGACTCTAAGCATCATATATGGATTCCCATGATCTTCACATGTTATTTTGATCAAGAAATCATTAAGAGTTTGGAGTTTGTTTGACTTGGAAAACCCTAATTCATTTGGGTATCTTGTGTGACTTCTTCACCAATTGATCAAATATTTCAAGGGATGCTTCATATTAAATTATCTTACACATATATTATCCACTATAATTCCCAAAAATCAAGATAATGTCAATCTAGCAAGATGGTTCATGGTGGTTGACCAGAGAAAGTCAACTAGTCAAAACTAGGGATCCCTAGACCCTATCTCCTACAATGTTTGTCATATGAAAATGATTCCAAGAGCAATGTTACTCATAATTATATTAAAAACAACTTTCATATTTAAGTCAAGAGCTAATTTTTCTTGGGAAGTCATTCTTTATGGTGAAAGATTGTAGGTCATTTTGTCTGAACCCTAGTTTGGAGGTCAATTTTCCAAAACCATAACTTACTCAATTTTTATGAGATTAAAGTGATTCAAATTCCATGATCAAATTCAATATTTCTACTTCAAATTTTATGTTTTTAATAATTTCAAATTCAACTTGAAAATTCATGTGCCAAGAGGAAACATTATAGGTCATTTTGGGCCAATACCATTAAACAAGTGATTTTCCTCAACTTCTAAAATGCATAACTCCTTCATGCCAAATCAAAATAAGGTCACATTTGTGACCAAATTGAATTAGTTTGAAATAGCTACAACATTGATGAAGGAACGTTTCTCATTTGAAGTCCATAGAAAAATTTATTCAAGGTGGAAGAAGTAAACATTTGTCTTGGGACTTAGAATATTTTCAAATATGTTTCATTTCCCAAACTTACACCTCAAAATTAATCATGATCCAAGATTCAAATGAAAATGTGTTCAACATGAAAGTTGTTCGCCTTGATCTAACCTTTCCAAAAATTCTAAGATCATATCATTTGGCAAAGTATGTAATACTTGCGCATGGGTGCAACATGATGAACCATTTGGATGATTTCCACTTCCACTTTTCATACACGATTGCATGGATTTCCAACATGAATTCAGCATGACTCTTACTCATTTTCGGATCAGATTACATCACTTGATGGGCCTATCACACGCCCATGGAAGCAAGCAAAGAGAATTTCACAAAAATGCCAAATTTGGAAGTGTGTAGAAATCAATCTCATGGCCTATAAATAAGACCATCATTGCTCAGAATTAAGGACCTGATGCCCAAGCTTTGAACCTGCAACCCTAAACCCTAACCATTGAAGGATAAGCTTGAAGATTTTCTTTGAAAATCGAGTTTCAAATCTTCATCTGTTTTGAGATTGAAAATCCAAGAGTCCATACCTTTATTTGATCCTAATCACTTCCAACAAGTATCTGAAGCAAGGCCAAGCATAACTGAAAGCAAGATCTTGCCAATCTGAAGCTCCATTGAAGGTGAATTTTCAGAATTTTCATCTCTTTGATTCCCCCTCAATTCTTCACCATTCTTGTTGATTTTTGGTTGTCTAAGGTCCTATCAATGTAGGCAAGAAGATTGAGTTGCTTTGAGGTCAAATCGAAGCAACTCAGTTTATGGTCCTCAAAATTCAAATCCCTGTATCTTTTTATATACTTGGAATTGGAGAAAATTGAGGCCAAATTCGTGCTTCTGAGCATTTTTCCTTCATATCAGTGTATTCATTTTTCATTTTTCATTGAGTTGAGCTTGGACCAGGCCGGTGGTGGTCACCGGAGAAGATGATCGGAGCTAGGGCTCCGGTGGTGCACTGGATCAATCCAGGCCATCTGATCTGTTTGAGATGTTTTAATCTCACGCGTCCAAACTGATTACCATGCTTGCAGCGCGTTTGACTAAGGTCCTTGTTGAATGCGCGCTCCTGGCCAACTGATTTGCCACCTCAATTAATAAGGGAGATCAGATGGCCTTTGTTTTTTAAATTTTATGATTTTTCTATTTAATCCTTTTATTTTGATTAATTCATATTAATTTCATTTTTAATTCAAAAAGTATGGGACTTTCACCAAAAAAAATTCAAATAGTTTCCTCTTTCATTTTCTGAGTTAAAATTATTTTTTGGATTAACTTTGATATTTTTCATGAATTAATTATTTTTGAACATATTTTTAATTGTTTAAAATACTTCTGACTTTTCAAAAATTATGAAATTTTTTGTCCAAGGTCCTTTGACCTTGTTTGACCTAGGATAAATCTCTTGGCCATTTATCTAGTGTTTTAAAGAGGTTTACGGTTTTTGACCAAACATAATTCAATTTAAATGCATTCTAATTTGATTTTTAATTGATTCATTGTGTAGAAATTATGTTGAACCATTTTTATTGACTTGTGAAGTTTGGCTATGTGTTTGGGCCTTGGTCAAGGTTGATTTGACATTTGTTGGATAAAAATCATTGGATTGAGGGGATTGATGAAATGTACATTTCATCTCCCAAAATGAATGAATGATTTTAATTTGATAAAAGTCCTCCCATGACCAATTTGTGCTTGTCTCATTTTCCCTCCCTCTTCATCTTCTATCCCATTCTTTCACATCCCTTCCATTGACCAATGAAGTCTCAATATCCTAAGGCTAATTGGTTCATCAATAACTTTGTGTTATATGAACCAATACAAGTATGGATGAGATAAGTCCATCCTTTGATCTTTTTCTTTATGTGAGTGGTATGTTTAGGAGTATGGTTCATTATACCATATCTCTAACATGCATTAACACCAAAATATCTATTTCCCGGCCTCAGATAGTTGTGACTTCTACATATGTCCAATTACGATTGCTTAACATAGCGCTAAATTCTGGCCCAAAGGCATAGCAATCTAGTAAGTGAGATTGTAAGTCTCCCCCCTTTCGTGGTATTATGTGGAAACTTGGCCTTTTTTCCTTCCTTTGGAAGATGTATGGGTTCAAGGATCCATGCTTATGAATAGAGGGTTGAGTGTTCTCCAAAGAATGACTTAATCAATCGAAAAGAAACACATCACTAACATCTAATCAACTAACATTTGACTAACTCTTATTATTGTTGCTTTTAATTTTAAGTCATTTACTTTATGCAATTTAAATTCAAGCCATTTACCATTTCATTTGTCATTTACATATCATTTAACTTGTTTATGTTTATGTCATTTTCACTTTGCTCATTTGAGCCATATATTGTGATTGTATATATTTGCTTGTGTATATTTTGCTTGTGTTTGTGGTATTTGGACCTTAAAATACTTACTAAACAACAAAAAACCCTAAAAAATATTTGTGTGGACTGTTGGATTTGATCTGAGCTTTGGACTTAGAATTAGGCAACACTCCATATGCAAAAGGACTTGGCCAATGCCAACATTTCTGAAACCAAGTTATTGTGATTTGAAATTTCATCTGATGCAAGTATTGGGATTCACATGAATTCATCTGGTACATGGTCTTGATACAGCTATTACTTTGAACATGTGTCTAATGCCTTATTCTGAGCCAATCAAGGAGTGTGTCATCTGATACATGAGAAGAAGAAGACTATGAAGTTGCTTGCTTGGATGTGGCTATATTTATTTGATGTCTTGCTCTTCATTTTGATACTTGCTTATTGACATTGCTTGATTTAAAGTCCAAAGGGGAAGTGGGTTTCAATATGACATTCTTGTCGGTTGGATTGCATCCTATTGGTTAGATCCTTCCAACTCTTAACTTTTAAATTTAGGCTTAGGATTAGTCTCTTCATCTCCTCCCACTTATTAAATTTCAAATCTCTTCCCCCCCCCTTTTAAAAATTTCTTTCAAACACGAAGGCACAAGTCCGAAGGTCTTGTCAAACACGAAAATATAATTAATAAATTATTTTTCTCATCCCCAAATTCTATTTGTTTCAAACATATTTTATACCAAAAACACATATACACATAATAAAGGGCTCCCTAGGAGTACCAGGACACTCTGGGTGCTAACACCTTCCCTCTGTGTAACCAACCCACTTACTTGTAAGCTCTGGCATTTTATTAGTTTTGATTTGAAAACTTCTTATCTTTTGGGTTTTGTTCGTACTTTTCCCTTTTCCTTTGGAAACAATAAAAGCGTGGTGGCGACTCTGGTTTTATTGACGTTAAGTTCATCCATAGCTCAATGGTCATGAATTTACCGCTACAGATGCATAAAGAGATTGAAGTCTATGTTGATGATATGATTACCAAATCAAGTGATGAAGAAGAACATGTTGAGCATTTGTTGAAGTTATTCCAGCGTTTGAGGAAGTACAAACTCCACTTGAATCCCAATAAGTGTACTTTTGGTGTTCATTCTGGTAAGTTGGTGGGCTTTATTGTCAGCGAGAAGGGTATTGAAGTTGATCCTGCCAAGGTCAAAGCAATACAAGAAATGCTTGTGCCCAAAAATAAGAAGCAAGTCAGAGGCTTTCTCGGCCGCTTGAATTATATCTCAAGATTTATATCACATATGACTGCCACGTGTGCGCCTATTTTCAAGCTTCTTCTGAAAGATCAGTCTTGTGATTGGGCCGAAGATTGCGAGAAAGTGTTTGACAGTATCAAAGAGTATCTCCTTGAGCCTCCGGTTTTGTCTCTGCCTGTTGAAGGAAGACCTTTGATCATGTATTTGATTGTGCTCTATGAGAGTATGGGTTGTGTTCTTGGTCAACAAGATGAATCTAGAAAGAAAGAATACGCAATTTATTACCTTAGTAAGAAGTTCATCGACTGTGAGACTCAGTATTATATGCTAGAAAAGACATGTTGCGAATTGGCTTGGACTACTAAGCGTCTGCGCCAGTATATGTTGAATCATAATACTTGGTTGATATCTAAAATGGACCCCATCAAGTACATTTTTGAGAAGCCTGCTTTAACTGGGAGGATTTCCCGTTGGCAGATGTTGTTATCCGAGTAAGATATTGAAAACCGATCTCAGAAAGCTAACAAAGGTAGTGTCTTGGCTGACCATGTGGCTCACCAACCGATTGAAGATTATCAAGCTGTGTAGTATGATTTTCCTGACGAAGAGATCTTGTACTTGAAGATGAAAGATTGTGATGAACCATTGCTTGAAGAAGGGCCAGAACCTGGTTCCCGTTGGGGCATGGTATTTGATGGAGCTGTTAATCAGTATGGTAATGGCATTGGGGTGGTGATTATTACTCCTTAAGGCACTCATTTTCCGTTTGCAGCTAGGTTGACTTTCAAATGTACAAATAATATGGCTGTGTATGAAGCTTGCATTATGGGGCTTGAAGAGGCCATTGATCTCAGAATCAAATATCTTGACGTCTATGGGGATTCCGCTTTGGTTGTGAATCAGATCAAAGGTGAATGGAAGACGGATCAACCTGGTTTGATACCATATAGAGATTATGCGAGGAGGATTTTAACTTTCTTCACAAAAGTCGAGTTTCATCATATCCCTCGAGATGAAAACCGGATGACAGATGCTCTTGCAACGTTGGCATCAATGATTATAGTGAAATTTTGGAATGAAGTTCCTAATTTGACTGTGATGCGTCTTGACAGGCCAGCTCATGGGTTAGCTGTTGAAGAGTTCAAAGACGAGAAGCCGTGGTATTTTGATATTAAGTGTTTCCTCCAAAGTCAGATTTACCCGCCTGGGGCATCTTTGAAAGATAAGAACACTTTGAGAATATTAGCTGGAAACTTCTACCTGAATGGTGATGTGCTTTATAAGTGAAACTTTGATATGGTCCTGCTCCGATGCATGGATAGACACGAAGCAGTCTTATTGATGATTGAAGTCCATGAAGGTTCCTTTGGTACTCATTCCAATGGGCATCTTATGGCTAGAAGCTGTTGAGAGCAGGTTACTATTGGCTGACAATGGAATGAAACTATTGCAAGTTTGTGAAGAAATGCCACAAGTGTCAAATTTATGCAGATAAAATTCATGTTCTTCCGACACTATTAAATGTTATTTCCTCTCCATGGCCCTTCTCCATATGGGGAATTAACATGATTTGCATGATTGAGCCTAAAGCTTCGAACGGACATCGTTTCATTCTGGTGGCTATTGACTACTTCACAAAGTGGGTTGAAGCGGCATCGTATGCGAATGTAACCAAGCAAGTTATTGTGAGGTTTATCAAAAATCAGATGATATGTCGTTATGGTGTGCCAAGTAAGATCATTACTGATAATGGATCAAACTTGAATAACAATATGGTGGAAGCTCTTTGTAAAGACTTCAAGAATGCACATCATAATTCTTCTCCCTACAGACCTAAGATGAATAGGGTCGTTGAAGTTGCAATTAAGAATATCAAGAAGATTATTCAGAAAATGGTTGTGACATATAAAGATTAGCAGGAGATGCTCCCATTTGCTTTGCATGGGTACCGTACATCCATCTGCACTTCTACAGGGGCAACCCCTTTCTCTCTTGTTTATGTTATGGAAGTCATGCTCCCGGTAGAGGTTGATATCCCATCATTGTGTGTCTTGATCGAAGCCAAGTTGACTGGAGATGAATGGTGTCAGACCAAATATGGTCAGTTGAGCTTAATTAAAGAGAAGAGGTTGACTGCCATGTGTCATGGTCAGTTGTACCAGCAGAGAATGAAGAAAGCTTTTGAGAAGAAGGCCATGCCTCGTGTGTTCTAAGAAGGTGACCCCGTGCTCAAAAATATTCTATCTTTCAAACCTGATGATAGGGGAAAATGGACTCCTAATTACGAAGGCCCATATGTTGTTAAGAGAGCCTTTTCATGTGGTGCTTTGATTCTTACAACTATGGATGATGAAGAGTTCACTCGTCATGTGAATGCTGATGCAGTCAAGAAATACTTCGCCTAAAAAGATAAGAACGGGTCGCTAAGTTGAAAACCCGAAAGGGCGGCTTAGGCAAAAATGAGCGTCGCGGTGGATTGAAAAGTCGAAAGGGCGATCCAGGCAAAAATTAGAGACATAAAACAGAAAATTTACCCCGATAGATTGAGTACCCAACCCTGGGGCAACCTATGCAGAAATAAGGATTACGGCAAGTAACTGCAGTCGGTTAATCCCTAGCCATGGGGGCAGTTTTGAGCAAGTCAATCGATTCTGATTCATCCTTTTCAAACGAAGCCAAGAACGCACCGGATATTGAAGTTGGTAGAAGGATTAGTGATCATTGTATTAAATGTATCCCTTTTCCATGTAAATTACCATTTTTCAAATTTTGTATAAGATCTATGGAGTCTTGTCATTTACAGGCTACCATTCTATTAAATAAAGTTGAGCTTTTTATCCAATTATTTCTACTCTTATTTATTTTTCATCTAAATAGAATTGAATTTTATGATGATAATTTTGAAATTGAATTAATAGATAAAAATCATTTTTCTTAAATAATAATGAAAGTAATTACTTTGAAAAGGAAATCAATTATAGTAAGGAGTATCAACAGCAAACTGAGAGCAGGTAAGTCCTAGAGTGTGAAGCATTGTTAGCTTTCCCCAAGTGGTTGGTTTGGTAACCTTTTTCTCCCCAACAGCAAGTCAGTTTCCCCAACTAAGTTTGTAATCACCTCCCCAGTTGAGATGTAGGCTCACATCCTCAATAGTTTGCATGGACCCGACCCATAGTTTTATCTCCTATAAGTCCCCAGCGGAGTTCATTTCTAACCCCGACAGTGTTGATTCTTGAGCAATATGTAATTTGGTCCCCTGCGAGGTTGTCTCATATAATAAGATGTTGACCTAAAATTCCCCGCAGAGGTGACAGTTTAGGTCCTCGGCAGATCTTCTCTCTCTATCCCCAACCAGGTTTGAGATGTTCAGAGCAAGTTGATTTACATCCATCCCCAGCGTGTTTCTCCAGTTGGTGTTTCCATCTTTTGGTGTTTCCATCCCCGAAAGTCTATTACCCAGTAACTGGTAATATTCTTTTCGATTGTTGAGTACTTTACTTTTGCCCAATACCCGGTAAATGTAATTTACCTCCTTTATTTTCTCCAGCGGGTTCATTTTCACGTTTCCTCGGGCAGTTTATCCTTGATATGTTCATCCTAACCGATGAAAGATCTTCTCCCTTTTGTTGTTTTCTACCCAGTAAAAAGGTAGTTGTAATCCCTATTTCATTCCCTAGAGAGTTAATCCTTGATATTTTCATCCTAACCGATGACGGGTTTTCTTCTCTTTGTGGTCTTCTGTCCAGTAACCGGTGTAGCACCTCAAATTTTCACCTCCCATTTGTACATATATTTTCATTTTAGGTCATAAACATTGCATTGGTCACTGCATAGTCCACCATGTCATCAGGCAAGACTGGTCAGGAGATTCAGTTGTGCAAGCAAGCAAGTGCATTTTCTATGGAATCAAAGCCCTAGGGTTGGTTCAATGAGTTCATGTGATTCAAGAATCATTTTGAAGGGATTTGGCAAAGCATTGGAGGCTCAAAGCACATCAGTCAATGATCAGTTCATCTGAAACCCTAGAAAGTCAACAGAAGTCAACTGTCAGTTCAACCATGGATTTGAAGGTGGGAGATGGTTAGAGATGCCTCATTCATGTCCATACAAGTCTCATTTGACATTTCAAACATCAACATTGAAGAATTTGAGGTCAGATCAAAACTTTCCAAAAATAGTAAGTGACCTGTAATTTGAAATTGCCAAAAATGGAAAGGTTTTCTATTCAAGATTACATCATCAAGACAGCTTCAAATGAAATTTTGTCCAACATGAAAGTTGAAGATCTTTCTCTCCCATTTCCAAAAAGTCCAAGATCATGAATTTGTCATGTGTGGTTGAAAAGATATGGATCAATCATGGCCAAGTGAACTTTGAACTTCAAACATGCATAACTTTCAAACCAAATGTCCAAATTAAGTGGTTCTTTTTGCATTGTTCATGTCTTGACATATACTATCCAAATCATACATCACATGCCATGCATTCTCATCACATAATCATTTGGAATTTCACTTGAATTTTGGAGGGAAAATTCCAAGTTTGAAATTGGTCAATCATTTGAACATGGCATCACTTCCATTGGCTCCAAAATGGTTTTTTAAGTGAAATTCAAGTAATTCACGTGCACCGTTCACCCATGATTTTCATGCATAGGGTGAAATGCCAAATTGCACAAACACTCCATTTTTGCTAATTCTAATTACCATTGGCTTAAGCATGTTTAAAGAAGTGATTAGGGAGAGGTATATATAGCAAATCATAACTGTTTTTCTACTAACAACACTTCATTTTTCAGATCTAGATCTAGAATACAAAACTTTTCTCTCAAAATTTTCTTCCACATTCTTCATATTCAATCCATTTTCTTGCTTAATTCTTGTTGTTGAGTTGATCTTGAGCAGGATCATACGTGGAATAAGTGGAAACAGTGCAAGATTGGAGCATTTGTGAAGCTTGAAGCTACCATGGCAAATCCAAATTCTGGCAAAATCATGTGCACTTGAGCTTCGAGTTCTCTCCTAATCAACTTCACAAGCATCATTGAGGAGTTTTTGAGCCATTACACAGCCTGAACAACACCAAATCCAGCTCTGTTCATCAAAGAGGTTCCAATTCGATCTCTTATTTTCTTAAAATCCTTATGCTATTATGATAGATCTTGTGATACTGAGTAGTTTAGGCTTTGAATCAATGAATTTCGTGCAAAATTGAGTGAGAACTGATTGATTGAAGTTTGATGCATGATTCTTAATCTCTTCGATCCGTGCTTGTTGTTATGCTTTATGTTGAAATGATTATGGATTGTGAATGTATGTTGAATGATCTACACAATGATGTGCGTGATTTGCAATTCTGGACATGTTGATTTTTTCTGGAAATTGGAGGATGAAGATCTTCAAGATCTTCATCATGTTCATAGCCACCTGCACTTTTCCTACGGATTTTGCTAGGACCTTCATACCATTACCTGCGAAATTACATGCGTGTTCTTCATTGTTTCCTGCGGATTATGGCATGCATGTTTAGGGTTTGCACCAAACGGTGTCGTTCCAGGCCAGCGCGCGCGCCACTTTTAAATTGTTCTTCAGTTCGAATCCTGGCTCCAACATATTTTCAAATGCCATGCTGATTTATTCCATTTCCCTCCTTTATTCATACATGCTTCACATTACTTCTTTTTATTTTTTTTCCATCTTCTAAAATTCATAAATAATTGATAAATCATCCAAAAAATATGAGGATTTTTGCATCAGATCACATTTTATGTCTAGTTTTTTTTGGTTATTTTTCCACAAATTATGCATGGCTGGAAAATATTTTGCCCTAGGGTTTGTGAACATGTATGCTATTTGTACCTTGCCTTGCCATATCATCTGTGAAATGCTCAATTTTAATCCAATGCTCATGAAATTTTGCATGCTATAAGTAGACTCTTAGATTGACATTTTGGTGTTGATTTGGTATTTTTACCATTTGTGGTTCCTGTTTTATGATCATGTGAATGTAGGTGTGACAATTTGTGTCACACCTTGTGATGTTCAACTTGATTAATTGGTTTGCCTTGCCAAATGAATTCCAAATGCCTTGATTTTTTGTATGATGCTTGATATGGATGTTGTTAATAATCATGATGTTTTGTGGAATTTTTGAATTGATTTCTGATTTGATTGAGATTTTTCTTTCTGGATGGTCATGTTTGAGCTTTTGAGTGGCATTAATTTTCATTTGTTTGTGAAATGCTTGTGGTTTATCCTATGGATGTGAAACTTTGCACATTCTTTCTAGACATGTTAAAGGTTATTTTGGCTTTGGTTTGAGGTTTTTACCAATTACCATTTCTGTTTTAGGCTTGTGCTAAGTTGGTGTGCCATTTGGTGTCACATATGTGCTTGATTGTGCTTACCTTGCCTTATGCAATTTGATTACCATGCCTAATCTTGTTCAATTGCTCTAATTGTTTGTGTGATGGTCATGTTGTGTGTTCTACTTACTCATGAATTTTGTTGAGATTATTTGAATCATTTTTGATTTAATGTGCATTTGTTCATTTTGTTGTCACAATGTGCTTACAACTTGCATACCTTGCCATATTTGGTTCATGAAATGAATTTGGTGAATGATAATGTTATGAGACCATTTGGATTGTGTTCTTAATGGATTGAGGTTGATTCATGTTGAATTTCATGTTCTGTTTTGAATTTTTTATCCCTCTTTGACCCTAGGCTTGGACCTAGTGGTTGGTGACTCACAGTTGAGCTTTGATTTCAGGTTAAGAAGCACATGGCCATAATGGGATTGATTCACTTGCTTGAGTTGACTAATTGGTTGATGTTGACTAACTTTGAGTTGTTTTGTAGGTTGATGCCAAGTCATTTGTGTTGTGCACATTGGCTTGTGGCTTGCATATTGTTTGCTTATCTGTCTTATTGATTGTGTGATTGTCTGTTTGATTGATTGACTGGTATACTGATTGAGTTAGATTTTTTTTCAGGTACATAAGTTGCTTAAGTTCATTTTGAACTTGCTTTTGCTTTTGCTTGGTTGCTTAACCATTGAGGTATAACTCTCTGACTTCATGTAGTCTGGAAGACCTGTCCTGTTACTTGGGCAGGCAGTTGTCTGAAGCCCTCCTTAAGAGGCAATGCTTGTGTTTGTTTACTTTTGTGCCAAGCAGGAAAAGACCTCTATGAGGCAATTGGCAGATAAAAGAGATGCGCAATCCATCTCCTGCTATTCAGTGAGTCATTCACTTTGCTCACACACCTTGTGTTGATGCATTATGGATATTAACCCAAGATCTTTGTTGTGTCAGTCACATGTGTAGAAGAGTTCCAACTTTTTGAACTCCCACTTTCATTTGTCTGAAGCTCTCCCAGGCCAGGGATAAGAGTTGTGAGGTCTTACCCTTACTTCCCATTTCATCTGCTTCACCCTAACTCTCAATGTTAGGGTTAAGAGCTAACTACACCCGATTCCAGTTGGCTTGTGTTTCACAACCTAGCCTTGTGTGAGCCCACTTTGTTTGTATATAGTGTGTGCTAATTGTGTGTATGTTTGCTTTGCCTGTGCTGTTTAGGATAGCTTGCTCCCTGTGCAAGTTAGATAGAAACCTTAACTTAGGGATCGTATGCATGACAACTTCTAGGCTCGAGTCGTAGTCTCCCTAGTAGTTGTGTCTCCCTTTGTATCTGGTTAGGCTAGTCCTTTTTCCCTGTGTAGGGGAACTACGTCGCCCTGATCCTCATACCAGATGAGGTACGTAGGCAGGAGATGAGCTGATCTCTCTGGGTGCCCTTTTTCTTTTTCAACCCCTTTGTGTGTGTTGGAGTCTAACGTAAGTCCAGCGATTGGCAGTTGGTTTCCTGTGTCTTGTTTGCTTGTTGGAGTCTGACGTAAGTCTAGCGGTTGGCAGTTGGTTTTCAGTGTGTGTTTCTTGGTTCGGAGTCTGATGTAAGTCCAGCGATTGGCCTTCGGTTTCCATGTTTGCCTGTTTGTGTGGAGTCTGACATAAGTCCAGCGATTGGCATTCGATTTCCTGTGTGGTTTTGTTTGGCGTGCGTGAGCCGAGCTACGAGTGCTCTGATTCTTCTTTAGTCCGAGAAGATACGTATGCATAGGATGCAACATCCTAACGAGCACGTTTCCCCTAGTCCCGAACTACGTCGACTCTGATGTCTGTGCCTGACAGACTACGTAGGCCCAAGATGCGATATCCTGCCGAGTTAGTTTCTTTTGTCGTTTATGTGTCTCTTTCAGCCAGTGTGTAATGTTTGAGCAGTGTTTAGCAACCTTTATCCTTCCTTTTGTGTGTGGATCCCGTCGAGTACGACGGATGCGTACGGGTGCTAATACCTTCCCTTCGCCTAACCGACTCCCGATCCCATCTCTCTTTGGTCGCGAGACCATGTCTTTTCCAAGTTTACTTCGAGCGTTTGCTTTCCCTCCTATGGGATAAATAACGCACGGTGGCGGCTCTGTTGTTTTGTTTTCCCGCCGGTTTTTCGCGTAATGCGACAACCGGTAGTTGTAAATCCTACTTCCCACCCTGAGTCTATCCTTGATATGTTCATCCTAACAGGTACGGATATTTTATCTTTGGTATTTTATCTAGTAACTGATAGATATAATTCCTATTTTTACCCAGGTGGTCTATCCTTGATATGTTCATCCTGACTGATGACGGATATTCTTCCTCTGAGTCTATCCTTGATATGTTCACTTTAACCAGTGAGGGATATTCTCTCTTTGGTCTTATGCCCAGTAACTGGTAGTTTTAAACCCTATTTTATATTTTCCCCAGTAGGTTATTCTTGCCCAGTAACCGGTAACAAATACACCTCCTTTTTCCTCAGCGGGTCATCCTTGATATGTTTACCCTAATCGATAAATGATGCCTCTTTGTCAGAGTGTATTATTTTCTTACCCAGTAATCGGTATTAGATAATGTACTTCTGGTACTCCTGTGTTGAAGATCTTTCTTCCCCAGTTGAGTTTTTGTTCGTATTTTCCTCAGTGAAAGTCGCCAATTCCCTGCTCGGTTCGAGTATCTCGGTTTATTCTAATTTACCCGTTTCCCATGCAGATTTTCCCTTATCCCTAGACTGAGTCCTTCCATTAATTTATTTTCATGGAATCCCCCTCGTGTCACCAGCAGTTTTCAAGTCGTAACCTGGCTTACGCATAACTTTTATTCCCCAGAGTCTTTGTCTCCCTAGTGATTTTTCCTTACGGAGTGCATTATGCTCCTGTGTACTTTCAGTCTCTCCGGATTCTTTTTCCTTTGTGGCAATATTTCCCCATAAAGATTATTTTAACATTCATATCATATGCATCATGAGGTCTCTTAGGGACCAAAATTTGTTTCTATAGTTTATTATCTAAGTCCATTCTAATGAGTCGATACGAAGATTTTAACCTTCACATCCTCAGTTAGAATGTCTTTAAATAGGGGCAGCTGTAAGACCCCAATTTTGACCCTAATATCCCTCATGTTATCTCATCATGTGCATTGGTTTTGGGATCACACCTTGGCATTCTCCTTGCCCCTCATTCATTGGGTTTCCATTGGGAGAGATCACCAAGCACATTTGATTGTATCATTTTTTTATTATTATTATTTACTAACCAAATTACCAAAAATATGTCAATGTATAGTTTGTTACTTTTGTAGGTAATGTGTATGCTCACCTATGCTTCATCAAGTTCATATATAGGGTCCAATACCCTCAATGCAAGGAGACTAATCAAGAAATAGTTCACACTGGTTATAGACATCATATATGGATCCCTATAGTCTTCACATATCATTTTGATCAAGAGTTCATCAAGGGTTTGAAGTCTGTTTGCCTTGGAAACCCTGATTCATCTGGGTATCTTGTGTGACTTCCTCAACAAGTTTCTTCATCAATTAATCAAATATTTCAAGGTATACTTAATATTGAATCATCTTACACATATATTATCCTCCATGAGTCCCAAAAGTCAAGATAATGTCTTGCTAGCAAGATGGTTAATGGTGGTTGACCAGAGAAAGTCACCTGGTCAAAACTAGGGTTCCCTAGATCCTATCTCCTACAATTTTTGTCATATGAAAATTATTACAAGATAAAACTTACTCCTTATAACGTTCCAAACAACTTTCATGTTGAAGTCAAGACGTATTTTTGCTGGGAAGGTCGGTTTTTATTGGGAAAATTATAGGTCATTTTGTCTGAACCCTAGTTAGGAGATCAACTTCCCAAGACCATAACTTGCTCAATTTTTATGATATAAAATCCATTCAAATTCCACGATCAAATTAAATATATTGTAGCACCTCAAATTTGCACCTACCATTTTGTACATACATTTTCAAATTAGGTCATTAACATAACATAGTCCACTGCATAGCATTGCATTGTCCTTTGCCCAAGTGCAAGTCATCAGACAAGATTAGGTCAAGACTGGTTAGGAGGATCAGTCAAGCAAGCAAGCAAGTGCCTATCCTATTGAAGCAAAGCCCTATGGTTGGTTCATCAAGTTCATATGATTATGTTATCATTTTGAAGTGGTTTGGCCAAGGATTGGATGATCAAAGCTCAACAGTCAAGCTGAATTTCATCCGAAACCCTAGAAAGTCAATTGTGGTCAACTGTGGTCAACTGTGCCTGAATTCATGGATTTTAAGGTGGGAGATGGTTTGAAAGGCCTCATTCATGTCCATACAAGTCTCATTTGACATTTCAAAGATCAAGATTGAAGAATTTGAGGTCAGATGAAAAGTTTCCAAAAATAGTAAGTGACCTGTAATTTCAAACTGCCAAAAATGGAAAGTTCTTCTCCTCAAATTTCCATCATCATACAAGCTTCAAATGGAATTTTGTCCAACATGAAAGTTGAAGATCTTGCTCTCACCTTTCCAAAAAGTCCAAGAACAACCATTTCTCATGTGTGGTTGGTAAGTTATGATCAAATCATTTTCAAGAAAAGTTGAACTTCAAGGAGGTACTGTAGGATATCTGTTGAAGGAAAAAGGTGGAAAACCTTGAAGAATCGTGGCTGTAGCATCTTGAGCTTGCACATGGCAGTTGAGGATTTCTCCAAATTGAAGTGGTTTTGAGCTGAAATTGTGCTTCCAAACATTCATCCATACGTCATAGATCATCTGTTTCAGCATTTGGAGCTTGGAATCCAACAATTCAGGATCTGCTTCATCCAAGAGGTAGGAATTCAAACCTTCCAATTCTCCAAATTAGCATATGGCTTTGATAGATCCTTTGTTGCATAGCATACTGCAAGTTAGATCGTGCGATTTCATTGAATATTGAGCAAGATATCTTGAATTTTAGTTTGCATGCCAAAACTTCTTTGCTTCGAATCTTTTGCTGTGGTGAAAATTAGATGAAATTAAGGATAGATTAGTGATCTACGAAGTGAGACGGTTCGATCCATATATCATTTGTCCATTTCTGTGAGGTTTTGTTCATGAGCATGATGAATGTGGAGGAACACGATGAAGCTGTTTGAATTTCTTTCCCAGAACGCGTTTCAATCCATTTGCCTGTGTTTGCATGGTGTTTCCGTGTTTCTGTGCCATGAGACCTATCACGTGATGCCACCTCACTTAGTGAAACGCGGCACTTCACTAAGTGGCGCCAGTTTTGAAAGGCTACACGGTTCGATTCCGTGTGTTGACAGTCTCAGCTTTGGCCTTTGCATTATTTTCTCCATTTGATTCACATGTTCACCTTGCCTTTTTCACTTTTTTTTCAATTTTTCACCATGATAGAAAAATCATAACTCATTCATTATTAGTCCAAATTTCATGATTCTTTTTGTGGAATGTTCCTCATCATGTCCTTGATTTTTTGGTGATTTTTAATAATATTGTGCACGGATAGATTTTGAAAATGCTTAGGGTTTGCTTTCACATGTCCTTTGTTGCACCATGCTTACTCTTTTGATCATAAAATGATGATGCCTAATTAGAAATTCTTGAAATTTTACATGTGCGTTCTAGACTCATTCCTGGTCATTTTGGTATATGATTTGTGATTTTCGCATTCCCGGAGTGAGAGATATTACATGATCATTAGAGGTGTGACAATTTGTGTCACACCATTTCTTGTGCACCTTCATGATTTTTTTTACCATGCCATATGAGCTCTAAATAACTTGAAGTTTTTCATGTTGAATATTCTGGATGTTAAGTTTGAATATGAATTTTTGTGGATCTTTTGAGTGCATTTCCAATTTGATTGAGATTTTCTCCCCTGTTTGACCAATTGTTGACTTCTTGTAATACATGATTTTATTTTATCTGGGAAATTCTTGTTATTAATTGGATGAATTTGAAATTTGGCATGTGTATTTTAGACGTCTTGAAGTTTACCATAGCTTTGGTCTCATTCATTTATCATGTTTTGTTTCTGTTTTATGATTGCTTGAAGTGGATGCATGTTTTGGTGCCTTATATGAGCTTATTTAAACTTGTGTTGACTTGATGAATTTCATTGACTTGCTTCCCTTGGTCCAAATGAGCTGAAATTTGGTGTGTAGGTCATGTTATGAATACTGTTTGATCATGAATTTTTTGGTGATTTACTGAAATGTTTGTGAGTTGATTTGAGTTGAATCATTCTGTTTGGTCCTTTGAGGTTCTAAATTGCATGTCTTGTACTCTTTCCCTCATGAAATGATAATGGTTGATGATATGAATGTGAAACCACTTGGATTTGTTTCATATTTGATTGATCTTGATTTTTGATAAGTTTCATGTTCTGTTTTGACTTTTTGCTCTCATTTTGACCCTAGACTTGCACTAGTGGTTATGGATTAATGTTTGAGCTTTGTTTCAGGTCAAAAAGCACAATTTGCTTATGCTTGATGATGTGCCCCAATTGGAGTTGGCTTGTTGCTTGTTTATGACTAACTTTGAGTTTATTTTGTAGGTTTTGAAACTTGAGTTTGAGCCATGTGGCTTGCACCTTTGTGCATTGACTGTTGATTGACTGTATAGTTAACTGTAGACCATTGTCTGTTTGCTTTTTGATTGAGCTGAGTACTGATTATATTGGATTGATTTCAGGTACCTTAGTTGCTATAGTTCTCTTGAGAACTTGCTTTTGCTTGCTAGCTTGAGCATTGAGGTATAATGATCTCTTCTCCATGTAGTCTGGAACACCTGGCTTGTTACTTGGCCAGGCACCTGTCTGAAGTCCTCCTTAAGAGGCAATGCTTGTGCTTGTTTATTTTTGTCCCCAAGCAGGTAAAGACCTTTGTTAAGGCAATTGGCAGATAAAAGAGATATGCAATCTATCTCCTGCTATTCAGTTGAGTCATCCCTCTGCTCACACCACTGTGTATATGCATTGGGATATTAACCCAAGATCCTTGTACAGTTGTACAGTTTAGTCAGTGTCTTAAGTGTAGAAGGGTTCCCACTTTCTGGACCCACACTTCTTTGTCTATAGCTCTCCCAAGCCAGGGATAAGAGTTGTGAAGTCTCATCTTCACTCACCTTTCATCAGCTTCACCTTAACTCTCAATGTTAAGGTTAAGAGCTAACATCACCCTGATACAGTTGGCTTGCTCTTGCAGCCTCACCCTTGTTTGAGCCTCACTTTGTGTGTATATAGTGTGTGCTATTTGTGATTGTTTGCTTTGCCTGTGCTGAATAGGATAGCTTGCTCCCTGTGCAAGTTAGCTAGAAACCTTGACTTAGGGATGATTTTGCATGATAACATCTCAGCTCGAGTCGTAGTCTCCCTAGGTGTGTCTCCCTCTGTTATCTGGTTAGGCTAGTCCTGTGTCCCTCCGTAGGGGAACTACGTCGCCCTGATCCTCATACCAGATGAGGTACGTAGGCAGGAGATGAGTTGATCTCTCCGGGCGCCCTTTTTGTTTTGTCTTTGTGTGTGTTAGGAGATGGATGTAAGCCCAACGATTGGCATTCCGTATCCTCTTGTTGTGTGCTTGGAGTCCGGTATAAGTCCATCAAGTGGCATCTGGTTTCCAGTGTGGGTGTGTTTGGTTTGGAAGCTGATGTAAGTCCAGCGATTGGCATTCGGGTTCCATGTTTGCCCTTGCCTGTGTGGTTTTATGTGCGTGTTAGCCGAGCTACGAATGCTCTGATTCTTCTTTGTCCAAGAAGATACGTATGCATAGGATGCGACATCCTAGCGAGCATGTTTCCCCCTAGTCCGAACTACTTTGACTCTGATGTCTATGCTTGATAGACTAAGTAGGCCCAGGATGCAATATCCTGCCGAGTCAGTCTTGTTTGTTTTCTTGTGTCTCTTTCAACCAGTGTGTTTGTTTATTTGAGCAGCGTTTAGCAACCATTTTCCTTCCTATTGTGCGTGGATCCCGTCGAGTACGACGGATGCGTAGGGGTGCTAATACCTTCCCTTCGCATAACCGACTCCCGATCCCATTCTCTTTGGTCGCGAGACCATGCTTTTTCCAGGTTTACTCTGAGCGTTTCCTTTCCCTCTTTTGGGATAAATAACGCACGGTGGCGGCTCTGTTGTTTTTGTTTACCGCCGGTTTTTCGCGTAATGCGACAGCTGGCGACTCCACTAGCGCTCTCTAGGTTAGGGTTTTGGTTGCTATTTGCTGCTATTTATTGCATTCATGATTATTATGTTGTATATATGTGCATATCTGTTTGCATGCATCATACTATCATTGAGCTGTCTTCTGTACAGGTGGTTCCTCTGTTTGGGGTGGGTGTTCTGAGTGGGGCTAAAACCCAGGCCCGAGTATACACCTAGGATTAGTGTGGTCTCGCGTTTCCTCACTTGCTGTATCAGCATGTTGTTGCAACGTGTCACCACAGCCGGACGAGGTTCATTTGAGGGAGTCCTTCCGTTTGGAGTTATTCCACTCAGGTTGGATGATCTCATCTGAGCTGTTGACTTCGGTGATCGTTCTGTCCCGGATCTTTGATTGAGACGATCTTAAGAGAGCTACAACGGCACACCCGAAAGGGAAAACCCGTTGAGTATCTTTTCCCGATCGTCGAAACCATTGTCCGCCTTAGGATGACCTGATTAGAATTTACCTGTGAGGGGAGGGTTGATTCTTACAGATGCAAGTTCGGATGGTGACTTTGTTGGTGACTATTGGTACAGCTGTTGATCAGAGTCATATTTATAAGTCGGATTTATGGATCTATTTCTGGACGCCGGAGGTTTGACCCTGGTATTGATCGGAGGGTTCCGTTTATTTCGGATCCCTGGGCTGAATTTGAGGATGCTCAGATGTGAATATGGTTCAGTTGACTTGGGTTCAGATGACTTTGGGGTTTCAGATGAAGTTGTGGTTCCGAGTTCAAGCCGAAGCTCTGACCCTGTGCCTTGAAATGCACAGCATGACCAGTCATGTTCGCATCATTTGCATCATAGCATGTTTATTTTTCAAAAAAAATAATAATGCATGAAAAAACCGAAAAAAGTTAACTCGCATACGCATATCCTTTATCAGGATCATTCATGATAAAATAGCATCCGCATCCGCATCATGCATATCATGCACATGTCATTCTTGCATTACAGACATGCTTGGGAGAGACTTCTCACTTTGGTTCCTGACTGAGACAAGATTGCTGACCGTCGACCGCATCGTTACTCAACCAGACTCAATCATCAGAGGATTATGGACCAGGTTCAGACGGAGTTGGCTGAGATGAGGGCAAACATGGCCCAGTTCAGGGCGATGATGCAAGGGGTTGCGCAAGGTCAGGAAGAGCTCCGAGCCCTGGTTCAGAGACAAGAGACTGTGATTCAGACGTCCAACCGTGCTTCACCTGTTGCTGCACCTGTTCATGAGAATGTCAACGTTGTTGCTCCCACTAACGACTATGCCGTCGGGGATGAACTCAGAGGTATAAGGATCAATGGACAGCCTCTTGCTGCAGAGACTGTCAATGTCAGAGCTACCCGGGCTCCTGTTCGTCATCCTGCTCCGTTTGTTGATAGGCAAGAGGACATGTTCACTCTGCTCAGTGAGGATGATGAAGTTGCGAGAACCGGAGAGAGGGATAGAAAAGTGGATGCCCTTGCTGAGAAAATCCGTGCCATGGAGTGTTAGAACTCTTTGGGCTTCGATGTAGCTGATATGGGGCTGGTAGAGGGGTTGAGGATCCCTTATAAATTCAAAGCACCTTCATTTGAAAAATACAACGGTACTTCTTGTCCTCGCACCCATGTGCAGGCTTACTTCAGGAAAATCTCAGCATACACTGATGATGAGAAGATGTGGATGTACTTTTTCCAAGACAGTTTGTCTGGAGCGTCTTTGGACTGGTACATGGATCTGAAGAAAGAATCAGTCAGAAGCTGGAAAGATCTGGGTGAAGCCTTTCTGAGGCAATACAAGCACAACATGGACATGGCGCCGAGCCGAACCCAATTGCAGAGCTTGTGTCAGAAGACTGGTGAGAGCTTCAAAGAGTACGCCCAGAGGTGGCGTGAGCTAGCCGCAAGAGTGCAACCTCCGATGTTGGAGAGAGAGCTGACTGACATGTTCATCGGGACCTTGCAAGGTGTGTTCATGGACCGCATGGGGAGTTGCCCATTCAATAGCTTTTCTGATGTTGTTGTCTGTGGGGAGAGGACTGAGAGTCTCATCAAGGTAGGAAAGATACAAGATCCTGGCTCTTCAAGTTCTTCGAATTCTAAGAAGCCATCCTCTGGGGCACCCAGAAGGGGAGAGAGTGAAACAAATGCTGTGCAGCACAGAAGAAAGGCAAACAGAGGACAATATCGTCAGGCTGCCGCTGTGACTATTCCAGCAACTCAACAGCAACAGAGAAGACCAACTCAGCAATATCAACATCAGCAACATCGTCCTCAACAGCAGACTTACCAGCCTCCCAATGGTAATCAAGCCAATATGAGTAATGAGAGGAAGAAGATCATTTTTGATCCAATCCCTATGTCGTATGCAGAGTTGTATCCCTCTTTGATAGAGCGGAACTTGATTACTCCCAGAGACCCGCCGGCTGTACCCGTCAACCCTCGGTGGGGGTATAGGCCTGAGCAGCATTGTGTGTATCATTCGGGTGCTCCTGGTCATGATGTGGATAGTTGCTTTCAGTTGAAGATGAAGGTTCAAGACCTCGTGAGGTCAGGTACTCTGAACTTTGAAGACTTGGGTCCCCGTGTTAATCAAGCTTGAAGATAACAAGTCCTGGGCTGGTGCCGACTTTTCCTCTAAGGTCTTCAACAAAGAGGGTTGTTCAAAAGCAGAAGCTGCTGGTGCAAGAGATTCTGACAGTTGTCATCCCTGGTGGGATCTATCACAATTGGGTCACTGTTGGGCGTTCCTACAGTTGTTCATGAGTCAGAGTAATAATCACTTTGTTTAAAAACCCTTCTCCCATGCCAAAAGGAGAAGTGATGACATTGTTGGCAGCATTTTGTGCAATGATATTTTCATTCAAATAAAAGCATGTTAAAACATTTGTTTTTCCATTTGTTTTCCCTTTTTGCTTTTTACATGAAATTGGTGATCACAAAAAACCCTAAAAACAAGAATAAAAGCAATTTTTTCATCTGCATAACGATTGTCTTGTTTGATTTCTAAAAGCTTTTCATATCAAAATCATTATGCAGGTTGTTTCTTAAACCCATTGAACATAATGATCCGACGTTATCTCCCAATTTTGAATTCCCTGTATTCGAAGTGGAAGAAGATGGTGTTGAAGGGATTCCTGACGAGATTTCCCGACTTCTTGAGCAAGAAAAGAAGATCACTCAGCTGCATCTCGAGAATCAGCAGAACAGCCAACTGGGGCATTAACAAAAAAAAAACAAAAAAAAAGAGAAAAGAGGAGGGTGCAAAATCCAAGAAAAAAAATCAAAAGAAATCAAAAGAAATCGAAAGAAAGAAAGAAACAAAAGAGAAGTAGCACCCTCAAAGTCCCAAGTTGACTGATGCTGAATAGATTCAGAGTCGCTACGACCAAACGAATCCAATCGAAAAGAAGAGACTAACTACCGTGTGTCATGGTCAGTTATATCAGCAGAGAGTGAAGAAAGCATTCGATAAGAAGGTCAAGCCTCGTGTGTTCCGAGAGGGTGACCTTGTGCTCAAGAAGGTCTTGTCTTTCGTGCTCGATTCCAGGGGCAAGTGAACCCCAAGCTATGAATGTCCAAATGTTGTCAAGAGAGCCCTTTTCAGGCAGTGCTTTGACACTTACAACAATGGATGGGGATGATTTCACTCGTCCTGTGAATCCAGATGCAGTCAAGAAATACTTCGCCTAAAACAAAAAAAGCATAATAGCTCGCTAAGTCGAACACCCCAAAGGGCGACTTAGGCAAAAAGGAGCGTCTCGGTGGACTGAAAACCCGAAAGGGCGATCCAGGCAAAAGTTAGAGACATTGAAAAAAAAAGAATTTGCATCCCGCTAGATTGAGCACCTCACACTGGGGCAATCTAGGCAAAAACTAGGGATTTGGCAAGTAACTGCATTCTGACAAGACTGTGCCGTACATCTGTCATCCGTTAGGAATTCTCGATTCGTTGTCGACTGAAGCTCTGAATACATCGAAAATTCGGAATGGTAAAGGAAAGGTCATTATGTTCAATGTAGCCCTCTCCAATATATATCACCGATTTCAAACTTGTACAGATCTATGGAGTCCCGCCCTTTGCAGACTACCATTCCATCACATCAATTTGAGCTTTTATCCAATTATTTGCACTCTTATTTGTTTCGATTCAACAAATGTTTTGCATGTTTTCAATTGATAAAGTATCATTGTTTTCAAAACAAATAAATTTTTCACAAATTGTTCTTAAACAAAGTGAACATTCACAATGATGGAAGGATACTTAGGAGATCCGCAGTGCTCTCCCAAGGGTGGTATGATTACCAACAGGTAAGACATTTGTTCGTATCTCGAGTGTAACACCCCGATAATAATATGATAATTATTTAAATTAAGTTAATAATATAGTTATTAATTTAATTAGATAATTGGATTATTATTATTATTATTATTTTGGAATTATTGAATTATTATTATTATTGGAATAATAATATAAATTGGAAAATATATAAGTTGGAATAAGAAAAGGGGTTTTCATTGTTGGTAAAGAGTTTTCACGTGAAACAGAGAAAGCGGCTGAAAGGTGAAAAGTGGAGAAAGAGCAAAGGTTGAAGAACGGAAAAGCTTGAAGCTTAGAGATTGCCGGATTATCTCAGGTAAGGGGGGTTTTATCGTCGTTTACTGGGTATTATAGATTAACATGTCATGGGTAGTGATAAGCCGTTGAAGTGACCCTAATTGGGATGTTGAATGCTGAGAAGTTGTGTTGGATACGTTGTGTATAAGTTGAAATTGAATCTGTATTTGAGTGTATTGTGAATTTCTGAACGTATAGCTTTTTACGGAAATTGAATTGGAGGTCCGGAAGTCCTCCAACGGCGGAAAATGCGGAGAACTTTGCATTCTGCCTTGTGTTAGCGCATGAACTGCTGTTTTGTCTGCGTTAACCGGTTAACCCAGGGCGTTAACCGGTTAACACTGTTATATTTTGTGGAAATGTGTTGTTTTGCCTGCGTTAACCGGTTAACCCAGGGCGTTAACCGGTTAACACTGTTGCGTTTTGCCAGAAAGTGTATTTTGTCCTGCGTTAACCGGTTAACCCAGGGCGTTAACCGGTTAACACTGTTGGAAATTAGAAAAATTGATATTTTAATGTTGTGAACCTAATTGGTGATTGGCCTATTATAATTAATTGTGATGAGTAATTTTGTTGGATTGATGTTATGAAATGTTGATACAAGTATGTTGCTGAGTTGTTCCGTTTACGGAAAGTTGTTGAAAATACTGAGTTGTAGGCTTGAATAGCCAAAGTTGATTATAAGTTGAGTTTGTTGGAAAACATTGTTGTGTTGCTATTATTATTATGTTGTCGACAGTTTAAAGTCGTGTATGCCATGTACATTCATATGCATTAAGTCGGAGCTTTGCTCACACCACGTTGGCCTGGATTGGAAAATTTTAAGTTGAAAGTTGGAGGCTTATGCCTTGATGCCCAATAAAATGGCAATGATTTTAAGTTGGGAGTTTTACTCCGAATGGTACCACATGCATGACGAGTCGAGTCTCATTAGAGTTGCATTTTGTTGGCTTGTTGTATAGATGTTTAATTTAATTGAGGAGTGGAATTGTGTTGATATTAAGTATGATGTTTGAGTTGATGTGCCGTTACTGAATGTATGTTACGATTAGGGTGATGAAATGTGTAAATTTACTCAGCATTACATGAGGATTTATAATGCTTATTATATCGATTGAGGAACTCACCCTTACAACTATTTTTCAGGTAACGAGCAATGAGTTGAGTAGAAGCTAATGCTTGGAGTCTAGTGTAGTCTCCTAAGTGGGTCATGCTCTGATAGATGTAACATCGGGACGGGATGTTTTTAATTGTTTTATTGTTGGTTGTGGACTATTTTTCCATGTAAAACGTTATATGTTTTTGAATTGTTGATTTGATTCCTATCCGCTGCGAATTATGCAAAAAATGTTATTTTGATTAAATAATGAGCATGACTGAATTTTATGGTGTGAAAGTTGTGTGACACCCTTGGTGCATAATTACTCTGATATATATATTTGTTGTTGTTATTAAATAATTGGGGTATTTTAGAAGGGTGTTACATTAGTGGTATCAGAGCAGGTCGGTCTGTCCGGCCAGTTGTCGTGTCGTTACTGTCTAACAATTGAGTATTGTTACTAATCTAACTTTAAGTTGTGTTGTATTGATAAGTTGAAATGGCTGGAAGGAATGACGCTGCAATGGCTGCCGCAATGCAAGCAATGGCACAAGCTGTGCAGAACTTGCCAAATGCTGGTGGAGATGCTGGATCACGTAGCTTGGCGACTTTTCAGAGAGAGAATCCGCCAGTGTTTAAAGGGAAGCATGATCCAGATGCAGCCTTGGGATGGTTGAAAGAGATTGAGAGAATCTTCCGTGTTATGGATTGCATTCCAGCTCAGAAGGTTCGGTATGGTACTCACATGCTAGCAGTCGAAGCTGATGACTGGTGGCTAGAGACTCACGAGAGGTTGACCGTGGCAGGTGAAGTCATTACTTGGGATGTATTCCGTAGGGAATTCATGAGAAAGTATTATCCGGAAGATGTCCGTGGTAAGAAGGAAATTGAGTTCCTTGAGCTGAAGCAAGGAAACATGTGTGTCACTAATTATGCTGCGAAATTTGTGGAGCTGTCCAAATTTTATCCTCATTACACTGGTGCTGGTGCTGAATTTTCAAAGTGCATCAAGTTTGAAAACGGATTGCGCTCTGAAATTAAGAAGGCTGTTGGGTATCAGAAGATACGCATTTTTACTGAATTGGTTGATAGCTGCAGGACATTTGAAGAGGACAATAATGCTCATTACAAGATTGTCAGTGACCGCAGGGGCAAGCAACATCAAAACCGTGGAAAGCCGTATGATGCTCCAGTGGGACAAGGGAAACAAGGAGCTGCTCCGGCTCAGAGGACCAGTAGGGGAGGTGCTCCTGCTGGTATAGTTTGCTTCAAATGTGGTCAGGCTGGTCATAAGAGTAATGTATGCACTGCTGAAGTAAAGAGGTGTTTTCGCTGTGGTAAGACTGGTCATGCAATAGCTGATTGCAAGCACAAGGAAATGATTTGTTTTAATTATGGCGAAGAAGGGCATATTGGAAGTCAGTGTCAGAAGCCAAAGAAATCTCAGACTGGGAAGGTGTTCGCATTGACCGGAACTCAAACCTCCAGTGAGGACAGACTTATCCGAGGTACGTGTTATATTAATGGCTTTCCTCTTGTAGCTATTATTGACACAGGTGCGACTCATTCCTTTATATCTTTGGATTGTGCTGTGAAACTTAAGTTAGAGATATCTGAGATGTTTGGTAGTATGGTAATTGATACTCCTGCGAAGGGTTCAGTGACTACTACTTCGGTTTGTTTAAATTGTCCTTTGAGTATTCTTGGTAGAGACTTTGGGATGGACCTAGTGTGTCTTCCACTAGTGCAGATTGATGTTATTCTGGGTATGAACTGGTTGGTGTTTAACCGAGTTTCTATCAACTGTTTTGATAAGACCGTGATATTTCCTGAGATTGAGGAGGGAAAGAGTTTGTTTCTATCAGCAAGGCAAGTGAGTGAGGAAGTAGCAGATGGGGCAGAGTTGTTTATGTTGTTGGCGACTTTGGAGGCTAAAGCTAAACTGGTGATTTGTGATCTAGCAGTGGTGTGTGATTTTCCTGATGTGTTTCCTGAAGAAGTGAATGAATTACCGCCAGAGCGTGAAGTGGAGTTCTCGATTGATTTGGTACCTGGTACTAGACCGATATCGATGGCTCCGTACCGTATGTCTGCTGTTGAGTTAACTGAATTGAAGAGTCAGTTGGAAGATCTGCTGGATAAGAAATTTATTCGTCCGAGTGTGTCACCGTGGGGTGCACCAGTGTTATTGGTTAAGAAGAAAGAAGGTACTATGAGGTTGTGTGTGGACTACAGGCAACTGAATAAAGTGACGATCAAGAATCGGTATCCTTTGCCGAGGATTGATGATTTGATGGATCAGTTGGTTGGTGCAAGTGTGTTCAGCAAAATAGATTTGAGATCTGGGTATCATCAGATCCGTGTGAAAACTGAGGATATTCAGAAGACTGCTTTCAGAACAAGGTATGGACATTATGAGTATTCTGTAATGCCTTTTGGTGTGACTAATGCGCCTGGAGTATTTATGGAGTATATGAATAGGATTTTCCATCCGTACCTAGATAAGTTAGTTGTGGTGTTTATTGATGATATTTTGGTGTATTCGAAATCTGAAGAAGAGCATGCTGAACATTTGAGAGTGGTTTTGGGAGTTTTACGAGAAAAGAAGTTATTTGCTAAATTGTCCAAGTGTGAATTTTGGTTAGGAGAGGTAAGTTTTCTTGGTCATGTGATTTCAAGAGGTGGTGTTGCTGTTGATCCTTCTAAGATAGAGGCGGTATCTAAGTGGGAAGCTCCGAAGTCTGTTGCTGAGATTCGAAGTTTCCTTGGTTTGGCTGGTTATTATAGGAAGTTCATTGAGGGATTTTCTAAGTTGGCGTTACCATTGACGATGTTGACTAGGAAGGGGCAAGCGTTTGTTTGGGACTCAAAATGTGAAGAAGGTTTCCAAGAGTTAAAGAGAAGGTTAACTACTGCTCCTATTCTGATATTACCGAGTTCGTCGGAATCATTTGAAGTTTACTGTGATGCTTCATTGTTGGGTTTGGGTGGCGTGTTGATGCAGAATAAGCAGGTTATAGCTTATGCTTCAAGACAGCTGAGGGTTCATGAGAGGAACTATCCGACGCACGATTTAGAGTTGGCGGCTGTGGTGTTTGTTCTGAAGTTATGGAGGCATTACTTGTACGGGTCAAGATTTGAGGTTTCCAGTGACCATAAAAGTTTAAAGTATTTGTTTGATCAGAAAGAGCTGAATATGAGACAGAGAAGATGGTTAGAGTTTCTGAAGGATTATGACTTTGGTTTGAATTACCATCCGGGTAAAGCAAACGTAGTGGCTGATGCATTGAGTCGGAAATCATTACATATGTCTATGCTAATGGTTAAGGAATTGGATTTAATTGAGCAGTTTAGAGACTTGAGTTTGGTGTGTGAGACTACTCACAATAGTGTTCAATTGGGAATGTTGAAGTTAACAAGTGGTATTCTGGATGAGATCAGAGAGGGTCAGAAATCCGATGTGCTTTTGGTTGATAAGTTGACTCTAGTGAATCAAGGTCAAGGTGGCGAATTCAGAGTTGATGAGAATGGCGTTTTGAAATTTGGTAATCGGGTGTGTATTCTGGATGTTGCCGAACTTAAGAAGAGTATTCTGGAGGAAGGACATCGTAGTGGCCTGAGTATTCATCCTGGAGCTACGAAGATGTACCATGATTTGAAGAAGTTATTTTGGTGGCCGGGAATGAAAAGAGAAATTGCGAGTTTTGTTTATTCTTGTTTGACTTGTCAGAAGTCAAAGATTGAGCATCAGAAGCCGTCTGGGCTAATGCAACCGTTGGCTATTCCAGAGTGGAAGTGGGATAGTATCAGTATGGATTTTGTTTCTGGTTTACCGAGGACAATTAAGAATTTTGAAGCTATTTGGGTGATTGTTGACAGATTGACAAAATCAGCTCATTTCATTCCGATCAGAATGGATTATCCGTTAGAGAAATTAGCTGAGTTGTATATTGAGAAAATTGTAAGTTTGCATGGTATTCCGTCGAATATTGTTTCGGACAGAGATCCTAGATTTACATCGAAATTCTGGGAAGGTTTGCAGAAGGCTTTGGGAACTAAACTGAGATTGAGCTCTGCATATCACCCGCAGACTGATGGTCAGACTGAGAGAACGATTCAGTCATTAGAGGATCTTTTGAGAGCTTGTGTTTTGGAAAAGGGAGGTGCTTGGGATTGTTATTTACCTTTGATTGAGTTTACCTACAACAATAGTTTTCATTCGAGCATTGGTATGGCGCCGTTTGAAGCTTTGTATGGTAGGAGATGTCGGACCCCGTTATGTTGGTATGAGTCCGGTGAGAGTGTTGTGGTTGGACCGGAGATTGTTCAACAGACTACAGAAAAGATTAAGATGATTCAGGAGAAGATGAGAATTGCTCAGAGTCGTCAGAAGAGTTATCATGATAAGAGGAGGAAGTCACTTGAGTTCCGAGAGAGAGATCACGTGTTTCTTCGTGTTACTCCGATAACTGGGGTTGGTCGAGCTTTGAAGTCAAAGAAGTTGACACCTCGATTTATTGGTCCTTATCAGATTTTGGAGAGGATAGGAGAGGTAGCCTATCGTATCGCTTTACCGCCGTCACTTGCAAATTTGCATGAGGTTTTTCATGTGTCTCAGTTGAGGAGGTACATTCGTGATCCGTCGCATGTGATCCAAGTAGATGATGTACAGGTGAGAGATAATCTGACTGTTGAAATATCGCCTATGAGGATTGAGGATCGAGAGTTGAAGCAGTTGCGGGGTAAAGAGATTGCCTTAGTGAAGGTAGCTTGGGGAGGACCAGCAGGTGGCAATGTGACTTGGGAACTGGAGAGTCAGGTGAAAGAGTCTTATCCAGAGTTATTTGCTTGAGGTATGTTTTCGAGGACGAAAACTCTTTTAGTGGGGGAGAGTTGTAACACCCCGATAATAATATGATAATTATTTAAATTAAGTTAATAATATAGTTATTAATTTAATTAGATAATTGGATTATTATTATTATTATTATTATTTTGGAATTATTGAATTATTATTATTATTGGAATAATAATATAAATTGGAAAATATATAAGTTGGAATAAGAAAAGGGGTTTTCATTGTTGGTAAAGAGTTTTCACGTGAAACAGAGAAAGCGGCTGAAAGGTGAAAAGTGGAGAAAGAGCAAAGGTTGAAGAACGGAAAAGCTTGAAGCTTAGAGATTGCCGGATTATCTCAGGTAAGGGGGGTTTTATCGTCGTTTACTGGGTATTATAGATTAACATGTCATGGGTAGTGATAAGCCGTTGAAGTGACCCTAATTGGGATGTTGAATGCTGAGAAGTTGTGTTGGATACGTTGTGTATAAGTTGAAATTGAATCTGTATTTGAGTGTATTGTGAATTTCTGAACGTATAGCTTTTTACGGAAATTGAATCGGAGGTCCGGAAGTCCTCCAACGGCGGAAAATGCGGAGAACTTTGCATTCTGCCTTGTGTTAGCGCATGAACTGCTGTTTTGTCTGCGTTAACCGGTTAACCCAGGGCGTTAACCGGTTAACACTGTTATATTTTGTGGAAATGTGTTGTTTTTCCTGCGTTAACCGGTTAACCCAGGGCGTTAACCGGTTAACACTGTTGCGTTTTGCCAGAAAGTGTATTTTGTCCTGCGTTAACCGGTTAACCCAGGGCGTTAACCGGTTAACACTGTTGGAAATTAGAAAAATTGATATTTTAATGTTGTGAACCTAATTGGTGATTGGCCTATTATAATTAATTGTGATGAGTAATTTTGTTGGATTGATGTTATGAAATGTTGATACAAGTATGTTGCTGAGTTGTTCCGTTTACGGAAAGTTGTTGAAAATACTGAGTTGTAGGCTTGAAGAGCCAAGGTTGATTATAAGTTGAGTTTGTTGGAAAACATTGTTGTGTTGCTATTATTATTATGTTGTCGACAGTTTAAAGTCGTGTATGCCATGTACATTCATATGCATTAAGTCGGAGCTTTGCTCACACCACGTTGGCCTGGATTGGCAAATTTTAAGTTGAAAGTTGGAGGCTTATGCCTTGATGCCCAATAAAATGGCAATGATTTTAAGTTGGGAGTTTTACTCCGAATGGTACCACATGCATGACGAGTCGAGTCTCATTAGAGTTGCATTTTGTTGGCTTGTTGTATAGATGTTTAATTTAATTGAGGAGTGGAATTGTGTTGATATTAAGTATGATGTTTGAGTTGATGTGCCGTTACTGAATGTATGTTACGATTAGGGTGATGAAATGTGTAAATTTACTCAGCATTACATGAGGATTTATAATGCTTATTATATCGATTGAGGAACTCACCCTTACAACTATTTTTCAGGTAACGAGCAATGAGTTGAGTAGAAGCTAATGCTTGGAGTCTAGTGTAGTCTCCTAAGTGGGTCATGCTCTGATAGATGTAACATCGGGACAGGATGTTTTTAATTGTTTTATTGTTGGTTGTGGACTATTTTTCCATGTAAAACGTTATATGTTTTTGAATTGTTGATTTGATTCCTATCCGCTGCGAATTATGCAAAAAATGTTATTTTGATTAAATAATGAGCATGACTGAATTTTATGGTGTGAAAGTTGTGTGACACCCTTGGTGCATAATTACTCTGATATATATATTTGTTGTTGTTATTAAATAATTGGGGTATTTTAGAAGGGTGTTACATCGAGCATAACTGTATCTTTTTTCCTGTAGAACCTCTTATGGTTTCTCCTCAACGAGGTTGCTCAGTGCAGTGTTGGTTGAAGTTGTTCATCTTCATGGCCCCGGCAGTGCAGTTTTTTCCTACAAGTCCCTGTTAGCCCTATTATGGGGCATCTTCAGTAGAGGGCTGTTTGAACCCTATTGTGGGGCATCCCTAGCAAGGTTGCTGTTGAAATACTTTTGTGGGGCGGTTCCCCAAGCAGAGTGTTTACTGAAGACTTCAACTTTCGTCTCTCCAGCAGAGCAGTCTTCTCTCCTCCCCGGCATGGGTGCTTGTCTTTGAAAGATTCGGTACTTGGTGGATTGATATCCCAGTAATCCGGCTTTCCCTCGGATAGATTCCTCAACAGAGTTGTTATCATGATGAGCTTTATTAACGCCTATCTATCTTCATCAGAGATCTGGTTGCTTCTTGGTATTTCTGATCTCCAGCACGAATTGTGGTTGTGGCGGTCTGCCAGTATATTGAACTCTTTCATCCGGTTGTGATTGATGATCCCTCCGAAAGCTTCTTGTGGCCTTCCTCCCCGGCAGGAAGATGTTGTTCCTTGATATCCCGGTTTCCAGCAGATCGTGTTTGCTCTCTGGTGATTTTGGCCTTCCCTACGGAAGAAGAGTAGCACCGGATGGTTGATTCCTGGACCTATGTGTGCTAGCATGTCTGTTTGTCAGCATTCATCATACATTCCTCATGCATAATGCATACATGCATAATCATAACATCCAGGTACTCATGTTGCAGCTGTTGCCGTGTATCTGTTGATGGTTGTCTCCTGCTAATTGGTGATATAGATCTCACCGGTAGATTCTCCCTAGAAGATGTGGGTGTGTCTGATCTCTCCATATAGAGTCGACCCCTTAAGCAGAAAGTGTCTGTCATTTCCTTCTGCACTCCCCACTGAGTTGTATCCTCGTGGATGACGGTTGTTTCCGTTCCCTCCCTGCACACTTAACGGGATGGGTTGTCCCTATTGAGTTCTTTCCTCATTAGGATGAGTCTTGATTCAGTTTGCCTTTTTGGATCGATCCTGAATTGGCTTCCTTGTGGCTGTCTCTTGTGCTTCCCTGTGGTATAAATGAATAGTTGCTCACTAACCAACACTCATTCATCTTATCCTCAGCGGAATTTGTTGGCCTCTGCCTACGAACCGGTAGTTGTAAGTCCGATCGTTGTGGCTTCTACCTACGAACCGGTAGTTGTAAGTCCGATCTTTGCGGTTTTCTACCTACAAACCGGTAGTTATAAATCCCATTTTCATTCCCTAGCAGAGGTAACCTTTGTGGTTCATTCTGGTTGTTGGCGGATTTTTGCGGTCTTCTATCTACTACCCGGTAGTTGTAAATCCTTTTTTCTCGCTCGGTCTCTCAGCAGACTGTTTGTTGGCTTCTACCTACGAACCGGTAGTTGTAAGTCCTATCTTTGTGGTCTTCTACCTACTAACCGGTAGATGTGAATCCTCTTTCCTCCCCGTTGTGGAGTCAACCCTTGTGCTCATCCTAGCGATGACTGTTACTTTTCTGTGGTTTTCTGCGTACTAACCGGTAGATGTAATCCCCTCTTTGTGGTTATCATTATCCAGTTTCGGTATTGATATTCCTTTCCTTTCGGATACTTGCTCCGAGTAAGCAACTTTATCCCCAGCGGGTCCTCGTTCATTCACCGTTTGCTGGTAATGTTTGTGGTTTCCCCTTTTTTGATTGGTCATCTTTGCATACCTAGTCCTGGTATCCCGATGCCTTTCTTGTCAGTCGATTTATCCGTTTAACAACCTACAACCCGGTTATGGATAATCTTCCATGCGAGTATATTATCTACGTTTTGACGGCTATAGATAATATGTCTCATGCGCTCTTTGGTCAATCTTTTGATTGTTTTCTCCCGCAGAGTAAGATTCGTATTCCTTGTGGAATCGAATGTCCATCCTGTAACAAGTTTGCTTTCGCTCTCTTCAGGATGATGTCGGTCGGTTTATCCATTTAACAACCTACAACCCGGTTATGGATAATCTTCCATGCGAGTGTATTATCTACGTTTTGACGTCTATAGATAATATATCTCATGCGCTCTTGGGTCGAAGTCGTCCGCCCCAGTTGAGTAAGATTCGTATTCCTTGTGGAATCGAATGTCCATCCTTTAACAAGTCTGCTTTCGCTCTCTTCAGGATGTTGTCGGTCGATCTATCCATCTAACAACCTACAACCCGGTTATGGATAATCTTCCCTGCGAGGTTATTATCTACATTTTGACGGCTATAGATAATATATTTCATGCACTCTTTGGTCAATCTTTTGATTGTTTTCTCCAGCAGAGTAAGATTCATATTCCTTGTGGAATCGGATGTCCATCCTTTAACAAGATCGCTTTTTTAGCCCTCTTCAGGATGATGAGTGTTTTGGAACACAAACCAATTCACGCTTTGGTCGGTCACCTGTTTCATGCCTACAACCCGGTATTCTTGGTGTTCCTTCCTGTCTGCTCTCTGTCGCGACCTTTGACCCCCAGTGAGCTACCTCTCCGTTGGTTTCGATAAACGTTGAGTTTTTGCCTATTCGTCCGTTGACGTATAGTTGTGCATCTTTCCCAGCAGTAGTCCTCCTCTCCGTTGGTGTCGATAAACGTCGAGTTTTTCCCGATCATCCGTTGATGATCTGGTTGTGTTCATTATCCCCAAAAGTATCTCCTCTCCGTTGGTGTCGATAAACGTTGAGTTTTTCCTATGCGTCCGATGACGTATAGTTGTTTATTTCCCCACAGATCATTCATTAATGACTGTTGATTCCCCTCAGAGTTACCTCTCTGTTGGTTTCGATAAACGTCGAGTTTTTCCTAGTCGTCCGATGACGTCTAGTTGACCCTTCCCCATGCGGATTTACCTCTCCGTTGGTTTCGATAAACGTTGAGTTTTTCTCATTCATCCATTGAAGTCTGATTGTATACCCTAGTTCCCAGTCATTCGTTAATGTCTGGTTGATTCCCAGACAGACCCCAGTAGAGTCGTCGGTGACGTCCTATTTGGTTTCAGGTTGTTTGTACCCTTCCTCAGTGAAGTAGTTTTCTCCTTCTCCGTTGGTGTCGATAAACGTCGAGCTTCTCCCTTTCGTCCGTTGGCGTCTGGTCGAGTTTTCCTGGTCGTCCCCAGTTGATTCTCCTTCTCCGTTGGTGTCGATAAACGTCGAGCTTCTCCCGTTCGTCCGTTGACGTCTGGTCGAGTTTTCTCCTTCTCCGTTGGTGTCGATAAACGTCGAGCTTCTCCCGTTCATCCGTTGATGTCTGGTCGAGTCTCCTCCTTCTCCGTTGGTGTCGATAAACGTTGAGCTTTCTCCTTCTCCGTTGGTGTCGATAAACGTCGAGCTTCTCCCTTTCGTCCGTTGACGTCTGGTCGAGTCTTCCCATTCATCCGTTGATGTCTGGCTACCTCTCCGTTGGTTTCGATAAACGTAGAGCTTCTCCTGTTCGTCCGTTGACGTCTGGTCGAGTCTTCCCATTCATCCGTTGATGTCTGGTTACCTCTCCGTTGGTTTCGGTAAACGTCGAGTTTTTCCTGGTCGTCCCCAGTCGATCCACCTCTCCGTTGGTTTTGGTAAACGTCGAGTTTTTCCTGGTCGTCCCCAGTTGATTTACCTCTCCGTTGGTCTTGGTAAACGTTGAGTTTTTCCTAGTTGTCCGTTGGCATCTAGTTGTGTTTCTGTTCCCATTCGTCGTCGTTTGATGTCTGGATGTGACTGTATCCTTTGGAAGAAAGAAAAAATCAAGATCCCCAAGATCCCAGTGGACGTTTCAATTGGTGGATCCCTGTATTGTGCAAATTCTACGGTTCTTGGTATTCAATCCCTGTTTACCCTGAAAGTCTGACAGCCGTTGCTCTCATCCATTCGGGTTCCCAATTGATTGAATAGGGGCAGCTGTAGCACCTCAAATTTGCACCTACCATTTTGTACATACATTTTCACATTAGGTCATTAACATAACATAGTCCACTGCATAGCATTGCATTGTCCTTTGCCCAAGTGCAAGTCATCAGACAACATTAGGTCAAGACTCGTTAGAAGGATCAGTCAAGCAAGCAAGCAAGTGCCTATCCTATTGAAGCAAAGCCCTATGGTTGGTTTATCAAGTTCATATGATTATGTGATCATTTTGAAGTGGTTTGGCCAAGGATTGGATGATCAAAGCTCAACAGTCAAGCTGAATTTCATCCATAACCCTAGAAAGTCAATTGTGGTCAACTGTGCCTGAATTCATGGATTTGAAGGTGGGAGATGGTTTGAAAGGCCTCACTCATGTCCATACAAGTCTCATTTGACATTTCAAAGATCAAGATTGAAGAATTTGAGGTCAGATGAAAAGTTTCCAAAAATAGTAAGTGACCTGTAATTTCAAACTGCCAAAAATGGAAAGTTCTTCTCCTCAAATTTCCATCATCATACAAGCTTCAAATGGAATTTTGTCCAACATGAAAGTTGACGATATTGCTCTCACCTTTCCAAAAAGTCCAAGAACATCCATTTCTCATGTGTGGTTGGCAAGTTATGATCAAATCATTTTCAAGAAAAGTTGAACTTCAAGGAGGTACTGTAGGATATCTGCTGAAGGCAAAAGGTGGAAAACCTTGAAGAATCGTGGCTGTAGCATCTTGAGCTTGCATATGGAAGTTGAGGATTTCTCCAAATTGAAGTGGTTTTGAGCTGAAATTGTGCTTCCAAACATTCATCCATACGCCATAGATCATCTGTTTCAGCATTTGGAGCTTGGAATCCAACAATTCAAGATCTGCTTCATCCAAGAGGTAGGAATTCAAACCTTCCAATTCTCCAAATTAGCATATGGCTTTGATAGATCCTTTGTTGTATAGCATACTGCAAGTTAGATCGTGCGATTTCATTGGATATTGAGCAAGATATCTTGATTTTTAATTTGCATGCCAAAACTTCTTTGCTTCGAATCTTTTGCTGTGGTGAAAATTAGATGAAATTAAGGATAGATTAGTGATCTACGAAGTGAGACGGTTCGATCCATATATCATTTGTCCATTTCTGTGAGGTTTTGTTCATGAGCATGATTAATGTGGAGGAACACGATGAAGCTGTTTGAATTTCTTTCCCAGAACACGTTTCAATCCATTTGCCTGTGTTTGCATGGTGTTTCCGTGTTTCTGTGCCATGAGACCTATCATGTGATGCCACCTCACTTAGTGAAACGCGGCATTTCACTAAGTGGCGCCAGTTTTGAAAGGCTACACGGTTCGATTCCGTGTGTTGATATTCTCAGCTTTGGCCTTTGCATTATTTTCTCCATTTGATTCACATGTTCACCTTGCCTTTTTCACTTTTTTTCAATTTTTCACCATGATAGAAAAATCATAACTCATTCATTATTAGTCCAAATTTCATGATTCTTTTTGTGGAATGTTCCTCATCATGTCCTTGATTTTTTTGGTGATTTTTAATAATATTGTGCACTGGTAGATTTTGCAAATGCTTAGGGTTTGCTTTCACATGTCCTTTGTTGCACCATGCTTACTCTTTTGATCATAAAATGATGATGCCTAATTAGAAATTCTTGAAATTTTACATGTGTGTTATAGACTCATTCCTGGTCATTTTGGTATATGATTTGTGATTTTTTCATTCCTGGAGTGAGAGATATGACATGATCATTAGAGGTGTGACAATTTGTGTCACACCATTTCTTGTGCAACTTCATGATTTTTGTTACCATTCCATATGAGCTCTAAATAACTTGAATTTTTGCATGTTGAATATTCTGGATGTTAAGTTTGAAAGTGAATTTTTGTGGATTTTTTGAGTGCATTTCCCATTTGATTGAGATTTTCTCCTCTGTTTGACCAATTGTTGACTTCTTGTGAGACATGATTTTATTTGATTTGGGAAATTCTTGTTATTAACTGGATGAATTTGAAATTTGGCATGTGTATTGTAGACATCGTGAAGTTTACCATAGCTTTGGTCTCATTCATTTATCATGTTTGGTTTCTGTTTTATGATTGCTTGAAGTGGATGCATGTTTTGGTGCCTTATATGAGCTTGTTTAAACTTGTGTTGACTTGATGAATTTCATTGACTTGCTTCCCTTGGTCCAAATGAGCTGAAATTTGGTGTGTAGGTCATGTTATGAATACTGTTTGATCATGAATTTTTTGGTGATTTACTGAAATGTTTGTGAGTTGATTTGAGTTGAATCATTCTGTTTGGTCCTTTGAGGTTCTAAATTGCATGTCTTGTACTTTTTCCCTCATGAAATGATAATGGTTGATGATATGAATGTGAAACCACTTGGATTTGTTTCTTATTTGATTGATCTTGATTTTTGATAAGTTTCATGTTCTGTTTTGACTTTTTGCTCTCATTTTGACCCTAGTCTTGCACTAGTGGTTATGGATTAATGTTTGAGCTTTGTTTCAGGTCAAAAAGCACAATTTGCTTATGCTTGATGATGTGCCCCAATTGGAGTTGGCTTGTTGCTTGTTTATGACTAACTTTGAGTTTATTTTGTAGGTTTTGAAACTTGAGTTTGAGCCATGTGGCTTGCACCTTTGTGCATTGATTGTTGATTGACTGTATAGTTAACTGTAGACCATTGTCTGTTTGCTTTTTGATTGAGCTGAGTACTGATTATATTGGATTGATTTCAGGTACCTTAGTTGCTATAGTTCTCTTGAGAACTTGCTTTTGCTTGCTAGCTTGAGCATTGAGGTATAATGATCTCTTCTCCATGTAGTCTGGAAGACCTGGCCTGTTACTTGGCCAGGCACCTGTCTGAAGTCCTCCTTAAGAGGCAATGCTTGTGCTTGTTTATTTTTGTCCCCAAGCAGGTAAAGACCTTTGTTAAGGCAATTGGAAGATAAAAGAGATATGCAATCTATCTCCTGCTATTCAGTTGAGTCATCCCTCTGCTCACACCACTGTGTAGATGCATTGGGATATTAACCCAAGATCCTTGTACAGTTGTACAGTTGAGTCAGTGTCTTAAGTGTAGAAGGGCTCCCACTTTCTGGACCCACACTTCTTTGTCTATAGCTCTCCCAGGCAAGGGATAAGAGCTGTGAAGTCTCATCTTCACTCACCTTTCATCAGCTTCACCTTAACTCTCAATGTTAAGGTTAAGAGCTAACATCACCCTGATACAGTTGGCTTGCTCTTGCAGCCTCACCCTTGTTTGAGCCTCACTTTGTGTGTATATAGTGTGTGCTATTTGTGATTGTTTGCTTTGCCTGTGCTGAATAGGATAGCTTGCTCCCTGTGCAAGTTAGCTAGAAACCTTGACTTAGGGATGATTTTGCATGATAACATCTCAGCTCGAGTCGTAGTCTCCCTAGGTGTGTCTCCCTTTGTTATCTGGTTAGGCTAGTCCTGTGTCCCTCCGTAGTGGAACTACGTCGCCCTGATCCTCATACCAGATGAAGTACGTAGGCAGGAGATGAGCTGATCTCTCTGGGCGCCCTTTTTGTTTTGTCTTTGTGTGTGTTAGGAGATGGATGTAAGCCTAGCGATTGGCATTCCGTATCCTCTTGTTGTGTGCTTGGAGTCCGGTATAAGTCCATCAAGTGGCATCTGGTTTCCAGTGTGGGTGTGTTTGGTTCGGAAGCTGATGTAAGTCCAACGATTGGCATTCGGGTTCCATGTTTGCCCTTGCCTGTGTGGTTTTGTGTGCGTGTTAGCCGAGCTACGAATGCTCTGATTCTTCTTCGTCCAAGAAGATACGTATGCATAGGATGCGGCATCCTAGCGAGCATGTTTCCCCCTAGTCCGAACTACTTTGACTCTGATGTCTATGCTTGATAGACTAAGTAGGCCCAGGATGCGATATCCTGCCGAGTCAGTCTTGTTTGTTTTCTTGTGTCATTTTCAACCAGTTTGTTTGTTTATTTGAGCAGCGTTTAGCAACCATTTTCCTTCCTATTGTGCGTGGATCCCGTCGAGTACGACAGATGCGTAGGGGTGCTAATACCTTCCCTTCGCATAACCGACTCCCGATCCCATTCTCTTTGGTCGCAAGACCATGCTTTTTCCAGGTTTACTCCGAGCGTTTCCTTTCCCTCTTTTGGGATAAATAACGCACGGTGGCGGCTCTGTTGTTTTTGTTTCCCGCCGGTTTTTCGCGTAATGCGACATATATCTACTTCAACTTTAATGTTTTAAGGAAGTTGAAATTAAACTTTAAAATGCATGTGCCAAGAGGAAAGATTATAGGTCATTTTGGGCCACTACCATTGAACAAGTGATTTTCCTCAACTTATAAAATGCATAACTCCTTCATGTCAAATCCAAATGAGTTCCAATTGGTTACCAAATTGAAGAGATGAAAGAGATATAACTTTTATGAAGGAAAGTTTTCCACTTGAAGTCCATAGCAAAAGTTATTCAAGATGGAAGAAGTGAATATTGACTTGGTACTTAGAAACTTTTCTTATATGTTTGATTTCCCAAATTTCCACCTCAAAATTCATCATTATCCAAGCTTGAAATGGAAAAGTGTTAAACATGAAAGTTGTTCCTCTTGATCTCGTCTTTCCAAAAATTCCAAAAGCATCCCATTTGGATCAATATTGAAGGACTTGCGCATGGATGCAATGCATGGTACCATTTGGAAGGATTTCATGATCAAACTCATTTCAACACTGCATGGCTTAATGCAATACTTTCAACATGACCTATACACGATTTTGGACCTTTTCAAATGATTATTTGGGCTTTGCACACTCATGAAGGAACTTGCTAATTTTGGATGTTCAAATGGAAGTGTGTGAAAAGCATATGCATTGGCTATAAATACAAGTGCAATGTGATCAGAATGACATCAACACCTTGCCCAAGCTTTGCCAGAACAATCCAAATCCTCCATTTCATAGAGTTCTAGAAGATTTCATTTGAAATCGGGTTGAATTACATCTTCTATTTTGTAAATTCAAACTCCAAGAATTCATTGCCCTTTCCATTGATCGCTGCAAGCAAGAGGAAGAGAAAGCAAGCAAATCCAGATCAAGATCAAGTGAATTTGAAGCAACTCGAAGGTGATTTTTCAGAAACTTCATCTCTTCGATTCTCTCTCAATTCTTCACCATTCTTTGTGATTTTTGGTTTGCTGAAGTCCTACCAATACAGGCAACAAGATTGAGTAGCTTTGAGGTCAAATCGAAGCAACTCAAATCATGAACCTCAAATTTCAAATTCCTATATCTTTTAATAAACTTGGAATTGGAAAAAAATGGAGGTCAAATTCGTGCTCCTGAGCATTTTTTCTTCAAATTAGTGTATTCATTTTCCATTTTTCATGAAGTTTTGGTTGGACCAACCCGGTGGTCCTCACCGGAGAAGATGACTGGAGCTAGGGCTCCATGGTGTGTTGGCATTGTCCAAACCATCTGATCTTGGTTCCACGTTTTAATCAGGGCCCTTGCTTTTGAATACCATGCACATACATGCATTGACTGCACCGATTGGTGGAAGTGCGCGCTTGACCATCAGATATGCCACCTCAATTAGTGTAGGAGATCTGATGGCCCTTGTTTTGTTGAATTACTTTTTTAATTCTGATTTTATGTTTAATCTATTTATTTTATTTTATTCATATTAAATTCATTTTTAATCCAAAAAATATGGTACTTTCACCAAAAATCTTTAAATATTTTCCTCTTTAATTCTCTGAATTAAAATTATTTTTTGGATTAAATTTGATATTTTTCATGAATTAATTGTTTTTGTGCATATTTTTAATTGTTTAAAAATACTTCCGATTTTTCAAAAATCATGAAATTTTTTGCCTAAGGTCATTTGACCTTTATTGACCTAGGATAAATCTCTTGGCCATTTATTTGGTGTTTTGAAGAGGTTTTAGGTTTTAGCCAATTTAAATTGAATTTAAATTCATTTTTAATTTGATTTCTAATTGATTAATTGTGTAAAAATTATGTTGAGCTATTGCCATGGTCTTGTGATGTTTGACTATTTGTTTGGGTCTTGGTCAAGGTTGATTTGACTTTTTGTTGGATTAAAATTATTGGATTTTGGGGATTGATGAAATGTATATTTCATCTCCCAAAATGAATGGATAATTTTAATTTGATAAAATTCCTACCATGACCAATTTGGGTTTCTCTCATCTCCCCCCCCCCTCTTTCATCTTCATCCCTATTCATTCCCATTCCTTTCATTTACCAATAAAGTCTCAATATTTTAGTGTGTGGTATGTTTTAGGAGTTTGGTCCATTATACTAAATCTCTAACATGCATTAACACCTAAATTTTCATTGCCCAACCTCAGATAGTTGTGACTTCTACATAAGTCCAATTATGATTGCTTAACATAGAGCTAAATTTTGACCCTAAAGGCATAACATTCTAGTAAGTGAGATTGTAAGTCTCCCATCTTTCATGGTATTGTGTGGAAACTTGACCTTTTTTCCTTCCTTTGGAAGATGTATTGGTTCAAGGATTCATGCTTGTGAATAGATGGTTGAGTGTTCTCCAAAGAATGACTTAATCAATTAAAAAGAAAAACCCACTAACATCTAATTAACTTTGACTAATGCTAACTATTATTAACTTTGCTTTACTTTCAAGCCATTTACTTTATGCAATTTAATTTCTAATCGTTTATCATTCATTGGCCATTTACATATCATTTAACTTGTTTATGTTTATGTCATTTTCACTTTTCTTATTTGAGCCATCTAGTGTCATTGTATATATTTGTTTATGAATTTTGTTTGTACTTGTGGTCTTAAGACCTTAAAATACTTAATTAACAACAAAAAAACCCTAAAAAGTGTTTGTGTGGACTGTTGAGTTTGATATGAACTTTTGGACTTAGGACTGGGCAATATTCCATATGCAAAAGGACTTGGCAAATGCCAACATTTCTGAGATCAAGTTATTGAAATTTGAGCTTTCATCTGATGCAAGTATTGAAATTCACTTGAATTCATCTGCTACATGGTCTTGATGCAACTATTATTTTGACCTCGTGCCTAATGCTCTATTATGAGTTAATCAAGGACTATTTCATCTGACACACGAGAAGACAAAGAAGACTGCTAGCTGTGGGATTTGCTTGTTTGGATGTGGCCATCTTTATTTGATGCCTTGATCTTCATGATGTCTAATATTGATAATTTCTTGTTGATAATTGCTTGATTCAAAGTCCAAAGGGAAAGTGGGTTTTCTATATGACACTTTTGTCTGTTGGATTGCATCCCATTGGTCAGATCTTTTCAACTCTTAACTTTTAATTTTATGCTTATGATTAGTCTCTTCATCTCCTCCCACTTCTTAAATTTCAAAATCTCTCCCCCTTTTGAAAAACTTTCTTTGCTTGTGATTTCAAACTTTGACCTTATTTCAAAAATAAAAACTTTGGCCTTATGCCATTGCATTTTAAACTCTTTTCTCAAACTTATAAATAAATCTAATCATATTGACTTAAAATTTCAAAAGACAAAAATAACTATCACTCATTCAAATTCTTGGGCCCTTTGTTCCTCTTTTAATTTAAATTTTGATTAAAAGTAATCCACACATTTTGAAATTGATACCACGATCTATGAGGTTTTGATCCCTCATTTTTATGTTGGTATGTAGGCACAAGTCCGAAGGTCTTGTCAAACACAAAAATATAATCAATGAATTCTTTTCTCATCCCCACACTCTATTTTTCTCAAAACATCTTTTATACCAAAAACACATACACACATAAAAAATGGCTCCCTAGGAGTACCTAGGACACTTTAGGTGCTAACACCTTCCCTCTCTGTAACCAACCCCCTTATCTGTAATCTCTGGAATTTTATTAGTTTTGATTTGAAAACTTCTTATCTTTGGGTTTTGTTCGTACTTTTCCCTTTTCCTTTGGAAACAATAAAAGCGCGGTGGCGACTCTGGTTTTATTGACGTTAAGTTTATCCATAGTTTGATGGTCATGAATTTACCGCTACGAATAGAACTGCTGAATATTCTAGAGTGGAAATGGGATATCACTTCTATAAACTTTATGCATGATATACCTTCAAGTATTATACCGGATAGGGATCCAAGGTTTACATCAAGATTCTTGTAGAGTTTGCAAGTTGCTTTTGGAACTAAGCTGAAGTTGAGTTCCACTTGTCATCCGCAGATAGATGGTCACACTGAGAAGATTATTCAGTCGCTATCGGACTTGCTAAGGGCTTGTGTACTTGATCAAGGAGGTGCTTGGGATAACTTTTACCGTTGGTTGAGTTTACATACAATCACAGTTTCCATTCGAGTATTGGAATGGCACCGTTTGAGGCATTATATCGTAGGAGGTGTAGGATGCCTTTATCTTGGTATGAGTCATAAGAGGGTGTTGTAATTTGGCCTGAGATTGTCCAACAGACCACAAAGAAGATCAAAGTGATTCAGGAGAAGATGAAAACTTTTTAGAGTCGGCAAAAGAGTTATCATGATAGACAAAGGAAATCACTTGAGTTCCAAAGGACCATGTGTTTTTTAGAGTTACTATGGTAACCGGTGTTGGTTGAGCTTTGAAGTCTCGAAAGCTCACACCGCGTTTTATTGGTCCTTATTAGATTTTGTAGAGGATAAGGGAGATGGCCTATCAGATTGCCTTGCCACCGCCGCTTTCTAATCTTCATGATGTGTTTTATGTGTCTTAGTTGAGTAAATACATTTTGGATTCATCTCATGTGGCCCAAATGGATGATGTGAAGGTGCGAGATAACCTGAATGTTGAGGCATCAACAACGCGGATAGAGGATCGGAAAATGAAGCAGTTTTATGGTAAATATATTACCTTTCTGAAGGTAGCTTCGGGAGGACCAGCTGGTGGAAACATAACTTGGGAGCTTGAGAGCCATATGAGAGATTCGTATCTGAATCAATTCACTTGAAGTAATTTTCAAGGGCGAAAATTTTGTAAGTGGGAGATAATTGTAATACCCCATTTTCAATTTAGTCATTTAATCCATTTATCCATAAATTAATTGTGAATTGGTGTATATTATTTGATTATAGTATATGGAGTGCAGAGGTTAGTTGGAATAAGTTAGAATTATTTATGATTATCTTAGTAATTAAATAATATGAGTTTATTTAATTAATTGAGTAAATAATATTGGAATAATAAAATTATGAGGAAAAGTGGAGTGTGTATAGATTTTGAGGGTAAGGTTGTATTTACGAGGTTAAGTTGAGGGTAGTATTGGGAAATCGTAATTATGAGGAATGAGGTTATTAGAAAATAGGAGAGAGGTAGAGAAAGAGTTAGTTTGCATATTACATGGAAAATTTGGAAGAGAGAAAAGAAAAGTTAGGGAAAGAGGAAGGGAATTAAGGGCTTAGGAGAAAAAGTTTAAGGATTCTTCCATAAAATTTTGAAATCTAAGGTAAGGGGGCAGAAACTATTCATCTTTGGATGCTAAATCATGAAAGGGTATAGGGGTTTCTTTAACCTCGTATAGGGTTTGTTCTTCCTCTGAGTTATAATGAATGTTGATGGAAATTTAATGATAATTCTGTTTTTATATGTCATGATGTGAATTGCAATTTTGAGTGTTAGCAACTCGTAAATAAGCTATTTTGGTGTAAGGGATTTGTTACCTTAGAGTTGTTATAGTTACTACTTGAGTAACTCTGATATGTTTTAGAGTTGTGTTGGTATGACTTGGTGGTAAGGGTTATTACCATGTTGGTATGACATAAGTAATAATAATAGTGAGTTACTCTATTGATAAATTTTGAGAGTTATGAGGATTTTGTGAAATTAGATGTTGGTTGATAGGTTTCGAGTGAAACATCAAAAGGTAATTGACCTATAATAATAGATTTTTAAAATAAGTTATTTTGACATGTTAGGGGATGTTTAGGATAAATCTAAGTTTGAAAAAAAAGATTAGGAGTGAAATTCTTGTAAGGAAATTGCAGGAAAATGCAGGGAGTATTGTAAGACCCCAATTTTGACCTTAAGATCCCTCATGATATCTCATCATTTGCATTGGCTTTGGCATCACACCTTGGCATCCTCCTTACCCCTCATTCATTGGATTTGAATTGGGAGAGGTCACCAAGCATATTTGATTGTATCAGACTTTTTTTTTCCATTATTTACTAACCAAAATGCCAAAAATATGTCTATGTATAGTTTGTTACTTTTGTAGGTAGTGTGTGTGTGTTCACCCATGCTCCATCAAGCTCATATCTAGGGTTTAAGACCCTCAATGCAATAAGATAAATCAGGAGATGGTTTACATTGGTTCTAGACATCATATATGGATCCCCAAGGTCTTCACATATCATTTTGATCAAGAATTCATCAAAAGTTTGAAGCTTGTTTGCCTTGGAAGCCCTAATTCATCTAGGTATCTTGTGTGACTTCCTCAACAAGTTTCTTCAACATTTGATTAAGTATATCAATGGATACTTCATATTACATCATATTACACATATATGATCCTCCATGAGTCCCAAAGATCAATAGAATGTCAAGTTTGCAAGATGGTTCATAGTGGTTGACAAGAGAAAGTCAACTGGTCAAAACTGGGGTTCCGTAGACCCTATCTCCTACAATTTTTGTCATATGAAAATTATTCCAAGATCAAAATTACTAATTATGACATTATAAACAACTTTAATGTTTAAGTCAAGATCTATCTTTGCTTGGAAATTCATTTTTTATGGTGAAATATTATAGGTCATTTTGTCTGAACCCTAGTCAGGAGGTCAACTTCCAAAGACCATACCTTTCTAAATTTTTATGCGATGAAAGTCATTAAAGTTTCATGATCAAAAAATTCAAGATTTCCTCTTCAAATTTTATGTTTATAATAAGTTCAAATTTAACTTGAAATAATGTGTTCCAAGAGGAAACATTATAGGTCATTTTGGGCCATTACCATTGAACAAGTTATTTTCCTCAACTTCTAAAATGCATAACTCCTTCATGCCAAATCTAAATTAGGTAAATTTTGTGTACAAGTTGAAGAGGTTTGAAATAGATACAACTTTGATGAAGGAACGTTTGGCTTGGTACTTAGAAAATTCTCAAATATGTTTGATTTTCCAACCTTCCACCTCAAAATTCACCATGATCCAGGCTTCAAATGGAAAAGTGTTAAACATAAAAGTTGTTCCTCTATATCTTACCTTTCCAAAAAGTCCAGGATCACCTCATTTGGCAAAAGAATGAAGGACTTGCGCATGGGTTCTTTCCAAGGGACCAATTGGATGAATTTCACCTTCACATTTCAAATTCAAATGCATGGCCACATGACATGATTTCAGCATGATACACAAGCATTCTTGGACCTGAATACATCACTTGATGGGCCTATCACACTCCCATGCAAGCATGCAATGCAAATTGCTAAATTTGGAAGATTTTGGAAGTGTGTGAAAATGAATCACATTGCCTATAAATACAACCCTCATGGCTCAGAATTGACGACCTCATGCCCAAGCTTTGAACCTGCAATCCAAACCCCCATCATTAAAGGATAATCTTGAAGGTTGTCATTTGTAAATCGAGCTTCAAATATCTTTTTGTTTTGAGATTGAAACTCCAAGAGTCCAAGCCTCACTTTGATCTTAATCATCTCCTACAATCTTCTGAAGCCAATCCAAGCACAATAGGGATCAAGATCAAGCAAGGTTGAAGTTACTTCAAAGGTAATTTTTCAAAAAATTTATCTCTTCGATTCTCCCTCAATTCTTAACTATTCTTTGTGATTTTTGGTTGGATGAAGTCCTACCAATGTAGGCAAAAAGATTGAGTTGCTTTGAGGTCAAATCGAAGCAACTCAGTTCATGATCCTCAAAATTCAAACCCCTGTATATTTTTATATACTTGGAATTGGAGAAAATTGAGGCCAAATTTGAGCTCCTGAGCATTTTTTCTTTAAATCCATGTCCTTGTTTTTAATTTTAGTGGTGGTTGGTGATGGACCAGTCCAGTGAAGTCCACCGGAGAAAAAGACCGGAGCTAGGGCTCCGGTGATGTGTTGGCGTGTTCAAAGCCAATGGATCATGATCTCACGTTTTAATCTTAGCCATCTGTTGTGATTACCAACCCTGCCACACGTTTGACTCAAGTGTTGGTGGAATGCAGGCTTCTGGACATCAGATATGCCACCTCAATTAATGAGGGAGATCTGATGGCCCTCGTATTTTTGAATTTCCTTTTTATTTTCTGATTTTTCATTTAATTGCTTTATTTTGTTTAATTCATAACAATTTCATTTTTATTCAAAAAATATGGGACTTTCACCAAAACTCTTTAAAAAAAATTCTCTTTCACATTCTGAATTATATTTATTTTTTGGATTAATTTTGATATTTTTCATGAATTAAATGTTTTTGTGCATATTTTAAATTTTTTAAAAATACTTCTGACTTTTCAAAAATAATGAAATTTTTTGTCTAAGGTCCTTTGATCTTGCTTGGCCTAGGATAAATCTCTTGGCCATTTATTTGGTGTTTTGAAGAGGTTTTAGGTTTTGACCAAACTATTTTGTATTTTTATGCATTTTTAAATTGATTTTTAATTGATTAATTGTGTAAAAATTATGTTGAGCAATTTTTATGGTCTTGTGATGTTTGACGATTTAATTGAGCCTTGATCAAGGTTGATTTGACTTTTGTTGGATTAAAATCATTGGATTTAGGGGATTGATGAAATGTACATTTCGTCTCCCAAAATTAATGAATGATTTGAATTTGATAAAATTCCTCCCACGACCAATTTGTGTTTCTCTCATTCCCCTTCCCCCGTCATCTTCATCCCCATTCTTCCCCATTCCTTTCATTGACCAATGAAATCTCAACTATCCTAATGATAATTGGTTCATCAATGACCTTGTGTCAGATGAACCAATACAAGTATGGATGAGATAGGTCCACCCCTCTTGATCTTTTCTTTTAGTGTGTGGTATGTTTTAGGAGTTTGATTCATCATACCAAATCTCTAACATACATTAAAACCTAAATTTTTTATTCCCCGACTACAGATAGTTGTGACTTCCATATAAGTCCAATTACGATTGCTTAACATATAGCTAAATTTGACCCTTAAAGGCATAACATTCTAGTAAGTGACATTGTAAGTCTCCCATCTTTCATGGTATTGTGTCGAAACTTGGCCTTTTTTCCTTCCTGTAGAAGATATCTTGGTTCAAGGATCCATGCCTGTGAATAGATGGTTGAGTGTTCTCCAAAGAATGACTTAATCAATTAAAAAAAACACCACTAACACTTGAATAACCTTTGAATAACATTTGACTAATTCTTGTTAATGTTGTTATAATTTCAAGTCATTTACTTTATGCAATTTAAATTCCAATCATTTATCATTCATTTCCAACATTCTGAAATTAAGTTATTATGAATTGAGCCTTCATCTGATGCAAGTCTTGGGATGTGTTTAGTTCATCTGTTACATTGTCTTGATGTAAACTGTGATTTTGATCTTGTGTCTAATGTTTTATTCTGAGTTAATCAAGGAATAATTCATCAGGTACATGAGAAGATAAAGAAGATTGATAGCTATGGGAATTGCTTGCTTGGACGTGGTTATCTTTATTTGATTCCTTGATCTTCATGATGTTTGATATTGCTAATTGTCTGATTGATTATTGCTTGATTCAAACTCCAAAGGGAAAATGGATTTCTATATGACATTCTTGTCTGTTGGATTGCATCCCATTGGTCAGATCTTTTCAACTCTTAACTTTTAATTTTATGCTTAGGATTAGTCTCTTCATCTCCTCCCACTTCTTAAATTTCAAAATATCTCCCCTTTTCAAAAACTTTCTTTGCTTGTGATTTCAAACTTAAACCTTATTTCAAGTAGAAACTTTGGCCTTATGCCGTTAAATTTTTGAACTTCTTTTTCTTAAATCAAACTTGTAAATAAATTTAATCATATGGACTTAAAATTTCAAAAGACAAAAAAAGACTAACCACCCCATTAAAAACTTTGGCCCTCTATTCCCTTCTCAATTAAATTTTTGTTAAAAAGCAATTCATCAACTTTGAAATTTTTTCCACAAACTATGAGGTTTTGATCCCTCATTTTTATGTTGGTGTAAGACCCCAATTTTGACCCTAATATCCCTCATGCAATTTCATCATATGCATTAGCATTGGGATCATACCTTGGCATCCTCCTTACCCCTATTTCATTGGGTTTTGTTTTGGGAGAAATCACCAAGCACCATGTAATTGTATCATACTTGTATATTATCATTTCATTAACCAAAATACCAAAAATATGTCTTTGTTATTTGCCTAACTCTTTTGTAGGAATGGCATGATCATCATTGATCTATCAAGTTCACATCTAGGGTTTAAGACCCTCATAGCTAAGAGCATAACCAAGGAATGATCCACAATGTCTCTAAGCATAATATATGAGTCCCAATGATCTTTGCATGTTATTTTGATCAATATTTCTTCAAGAGTTTGGAGTTGGTTTTCCTTGGTAACCCTAGTTTGTCTGGGTATCTTGAGTAACTTCTTCAATAAGCTTCATCATCAAGTGATCAAGTTTCTCAAGGGGAACTTCAAAATTCATCATCTTATGCATATATAATCTACCATGAGCCTAAAAAGTCAAGAGAATTGCAACTTAGCAAGTTGGTTGAGGGTGGTTGGCCAGATGGATTCATTTGATCAAAACTGGGCCTCCCTAGACTCTATCTCCTACAATTTTCGACATATAAAAATGATTCCAAGAGAAACATTACTCTAAACTACATTGAAAACAACTTTCATGTTTAGGTCTAGAGCTAATTTTGCTTGGAAAGTCATTTTACATGTTGAAACATTATAAGTCATTTTGTCTAAACCCTAATTTGAAAGTCAACTTCCCAAGGCGATAACTTGCTCAATTTTTATGAGATGAAATATTGTAAAGTTACACAATCAAATTCAAGATGTCTACTTCAACTTTGATGTTTGTAGTGAGAGCTAAATCAAATTTCATTAGCATGTGATATGAGGATACATTATAGGTCATTTTGGACCAATACCATTGAACAAGTGATTTTCCTCAACTTCAAAAATGCATAACTCTTTCATTCTAAATCCAAATTATGTAAAATTAGTGACCATTTTGAAGTATTTGAAATAGATACAACTTTGATAAAGACACTTTTCTCATTTGGGGCTCACATAAAAAGTTTAGTAAGGTGGAACATTGAAGTATATGACTTGACACTTAGAAAATTTTCTAACATGTTGAAATTTCCAAACTTCCACCTCAAAATTCACCATGATACAAGTTCCAAATTGAAAAGTGTTCAACATAAGAGTTGTTCCTCTTGATCTAATCTTTCCAAAGAGTCCTAATTCATTCATTTTGGATCAAGTTTGGTAGGGCTCCATATGGTGTTAACAGGCCTGCATCAATTGGGAAAATCAAAACTTTAAATGATCATTTCATATTGCCTTGCCAATCAAGCTTGATTCAGACCTCATTTTAGTTGGTTTTGGACCTTAGTGGATCGCTTCATGGGCCTGTACACGCCCAGGCAAGCTTGAACATGACATTGCCAAATGTTGAAGAAATTGCAAGTGTGCAAATAACACGTGAATTTGCTATAAATAGAGACCCTATGAGCTTATTTCAAGGGATCCTTGCGCACCAGCTTTGCCTCCACTCTTCAAACCCTCACAACTCAAAGGAAAACCTGATAATTTTCACTTGAAAATTCAGTTTGAATCTCACAGTTTGGAGATTCAAAAACTCCAGGATCCAAAGCTTCTTACCATTCCTAATCCACTTCTGCAAGCTTTTGGAGCAAGATAGAATTGAAGCAAGAGAGATCAAGTTCTGCACATCATTGAAGGTACTTTCCAGATTTTTTCTTCTCTTTGATTCTCACCCATTCTCATCAATTCTCTTGGATCTTTGGTTGTCTGAAGTCCTACCAATGTAGGCAAGAAGATTGAGTTGCTTTGAGGTCAAATCGAAGCAACTCAGTTAACACACCTCAAAAATCAACTCCTCATATCTTTCTATATATTTGGAGTTAGTTAAAATTGAGGTTAGATTCGTGATCTACGCCATTTTTTCTTTCAGATCATGTCCGCTTTTTTCATTTATGTCATGGTAATGATTGGTTCAGTCCGGCCAAGGTCGCCTGAGAAGACGACCGGCGCTTTACTCCGGCAATGATGTGGCGTGGTCCTGAACCATTGATCCAGTTTAAAATGTTTTAATCACAAGCGTTGGTTTGGATGACCAATAGTGTGGCGCGCTGACTAAGTTCCAACATGGAACGCGCGTTTGTGTCCACTTGATTTGCCACCTCAATTAATAAGGGAGATCAAGTGGTCCACGTTTTTTTGTATTTTCTGATTTTCATTTTATTCCTTTGATTTTCATTAACTCATATTAATTTTAATATTGATCCAAAAAATATGAGAGTTTCACCAAATTTTTTTAAATAAAATCCTCTTTTATATTTTGAATTAAAATTATTTTTTGGATCATTATTAATATTTTTTATAATTTAATTGATTTTGTGATTATTTTTAATTACTTAAAAATACTTTTAAGTTTCCAAAAATTCCGAATTTTTTTCTCCAAGGTCCTTTGACCTTGTTTGACCTATGATAAATCTCATGGCTATTTCTTTGGTGTTTTGATGAGGTTTTAGGATATTGACCAACCATATTTTATTTACTGCGTTATTTTCATAATTTTTTCAATTGAATAATTGCCAAATAATTGTGTTGAGCCATTTTGATTAACTTTGGAAGTTTGACTTGTGTTGTTGGGCCTTGGTCAAGGTTGATTTGACTTTGCTAGGTTAATATCATTGGATTTAGGGGATTGATGGAATGTACATTCCATCTCCAAAAATGAATGAATGATCTTAATTTGATAAAAGTCTTCCTTTGTCCAATTTGAGTTTGATCTATCTTCCCTCCCTCTTCATCTCATTCCCCTTCTTTATGCATTCATGTCATGGACCTATGATATCTCTACATCCTAAGGCTAGTTGATCGCAAAATCAACATAAGTATGGATGAGATTAGGCCACCACTTTTGCATATTGTTTTTGTGTGTGGTATGTTTCATGAGCATAGCACATTATACTATGTCTTTAACATGCATTAACACCAAGATTATATTACCCGACCTCAAATAGTTGTGACTTCTACATAAGTCCAATTACGACTGCTTAACATAGCGCTAAATTTTGACACAAAAAGGAATAGCATTCTAGTTAATAAGATTGTAATTCTCCCCTCTTTCATGGTATTGTGTGGAAACTTGGCTTTTTCTCCTTCCTTTGGAAGATGTCTTGGTTCAAGGATCCCTGCTTGTGATAAGTGGGTTGAGCGTTCTCCAAAGAATGATTTTAAAAAAAAATCAATACTAATTTCTAACTCATTAACAACTAACATTTAATTTCAAGTCATTTACTTTAATGCACTTTATTTTTTAAGCCTTATTCATTTTCCATTACTCATACCATTCTAATTGTTTATGTTAATGTCATTTTTACTTTGTCCACTTGGACCATATTTGTGTGATATAATTTGTTTGTGTATATTGTGTTTGGTTGTTTGGTATTTAACCATTAATGTACATAATAAGAACAAAATCCCTAAAAAATATCTTGTGTGGATTGTTGGTTTGATCTGAGCCAATTGGAATTAGAATTTAAGCAACACTCCCTATGCAAAGTGTAACACCCCGATAAAATATGATAATTATTTAATTTAAGTTAATAGTATATTTATTAATTTAATTAAATAATTGGAATATTATTGGAATTATTATTATTGGAATATAAAGTTGGAATCAGTAAAAAGTCCCATTTTTGGTAAAAAGGGTTTTTTTCACGTGAAAAGGGAGAAGCGACAGAAAAGTGGGAAAGGGCAAAGAGGAAGAGCAAGAGAACAAGGGTTGAAGAAGGGAAAAGCTTGAAGCTAAAGGATTGCCGGATTAACTCAGGTAAGGGGGGTTTATCGTCGTTTAATGGGTATTATGGGTTAACATGTAATGGGTAGTAATAAACCATTGAATCGACTCTAATTAGGATGATGCATGCTGAAATTGGTGAACTTATGGATGAACGAGATATGGGTTATAATTGAAGAAAATTCGTAGGAATTAGATGTGATAAGGTTAGAAATTGTGAAATTGAATGTGTATGATCTGTGTTAGATAATATGAACGAATGCTGTGTAAAAAAAATTGGACTGTGGAAGGTTGGAATTGAGAAATCTCATAGCAGAGAAAAACCCATAGCAGATCTGAAATTTTGGTTCTGGTCATACGCGTATGACACTAGGCCATACGCGTATGAGATGGCCTGGAGGGAAGGGATCTGGCGCTGATACGCGCCATACGCGTGTAATTACGCGTAGCCTGTGAGTGGTACGCGTATGGGGTGAGGCCATACGCGTATGGATGAAGAAGATGATGTTCTAAGCGTAGTTTTGTCTCTGTTGGTACGCGTATGGGAGAAGTGGTACGCGTATGAGACAGGCTATACGCGTATGGGCTTGGCTAGGAAATGGGCCATACGCGTATGGGCATGAGGTATACGCGTATGGGCAGAAGTTGGATTTTTCTGAGCTGTTGTTGTGCAGTTGTGGTCGTTTCAGCTGAGTGATGTAATTTAGCTGATGTATGATATAGTAGGGATCATTTCCCGTTGTTTTGAGCAGTATAGGTATTAGTAGAGTGTGCTAATACTGTGATTTATTTTTTGGCATGATATGATATGATTCTGTGATAAATATGCTGATGATGTATGATGGTATGCATAATGCTGTGAATGTATCTGTTATGTATGCAATTGTGAATGGACTGTTTATGGCTTAGAGTGTGAGCATATGTCTATCTTGGATTGTTGTTGATGTTTGCATGCTAGGTGATTTAGCGTGTATAGCGTGGCCTTTATGGTGGTAGCTAATTCCCATGGTGAGGAATTAGTGAGTGAGTTGTTGTGGATTGTTGTTGATGTTTGCATGCTAGGTGATTTAGCGTGCATAGCATGGCCTTTATGGTGGTAGCTAATTCCCATGGTGAGGAATTAGTGAGTGAGTCACTAGGTCTCAAATGAGTGGGACTAGTGAGCTTGGTAGCCGTATCTGGGTTTGATCGGTGAGGTTGAACTATGTGTTCACGAATAGTCGGTACCGCATGCATGGAGTCTCATTGCATAATGTATGTATGGCGTATAATATGAATGGATGTATTCCAATATTATACGTGTGTTTTGTGTTGGGTTGAGTATGATTATGATTTTGAGTTGATGTTGCCGTTGCTGAATGTGTGATCTGATTAGGGTGATGAAATGTGTTAATTTACTTAGCATTACATGATATTTTATAATGCTTATTATATCGATTGAGGAACTCACCCTTACAACTATGTTTCAGGTAACGAGCAGTGATTGAGTAGAAGCTAGTGCTTGGAGTCTAGTGTAGTTCCTTAGTGGGTCATGCTCTGGTATATGTAACATCGGGACGGGATGTTTTACTTGTTTTCATTTTGTTGTTGGACAATTTTACATGTAATGTGTTACATGGATTTGCATGTTGTTAGATTTATATCCGCTGCGAATTGTGCAATATTTTATTTTGATTAATAAATGAGCATGACAAACTATTTTGGAGAATGGTGTGAAGTGTCAAGTGTGACACCCTTAATTGCATATCTACTCTGATTTATATTTTGTTGTTTTAATTAATTATTGGGGTATTTTAGAAGGGTGTTACACAAAGGACTTGGCTAATGCCAATTTTCATGTAACCAAGTGCTTGCAATTTGAAACTTCATCTGATACATCATTGAAGATCCATTTAAGTTCATCTGCAACATGATCATTGTGAAGCTGTTATTTTGAACTTGTGACTTGTGGCATTGAGGATTTCATCTGCTACATGGGAAAATTTGAAGAAGATCGTGGAGTTGCTAAGCTTGGATGTGGCTATCTTTATTTGATGCCTTGCTCTTCAAGTTGATATATCGTGCATTGTTTGTTGCTTGATTCTAATGTCCAAGGGAATTTGGGTTTCTATATGACACTTTTGTCTATTGGATTGCAGCCCATTGGTCAGATCTTTTCAACTCTCAACTTTTAAATTTTGTGCTTAGGATTAGTCCCTTCATCTCCTCCCCATTTCTTTAACTTAAAAATCTCTCCCTCTTGTTTTTAAAATCTTCTTTGCTTGTGCTTGTTTTTCTAAACTTAAACCCTTTGCAAATTAGAAACTTTGGCCTTATGCCATTGCATTTTTAAACTTCTTTTCTTAAATCAAACTTGTAAATAGACTTAACTATACTTGACTTACAAGTTTCAAAAGCGAAAAAAAGGAACTAACTCATTCAAACCATTTTTAGGCCTCTATGCCTTTCAAACTTATTTTTTTGTTAAAAAAGAAATCCATCCACTTTGAAATTTATACCACGAACTATGAGGTTTTGATCCCTCATTTTTATGTTGGTACGTAGGCACAAGTCCGAAGGTCTTGTCAAACACAAAAATATAATTAATGGATTCTTTTCTCATCCCCCCATTCTATTTGCTTGCAAACATCATTTGTACAAAATACATATGCACACAAAAAAGGGCTCCCTAGGAGTACCTAGGACACTTTGGATGCTAACACTTTCCCTCTGTGTAACCAACCCCCTTACCTGTAATCTTTGGCATTTTATTTGTTTTGATTTGAAAACTTCTTATTTTTGGGTTTTGTTCGTACTTTTCCCTTTTCCCTTGGAAACAATAAAAGCATGGTGGTGAATCTTTTTATTTGATATCTAGCTTATTTATAGCTTGATGATCATGAATTTACCGCTACAGAAATTAAGTGGCGACTCTGCTGGGGAGTAGTCTCCAGTGGGTTTAGCCTACTTTTTTGTGTGATTATAACTGTATATTTGATGTATGTATATTTGTTTGTGTGATATAATTTGCTTGTTGTGCTTGGTGATCTCTGAATGGTGAGATAAGTTCTAACCCGAACTTGAGTGCAATTAAGATAGGAGGCTGGTATAGTCATGTTCGACTTGTGTGGAGTAATCCTTAACAAGTTGGCTTGAGCCTCATCTGCTAAGTGGAGATCCTTTTGGATTTGGAAATGTCACACAAGTATTTATGGTTAGGCATTACTATCTCTGATTTGGGGTTCGAGAAGCTGACGACCGTAGAACATTTACCCCCTTCTTGGCCTATTCAGGACGTAGTGCGGAGATTGTTCAGGTGTAGACTTGATAACAGCTTTTACGCGATACTACACTCGGATGAGTTTCTCTTGAGAATATTATGGGTTGATGAGTCAGTCATCCTAACCTGTAATATCCGATAGACGGAATTAAGACTCTGGGAACTTTTTAGAACATGATCTATAGGTTTTTATCCTTAGTTCACTCCTTTGGGATGGTTGTTACCCAGACTCCATGCTCGTGATTTATAACAAACCCTTGATTCTTGGTAAATCCAACCAAGTCTTGTCAATATCAATGGAACTTGGGTGTTGATAAGCTGTAAACCATAATCCACCAAAATGGATTATTGATCTTGACAATGACTTGATTCATCCCTTGACCTTTGTTTGTTTGCCTTGTCTGTGATCCCTTATTTGTGATTGTTGCATTCATGCATTCATGTGCATCATCACTTTTGTAAATATTTCCAGGAATACTAAGGTGTTATTTGCAAATATTTTAAGACCATGGATTATGGACGAAGGAATACTAAAAAGTACAGTTTCAGATGTCCCGACTTGAAAGAGTTAAGGAAGCTAGCCTCTTTTGTTTTAGATCCCTTGGACTTCAAACAACGCCATGGGAAGCTTATGTCTATCTTGTCTGTTGATGTGGTTGAAGGACTCTTAAGTGTGTTAGTACAGTTCTATGATCCTCTCTACCGTTGCTTCACTTTTCCGTATTATCAGCTTATGCATATGTTGGAGGAGTATGTCCATCTTTTGGGAATACCTGTTTCTAGCAAAGTGCCTTTTAATGGATTAGAAGAGATTCTTATATCTCATCTTATAGTTGAAGCTCTTCACTTGAAGAAGTCTGAGATTGAGGCTCATTGGATGAAGAAAGGAGGATTGTTTGGGTTGCCGTCTGATTTCCTCATCAAAGAAGCTACTACTTTTTCTCAAGCCGGTAGTGTGGATGCTTTTGAAGCTATCTTTGTGTTGCTCATTTATGGATTAGCTTCGTTCCCATACATTGACGGTTTTCTTAATGTTAATGCCATTAGAATCTTCTTGATTGGGAATCCTGTGCCTACTTTGTTGGGTGATATCTACTTCTCTTTGCAGCTATGGAATTCTAAGGGTGGTGGAACTATTGTCTGTTGCATTCCTCTTTTGCACAAGTGGTTTATTTCGCACTTGCCTCAGACACCTGCTTTTATGGAGAACAAACAATGTCTACGGTGGTCTCAGAGACTTATGTCTCTCACTAATGATGATATTGTTTGGTATGATCCTTCTTTGAGCAGTTTGGATATTATTGATAGTTGTGGTGAATTCTCTAATGTGCCTCTCATTGGTACACAAGGAGGAATTAACTACAACTCTGATTTGGCTCGTCGTCAACTTGGGTTCGCCTTGATAGACAAGCCTAATAACACTCAGTTAGAAGGTATTTTCTATCAAGAGGGTAAAGATCCCCAACATTTGAATCAGAAGATTGTGCATGGTTGGCAAGGAAGATCCGAGCTTGGTCTGCGCAATTGTGTAGCTTTGGAAGCTTACACTCTTTGGGTGAAGAAAAGAGCTATGGAATTGAAGATGCCTTATCCTTGTGAAAGACCTATATCTATGGTTGTGGTTGAGCCATTAACTCTCCCTAACCAAGATATAGAGGAGTTGGAAGATACATTCGCCAAGATGAAGCGAGAGAAGGATATGTGGGAAGAGTGTTTTCATGCTTTGAGCAAAAAGCATGAGGAGTTACAGCTTGAATCTAAGGACAAAGATGCACTTACTGAGATACTTGAAGACCAAGTGACGAAGAGACAGAGAGAACCATAGGTGTCATCTTCGTCTATTATGCCTCAGCCTTTCGTTGCTTGGAAAAAGATTGTTGATCAGCTTGTCCACGAGAAGACACAGATGGAGGCATCTTTTGAGTCAGAGATCCGACGCATTCGAAGGAAGTAGGCGTCTGCAGCCAGATCTTCTGACATTGTTGTTAGGGATCCTTAGGATGACTAGTCTCCTTTTCTCTTGTATTTTTCATTTGGTTTATGAAATTGTACTCAGTGTAATCCTTCCAATTATATAAATAAAAGAGATTTTTATGGTCATATCAAGCATTGCATTTCATGCATCATTTGCATAAACAGGTTTCTCTTTTGCCAGATGTCTCATTGGTGTTCCTTTTATACTTCAGCCAAGCTGACTCATCGGTACAATACTCACGCCAATTACTCCAGAATGATGGAACATCTCGAGTAAGAGAATAGAGACTTGAAAGATGAGATCGCCCGTCTGACTGCCATGATGGAGTCAGTTCTAGCTACGCAGAGCCAGTCTTCTCCAACACCTGCAACTCCTTCTCCAACTGATGCTTATTTCATGCCTGCCATGCCTGCCGGATTCCCGTGGGGAATGCCTCTGGACTTCGTGCCTTAAGGCTTTGCTCCTACATTTGCTTCTATGCCGGCATCTAGCCCGGTCATGTCTGTGCCACCGCCTGTCGTGCACACTTTACCTCGTGTGGAAGACACCATTTATTATTCCGAGACGTCTGAGGGCCCAGATGTATATGAGAAAATGCACGAGATGAAAGATCAATTTCTTGAGCTGCGCAAGGACTTGAAAACCTTGAGAGGTAAGGATCTATTTGGGAAGAGTGCTGTTGAATTGTGTCTGGTGTCGAATGTGAAGATTTCGGTGAAATTCAAAGTGCCTAACTTTGAAAACTACAAAGGGAACACATGTTCGCTCAGTCATTTAGTGATGTATGCCCATAAAATATCCACCCAAACAGATAACGATCAACTGTTGATCCACTACTTTCAAGATAGTCTGATCGGCGCTGCACTAAGATGGTATATGGGATTGGATAGTGCGAGCATCCGCACTTTCAATGATTTGGGTGAAGCATTCGTAAAGTAGTACAAGTACAACGTTGATATGGCTCCCGATCAAGATCAGTTGAGATCACTGTCTCAGAAGGACAAGGAAACGTTTAAGGAGTATGTGCAGAGGTGGAGAGAACTCACTGCTCAGATCAACCCTCCTTTAGAGGAAAAGGAGATGACCAAGATTTTCTTGAAGACCCTTAGCTCATTTTACTATGAGCGGACGATCGCAAGTTCCCCCAGTGATTTTACCGAAATGGTAAATATGGGGATGAGGCTAGAAGAAGGTGTCAGAGAAGGACGGTTGTCTAAGGAGGAAGTATCATCCAGCAAGAGGTACGGCAAGTGAAACCAATGCAATTTCCAGTGGGAGGCAGAGAAGGCCTCAAATCAGAAGAAGTCAATCATCCCATCAACATCATCATCAGGTATCGTCAGTAATTCTTGTGTTTTCGGCAAATCAGTCAACACCAGTTGAACAACAACAATGTCAACAACAACAACCACAACAACGAACAAACACCTACAACAACAACAATACCAACGATCATCAACAACAGAATTTTGAAAGGGAGAAGGTCTCTTTCGACCCGATTCCGATGACCTATGCAGAGTTGTACCCATCGTTGGTTCTCAAGAACCTACTCCAACCAAGAAATCCTCCGCAAATACCTGAACCACTTCCATGGTGGTAAAAACCAGACCTCCGTTATGCTTTTCATCAAGGAGAACCCGGACATGACATTGAGAAATGTTATCCACTCAAATATGAAGTTCAGAAGCTAGTGAAAAGTGGAATGGTGTCCTTTGAGGATCGTGCACCTAACATGAAAGCTAACCCACTGCCCGCTTATGGAAATTCATTTGTCAATATGGTGGACGGCTTCCCTGGGGAGTTCAAAGTGTTCGATGTCTGTTTCATTCGAAGGTCCTTGGTGACGTTGCATAAGTACATTTGCTTGGTGAGCAATTGTAAGCATGACCATGATGGTTGTGCTATCTGCATGTTAATTCAAGAGGTTGTGAGATTGTGAAAAGAGACATCCAGCGGTTGATGGATGAGGGTATGATTCATATTGTTCAATCCCGACATATAGATGACGATGTCAATGTGATTGTTCCTGTGTTTAAGAATCTCGAAAGAGTGGTGATTCAGTATGATAGCAGCAACAATAATAGTATCAACCAAAGATCGGTATCTCCGTTGGTCATACAGTTGGTTGGTCCAGTCCTGTACGCATCCAATAAGGTTGTTCCTTATCAGTATAATGCAACTATGGTGAAGGATGGTCAAAAGGTTCCATTACCTACGACCAATTCTGTCGTGAGCATTGCTGATGTTACCAAGGTGACCCGCAGTGGTCGAGTGTTTGGGCCGGTGTTCCCAAAAGATGTGGAAGAATCAATAGTTGGTAAGAAGGTAGAAGTGCCCGCAGTAGATCTGGTTAGTACTTCAAAGTGTCAGTCTGGTGAATCCAGCAGTTTGAAGACTAAGCATGATGATGAAATGCTTAGGCTGATAAAGAAAAGTGAGTTCAATATGGTGGAGCAGATGCTCCAAACCCCCTCAAAGATTTCAGTACTATCTCTGTTAATGAATTCCAAAGCGCACAGAGAAGCACTGCAAAGAGTTCTAGGACAAGTGTTTTTGGAACATGATGTTACGGTGCATCAGTTTGATCATATTGTAGCTAACATCACTTCCTGCAACAATCTCAGTTTCTGTGATGAAGAACTTCCTAAGGAGGGTAGGAATCATAATCTGGCTTTGCATGTCTCGATGAATTGCAAAGATGACGTTTTATCCAATGTGCTTGTTGACACCGGATCTTCGTTGAATATGCTGCCAAAGTCAACATTATCAAAGTTGTCACACCAAGGAGCGCCTATGAGGTATAATGGCGTAATTGTCAAAGCTTTTGACGGTTCGCGCAAGACAGTGACAGGTGAAGTGGACCTTCCGGTGAAGATAGGTCCGAGTAATTTTCAAATTACTTTTCAAGTAATTGATATCCACCCGGCCTAAAGATTTCTATTGAAAAGGCCATGGATCCACGAGGCAGGAGCTGTTACCTCCATGTTGCATCAGAAGCTCAAATTTGTGAAGAATGGCAAGCTTGTCATTGTTGGTGAGGAGAAGGCACTGTTGGTTAGCCACTTGTCATCTTTCTCTTATGTTGAAGTTGAGGATGAGGTTGGAACTCCATTCCAAGCCTTATCTATCGCTACTGAAAAGAGAGTTGGGGCACCTATGTCCTCATTAAAGATGCAAGGAAGATTGTTGAAGAAGGAACTGTTGATCAGTGGGGACGAGTGGTAGAGGTCTCCGACAAGAAGAATAAAACTGGTTTAGGTTTTCAGCAAGGGTTGTTAGCTACTAGATCAAAGGATATGCAACTTAGCTTCCGTAGTGGAGGGTTCATTCATGGCAATAAACAACACTTAGTTGATGTGCTAAAGGATGGCGAAGAGGAAGGTTGCACCAATTTTGTGACGCATGGAAAGGCTTGCAATAATTGGATTGTTGTTGATATTCCTGTTATTATGCATCGATCTAAGTAATTTCTTTTATTTGTTTTCAATAAATACTTATCCTATGCCTAAGGGAGAAGTGAACATTGCTGGGCATTTCAAATTGATCATTAATAAAGTTTAATTCTATTCATCCACATCTATGATGTTTTGTTTTTACTTTTTGCTTTATTCTGAAAATGGTAATCACAAAAAACATAAATAAAACAATATAATTGTCCATCTGCATAATATTTGGTCACTAATTCAACTCTCTAAAATCAAAATATCAAATCATTATGCAGGTTGGTTTCTAACCCTATTGAATAGAATGATCCTTCTCCTTCTCCAAATTTTGAATTCCCTGTGTTTGAGGCTGAGGAGGAAAGTGATGAAGACGTAAGTGATAAATTGTCTCGTCTTCTTGAGCATGAAGGAAAATCCATTCATCCCTTCGAAGAACAGATTGAGTTAATCAACTTGGGTTCTGAGGATGACGTGAAGGAAGTCCAGATTGGGGCTCAACTGTGTCTAGATGTTAAGAAAAGGTTGACTGATCTTCTCCGAGAGTATTCAGATGTGTTTGCTTGGTCCTATCAAGACATGCCTGGTTTGGATTCTAAGATAGTGGAGCATAGATTGTCGTTGAAGCCAGAATGCCCGCCAGTCAAGCAGAAGCTAAGAAGATTGCATCCTGATATGGCAGTGAAGATCAAAGAAGAAGTGCAGAACCAGAGTGATGTCAGTTTCCTTGTGACCACTGAGTATCTGTAATGGGTGGCTAATATTGTGTCTGTGCTAAAGAAAGATGGAAAAGTCCGCATGTGTGTTGATTATAGAGATTTGAATAAATCCATTCCAAAATATGATTTCCCTCTGCCACACATTGATATGTTGGTAAACAATACTGCTAAATTCAAAGTCTTTTCGTTTATGGACGGATTTTCCTGATATAATCAGATCAAGATGGCACCCGAAGATATGGAAAAGACCATATTCATTACACCTTGGGGAACATTCTGTTATAGAGTGATGCCTTTCGATTTGAAGAATGGTGGTGCAACTTACCAAAGAGCAATGACTACTCTTTTTCATGATATGATGCATAAAGAGATTGAAGTTTATGTTGATGATATGATTGCTAAATCCATTAATGAAGAGGAACATGTTGAGCACTTGTTGAAGCTATTCCAACGTTTGAGGGAGTATAAACTCCACTTGAATACCAATAAGTGTACTTTTGGTGTTCGTTCTAGTAAGTTGTTGGGCTTTATTGTCAGCAAGAAGGGTATTGAAGTTGATCCCGCCAAGGTCAAAGCAATACAAGAGATGCCTGCGCCTAAGACTGAGAAGCAAGTCAGAGGTTTTCTCGGTCGCTTGAACTATATCTCAAGATTCATTTCACACATGACTGCCACATGTGCACCTATGTTCAAGCTTCTTCGGAAAGACCAGTCTTGTGATTGGACCAAAGATTACCAGAAAGCTTTTGATAGTATCAAGGAATGAAAGAATTTGCACCAGTATTGAGCCTTGGATTTTGTCTCCACCTGTTGAAGGAAGACCATTGATCATGTATTTGACTGTTCTTGAAGAGAGTATGGGTTGTGTTATTGGTCAGCAAGATGAGACCGGAAAGAAAGAATTTGCAATTTACTACCTCAGTAAGAAGTTCACCGATTGTGAGGCTCGGTATTCTATGCTTGAGAAGACTATTTTGTGCATTCGCTTGGGCTGCTAAGCGTCTGCCTCAATATATGTTAAATCATATAACTTGGTTGATATCCAAAATGGATCCAATCAAGTATATATTTGAGAAGCCTGCTTTAACTGGGAGTATTGCTCGTTGGCAGATGTTGTTATCAGAGTATGATATCGAATATCAATCTCAGAAAGAGATCAAAGGTAGTGTCTTGGCTGACCATTTGGCTCACCAACCAATTGAAGATTACCAGTCAGTGCAATATGATTTTCCTGATGAAGAAACCTTGTACTTGAAAATGAAGGATTGTGATGAATCATTGCTTGAAGAAGGGCCAGAGCCTGGTTCTCGTTGAAGCATGGTATTTGATGGAGTTGTTAACCAGTATGGTAATGGCAATGGGGCAGTGATTATTACTCCTCAAGGCACGCATTTTCCGTTTACAGCTAGATTGACTTTCAAATGTACAAATAATATGGTAGAATATGAAGCTTGCATTATGGGGCTTGAAGAGGACATTGATCTCAGAATCAAGCATTCAGATGTCTTTGGAGATTCAGCTTTGGTGGTGAATCAGATCAAAGGTGAATGGGAGATGAATCAACCCGGTTTAATACCATATAGAGATTATGTGAGGAGGATTTCAACTTTCTTTACAAAGGTTGAGTTTCATCATATCCCTCGAGATGAAAATCGGATGGCAGATGCTCTTGCAACATTGGCATCAATGATTGTAGTGAAGTATTGGAATGAGGTTCCCAATTTGACTGTGGTGCGTCTTGATAGGCCAGCTCATGTGTTTGTTGTTAAAGAGGTCAAAGATGAGAAGCCGTGGTATTACGACATCAAATGTTTCCTCCAAAGTCATATTTACCCGTCTGACGCATATTTGAAAGATAAGAAGACTTTGAGAAGATTAGCCGGCAATTTCTACCTGAATGGTGATGTATTGTATAAGAGAAACTTCGATATGGTTTTTCTCAGATGCGTGGATAGACACGAAGCAGACCTATCGATGACTGAAGTCCATGAAGGTTCCTTTGGTACTCATTCCAATGGACATGCAATGGCGAAGAAGATGTTGTGTGCAAGTTACTATTGGCTGACAATGGAATCTGACTGTTGCATGTTTGTGAAGAAATGCTATAAATGTCAAATATATGCGGATAAGATTCATATTCCTCCGACACCGTTGAACGTCATTTCCTCCCATGGCCCTTCTCCATGTGGGGAATTGATATGATTGGCATGATTGAGCCCAAAGCTTCGAATGGACATCGTTTCATTTTAGTGGCAATTGTTTGCTTCACAAAATGGGTTGAAGCGGCATCGTATGTGAATGTAACCAAGCAAGTTATTGTAAGGTTTATCAAGAATCAGATTATATGTCGTTATGGTGTGCCAAGTAAGATGATTACTGATAATGGATTGAACTTGAATAACAATATGGTGGAAGCTCTTTGAAAGACTTCAAGATTGCACATCATAATTCTTCTCCCTGCAGACCTAAGATGAATGGGGTTGTTGAAGTTGTAAACAAAAACATCAAGAAGATTATTCAGAAGATGGTCGTAACATATAAGGATTGGCATGAGGTACTCCCATTTGCTTTGCATGGTTATCGTACATCCATCCGCACTTCAACAAGGGCAACCCCTTTCTCTCTGGTATATGGTATGGAAGCAATACTCCCTGTAGAGGTTGAGATCCCATTATCACGTGTGCTCATGGAAGCCAAGTTGACTGAGGCTGAATGGTGTCAGACCAAGTTTGATCAGCTGAATTTGATAGAAGAGAAGAGGTTAACTGCCACGTGTCATGGTCAGTTATATCAGCAGAGAATGAAGAAAGCTTTTGATAAGAAGATCAGACCTCGTGTATCTAGAGAAGGTGACCTTATGCTCAAGATGATCCTATCTTTCAAGCAAGATTCTAGGAGAAAATAGACTCCTAATTACGAAGGCCCATATGTTGTTAAGAGAGCCTTTTCAGGCGGTGCTTTGATTCTTACAACTATGGATGGTGAAGAGTTCACTCGTCCTGTGAACGCAGATGCAGACAAGAAATACTTCACCTAAAAAGAAAAGAACAACTCGCTAAGTTGAAAACCCGAAAGGGCGGCTTCGGCAAAAATGAGCGTCTCCGTGGATTGAAAACCTGAAAGGGCGATCCAGGAAAAAGTTAGAGACACAAAGCAGAAAAGAATTATCCTGATAGATTGAGTATCCCGTCTTAGGGAAATTTATGCAAAAATTAGGGATTATGGAAAGTAACTACATCCTACTGATCTTCAGATTTGAAGACTTTATTGAACACAGCGGTCGATGATGATCCGTCATCCCTAGTAGTGGCCAAGAGTAAAGTGGATATCAAGAGTGGGTGGAAGGATTAGTGGTCATTTGTATTCAATGTAGCCCTTTTCCATAAAAATTACCATTTTCAACTTTGTAAAGATCTATGGAGTCTTGTCATTTACAGACTACCATTCAATTAAATAAAGTTGAGCTTTTATCCAATTGTTTCTACTCTTATTTATTTTAGCCAAATAGTTTTAAATTTTATTATGATCATTTTTGAAAATCAAAGTTTTAATCAAAACACGTTTTCTTAAACATATAAAAGCATTAATTTTAAGTAATCAATTTTTCATTTAAAGGAATATCAACAATGGTTCGAAAGCAGTAAGCCCTAAATGTGGAGCAGTATTGGTTCTCCTCAAGCAGTAGGCGCAATTTCTCTTTCATCCCCGACAACACTATTCAGCTCTTGATGTTTGTTGATTTCTCCATACGATTGACTATTTGCTATTCCCTAATAAGTAGCCAACCGAGTTGGTTGATTAGCCCCCTGCGGAGTGTTTCTTCCCCAGCCGAGTTTATGCTTATTCCCAGCTAAGTGCGGACATTTCGTTACGGCAATTTATGTGATTTCGGCAAAACGATGGTTTCCTCATCACTCGCCATCAGATTTGCTCCCAGTCAGAGTTTCCTCCTGGTTCCTGAGCAGTTATCTGCGTTTATTCCCCTACAGGGTTGTCTCCCATTTGATATGGTGTTGACCTAAAATTCCCCGCAGAATCGATAACGGTTTTCCTCAGCAGATCGCCTCTTTCCCCGGCTAGGTTTGAGCCTTTGGGATGTTGATCTCTCTTTTCTCCAGCAGTTGTTTCCCTCTTTTTTGGATTGACCGAGAATTGTATCGATGATTCAATTCTGCGACACCCTTGTATCCTTTGTGATCATTTTGTCAGCATAATCATCATATATACATATACATATACATATACACTCATATATTTTCATGGTTGCATCCTCACATTTGTTGACTCATTCTTGTGATTCTTATTCTATTTTATGGTGGTACCTTATCCCCATACAAGTTTGGTGTCTGTCCTCCCTCGATTATAGAGTGTCATCCCCTTAAGCAGAAAGACTTTAACCTTTCTCCTTTCCCCACTGAGTTATTTCCTCATGGACGATTATTATTTCAGTTTCCTTCCCAGTTAATTATTTGGATGGAACCACTCCCCTTGAGTTATATCCTCATGGGGTTGAGTCTTGATTGACTATTTCTCTCTAGATCTTACCTAGATAGATGCTTTGGGTCCCCTGAGAGTTTATTACCCAGTAACTGGTAATATTCCTCAGTTTGCAGCTTGTTACTTCTTGCCCAATACCCGACAAAAGTACCCCTATTTTCTCCCCAGCGGACGCATTTTTATGTTTTCCTAGGAAGTATATCCTTGATATGTTCATCTTAACCGATGATGAATATTTTCTTCCTATATTTGAGTTTATCCTTGATATGTTCATCCTAACCGATGACGGATACTCTCATCTTTGGTATTCTACCCAGTAAAAAGGTAATTGTAATCCCTATTTTGTTCCCCTGAGAGTTTATCCATGATATGTTCATCCCAACCGATGACAGATTTCCTTCTCTTTGCGGTCTTCTTCCCAGTAACCGGTAGTTGTAAATCCTGCTTTGCTTTCCCTTTGTAGAGTTTATCCTTGATATGTTCACTTTAACCAGTGACAGATATTCTCTCTTTCGGTATTCTATCCAGTAACTGATAAATGTAATTCCTATTTCTCTCCTCCTAGAGTCTATCCATGTATGTTCATCCTAACCGATGACGGATTTTCTCTTTGATGGTATTCTATCCAGTGTTCGATAGATGTAATTCCTACTTTTTGTTCAGTTGGTTTATCCTTGATATGTTCATCCTAACCGATGACAGATATCCTCCTCGGCATCCCAAGGCAAGTCTATCCTTGATATGTTCATCTTAACCGATGACGGATTTTCTTTCCTTTGAGTCTATCCTTGATATGTTCACCTTAACCAGTGACGGATATTCTCATCTTTGGTCTTCTGCCCAGTAACTAGTAGTTGTAAATCCTATTTTTGCAGTTTTCCCCAGCAAGGCTATTCTTACCCAGTAACCGGTAATGAATACCCCCTCCTGGTGGTTCCCAGCGAGTCATCCTTGATATGTTCATCTTAGCCGATGACGGGTGTTCTCTCTGTCAGATCTTTATTATCTCCTTACCCAGTAACCGGTAGTGGATAATAAATTTTTGCTCCTCCTGTGCTTAAGTCTATTTCTTCCCCAGTTGAGTTGAGTGTGCATTTCCTCAATGAAATCGCTTTTCCTACATGATTCAAGTACTTTAGTTTTATCCTGATTTACTCGTTTCCCCTTCAAGATGTTTTGTTTCTCAGTCAGAGTTTCCTCTGGTTCTCCAACAGTTTTTAAGTCGTAGCCTGGCCTATGAATAATCCTTTTATCCCATCAGAGCCTCTGTCTCCCCAGTGAGATTTCCTTACAGAATGCATTCTGCTCCTACGGACCATCGGTCTCTCTGATTTCTTTTCCTTTGTGGCAACATTTCCCCACAGAGGATTTGCTTTTACATTCATATCATATGCATCACGAGGTCTCTTAGGGACCAAAATTTATTCCTATATGTTATTATTTAAGCCCACTCTATTGAGTCGATATGAAGATCTTAAACTTCGTCTCCTCAGTTAGAATGTCCTTAAATAGGGGCAGCTGTAAGACCCTAATTTTGACCCTAAGATCCCTCATGTAATTTCATCATATTCATTAGCATTGGGAGCATACCTTGGCATCCTCCTTACCCCTCACTCATTGGGTTTTGTTTTGGGAGAAATCACCAAGCACCATGTGATTGTATCATACTTGTATATTATCATTTCACTAACCAAAATACCAAAAATATGTCTTTGTTATTTGCCTAACTCTTTTGTAGGAAGGGCATGATCACCATTGATCTATCAAATTCACATCTAGGGTTTGAGACCCTCATAGCTAAGAGCACAACCAAGGAATGATCCATAATATCTATAAGCATCATATATGAGTCCCAATAATCTTTTCATTTTATTTTGATCAAGATTTCTTCAAGAGTTTGGAGTTGGTTTGCCTTGGAAACCCTAGTTTGTCTGGGTATCTTGAGTAACTTCTTCAAAAAGCTTCCTCATCAATTGATCAAATTTATCAAGAGGCAATTCAAAATTCATCATCTTGTGAAAATAGGAAGTTGGTTGAGGGTGGCTGGCCAGATGGATTCATCTGAACAAAATAGGGTCTCCCTAGACCCTATATCCTACAATTTTCATCATATGAAAATGATTGCAAGAGAAACGTTACTCTAAATGACATTCCAAACAACTTGCATGTTGAGGTCTAGAGCTAATTTTGTTTGGAAAGTCATTTTCCATGTTGAAACATTATAGGTCATTTTGTCTAAACCCTGAAATGAAAGTCAACTTCCCAAGGCCATAACTTGCTTAGTTTTTATGAGATGAAATATTTTCAAGTTTCACAATCAAATTCAAGATCTCTACTTCAACTTTTATGTTTGGAGTGAGAGCTAAATCAACTTTTATGAGCATGTGATACGAGGATACATTATATGTCATTTTGGACCAATACCATTGAACAAGTGATTTTCCTCAACTTCAAAAATGCATAACGCTTTCATTCTAAATCTAGATGATGTCAAAATGGTGACCATTTTTAAGTTCTTTTAAAGAGCTACAACTTTAATGAAGACACTTTTCTCGTTTGGATCTCACATAAAAAGTTTAGTAAGGTGGAACATTGAAGTATATGACTTGACACTTAGAAAATTTTCCAACATGTTGACATTTCCAAACTTCCACCACAAAATTCACCATGACACAAGTTCCAAATGGAAAAGTGTTCAACAAAAGAGTTGTTCCTCTTAATCTAATCTTTCCAAAGATTCCTAGTTCATTCATATTGGATCAATTTTTCTAGGGCTGCACATGGTGTTAACAGGCCTGCATCAATTGGCAAAATCAAAACTTCAAATGATCATTTCATATTGCCTTGCCAATCAAGCTTGATTCAGACCATATTTCAGTTGGTTTTGGACCTTAGTGCATCGCTTTATGGGCTTGTACACGTCCATGCAAGCTTGAACATGACATAGCCAAATTTGGAAGAAATTGCAAGTGTGCAAATAACACTTGAATTTGCAACAAATAGAGACCCTCTGAGCTCATTTCAAGGGATCCTTGCGCGCCAGCTTTGCCTCCACCCTTCAAACCCTCACACTTGAAAATTGAGTTTGAATCTCACTGTTTGGAGATTCAAAAACTCAAGGATCCTAAGCTTCTTACCATTCCTAATCCACTTTTGCAAGCTATTGGAGCAAGATCAAACAAGAATTGAAGCAAGAGAGATCAAGTTCTGCACAGCATTGAAGGTATTTTTCAGATTTTTTCTTCTCTTTGATTCTCACTCAATTCTCATCAATTCTCTTGGATCTTTGGTTTTCTAAAGTCCTACCAATGCAGGCAAGAAGATTGAGTTGCTTTGAGGTCAAATCAAAGAAACTCAGTTGACACGCCTCAAAATTCAATCCTCATATCTTTCTATATATTGGGAGTTAGTTAAAATTGAGGTCAGATTCGTGCTCTACGCCATTTTTTCTTTCAGATCATGTCCTCCTATTTCATTTATGTCATGGTAATGATTGGACCAGTCCGGCCAAGGTCGCCTGAGAAGGCAACCGGCGCTTTGCTTCGGCAATGATGTGGCATGGTCCTGGACCATTTATCCAGTTTAAAATGTTTTAATCACAAGTGTTGGTTTGGATGACCAGTTGTGTGGCGAGATGACTAAGTTCCATCATGGAACGCGCGTTTGTGTCCACTTGATCTGCCACCTCAATTAATGAGGGAGATCAAGTGGTCCACGTTTTTTTATATTTTCTGATTTTTATTTTATTCCTTTGGTTTTTTATTAATCCATATTAATCTTAATATTTATCCAAAAAATATGAGAGTTTCACCAAAAAAATTTAAATAAAATCCTCTTTTATATTTTGAATTAAAATTATTTTTTGGATCATTATTAATATTTTTTATGATTTAATTGATTTTCTGATTATTTTTAATTATTTAAAAATACTTTTAAGTTTCCAAAAATTCTGAAATTTTTTCTCCAAGGTCATCTGACCTTGTTTGACCTATGATAAATCTCATGGCCATTTCTTTGGTGTTTTGATGAGGTTTGAGGAAATTGACCAACCATATTTAGTTTAATGCATTATTTTCAGAATTTTTTAAATAGAATAATTGCGAAATAATTGTGTTGAGCCATTTTGATTGACTTTGGAAGTATGACTTATGTTGTTGGGTCTTGGTCAAGGTTGATTTGACTTTACTAGGTTAAGATCATTGGATTTAGGGGATTGATGGAATGTACATTCCATCTCCCAAAATGAATTAATTATCTTAATTTAGTAAAAGTCCTTCTTTATCCAATTTGAGTTTGATCTATCTCCCCTCCCTCTTCATCTCATTCCCCTTCTTTATGCATTCATGTCATGGACCTATGATATCTCTACATCCTAAGGCTAGTTGATTGCAAAATCAACATAAGTAAGGATGAGATTAGGCCACCACTTTTGCATATTCTTTTTGTGTATGGTATATTTCATGAGCATAGTCCATTATACTATGTCTCTAACATGCATTAACACCAAGATTCTATTTCCCAACCTCAAATAGTTGTGACTGCTACATAAGTCCAATTACGATGTCTTTTGACATAAAAAGACATATCATTCTAGTTAGTGATATTGTAATTCTCCCGTCTTTCATGGTATTGTATGGAAACTTGACCTTTTTTCCTTCCTTTAGAAGATGTCTTTTTTCCTTCCCTCCAAAGAATGATTTAAAAAAAGCAAAAGCAATACTACCTTCTAACTCATTAACAACTAACGTTTAATTTCAAGTCATTTACTTTAATGCACTTTATTTTTTAAGCCTTATTCATTTGTCATTATTCATACCATTCTAATTGTTTATGTTAATGTCATTTTTACTTTGTCCACTTGGACGATATTTGTGTGATATATTTTGTTTGTGTTTGGTTGTTTGGTCTTTGACGATTAATGTACATAATAAGAACAAAACCCCTAAAAAACATCTTGTGTGGACTGTTGGTTTGATCTGAGACAAGTGGACTTAGAATTTAGGCAACACTCCCTATGCAAAGGACTTGGCCAATGCCAACTTTCATGTAACCAAGTGCTTGTAATTTGAAACTTCATCTGATACATCATTGAAGATCCATTTGAGTTCATCTGCAACATGATCATTGCGAAGCTGTTATTTTGAACCCGTGACTTGTGGCATTGAGGAGTTCATCTGCTACATGGGAAAATTTGAAGAAGATCATGGAGTTACTAAGCTTGGATGTGGCTATCTTTATTTGATGCCTTTCTCTTCAAGTTGATATATTCTGCATTGTTTGTTGCTTGATTCTAATGTCCAAGGAAATTTGGGTTTCTATATGACACTCTTCTCTATTGGATTGCAGCCCATTGGTCAGATCTTTTCAACTCTCAACTTTTAAATTTTGTGCTTAGGATTAGTCCCTTCATCTCCTCCCCATTTCTTTAATTTCAAAATCTCTCTCTCTTATTTTTAAAATCTTCTTTGCTTGTGCTTGTTTTTCTAAACTTAGACCATTTGCAAATTAGAAACTTTGGCCTTATGCCATTCCATTTTTAAACTTATTTTCTTAAATCAAACATGTAAATAGACTTAACTATACTTGACTTAAAAACTTCAAAGCCAAAAAAAGGAATTAACTCATTCAAACCATTTTTATGCCTCTCTGCCTTTCAAACTTATTTTTTTTGTTAAAAAAGCAATACATCCACTTTGAAATTTATACCATGAACTACGAGATTTTGATCCCTCATTTTTATGTTGGCACGTAGGCACAAGTCTGAAGGTCTTGTCAAACACAAAAATATAATTAATGAATTATTTTCTCATCCCCGCATTCTATTTGCTTGCAAACATCATTTTTACAAAATACATATGCACACAATAAAGGGCTCTCTAGGAGTACCTAGGACACTTTGGGTGCTAACACCTTCCCTCTGTGTAATCGACCCCCTTACATGTAATCTATGGCATTTTATTAGTTTTGATTTAAAAACTTCTTATTTTTGGGTTTTGTTCGTACTTTTCCCTTTTCCCTTGGAAACAATAAAATCGCGGTGGCGACTCTTGTTATTTGATGTCTAGCTTATCCATAGCTTGATGGTCATGAATTTACCGCTACAGTTGGTACGTAGGCACAAGTCCAAAGGTCTTGTCAAACACAAAAATATAATCAATGAATTCTTTTCTCATCCCCACACTCTATTTTTCTCAAACATCTTTTATACTGAAAACATATGCACACATAAAGAAGGGCTCCCTAGGAGTACCTAGAACACTTTGGGTGCTAACACCTTCCCTCTGTGTAACCAACCCCCTTACCTGTAATCTCTAGCATTTTATTAGTTTTGATTTGAAAACTTCTTATCTTTGGGTTTTGTTCGTACTCTTCCCTTTTCCTTTGGAAACAATAAAAGCGCGGTGGTGACTCTGGTTTTATTGACGTTAAACTTATCCATAGTTTGATGGTCGTGAATTTACCGCTACAGAAATTAAGTGGAGACTATGCTAGGGAGTAGCCCTCAGTGGGTTTAGCCTACTTTTTTATATGTATATAATTGTATGTTTGATGTTTGTATATATTTTTTTGCGTGATATAATTTGTCTGTTGTGTTTGGTGATCTCTGAGTGGTAAGATAAGTTCTAACCCGAACTTGAGTGTAATTATGATAGGAGGATGGTTAGTCGTGTTCAACTTATGCAGAGTAGTCCTTAACAAGTTGGCTTGAGACCCATCTACTCAATGGAGATCCTTTTGGATTTACTAGTGTCACATAAGTCATTTGTGGTTAGGCATTACTTTATCTAATTTGGGGTACGAGAAGCTGAAGATTGTAGAGCATTTAACCTAACTTGGCCTATTTTGGATGTAATACGGAGATTGTTCAAGTGTAGACCTGATAACAGTTGTTACACAATACTACACTCAGACGAGTTTCACTTGAGAATATTATGGGTTGATGAGTTTGTCATCCTAACATGTAATATCCGATAGATGGAATTAAGACTCTGGGAACCTTTTAGGACATGATCTGCAGGTTTTTATCCTTAGTACACTCCTTTGGGATGGTTCCTAACCTGACTCCACGCTCTTGACTCACAATAAACCATTTGATTCTTGGTTGATCCGATTAAGTCTCATAATATCAATGGAACTTGGGTGTTGATAAGGTGAAAACCATAATCCGCCAAAATGGATGATTGGTCTTGATAATGACTTGATCCATCCCTTGAACTTTATTTGTGATTGCCTTGTGTGTGATCCCTTGTTTGTGATTGTTGCATTCATGCATACATGTGCATCATGACATTCATCTCACAAAAATAAATTTGAAGGAATTTATATCATATTTGCAAATGTTTTCAGACTATGGATCGTGGACGAAGGAACACTAAGAAGTACAGTTTCAGATATCCTGATTTGAAAGAGCTAAGGAAGTTGTCATCTTTTGTATTAGATCCCTTGGACTTCAAGAAACATCAAGGGAAGCTCTTGTCTATGTTATCTACTGATGTGATTGAAGGACTTGTGAGTGTTTTGATTCAGTTTTATGACCCTCTCTACCAATGCTTCACTTTTCCTGACTATCATCTTGTGCCTACGTTAGAGTAGTATGCCCATCTCTTGGGAATACCCGTATCTGACAAAATACCTTTTACTGGATTGGAGAAGAATCTCATATCTCGTATCATAGCTGAAGCTCTTCATTTGAACAAATTTGAGATTGAAGCTCATTTGGTGAAGAAAGGAGGTATTATGGGGTTGACTTCTGAGTTCCTCATTGGTAAAGCTATTGTCTTTGCTCAAGCTGGTAGTATGGATGCTTTTGAAGCCATCTTTGTGTTGCTCATCTATGGTCTAGCTTTGTTCCCTAACATTGATGGTTTTGTTGATGTTAACGCCATTAGAATCTTCTTAATTGGAAATCATGTTCCTACTCTGTTGGGTGACATGTATTTCTCTTTGTATTTAAGGAATTCTAAAGGTGGTGGGACTATTGTGTGTTGTGTTCCTCTTTTGTAGGTTTATTTTGCACTTTCCTCAGACGCCTGCTTTCTTGGAGAACAAGCAATGTCTACGGTGGTCTTAGAGACTCATGTCTCTCACTAATGATGATATTGTTTGGAATGATTTTGCATTGAGTAGCTTGTATATTATTGATAGTTGTGGTGCATTCTCTAATGAGTCCCTCACTGGTACATAAGGAGGAATCAACTACAATCCTACTTTAGCTCGTCATCAACTTGGGTTCCCCTTGAGAGACAAACCTAATAAGACTTAGTTAGAAGGTATTTTCTATCAAGAGGGTAAAGATCCCTAACATTTCAAGTAGAAGATGATGCATCTTGGCATAACGTGTATAGGAAAGGAAGATTCGAGCTTGGTCCATGCAACTGTGTAGCTTTGGAAGCTTACACTATTTGGGTTAAGAAGAGAGCTTTGGAGTTGAAGATGTCGTATTCTTATGAAAGACTTATGTCTTTGGTTGTGGCTGAACGATCAACTCTTCCTAACCAAGATGTAGAGGAATTGGAAGACGCACTCGCCAAGATGAAGCAAGAGAAAGATATGTGGGAAGAGTGGTTCCATGCTTGGAGCCTAAAGCATGAATAATTGCAGCTTGAGTCGAAAGACAAAGATGCACTTATTGAACTTCTTGAAGACCGGGAAGTGAAGAGACATAGAGATTTAGAGGGTCTACCTTCCTCTAGTATGCCTCAGCCTTCTGGTGCTTGAAAGAAGATTGTTGATCAGCTTGTCCTTGAGAAAGTTCAGATGAAGACATCTTTTGAGTTTGAGATTCAACGCATCCGAAAGAAGTACGCGCCTATGACCAGATCATCTGATACCATTGTTAAGGGATCCTTAGGATGATAGTTTCCTTTTCTCTTGTATTTGTATTTTTGGTTTTTGAAATTGTACTTAGTGTAATCTTTCCAAATTTTATGAATAAAAAGAGATTTTTATGGTCAATCAAATCGTTATTATATATATATTTGCAAATAGAACTTCATATGTTCCTTGAAATTTAACAAACAAAAACATTGCATTTCATGCATCATTTGCATAACAGGTTTTCTTCCGCCAGATGTCTTTTCGGTTATTCTTCTGTGCTTTATCCAAGCTGACTCACCGATATAAAACTCGCGCTAATCAACCAAAGATCATGGAACACTTAGAGCAAGAGAACAGAGAGTTGAAGGATGAAATTGCCAGGTTGACAACACTGATGGAGTCTACCATTGCTGCTCAAAATCAATCTTCACCAACTCCTGCAACTCCTCACTAGAGGACTGTTATTTCTGAGGTTGCTACCTCGATTCATCCAGTTGCTGCCAGGCAATCCGGTCCTTCTATGCCTGCTGGATTCCCTTGGGGAATGCCGTCCAATTTTATGCCTGAAGGGTATGCACCCACCTTTGTTTCTCTGCCGGCATCTAGCCCGATCATGTTAGTGCCACCTCCAGTTGTTCACACTTTACCTCGTGTTATGGATACCATCTACCACTCTGAGCCATCTGAGGGTCCAGACGTGTATGAGAAAATGGATGAAATGAAGGATCAGTTCCTCGAGCTGCATAAAGAGTTGAGGACTCTGAGAGGAAAGGACTTGTTTGGGAAGAGTGCTGCTGAGCTCTGCCTAGTGCCTAATGTGAAAATCCTGATGAAGTTCAAAGTCCCTGACTTTGAAAAGTATAGGGTAAATACTTGTCCGTTAAGCCACATTGTGATATACACCAGAAAGATGTCAACTCAAACTGATAATGATCAGTTACTGATTCACTACTTCCAAGACAGTTTGACTGGTACTGCTTTGATATGGTATATGGGGTTAGACAGTGCAAGCGTCCATACTTTCAATGACTTAGGTGAGGCCTTTGTCAAGCAATACAAGTATAATATGGATATGGCGCCTGATAGAGACCAATTGAGGTCTATGTCTCAGAAAGATAAGGAGACGTTCAAAGAGTATGCCCAGAGGTGGAGAGAGCTTACTGCACAGATTAGTCCACCATTACAAGAGAAAGAAATGACGAAGATTTTCTTGAAGACACTGAGCTCGTTTTATTACGAGCGTATGATTTCCAGTTCCCCCAATGAATTTACCGAAACGGTAAACATAGGGATGAGGTTAGAAGAAAGATTTTGTGACGGACGTCTACCCAAAGAAGAAGCGTCAGCTAGCAAGAAGTATGGTGGTAGTTTCTCCAAGGGGAAGGAGGTAAAAACTAATTCAGTGGCTGTAGGGAGGCAGAGGAACCCTCATGTCAGAAAGAGTTCTCAACCTCGACAACATTAACATCAAGTTTTATCAGTGATTCCTGTATTTTCCAATAATCCCAACAATCAATCAGTTTCGATTCAACAACCACTACGTCAACAACAACCGCGACAAAGATACAACTACAACAACAACAATAACCAGCAAAACTTTGAGAGGAAGAAGGTCTCCTTTGACCCTATTCTCGTGTCATATGCAGAATTATATCCCTCCTTGGTTCTCAAGAACCTCATTCAACCTAGAAATCCTCCACAGATTCCTGAGCCACTTCCATGGTGGATTAAACCCGAACTTCGTTGTGCTTTTCCCCATGGAGCCCCTGGCCACGACATAGAGAACTGCTACCCATTGAAGTATGAGGTACAAAAGCTTGTGAAGAGTGGGATGGTGTCCTTTGAGGACCAAGAACCTAATGTTAAAGCTAATCCGTTTCTTGCTCATGGTAATGCTTCTGTCAACATGGTGGTGTAAGACCCCAATTTTGACCCTAATATCCCTCATGTTATCTCATCATACGCATTGGCTTTGGGATTACACCTTGGCATCCTCCTTACCCCTCATTTATTGGTTTTCCTTGGGAGAGGTCACCAAGCTCATTTGATTGTATCATACTTTGTTTTTCATTATTTACTAACCAAAATGCCCAAAATATGTCTATGTATAGTTTGTTACTTTTGTAGGTAGTGTGTGTGTTCATCCATGCTCCATCAAGCTCATATCTAGGGTTTAAGACCCTCAATGCAAGCAGATCAATCAAGAGATGGTTTAAATTTGTTCTAGACATCATATATGGATCCCCAAGGTCTTCACATATCATTTTGATCAAGAGTTCATCAAGAGTTTGAAGTTCGTTTGCTTTGGAAGCCCTAATTTATCTGGGTATCATATATGACTTCCTCAACAAGTTTCTTAAACATTTGATCAAATATATCAAGGTATACTTAACATTACATCATCTTACACATATATGACCCTCCATGAGTCTCATATATCAAGGGAATGTCAAGTTTGCAAGTTGGTTCAAGGTGGTTGACTAGAGAAAGTTAACTAGTCAAAACTAGGGTTCCCTAGGCCCTATCTCCTACAATTGTTATCATATGAAAATGATTCCAAGAGAAACGTTACTCATTATGACATTCCAAACAACTTTCATGTTGAAGTCAAGATCTAGTTTTGCTTAGAAATTCATTTTTTATGATGAAATATTACAGGTCATTTTGTCAAAACCCTAGTTAGGAGGTCAACTTCCAAGGACCATACCTTTCTAAATTTTTATGATATGGAATCCATGATCAAATTTAAGATGTCCTTTTCAACTTTTATGTTTGGAAGAAGTTCAAATTCAACTTGCAAATAAATGTGCCAAGAGGAAACATTATAGGTCATTTTGGGCCATTACCATTGAACAAGTCATTTTCCTCAACTTCTAAAATGCATAAATCCTTCATGCCAAATCCAAATAAGGTCAAATTTGTTATCAAATTGAAGAGGTTTGAAAGATCTACAACTTTAATGAAAGAACTTTTTCCATTTGAAGTCCATAGCAAAAGTTATTCAAGGTGGAAGAAGTGAACATTTGGCTTGGTACTTAGAAAATTTTCAAATATGTTTGATTTTCCAAATTTCCACCTCAAAATTCATCATGATACAAGCTTCAAATGGAAACGTGTTCAACATGAAAGTTTTTCCCCTTGATCTCACCTTTCCAAAACGTCCAATATCATCCCATTTGGATCAAAATTGAGGTACTTGTGCATGGCTCCTTCGTTGGGTTTGTTTTGGCAAGATTTTGGATTCAAATGATCATTCTTCTTTGCATGCTTCCTGTCGCGGCGGGATTTTTCACGAGATTAAGTATTGATTGAACTTAACCCGTTTGAAAAATATTTTAAAGGCAAGAGTCGCCACCGTCTTTTATTTTATCCAAAAAGAGGAAGGGAAAAATAACGATAAATCCCTTTAGAGTTACGGGTTCGGGGGTTGGTTATGCAAAGGGAAGGTATTAGCACCCTCTACATCTGTGGTACTCCACAGGAACCTTTTTGCTTATGTTTATGTGAATGCTTTGCTTTTTTCGCTTTGATCGTTTGATTGGGGAGATGAGAAAAGAACTTGATTTTATTGCTTTTGGACTCGATAAAGTCGTAGACTTCATGCCTACGTATCTCCAAGGCACAATGGAGAAATCAGAATCCACGTAGTTCTCCCAAAAGAAAAGGGGAAAGTCTGTTTTGTTGATTTTAGATTGGCGTGTCTTGCCATCTCTTGCTCGACCTAGGCGGGAGGCTTCGAGACTGACACGTCCTTTTGAAAATGTTTTTAAACTGAAAAGCCAAAGCTGGCAAAAGATTTGAATGAGCCTAAACCCTGAAACAATAAATAAATGGGCTCATTATAAGGAAGCCCAAGAGAAAGCTTGTGAGTGTGTGAAAAGGGTTTCTTAAACGGCGACCGTTGGAATCGCATCGGGTTTCTCTTTTTTGGATTTTTCGATTTTTTAACATAAAACATGAACAATACGATTAAACACACATTACAGAACATAAAAAATGCGAGAAAGTAAATTATTACAACACAGTTAGCTATGAATAGCTAGTATTACGAATAGTTAGTGGAGTTAATCGAGCTGAAACTGAAACGAAACGGTTAGTAACAACATAAACAAATATAAAAAACAATATAAACATTTACTTTAGACAAAATAAACATTTGATATAAATAAACATTTAATTAAAATAAACATTTAATCAAATAATTAATTTAACTAACATTTAAATAAAATATATATGCAAAATAATAATAAAAGATAAACAATATTTAGTAAACAAAAGTAATATATATATATATATATATATATATATATATTATATATATATATATATATATATATATATATATATATATATATATATATATATATTTATATTTTAGACAATAAATATATAGTAGACAAAAATAATATATATGTACATTTAGACAAATAATATATAATAGACAAAAATAATATATATATATATATATATATATATATATATATATATATATATATATATATATAGACAAATAATATATAATAGACAAAGATAATATATATATATATATATATATATATATATATATATATATTATATATATATATATATATATATATATATATATATATATATATAATATATATATATATTTATTTAGATATATAATAGACAAAAATTATATATATATATATATATATATATATATATATATTTATTTAGATAAATAATATATTAAAACACATGTCGGCAAGCCGGAACTTTGCCGATTTCAGAGATAAGTGAAGAATATTACCTTGTGTGAAGAGGATGAACTTCTGATCGTCCAAATGATCGACCGAAAGCTGGAAACCGTCACCGACGCAGTGCTGGCTGCCTTCGTGAGTACCTGACTTCAACGTCACTTTTGATCGGTGAAACGACGCCGAAATGAAATGAACCTTGGATATTTGTGACCTGGACTCAACGAACTTCAAAGATATGAAATCGGTTTTGTGTTTCGGTGAATAATCGGGACGATTTTGGGTTACCGAAAATGAAGAACAAGTGAAATACGGTAATGCTTTTGGAAAAATATTTCTTTTCAATTCTCTGTTTCTCTTACCACACGTTTTTTCCTTGTGATCCACCTTTCTCTTTTTGTTTACTAACAACATCTATATATATATTTAGATTACTTAAACAATAAGAAACCTAAAAAATATCTAACATAAATTAATAATATACATTTAGATTACTTAAACAATAAGAAACCTAAAAAATATCTAACATAAATTAATACTATATATTTAGATTACTTAAACAATAGGAAACCTAAAAAAATATCTAACATAAATTAATAATATAATTTATATATTATATAATAATAATAATAATAAACTAATATAATATTAATCCTAATTAAATAAACTAATTAACAACTAAACACAATTAATATTAAGCACAAATAATATTAAACGGCACACGATTAAAATACGATAAAATTGAGCGACACGAACGCGATAAAAACGATGACAATTTGCACAGCAAAACAGACAAATTGATAAAACCAATAAACCAATAAACCGGTAAACCAGTAAAATCAACAACACGACTCAAACAGACTCGATTAAATCACACAGCACAACACGTAATTAAATAAACAACCCTAGGCAATAATAAAATCAACACGACATCACGAAAACGCTGACAAACACAATCACAAATAATCGGACAATACGAAAACTCTAATATATTCGAAATACAGTCAAAATACCGACAAACAAACAATTAAATAGATAAAAACGCACAAAACCTAATCGAAGCGATGCCACGCACAAAAGAGATAAGCGAGATAAATACGAGGCAACGATATCGGCCAGGTTTTGCTAAAACAACGAAATACAACACGGTAAGCAACGAAAACACACAAAACCTAATCAAACCAGTTGTCACGCGAAGTTTAAGAAATTGAGATGAATACGAGACAACGAGATTAATCAAGTTGTGGTCAACAAAGCCAAAGTCAAATTTTGGGGTGCGACAGATGCCCCTATTTAATTAACTTAGGCCAGATAGCCGGAGGCTATCGAATGGCGTAAGGTAATTAAATATGACAAACGCCACAAAATTTGACCGCAAATGCATGTATGCATGATGCAAAAGACAGACAATCACAGAGACACAGAAGTGCAAACTCTACTGGGGAAGGACATACACCGACTCAACGTATGAAGGTAAACACTGAGAATACTCAGTTGGGGAAGATTCACTACCTATTCATAGATGGAAAATAGGAGGAAAAGAGATATCGACTCAATGTTGATGATACATCACTATCTCATAGATGAAAGTGGGAAAAGATCAATCAAGAGTACTGATGTGACAGTACATTACCAACTCAAAGATGGAGGTAACAGAAAAGATAAATACCAACTCAAGGATGAAGGTATAACAAGGGCATAATAAGAATCGAACTGCGTTAACTCATGGTTGACAGCTCACTACCCACTCATTGATGAGGTAAACAGGACATGCCAACTCAAAGTTGAAGGCAAGCTTCAAAAGATTGATAATAACACTGCTAGGGAAATCAAATTCCAACTCATTGATGATGGTGTAGATGAAGAATAAGATCTAAGGATCATTGTGCGGACTTACAGTTGAATGCACACTACCAACTCATTGATGAGGTAGACAGAGAAATGCCGACTCAAAGTTGAAGGCAACCACCGATTCATTGACAAAGGTGTTTAAAAGAATTTAGAACATATTCTCTTGGAGATGTTTATCATTACCAACTCAAAGATGACGGTGGAAGGACAAAATGTACCTAACTCATAGATGAAGGTACTCCATCAACTCAAAGACGAAGATGGAATCAGAAGTTATCTGTGCAGACTCAAAGATGAAAGCACACTATCAGTTCAACAAGGATCAAACATACCCTACTCATAGATGAAGGTACTCCATCAACTCAAAGACGAAGATGGAATCACAGGAAAATGTGCGAACTCAAAGATGAATGCATATTACCAGCTCAAAGTTGCAGGTACTCCACCAACTCAAAGACGAAGGTGGAATCAAAAGGAATCTGTGCTAAACTCAAAGACGAAACCACGCTACCAGCTCAAAGTTGCAGGTAGAACCATGGAACTTTCTGTGAGGATGTTATCAACTCATAGATGGAGATAGTAATTAATTTATCCGAGGGATAACAAAGGTTACCACTCATGGATGTAGGTAACTCAAGTTTGTAACGGGTACCAACTCAAAGATGAAGGTATAAAGGACTTGGACACAATATCTGTCATGTCTGTTTTACTGAATGAGAGTCACAAAGACTATATTGTTGCCTTCTTTTACTTGCAATTTCTGAGCTTTATCTGGAGACACGAGGTTCAAACTAGGATAGAACTAGAATGAAACGGTCAAACAAGACTTCAACTGAAGAGGAATGAACTCATCAGGATTTACAACTGAAACAACCATCTTCCACGAGGCATAGATCTCTGTGGGGAACATGACCAATAAAAGGTATTTTGCTGCTTATGAGGATACTCTATATGGAGAGATTGACTCAACCCACAATATAAACAAGGAAACAAGGTGCATATGAATGCAAGCATGATATGTCATAGATATGCATGAATATTTAGTAATGAATGCATGATGGACAGACAAAACTAGGAATAACTAAAAATGTTAACAGTTGCATAAGGACTTGCTGGAGATTTGCACTGAGACTCGCTGGGGAGTAGTACAAAGACTTGCTGGGGAATTGGTACAAGAGCACCATATCCAGGTTTCTTTAAAAGTCTGTCTCTGCTGAGGATTCCGTAGAAGAATGGAGATGCCTTCTACTTCAAAAATGCAGGAGATTCCCTGTGGTTCTTGAATTTGTGAGGTATATGAGGATTGGACCTTTCTGAGGACTCCGCTGGGGATACATGGTGTTATCCTCTGGAAATAAGATGATATTGTAAGAGAAGTCCTGCAATTCTTGAATTTGCTGATAATGCAGAAGGGATTATTCTTCTGGAAGACTCCGCTGGGGATAAAGTCCGCTGGGGATAGGTGGTATCTTTCCAGGGAATAAGAATATAGGGGAAATCTATCCTTGATTTTTTTGCTTTAATTATCATGGAGACTTTCTGTATCTGAAGACTCTGCAGGGGATTATGGTGTCTGATATCTGGTTACGAGATCTTTCCTCTAGGAGACTCTGCCGCGGAACAATGATGTCTGACCTTTGAATATAAATGAGAATTCAGGAGAAATCCTGCAATTCTTGAATTTGCTTAAAATGCATAACACACTCTTCTTTTACTACAAAACATTACTGAGGAGGAGACATATCCTTCTATTGAATGGACAGAGAACAACAGGAGATTCCCTGTAGTTTCTGAATATCAACTTTCTTCACTCGCTGAGGGATGGAGACCTCTGTACTACTCCTGCTCAGGGAAATCAAATCTTCCTTCTCATCCTCTGCTGGGGACATTGCTGATCCCGCCTTAATAAATTACTGGGGAAATACCTGTAGTAATCCCATAGGCCAAATCTGTAACTTAAAACCTGGATCAAAGTCTTCATGATCAATTAACCGGGGAGTCTTCATGCCCCAAGTGAAGGGAACAATCTTCTTGAAATATTTCTTGCATGATCTCTTGAGGAAAACTAGGAAGCAAAACTGGGGATATCCCGAATCACAACCTCTGCTGGAGAAATATTACTGCCAAGACACCTGCGGAGATTTTTTCATCATATACATATAAGGATAGTAATATGAACATGTCTAGTTGGAATCACATGATTTCAGAATTACTGGGACCACATGTCTCAATCCTTTTATTGATGTCCACAAATCAAAATAAATAATCTTTATATTTTTCAAAAACTGTTTTTTAATTCAAAACTTTTGTTTCAAAACATATCTGTCAAAGTAAAAGAACTTTCGTAAATTGAAATGAAAATTAAGAGTGCCAAGAAATATAGAAAGGCTCAAATTGATTTGATAGGATGGTAATCAGCCAACAACATGATTCCATATATCTTTACAAATTGGAAAATGGTAATTTCGTGGAAAAAGGGTACGTTGAACTACAATGACATCATTCTCTCTTCCACTTTTGAAACCTGTATTGCAGCCTTAAGAAAGTTGGAGAACTGTTGAAAATATTCTGATACTTCAATGATCTTGTCTCCGTTATGCAGTTACTTGCCTGAAATCCCTAACTTTTGCCTAGATTGCCCTTTCGGGTTTTCAATCTACCGGGATAATATTTTCTTTGTTTTTTATGTCTCTAATTTTTGCCTGGACCGCCCTTTCAGGTTTTCAATCCACCGAGACGCTCATTTTTGCCTAAGCCGCCCTTTCGGGTTTTCAACTTAGCGAGCTGTTCTTTTCATTTTTTAGGCGAAGTATTTCTTGACTGCATCTGTATTCACGGGACGTGGAAGCTCTTCACCATCCATGTTTGTAAGAATTAAAGCACCGCCTGAGAAGGCTTTCTTGACAACATAGGGTCCTTCATAGTTAGGAGTCCACTTGCCCCTAGAATCATTGTGAAATAGTATCATCTTCTTGAGCACAAGGTCACCCTCTTTGAATTCTCTCGGCTTAACCTGTAACACCCTTCTAAAATACCCCAAAATATTTAATTAAAATAATAGACATATATAAATCAGAGTAATTATGCCCTGAAGAGTGTCACACAATTATTTCACACCAATCATCAAACTATCCTGTCATGCTCATTTATTTAATCAAAGTAAGACAGTTTTGCATAATTCGCAGCGGATACAAAATAACAACATTCAAATCATGTACTGCATTACATGTAAAATGGTTCCACAACCAAAAGAAATTATAGTAAAACATCCCATCCCGATGTTACATCTACCAGAGCATGACCCACTAAGGACTACACTAGACTCCACGGACTAGCTCTATTCAATCACTGCTCGTTACCTGAAAAACAGTTGTAAGGGTGAGTTCCTCAATCGATATAATGAATATTATAAAATATCATGTTATGTTAAGTAATATCACACACTTCATCACCCCAATCAAAACACACATTCAGGAACATCATATCAACTCAAACATCATTCTGAATAACAAATGCAACCATGACAACACAACCACACGTATAATATTGGAATACATCCATTCATATTATACGCCATACATATATTATGCAATGAGACTCCATGCATGCGGTACCGACTATTTGTGAACATATAGTTCAACCTCACCGTCCAAATCCAGGCACGGCTACCAAGCTCACTAGTCCCACTCATTTGAGACATAGTGACTCACATCACTAATTCCTCACCATGGGAATTAGCTACCACCCCCAAAGGGCTATGCTATGCACGCTAAATCACCTAGCATGCAAACATCAACAACAGTCCAAAATGACTAACATCACTAATTCCTCACCATGGGAATTAGCTACCACCATAAAGGCCACATATGCATGCTAATCACCTAGCAATGCAACATCAACAACAATCAAGAATAGACACATGCTCACACTCTAAGCCATAAAACGGTCTATTCACACTGCATACATTCACATCATCATGTATACCATCACACATCATCAACAAAAGCATATCATATCATGCCACATAATCAACTATAGTATTAGCACACTCTACTAATACCTATACTATTCAAAACAACGGGAAATGATCCCTACAACATCATACCTCAGCTAGGTACATTACTCAGCCTAAACAATCAAAACTGCACAACAACAGTTCAGAAAAATCACAATTCTGCCCATACGCGTATTGCCTATGTCCATACGCGTATTGCCCAAACCTGACCAAGTCCATACGCGTATTGCCCATACCCATACGCGTATGCTACGCGTACCACATCCTCATACGCGTACCAACAGAGACAATTTCACGTTCAAAACATCATCTTTTTCACTCATACGCGTATGGTATACACCATACGCGTACCACTCCAGGGATACGCGTATCACACGCGTATGGCGCGTACCAGCGCCAAACCCCCATTTCTAAGCCATCCCATACGCGTATTGCCTAGTGCCATACGCGTATGACCAGAACCAATTTTCCAGATCTGCTATGGGTTTTCTCTGCTACGAGATCTCTCCAATCCCAACCTTCTACGGTTCAATTTTCATACACTTTCGTTCGTTTTATCAGATACAGCTCGGACACATTCAACTTCTCAAATCGCTAACCTTACTACATCTAATTCCTACGAATTTTCATCAATTATCATCCAAATTCGTTCATCAATATTTCACAAATTCATCACATATCATTTCAATCAGAGTCAAAATCAGAGGTCTATCACTACCCATTACATGCTATCCCATAAGACCCATCAAACGATGATAAACCCCCCTTACCTGAGTCAATCCGGCGATTCCGTTAGCCTCAAGCCTTTCCCCTTCTCTTGCTCTGCCTCTTTGCCCCTTTTTCCACTTTCAGCCGCTTCTCTGTTTTCCTTTTCACGTGAAAACCTTTTTCCAAAAAAATTGGGACTTCTTATTATTCCAACTTATATATTATTCCAATAAATAATTATTCCAATAATAATTATTCAAAAATTCCAAAATAATAATAATAATAATAATCCAATTATCTAATTAAATTAATAAATATATTATTAACTTAATTTAAATAATTATCATATTATTATCGGGGTGTTACAACTCTCCCCCACTAAAAGAATTTTCGTCCTCGAAAACATACCTCAAGCGAACAACTCTGGGTAAGACTCCTTCATCTTACTCTCAAGTTCCCAAGTTACATTGCCACCTGCTGGTCCTCCCCAAGCTACTTTCACCAAGGCGATCTCTTTACCCCGCAACTGCTTCAACTCTCGATCCTCTATCTTCGTAGGTGATGTTTCAACAGTCAGGTTATCTCTCACCTGTACATCATCTACTTGGACTACATGCGACGGATCATGAATGTACCTTCTCAACTGAGACACATGAAAAACCTCATGCAAATTTGCAAGCGACGGCGGTAAAGCGGTACGATAGGCCACCTCCCCTATCCTCTCCAAAATCTGATAAGGACCAATAAATTGAGGTGTCAACTTCTTCGACTTCAAAGCTCGACCAACACCAGTTATCGGAGTAACACGAAGAAACACATGATCTCCCTCTTGGAACTCAAGTGACTTCCTCCTCTTGTCATGATAACTCTTCTGACGACTCTGAGCAATTCTCATCTTCTCCTGAATCATCTTAATCTTTTCCGTAGTTTGTTGAACAATCTCCGGTCCAACCACCGCACTCTCACCGGACTCATACCAACATAAAGGCGTCCGACATCTCCTACCATACAAAGCTTCAAACGGTGCCATACCAATGCTCGAATGAAAACTATTGTTGTAGGTGAACTCAATCAAAGGCAAATAACAATCCCAAGCACCTCCTTTTTCCAAAACACAAGCCCTCAAAAGATCCTCTAGTGACTGGATCGTCCTCTCAGTCTGACCATTAGTCTGCGGATGATATGCAGAACTCAATCTCAGCTTAGTTCCCAAAGCCCTCTGCAAACCTTCCCAGAACTTCGATGTAAATCTAGGATCTCTGTCCAAAACAATACTAGACGGAATACCATGCAAGCTTACAATCTTCTCAATATACAACTCGGCTAATCTCTCTAACGGATAATCCATTCTGATCGGAATGAAATGAGCCGATTTCGTCAATCTGTCAACAATTACCCAAATAGCTTCAAAATTCTTACTTGTCCTCGGTAAACCAGAAACAAAATCCATACTGATACTATCCCACTTCCACTCTGGAATAGCCAACGGTTGCATTAGCCCAGACGGCTTCTGATGCTCAATCTTTGACTTCTGACAAGTCAAACAAGAATAAACAAAACTCGCAATTTCCTTTTTCATTCCAGGCCACCAAAATAACTTTTTCAAATCATGATACATCTTCGTAGCCCCGGGATGAATACTCAGGCCACTACGATGTCCTTCCTCAAGAATACTCTTCTTCAGTTCGGTCACATCCGGAATACACACCCGATTACCAAATCTCAAAACACCATTCTCATCAACTCTGAATTCACCACCTTGACCTTGATTCACTAAAGTCCACTTATCGACCAAAAGCATATCGGATTTCTGACCCTCTCTGATCTCATCCAAAATATTACTCGTTAACTTCAACATTCCCAATTTAACACTATTGTGAGTACTCTCACACACCAAACTCAAATCTCTAAACTGCTCAATTAAATCCAATTCTTTAACCATTAACATAGACATATGCAATGATTTCCGACTCAATGCATCAACTACTATGTTTGCTTTACCCGGATGGTAATTCAAACCAAAGTCATAATCCTTCAGAAATTCTAACCATCTCCTCTGTCTCATATTCAGCTCTTTCTGATCAAACAAATACTTTAAACTTTTATGGTCACTGAAAACTTCAAATCTTGACCCATACAAGTAATGCCTCCATAATTTCAGAACAAATACCACAGCTGCCAACTCTAAATCATGTGTCGGATAGTTCCTTTCATGAATCCTCAGTTGTCTCGAAGCATAAGCTATAACCTGCTTATTCTGCATCAACACACCACCCAAACCCAACAATGAAGCATCACAGAAAACCTCAAATGATTCCGACGGACTCGGTAATATCAGAATAGGAGCAGTAGTCAACCTTCTCTTTAACTCTTGGAAACCTTCCTCACATTTTGAGTCCCAAACAAACGCTTGCCCCTTTCTGGTCAACATCGTCAACGGTAACGCCAACTTAGAGAATCCCTCAATGAACTTCCTATAATAACCAGCCAAACCAAGAAAACTTCGAATCTCAGCAGCAGACTTCGGAGCTTCCCACTTAGATACCGCTTCTATCTTAGAAGGATCAACAGCAACGCCACCTCTTGAAATCACATGACCAAGAAAACTAACCTCTTCTAACCAAAATTCACATTTAGAGAGTTTAGCAAATAACTTCTTTTCTCGGAGAACTTCTAAAACCACTCTCAAATGCTCAGCATGCTCTTCTTCAGATTTCGAATACACTAAAATGTCATCAATAAACACCACAACAAACTTATCTAGGTACGGATGGAAAATCCTATTCATATACTCCATAAATACTCCAGGCGCATTAGTCACACCAAAAGGCATTACAGAATACTCATAATGTCCATACCTTGTTCTGAAAGCAGTCTTCTGAATATCCTCAGTTTTCACACGTATCTGATGATATCCCGACCTCAAATCTATCTTGCTGAACACACTCGCACCAACCAACTGATCCATCAAATCATCAATCCTCGGCAAAGGATACCGATTCTTGATCGTCACTTTATTCAGTTGCCTGTAGTCCACACACAACCTCATAGTACCTTCTTTCTTCTTAACCAACAACACTGGTGCACCCCACGGTGACACACTCGGACGAATAAATTTCTTATCCAACAGATCTTCTAACTGACTCTTCAATTCAGCTAACTCAACAGCAGACATACGATACGGAGCCATCGATATCGGTCTAGTACCAGGTACCAAATCAATCGAGAACTCAACTTCACGCTCTGGCGGCAATTCATTCACCTCTTCCGGAAACACATCAGGAAAATCACACACCACAGCTAGATCGCCAATCATCAGTTTATCTTTAGCCTCCAAAGTCGCTAACAGCATAAACAACTCTGCTCCATCTGCCACTTCCTCATTCACCTGCCTCGCTGATAGAAACAAACTCTTTCCTTCCTCCATCTCAGGAAATATCACGGTCTTCTCAAAACAGTTGATAGAAACTCGGTTACACACCAACCAGTTCATACCCAGAATAACATCAATCTGTACTAATGGAAGACACACAAGGTCTATCCCAAAGTCTCTACCAAAAATACTCAAAGGACAACTCAAACAAACTGAAGTAGTAGTCACTGAACCCTTCGCAGGAGTATCAATCACCATACTACCCAACATCTCAGATATCTTTAACTTAAGTTTCACAGCACAATCCAAGGATATAAAGGAATGAGTAGCACCGGTGTCAATAATAGCTACAAGAGGAAAGCCATTAATATAACACGTACCTCGGATCAAACGATCATCTGCAGAAGTCTCAGAACCCGACAGAGCAAAAACCTTGCCTCCTGACTGATTCTCTTTCTTTGGCTTAGGACACTGTGGACTGATATGACCCACCTCTCCACAGTTGAAGCAAGTCACAGTCTTCAACAGGCACTCTGCAGCCAAATGACCACCTTTTCCACACTTAAAACACTTCTTCTCAGCACTGGTACACTCATGGAAACGATGTCCAGCCTGACCACATCGGTAACACTTAGCAGGGGCACTAGAGTCTCCTCCACTAGGTCTCTTCATCCCACTCTGTCTCTGGAAACCTTTGCCAGCTGCATACGGTTTCCCACGATCAATCTGATTCTTACCCTTCCTATCAACCCTCTGCTGATAGCTCTCTGCTCTAGCCTTGGAATCCTGTTCAAAAATTCTGCAACAGTCAACCAAATCAGAAAACACTCTGATCCGCTGATATCCAATAGCCTGCTTGATCTCGGGACGCAACCCGTTCTCAAACTTCACACACTTTGAAAATTCTCCAGCAGCCTCATTATAGGGAGTATAATACTTCGACAGCTCTGTGAACTTAGCAGCATACTCCGTAAAAGACTTGTTACCCTGCTTCAATTCCAAGAACTCTATCTCTTTCTTTCCTCTGACATCCTCTGGAAAATACTTCCTCAGAAATCTCTCTCTGAACACAACCCAAGTGATCTCAGTATTCCCAGCAGATCCAACTCAGTGCGGGTAGCAACCCACCAATCATCAGCTTCCTCTGACAGCATATGCGTACCGAACCTGACCTTCTGGTTATCGGCACACTCAGTTACTCGGAAGATTCTCTCGATCTCCTTCAACCACTTCTGAGCGCCATCTGGATCGTATGCTCCCTTGAACATTGGAGGATTGTTCTTCTGGAACTCACTCAGTTGACGAGCAGCTCCCATTCCCACAACATTCGGATTTCCTCCAAGTACTCCAGCTAGCATACCCAGAGCCTCAGCAATTGCAGCATCATCTCTACCTCTTCCAGCCATTCTATTCTGAAAACCCAAACAAACCAAACAATAAGTACTGATAGGGTTACACAACACCTATCCCGTACAGGGGAACAGAATAATTACGACTCGACTCGACCGACTATGCTCTGATACCACTAATGTAACACCCTTCTAAAATACCCCAAAATATTTAATTAAAATAATAGACATATATAAATCAGAGTAATTATGCCCTGAAGAGTGTCACACAATTATTTCACACCAATCATCAAACTATCCTGTCATGCTCATTTATTTAATCAAAGTAAGACAGTTTTGCATAATTCGCAGCGGATACAAAATAACAACATTCAAATCATGTACTGCATTACATGTAAAATGGTTCCACAACCAAAAGAAATTATAGTAAAACATCCCATCCCGATGTTACATCTACCAGAGCATGACCCACTAAGGACTACACTAGACTCCACGGACTAGCTCTATTCAATCACTGCTCGTTACCTGAAAAACAGTTGTAAGGGTGAGTTCCTCAATCGATATAATGAATATTATAAAATATCATGTTATGTTAAGTAATATCACACACTTCATCACCCCAATCAAAACACACATTCAGGAACATCATATCAACTCAAACATCATTCTGAATAACAAATGCAACCATGACAACACAACCACACGTATAATATTGGATTACATCCATTCATATTATACGCCATACATATATTATGCAATGAGACTCCATGCATGCGGTACCGACTATTTGTGAACATATAGTTCAACCTCACCGTCCAAATCCAGGCACGGCTACCAAGCTCACTAGTCCCACTCATTTGAGACATAGTGACTCACATCACTAATTCCTCACCATGGGAATTAGCTACCACCCCCAAAGGGCTATGCTATGCACACTAAATCACCTAGCATGCAAACATCAACAACAGTCCAAAATGACTAACATCACTAATTCCTCACCATGGGAATTAGCTACCACCATAAAGGCCACATATGCATGCTAATCACCTAGCAATGCAACATCAACAACAATCAAGAATAGACACATGCTCACACTCTAAGCCATAAAACGGTCTATTCACACTGCATACATTCACATCATCATGTATACCATCACACATCATCAACAAAAGCATATCATATCATGCCACATAATCAACTATAGTATTAGCACACTCTACTAATACCTATACTATTCAAAACAACGGGAAATGATCCCTACAACATCATACCTCAGCTAGGTACATTACTCAGCCTAAACAATCAAAACTGCACAACAACAGTTCAGAAAAATCACAATTCTGCCCATACGCGTATTGCCTATGTCCATACGCGTATTGCCCAAACCTGACCAAGTCCATACGCGTATTGCCCATACCCATACGCGTATGCTACGCGTACCACATCCTCATACGCGTACCAACAGAGACAATTTCACGTTCAAAACATCATCTTTTTCACTCATACGCGTATGGTATACACCATACGCGTACCACTCCAGGGATACGCGTATCACACGCGTATGGCGCGTACCAGCGCCAAACCCCCATTTCTAAGCCATCCCATACGCGTATTGCCTAGTGCCATACGCGTATGACCAGAACCAATTTTCCAGATCTGCTATGGGTTTTCTCTGCTACGAGATCTCTCCAATCCCAACCTTCTACGGTTCAATTTTCATACACTTTCGTTCGTTTTATCAGATACAGCTCGGACACATTCAACTTCTCAAATCGCTAACCTTACTACATCTAATTCCTACGAATTTTCATCAATTATCATCCAAATTCGTTCATCAATATTTCACAAATTCATCACATATCATTTCAATCAGAGTCAAAATCAGAGGTTTATCACTACCCATTACATGCTATCCCATAAGACCCATCAAACGATGATAAACCCCCCTTACCTGAGTCAATCCGGCGATTCCGTTAGCCTCAAGCCTTTCCCCTTCTCTTGCTCTGCCTCTTTGCCCCTTTTTCCACTTTCAGCCGCTTCTCTGTTTTCCTTTTCACGTGAAAACCTTTTTCCAAAAAAATTGGGACTTCTTATTATTCCAACTTATATATTATTCCAATAAATAATTATTCCAATAATAATTATTCAAAAATTCCAAAATAATAATAATAATAATAATCCAATTATCTAATTGAATTAATAAATATATTATTAACTTAATTTAAATAATTATCATATTATTATCGGGGTGTTACATAACCTTCCTATCAAATGCCTGCTTCATTCTCTTTTGATATAACTGTCCATGGCACAAGGCAGTCATTCTTTTTTCTTCAATCAAATTCAACTGATCGTATCTGCTTTGACACCATTCAGCCTCTGACAACTGAGTTTCCATTAGTATCCTCATTGATGGAATTTCAACCTCTATTGGTAACACAGCTTCCATACCGTATACAAGTGAAAATGGGGTTGCCCCAGTTGAAGTACGGACTGATGTTCTATATCCGTGTAGTGCAAAAGGCAGCATTTCATGCCAATCTTTGTAGGTAACAACCATCTTTTGAATGATCTTCTTGATATTCTTATTTGCAGCTTCAACTGCCCCATTCATCTTGGGACGGTAAGGAGAAGAGTTGTGATGCTCGATCTTGAAACTTTCACATAATTCATCCATCATTTTGTTGTTCAGATTGGAGCCATTGTCAGTGATGATCTTGTTTGGAATGCCATATCGGCAAATGAGATTATTTTTGATGAATCTGACCACCACTTGCTTTGTCACCTTTGCATACGAAGCTGCTTCCACCCATTTGGTGAAGTAATCAATTGCCACGAGAATGAAACGGTGTCCGTTGGAAGCTTTGGGTTCAATCATACCGATCATGTCAATGCCCCACATTGAGAATGGCCAAGGAGCAGAAATCACATTCAAAAAGGTTGGTGGTACATGAACCTTATCAGCGTAGATCTGACATTTGTGACACTTCTTTACAAATTTGTCGCAATCTGATTCCATGGTCAACCAGTAGTAACCAGCTCTCAACATCTTTCTTGACATAGAGTGGCCGTTTGCATGAGTACCAAAGGACCCTTCGTGAACTTCTTTCATCAACATTTCTGCTTCCTTTTTGTCAACACATCTGAGTAAGACCATGTCATAATTCCTCTTATAGAGCACATTCTGATTAAGGAAGAAACTGCCTGACAATCTTCTCAAAGTCTTTTTATCTTTTTCTGTTGCTCCAAGAGGATACTCCTGAGTCTGAAGGAAATGCTTGATATCGTGGTACCATGGTTTATCATCAAAACTGGCCTCAGCTGTAAACACATGTGCTGGTCTATCAAGTCGCTTGATCACAATTCTGGGTACTTCGTTCGGAAAACCCACTTGATACATTGAAGACAACGTAGCTAGAGCATCCGCCATCTGATTCTCATCCCGAGGAATGTGATGCAACTCAACCTTGGTGAAGAAAGTCAACAATCTTCTTGCATAGTCTTTGTATGGGATCAAGCCAGGGTGGCGTGTTTCCCATTCTCCTTTGATCTGATTGATAACTAACGCTGAGTCACCATAAACAATAAGATTTTTGATGCGGAGGTCAATGGCTTCTTCAAGACCCATGATACAGGCTTCATATTCAGCAATGTTGTTTGTACATTCAAAGCAAATTCTTGCCGTGAAAGGAATATGAGAACCTTCTGGAGTGATAACGACTGCACCTACTCCATGTCCATAAACGTTGGAAGCTCCATCAAATACTAAACCCCATTGAGAATCTGGTTCAGGTCCTTCTTCACGAAGTGGCTCTTCACAATCTCTGGATTTTAGGAACATGACATCTTCATCAGGAAACTCATCCTCATTATCATTGTGATCTTCAACGGGTTGGTGAGCAAGGTACTCGGCTAACACACTGCTCTTGATAGCTTTTTAGGTATGATACTCAATGTCGTATTCTGATAACAGCATCTGCCATCTTGCAATCTTACCAGTGAGTGCAGGCTTCTCAAAAATGTACTTGATTGGATCCATTCTGGATATCAACCAAGTGGTGTGACTTAACATATACTGCCTCAATCTCTTAGCAGCCCAAGCCAATGCACAACATGTCTTCTCGAGTAAGGAGTATCGTGATTCACAGTCAGTAAATTTCTTGCTTAAGTAGTAAATGGCATGCTCTTTCTTTCCAGTTTCGTCTTGTTGACCCAAAATACAGCCCATAGAATTCTCAAGCACTGTCAAATACATAACCAACGGTCTTCCAGCAACAGGTGGTAACAAGATAGGAGGCTCCATGAGGTACTCTTTGATACTGTCAAATGCTTTCTGACAATCCTCTGTCCAAACACAATTCTGACTCTTTCTCAGCAATTTGAATATAGGTTCACAAGTGGCAGTCATGTGAGAAATAAACCGGGATATGTAATTCAATCGTCCTAGAAAACCTCTCACTTGCCTTTCTGTTTTTGGTGCGGGCATCTCTTGGATAGCTTTTACTTTATCTGGATCAACTTCAATGCCTTTTTGGCTGACAATGAAGCCCAAGAGTTTACCTGACCTGACGCCAAATGTGCATTTGTTCGGATTGAGGCGAAGACGGAACTTCCTCAATCGTTGAAACAGCTTCAATAGATCTACTAAGTGACCTTCTTCTGAACGAGACTTCGCGATCATGTCATCCACATAAACCTCAATCTCTTTGTGCATCATGTCGTGAAAGAGCGTTGTCATGGCTCGCTGGTAAGTAGCACATGCGTTCTTCAACCCAAACGGCATTACTTGATAACAGAATGTTCCCCATGGTGTTATGAAGGTAGTTTTTCCCATGTCTTCGGGAGCCATTTTGATCTGGTTATACCCGGAGAATCCGTCCATGAAGGAGAATATGTCAAACTTTGTTGTATTGTCTACCAACATGTCAATGTGAGGCAGGGGAAATCATCCTTTGGGCTTGCTCTATTTAAGTCACGATAGTCGACACACATTCGTACCTTCCCGTCCTTCTTAGGAACTGGCACAATATTTGCTATCCACTCTGGATACACTGAAGTGGCAAGAAAACCAGCATCTATTTGCTTCAGAACTTCTTCTTTAATCTTGACGGCCATATCTGGATGTGTTCTTCTTAATTTCTGTTTGACCGGTGGACATTCTGGCTTCAAAGGTAGCTTGTGCTCTACGATGTCAGTGTCGAGACCAGGCATATCTTGATAAGACCAAGCAAACACATCTACATACTCTTTCAACAGGCTGATCAATTGCTCCTTGACCTGTGGGGATAACAATGCTCCAATTTTGACTTCTTTCACATTTTCTTCCGAACCCAAGTTGATTGTTTCCAAAGGTTCCTTGTATGGCTGAATAGTGTCTTCTTCATTTTCAAGCTGGCGGGCGACCTCTTCTGGAATCTCATCCCGCTCTTCCTCTTCAGCTTCGAATACAGAATGTTCAAAGTTGGGAGAGGGCATGATGTCATTGTGTTCAACGGGTTTAAGTAACCTGTACAAACAATTGTTTTTAGAGGACTGACCATGACATGCAAAAATGTGTTCTTTTTTAGGGTTTTTTTTTGTGTTACCATTTTCCGAAAAAGCTGAAAAGATAAAAGGACACAAGCGTATAGGAACACAAAAGATCTTTTTCATGGATAGTACGTTTTTGACAAAAGTGCCCATTTTACAAAATTAATGCTTCGCGCTTTGGGCTAAAGCGGAAGATTTTTGAAAACTGAAAAGCTTAATTACTTTGATATGTGGACACAATGTGGGATGTCAACTGCGGTCCAGTTCTTCATAACTACTCCTGGTGTCACAAATCTGGGGCCTTCGTCTTCTGTCTTTCCCTCAAAAGTATCCTCCTCAACCGCTACCATGTTGATAAACCCACCGCTGTGAATGATATCTTTGAAAGGTCGCACCACTGAAGTCTGCACTTGTTTTCCATCAACAAAGCCTAATCCTGCATGGTTAACGTTTTCTGGCAACTCTATCACCTTGCCCCCCATTTCTGTAGGACCTGTCTTGACAATCTGCTGGGCGTCTTTGAATGACACGATTGAACCTTCACTTTTCTTGTAATCATCGATGGTCAGGGCCTGAAATGGAGTTTGAACAGCCGTCTCGTCTACTTCTATCACACTAAACGATGAAAGGTGGCTAATCAGCATAGCCTGCTCCCCATTAACCGTCACTATTTGCCCATTCTTGAAAAATTTTAACTTCTGGCGGTCAACCTGAACTTTCAATTCTCGGTTCTCATTATCTGTTATCTCCATTCTTCTTTTGTAGTTGGCTCTTGTGTTGTAATTATGCGTCAGCTTGAAATGGATCTGCTGGCGGGAAGCAACTGTTAGAAGACTGGACCCAGACAGACAACCTGTATGCACGTGATGCATGGATATGCAAAATGAATGATTTTCCAAGGAACTCTAAGTGAAGGAAAAGATAGAATTGCAAACATTTTTTATAACAAAACAAAGTTATCAACCCAAAATACAACCAAGAAAACCATTTAAGGACATGTGTCATCAGGACGAGCATAAACAAGTAGGAGTTGTCCTTCAAGTCTCTCAATTCTTTCTTCATAGGCCTTCTGCATAAAAGCTTTCTCCTTCACCAAACTGTCTACAAGACCTTTCCATGCACCTGAGGACTGTGGAATCTGGGAGTAATCTGTTGTGCCTGAGGAAAATAAATCCTCTTGCACCCTTGGACGTTTACCTGCACGATCTTCTCCACTCTGCTCCTTTAACTGTCTCTGAAGTTCTTCATTTTCCATTTCGAGCACCTGGGCCTTATCCTTCCAAGCGTCTCTCTCTTTCTTGACCCTCTCCAAGGTGGCTTGGAGTTCTTCTTTGTCATCTAGCGGAAGGTAGGGGGTCTTCAACGGAGCGGGTTTGATAGGATCATGATGTGGGTATGGCATTTTCAACTGTATAGCTCTGGCTCTGATCCACTGGAGGTACGGCTCATAGGAGGTACAATCTTTCTTACCCAATTCAAGTCTCCCTTTGCGACAAACACGATGCCAAGCTCTTACTACTCTCTCTTTCATGGTAGGGTCCTCCTCGTTATCCCTCAAGAAAATACCTTCTAAAAGAATGTTAGGAGGCTTGTCCTTCATAGGGTAACCGAGTTGTCTCCTAGCAAGTACTGGATTATAAGAAATGATTCCCTTTGTGCCCATGAGGGGCATATTGGGGAACTCCCCGCAACTATCAATGATCTTCACATCGTCTAAAACTCTACTATACCATGCAATATCTGACTGGGTAAGAGACATAATCCTCTGTGACCACTGAAGTCCTGACTTGCGATCCCAAAAAGTAACTGACTTAGGAAGATGAGAGACAAACCATTTGTAGAGTAACGGTATACAGCAGACTATGGTTCCTCCTCCTTTCAAAGTACGGTAATGGATGGAATGATAGGTGTCTCCGAGCAAAGTTGGAACAGGACTACCACTTAGGAAGATGCGTATAGCATATGAATCCACAAAACCTTCAATATTAGGAAATAGTAACAAACCGTAGATCAACAAGGCGGACAGATGCTCCACAATAATATCACAACCTTGACTGGTAAAATAAGAAACCTTCCCCATTAAGAACTTGGCAGTAAAACCTGGAAGTCCTCCTTTGGTGGTGAAGTTATTCTTGAATTCTGACTTCTTCATGTACAACACTTTTGCAAGAGAACTGTGCTCGGGTAACTTTTCTGAACCAGAGAAAGGTACTGTATCAGCAACTGGGATGTGAAGCAACTGGGCATACTCTTCCAATGTAGGCATGAGTTAATAGTCTAGGAATGTGAAACAGTGATAGACTGGATCATAGAACTGTACTAATGTCTGCAATAACCCTTCTTCCATCCTAAGCGTCAATAAAGATATAAGTGCCCCATATCTATCTCTGAAACCAATAGGATCTGCGATCGAAGAAACCAGTTTCTTTAGTTCATCTATCTTTGGATTGATGAGATTGTACTTTTTCATACTTCTCCGTCCAAAATCCATGTTTCCTGCAATATTTGCAATCCTCACTTTAAGTTCCTTGGAAAAAGGTTGAAATGATGGGAATGAATGCATGTCATGCATGAATGCAACAAACACAAACATGGTCAAACAATACAAGGCTCAAAGTTCATCACCAGCATGGAGTTTAGGACAAAGCCCCAAGATAAGTTCTAAGGTTCACCTGCCAAACGGGTTCTAAAAGTTCCCAAGGTTATGGATCCTTCTTCGGATAATACCGGGTTAAGCAACTGCTCGCTTTCCAATATTATTCTCAAAAGAATATCGCTTGAGTGTGATATCGCGTATCAACCAAACCAGACTTTTGGTCCGAAGTGGTCACCGCATCACATCCTAAGTAAGGCCAAGATGGGGTAAAGGTAAACTAAGGTCCTTGGCTTCACGGGCCCGTCGAAAGCAACAATGCCTCACAAATGACTTGTTTAGCACTATCACCCTCAAAGAGGCCTCCACCAAGCGGACAAAGGCTCAAGTCAACTCGGTAAGGATTGTCTCCTATCAAGTCAACCTGAATTATCATCCATCCTATCTCAAATGTGCCCCAAATCCGGGTATAGGATTTATCACAAGTATCCCCCAAAACCCAAAATAACAAACATTACAAACAATACAATTTAGCAAATATTCACAAAGCAAACATATAAACAAGCAAAGATAGGCTAAACCCTCAAATAAGTTTAATCATGTATATCCCCAGCAGAGTCGCCATTCTGTCGCGGCGGGATTTTTCACGAGATTAAGTATTGATTGAACTTAACCCGTTTGAAAAATATTTTAAATGCAAGAGTCGCCACCGTCTTTTATTTTATCCAAAAAGAGGAAGGGAAAAATAACGATAAATCTCTTTAGAGTTACGGGTTCGGGGGTTGGTTATGCAAAGGGAAGGTATTAGCACCCTCTACATCTGTGGTACTCCACAGGAACCTTTTTGTTTATGTTTATGTGAATGCTTTGCTTTTTTCGCTTTGATCGTTTGATTGGGGAGATGAGAAAAGAACTTGATTTTATTGCTTTTGGACTCGATAAAGTCGTAGACTTCATGCCTACGTATCTCCAAGGCGCAATGGAGAAATCAGAATCCACGTAGTTCTCCCAAAAGAAAAGGGGAAAGTCTGTTTTGTTGATTTTAGATTGGCGTGTCTTGCCATCTCTTGCTCGACCTAGGCGGGAGGCTTCGAGACTGACACGTCCTTTTGAAAATGTTTTTAAACTGAAAAGCCAAAGCTGGCAAAAGATTTGAATGAGCCTAAACCCTGAAACAATAAATAAATGGGCTCATTATAAGGAAGCCCAAGAGTAAGCTTGTGAGTGTGTGAAAAGGGTTTCTTAAACGGCGACCGTTGGAATCGCATCGGGTTTCTCTTTTTTGGATTTTTCGATTTTTTAACATAAAACGTGAACAATACGATTAAACACACAATACAGAACATAAAAAATGCGAGAAAGTAAATTATTACAACACAGTTAGCTATGAATAGTTAGTATTACGAATAGTTAGTGGAGTTAATCGAGTTGAAACTGAAACGAAACGGTTAGTAACAACATAAACAAATATAAAAAACAATATAAACATTTACTTTAGACAAAATAAACATTTGATATCAATAAACATTTAATTAAAATAAACATTTAAACAAATAATTAATTTAACTAACATTTAAATAAAACATATATGCAAAATAATAATAAAAGATAAACAATATTTAGTAAACAAAAGTAATATATATATATATATATATATATATATATTTATATTTTAGACAATAAATATATAGTAGACAAAAATAATATATATGTACATTTAGACAAATAATATATAATAGACAAAAAATAATATATATATATATATATATATATATATATATATATATATATATATATATATATATATATATATATATATATATATATATATATATATATATATATATATATATATATATATATATATATATATATATAATAGACAAAAAAATATATATATATATATATATATATATATATATATATATATATATATATATATATATATATATATATATATATATATATATATTTAGATATATAATAGACAAAAATAATATATATATATATATATATATATTTATTTATTTATTTATTTAGATAAATAATATATTAAAACACATGTCGGCAAGCCGAAACTTTGCCGATTTCAGAGATAAGTGAAGAATATTACCTTGTGTGAAGAGGATGAACTTCTGATCGTCCAAATGATCGACCGAAAGCTGGAAACCGTCACCGACGCAGTGCTGGCTGCCTTCGTGAGTGCTTGACTTCAATGTCGCTTTTGATCGGTGAAACGACGCCGGAATGAAATGAACCTTGGATATTTGTGACCTGGACTCAACGAACTTCAAAGATATGAAATCAGTTTTGTGTTTCGGTGAATAATCGGGACGATTTTGGGTTACCGAAAATGAAGAACAAGTGAAATACGGTAATGCTTTTGGAAAAATATTTCTTTTCAATTCTCTGTTTCTCTCACCACACGTTTTTTCCTTCTGATCCACCTTTCTCTTTTTGTTTACTAACAACATCTATATATATATATATATTTAGATTACTTAAACAATAAGAAACCTAAAAAATATCTAACATAAATTAATAATATACATTTAGATTACTTAAACAATAAGAAACCTAAAAAATATCTAACATAAGTTAATAATATATATTTAGATTACTTAAACAATAGGAAACCTAAAAAAATATCTAACATAAATTAATAATATAATTTATATATTATATAATAATAATAATAATAAACTAATATAATATTAATCCTAATTAAATAAACTAATTAACAACTAAACACAATTAATATTAAGCATAAATAATATTAAACGGCACACGATTAAAATACGATAAAATCGAGCGACACGAACGCGATAAAAACGATGACAATTTGCACAGCAAAACAGACAAATTGATAAAACCAATAAACCAATAAACCGGTAAACCAGTAAAATCAATAACACGACTCAAACAGACTCGATTAAATCACACGGCACAACACGTAATTAAATAAACAACCCTAGGCAATAATAAAATCAACACGACATCACGAAAACGCTGACAAACACAATCACAAATAATCGGACAATACGAAAACTCTAATATATTCGAAATACAGTCAAAATACCGACAAACAAACAATTAAATAGATAAAAACGCATAAAACCTAATCGAAGCGATGCCACGCACAAAAGAGATAAGCGAGATAAATACGAGGCAACGATATCGGCCAGGTTTTGCTAAAACAACGAAATACAACACGGTAAGCAACGAAAACACACAAAACCTAATCAAACCAGTTGTCACGCGAATTTTAAGAAATTGAGATGAATACGAGACAACGAGATTAATCAAGATGTGGTCAACAAAGCCAAAGTCAAATTTTGGGGTGCGACACTTCCATATGATGACATCAGTACACTTTGTACACGAATTGGAGATGAATTTCATCATTATTTAGGCCTAAACCATTTACCATGCATCCATGCAGCTTTGCCAAGAGAACTCAGACCCTCACACCATAGAATTTCTTGAGAATTTCTTTTAAATCGAGTTTGAATTTCACTTTTTGTTTTGAAGTTCAAACTCCAAGAATTCATTGCCTTTTCCATCTCAATTGATTACTGCAAGCAAGAGGAAGAAAAACCAAGCAAATCCAGATCAAGATCAAGCTGAATTGAAGCTACTCGAAGATGAAATTTCAGAAACTTCTCTTCTTCGATTCCCCATCATTTCTCAATTATTTTGTTTGATTTCTGGTTGGCTGATGTCCTACCAATGTAGGTGTAGCACCTCAAATTTGCACCTACCCTTTTGAACATCCATTTTCATATTAGGTCATTAACATAACATAGTCCACTGCATAACATTGCATGGTCCTTTGCCCAAGTGCAAGTCATTCAGACAAGATTAGGTCAAGATGATCAGGAGAATCAGTCAAACAAGCAAGCATGTGCATTCCTCAAGGAAACAAAGCCCTAGGGTTGGTTTATCAAGTTCATATGATTATGTGATCATTTTGAAGTAGATTGGCCAAGGATTGGATGATCAAAGCTCAACAGTCAAGCTGAATTTCATCTGAAACCCTAGAAAGTCAACTATGGTCAACTGTGCCAAAAATCAAGGATTTGAAGGTGGGAGTTGGTTTGAAAGGCTTCATTCATGTCTAAACAAGTTTCATTTGACATTTCAAACATCAAGAATGAAGAAAATAAAGTCAGATGGAAACTTTCCAAAAATAGCAAGTGACCTGTAATTGGAAACTGCCAAAAATGGAAAGTTCTTCTCCTCAAATTTACATCATCATACAAGCTTCAAATGGAATTTTGTCCAACATGAAAGTTGAAGATCTTGCTCTCACCTTTCCAAAAAGTCCAAGAACACTCATTTCTCATGTATGGTTGGCAAGTTATGATCAAATCATTTTCAGAAAAAGTTGAAATTCAAAGTGGCATAACTTTTGAATGGAAAGGCCAAATTGGGTGATTCTTTTTTGAGCAAGTCACATTTGACATGTACTTTCATAATGCATCATAACATTTCATCAAAAATCATCATAGCAAAAGTCCATTTTTCAAGTGTTCATTTTGCATTTTGGTGGAAAAAATAGTCAATTTGAAAAATACATGTAATTTTCACTCCAAACCATTTCTAACACATCATAAACAGAAATTGTGACTTGCTTCAAGTGCATTTGCACTGTTTTATTGGCTGCATTTGGAAAATGTCATTTTGGCCATTTTAGCATAAAACTCCATTTTGCTAATCCACTTGAATTTGCTTAATCATGCTTAACAAAGTGATTAGTACATCATATAAAGCCCTAATTGTAACTGCTTCAGATAATTCACAATCACAATCTCAGATCCAAACTGAAAATTTCTCAATTCTCTCAAATTCTCTTCAAACTTTTTTTCATTTTTTCATCAAATTTCACTATTCTTCGTGCTTCCTTTTGTGTTAATCTTCATCTATAGGCGTAATTGAAGAACTGTTTGAGGCAAGATCGTGGAGAAGACTTGAAAATCGCAGCTGTTGGAACCTTGCTCATCCATGGCATCTTGAAGTTTCTTCATCATCAAGCTGTGTCGAGCTGAATTATCACCTCCATTCACCTTCCTAATCATCATTGGACTTCTGTTTTCAACTTCCAAGCCGCGAAATCACCAGATTCAAGATCTGCAACTTCAAGAGGTAAGAATTCGAATCTTTCGATTCTTGAAATCATGATGTGTCTTTGATAGATCGTTCCTTGCTGAGCTCACTGCAACTTGAATCATGAATTTTCGTTGAGTATCGAATGAGATATCTTGATTTGAACATTTGAATGTGAAATTAGTTTTGCTCGATCCGTGAAGCATGATTAGAATTAGGTTAATTGCTTGTTAGATTAGTGATCTACATGATGTGGTGATTCGATTGGTATATGGCATGATAATTTTTGTGATGATTTGTTGCTGACCAGTATGAACATCAAGAACACGATGATGTGTTCAATTTTTTCGTTCCAAAATGCTGATTGATCCGTGTTGCCTGTGTTTGCTTTCAAATCGGTGTTTCCCGCGCCTGGCCACCATTCACGTGAGGACACCTCACTTAATGAAACGCAGAGTTTCATTAAGTGAGCAGCGTAATTACAACATTGCCACTGCCAGCTTTTAAATTCATTTTAATTGATAAATGTTTATTTCATTTTCATCATGAACTTCAAAAATTCATAAATAATTCTTGGATGATCCAAATTGTGTGGGGATTTTTGCATTCATCTCCATTTTTCATCTAGTTTTTTATACGTATGATAACACAAGTTGTGCACGGATGGTTTTTATTTTGGTCTAATGTCTTTGATCATGTATGCCTTTTGCCTATGTTTTGCCATTTCATTCATGAAATCTTGATGCCTGCTCCAAAATGCTTGAAATGTTATATGCATCATCTAGACTCTTTCCTGGTGATTTTGATATGTAGTTGGTAATTTTTGAGTTCCTGGATTGAGAGTTATGACATGATCTTTAGAGGTGTTACATTTTGTGCCATGCCATGCTTTGTGCATCATCTTGATTTTATTTTCTATGCTTATTGAACTTGAATTGAGCTGGATTTTTGCATGATTGATCTTGTGAATGTTGAGAATACATGTGAATTTTTCTGGAATTTTTGAAGGCATTTCCTATTTGATTGGGATTTTATTTGCTGTTTAGTCATTTGTTGACTTTTTGTGATACATGTTCCCATTTGATTTGTGAAATTCTGGTTATTAATTGGATGGATGTGAAATTTGGCATGAGTATTGTAGACATCTTGAGGTTTGCCATGGTTTTAGTCCCATTCATTTATCATGTTTGATTGCTGTTTTATGATTGGTTGAAGTGGATGCATGTTTAGATGCCATGTATGAGCTTGCTTGAATTTGGGTTGACTTTCTGAATTTCATTGACTTGCTTCCCTTGGTCCAAATGAGCTGAAATTTGGTATGATTGACATGTTATGAATGATGTTTGATCATGAATATTTTGAGGATTTTTTGAAATGTTTTGGTATTGATTTGACTGTGATCATTCTGTTTGGTCCTTTGAGGTTCTAAGTTGCATGTTTGGTGCTTTTTCTTGCATGAAATGATAATGATGAATGATATGAATGTGAGACCACTTGGGTTGGATTCTTAATTGTTTGATATTGATTTTGATCAATTTTCACTTGCTGTTTTGAATTTTTCACTTCCTTTTGACCCTAGGCTTGTCCTAGTGGTCTTGTTTCTCATGTTTGAGTTTGCTTTTCAGGTTAGGAAGCAAATGCTTTAAGGAAATTAATGCAAGTTGATTGAGTTTGGTTGATTGTTATGAACTAACTTGTTCTATTTTGTAGGATGCTTAGCTCACTTGCTTTGGGCTTGTGCTTTGCACATGTGATTGATAGTGTTGACTGTTGATTCTTATTTGCTTGTTTTGACTTTGTGATTGGTATACTGACTGTATTTGATTGATTTCAGGTACATTAGTTGCTAATAGTTCTTTGAGAACTTGCTTTGATTTGCTTAAGCATTGAGGTAGAATCTCTTGTCTCCATGTAGTCTGGAAGACCTGGCCTGTTACTTGGCCAGGCACCTGTCTGAAGTCCTCCTTAAGAGGCAATGTTTGTGATTGTTTACTTTGTCCCCAAGCAGGAAAAGACCTCATATGAGGCAATTGGTAAACAAAAGAGATATGTAGCCTATCTCCTACTATTCTGTGAGTCACTCACCTTGCTCACACCATATGTGTTGATGCATAGTGAGTAAAAACCCAAGATCAGTTGAGTCAGTGTCATAAGTGTAGAAGGGTTCCCACTTTCTGAACCCACACTTCATTGTCTGAAGCTCTTCCAGGCCAGGGATAAGAGCTGTGAAGTCTCATCTTCACTCATCTTTCATCAGCTTCACCTTGACTCTCTATGTCAAGGTTAAGAGCTAACCTCACCCTGATACAGATGCTTGTTTGTCGAGGTTGACATGACCCCTCGACTAAAGCCTAGCCTTGATGTTTGAGCCCCTTGTTGGTGTGTTTACTTCATGCTGTATGTGTTTGTGTGGTGTGATTGTATCCCCTAGGTTTGCTAGACTCCGTGTAGTCTCGTTTGCATGTCAATTAAGGTAGCACGGTTCCTTCGTATGGGACTTCCTTTCTTGCTTGAGCTCTCCTAAAACACAAAAAAACATTATCTCCTCTTAAGGATACGTCAACTCCTTCTACTACAGGTGAGTAAGTCTCCAAAGGTCGAGCATCCGGTAGATTGCGTAGTGACGTTATCCACTTAAAAAACCCAAACCAACAGGAATAGTTTAGCCGAACTACGGCAACTCTGATTCTCATGTCCAGATGAGATACGTAGGCACGAGATGCGATGTCTTGTCGAGTTTGACTAACAACTAACACTTCTTTTCTCTCGCCCTCGTTGCGATTGAGACCTTCCCTTTCTCTTGCCCTAGTTGCAATCGAGACCCTTCTTCTTCCTGTGTTGGTGTTAGGAGATGGATGTAAGCCCAACGATTGGCATTCCGTATCCTCTTGTTGTGTGCTTGGAAGCTGATGTAAGTCCAGCGATTGGCATTCGGGTTCCAGTGTGGGTGTGTTTGGTTCGGAAGCTGATGTAAGTCTAGCGATTGGCATTCGGGTTCCATGTTTGCCCGTGTTTGTGTGGCTTTGTTTGGCGTGCGTTAGCCGAGCTACGAATGCTCTGATTCTTCTTAGTCCGAGAAGATACGTATGCATAGGATGCGACATCCTAGCGAGCATGTTTTCCCCCAGTCCGAACTACTTTGACTCTAATGTCTATGCCTGATGGACTAAGTAGGCCCAGGACGCGATGTCCTGCCGAGTCAGTCTTGTTTGTTTTCTTGTGTCTCTTTCAGCCAATATGTGTGTTTGAGCAGTGTTTTTAGCAACCATTTTCCTTCCTATTATGCGTGGATCCCGTCGAGTACGACGGATGCGTAGGGGTGCTAATACCTTCCCTTCGCATAACCGACTCCCGATCCCATTCTCTTTGGTCGCGAGACCATGCTTTTTCCAAGTTTACTCTGAGCGTTTCCTTTCCCTCTTTTGGGATAAATAACGCACGGTGGCGGCTCTGTTGTTCTTGTTTCCCGCCGGTTTTTCGCGTAATGCGACAACTGGCGACTCTGCTGGGGACCTAGAGAAGTTGACCTCTTGCTGGTCCATCTTCCATAAGCGAGTCTCTCCTAGCGCTCTCTAGGTTAGGGTTTTGGTTGTTATTTGCTGTTATTTATTGTATGCATGATTATTATGTTGTATATATGTGCATATCTGTTTGCATGCATCATACTGTCATTGAGCTGTCTTCTGTACAGGTGGTTCTTCTGTTTGGGGTGGGTGTTCTTAGTGGGGCTAAAACCCAGGCCCGAGTATACACCTAGGATTAGTGTGGTCTCACGTTCCTCACATGTTGGGTTGACATGATTGTTGTGACGTGACATACCACAAGCCGGACGAGGTTCTTCTGAGAGGGCTCTTCCTTGTGGAGTTTCCACTATGGTTGAGTTTTATCTCTTTTGAGCTGTTGACTTCGGTGACCGTTCTTTCCCGGATCTTTGGTTTAGACGATCTCAAGAGAGCTGCAGCGGCACACCCGAAAGGGCAAACCCGTTGAGTATCTTTGCCCGATCGTCGAGACCCTTGTCCGCCTTAGGATGACCTGATTAGAATTTACCTGTGAGGGGAGGGTTGATTCTTACAGATGCATGTTCTGATGGTGTTAGTGATTATTGGTTGATCAGAGTCCTATTTATAAGTCGGATTTATAGATCTATTTCTGGACGCCGGAGGTTTGATCCTGGCGTTGATCGGAGGGTTCCGTTTATTTCGGATCCCTGGGCTGAATTTGAGGATGCTCAGATGTGGATATGGTTCAGTTGACTTGGGTTCAGATGACTTTGGGTTTCAGATGAAGTTGTAACGCCAGAGTTCAAGCCGAAGCTTCGATCCTGTGCCGCGTGATACTCAGCCGACCAGCCTTGGCTCCCTCATTTGCATCATAACATGTTTATTTTCAAAAAAAAATATGTATAATAATGCATAAAAAAAAAAGTTAACCTGCATACGCATCACGCACATCATACACACATCATCTTGCATAACAGGTGTTCTCGTTCCCGACTTCTCACTCCGGTTCCTGTGTCAGGCAGGATAGCTGATCGAAGACCGCACCGGTATTCTACCAGACTCAATCAACAGCGAAGTATGGATCAGGTTCAGAACGAGTTGGCTGAGATGAGGGCGAACATGGCCCAATTTATGACCATGATGCAAGGGGTTGCTCAGGGTCAGGAGGAGCTCCGAGCTTTGGTTCAGAGACAAGAGACGGCTATTCAGGCGTCTAACCGTGGTTCACCTGCTGGTATTCCTGTGCCTGAGAATATCAATGTTGCTGCTGCTCCCGTTCATGACTATGCTGTGGGAGATGAACTCAGGGGTATAAGAATCAATGGACAGCCTCTTGCTGCAGAGACTGTCAATGTTAGGGCCACCCGGGCTCCGGTTCGTCATCCAGCTCCGATTGTCGACAGACAAGAGGACATGTTCACATTGCTGAGTGAGGATGATGGGGATGTTGTCAGAGTTGAGGATAGGGATCGTAAGGTCGATGCCCTGGCTGAGAAAATTCGTGCAATAGAGTGTCAAAACTCTCTTGGTTTTGACGTGACTAATTTGGGGTTGGTGGAAGGCCTGAGAATCCCCCATAAGTTCAAAGCACCCACTTTTGACAAATACAATGGTACTTCTTGCCCTCGCACTCACGTGCAGGCATATTATCGGAAGATCTCTGCGTATACTGACGATGAGAAAATGTGGATGTACTTCATCCAAGATAGTCTATCTGGGGCTTCTTTGGATTGGTACATGGAGTTAAAGAGAGATTCGATCCGATGCTGGAGGGATCTGGGAGAAGCTTTCCTCAGACAATACAAACACAACATGGATATGGCACCGAGCCGGACTCAGCTGCAGAGTCTGTGTCAGAAAAACAATGAAAGCTTCAAAGAGTACGCCCAGAGGTGGCGTGAACTTGCTGCCAGAGTTTAACCCCCTATGCTGGAAAGGGAGTTGACAGACATGTTCATTGGCACACTTCAGGGAGTGTTTATGGACCGAATGGGGAGTTGCCCATTTGGAAGCTTTTCTGATGTGGTCATTTATGGTGAAAGGACTGAGAGTTTGATCAAGGCCGGAAAGATCAATGATGCTGGTTCCTCTTCATCTAAGAAACCTTTCTCTGGGGCACCGCGCCGTAGAGAAGGTGAAACCAATGCTGTTCAGCACCGTCGAGGTCCGAACAGAAATCAATACAGACAGGTTGCCGCAGTGACTATTCCTGCACCTCAACAACGTCAACCTCCGCAACAACCAAGACAACAACAACAACAGCAGCAGCGTCCTTACCAGTCAAGGCAACGGATGCCCGAAAGACGTTTTGATCCCCTGCCAATGACCTACGCTGAGCTACTGCCTGAGTTGCTCAGATTAGGATTTGTTGAGTTGAGAACTATGGCTCCGCCGACAGTTTTGCCTCCGGGGTATGATGCTAATGTCCGGTGCGATTTTCACTCTGGGGCACCAGGACATCATATTGAGAAATGTCGGGCTTTTCAGCACAAAGTCCAGGATCTGATCGATGCTAAGACAATCAACTTCGCTCCAGTGCCTAATGTTGTTAACAATCCTATGCCTCAACATGGTGGGCATAGGGTGAACTGTGTTGAAGGGGTCGAATCTGAAGATCTGGTTGCCAGTGTTGATGAGATTCATACTTCTCTGCTGGTAGTGAAGGGCGGTTTGCTGGATGGTGGTGTGCACCCGGGCTGTGATGAGAATTGTGTTGCTTGTGCAGAATCTGACAATGGTTGCTCACAGTTGAGGGCCGGTGTTCAGAGGCTGATTGACAAGGGCTGTGTCCTGTTTGGTCGGGCTGACAACAGAGATCGTGGGGCAGTGTCTACTGTCACGATATTTTTCAAGCCGTCTGAAGGACGAGGGCCGAGAACCGTTGGTAGTGCGCCTACAATTGCTGGTAACCCTGCTACTATTTCTGCACCAGTTTCTGCCAATAATCCTACGACGATTGTAGCTCCGGTCAGAAGGGTTGTGGTCGAGAATAGCAGGGTCGTGCCTTGGACATATGACAGCGCCTACAGAAGTAATCGAAGGACTGAGAATCGGGTCAGGCCATCTAATCAAGCGCCTGTAACCATTGGTGTGCCAGTTAGTAGAACTCCAGCCGTTGTGAGTCCCGTTGTGGACAATATCGGTGGACCGGGAGGTTTTACTAGGAGTGGTCGGCTGTTTGCGCCTCAACCGTTGAGGGATGCTAATGCTGAGGCATCTGCTAGAGCGAAGGGCAAACAGGCCGTGGTTGACGAGGAGCCTGCTCAAACGAATGTGCCTGGTGGCTCGTTTGAAAAGGACGTGGAGGAGTTCATGCGAATAATTAAGAAGAGTGATTACAAGATTATGGATCAACTCAACCAAACCCCGTCCAAAATCTCTATTCTTTCCTTGTTGCTGTGCTCTGAGGCACATCGCAACGCCTTGCTGAAAATGTTGAATATGGCGTATGTACCTCAGGAGATTTCAGTCAACCAGCTAGAGGGTGTAATTGCTAATGTGAGCACCAGACACGGTTTGGGTTTCACTGATCTTGATTTGACACCGGAGGGGCGTAACCATAACAAGGCCTTGCACATCACCATGGAGTGCAAGGGGGCTGTGTTGTCGCATGTACTAGTCGACACCGGGTCTTCTCTGAACGTGTTGCCGAAGCAGATTTTGAAGAAAATATCCGTTGAAGGGGTTGTGCTTACTCCTAGTGACCTGATTGTGAGGGCATTTGATGGATCCAAGCGTTCTGTCTTTGGTGAAGTCACATTGCCTGTGAAGATAGGTCCGGAGACTTTCGACATCATCTTCTATGTTATGGACATCCAGCCTGCGTACAGTTGCTTGTTAGGGCGTCCATGGATCCATGCAGCAGGGGCAGTCTCGTCAACTCTCCACCAGAAGCTCAAATATGTCTGGAACGGTCAGATTGTGACCGTATGCGGTGAAGAGGATATCTTGGTGAGTCATCTGTCCTCGTTCAAGTATGTCGAGGTGGATGGTGAGATCCACGAAACTTTGTGCCAGGCGTTTGAGACGGTTGCTCTCGAGGGGGTGGCATGTGCTGATCAGAGGAAGCCAGGTGCTTCGATCGCTTCATACAAACAGGCTAAAGCGGTTGTTGACTCCGGTAGAGCTAAGGGATGGGGCAAGATGGTGGACTTGCCTGTCAAAGAAGACAAATTTGGCATTGGTTATGAGCCTCTCCAAGCAGAGCAGAGTGTGCAGACGGGTCCGAGTACCTTCACCAGCGCTGGGCTGATGAACCACGGTGACGTCTTCGCAGCTGATGTTGAAGATAGTGACAGTGATGTTGATCTCGACTGCTGGGTTTGCCCGAGTGCACCAGGGGAAGTGATCAACAATTGGACAGCAGAGGATATAGTCCAAGTTACTCTTCAAACAGAGTAATTTTCTTTTGTTTTTTCATTCTGCACAAAACCCTACGTTCTGCCCAAGACGTAGTGGTTCATTGTAAGGCCACATCATGTTTTACAATTTTTATCATTAATAAAGGACGTTTTGCAAACGATTTTGTGATCCCTGTCTTCCTATTTTTTGTTTTCACTTTTAAAAATAAAAATGGCAATGTTTTTGTTTTTGTGACTTTATTGAACTCTTTTTCTAAAACAAAGCATTAAACAAACAGAAAGTGATCTTATGGCATCCACTATGAACAAATCTGTTATGGCTCAGTATGATTTCGACAATCCCATCTACCAAGCTGAAGAGGAGAGTGATGAAGACAGTGAACTCCCAAAAGAATTGGCTTGATTGTTGAAGCAAGAGGAAAGGGTCATCCAACCTCATCAGGAGGATTTGGAGATTGTGAATCTTGGTACTGAGGACGCCAGAAGGGATATTAATATCGGGACTGCTTTGAAGCCAGAAATCAAGAGCAGGCTAATTGAGATGTTGAGAGAGTATGTGGAGATATTCGCCTGGTCCTATCAGGATATGCCTGGGTTGAATACTGATATTGTGGTTCATAGACTACCTCTCAGAGACGATTGTCCCTCGGTCAAGCAGAAGCTTCGTAGAACGAGTCCTGATATGGCAGTTAAGATCAAGGAAGAGGTTCAGAAGCAGTTCGATGCGGGATTCTTGTCAGTGACAACTTATCCATCGTGGGTGGCCAACATCGTTCCTGTGCCGAAGAAGGATGGCAAAGTCAGAATGTGTGTCGATTACCGGGATCTGAATAGGGCGAGTCCGAAAGATGACTTCCCATTACCTCACATTGATGTATTGGTGGATAATACGGCTCAATCCTCGGTATTCTCTTTCATGGATGGTTTCTCGGGCTATAATCAGATTAAGATGGCGCCAAAGGACATGGAAAAGACGACATTCATTACACCTTGGGGCACGTTTTGCTATAAGGTGATGCCATTTGGGCTGAAGAATGCCGGTGCTACCTATCAGAGGGCTATGACGACTCTCTTTCATGACATGATGTACAAAGAGATTGAAGTGTACGTGGATGACATGATTGTGAAGTCGCAGACAGAAGAGGAGCACCTGGTTAATTTGCAGAAGTTGTTTGACAGATTGGTCAAGTTCAAACTGAGGCTGAATCCAAACAAGTGTACGTTTGGAGTGAGACCAGGGAAGCTGTTAGGCTTCATTGTCAGTGAGAAAGGGATTGAGGTTGATCCAGCAAAAGTCAAAGCTATTCAAGAAATGCCTGAACCGAAAACTGAAAAGCAGGTTCGTGGGTTTTTAGGGAGATTGAATTACATTGCAAGGTTTGTATCTCACCTAACTGCCACGTGTGAACCAATATTCAAATTGCTAAGAAAGAATCAAGCAATCAGGTGGAATGATGACTGTCAGAAAGCTTTTGACAAGATAAAAGAGTATTTACAGAAACCTCCAATCCTGATTCCTCCAGTTCCAGGGAGACCACTGATAATGTACCTGTCAGTAACCGAGAACTCGATGGGGTGTGTATTGGGACAGCATGACGAGTCTGGTCGAAAAGAGCATGCCATATACTACCTTAGCCAAAAGTTTACCGACTGTGAAATCAAATATTCACAGCTTGAGAAAACTTGCTGTGCTTTGGCCTGGGCTGCTCGCCGACTGAGGCAGTATATGTTGAACCATACTACCTTATTGATTTCTAAGATGGATCCAGTGAAATACATCTTTGAGAAGCCGGCTCTCACCGGACGTGTTGCCCGTTGGCAGATGATTTTAACAGAATATGACATTCAGTACACGTCGCAGAAGGCTATCAAGGGTAGTGTTTTGTCAGACTATCTCGTCGAGCAACCGATCGATGATTATCAGCCTATGATGTTTGAATTCCCTGATGAAGACATCATGTATCTTAAGATGAAAGATTGCGAAGAGCCTCTTGTCGAGGAAGGACCGAATCCTGATGACAAGTGGACATTGATGTTTGATGGGGCTGTGAATGTGAATGGTAACGGTGTTGGTGCAGTGCTTATCAATCCGAAAGGTGCTCATATACCCTTTTCTGCCAGATTGACTTTTGATGTCACCAACAACGAAGCTGAGTATGAGGCTTGTATCATGGGAATAGAAGAAGCCATTGATTTGAGAATCAAAACGCTTGACATCTTTGGAGACTCCGCTCTAGTGATTAATCAGGTCAATGGAGATTGGAATACGAACCAGCCGCATTTGATTCCGTACAGAGACTACACCAGAAGAATACTGACGTTCTTCAAGAAGGTGAAGTTGTATCATGTCCCGCGGGATGAGAATCAGATGGCTGATGCCTTGGCTACTTTATCTTCCATGATAAAAGTTCATTGGTGGAATCATGTGCCACACGTTGCGGTGAATCGACTCGAGAGGCCTGCGTATGTGTTTGCAGCCGAGTCTGTTGTGATTGATGAGAAGCCGTGGTACTATGACATCAAGAACTTCCTCAAGACTCAAGAGTATCCTGAAGGTGCGTCAAAAAATGATAAGAAGACCCTAAGGAGGCTAGCCGGAAGCTTTTACTTGAATCAGGATGATGTGCTGTATAAGAGGAACTTTGACATGGTCTTGCTCAGATGCGTGGATAGACACGAAGCAGACATGTTGATGCAGGAAGTGCATGAGGGTTCGTTTGGTACTCATGCTGGTGGTCATGCAATGTCTAAGAAACTGTTGAGAGCCGTCTATTACTGGATGACCATGGAATCCGAGTGCTTCAAGTATGCTCGGAAGTGCCATAAGTGTCAAATTTATGCTGATAAGGTGCATGTACCACCAAGCCCGTTGAATGTCATGAACTCGCCCTGGCCGTTCGCCATGTGGGGCATTGACATGATTGGGAAGATTGAGCCTACTGCTTCGAATGGACATCGCTTCATTCTGGTTGCGATTGATTACTTCACCAAGTGGGTGGAAGCAACTTCCTATGCTAACGTTACCAAACAAGTGGTTGCCCGGTTCATCAAGAAAGAAATCATCTGTCGTTATGGGGTTCCCGAGAGAATCATCACTGACAATGGTTCGAATCTCAATAACAAGATGATGAAGGAGCTGTGTAAAGAGTTCAAGATTGAACATCACAATTCTTCTCCTTACAGACCGAAGATGAATGGTGCTGTAGAGGCGGCAAACAAGAATATTAAGAAGATTGTGCAGAAGATGGTCGTTACGTACAAGGATTGGCATGAGATGCTGCCTTTCGCTTTGCATGGGTATCGTACCTCTGTACGTACGTCGACCGGGGCAACCCCGTACTCCCTTGTGTATGGTATGGAAGCAGTCCTACCTGTTGAGGTGGAGATCCCTTCTCTGAGAGTGTTGCTAGATGTCAAGCTGGACGAAGCCGAGTGGATTCGAATGAGGTTTAATGAGTTGAGCCTTATTGAAGAAAGACGGCTTGCAGCTGTGTGCCATGGGCAGTTGTATCAGAGAAGGATGAAGCGAGCCTTTGATCAGAAAGTGCGTCCTCGGAGCTATCAAACTGGTGATCTAGTTTTGAAGAGGATCCTTCCTCCCGGTACAAATAACAGGGGCAAGTGGACTCCTAATTACGAAGGTCCATATGTTGTGAAGAATGTCTTCTCCGGTGGAGCCTTGATGCTTACAACTATGGACAGTGAAGATTTCCCGTCCCCTGTTAATTCAGATGTAGTCAAAAAATACTTCGCATAAATTGACCCGCTGGACAAAAAGAATAAAAGAGTCCAGGCAAAAAAGGGCATCCCGGCGAACCAAAAAAACAGAAAGAAAAGGTTCGGGCAAAAATTAGGGATAAAAATGAAAAGAATTTGTACTCCCGGTAAGTCGAAAACCCGCAAGGGCGGCTTAGGCAAAAATGGGTATCCCGGTGGGTTGAAAACCCGAAAGGGCGATCCAGCCAAAAGAGGGATTAAAGCGAAGACTACAGTTTGAGTTATTTGTACTTCACCGCGCTTCATCGTCTGCCATCTCCAAAGAGGTGATCGGTCCAGTCATTCTTCTCAGAAAGCAAGGAAGTTGGGAGGAAAACTGATGATCTGTGAATTATAACAGAATTGGGAAATAGTGGATGCTGTGTTCACATTGCCATTAGGATAGATTTTTCCTTTTGTGCGCAATTACCTCTTTCTAGGAATTGCTTCCCGATGTATTCGCCTTTTCAGGCACATTTTTCAATCAATAAAAGTTATTATTCAGATGAATAACTCTCTTGTTTTTATTTACTGTTTTGTTTGCAAAAACATCCGAATTTTTGATAGACATTGCATATAAAAACATGAAGGCTTAACAATAACTTGCAGGAAGATAAAACATTTGAAAATCATTTTGAATGTTGAGGACACTTGAGCATATCTTGTCCATGTATCCCCTGGGGCATTTTGTTGTGCTGTTGAACAGGTTGTCATCTGTGAAGACATTTCCCCAGCAGATATATTTCCCAAGCAGGTTCGGAAGCTATCAGAGCTATGTTCCTCTGCAGATGCCTGGGGATGGTGCCTTCTCTCCCAGCAGATCTAAGTGTTGCCTATCCCCAGTAGGCATGGAAGTGGGTTTATTCCCCAGCGAATGTTTCCCCAGGAGAGTTCCCCACTAAGTTGGAAGGATGTTGTATCCCCGACGGAGTTGCCAATGGAGTGTTGTTCCCCAGCAGTCGGGTTTGAAATAGTATGGCCGTCCCCAGCATGGTCGTGAGCACTCATCCCCAGCAGGGTTATGGATGTTTCTCCCCAGCACAGAGTCTGGTATATTTGCATTCTCCATCAGAGTTATGCTCTTCCTCAGCAGAGTTATGCTCTTTCTCAGCGGAGTTGGTGTTATTCCCCAATAGAGTTGCTTTCCCTAGCAGATCTCCCGAGTAGAGATTTGTGTTGATTGATTTTCCCCAGCTAGTCCCCGAGTGGAGCGGGTTCAAAGAAATTTATCTCCAGCAGTTATCCTACCTGTGGATTGGATGAGTTTTCCGTAGCGAAGTGATGTCTGCATCCCCAGCCGAGTCTATCCTACTTAGGGATTAGATGGGTCGTCCCCAGCGAAGTAGCGTTTATTCCCCATAGCAGAGTTTATCCCATTTGTGGATTGGTTGGCTCTCCCCGGTGAAGTCGCCTGATTATCCCTAGCAAGGTCTTCTTGTTACTCCCCGGCGAGTAGTTTCATTGTTTCACCAGCGTAGTCGCTTTGGGTAGTCCTCAGCAGAGTTATATTGATTGCTTCCCCAAGCGGAGTCCCTGAGTAGATTGGGTCCTTTGGAGGATGTTCCCAGTGGAGTCTATCCTTTCCACAGCAAAAATTTTGTTTCTCCAGCATGAGTGAGAAGTCGGTGCTCTCCCCGCAGAGTTTTCCTCAAGCACAATCTCCCCACGGAGCTGGAGTATCTGATGGTTTTGGCTCCCCAGCCGGAGCGTTCACCATTTTGCATTTTGCATATAGTCATCATTGCATCCTCAAAAATGCGTAGCATTTCCATTCGATATGGAGCATTACGCCATAGAAAAATTCAAAACATATGCATTCATGTGTTCGAAATCAATCAGACCGTATACTCGGCAGAGGCGGATTTTTGATCAACATCTGTACGGCACGTTTGCTACAGTTGCTCCTGACAGCTTTCAGGATTGATACCCCAGAGAGGTTTATTCCTCATCCGATGGTGAAAGGAAAGCCTGTTTCTCCCTAGTGAGATCCCCAACAAGTGTTTAGCCTTGCCTTGACATGTGTAGATGTCGTCTTGTGATACAGGTCAGTGTCACGTCAGCACCCGTGTGTGTTCTTTCGTTGGTGTCGGTAAACACTATCTTTCGGTGCTTTCCCAGTCATGCGTGGTGTCTGGTCTTCTTTTGATGTCCGTAAACATCATCTTTCGATGTTTGTAACGTCGTCCTCCTTCCCTAGTGAAGAGTCCTCCTCTCCGTTGGTGTCGATAAACGTCGAGTTTTTCCCAATCGCCCGTTGACGTTTGGTTGAGTCTTGTTCCCTCTCCCCAGAAGAGTCCTCCTCTCCGTTGGTTTCGATAAACGTTGAGTTTTTCTCATTCGTCCGTCGACGTTTGATTTGTATATCCTATCCCCCCGTCATTCGTTAATGTCTGGTTAATTCCCAGCCAGATTCCCCAGTAGAGTCGGCGGTGGCGTCCTATTCGGTTTTTCGGTTGTTATACCCCTTCCCTAGTGAAGTTTCCTCCTTCTCTGTTGGTGTCGATAAACGTTGAGCTTTCTCCTTCTCCGTTGGTGTCGATAAACGTTGAGCTTTCTCCTTCTCCGTTGGTGTCGATAAACGTTGAGCTTTCTCCTTCTCTGTTGGTGTCGATAAACGTTGAGTTTCCTCCTTCTCCGTTGGTGTCGATAAACGTCGAGCTTCTCCCTTTCGTCCGTTGACGTCTGGTCGAGTCTTCCCAGTTCATCCGTCGTCCGTTGATGTCTGGTCTACTTCTCCGTTAGTGTCGATAAACGTCGAGCTTCTCCCTTTCGTCCGTTGACGTCTGGTCGAGTCTTCCCAGTTCATCCATCGTCCGTTGATGTCTGGTCTCCTTCTCCGTTGGTGTCGATAAACGTCGAGCTTCTCCCTTTCGTCCGTTGACGTCTGGTTGAGTCCTTCCCAGTTCATCCGCCGTCCGTTGATGTCTGGCTACCTCTCCGTTGGTCTTGGTAAACGTCGAGTTTTTCTTGGTCGTCCCCAGTAGAGTTACCTCTCAGTTGGTTTTGGTAAACGTTGAGTTTTTCCCATTATGTCCACTGACATGTGGTTGTATCTCTTCCAGTCATCCGTTGACGTCTGGTCGAGTCTTTCCATTCATCCGTTGATGTCTGGTTACCTCTCCGTTGGTCTTGGTAAACGTTGAGTTTTTCCTAGTTGTCCATTGGCATCTAGTTGTGATTTTTGTTCCCATTCATCGTCTTGTGATGTCTGGATGTGGTTTCTGTACCCTTGAGAGAAAAACCTCTGAATAGAAAGAAAACGCAAAAAAAAATTCCCAGCAGTGTGCAAATTCTACGGTTCTTGGTATTCAATCCCTGTTTACCCTGAAAGTCTGACAGCCGTTGCTCTCATCCATTCGGGTTCCCAGTTGATTGAATAGGGGCAGCTGTAGCACCTCAAATTTGCACCTACCCTTTTGAACATCCATTTTCATATTAGGTCATTAACATAACATAGTCCACTGCATAACATTGCATGGTCCTTTGCCCAAGTGCAAGTCATTCAGACAAGATTAGGTCAAGATGATCAGGAGAATCAGTCAAACAAGCATCCATGTGCATTCCTTAAGGAAACAAAGCCCTAGGGTTGGTTTATCAAGTTCATATGATTATGTGATCATTTTGAAGTATATTGGCCAAGGATTGGATGATCAAAGCTCAACAGTCAAGCTGAATTTCATCTAAAACCCTAGAAAGTCAACTATGGTCAACTGTGGTCAACTGTGCCAAAAATCAAGGATTTGAAGGTGGGAGTTGGTTTGAAAGGCTTCATTCATGTCTAAACAAGTTTCATTTGACATTTCAAACATCAAGAATGAAGAAAATAAAGTCAGATGGAAACTTTCCAAAAATAGCAAGTGACCTGTAATTGGAAATTGCCAAAAATGGAAAGTTCTTCTCCTCAAATTTACCTCATCATACAAGCTTCAAATGGAATTTTGTCCAACATGAAAGTTGAAGATCTTGCTCTCACCTTTCCAAAAAGTCCAAGAACACTCATTTCTCATGTATGGTTGGCAAGTTATGATCAAATCATTTTCAGAAAAAGTTGAAATTCAAAGTGGCATAACTTTTGAATGGAAAGGCCAAATTGGGTGATTCTTTTTTGAGCAAGTCACATTTGACATGTACTTTCATAATGCATCATTACATTTCATCAAAAATCATCATAGCAAAAGTCCATTTTTCAAGTGTTCATTTTGCATTTTTGGTGGGAAAAATAGTCAATTTGAAAAATACATGTAATTTTCACTCCAAACCATTTCTAACACATCATAAACAGAAATTGTGACTTGCTTCAAGTGCATTTGCACTATTTTATTGGCTGCATTTAGAAAAGGTCATTTTGGCCATTTTAGCATAAAACTCCATTTTGCTAATCCACTTGAATTTGCTTAATCATGCTTAACAAAGTGATTAGTACATCATATAAAGCCCTAATTGTAACTGTTTCAGATAATTCACAATCACAATCTCAGATCCAAACTGAAAATTTCTCAATTCTCTCAAATTCTCTTCAAACTTTTTTTCATTTTTTCATCAAATTTCACTATTCTTCGTGCTTCCTTTTGTGTTAATCTTCACCTATAGGTGTAATTGAAGAACTGTTTGAGGCAAGATCGTGGAGAAGACTTGAAAATCGCAGCTGTTGGAACCTTGCTCATCCATGGCATCTTGAAGTTTCTTCATCATCAAGTTGTGTCGAGCTGAATTATCACCTCCATTCACCTTCCTAATCATCATTGGACTTCTGTTTTCAACTTCCAAGCCGCGAAATCACCAGATTCAAGATCTGCAACTTCAAGAGGTAAGAATTCGAATCTTTCGATTCTTGAAATCATGATGTGTCTTTGATAGATCGTTCCTTGCTGAGCTCACTGCAACTTGAATCATGAATTTTCGTTGAGTATCGAATGAGATATCTTGATTTGAACATTTGAATGTGAAATTAGTTTTGCTCGATCCGTGAAGCATGATTAGAATTAGGTTAATTGCTTGTTAGATTAGTGATCTACATGATGTGGTGATTCGATTGGTATATGGCATGATAATTTTTATGATGATTTGTTGCTGACCAGTATGAACATCAAGAACACGATGATGTGTTCAATTTTTTCGTTCCAAAATGCTGATTGATCCGTGTTGCCTGTGTTTGCTTTCAAATCGGTGTTTCCCACGCCTGGCCACCATTCACGTGAGGACACCTCACTTAATGAAATGCAGAGTTTCATTAAGTGAGCAGCGTAATTACAACATTGCCACTGCCAGCTTTTAAATTCATTTTAATTGATAAATGTTTATTTCATTTTCATCATGAACTTCAAAAATTCATAAATAATTCTTGGATGATCCAAATTGTGTGGGGATTTTTGCATTCATCTCCATTTTTCATCTAGTTTTTTATACGCATGATAACACAAGTTGTGCACGGATGGTTTTTATTTTGGTCTAATGTCTTTGATCATGTATGCCTTTTGCCTATGTTTTGCCATTTCATTCATGAAATCTTGATGCCTACTCCAAAATGCTTGAAATTTTATATGCATGATCTAGACTCTTTCCTGGTGATTTTGATATGTAGTTGGTAATTTTTGAGTTCCTGGATTGAGAGTTATGACATGATCTTTAGAGGTGTTACATTTTGTGCCATGCCATGCTTTGTGCATCATCTTGATTTTATTTTCTATGCTTATTGAACTTGAATTGAGCTGGATTTTTGTATGATTGATCTTGTGAATGTTGAGAATACATGTGAATTTTTATGGAATTTTTGAAGGCATTTCCTATTTGATTGGGATTTTATTTGCTGTTTAGTCATTTGTTGACTTTTTGTGATACATGTTCCCATTTGATTTGTGAAATTCTGGTTATTAATTGGATGGATGTGAAATTTGGCATGAGTATTGTAGACATCCTGAGGTTTGCCATGGTTTTAGTCCCATTCATTTATCATGTTTGATTGCTGCTTTATGATTGGTTGAAGTGGATGCATGTTTTGATGCCATGCATGAGCTTGCTTGAATTTGGGTTGACTTTCTGAATTTCATTGACTTGCTTCCCTTGGTCCAAATGAGCTGAAATTTGGTATGATTGACATGTTATGAATGCTATTTGATTATGAATTTTTTGAGGATTTGTTGAAATGTTTTGGTATTGATTTGACTATGATCATTCTGTTTGGTCCTTTGAGGTTCTAAGTTGCATGTTTGGTGCTTTTTCTTGCATGAAATGATAATGATGAATGATATGAATGTGAGACCACTTGGGTTGGATTCTTAATTGTTTGATCTTGATTTTGAGAAATTTTCACTTGCTGTTTTGAATTTTTCACTTCCTTTTGACCCTAGGCTTGTCCTAGTGGTCTTGTTTCTCATGTTTGAGTTTGCTTTTCAGGTTAGGAAGCAAATGCTTTAAGGAAATTAATGCAAGTTGATTGAGTTTGGTTGATTGTTATGAACTAACTTGTTCTATTTTGTAGGGTGCTTATCTCACTTGCTTTGGGCTTGTGCTTTGCACATGTGATTGATAGTGTTGACCGTTGATTCTTATTTGCTTGTTTTGACTTTGTGATTGGTATACTGTCTGTATTTGATTGATTTCAGGTACATTAGTTGCTAATAGTTCTTTGAGAACTTGCTTTGCTTTGCTTAAGCATTGAGGTAGAATCTCTTGTCTCCATGTAGTCTGGAAGACCTGGCCTGTTACTTGTCCAGTCACCTGTCTGAAGTCCTCCTTAAGAGGCAATGTTTGTGATTGTTTACTTTGTCCCCAAGCAGGAAAAGACCTCATATGAGGCAATTGGTAGACAAAAGAGATATGTAGCCTATCTCCTACTATTCTGTGAGTCACTCACCTTGCTCACACCACATGTGTTGATGCATAGTGAGTAAAAACCCAAGATCAGTTGAGTCAGTGTCATAAGTGTAGAAGGGTTCCCACTTTCTGAACCCACACTTCATTGTCAGAAGCTCTCCCAGGCCAGGGATAAGAGCTGTGAAGTCTCATCTTCACTCACCTTTCATCAGCTTCACCTTGACTCTCAATGTCAAGGTTAAGAGCTAACCTCACCCTGATACAGAGGCTTATTTGTCGAGGTTGACATGACCCCTCGACTAAAGCCTAGCCTTGATGTTTGAGCCCCTTGTTGGTGTGTTTACTTCATGTTGTATGTGTTTGTGTGGTGTGATTGTATCCCCTAGGTTTGCTAGACTCCGTGTAGTCTCGTTTGCATGTCAATTAAGGTAGCACGGTTCCTTCGTATAGGACTTCCTTTCTTGCTTGAGCTCTCCTAAAACACAAACAAACATTATCTCCTCTTAAGGATACGTCAACTCCTTCTACTACAGGTGAGTAAGTCTCCAAAGGTCGAGCATCCGGTAGATTGCGTAGTGACGTTATCCACTTAAAAAACCCAAACCAACAGGAATAGTTTATCCGAACTACGGCAACTCTGATTCTCATGTCCAGATGAGATACGTAGGCACGAGATGCGATGTCTTGTCGAGTTTGACTAACAACTAACACTTCTTTTCTCTCGCCCTCGTTGCGATTGAGACCTTCCCTTTCTCTTACCCTAGTTGCAATCAAGACCCTTCTTCTTCCTGTGTTGGTGTTAGGAGATGGATGTAAGCCCAGCGATTGGCATTCCGTATCCTCTTGTTGTGTGCTTGGAAGCTGATGTAAGTCCAGCGATTGGCATTCGGGTTCCAGTGTGGGTGTGTTTGGTTCGGAAGCTGATGTAAGTCCAGCGATTGGCATTCGGGTTCCATGTTTGCCCGTGTTTGTGTGGCTTTGTTTGGCGTGCGTTAGCCGAGCTACGAATGCTCTGATTCTTCTTAGTCCGAGAAGATACGTATGCATAGGATGCGACATCCTAGCGAGCATGTTTTCCCCCAGTCCGAACTACTTTGACTCTGATGTCTATGCCTGATGGACTAAGTAGGCCCAAGACGCGATGTCCTGCCGAGTCAGTCTTGTTTGTTTTCTTGTGTCTCTTTCAGCAAGTATGTGTGTTTGAGCAGTGTTTTTAGCAACCATTTTCCTTCCTATTGTGCGTGGATCCCGTCGAGTACGACGGATGCGTAGGGGTGCTAATACCTTCCCTTCGCATAACCGACTCCCGATCCCATTCTCTTTGGTCGCTAGACCATGCTTTTTCCAGGTTTACTCTGAGCGTTTCCTTTCCCTCTTTTGGGATAAATAACGCACGGTGGCGGCTCTGTTGTTCTTGTTTCCCGCCGGTTTTTCGCATAATGCGACAGTAGGCAACAAGATTGAGTTGCTTTGAGGTCAAATCGAAGCAACCCAATTCATGATCCTCAAAATTCAAATCCCTGTATCTTTTTATACACTTGGAATTGGAGAAAATTGAGGCCAGATTCGAACTCCTGAGCATTTTACCTTTGAATTAGTGTCCATGTTTTCCATTTTTCATGAAGTAGTGGTTGGACCAGTCCGATGGTGATCACCTGAGAAGATGATCGGAACTAGGGCTCCGGTGGTTCGTTGGCAAGTTCCAAGCCATCTGATCTGGTTCAAATTTTTTAATCTTGAGTGTTCATTCTGATTACCACGCGTACATTGCATTGACCAAGATGCATGGTGGAATCCACGTGTGTGGCCATCAGATCTGCCACCTCAATTAATAAGGGAAATCTGATGGCCCTTGCTTTTTTTGTATTTTCTGATTTTTCATTTGATTGATTTATTTTGTTTAATTCATAATAATTTCATTTTTAATCCAAAAAATAATGGACTTTCCCCAAAAATCTTTAAATATTTTTCTCTTTCGTTTTCTGAATTAAAATTACTTTTTTGATTAATTTTGAAATTTTTCATGAATTAAATGTTTTTGTGCATATTTTTAATTGTTTAAAAATACTTCTGACTTTTCAAAAATGATGAAATTTTTTGTCTAAGGTCCTTTGACCTTGTTTGACCTAGGGTAAATCTCTTGCCATTTATTTGGTGTTTTGAAGAGGTTTTAGGTTTTGACCAAACTAATTTGTATTTTAATGCATTTTTAAAATCATTTTTAATTGATTAATTGTGTGAAAAATATGTTGAGCTATTTCTATGGTCTTGTGATGTTTGACCATTTGTTTGGTTGGGCCTTGGTCAAGGTTGATTTGAATTTTTTTGGATTAAAATCATTGGATTTAGAGGATTGCTGAAATGTACATTTCATCTCCCAAAATGAATGAATGATTTTGATTTGATAAAATTCCTCCCATGACCAATTTGTGTCTCTCTCATCCCCCCCCCCCCCCCCTCATTCATCGTCATCCCTATTCTTCCCCATTCTTTTCATTGACCAATGAAATCTCAAATATCCTAAGGCTAATTGGTTCATCAATGACCTTGTGTCAGATGAACCAATACAAGTATGGATGAGATAGGTCCATCCCTCTTGATCTTTTATTTTAGTGTATGGTATGTTTTAGGAGTTTGGTTCATCATACCAAATCTCTAACATGCATTAACACCTAAATTTTTTATTGCCCTGCCTCAAAGAGTTGTGACTTCTACATAAGTCCAATTACGATTGCTTAACATGGAGCTAAATTTAACCCTTAAAGGCATAGAGTTCTAGTAAGTGAGATTGTAAGTCTCCCATATTTCATGGTATTTTGTGGAAACTTGGCATTTTTTCCTTCCTATGGAAGATGTCTTAGTTTAAGGATTCATGCTTGTGAATAGATGGTTGAGTGTCTTCCAAAGAATGACTTCATCAATTAAAAAAACACCACTAACACTTAACTAACATTTGACTAACTCTTATTAATATTGCTTTACTTTCTAGTCATTTACTTTATGCAATTTAATTTTTAGTCATTTATTATTCATTGTCATTTACATTTCATTTAACTTGTTTATTTTTATGTCATTTTCACTTTGCTCAGTTGAGCCATATCTTGTGATTGTATATATATTGTTTGTGCATTTTGATTTTGTTTGGGGTCTTAGGACCATAAAACACCTAAAAACAACAAAAATCCTAAAAAATGTTTGGAGGACTGTTGATCTTGATCTGAACTTCTGGACTTAGAACTAGGCAACATTCCCTGTGCAAAAAGGACTTGGCCAATGCCAACATTTTGAAATCAAGTTATTGTGAACTGAGCCTTCATCTGATGCAAGTCTAGGGATATGTTTGAGTTCATCTGCTACATTGTCTTGATGCAAACTGTTATTTTGATCTTGTGTCTAATGTTTTATTCTGAGTTGATCAAGGAGTATTTCATCTGATACATGAGAAGACGAAGAAGACTGCTAGCTATGGGATTTTCTAGCATGGATGTGGCTATCTTTATTTGATGCCTTGATCTTCATGATGTCTGATATTGCTAAATGCCTGATTGATTTTTGCTTGATTCAAATTCCAAAGGGAAAGTGGGTTTTCTATATGACATTCTTGTCTGTTGGATTACATCCCAAAGATCAGATCTTTTCAACTCTAAACTTTTAATTTTATACTTAGATTTATCCCCTTCATCTCCTCCCACTTCTTAAATTTCAAAATATCTCCCCCTTTTCAAAGACTTTCTTTGCTTGTGATTTCAAACTTAGACCTTATTTCAAGTAGAAACGTTGGCCTTATGCCATTGAATTTTTGAACTTCTTTTTATTAAATCAAACTTGTAAATAAATCTAATCATATGGACTTAAAATTTCATAAGACAAAAAAAGACTAACCACCCCATTCAAAACTTTGGCCCTCTGTTCCTCTCTCAATTAAATTTTTGTTAAAAAGCAATTCATCAACTTTGAAATTTTTACCATGAACTACGAGGTTTTAATCCCTCATTTTTATGTTTGTACGTAGGCACAAGTCCGAAGGTCTTGTCAAACACAAAAATATAATCAATGAATTCTTTTCTCATCCCCACACTCTATTTTTCTCCAACATCTTTTATACCGAAAACATATGAACACATAAAGAAGGGCTCCCTAGGAGTACCTAGGACCCTTTGGGTGCTAACACCTTCCCTTTGTGTAACCAACCCCCTTACCTGTAATCTCTGGCATTTTATTAGTTTTGATTTGAAAACTTCTTATCTTTGGGTTTTTTCGTACTTTTCCCTTTTCCTTTGGACACAATAAAAGCATGGTTGCGACTCTGGTTTTATTAACATTAAACTTATCCATAGTTTGATGGTCATGAATTTACCGCTATAAAAATTAAGTGGTGACTCTGCTGGGGAGTAGTCCTCAGTGGGTTTAGCCTACTTTTTTATGTGTATATAATTTTATGTTTGATGTTTGTATATATTTATTTGTGTGATATAATTTGTTTTTTATGCTTGGTGATCTCTGGGTGGTGATATAAGTTCTAACCCGAACTTGAGTGTAATTAAGATATGAGGATGGTATAGTCATGTTCGACTAGTGTGGAGTAGTCCTTAACAAGTTGGCTTGAGATCCATCTACTCAGTGGAGACCCTTTTGGGGTTACTAATGTCACACAAGTTATTTGTGGTTAGGCATTACATTCTCTAATTTGGGGTCCGAGAAGCTGAGGACTGTAGAACATTTAACCCAACTTGGCCTATTTAGGACGTAGTGCAGAGACTGCTTAGGTGTAGACCTGATAATAGTTGTTACGCGATACTACACTGAGACAAGTTTCTCTTGAGAATATTATGGGTTGATGATTCAGTCATCCTAACCTGTAATATCCGATATATGGGATTAAGACTCTGGGAACTTTTTATAACATGATCTACAGGTTTTTATCCTTAGTACACTCCTTTGGGATGGTTCTTAACCTAACTCCATACTCGTGACTCACAACAAATCCTTTGATTCTCGGTTGATCCGATCAAGTCTTGCCAATATCAATGGAACTTGGGTGTTGATAAGGTGAAAACCATAATCCACCAAAATGGATGATTGGTCTTGATGATGACTTGATTCATCCCTTGACCTTTGTTTGTGTTTGACTTGTGTGTGATCCCTTGTTTGTGATTGTTGCATTCATGTATACATGTGCATCATGACATTCATTACACAAAAATAAATTTCAAGGAACTGAGGTCTTATTTGCAAATATTTGCAGACCATGGATTGTGGGCGAAGGAACACTAAGAAGTACAGTTTCAGATGTCCTGATTTGAAAGAGCTAAGGAAGTTATCATCTTTTGTATTAGATCTCTTGGAATTCAAGCAATGTCATGGGAAGCTTTTGTCTGTATTATCTACTAATTTGGTTGAAGGATTTCTAAGTGTTTTGGTTCAGTTCTGTGATCCTCTTTACCGGTGCTTCACTTTTCCTGATTATCAGCTTGTACCTACTTTAGAGGAGTATGCCCATCTCTTGGGAATACCTGTATCTGATAAAGTACCCTTTAGTTGATTGGAGGATATTCCCATATCTCATATCATAGTTGAAGCTCTTCGTTTGAAGAAATTTAAGATAGAAGCTCATTTGGTGAAGAAAGGAGGTATTATGGGGTTGACTTCTGAGTTCCTCATTGGTAAAGCTACTGTTTTTGCTCAAACTGGTAGTATGAATGCTTTTGAAGCCATCTTTGTGTTACTCATCTATGGTTGAGCTTTGTTCCCTAACATTGACAGTTTTGTTGATGTTAACGCCATTAGAATACTCTTAATTGGAAATCATGTTCCTACTCTGTTAGGTGACATGTATTTCTCTTTGCATTTAAGGAATTCTAAAGGTGGTAGGACTATTGTGTGTTGTGTTCCTCTTCTATACAAGTGGTTTATTCGCACTTGCCTCAGACGCCTGCTTTCTTGGAGAACTAACAATGTCTACGGTGGTCTTAGAGACTTATGTCTCTCACTAATGATGATATTGTTTGGTACGACTCTGCATTGGGTAGCTTGGATATTATCGATAATTGTGGTGAATTCTCTAATGTTCCCCTCATTGGTGCACAAGGAGGAATCAACTACAACCCTGCTTTAGCTCGTCGTCAACTTGGGTTCCCCTTGAGAGACAAACCTAATAACACTCAGTTAGAAGGTCTTTTCTATCAAGAGGGTAAAGATCCCCAACATTTGAGGTAGAAGATGATACTAGCTTGGCACAACGTGCATAGGGAAGGAAGATCGGAGCTTAGTTCGTGCAACTGTGTAGCTTTGGAAGCTTACATTATTTGGGTGAAGAAGAGAGCTTTGGAGTTGAATATGTCATGCGCTTGTGAAAGACCTATGTCTTTGGTTGTGGTTGAGCCATCAACTCTCCCTAACCAAGATGTAGAGGAGTTAGAAGACGCACTCACCAAGATGAAGCAAGAGAAAGATATGTGGGAAAAAAGGTTCCATGCTTTGAGCCAAAAGCATGAAGAATTGCAGCTTGAGTTGAAACACGAGGATGCATTCATTGAACTTCTTGAAGAACGAGCAGTGAAGAGACAGAGAGAACCAGAGGGTCCATCTTCCTCTAGTATGCCTCAGCCTTCCGGTGCTTGGAAGAAGACTATTGATCAGCTTGACCTTGAGAAAGCTCAGATGAAGACATCATTTCAGTCCGAGATTTGACGCATCCGAAGGAAGTATGCACCCACAACCAGGTCATCTGATACAGTTGCTAAGGGATCCTTAGGATGATTAGTTTCCTTTTCTCTTGTATCTGTATTTTGGTTTTTGAAATTGTACTCAGTGTAATCCTTCCAAAAAAATTATGTTGTTACTATTATATATTTGCAAATAAAACTTCATATGTTCCTCGAAATTAAATAAACAAAAACATTGAATTACATGCATCATTTGCATAGCAGGTTTTCTTTCGCCAGATGTCTTATCGGTTATTCTTCTGTGCTTCAGCCAAGCTGACTCACCGATACAACACTCGCGCTAATCAACTGAAGATCACGGAACACTTAGAGCAAGAGAACAAAGAGCTGAAGGATGAAATTACCAGGTTGACAGCATTGATGGATTTTGTCATTGCTGCGCAGAATCAATCTTCACCAACTTCTGCAACTCCTCACCAGAGGACTGTCATTTCTGAGGTTGCTACCTCGACTGTTCCAGTTGCTGCTAGCCAACTTTGGTCCTTCTATGCCTGCTGGATTCCCTTGGGGGGTGCCATTAAATTTTATGCCTGAAGGGTATGCACCGACCTTTGTTTCTCTACCGGCATCTAGCCCGGTCATGTCAGTGCCACCTCCATGTGTTCACACTTTGCCTCGTGTTGAGGATACCATCTACCACTCTGAGCCATATGAGGGTTCATACGTGTATGAGAAAATGAACGAAATGAAGGACCAGTTCCTCGAGCTACGTAAAGAGCTAAGGACTCTGAGAGGAAAGGACTTGTTTGGGAATAGTGTTGTTGAGCTCTGCCTAGTGCCTAATATGAAAATCCCAATGAAGTTCAAACTCAAACTCATAATGATCAGTTGCTGATTCACTACTTCTAAGACAGTTTGATTGGTTCTACTCTTAGATGGTATATGGGGTGAGACAGTGCAAGCGTCCATACTTTCAACGACTTAGGCGAGGCCTTTGTCAAGCAATAAAATTATAATATGTATATGGCGCCTGATAGAGACCAGATGAGGTCTATGTCTCATAAAGATAAGGAGACGTTCAAAGAGTATACCCAGAGGTGGAGGGAACTTGCTGCCCAGATTAGTCCAACATTGGAAGAGAAGGAAATGACGAAGATCTTCTTGAAGACGCTGAGCTCGTTTTATTACGAGCGTATGATTTCCAGTGCCCCTAATGACTTTACTGAAATGGTAAACATGGGGATGAGGTTAGAAGAAGGAGTCCATGAGGGACGTCTGTCCATAGAAGAAGCGTCACCTTGCAAGAAGTATGGTGGTAGTTTTTCCAAGAGGAAGGAGGGAGAAACTAATTCAGTGACTGTAGGGAGGCAGAGGAGGCCTCATGTCAGAAAGAGTTCTCAACCTTTACAACATCAACATCAAGTTTCATCAGTGATTCCAGTTTTTTCCAACAATTCCAATAATCAATCAGTTCCGATTTACCAACCACAACGTCAACAACAACCGCAACAAAGAACCAACAATAATAACAACCAGCAAAGCTTTGAGAGGAACAAGGTCTCCTTTGACCCTATTCCAATGTCATACACAGAATTATAGCCATCCTTAGTTTTCAAGAACCTCATTCAACCCAGAAACCCTCCAAAGATTCCTGAGCCACTTCCATGGTGGTTCAAACCTGAACTTCGTTGTGCTTTTCACCAGGGAGCCCCTGGCAAAGACATAGAGAATTGCTATCCATTAAGTATGAAGTACAAAAGCTTGTGAAGAGTGGGATGGTGTCCTTTAAGGACCGAGCGCTTGATGTGAAAGCTAATCCGTTGCCTACTCATGGTAATGCTTCTTTAAACATGGTAAATGGTTGTCCTGGTTAGTACAACGTTTATGATGTTCGCCATATCAGACAAACTTTGGTGGAAATTCATAAGGATATCTGTTTGGTCAGTGACTGTGAGCATGACCATGATGGTTGTGTGATATGCAGTATGAACCCTTGTAGATGTGTTATTGCCAATAGGGATATTTAGAGGTTGATGGATGAAGGACTTATTCAAATTTTCCAGTCAAGAGATATTGATGATGTAAATGTAATCGTGCGAGTGTTTAAGACCCCTGAAAGGGTAGTTATTCAATTCGATAGTAGCAGCAGCAACAACAACAATATATCGGTATCACCGTTGGTAATATGGTTAGTGGTCCCTGTTCCATATGCATCTGATAAAGTTGTGCCTTATCAGTACAACGCCATGATGATTGAGAATGGTCAAGAGGTTCCTTTACCAGTTGCACACTCTATGGTAAATATTGTTGATATTACAAATGTGACCCGTAGTGGTCGTGTGTTTTGTCCAGTGTTCCTGAAGGAAGTAGAAGATGCTACAACGAGTAAGAAGGCAGAGATTCCAGTGATGAATCTGGTTAGCACTCCAGTGTGTCAGTCTGGTGAATCCAGAAAACTAAAGGCTAATGATGATGATGAATTCTTGAAGCTAATAAAGAGAAGTGATTTTAATATGGTAGAGCGACTACTCCAAACCCCGTCAAAGATCTTCGTGTTGTCATTATTGATGAATTCTGAGGCGCATAGAGAGGCGTTGCAGAAAGTGCTCTAGCAAGCATATGTTGAACATGATGTAACTGTAGATAAGTTTGACCACATTGTTGCCAACATCACTTCTGGCAATAATTTGAATTTTTGTGATGAAGAGCTTCTTGAGGAAGGCAGGAATCACAATTTGGCGCTATACATTTCAATGAACTGCAAGGAGGACGCTATGTCCAATGTACTGGTTGACACTGGGTCATCACTGAACGTGCTTCCAAAGTCAACTTTGTCCAGGCTTTCTTATCAAGGTGCCCCAATGAGATACAGTGGCGTGATTGTCAAGGCGTTTAATGGTTCTCGTAAAACTGTCATTGGTGAAGTGGACCTTCCGGTTAAGACAGGTCAGAGTGATTTCCAAATTACTTTTCAAGTGATGGATATCCACCCGGCCTATAGTTATTTATTGGGAAGGCCATGGATTCATGAAGCTGGAGCAGTAACGTCTACTCTGTACCAAAAGCTAAAATTTGTGAAGAACGGCAAGCTTCTCGTTGTTGGTAGAGAAAAAGCACTTATGGTGAGCCATTTGTCATCCTTTTATTATGTTGAAGCTAAGGAGGAGGTTGGAACTCCGTTCCAAGCCAAGTCTATTGCTGATGAGAAGAAAACATGGGCACCTATGTCCTCTCTAAAGGATGCACAAAAGGCTATTGAGGCTGGCAACATTGATTATTGGGGTCGTATGGTAGAGATTGCTGAGAACAAGAATATGGTTGGATTGAGATTTCAACCAAGGTTGTTCATAACTGAAGATGTGCAACCGAGTTTCGGTAATAGAGGGTTCATTCATGGGAGTGATCAACACTCAGCTGCTGTGATTGAGGATGGTGACGATGAAGAAAAAGCTTGCGCCAACTTTGTGACGCATGGCCAGACTTCCAACAACTGGGTCGCTATTGACGTTCCTACTGTTATCCATCACTCTAAGTAATTTTGTTTTTCATTTTTAAGAAAATCCTTATCCTGTGCATAAAGGAGAAGTGAACATTGTTGGGCATTTCTATTATCATCAATAAAATGAAATTTTATTCATCCACGTCTTTGATGTTTTATTTTTACTTTTTGCTTTTTTGAAAATGGTAATCACAAAAAACATAAATAAATAATAATCTTCCATCTGCATAATATTTGGTCATAATTCACTTCTCTAAAATCAAAATATCAAATCATTATGCAGGTTGGTTCTCAAACCCTTTAAATACAATGATCATACTCCCTCTCCAAACTTTGATTTCCCTGTATTTGAGGCCGAGGAAGAAACTGGTGATGAAGTATCTGATGAATTATCTCGTATATTTGAGCACGAGGAAAACGCCATTCATCCATTTGAAGAGCAGATTGAATTAGTCAACTTGGGTTTTGAAGATGACGTGAAGGAAGTCAAGATTGGGTCTCAACTGTGTCCAGAGGCTAAGAAGGGGTTGATTGATCTACTTCGAGAGTATTCTGATATGTTTTCTTGGTCCTATCAAGACATGCCTAGTTTGGATTCTAAGATCGTGGAGCATAGATTGCCGTTGAAGCCAGAGTGCCCGTCGGTCAAGAAGAAATTGAGGAGGACTCATCCTGATGTGGCATTAAAGATCAAAGAGGAAGTGCATAAGTAGATTGATGTTGGTTTCCTTGTTACCTCCGAATATCCGCAGTGGGTGGCCAACATTGTGCCTGTTCCTAAGAAAGATGGAAAACTTCGCATGTATGTTGATTATAGAGATTTGAATAAAGCTACTCTAAAAGATGATTTTCCTCTGCCACACATTGATATGTTAGTAGACAATACAACTAAATTCAAAGTCTTTTCGTTTATGGACGGATTTTCCGGCTATAATCAGATCAAGGTAGAACCCGAAGATATGGAGAAGACCATATTCATTACACCCTGGGGAACATTCTGTAATAGAGTGATGCCTTTCGGTTTGAAGAATGTTGGTGCAATATACCAGAGAACTATGACCACTCTGTTTCATGATATGATGCATAAAGAGATTGAAGTTTATGTTGATGATATGATTGCCAAATCAAGTGATGAAGAAGAACATGTTGAGCATTTATTGAAGTTATTCCAGCGTTTGAAAAAGTACAAACTCCGCTTGAATCCTAATAAGTGTACTTTTGGTGTTCGTTCTGGTAAGTTGTTAGGCTTTATTGTCGGTGAGAGGGGTATTGAAGTTGATCCTACCAAGGTCAGAGGTTTTCTCGGCCACTTGAATTATATCTCAAGATTTATATCACATATGATGCCAGATGTGCTCCTATATTCAAGCTTATTCGGAAAGATCAGTCTTGTGATTGGACCGAGGACTTCCAAAAATCTTTTGATAGTGTCAAGGAGTATCTGCTTGAGCCTCCGATTTTGTCTCCGCCTATTAAAGGAAGACCCTTGATCATGTATTTGACCGTGCTCGATGAGAGTATAGGTTGTGTTCTTGGCCAGCAATATGAATATGGAAAGAAAGAGTATGCAATTTACTACCTCAGTAAGAAGTTCACTGACTGTGAGACTCGGTATTCTATGCTTGAAAATACTTGTTGCGCATTGGCTTGGCTGCTAAGCGTCTGCGCTAGTATAGGTTAAATCATACTACTTAGTTTATATCTAAAATTGATCCAATCAAGTACATTTTTGAGAAGCCTGCTTTAACTGGGAGGATTGCCCGTTGGCAGATGTTGTTATCTGAGTATGATATTGAATACTGATCTCAAAAAGCAATTAAGGGTAGCGTCTTGGCTGACCATTTGCCTCACCAACCTATTGAAGATTACCAGTCAGTGCAGTACGATTTTCCTGACGAAGAGATTCTGTACTTGAAGATAAAAGATTGTGATGAACCATTGCTTGAAGAAGGGCCAGAACCTGGTTCTCTGTTGGAGCATGGTATTTGATAGAGCTATTGATTCATATGGTAATGGCATTGGGGCAGTGATTATTACTCCTCAAGGCACTCATTTTCCGTTTACAGCTAGATTAACTTTCAAATGTACAAACAATATGGCTGAGTATGAAGCTTGCATTAGGGGGCTTGAAGAGGCCATTGATCTCAGAATCAAGTATCTTGACGTATATGGAGATTCAACTTTGGTTGTAAATCAGATCAAAGGTAAATGGGAGACGAATCAACCCGGTTTGATACCATATAGAGATTATGCGAGGAGGATTTCAACTTTCTTTATAAAGGTTGAGTTTCATCATATCCCTCGACATGAAAACCGGATGGCATAGGTTATTCCAATGTTGGCTTCAATGATTGTAGTGAAATTTTGGAATGAAGTTCCTAATTTGACTATGATGCCTCTTGATAGGCCAGCTCATGTGTTTGTTGTTCAAGAGGTCAAAGATGAAAAGCCATGGTATTTTGATATTAAGTGTTTCCTCTAAAGTCAGATTTACCCGCTTGGGGCATCTTTGAAAGATAAGAAGACTTTGAGAAGATTAGCTGGCAATTTCTACCTTAATGGTGATGTGCTCAACAAGAGAAATTTCGATATGGTTTTGCTCAGATGCGTGGATAGACACGAAGCAGACTTATTGATGACTGAAGTCCATGAAAGTTCCTTTGGTACTCATTCCAATGGACATGCTACGGCAAAGAAGATGATGAGAGCGGGTTACTATTGGCTGACAATGGAGTCTGACTGTTGCAAGTTTGTGAAGAAATGCCACAAGTGTCAAATTTATGCAGATAAGATTCATGTTCCTCCGACACTGTTGAATGTCATTTCCTCTCCATGGCCCTTCTCCATGCGGGGAATTGATATGATGGGCATGATTGAGCCCAAAGCTTTGAACGAACATCGTTCCATTCTAGTAGCTATTGACTACTTCATAAAGTTGGTTGAAGCGGCATCGTATGCGAATGTAACCAAGAAAGCCATTGTAAGGTCTATCAAGAATCAGATTTTATGTCGTTAGGGTGTGCCAAGTAAGATCATTACTGATAATTGATCTAACTTAAACAACAATATGGTAGAAAATATTTGCAAGGACTTCAAGATTGCACATCATAATTCTTCTCCCTACAGACCTAAGATGAATGGTGTTGTTGAAGTTGCAAATAAGAACATCAAGAAGATCATTCAGAAGATCGTGGTAACCTACAAAGATTGGCATTAGATGCTCCCATTTGCTTTGCATGGGTATCGTACATCCGTCCTCACTTCAACAGGGGAAACCCCTTTCTCACTTGTTTATGGTATGGAAGTTGTGCTCCCCGTGGAAGTTGAGATCCCGCCATTGTGTGTGCTGATGGAAGCCAAGTTGATTGAAGCTGAATGGTGCCAGGAAAAATATGATAAGTTGAAATTCATAGAAGAGAAGAGGTTGACTGCCATGTGTCATGGTCAGTTATATCAGCAAAGAATGAAGAAGGCATTTGATAAGAAGGTCAACCCTCGTGTGTTTAGAGAAGGTGACCTCGTGCTGAAGAAGATTTTATCTTTCAAACCTGATGCTAGGGGAAAATGGACTCTTAATTATGAAGGCCCATATGTTGCTAAGAGAGCCTTTTCAGGCGGTGCTTTGATTCTTGCAACTATGGATGGTGAAGAGTTCATTCGTCCTGTGAATGTCGATGCAGTCAAGAAATACTTTTCCTAAAACAAAAAAGAACAGCTTGCTAAGTTGAAAACCCGAAAGGACGGCTTAGGCAAAAATGAGCGTCTCGGTGGATTGAAAACCCGAAAGGGCGATCCAGGCAAAAGTTAGAGACATAAAACAGAAAATTTATCTCGGTAGATTGAGTACCCAACCTTGGGGAAATCTAGGCAAAAGTTAGGGATTATGGCAAGTGACTGCATTCGGTTGGCCCTAATCATTGAAGCAGTTTTGAGCGAGTCGTTTGGTTCTGATTCGTCATTCTCAACCAAAGCTAATAGCACAGTGGATATTGAAGTGGGTTGGGAGAGTAGTGATCATTGTATTCAGTGTAGCCCCTTTTCCATGTAAATTACCATTCTTCAAATTTTGTAGATATCTATGGAGTCTTCTCATTTATAGACTACCATTCTATTAAATAAAGTTGAGCTTTTCATCCAATTGTTTCTACTCTTATTTATTTCAGCTAAATAAAACTAAATTTTATGATGATAATTTTGAAAGGAATTAATAAATTAAAATAATTTTTTCTTAAGAATATAAAAGCAATTACTTTAAAAAGAATCAATTTCAGCAAAGAATATCAACAATAGTCTGAAAACAGGTAAGTCTTGACATGCGGAGCCTTGTTGGTGTTCCCCAAGCAGCTGGTTTGGTGATAATTCCCAAACGATTCATCATTTATTCCCCAGTGGAGTGGAGTTGGTGATCGGTCCCTTTTGCAAATTTTCCCAGCGTAGTTGAAGGCTCACATCCTCAGCAGTTTTTTTAGATCCTCCGTGCAGAGTTTTACCTCTTGTTCCCCTCGGCGGAGTTCATCTTCAGATACGGCAATATTAATTCTGAGTGGTATTTCATTTGGTCCCTGGTGAGGTTGTCTCCCATTTGATATGGTGTTGACCTAAAATTCATGCAGAGTTGAATCCTTAGCAGATCTTTTCTCTCTCCCTGGGCAGGATTCAGTGATTCAGAACCAGATTATTTGTGTTCATCCCTAACATTTTTTCTCCAATCGGTGTTTCCATCTTGTTGAGATTAACTAAGTGTTGCAGTGGTGATTCAGATCTGTGATATTTATATCCTTTGTGATTGTTTTGTCAGCATAATCATCAATCATATACATACACATTCATACATCAGATATTTCATTGTGCATTTTATTGCATTTGATTCCTTATTTCTGATCCCCTGCTATGGTGATATTATTTTCCTATGCAGGTTTGGTGTGTTTGTCCTCTTTCAATAGTAGAGTGTTAGTCCCTTAAGTAGAAAGAGTTTAACCTTTATCATTCCCCACTCCCCTTGAGTTATCTGGATGGAACCACTCCCCGGTTAATTATCTGGATGGAACCACACCCCTTGAGTTATGTCCTCAATGGGTCGAGTCTTTGTTGACCGTTTCTTTCTAACTCTTACCTAGATAGATACTTTTAGTCCCTTGAGAGTCTATTACCCAGTAATTGGTAATATTCTTCTCAATTTTTGAGTATGTTACTTGTACCCAATACCCGGTAGAATGTAATCGATTTCCTTTATTTTCCCCAGCGGATTCGTTTTCACGTTTCCCTCGATGAGTCTACCCTTGATATGTTCATCCTAACCAATGACGGATATTCTCTCTTTGTGGTTTTCTACCCAGTAAAAAGGTAGTTGTAATCCTTATTTCTTTCCCCAAAGAGTTAATCCTTGATATGTTCATCCTAACCGGTGAAAGATTTTCTCCTCTTTAGTATTCTATCCAGTAACTGATAGATATAAATCCTACTTCTCCCGTCAGAGTTAATCATTGATATGTTCATCTTAACCGATGACAGATTTTCTCCTCTTTGGTCTTCTACCCAGTAACCGGTAGTTGTAAATCCTGTTTTCCCCTGCTGAGTCTATCCTCGATATGTTCACCCTAACCAGTGACAGATATTCTCTTTTTGGTATTATATCTAGTAACTGATAGATATAATTCCTATTGTTCCTCGTCAGTCTATCCTTGATATGTTCATCCTAACCGATGACGGATATTCTTCCTTTTGAGTTTATCCTTGATATGTTAACTTTAACCAGTGACGGATGTAACACCTCAAAATTTGCCCTCCTCTTCTTGGGACTAGTTTAGCATATTGCATTTCATATTTAGGGCATTAGTCATTGCATATTGCATATCATGTGAGAACAAGTAAGTCATCCTCCTAAGTCTTTCTCAGAAGAAAGAGAGGTTGAGAGATTCATGCCTGAGGGTCTTATTGAATTGATCAATCACCTGGGGGTTTGTGCTTCAATTAGGGTTTTATTGGTTCCTCAAGGAGGTTGAGCATTATCTTATTAGCAAGGGTACATCATCATCATCATCATGGTTATGTCCTCATCAAGGGGCTCATTATTCATGCTCATGTTCTTTAGGATTAGGGTTTTGACCTCTGGTCAACCCTAATCAATGGTATTCTTTCAACCAGGGATTTTCAAGGAGATGAGGTCTTTCTTGAGAAGGAGATCATCATATTGATTTTATTGAGCTTGTACAAGCCAGGGTTTCACTTTGGAGCCATTTCATCAAGTGGTTGAGGCTCAAAGTCATCTGTGCATGTTCAAGTCATCTAGGGCCCATAAAAAGTCAACTGTGGGCTAGGAGGTGGAGATATGAGTTTGAGACATCTCATTCATGTTCAAAAGAGGCTTATTCATCATTTCAAATGCATATCTTGAAGAATTTGAGGCCAGATCAAAAGTTTCCAAAAATGGAAAGTGACCTATAATTGAAAGTTTCCAAAAATGGAAAGTTTTTGGTTCAAATTCAACTTTATCTTGCATCATCAAAAAAGCTTCAAATGAAATTTCGTCCACCATGAAAGTTGAAGATCTTTCTCTCCCATTTCCAAAAAGACCAAGATTATGAACATCTGATGAATGGTTGAGGAGATATGATCCAATCATTGCCAAGTGTACATGGAACTTCAAATGGCCATAACTTTTGATTCATAACTCCAAATTTGGTGCCTCTTTTTCTAAAATGCTTCTCATAACATGAAGTTTCCAAAAAATTCATCACATTGCATGAATTTTCATCATTTGATCATTTGCTATTCCATGCTTTTTTGGAGGGAAATTCAAAAATTCAAAATTGGTGCATTGTATGGACAAAGTACCATTGCATTTTGGTTTGTGAAATGATTTTGAGTGACTTTGACCATGTACATGGCACTGTTCACGTGAGAATTTGGCCATGCACCTTCAATTTTCAATTTTTGCCAAAACACCTTATTTTGCATAATTTCAATTAACCAAATTAAGTGTGGATTAGCAATATGATTAAGAGAGCATATAAATACTAAAACCTAACAGAATTTCAAGGAGCTTAATCATTTTTCACCATTTCTAGATCCAAATTCTCTCTCCCTCCAAAATTTTCTCTCAAGCATAATTCAAATTTTCTTCACATAACATTGCAATATTCTTCCACATTCTTGTTCTCTGGTGTTGATATAGTGCAGATCAAGTTTTGAATTGTTGAATTCGTGTGGAAATTATGCATAGCAAGTTCATGAAGGTGAAAATGGAAGTTGATTGTTGAGCTAGATCTACACGTTTCCAAGCTTCAAATTCTTCATCAAACATCATTACAAGTATTCTGGAGCTGATTTGGATCATTCAAGGCCTTGGATCGTGCGTTTCAAGGAGCTGCTCTTCAAGAGGTCATATTTTCGAGCTTCTTAATTCACTGTTTTGTATGCATAATCTTGTATATCTCTCTTTGCTGATAAATCTGATGGAAATTTCATGTGAAATGGTGCATTATTGAGTGAGATATGTGTGATTGAAGTTTGGTGCATCAAACTTATTTTGATCGATTTGCACAATTGGTGATGATTTGGCGTGAATTAATGCTTGATTTGTAACCTATGTTGCATAAGGATTCGATTGATGCATTCATTTCATGATTCTGGAAAAAAATTTGGTGTGTTGCTACTGTTCATCATCGTCTTCGTGAGGAAGACGATGTAGCGACGGCTTTGCGTCCATCTTGCGTCCGTCTGGTTTCAATCTGCATGGCGCTAGGGTTCTTGATGAAGAACATGCGCCAGAACGCGTTTGATCCGTTTTCCTCACTTCGATTCCATGCTATGGTGTTTTTGATATTATTTGTGCAGCGCGCTTATTTTTGAATATGAACCTGGTTCGATTCCTTGCTGAAGCATATTTTCAAATTCATTCATCATTTATCCATTTCCCTCCATAATTTCCATATATGCTTCATTTTCATTTCAAATTTTTATCCAACTTTAAAAATTCATAACAATTTGAAAAATGCTCCAAAAAATCCCTGGTTTTTTGCTACTTGTTCCTTGAGATGTCCTCTATTTGATGATGTTAAATTCTGAAGTTGTGCATGGATGGATTTTGAATTGTGTTAGAATATGTGAACATGTGTACATTTGTGACCTTGCTTCATTCATGCTATTGTGAAATGCTTGATATTGATCCAATTGCCATGAAATTTTGCATGATGCTTCTTAACATGTTGCTTGACCTTTGAGGCTTGATTGTGCATTTTTCTCATTTGCCATTTCTGTTTTATACACATGTTTGCATGGTGTGACAATTTGTGTCACACATTTGGTTGTCTTACTTGTGCAATTTCATTTCCATATCAAATGATCTCTGTTGATTCTGATTTTCTGTATGATGATTGTTTTGGATGTGTTGAATGCTCATGAAAATTTCCAAAATTATTTGAATCATTTCTGTTTTGATTTGGAATTTTCATTCTCAATGTCCAAATGTATGCCTTGAATTTGCCTTTGACTTCTCTTGCTTATTACATGGCCTTGCTTGATGATTTTGACTTGGTCCTTTTTAGGACATGTTAATATGTGTTTGAAGTTGCATTGTGTTGAATATTAGCTCCTGTTTTGAATTTTTTCTTCACCTTTGACCATAGGCTTTGACCTAGTGGTTTGTACTTACATGTGAGCTTTGAATTTCAGGACCAAGCACCCAAATTCCATGGTTGATGTTGCTTTATCATTTGAATGTTGATATTTGCTATTGATTGCTAACATTTGTTTTTTTTTGTAGGTTGATGATAATTCACTTGAGTTTGCCTTATGGCTTATATGTTGTACATTGGGATTGTCTATTTGTTGTTGACTATTGTTTGTTTGTCTGAATACTATACTGATTTGTTTAGTTGTTTACACAGGTACCTAAGTTGCTTTAAGTTCATTTGAACTTTGCTTTGCTTATGGTTGGCATACCACTTAGGTATAATTCCTAATCTCCATGTAGTCTGGAAGACCTGTCATGTTATGTTGGCAGGCACCTGTCTGAAGCCATCCTTAAGAGGCCATGTTTTTGTTTGTTTAAATTTTGTGCCAAGCAGGTTAAGTCCTCTTAAGAGGCATTGGCAGATAAAAGGGATGTGCAATTCATCCCCTGCTACTCAGTTGTGTCATTCATCTTGCTCACACCCTGTGTTGATGCACTTTGAGTAAAAGCCCAAAATCTTGTTGTGTCAAGTCATGTGGAATAGAGTCCCACATTCTGGACTCCCACACATTCTTTGATTCAAGCTCACCCAGGCCTGGGTTAAGAGCTATGGGGCATAACCCTCATCTCCATTTCATCTGCTCACCCTAACTCTCAATGTTAGAGGTTAAGAGCCTGACTACCCATTCCAGTATTTGGCTTGTTTGTCAAGGTCGATATGATCCCTTGACTAAAGCCCAACCTTGCTTGAGCTCCCTTGGTTGTGTATAGTGTGTGATATTTGCTTTTTGGTGTTTATCTGCTTAGCTTCTCATCTCCTTTCTGTAGGAGTCGTATGATCAACTTTCGAGGAAGTTGAATGTACGTAGAGGTAGACTAGAGTTGACTCACTGCCTGTGTGAGTCAAACTCTTGTTAGAAACCTCAACCTAGGACTATTGTGGATTATATGATAACTATTAGGCTCGAGTCAGTCTCCCTTTTAGTTTGTCATTTCCCAGTCTCTGGTTATGATATAAATTTCTCCCCTGTTCAAGGGAACTACGTTGCCCTGATCCTCATACCAGATGAGGTACGTAGGCAGGAGATCGTGCGAGATCTCTCCGGGCACCCTTTTTCTTTTTTGGTGTGTGTTTGTTTGTGTGGAGTCTGACATAAGTCCAGCGATTGGCAGTTGGTTTCCTGTGAGTGTTTGTTTGTGTGGAGTCTGACATAAGTCCAGCGATTGGCAGTCGGTTTCCTGTGTGAGTTTTTGGTTTGGAGTCTGACGTAAGTCCAACGATTGGCAGTCGATTTCTTGTTTGTGTTTTGTTTCGGCGTGCGTTAGCCAAACTACGGTAGCTCTGAGTCTCATTCAAGATGAGATACGTAGGCATAGGATGCGATATCCTAGCGAGCCCGTTTCCCATTTCCCCGAACTACGTCAACTCTGATGTTTGTTTCTGACAAACTACGTAGGCCCAGGATGCGACATCCTGCCGAGTCCGCTTCCGTCTTCTTCCGCCTGTTTTATTATTCCAGTGTGTGCGCATTCTTTTTTAGCAGTTATCTAGCAACCTTATTCTATTCTTCTGAGCGTGGATCCCGTCGAGTACGACGGACGTGAGGGGTGCTAATACCTTCCCCTTGCGTAACCGACTCCCGATCCTTGCAATCTCCGGTCGTAAGACCATTTCCTTTCCAGGTTTACTTCGAGCGTTTTCTTTCCCTTTTGGGATAAATAACGCACGGTGGCGGCTCTGTTTGTTTGTCTTTTCCCGCCGGTTATTTTTCACGGATGCGACAGCTGGCGACTCTGCTCGGGATGATAGAGAAGTTGACCTCTTGCTGGTCCATCTTCCCTAAGCGAGTCAGTCCTAGTGCTCTCTAGGATAGTTTTGGTTGCTTGTGTTGCTCTATTTATTGCATTTATAATTATTGTTTTGTGGTTATTTTCATATATGTTTGCATGCATCATACTATCATTGTGATGACTCTGTACAGGTTGGTTCCTCTGATTTTGGGGTGGGTGTTCTGAGTGGGGCTAAAACCCAGGCCCGAGTATACACCTAGGATTAGCGTGGTCTCATGTTGCCTCTCATGTTAGGTCAACATGTTTTTGGCGACGTGACATACGACAAGCCGGACGAGGTTCTTTTGAGAGAGCTCTTCCTTTGTGGAGTATCCACTTTGGTTGTGTTATCTCATATGAGCTGGTGACTTCGGTGACCGTTCTTTCCCGAATCTTTGGTTTAGATGATCTTATGAGAGCTGCAGCGGCACACCCGAAAGGGCAAACCCGTTGAGTATCTTGTTCGATTGTCGAGACCATTATCCGCCTTAGGATGACCTGATTAGAATTCACCTGTGAGGGGAGGGTTGATTCTTACAGATGCATGTTCTGATGGTGACTAATGGTTCAGTTATTGATCAGAGTCCTATTTATAAGTCGGATTTATGGATTTATTTCCGAGACGCCGGAGTTCTGTCCGTGGTATTTATCAGTGGGGATCCGTTTATTTCAGGATTCCCTGGGCTGGTTCAGAGTGTCTTGTGGTTATCTGTTCAGAGGACTTTCTGGTGATGATGGTGATGCATTCTCCGGTTCCGTTTATTTCGAAACTCCTGAGTTGGATTTATGGTTGCTCAGTCCCTCAGATGGTTGTGATCGGTTCAGAGACCGTAACTCAGTGCAGTGGATGTTCAGATGACTTGGAGGATGGCACAGTGCATTGCATTCATACATCAACATCATTCACATTTTGCATTTATCTGAATCTAACTCATGTTTATCCATATGCAGGGGACATTCTTGATCGAGATCCTGGTTGAGAGACTTCCTTGTTTCAGACATGAGGACCGGCTTGAAAGATGACGTCGTCTACAGTTTCTTCGACCTAGAGATTGGTGTGCTGAGAGATATGATAGCATTGATTACACCTGACCATGTGGAGATGTTCCGTGAGACTTATGGGGGTATTCTGAAGTTGGTTTTCAGGCTCACAGATACAGATAGGAGTGTCATCCATACTCTTCTCCAGTTTTATGACCCGGGTTTGAGGTGCTTTGTTTTCCCGGATTACCTGTTGGGGCCTTTGATGGAAGATTATGCCAGTATCCTGGGTCTTCAGATCAGAGACCAGATTCTATTCTATGTCACCTAGGGAGAACCTGATATTGCTGAGATTTCTCGTGCTCTTTATTTGAGCCCGGAGGTGACCAAGGGGGGTTTGAAGGAGAAGGGAAAGTTGCCCGGTTTTCATCTGAGTTTCTTGAAGGCTAAATCCAAGGAGTATGCTGTTGTGGGTAATTGGAGGGCCTTTTGTGCTTTGATTGCTGTGAGCATCTATGGAATCATCATGTTTCCTAACCAGAAGAACTTTGTGGACATTAATGTCGTCCGGTTGTTTATGCAGAGTGTCATACCCCGATTTTGATCCTAAATTTTTTTCTTCCCATCAATCGGTCATTTGCATTGAAGGATCTTTTATTCATGTTACAGTCATTTCACTCATGCATGGTTAAAATAATTTTCCACATGTCTTCTGTTCAACTACGCCTTTGATGGCCTTAGAGCAACGTCAAGAAGTGCAACATCTAAGACATGAGAAATTTTACCAACCAGTGGTCTCAAGGACGGTGAAAAAGCACGCGAGCTTAATATGACTAAGAATGATGGATTTTGTTGGGCTGGAAGAAAATGGACAATTTGGATATACATCAATTTATGGAGAGTTGCCCAAGTTTGATTTAAAAAGGAATAACACTTCATCGGTTCACTCAGCCGCATCAATTAGGCCTTGGGAAACCATATTTTGTGGGTCATCACATGTCAAAACTCTACATTCAAGCTGCTGCTTCTGTGGTGTGCGCATTTGATATTCCTCTTGAAACTCTTTTGCTCTTCATTTCAGCATTGCCTCACGAATTTACGGATTATGGTGGCAAATTAAGGTCCACTGTGCAAACGATGGTTCTCTGGTTGTGGTTACAAGGATTGCTGTGCTAATTGTCGTATGGATGATATGAAGCTCTGCAAGAGTCTTTAGACTTCCCACATAGCTTTATTAGTAATCATTGATATTTCTCTAAATCATGACAACGGCGACTTTAGTGCATGGGAGTTTGAAGCAAATATATGGGCAAGGGTGCTTTTCCTTGCAATATCGGAGGAGCATCCTCTGGAACCTATTTTAATGTTCATTCAAAAGATTGGCTCGAATATCTTCTTACAAAATGGATGCTAGACAGTTCATATCCTAGTTGATGTAAGTGCCAAATTCTGAGCATAAGATAGAAAATGTTGTTCCCATTGTTCATACATATTACACGTACAAGATACAAAAATCAAATTCAGAAAAATGAGTTGCTGAAAAGTTGATACAAAAGACCTAGGAAACTGCTCTAACACAAAAACACTAATACTACTTTAGAGGACGTTCAAGATCCAGGTGGAGGCCTGCATACTAACGAGCTTGTGGTAGTCCAGCCGGTTTCACAGAACCTCATGCCAAATAATCTTGATGGTACCTAAAATGAAATAAATAATACCCCGTCGTGGGTTTACATCAGCACAGTTTCAAGATATTGCCAATGTTCTGCTTGCACACCCGAAGTAGTATATTTTCTCCGCCAGCAATGTGAGGCTTCTCTACCGTTTATTCGGTCATTGTGCCAGCATGTTCTGCACACACAGCTGCACCCAAAAAGGAAGTGGATGACAGCAGGCTTAGCATAACAGACATGGCATGAATACACTTGAAAAACAAAAGCAGCACCAACCATAACCTGCAACAACCGCAACAGAACCGGCATCCCAAAAATCCAAAAGAAAACAACTGCCAATAGGAGAAAGTAAACTTTGATGCTGTACATTAATTTACTTTTGGACAGGTTCCTGTAAATTACCTGCATGATACACAAAAAAATCAATCACTGCATTCAATCGTCCAATTGCTGAAGAATCATTTGAAGACGGTGAGTTGCCGCAAGGCCAAAATGAGGATGCCATTCCTGTAAAATTATCAGAACACCAGGGACAAGTTAATGGCAGAGTCAAGGTTTCACAATTTTCGGAAATCTGAAAATGACATGATTGACAAACAAATGGGTGATGAAACTGTACCTACTGTTGTTAACTTGTCATCAGTCGTGGCTACTGTTGGAGACATCGCATGGAAAGATGCCAAATACGGCAAGATAAATGGAGTGGGAGCTTTCCTGCAAAGTTGGCATATCCTAAAAGATGTACCAAGTGCACATTTTAAGCAGATTATTCTAGAGAACAATGAAAACAAGCCAGTAACCAATAGCAGAGATACACAAGAGATAATATGTTTTAAAGGATTGGAAGTGCTGAAATAGCCGAAAGTCATGTTTTGAAGACATCTTTGCTTGATGACTTCATGTGTTATGGAAGACCGCCGAACCTGCGGAAACGGAACAAGTTAAAAGAAATACAAGAATGGTCAATTTGCCGGCTTCTGCCCCTGCACCTGCAAAATGAGACGCAGAAGCTTGGCGTTGAGAAAGAAACAATGCATCAAACCTATGTAAAAAAAAACCATACGAAGCCAATAAGAGCACGGTCCAACCTTAGGCATTTCGGGCCATCGAGGCCAATCAAGTTCAGGCCGAATCTCCCCTTTACTGCATGGAATTTACGGGTTCCGAATTGCAACCAACTGTTGACCGGTCTATCATATCCTACTGTCCAAGCTTAAGCCCGATTCCATCAGCAACACGCCTGTCCTCTGATTTTGCAAGCACCAAATTGAGTTTCTAAGCGTAATAGGCCAACAAAGAGGCAAGTGGCAAGGGACGGACGTCATAGTATATCACCTGAAAAATGATAACACTGTGAATGTTTTGCACTTGTAAATCCTAATACAAGAAGATCATTACTTGAAGTCTTGCAAAGGATACTGATGTTTTAAGGAATGTAAACAAGAACAATGCTTCCCACTCATGAATGTTTTGATTTTTACTGCAGTAATACCAGTAACTAGTCAAAACAGTAAGAATCCAAAATTCCCAATTTGGGCATTAAGACAAAAACAAAGACAAAAGCGCTGTTCACATTACCGTTTTCGGATCCAGGCATCAAAGAGGACATACTCGTTTCTGAGCGGCAAAAGTGCTTCTGAAAGCTTTCTCCTTTGAACACCAAATGCACCTTGTAACCCTAATCTGTGGCATAAATAGAAGAGAGTGAATGAAAGAGGGGGGGAACACGAAAAAAAATTGACACAAAACCCTAATAAAAAAAAAAGAGGGAGAGAGGGAGGCGGCCAAACCTAAAAAACCCGGAATCTTCATCAGCGGATCCTCCACCGTCAGCCACGACACCCTTTCAAACCCTTCATGCCGTTTCGACGTCGACGGATCTGAGCTCGTCATCATTGACCCGGCTTCGCTCCTATTGATCCGCCATTACCGGTAATACTATCGCCTCCATCGAATGTTTGGAAACACCTCCCTGTTCGGACCGAGACAACCAAAGGTCATCGCTTCCATCATCCATGAAAACTTCTGTTCACTCAATATCTCCGTCGCCGGTTGAAAGAGAGATTACAGATTGAGAGATCTGTTGTGCTGTTGGAGAAATAAAGGAAGAATGGAAAGGAAATTGTGAGAACCAGGTGCGCTTTTCTCGATCACCCTTCCCTATTTTGGAACACGTTTTTTCACTGATGTTTGGACATGGAGGTGATCGGATGGGCCTACGGCCCATTTCATCTTTTTTGTTAGCTTTTGTTATTTCATTTATTCTGGGTCATATGTTTGGTTTGCCATTATCATAGCAACTAACCATTCGTGGTCTAGTGGTGATGGAGATAGTTCATTGCCTCTTTGGTCACCAGTTCGATTCTGGGCTTAGGTGTTCTGTTTTCATTTTATTTATTTATTTAGATTTAATAGTTAGAAATTTAAATTAGATTTAGGTTTAGAGTAAAATATTAATTAATTAGGATTTTTTTTTTTTTTTTTTTTTTTGATTAGGTTTTAATTAGGGTAGTCCATTAGTTTCATATTTACTAGTTTTTTTTTTTAGTTTTAATTTCCTCTTTTAATTTACATTAGTTTATATATTTAAGTTAGCAATAAATTATCAGTTAGTTAGTAGGTGGTCTGGTGGAGAGGGGGTGGTTTCCATAGTCTCAAGGGGAGTGGGTTCAATACTAGCATGTAGCATTTTTTTAGTACATTTTTCTTTTAGCATTTCATTTTTTATTTCTTTTTAGTATTTTATCATCTTTTAGCATTTTGTTTCTTTTAATAGTTTTTATGTCCGTGTTTTTTTTATTAAATTCGTCATGCATTCGAAACCATTTGAAAACTATAAAAATCATATTTTCTCGATTTAATATCGAGCCCCCTTTTTCACACCCTTGTAAGTCGATGGCCTTTTTAAGCCTCGCCGTCAACCTCACATAGCTTACTCTTGGGCTTTCTTACAATGAGCCGGTTCTCTTGCACTTACACTCATGCATTATTTATTTGGGTCCGATTTAATTATTTCATAATTGTTTTAATCCCCATTTGACAAATGTACCCCACTCCCCCAATGTGTAATAATTTTGTACTTTTTATTCCTTTTATTGTTTGGTTGTTTAATTAGCTACTAACACAAGAATAAAATCAACAAATTTCAAAAAAATACAAAAGTATGACTCGATCCAACGTCGAGTGCTTTCTCAATAAACGAACCAACTCATTTCTCCCTCCTATTCCATCCCATTTCAAAAACTTCATCAAATGCTTGATCCAATGTCAAGCCATTTTCATAATAAAAACTCAAAAAAAAATAAAATATTAATTTATAGTTAAGACCTTTTCAATAAGATGGAAGTGGAACGTGGTGTATACTGCGCACTCCTGAGACTAGGATTCGAGATGTATATCTCGCCAATCCTCGCTTTCGCCATCATCCAAATTTATCCACTTTGCTCTCTCAAACACTCATTCAAATTTCTCAAACGTCCATCAATACTTGATCTAGGTCAAGTCATTTTCACAATAAAAACCAAAATAACTAATTCTTACTTAAACACTTTTTCAAAGGTGGAAATGGAACATGGTGTATACCATGCACTCCTGAGGTTAAGATTCGAGACGTATGCCTCGCCAATCTTAACTCTCGCCATCATCTAAAATCGTCAATGTGGTTTCGTCAAACCTTTTTCTCAATCAAATCTAAGATACTTAAATCTTATTTAAGACTCTTTCAATAAAGGTGGAAATGGAACATGGTGTATACCATGCACTCCTGAGGTTAAGATTCGAGACGTATGCCTCGCCAATCTCAACTCTCGCCATCGTCTAAAAATTGTTAATGCGGTTTCGTCAAACCCTTTCTCAATCAAATTCTAAAATACCTAATCTTTATTAAACATCTTTGCAAATAAGATGGAAATGGAACATGGTGTATACCATGCACTCCTGAGGCTAGGATTCGAGATGTATATCTCGCTCATCCAAGTTCTCGCCATCACTCAAAATACATCAAACCAATCAAACTCTCTTTTCTCGCCGCCGTGCGATTAATCAAAAACCTTTTTCATAAACGAAAGATATATTGTCTTAAGTGATACAAAACAATGTTTCGACCACGATTGTTGAGTAGAGATAAATGACGCTTTTCCGAATGTAGATTTATAAATCCGTTCGATGTGTGGTATGCGTCCACTTCTCATCTGTTTTGGGTAAAACAATGTTTTCGTCGATTAATACAATATAGCTTTCGCTAAAATCGACCAACAAACAAACATTTTTCTACCCAGAACTACGTAAGCCTTGATTTCTCTTTTGAGATACGTAGGAGCAGGATTTTTAAATCTTGTCAGGCCCACTAATAAAAAACTTAGGTTTAGTCCTTCGTTAAAAAATCCAAAAACATTTCTCCTATCTTCTATTCTTTCATTCCCACCTAATAAATTGAAAAGCCTAACATTTCAAACTAACATTAATGCACACAACTGACCTAATGGTTCCCGTTGAGTACAACGGACGTGAGGGGTGCTAATACCTTCCCCTTGCGTAATCGACTCCCGAACCCGGATATTGGTTGCGATGACCATATCTTATCCTTTCTTTTGTCTTGGGTTTTATCGATATTTCCCCTTTCCTTTTTAGGAATAAATAAAGTTCGGTGGCGACTCTGTTCAGTCCATCATTGCGAGCGTGCGATCGCGCTTCGCTTTGAGGTCGTATCCCCATTTTTTTCGAGGTGCGACAGATGGCGACTCTGCTGGGGAAAACAAATCCCTAAGTGAGTCAAGCCTAGTTAGGACGTTTGTGTGCCTTTGTGTGTTTAATTTTGTGGCTTTTCCTTATTTATTGCTTTTGATTATCTTTATTATTATATTGATATATCTGTTGTATATTGGTTCTATTGTGATTGTTGGTACTTGGATGATTTGATTGCAAACCATGTGGGAAAGACTCTACACCCGAGTCTAGAGTGAAAAAACATAAGATAGGACGATGGTTGAGTAGTACGGACTCCCGAGGTGAATACTTCGTAAGGGTCGGTACGAGAACCTCACTTAGAGTAGATTCTTTTGCAAATGTTGTCGCCCGAGGCGTATGCCTCGTAAGCGCCGATGTTTCAAAGGGGTCCATGACTCTAAGGACCTTTTAGAACATTGAACCTTTGGCCAACTAGAAATGATGGTTGCATAGTATGGATTCCCGAGGTGAATACTTCGTAAGGATCGATACGAGAACCTCGCTCAGAATAGATTCCCTAGATGGAGTTGATGACCGGAAAGTATTTTCCGTAAGCGTCAAACAGTCTTTTGAATCCATGACTCTGAGTACCCTGTCTAGAACCCAGTCGATGGTTGCGTAGTACGGACTCGCGAGGTGTATACTTCGTAAGGGTCGGTACGAGAACCTCACCCAGAATAGATTCCCTCGATGGAGTTGACGACCGAGAAGTATTTCCTGTAAGCGTCGAACATTCTTGTGAATCAATGACTCTGGGAATCCTTTGTAACAAAACCTTAGATCTTACCCGGTGAGAACCTATTCTTGGAAAACAATCAGAATCATCAGTACCCCATACTTTTGAACCCGTGTATTAAAGAAAAAACACAAATATGCATGGCTTGCATTGCATTCATTCATTGCATTTGCATCGCATCATAATGCATGTCATTCTCCAGACAAAATACCAAAAAAACTCATCCATCTTTTGTCCGTGAAGCAAAGTGATTCTCAACACGCGAAGAGCAAAGAACCATGTCTCAGGGGATGATAGACGAGCTAAGGAAAAGCCAAGAAGCGCTGAAGGAGGAACTTAATCTTTTGAAGAGCCAAATGAGATGGGTCTTGGAAACCCTGCAAGTCTTGTTGAGAAAAGAGGGTCACCCAATGTACACTGTTGCAACAAAGAGAGCTACTACCCCGCATTCATCTGGTGTCACCCCAGGTCAAGGGAAATTCTATGTGGCAACTCCTCATTTACCAGTATATGGACCTCCCTCAAGACGTCATCAGCAACATCCTCTGGCCATTCCTCCTCAAAATCACCGAAGTCAGGTTCAAAACAAAAATCAGAATCAGAGCAAGAAGAACCAGGATCACAATGACTCGATTCCGGTACCATATAGCAAGCTTTACCCGCTACTGATCCAGAATGCTTTGGTGACCCCTCGAGCTCTCACACCTGTGTCACCATACCTACCATGGTACAATCCAAATGCAACGTGTGAATTCCATAAAGGGGCATTGGGACATAACCTAGATTCTTGCTGTGCGCTAAAAGCCTTGGTACGAGGACTGATTAACAAGAAGAGTTTAGTCTTTGAAGAAGATCACCCGAAGATCAAGTGCGAATACCATACTGGAACAATGGGGCACTCCATCGAGGAATGCAAGAGTTTTAAGCTCAAGCTGCAAGGATTGATTAACATAGGGTCACCAACACTCAAGGAGGAAGGCTCAAGTACATATACCTTGATTTCTGGGTCAGGTAATGAGAAAGGGAAAGGACCCTTGAAAACCCTCAAGGTTTTGTTCCACAAGGAAGATGTCAGGGATGTGGCTAACGAGCTATCATTGTTTCCTGGTAAGAGCATTGAGATACCGCCTTGGATTTCCAATGTCACGACCCATACCAATGAAAGAAAAGGAGAAGTGAGTAGTGGATTCAAGAAGGTTGCGTTCAATGATGAGATTAAAGGAAAAGAATTTGAAGATCATCATGCCAATGTCAAAAAGCTTGTTGATCCCAACCTTCAAGTTTGAAGAAGTCATTCCCCAAAGCTGGCAATCATTTGGCTGTTTCAGCATTTCTTTTGTAGTTTCCTTGCATGTTGACTGTTAATTGCTTTTAAGCATTGTTGTTTTCTTTGAATTGGTAAGATTAATGAAATGTTTATGCATCTTTTGAATTAATCCATTCGTATTCACTCGTTTTTCATTTATGTAAAAAAACAAAAACAAAAATACTGCTCTCATTCACTTTTGTTTATCAAACCGTTGTGTTAACAAAGATTGGAAGGAGGATGATGAAAACGAAACACCTGAAATTGTTGTGGTATGCTTTTGAGTAAACCTTGTCGATGATGTAAGGCATTGTTTCAAATCCCCAAACACTGGAGTGATAAGGAGTTAATCCCTAGACAACCACTTTGAGCCTAGAAGTTGGTGTTTATTTCGGATCTAAAACCCTTAATCTTAACCTGGGGCAGGGTAGTTATGTTCAGATAGTTTGATCGTGCATTCGAAATTTCAAAAATCGTCCATATGTACACCCTCCAATTAGGTTCAACCACATGTTATCCTTCGCGCACATGTTGAAGTGTCGAAGAAGTTGAGAAAAGATAAAATTAGTGTTGGTTGATCCTCATCCACCAATAATGTGGCAGTCAACACCTTTAAAAATAGAAAAAGCTCGCTAAGTCAAAAACCACAAAATGACTTAGGCAAAAGTTAGGGCATCCCGATGGACCGAAAGCTTCAAAGAAGCGGTCCAGGCAAAATAAGGGACAAAGAAAAACAAAAAGAGGTCACCAAAACCCTCAACAAAACAAAAAAATAAGGTGACTGCCATTTCAAGAAAATTCGTCTTGAATCCTCATCACACCTTCGAACCCTCTTGGAAGTCGAATGCGTATATCGAATTAACTGAACGTAGGAACTGGAGATCATCAAGAAGAAGGGGTGGGTAAAAACAAATTTTGCTGTGGCATAAATAGAAGAGAGTGAATGAAAGAGGGGGGGAACACGAAAAAAAATTGACACAAAACCCTAATAAAAAAAAAAGAGGGAGAGAGGGAGGCGGCCAAACCTAAAAAACCCGGAATCTTCATCAGCGGATCCTCCACCGTCAGCCACGACACCCTTTCAAACCCTTCATGCCGTTTCGACGTCGACGGATCTGAGCTCGTCATCATTGACCCGGCTTCGCCCCTATTGATCCGCCATTACCGGTAATACTATCGCCTCCATCGAATGTTTGGAAACACCTCCCTGTTCGGACCGAGACAACCAAAGGTCATCGCTTCCATCATCCATGAAAACTTCTGTTCACTCAATATCTCCGTCGCCGGTTGAAAGAGAGATTACAGATTGAGAGATCTGTTGTGCTGTTGGAGAAATAAGGAAGAATGGAAAGGAAATTGTGAGAACCAGGTGCGCTTTTCTCGATCACCCTTCCCTATTTTGGAACACGTTTTTTCACTGATGTTTGGACATAGAGGTGATCGGATGGGCCTACGGCCCATTTCATCTTTTTTGTTAGCTTTTGTTATTTCATTTATTCTGGGTCATATGTTTGGTTTGCCATTATCATAGCAACTAACCATTCGTGGTCTAGTGGTGATGGAGATAGTTCATTGCCTCTTTGGTCACCAGTTCGATTCTGGGCTTAGGTGTTCTGTTTTCATTTTATTTATTTATTTAGATTTAATAGTTAGAAATTTAAATTAGATTTAGGTTTAGAGTAAAATATTAATTAATTAGGATTTTTTTTTTTTTTTTTTTTTTTTTTTTGATTAGGTTTTAATTAGGGTAGTCCATTAGTTTCATATTTACTAGTTTTTTTTTTTAGTTTTAATTTCCTCTTTTAATTTACATTAGTTTATATATTTAAGTTAGCAATAAATTATCAGTTAGTTAGTAGGTGGTCTGGTGGAGAGGGGGTGGAAATCTATAGTCTCAAGGGGAGTGGGTTCGATACTAGCATGTAGCATTTTTTTAGTATTTCATTTTTCTTTTAGCATTTCATTTTTTATTTCTTTTTAGTATTTTATCATCTTTTAGCATTTTGTTTCTTTTAATAGTTTTTATGTCCGTGTTTTTTTTATTAAATTCGTCATGCATTCGAAACCATTTGAAAACTATAAAAATCATATTTTCTCGATTTAATATCGAGCCCCCTTTTTCACACCCTTGTAAGTCGATGGCCTTTTTAAGCCTCGCCGTCAACCTCACATAGCTTACTCTTGGGCTTTCTTACAATGAGCCGGTTCTCTTGCACTTACACTCATGCATTATTTATTTGGGTCCGATTTAATTATTTCATAATTGTTTTAATCCCCATTTGACAAATGTACCCCACTCCCCCAATGTGTAATAATTTTGTACTTTTTATTCCTTTTATTGTTTGGTTGTTTAATTAGCTACTAACACAAGAATAAAATCAACAAATTTCAAAAAAATACAAAAGTATGACTCGATCCAACGTCGAGTGCTTTCTCAATAAACGAACCAACTCATTTCTCCCTCCTATTCCATCCCATTTCAAAAACTTCATCAAATGCTTGATCCAATGTCAAGCCATTTTCATAATAAAAACTCAAAAAAAAATAAAATATTAATTTATAGTTAAGACCTTTTCAATAAGATGGAAGTGGAACGTGGTGTATACTGCGCACTCCTGAGACTAGGATTCGAGATGTATATCTCGCCAATCCTCGCTTTCGCCATCATCCAAATTTATCCACTTTGCTCTCTCAAACACTCATTCAAATTTCTCAAACGTCCATCAATACTTGATCTAGGTCAAGTCATTTTCACAATAAAAACCAAAATAACTAATTCTTACTTAAACACTTTTTCAAAGGTGGAAATGGAACATGGTGTATACCATGCACTCCTGAGGTTAAGATTCGAGACGTATGCCTCGCCAATCTTAACTCTCGCCATCATCTAAAATCGTCAATGTGGTTTCGTCAAACCTTTTTCTCAATCAAATCTAAGATACTTAAATCTTATTTAAGACTCTTTCAATAAAGGTGGAAATGGAACATGGTGTATACCATGCACTCCTGAGGTTAAGATTCGAGACGTATGCCTCGCCAATCTCAACTCTCGCCATCGTCTAAAAATTGTTAATGCGGTTTCGTCAAACCCTTTCTCAATCAAATTCTAAAATACCTAATCTTTATTAAACATCTTTGCAAATAAGATGGAAATGGAACATGGTGTATACCATGCACTCCTGAGGCTAGGATTCGAGATGTATATCTCGCTCATCCAAGTTCTCGCCATCACTCAAAATACATCAAACCAATCAAACTCTCTTTTCTCGCCGCCGTGCGATTAATCAAAAACCTTTTTCATAAACGAAAGATATATTGTCTTAAGTGATACAAAACAATGTTTCGACCACGATTGTTGAGTAGAGATAAATGACGCTTTTCCGAATGTAGATTTATAAATCCGTTCGATGTGTGGTATGCGTCCACTCCTCATCTGTTTTGGGTAAAACAATGTTTTCGTCGATTAATACAATATAGCTTTCGCTAAAATCGACCAACAAACAAACATTTTTCTACCCAGAACTACGTAAGCCTTGATTTCTCTTTTGAGATACGTAGGAGCAGGATTTTTAAATCTTGTCAGGCCCACTAATAAAAAACTTAGGTTTAGTCCTTCGTTAAAAAATCCAAAAACATTTCTCCTATCTTCTATTCTTTCATTCCCACCGAATAAATTGAAAAGCCTAACATTTCAAACTAACATTAATGCACACAACTGACCTAATGGTTCCCGTTGAGTACAACGGACGTGAGGGGTGCTAATACCTTCCCCTTGCGTAATCGACTCCCGAACCCGGATATTGGTTGCGATGACCATCTCTTATCCTTTCTTTTGTCTTGGGTTTTATCGATATTTCCCCTTTCCTTTTTAGGAATAAATAAAGTTCGGTGGCGACTCTGTTCAGTCCATCATTGCGAGCGTGCGATCGCGCTTCGCTTTGAGGTCGTATCCCCATTTTTTTCGAGGTGCGACACAGAGGAATCCCATTCCTACTCTGGTTGGGGATGTCTATTACTCGGTCCATAATCGGAACGAGAAGCGGCGTGGGGGATTGATCTGGTGTTGTGCTCAGCTGTTGTACAAATGATTCATGGGATATTTGCCTTCCAGAGGTGCCTTTGTCTTTCTTGATCCTACTGTCAAATGGTCAATCAGGTTGATGGGTTTGCGAGCCAAGGACATTGCTTGGACTCACAATGGTGTGGCTGGACGAGATTTCATTTACAGTTGTGGAAGTCTGCCCAATGTGCCTCTTATAGGAGTTCAAGGTTGCATTAATTACAACCCGGTGCTTCTTAGGAGACAAATGGGATTTGCTGTGGAGGGTCCTCCCCTTGGACGAGAGATTCAGGAGTCTTTCTACTTCCCGATTGAGGGTAATCAGCCAAAGTTGAGGCAAGTGTCTGATGAGTGGCGTGACATTCAGAGGAAGGGCAAGGTTCCTTTTGGCAAGGTCAATAGCAGGTCTTTTCCTCCGTTTGATGATTGGCTTAGGAAGAGGATTGAGCTCACACATTTACCATTTCCTGGAGGTGATCCTTGGTGTCCTTTGATTGAGGGACCATGTTCTTCTGTCAGCATGGAAGAGTTCCTTGAGATGAAGAGAGCCAGAGATCAGCTGCAAGCAGAGAAGACTGAGTTGGAGATGAGTGTTGCTAGGATTCAAATGGCAAGTCAGGAAATCAAAGGGAGGATAGAAGATCAGGATAAGAGATATGCTTTGGAGGTGAAGCGCTTTGAGATAGACACCGCTTATTATCGGAAGGTCAGCCAAGCGTTGGAGTCGTCTACAAAGGAGCATGACATTACCAAGGAGAAGTTGGCTAGAGCTTTGAGAGATATTGAAGATGAGAAGAGGAGACAAGTCCTTGTGAAGAATCAGAGAGATGCCAGAGCCAAAGTCCTTGCCACAGAATGGGAAGCAGAGAAAGCGAAGATTATTGCTGAGAGAGATCATTATTTTGCTGAGAGGGATCATTACTTCAGACAGATGAAGATTCACCAGAAGGAGATAGGAAGATTGCAGCAGGAGAACACTGAGCTCAGGTTCGCCGTGAAGTTTACCAAGATGGTTGATGATGCAGAGCCATCTGTGGGACCTCCTTTGGGGTAGACTTTTGTTGTTATGGTAATTGGATTAACGTCAGGCCTGTTGACGGAATTCACTTGTTTGTATTTTCTTTTTGATTCTGTATTTGATTTGTATCAGCCTGATGTATGACTTTTGCACTTGTAGTGCACTTTGGATATACAATGGTTGTTTTCATTCAGTGATCAATCTTCAAGCTTTATTTGCTCTGTATGCACTCACATCGCACACACATGGTTGGGTGATATCTTTGCTAAATCATATATCTCTGCTCGGATTGGCAAAATCAGATGATTGATGTTAGAATGTTGTTGTCAAATTATTATCTGTCTCGATGAAACCAGGATCAAAAGACAGAGTGTTCCTCATATGGATAGACATTGCATTCATGCATGAATCATAATAACTTGTCTTCTGTTTTGCAGGTGTCGGTTTCTAACGTGCTTGATTGTTTCAGGAATCATTGCTCGCGCACGTAGAATCATTCCTTTGCACGCAGCACGTCCGCACATATACCCTACCAGACGCAACACATCCAGGCTGATGGATCTACCCAACGCATATATTCTTGAGCTGAAGGAGAAAATGAATGAACTGATCAATGTCATGCAAGGGTTTGCCGTGGGGCAGAAAGCACTTGTTGATAAAGTGGAGAAGCTCGAGCGGGCTTCAGCTGCCAACAGTGGTATCAATTTAGAGGGTGTCTCCAACCATGGCCTTGGTGGTTCCAGGGATGGGGGAGATCTCGGAAAGAAGACAACTGCTGGCGTAGTGGTAAATAATGGGGGTGGTTTCGGTGTTGCCACAGGCGGTGGACCAGGTCCGATGGGTAACAATTTGAAGGATAGTCTGTTTCCTCCTTTCTTCGGGGCCGAGGAGGATAGAGAAGAAGACCAGTTCTCCGTACTTAATGAACAGTTCGGTCAATATGGTGTCCAACCACCCAATAAAGAGATTCAGGTGTTGGCGGAGAAAATCAGGGCTCTTGAAAGCTATGCTACTCCGGGGGTTGTTAATATGTCGATCATGGGGCTGGTTGAGGGGATTGTGATCCCGCAAAAGTTTAAAGCGCCTGCGTTTGACAAGTATAATGGGAGTTCTTGCCCGGAAACTCATCTCCAGGCTTTTGTCCGAAAGATTTCTGCTTATACGATGGACCAAAAGCTTTGGATGTACTTCTTCCAGGACAGTCTGTCTTGGGGGTCTTTGGAATGGTACACCAAATTGAAATCTTCTGACATTAAAAGCTGGCAGGATCTTGGGAATGCATTCTTTAAGCAATATCAATTTAATGCTGACATGGCTCCTAGTCGTACCCAATTGTAGGGTATGTCTCAGAAGCCTAATGAAGGGTTTAAAGAATATGCTCAGAGATGGAGGGAGCTGGCTGCCCGAGTCCAACCTCCGTTGGTGGATAGAGAAATGTCTGATCTTTTTATGGGTACCCTTCAGGGGACGTTTGCAGAGAGGATGGTTGGATGCTAGGTTACCAACTTTGCTGATATAGTGGTGGCTAGAAAAAAGAATCAAAAGTTGGTTGAAGTTGGGAAAGATACAGGGTAACGCTTCGTCGTCTGGATCGAAGAAGCCCTTTGGGAATGGCCAACGCAAGAAGGAGGGTGATACCAGTGCTGTGTCTACCCAGAGAGGACAAGGTAGGGATCGTTACTACCAGCACACTGCTGCGGTAACAATTCCTGTTGATAATCAACAACAGCAATAGCAACAACCGCAACAGCAAAGACAGCCATTTCAACAGAGACCACAGAGGGCCGGGTATCAAGTAAGAGGGCGAATGAATGATCGTCAATTTGATAGGCCACCTGTGACATACTCATTCTTGCTGAAGAAGTTGAAAGACTTGGGGTTGGTCCAGCTGAGGACGTTGGCTCCGTTGAGACCTGACCAGAGGCCGGCCAGTTTTGATGAGAATGCCAAATGTGAATTCCACTCTGGTGCCCCTGGACACAATGTGGAAAATTGTAAAGCTTTTAAGCATGTTGTCCAGGACCTGGTGGATTCTAAGGCAATCAATTTTGCTCCATCACAAAATGTGAATGCTAATCCCATGCCCGCGCATGGTTAAATGGGGGTGAATGCAATTTCTCAGGATGAGGGCCGAATCTGGGTGACGGATGTGAGCCAGTTGAAGACTCCATTGGCTGAGGTCAAGAAAACAATTGTTGAAGAATGGGGTCTTTCCGGGTTGTGATGATTGTTGTGCTGCATGCACCGTGGCTCCTAATAGGTGTGTTTTATTGAGGGAGGTTGTCCAAAGAATGATGGATGAGGGAAGCCTCAGATTTGAGAAGGTTGATTTGGAAAGGGAGAATGTCTCCACCATAACCATCTACTTTGATCCGGTCGATTTGTCAACGTTGGCAGATGCGGCTCCAGTTACCATCACGGTACCTGGGCCAATTCCTTATGACAATGACGATGCGGTGCCGTGGCACTATGGTGGAGAGGTTTATTTTAATGGGGAGAAGCAGGAAGATCAGGCTGCAGGTGAAACCACCGTTTCAAAGGTGGATAATGCCGGACCCAGTGGTTTCACTCGCAGTGGAAGGTTGTTTGCACCTGACACTTTGAGAAATGGGGAGGGAGAAAAAGAAAAGAAAGATAAGGTCGAGGCTTTCGCTAGGGCAAGAGGGAAGCAGGTGGTAAATGAGGGTACTCCTATGATGACACCGGCGCCTGGTGGGTCGGAGAGAGAACTTGATGATAAGGCTTAAGAATTTTTGAGAATCATCAAGAAGTCAGAGTACAAGCTTGTTGACCATCTGCAACAGACTCCATCCAAGATCTCAATCTTGTCCTTATTGCTGAGCTCCGAGGGGCATAGAGAGGCTTTGTTGAAAATATTGAAGAGAGCCTATGTTCCCCAGGAGATAACAATCAATCAATTGGAGACGGTGGTGTCAAATGTCAATGCCAGCCATGGGCTAGGTTTCACTGATCTGGATCTGACGGTGGATGGGCGTAATCATAATAGGGCATTACACATTGCGATGGAGTGTAAAGGAGCGGTGCTTTCGCACGTGTTGGTTGATACTGGCTCATCGCTCAATGTGTTGCCAAAGAAAGCCCTGGCGAAGCTGGACTGTGAAGGGTTGATCTTGACACCCACGGACCTGGTGGTGAGAGCTTTTGACGGTTCGAAGCGGGCTGTGTTTGGGGAAGTGGAGCTCCCCGTGAAAATCGGGCCTGAGGTGTTTAAGTCCGTTTTTTACGTCATGGATATTCAGGCGGCATACAGTTGCCTGTTGGGTTGCCCATGGATACATGCTGCAGGGGAAGTGACTTCGACTTTGCACCAGAAATTGAAGTACATCTGGGACGGGCAGGTCGTCACCGTTTGTGGAGAGGAGGATATCTTCGTCAGCCACCTATCATCGTTCAAATATGTGGAGATGGACGGTGAAATTGTTGAAACACCAAGTCAAGCATTTGAAACCGTCAAGGTGGAGAATGCTCTTTTTGCCAAAGAAGAGGAGAAGCCGTCCATTTCTTCGTACAAACAGGCTGCTGAGGTGGTGAAGAATGGAGAAGCTCCAGGTTGGGGGAAGATGATGGAGATCGCCGCCAAGAAAGATAGATTTGGAGTGGGTTATCAGTCGGGCCGAGGCTCGTCTCGACAGGGAAGAGGACGTCGTCCGTCATTCACATTCACCAGTGCTGGAATGCTGGATCCAGATCACATCTGTATGGTGGGTGAAGAGGTCGACAGTGACTGTGAGCTTGATCAATGGATAAAGTCGTGCGTACCAGGGATGGAAGTCCAGAACTGGAAGGCCGAAAAGATCATCACTGTCACTCTACTTGAAGAGTAATATTTCCTGTTTTTTCAATGTTGTCTGCATGAAAGCCATACGTTTTGCCTGAAACATAATGGTTCGTTGTAAGGGCCACCTCATGTTTCATTTTGCAATATTTGCATCATAAATAAAAGGATGTTTTTTCATTAAAAGCGGGGTTCCCTGTTTTTCGTTTATTTTTGTAGTTTAAAAACAAAAATAAAAATGGCAATGTTTGTTTTCATTTTCTTTTTATTTGCTTCGTTCCGGTTCTAAAGCAATGCATGAATCAACATTCATGCAGATGCGATCATTCTCCGGATCTCATTGATAACAATCCTGTTACACCCTTGTATGACTTCGACAATCCGATCTATCATGCCGAAGAAGAAGGCGAAGATGATTGTGAACTGCCCGAGGAATTATCCAGGTTGTTAAAACAAGAGGAGAAGGTGATTCAACCGCATGAGGAGCAGGTTGAGGTTGTGAATCTGGGTACCGAGGAGGTCAGAAAAGAAGTGAAAGTTGGGGCTGCTTTGGAGGCAAATGTTAAGAGCAGAATGGTAGCCTTGTTGAAAGAGTATGTTGATATCTTCGCTTGGTCTTATCAAGATATGCCAGGGTTGGATACCGATATCGTTGTGCACAAGCTACCGTTAAGAGCAGATTGTCCTCCAGTAAAGCAGAAGTTGCGTAGAACTCGAACTGAGATGGCAATGAAAATTAAAGAGGAGGTGCAGAAGCAGTTAGATGCTGGGTTCCTCGCTGTGTAGCACCTCAAATTTGCACCTCCCATTTGTACCTACATTTCATTTTTAGGTCATTAAGATTGCATTAGCATTACATAGCATGTTACATCTCATCAGTCAAGACTGGCCAGGAGATTCAACTGTGCAAGAGAGCAAGAGCATTTTCCAGGAAATCAAAGCCCTAGGGTGGTTCCAATGAGCTTACATGATTCAAGGATCATTTTGAAGCAACTTGGCCAAGTGTTGAAGGCTCAGAATTCATCAGTGCATGTGCAAGTCATCTGAGGCCCATAAAAGTCAACAGAAGTCAACTGCAAAGTCAACTGTGGATTTGGAGGTGGGAAGTGATTAGAGATACTTCATTCATGTTCAAACAAGTCTCATTTGACATTTCAAACACTCACATTGAAGAATTTGAAGTCAGGTCAAGAATTTCCCGAAATAGCAAGTGACCTATAATTTGAAATTTCCAAAAATGGAAAGTTTTTGGACCAACTTCAACTCAATTTTACATCGTCAAGAAAGCTTCAAATGAAATTTTGTCCAACATGAAAGTTGAAGATCTTTCTCTCCCATTTCCAAAAGGTCCAAGATCATGAATTTCTAATGTGTGGTTGAGGAGATATGATCCAATCATGGCAAAGTGTGCTTAAAAATTCAAATGGGCATAACTTTTGAACCAAGGCTCCAATTTTGGTGGTTCTTTTTTCATTTTGTTCATCATGACATGCACTTTCCAAAACATCCATTACATGGCTTGAATTTCACTTGTATGATCATGTGCTCATTCATGAATTTTTTTGAAGGAAATTTCATAAAATCAATTTGGATGATTATATGCATAAAATATCAATTCCAAAGCTTGCATGGGCCTTGTTTAAGTGGATTTGGATCAGATTTGAGCACTGTTCACGTGGCTACCTCATGCATGGGGGTGAAACACAATTGGTGCATACACTTCATAACTTGCTAATCTCACTTGGATTTGGCTTAAACATGATTTCAGCATCATTAGCAAGGGATATATAATGTTAATCGCAACTGCTTTCATCATTAACCACAGTTTTCAGATCTAGATTCAAAATCAACCAAATTTTTCTCTCAAAATATTTTCCAAATTCTTCACACAAAAGCCATTTCTATTGATGGATTCATGATTAGGAGGTGTTCTTGAAGCAAATTGGACGTGGAATTGGAAGAAATCGTGCCAGTTTGGACCATACTCGAAGCTTGAAGGTTCAATGGAGTTTGCAAATTGAGCTAAATTCGTGCATGCTGGAGCATCCAATTCATCATCAATCACATCAGCAAGCATTGTAGAAGAGATTTGAGGCATTGCTGAGCTTGTAGCACACGATTCTAGCTTGCTGCTCTTCAAGAGGTTGATTTTCGATCTCATTTATTCTCCAATTCATTATGATATTCATGTAGATCTTTGATTGGTGATGATTCTGGTATAAAATTTGAGTGAAATGGTGCATTATTCATGAAGATACATGTGTTTGAAGTTTGGATGTCATTTTTTATTTTCTTCGATCCGAGCTTGTTTTGATGTTTTAGCATAATTTGTGGTTTGATCATGAATGTACATGGAACAAGGAATCGAATGATATAAGTTTTGTTGATTTCTGGACGTTTTTTAGATTTTCTGGAAATTGGCCTTTGAAGTTCATCTTCATCTTCATGAGGAAGATGAAGATCATCATTTTCCAGAAGTAGCCACAAGTTTGCTTCGAATTTGCTACCATTGTTCATGTTTAGCTACGAATTCTGGGAATTGTTTCCAGCGCTAGGGCTTAAGTCAAAATGCTGTCGTTTTAGGTTGGGCGCCAAATTCAAATGTGGCAAGGGTTCAATACTGAGCGAGCGAAATTTGCAAATTGCCTTCCATTTTCCATGTTTCCCTCCCTATTTGGCCATGCTTGGTTCATTTGATTTCAATTTTTTTCCTCAAATTCATAAAATCATAACAAATTGAAAACTCATCCAATTTAATCCAAATTTTTTGCAAAATGCTCCTTATTCTGTCTAGTTTTTTATGAGAATGAATTTGCAAGTTGTGCCTGGCTGGAAAAATAATTTGTTCTAGGATGATTGAATACATATGCATGTGTGATATTGCCTTGTTCTTTCCATCATAAAATGCTCATAAATCATCCAATGAACTTGAAATTTTGCATGTTGATTCTAGACAAATTGATGAACATTTTGGCTTTGGTTTGACATTTTTCCCATGTGTCATTTCTGTTTTATGATTGTGTTAGCTTGGTGTGACAATTTGTGTAACACATTTGGTTGTCTGACTTGTACAATGTGATTTCCATGCCAAATGATCTCCAATGCTTCTGATTTTTTGTGTGATGGATGTTGCGGATGTCTTGATTGCTCATGAATATTTCCAGAATTATTTGAACCATTTCTGTTTTGATTGAGAATTTTCATTCATGTTGATCATTCGGAGGCCTTGAATTGGTCATTGACTTAACATGCTTGGTACATGGACTTGCTTATTGATTATGATTTGGTTCTTTTTAGGACTTATTCTTGAGTGATTAAATATGCTTTGTGTTGAGTTTGAGGTTCTGTTTTGGATTTTTGATCCTCTTTTGACCCTAGGCTTTGACCTAGTGGTTTGGACTTACCATTTGGATTGTGAATTTCAGGTTCAAGTATACATCTCCATGAGGGATGATGCTCCTTCATTTTGAGCTTGGTCATTGGTTGTTATTTGCTAACATTGTGTGTTTTGTAGGCTTTGAGGACAATTCATTTGTGTTTGCCTAATGCCTTGCACCATTGTTGCCTGATTGGATTTGTCTGTCTGTGTGATATTGACTGTTGATTGTTTGTCTGTACAGTTGTACTGATTGGTTTAGATGTTTCCACAGGTACCTAAGTTGCTTTAAGTTCATTTGAACTTTACTTTGCTTGCTTGTGGTTTGCTTACCACTGAGGTATAATCTCTTGATCTTCATGTAGTCTGGAAGACCTACTGTTATTGGTAGGCACCTGTCTGAAGCCCTCCTTAAGAGGCAATGTTTGTGGATGTTTAATTTTGTGCCAAGCAGGTAAAGTCCTCTTGAGAGGCAATTGGCAGATAAAAGGGATATGCAATACATCCCCTGCTATTCAGTTGTGTCATTCACTTTGCTCACACCATATATTGATGCATTGTGAATAAGAACCCAAGATCTTGTTGTGTCAGTCATCTGTGGAGAAGAGTTCCTACATTCTGAACTCCCACACTTTCTATTTTGAGTCAAGCTCTCCCAGGCCAGGGATAAGAGCTATGAGGTCTTACCCTCATCTCCATTTCATCTGCTTCACCCTAACTCTCAATGTTAGGGTTAAGAGCTAACCACACCCCATTCCAGTTGGCTTGTTCCTACAGCCTAGCCTTGTGTGAGCCAATTGTTTGCATATAGTGTGTGTGCTTGCTTTATTGTGCTTGTATGTGTTTGACTGTGCTGTTTAGGCTAGCTTGCTTCCTGTGCAAGTTAGGATAGAAACCTCAACATAGGGATCGTATGCATGACAACTTCTAGGCTCGAGTCGTAGTCTCCCTAGTAGTCTATTATCTCCCTTTGTCTCTGGTTAGGTTAGAAGTTCTTTCCCTGTTAAGGGGAACTACGTCGCCCTGATCCTCATACCAGATGAGGTACGTAGGCAGGAGATGAGCTGATCTCTCCGGGCGCCCTTTTTCTTTTTCAACCCTTTGTGTGTGTTTGGAGTCTGACGTAAGTCCAGTGATTGGCAGTCGGTTTCCTGTGTCTTGTTTGCTTGTTGGAGTCTGACATAAGTCCAGTGGTTGGCAGTTGGTTTCCTGTGTGTGTGTTTGTTGGTTCGGAGTCTGATGTAAGTCCAGCGATTGGCATTCGGTTTCCATGTTTTCCTGTTTGTGTGGAGTCTGACGTAAGTCCAGCGATTGGCAGTCGGTTCCCTGTTTGCATTTTGTTTGGCGTGCGTTAGCCGAGCTACGAGTGCTCTGATTCTTTCTCTAGTTAGAGAAGATACGTATGCATAGGGTGCAACATCCTAGCGAGCACGTTTCCCATGTTCCCGAACTACGTCGACTCTGATGTCTGTGTCTGACAGACTACGTAGGCCCAGGATGTGATATCCTGCCGAGTCCGTTTCTTCCGTCTTTTCTGTGTTTCCTTCCAGTCTTGTGCAGTGTTTGAGCAGTCTTTAGCAACCTTTCTTCTATCCTTTTCGAGCGTGGATCCCGTCGAGTACGACGGATGCGTAGGGGTGCTAATACCTTCCCTTCGCATAACCGACTCCCGATCCCATCTCTCTTTGGTCGCGAGACCATGTCTTTTCCAGGTTTACTTTGAGCGTTTCCTTTCCCTCCTTTGGGATAAATAACGCACGGTGGCGGCTCTGTTGTTTCGTTTTCCCGCCGGTTTTTCGCGTAATGCGTCAGCTGGCGACTCTGCTGGGGATACATAGAGAAGTTGACCTCTTGCTGGTCCATCTTCCCTAAGCGAGTCACTCCTAGCGCTCTGTAGGATAGGGTTTGGTTGCTTTTGCTGTTTTATTTATCGCATTTATGATTATGATGTGATTGTATATATTTGCATTTATGTTTGCATGCATCATACTTTCATTGTGTTGGATGTGTGTTTGTCTCTCTGTTGGGTGGGGATCACAAGAGGTAAAAGGCCCAATACCCAGGCTATGAGTGAACTCTAGGACACCTAGGAATAGAGTGATTCATGGGAAGCGGGTGGTATTGCGCCACTTAGCGGAACATGATATCACGAGCAGTTCAGACTCTGATGGGGTATTATCGTTACATACATCTGGTGTGTACATGATGATATTCTATGAAAGGGTTATGTATCCTGCGTTTCGCTTGACCTTACCCTGGCCTAGATGACACCCGTGAGTGGGAAGGGAATGAATCATTTGCAGGTACTAATGGTGACTATGGTTCAGTTGAACTTATGAGGTACTTACTTCTGACACGCCGAAATTCTGTCCGTGATATCTATCAGCGGGTTCCGTTTATTTCGGATCCCCGGGTTGAATTTGAATATACTTGTTCAGAGGATCTGGTGGTCATCCGTTTAGTGGATCTCTTGTGATGATAGTGATATATTCCCCGGTTCCGTTTATTTCGGAACTTCCCAAGTTGGATTTATGGCTACTCGACCCTCAGATGATTGTGATCAGTTCAGAGACCGGTCCAGTACAGTTGATCCTCAGTTGACTTGGAAGATGGCACAGTGACCTGCCTGCATGCATTTGCATCATTCCCATTTCGCATCCATCTGCATTTAACCCATGTCTATCCGTACTCAGGGTCCATTTTTTTATTGAGATTCTGGTCGAGAGACATCCGGATGTCAGAATGTTGTTGATGAAATATTATCCGTCTCAATGAAGCTAGAATCAAAGGACAATGCCTCATACGGATAGACATTGCATGTGTGAGTCATATTAACCTGTTTGCTGTTTTGTAGGTATCAGTATATAACCGGTGCACATAGCTCTCCCGTTCAGAAATCCTGCCAGACTCAACAAACCCAAGCTAATGGATCCACCCAACCCCGACATTCTCGAATTGAAAGAGATGATGAGAGAGCTGTTCAAAGTAGTGCAAGGGCTCGCCTTGGGGCAGAAAGCAATTGCTGAGAGGTTGGATAGGATTGAAAGCTGGATGATAAAGGAGAAACTTCAGGGAAAGGCTCTGTCATCCGTAGTAAAGAAGCCCTCTGGCAATGGTCAGCTCAAGAAGGAGGTTGAATCAGGTGGTGTGCAGGCCAAGAAAGAACGCGGTAAGGATCGTTACCACCCTTATGCTGCCACTATAACCATTCCTGTTGGTAATCCACCAGTACAACAGCAACAACCGCCACCTCGACAGAAAGCACAGAAAGCTAAGAGCCAAGTGAAGAAGGGGACGGATCGTCAGTTTGATAAGCCACCCGTGACTTATACCCTTCTGTTCAAGAGGTTGAGGGATCTTGGGTTAGCTCAGCCGAGGATATTGGTTCCTGTAGAACTGCATCAGAGGCCTGCAAACTACGATGAGAACGCCAGGTGCGAGTTCCATTCTGGAGCACCCGGACATAACATTGAGGGTTGTAGAGCTTTTAAGCATGACGTCCAGGACATGGTGGATTCTAAGGCCATCAGTTTGGCGCCAACACTGAATGTTAACGCTAACCCCGTGCCAGGTCCCGTGGGGGTGAAGGTGATGTCAAAGGACAAGAAAGGAATAAAGGTGCCTGAGGGGGATCAGTTAAAAACTCCAGTGTCTGTGGTCCCAAAACATCTGATGAAGAGAGGGGTTTTCCCTAGTGTTGATAACTGTTGTGCGGCCGTTGCCACAAATGGGTGTGTAGTGATGGGGGAAACGATCCAAAGTATGATAGAAGTAGAAATGGACGGTGAAAAATTTGAAACACCAAGTCAGGCAGTTGAAACCGTCAAGGTAGAGGATGTCATTCTAGCTGAGAAAGAGAAGAAGTTGTCCATTTCTTCTTACAAACAGGCCATGGAAGTGGTGAAGAACGGAGAAGCCCTAGGCTGGGGAAAGATCATAGACATTGTGGTGAAAGCAGATATGTTCGGGGTTGGCTATCAGCCAGATCAAGAGTCGTCTAGACAAAACAGAGGACGTCGTCAACCGTTCACATTCGTCAGTGCCGGAATGCTGGATCCAGGTCATGCCTGTATAGTGGGTGAAGAGATTGACAGTGACTGCGAGCTTGACTCGTGGATAAAATCGTGCGTACCAGGGAACTGGAAGGCCTCAAGGATCATCACTGTCACTCGTCATGAAGAGTAGTATTTCTGTATTTCAATTCTGTTTGCATGAAAGCCATACGTTTTGCCCGAAGCGTAATGGTCCATTGTAAGGGCCATCTCATGTGTTTCATTGTGCAACATTTTGCATCATTAATAAATGGATGTTTTTGTGATTAAAAGCGGTGTTCCCTGTCTTTCATTTATTTTTGCAGTTTAAAAATAAAAATAAAAATGGCAATGTTTATTTTCATTTTTCTTTCCTTTTGATTTGTCTTATTCTGACCTCAAAAGTGACTATTCTCCTGATCTCATTGATAACAATTCGGTTACACCTCTGTATGACTTCGACAATCCGATCTATCATGTCGAAGAAGAAGGCGAAGAAGATTGTGATCTGCTAGAATTAGCCTGGTTGTTGAAACAAGAGGAGAAGGTGATTCAACCGCACGAGGAGTGAGCCGAGATTGTTATTCTAGGCACCGCCGAGGTCAGAAAGTGAAAGTTAGGGCCGCTTCATAGGCGAATGTCAAGAGCAGAATGGTAGCCCTGTTGAAAGGGTGTATTGGTGTCTTCGCCTGGTTGTATCAGGATATGCCAGGGTCGGATACTGACATCACGGTACACAAGCTACCATGGAGAGAAGACTGTCCTCTAGTGAAGCAGAACGCCGATGCCACGTATCAGAGTGACTTTGTTTCATCGTGGAATCAAATGCTATGTTGTTGACATGATAGCAAAGTCCCAACAGAAAAAGGGGCATCTGGTGGATCTGGCCAAGTTGTTTGACCGGATTGAGACAACTCAGACTGAGGTTGAGTCCGAATCAGTGCACTTGTGGAGTGCTGCCCGGTAAACTGCTGAGGTTTATTGTGAGCGGATAAGAGGAATCGAGGTCGATCCTGCTGAAAAAAGAAAAAAAAAGAGATAAAGAAAAAAGCAATACAAGAAATGCCTGAACCGAGAACAGAAAAGAAGGTTCGTGGTTTCTTAGATAGATTGAATTGCATTTCACGGTTCATGTCTCATCTGACAGCCACGAGGAAAAAAAAGAAGATCAAACGGTCAGGTGGATAATGATTGCCAAGGGGCATTGAAAGATAAAAGAATAAGTTGCAGGAACCTATGATTCTGATGCCTCCTGTGGAAGGAACAACTGTTAATCTGGTACTTGACAGCCCTCGAGGGGTCTATGAGGTGTGTACTGGGTCAGCATGACGAGTCTGGTCGAAAAGAGCATGCATTTACCTTAGCAAAAAGTTTATCAACTGTGAAACAATACATTCACTGCTCGAGAAAACTTGATGTACTTTGGCATAGGCTGCTCGTCGACTGAGACAGTATATGCTGGTTCATACCACTTTGTGGATTTCAAGATGGATCCGACCAAGTATGCATTTGAGAAGTCAGCATTGACAGAACGGGTTGCGAGATGGTAAAAAAAATGATGTTGACTGAATACGATATTCAGTATACCTCTCAGAAAGCAATCGAGGGGAGTGTATTGTCCGATTACATCGCCCCGCAACCCATTTAGGATCATCAACCAAGGAAGTTTGAGTTCCCTGATGAGGACATCTCGAGGTGCTCAAATCGAAAGATTGTGAGGAACCAATCCCGGAGGAGGGGCCTGACCCTGAATCCGAACGGATTCTGATGTCTGATGGGGAGAGGTTAATGTGGATGAGTTAGTGCCGTTTTGGTTACGCCGAAAATATCCCACATTCCTTTTGTTGCCCGGATAACATTTGAATGCACCAACAATGGTGGCTGAGTACGAAGCTTGTATCCTGGGTATCGATCTTCGGTGCGTACGTCTACTGGGGCAACGCCGCGCTCGCTCGTGCATGGGATAGAAGTGGTATTACCTACTGAAGTCCAGGTTTTTATCATGGAGAGTCCTGGTGGATGTAAAATTAGAAAAGGCCGAGTGGATAAGGACTCGGTATGATGCGTTGAGCCTGACTGAGGAAAAGAGGCTGGCAGTTACTTGTCATGGGGCAATTGTACCCAGTGAATGAAGCGTGTTGTTGACCGAAAAGTGTGACCTCGTGCGTGCCACGTGGGAGAGCTGGTGTTGAAAAGGATCCTTCCTCCTCAACGATCGTAGGGGCAAGTGGACACACAATTATGAAGGTCCATTCGTGGTCAAGAAGGTTTTCTCTAGTGGAGCCTTGTTTTTGACGACCATGGATGACGAGGGTTCTCCACCCCTTGTGAATGCGGACGCAGTTAAAAGATACTTCGTAAGAGAGACCCGCTGGACGAAAAGAATAAAGAGTCCAGGCAAAAAAGGGCATCCCGGCGAACCGAAAAAAAAAAGAAAAAAGGTTCGGGCAAAAGTTAGGGATAAAGAATGAAAAGAATTTGTACACCCGGTAAGTCGAAAACCCGCAAGGGCGGCTTAGGCAAAAAAGTGTATCCCGGTGGACTGAAAACCCGAAAGGGCGGTCCAGGCAAAAGAGGGACTGAAACGAACAACTGCGTCTAGCATGATCGTTTGTGCTTGGGATATGACTTGGATAATCTCCGACAGAGATCGATCGGAAGCGTCTTGTTCAGAAGACAGAAAGTGCGGGAAGTCTTGAGGACATACGAGGTGTAACCAAGTTGGAACCCGATGAGATCACGGTTTCACATTGCCAGTAGGATAGATTTTTCCTTTTGTGCGCAATCACCTCTTTCTAGGGATTGTTTCCTGTGTTGCTCGGTCATGAGCCACCTTTTTTTCAGTCAATAAAATGCATGTTCAGTCAAATAATTTTGTTTTTGTCTTCATTACCGCTTTGATTGCAAATACATCTGTTTAGTTTGATAAAGAATGTTTACATTTTGAAACATGGAGATCTCTTCCGATGCATGCTTATAAGATTGGAATCTGGAAATATTATTCAGAAGTTTGAGTGACCTAGGTGTTGAAATGTTGGAACGCCTGGGGCACGCTTTTATCTAACGATCTCTTTGCAGGTGCTGTTAGATATCTTCATTCACTTGCAGTTGGTGATGGGTAACATTTTGACAGAAGATCCCTACAGAGTCCAATCAGGGGCAAGGGATAGAAGAACGGTGAAGAGATGAAAGAATTGCGACGACGATCCTAGAGGGTAATCAAGAAGACTCTTCAAAGTCTGAAGATTGGAGAGTTTGCCCGGATCCGAGGAGATCAATTGCCTCGAAGCAAAGAAAAGACGAGAATACTGGGTGATGGATCAGAAAACACCGGACGAGTCTGGGAGTCCTCAAAAGTGGGAAGTTGACACTATGGTTGGATGGTAAATGCCAGGGTTAGACGAATCGATGGGCGTTCCATGTCAAATAGGCCGTATCTCCCCAGTGGGTTGGAGAGTGTTATCTCCCTAGCAAATTCGAGATCGGTGTCTCCTCAGCAAGCCTGAAGGTCGCCATATCCCCAGTGGAAGTGTCGGTGGGTAGATTGTTCCTAAGGGTTGAGGATGTTTCCCCAGCAGGCTTGAGAATGGTCGTTTCCCCTAGCAAGTCTGAAAGCTGTTAGAATTGTTCTTCCCCAGCAGTCGGGTAGCAGGTTCAAAGGCCATTCTATCCCCAGCTAGTCTGAAAGCTGTTAATCCCCACTGAATCTGAAGTTTGTTGTATCCCCAGCGGAGGTATCAGTGAGTAGTTTGTTCCTCAGCAGTCGGGTATGAAGTACTGTAATCCCCAGCAGGGTTGTGGATGCCTTTCCCCGTCATAGTTGTGAATGTTTTCCCTAGCAGATCTCCCCAGCAGAGGTTTGTGTTGATGGTTTTCCCCAACGAGTTCCCCAAGTGGATCAGGTTCGGTGAAAATTATCCCCAGTAGAGTTTATCCTACCTATGGATTGGCCGCTATCCTCAGCAGAGGTGAGCATGGGTTGTTTCCCTAGCGGATTGGATTCAGTGAAGTTATCCTTGGTGGGGTTTATCCTTTCTCCAGCAGCAATGCTATTCGCCAGCACGGTTGAGAAGTTGGCGTGTTCCTCAGACAGAGTCTCCCCAGAGTTGACCTGGTTTCCTCTGCCGTCTCCAGAGTATCAGATCAGCAAAGCACCCCCAACAGTGCATCTCCCCACCGAGTCGGAGAATCTAATCAGATGTGTGCGCTCAGCAGAGCGATCCGTTTGCTCCCCAGCAGGAGTTTTCATCATTTGCATCTTGCATGTAGTAATCATTACATCCTCAAATCGCGTAGCATTTCCATTCAACATGGAGCATTACGCCATAGAAAAATTCAAACATATGCATTCATGTGTTAAACCTAATCAGACCATATCCCTGGCAGAGGCGGATCATTGTTCAACATCTGTACGACACATTTGCTACAGTTGCTCTTGACAGATAGCATTCAAGAGTGGTAATTCCCCAGAGGTTTATTTCCTCACCCGCAGGTGAGAGGAAAGCTTGATTCTCCCCAATGAGATCCCCAGCAAGTGTTTAGCCTTGCCTTGACATATGTAGATGTCATCCCTGGTGATACCGGTTGGTGTCATGTCCGTACCCGTGTGTGTTCTTTTTTTTTAGTGTCGGTAAACACCATTGTTTCGGTGTCGGTAAACATCGAGTCTCACTCCAGTCATCGGTAAATGTCTGATCATCTTTTTTTTTAGTGTCGGTAAACACCATTGTTTCGGTGTCGGTAAACATCGAGTCTCACTCCAGTCATCGGTAAATGTCTGATCGTCTTTTTTTTTAGTGTCGGTAAACACCATTGTTTCGGTGTCGGTAAACATCGAGTCTCACTCCAGTCATCGGTAAATGTATGATCGTCTTTTCTTTGGTGTCGGTACGCACCATTGTTTCGGTGTCGGTAAACATCAAGTCTCACTCCAGTCATCGCTAAATATCTGATCGTCTTTTTTTGGTGTCGGTAAACATCATCTTTCATTGTCGGTAAACATCGAGTCTTTCTCCCAGTCATCGGTAAATGTCTGGTCTTGCTTCACTTCTGTACGCATCATCTTTCGATGTTGGTAAACATTGTATCCTTTCCCAGTTCATCCGTTGATGTCTGGTCACCTCTCCGTTGGTGTCGATAAACGTCGAGCTTCTCCCGTTCGTCCGTTGACGTCTGGTCGAGTCTTCCCAGTTCATCCGTTGATGTCTGGTCACCTCTCCGTTGGTGTTGGTAAACGTCGAGCTTCTCCCGTTCGTCCGTTGACGTCTGGTCGAGTCTTCCCATTCATCCATTGATGTCTGGCCACCTCTCCGTTGGTATCGATAAACGTTGAGTTTTTCCCATTCGTCCGTTGACGTTTGGTTGTATCTCTTTCTCCCAGTTCATTCGTTGATGTCTGGTCACCTCTCTGTTGGTGTCGATAAACGTCGAGCTTCTCCCGTTCGTCCGTTGACGTCTGGTCGAGTCTTCCCAGTTTATCCGTTGATGTCTGGTCACCTCTCCGTTGGTGTCGATAAACGTCGAGCTTCTCCCGTTCGTCCGTTGACGTCTGGTCGAGTTTCCCCAGGTCATCCGTTGATGTCTGGTCACCTCTCCGTTGGTATTGGTAAATGTTGAGTTTTTCCCATTCGTCCGTTGACGTCTGGTTGTATCTCTTTCCATTCATCCGTTGATGTCTGGTCACCTCTCCGTTGGTATCGATAAACGTTGAGTTTTTCCTATTCGTCCGTTGACGTCTAGCTGTATCCTTTCTCCCAGTCATTCGTTAATGTCTGGTCACCTCTCCGTTGGTGTCGATAAACGTCGAGTTTTTTCCCATTCGTCCGTTGACGTATGATTGTGTCTCTTTCCCCAGGTCATCCGTGGATGTCTGGTCACCTCTCCGTTGGTGTTGGTAAACGTCGAGTTTTTCCCATTCGTCCGTTGACGTATGGTTGTACCTCTTTCTCCTATTCATCACCTGTTGATGTATGGTTGTAGTTCCTTTTTCTGAAAAAATAAAAATCCCCAGTGAAGTCGTTGGTAGACGTCTTGTCTGGTCCAGTGATAAAAATCAGATCCCAGTTGAAGTTGTCGTTGGTGAACTTTCTGTTCTTGGATCCCCGCAGAGTGCAAATTTCTACGGTTCTTTAGTATTCAATCCCTGTGTACCTTGAAGGTCTGACAGCCGTTGCTCTCATCCGTTCAGGTTCCCAGTTGATTGAATAGGGGCAGCTGTAGCACCTCAAATTTGCACCTCCCATTTGTACCTACATTTCATTTTTAGGTCATTAAGATTGCATTGGCATTACATAGCATGTTACATCTCATCAGTCAAGACTGGTCAGGAGATTCAACTGTGCAAGAGAGCAAGATCATTTTCCAGGAAATCAAAGCCCTAGGGTGGTTCCAATGAGCTTACATGATTCAAGGATCATTTAGAAGCAACTTGGCCAAGTGTTGAAGGCTCAGAATTCATCAGTGCATGTGCAAGTCATCTGAGGCCCATAAAAGTCAACAGAAGTCAACTGCAAAGTCAACTGTGGATTTGGAGGTGGGAAGTGATTAGAGATACTTCATTCATGTTCAAACAAGTCTCATTTGACATTTCAAACACTCACATTAAAGAATTTGAAGTCAGGTCAAGAATTTCCCGAAATAGCAAGTGACCTATAATTTGAAATTTCCAAAAATGGAAAGTTTTTGGACCAACTTCAACTCAATTTTACATCGTCAATAAAGCTTCAAATGAAATTTTGTCCAACATGAAAGTTGAATATCTTTCTCTCCCATTTCCAAAAGGTCCAAGATCATGAATTTCTAATGTGTGGTTGAGGAGATATGATCCAATCATGGCAAAGTGTGCTTAAAAATTCAAATGGGCATAACTTTTGAACCAAGGCTCCAATTTTGGTGGTTCTTTTTTCATTTTGTTCATCATGACATGCACTTTCCAAAACATCCATTACATGGCTTGAATTTCACTTGTATGATCATGTGCTCATTCATGAAGTTTTTTGAAGGAAATTTCATAAAATCAATTTGGATGATTATATGCATAAAATATCAATTCCAAAGCTTGCATGGGCCTTGTTTAAGTGGATTTGGATCAGATTTGAGCACTGTTCACGTGGCTACCTCATGCATGGGGGTGAAACACAATTGGTTCATACACTTCATAACTTGCTAATCTCACTTGGATTTGGCTTAAACATGATTTCAGCATCATTAGCAAGGGATATATAATGTTAATCACAACTGCTTTCATCATTAACCACCGTTTTCAGATCTAGATTCTAAATCAACCAAATTTTTCTCTCAAAATATTTTCCAAATTCTTCACACAAAAGCCATTTCTATTGATGGATTCATGATTAGGAGGTGTTCTTGAAGCAAATTGGACGTGGAATTGGAAGAAATCGTGCCAGTTTGGACCATACTCGAAGCTTGAAGGTTCAATGGAGTTTGCAAATTAAGCTAAATTCGTGCATGCTGGAGCATCCAATTCATCATCAATCACATCAGCAAGCATTGTAGAAGAGATTTGAGGCATTGTTGAGCTTGTAGCACACGATTCCAGCTTGCTGCTCTTCAAGAGGTTGATTTTCGATCTCATTTATTCTCCAATTCATTATGATATTCATGTAGATCTTTGATTGGTGATGATTCTGGTATAAAATTTGAGTGAAATGGTGCATTATTCATGAAGATACATGTGTTTGAAGTTTGGATGTCATTTCTTATTTTCTTCGATCCGAGCTTGTTTTGATGTTTTAGCATAATTTGTGGTTTGATCATGAATGTACATGGAACAAGGAATCGAATGGTATAAGTTTTGTTGATTTCTGGACGCTTTTTAGATTTTCTGGAAATTGGCCTTTGAAGTTCATCTTCATCTTCATGAGGAAGATGAAGATCATCATTTTCCAGAACTAGCCACGAGTTTGCTTCGAATTTGCTACCATTGTTCATGTTTAGCTACGAATTCTGGGAATTGTTTCCAGCGCTAGGGCTTAAGTCAAAACGCTATCGTTTTAGGTTGGGCGCCAAATTCAAATGTGGCAAGGGTTCGATACTGAGCGAGCGAAATTTTCAAATTGCCTTCCATTTTCCATGTTTCCCTCCCTATTTGGCCATGCTTGGTTCATTTGATTTCAATTGTTTTCCTCAACTTCATAAAATCATAACAAATTAAAAACTCATCCAATTTAATCCCAACTGTTTGAAAAATGCTCCTTATTCTGTCTAGTTTTTTATGAGCATGAATTTGCAAGTTGTGCCTGGCTGGAAAAATAATTTGTTCTAGGATGATTGAATACATATGCATGTGTGATATTGCCTTGTTCTTTCCATCATAAAATGCTCAAAAATAATCCAATGAACTTGAAATTTTGCATGTTGATTCTAGACACATTGATGAACATTTTGGTTTTTGTTTGACATTTTTCCCATGTATCATTTCTGTTTTATGATTGTGTTAGCTTGGTGTGACAATTTGTGTCACACATTTGGTTGTCTGACTTGTACAATGTGATTGGCATGCCAATTGATCTCCAATGCTTCTGATTTTTTGTGTGATGGATGTTGTGGATGTTGATGGATGTTGTGGAATAGACAGCGCCCCTTAGAGGACGCTTTATTACAAAAGCGCACTCTAAAGTGAAGAGAAAAAATAAGGAGCGAACAACTGGAATAGACAGCGCACTTTAGAGGGCGCTTTTGTAACAAAGCGCCCTCTAAAGTGAGGCGAAAAAATAATGAGGAAATGGAGGGACACCAATAGAGGGCGCGTTTATGAAAGCGCCCTCTAAGGGTACCCTTAGAGGGCGCTTTTAAAAAAGCGCTCTCTAAGTCCATGTACATTTCAAGTTTATAAAGCGCTTTTGGAAAGCCTTAGAGAGCGCTTTTAGAAGCGCCCTCTTAGGCCCCCTTTAGAGGGCGCTTTTGTAACAAAGCGCCCTCTAAAGTGAAGCCAAAAAAAAAATGGAGGGACAACAATAGAGGGCGCTTTTGTGAAAGCGCCCTCTAAGGTTAACCTTAGAGGGCGCTTTTGAAAAAGCGCTCTCTAAGTCCATGTACATTTCCAGTTTATAAAGCGCTTCTGGAAAGCCTTAGAGAGCGCTTTCATAAGCGCCCTCTTAGGCCCCCTTTAGAGGGCGCTTTTTTTCCACAAGCGCCCTCTAATGTCCCCTTTAGTAAACATTAAAATTATAACATACTGCGCGTTTTGTTATTTCACTATCTGTTATTAGCGTTCTTTTTCACGTTAGGGTTCTGAGGCGTTTTCCTTCCACCTCTGTTAGATCTACATGCGCGTTTCCTCCTTCTACCAATCAAAGGTACACGCTTTTCCCAATTTCTGTTTTACCTTATTACTGCGCGTTTCCTCTTCTTTTTCATGTTATTGCTTTGTTTTAGCTTTGCCCAATTTCTGTTTTACCTTATTACTGCGCGTTTCCTCCTTCTACGTTTGTTTCGACCATGATAGCGGATGCAATAGGAAATTGACTGTTGGTTTTTAGTGACCATGATAGCGCATGCAATGGGTTATACGACCTAGGTCCGAATGTGTTTGAACTCTTCTGAAATTGTTTTTTGTTTATTCTAATTAGTAATGGATAATACATGGATGTCTTCCAATCGATTGTCGAGAGAGTACGAGAATGGGGTATCAGAATTCGTTAAGTTTGCCGTTGCGCATGCCGAAGACCCCAGTAGAATGATATGTCCTTGCTTGGGTTGTTGTTATGGGAAACGGGTTGACGCAGTTCAGTTGACATCGCATCTAATGAGGCATGGAATTGATCGAAGTTATACATGTTGGAATTTGCATGGTGAGAAAAGTAACGAGAATGTTGAATCGGGTTTTAGTACGACCTATGCCTCAAACTATAGTGGCGCAGATACATACGATTGTGATCGAGTTGAAGAGATTGCAGAAGCACTTGAAGGAGATCTTAAGGATTGTCCTGAAATGTTTGAGAGGTTGGTAAGTGATGCAGAGAAACCTTTGTATGATGGTTGCACTAAATTCACAAGATTGTCTGCGGTATTAAAGTTGTACAACTTAAAGGCGGGCAATGGGTGGTCGGATAAAAGTTTCACAGAGTTATTAGCCCTTTTGAAAGATATGCTTCCTGAGGATAATGTTCTTCCCAATCGAACATATGAGACCAAAAAGATGTTGTGCTCTATTGGCATGAGCTATGATAAGATACATGCATGTCCAAACGATTGCGTTTTGTTTCGAAATGAGTATGCATCGTTAAATGAGTGTCCTAAATGCGGTGTCTCGCGATATAAGAACAAGTTGTCTCCAGCAAAGGTCTTGTGGTATTTTCCTGTTATTCCGAGATTTAGACGCATGTTTCGTAGTGAAACCGATTCAAGACACTTGACCTGGCATGCAGATGAAAGAATTATAGATGGAAAGTATCGACATTCGGCAGATTCACCACAGTGGTTGAAAATTGATAATGATTATCCTGAATTTGGAGAAGAATCAAGAAACCTTCGCTTGGCATTATCTACTGATGGAATGAACCCACACGGTATCCAGAGTATCTCACACAGTACATGGCCTGTGATTATTATGATTTATAACCTACCTCCATGGCTATGTATGAGCGTAAGTACATGATGTTGTCTATGTTGATTTCTGGACCTAAACAACCAGGGAATGACATAGACGTGTACTTGAAGCCCTTAATCGAAGATTTAAAGATTTTGTGGGAGACCGGTGTGGAGGTTTATGATGGATATAGGAAAGAAAGTTTCAACTTGAGGGCGATGTTGTTTGGCACAATTAATGATTTTCCAGCATACGGAAATCTATCAGGGTATAGCATAAAAGGTCAATGTGCGTGTCCTGTTTGTGAAGATAAAACAGATTGGAAGCGCTTGGAGTTTGGTCAGAAGAATGTCTTTCTCGGTCATCGGAGATTCTTAAATTCAAATCATCACTACCGTGGATGGAGAAAGGCGTTCAATGGAGAGACAGAACAAGGCAGAGCTCCACCTATATTGACGGGTGATCAAATTTTTGAAAAGGTGAAAGATTTGGATACTCAGTTTGGCAAGCCTTTTGCCCACACACTTGTCAAAAGTGGGTGGAAGAAGAGGTCAGTTTTTTTTGAATTGCCGTATTGGAAGTCCTTGTATGTGAGACATTTTCTTGATGTTATGCATATTGAAAAAAATGTATTTGAAAGTGTTATTGGCACGTTACTCAATATACAAGGAAAGTCTAAGGATGGCCTTAAGGCAAGAAAGGACTTGATAGCGATGGGAATAAGAACTGAATTAGGACCCTTGAAGAAAGGAAAACGAACATATCTACCGCCTGCTGCTTATACTCTATCTAGAAAGGAGAAAAAAACATTGTGTAAGTTTCTAAGTGAAGTTAAAGTTCCAGAAGGGTACTCTTCAGATATTAGAAGACTTGTGTCTATGAAAGACCTCAAGTTAAAGAGTTTAAAGACCCATGATTGCCATGTTATAATGGAACATTTTCTCCCAATAGGTATACGTTTTATTCTTCCAGAAAAAGTAAGAAGCTCTATAACTAAGTTGTGTTCTTTCTTCAAGTCAATTTGCAGTAAGGTGATCAATCCTGCGATCTTACCTATGTTGCAAAAAGAAATCGTTATTACTTTGTGTGAGCTTGAAATGTTTTTTCCTCCATCATTTTTTGACATAATGGTACATCTAGTTGTTCATCTTGTGAAAGAGACACAATTCTGTGGACCAGCTTATATGAGATGGATGTACCCTGTTGAACGTTATATGAAAATATTAAAAGGGTACGTGAAGAACCGAAGTCGACCAGAAGGTTGTATGGTTGAAAGATACATTGTTGAAGAAGCGATTGAGTTTTGTACTAAATATTTGTCTAATGTTCAGTCAATCGGACTCCCCAAGTCTCAGCTTGTCGAAAAGAAAGAAGGAAAAAATCTAATTGGAAATAAAATCGTGGCAGTATCAAGGGTCGAACGGGATCAAGTGCATTTGTATGTTCTGCACAATGAGAATGAGGTTGAGCCGTTTGTTGAAATTCACAAGGATGTTCTCCGAGGTTTAAATCCCAATAGAAATGAAAATTGGATAGTACGAGAGCACAATCGATGTTTTATACCTTGGTTTAAGGATCATATTTATTCAAAGTATTATTCAGATCCCGCTTCAATAACAGAAAGGTTGAGATGCTTAGCATATGGTCCAAGTTTCCATGTTTTTTCTTATAGCGCATACGCGATTAATGGATACACATTTTATACCAAAGAACAAGATGATAAAAGTACTATGCAGAATAGTGGTGTCACCGTGGTAGCTGAAGCAATGCACATATCAAGTGTGAAGGACTTAAACCCCAAATTTGCAAATCTGTCGTATTTTGGTGTTATCGAGCGCATTTGGGTGTTTGATTATGAGAAGTTTCAGATTCCTATATTTTGTTGCAAGTGGGTTGAAAATAATAACGGCATTCGAATGGATAAGTCAGGATTTTTGCAAGTGGATCTTAATAGGGTGGGATACAAAGATGAGTCTTTTATTCTAGCCTCTCAAGCTAGACAAGTGTTCTATGTCAATGATCCGAAAAGTACGAAATGGTCTATAGTTCTTTTTTCCAACAAAGTAATTGATGAAAACACTGGAGATCAAGGTGATATTGATGTTGAGATTGAATCGTTTACCATAAATGATCAAGATGAGAATATTATATCAAATGATTCATATATTAGAAATGATCATAATGAGGGTATTTGGATCAATCCAACCGTCCGTGTTGTTAAGAGACATGTAGAACATATTCCAACCAAGAAAAGAAAGAGAACTTAGTGAAAAAGGTACAGGTCAAATGATTTTAATTGTTTTCTTTATTACAGGTAAAATGACTTTTATGATTTTAATTGTGTTTACATTTGTCATCTGATTTTAATTGTTTTCTTTTTTACAGGTAAAATGATGATGCTGGATATTTGTTTAGATGGAGATAAGGGTTCAATGTTGGCAAGTTACATTGGTTTCCTTGTTCGACAACATATTCCGATTACATGTGATAATTGGAGAAGTCCGGACTTGAAGGTTGGCAAAGAAAAAATATGGTCGGAGATACAGGTACTTACCATATATTGTTATATGTTTTTTGTTGCATCAACTTTGCAGCCCTGTATTGTAGGCAGAATTTAGGACTTCTCAAAGTTGATTTCTTGTTACTTTGTCGTTCATAAAATACACCACTAAATTCTCTGCGTTTAATTTTTAATTTTTTTTTATCAGGCTTGTGTCTCAGTAGAGGATGGGTATCTACCTAAAGTTACTTTTGTAGTGGTCCAAAAGAGACATCACACCCGTCTCTTTCCTGTCAACCCCAAAGAGACCGATAGAAGTGGAAATATTATGCCAGGTTTTTTCAATATATTTCTCAACGCAGCTGGTATATATTATCATTTGAATTTATCACTTTTTGCTGATTTTGTTGTTCTAAATTGTCAAAGGAACCGTGGTAGACACCAGCATTTGTCACCCTAGGGAATTTGATTTTTACCTTAACAGCCATGCAGGAATTCAGGTAATATTAGCTATGTCATTTAACTTTATGCCATTGTTTACTATTTGTTGCTCAATCGCCTTTTGACAGTTCTGTGTTATTTGCATTTGGACGTGTTCTTTTTGCAAGGGACTACTTATGCTGCCATCTGTTGTTTTGGTTGAGCCTTATTTTGTATGGATGTGCGATAGAACTACTAGACAGCTTTTGGATATACAGAACATGTTTGCCACCATGGGTGGATGGGCGTTTTTGTTTAGTATTGGTTAGAACTACTAGACAGCTTTTGGATACAGTGGTCACTGGGTGTTGGTTGCTATGTTTTATTCTCTTAATTGTAGTACTTTGAGAATATGTTGTTGTATATTGTTGATCAAAGAATCATATATTAATGTTGTATATATGGAGGATTAATGTTGTATATAAATGGATTCATGTTGTATATATCAATGGATTAATGGTGTATAACATTGGATTAAAGGATGAAATTAATATGAATTTTACACTTTTGCAGCATGCGAACAGGTTACCAAAATAAATATATATCCACTGTTTTTCAAACAAATTTTTTTAAAATAACTAACACATTAGAGGGCGCTTTTTCCTGAAAGCGCCCTCTAAACACTTTACATTGATAACTTTAGAGGGCGCTTTTTCCTGAAAGCGCCCTCTAAACACTTTACATTGACAACTTTAGAGGGCGCTTTTTCCAGAAAGCGCCCTCTAAACACTTTACACTGACAACTTTAGAGGGCGCTTTTTCCAGAAAGCGCCCTCTAAGGCGTCCCTTTATGGCCACTTTAGACAGCGCTTTCTCCAGGAGAACAAAGCGCTGTCTTTACCTATGCCAGCGCCAGATTAGAGGGCGCTTAAAAGCGCTGTTATAGGCCAAAATAAGCGCCCTCTTTTCCCTTATTTGGCGTAGTGCCTGGGGCACGCTTTTATCTAACGATCTCTTTGCAGGTGCTGTTAGATATCTTCATTCACTTGCAGTTGGTGATGGGTAACATTTTGACAGAAGATCCCTACAGAGTCCAATCAGGGGCAAGGGATAGAAGAACGGTGAAGAGATGAAAGAATTGCGACGACGATCCTAGAGGGTAATCAAGAAGACTCTTCAAAGTCTGAAGATTGGAGAGTTTGCCCGGATCCGAGGAGATCAATTGCCTCGAAGCAAAGAAAAGACGAGAATATTGGGTGATGGATCAGAAAAGACCGGACGAGTCTGGGAGTCCTCAAAAGTGGGAAGTTGACACTATGGTTGGATGGTAAATGCCAGGGTTAGACGAATCGATGGGCGTTCCATGTCAAATAGGCCGTATCTCCCCAGTGGGTTGGAGAGTGTTATCTCCCTAGCAAATTCGAGATCGGTGTCTCCTCAGCAAGCCTGAAGGTCGCCATATCCCCAGTGGAAGTGTCGGTGGGTAGATTGTTCCTAAGGGTTGAGGATGTTTCCCCAGCAGGCTTGAGAATGGTCGTTTCCCCTAGCAAGTCTGAAAGCTGTTAGAATTGTTCTTCCCCAGCAGTCGGGTAGCAGGTTCAAAGGCCATTCTATCCCCAGCTAGTCTGAAAGCTGTTAATCCCCACTGAATCTGAAGTTTGTTGTATCCCCAGCGGAGGTATCAGTGAGTAGTTTGTTCCTCAGCAGTCGGGTATGAAGTACTGTAATCCCCAGCAGGGTTGTGGATGCCTTTCCCCGTCATAGTTGTGAATGTTTTCCCTAGCAGATCTCCCCAGCAGAGGTTTGTGTTGATGGTTTTCCCCAACGAGTTCCCCAAGTGGATCAGGTTCGGTGAAAATTATCCCCAGTAGAGTTTATCCTACCTATGGATTGGCCGCTATCCTCAGCAGAGGTGAGCATGGGTTGTTTCCCTAGCGGATTGGATTCAGTGAAGTTATCCTTGGTGGGGTTTATCCTTTCTCCAGCAGCAATGCTATTCGCCAGCACGGTTGAGAAGTTGGCGTGTTCCTCAGACAGAGTCTCCCCAGAGTTGACCTGGTTTCCTCTGCCGTCTCCAGAGTATCAGATCAGCAAAGCACCCCCAACAGTGCATCTCCCCACCGAGTCGGAGAATCTAATCAGATGTGTGCGCTCAGCAGAGCGATCCGTTTGCTCCCCAGCAGGAGTTTTCATCATTTGCATCTTGCATGTAGTAATCATTACATCCTCAAATCGCGTAGCATTTCCATTCAACATGGAGCATTACGCCATAGAAAAATTCAAACATATGCATTCATGTGTTAAACCTAATCAGACCATATCCCTGGCAGAGGCGGATCATTGTTCAACATCTGTACGACACATTTGCTACAGTTGCTCTTGACAGATAGCATTCAAGAGTGGTAATTCCCCAGAGGTTTATTTCCTCACCCGCAGGTGAGAGGAAAGCTTGATTCTCCCCAATGAGATCCCCAACAAGTGTTTAGCCTTGCCTTGACATATGTAGATGACATCCCTGGTGATACCGGTTGGTGTCATGTCCGTACCCGTGTGTGTTCTTTTTTTTTAGTGTCGGTAAACACCATTGTTTCGGTGTCGGTAAACATCGAGTCTCACTCCAGTCATCGGTAAATGTCTGATCGTCTTTTTTTTTAGTGTCGGTAAACACCATTGTTTCGGTGTCGGTAAACATCGAGTCTCACTCCAGTCATCGGTAAATGTCTGATCGTCTTTTTTTTTAGTGTTGGTAAACACCATTGTTTCGGTGTCGGTAAACATCGAGTCTCACTCCAGTCATCGGTAAATGTATGATCGTCTTTTCTTTGGTGTCGGTACGCACCATTGTTTCGGTGTCGGTAAACATCAAGTCTCACTCCAGTCATCGCTAAATGTCTGATCGTCTTTTTTTGGTGTCGGTAAACATCATCTTTCAATGTCGGTAAACATCGAGTCTTTCTCCCAGTCATCGGTAAATGTCTGGTCTTGCTTCACTTCTGTACGCATCATCTTTCGATGTTGGTAAACATTGTATCCTTTCCCAGTTCATCCGTTGATGTCTGGTCACCTCTCCGTTGGTGTCGATAAACGTCGAGCTTCTCCTGTTCGTCCGTTGACGTCTGGTCGAGTCTTCCCAGTTCATCCGTTGATGTCTGGTCACCTCTCCGTTGGTGTTGGTAAACGTCGAGCTTCTCCCGTTCGTCCGTTGACGTCTGGTCGAGTCTTCCCATTCATCCATTGATGTCTGGCCACCTCTCCGTTGGTATCGATAAACGTTGAGTTTTTCCCATTCGTCCGTTGACGTTTGGTTGTATCTCTTTCTCCCAGTTCATTCGTTGATGTCTGGTCACCTCTCTGTTGGTGTCGATAAACGTCGAGCTTCTCCCGTTCGTCCGTTGACGTCTGGTCGAGTCTTCCCAGTTTATCCGTTGATGTCTGGTCACCTCTCCGTTGGTGTCGATAAACGTCGAGCTTCTCCCGTTCGTCCGTTGACGTCTGGTCGAGTTTCCCCAGGTCATCCGTTGATGTCTGGTCACCTCTCCGTTGGTATTGGTAAATGTTGAGTTTTTCCCATTCGTCCGTTGACGTCTGGTTGTATCTCTTTCCATTCATCCGTTGATGTCTGGTCACCTCTCCGTTGGTATCGATAAACGTTGAGTTTTTCCTATTCGTCCGTTGACGTCTAGCTGTATCCTTTCTCCCAGTCATTCGTTAATGTCTGGTCACCTCTCCGTTGGTGTCGATAAACGTCGAGTTTTTTCCCATTCGTCCGTTGACGTATGATTGTGTCTCTTTCCCCAGGTCATCCGTGGATGTCTGGTCACCTCTCCGTTGGTGTTGGTAAACGTCGAGTTTTTCCCATTCGTCCGTTGACGTATGGTTGTACCTCTTTCTCCTATTCATCACCTGTTGATGTATGGTTGTAGTTCCTTTTTCTGAAAAAATCAAAATCCCCAGTGAAGTCGTTGGTAGACGTCTTGTCTGGTCTAGTGATAAAAATCAGATCCCAGTTGAAGTTGTCGTTGGTGAACTTTCTGTTCTTGGATCCCCGCAGAGTGCAAATTTCTACGGTTCTTTAGTATTCAATCCCTGTGTACCTTGAAGGTCTGACAGCCGTTGCTCTCATCCGTTCAGGTTCCCAGTTGATTGAATAGGGGCAGTTGTAGCACCTCAAATTTGCACCTCCCATTTGTACCTACATTTCATTTTTAGGTCATTAAGATTGCATTGGCATTACATAGCATGTTACATCTCATCAGTCAAGATTGGTCAGGAGATTCAACTGTGCAAGAGAGCAAGAGCATTTTCCAGGAAATCAAAGCCGTAGGGTGGTTCCAATGAGCTTACATGATTCAAGGATCATTTAGAAGCAACTTGGACAAGTGTTGAAGGCTCAGAATTCATCAGTGCATGTGCAAGTCATCTGAGGCCCATAAAAGTCAACAGAAGTCAACTGCAAAGTCAACTGTGGATTTGGAGGTGGGAAGTGATTAGAGATACTTCATTCATGTTCAAACAAGTCTCATTTGACATTTCAAACACTCACATTGAAGAATTTGAAGTCAGGTCAAGAATTTCCCGAAATGGCAAGTGACCTATAATTTGAAATTTCCAAAAATGGAAAGTTTTTGGACCAACTTCAACTCAATTTTACATCGTCAATAAAGCTTCAAATGAAATTTTGTCCAACATGAAAGTTGAATATCTTTCTCTCCCATTTCCAAAAGGTCCAAGATCATGAATTTCTAATGTGTGGTTGAGGAGATATGATCCAATCATGGCAAAGTGTGCTTAAAAATTCAAATGGGCATAACTTTTGAACCAAGGCTCCAATTTTGGTGGTTCTTTTTGCATTTTGTTCATCATGACATGCACTTTCCAAAACATCCATTACATGGCTTGAATTTCACTTGTATGATCATGTGCTCATTCATGAAGTTTTTTGAAGGAAATTTCATAAAATCAATTTGGATGATTATATGCATAAAATATCAATTCCAAAGCTTGCATGGGCCTTGTTTAAGTGGATTTGGATCAGATTTGAGCACTGTTCACGTGGCTACCTCATGCATGGGGGTGAAACACAATTGGTTCATACACTTCATAACTTGCTAATCTCACTTGGATTTGGCTTAAACATGATTTCAGCATCATTAGCAAGGGATATATAATGTTAATCACAACTGCTTTCATCATTGACCACCGTTTTCAGATCTAGATTCAAAATCAACCAAATTTTTCTCTCAAAATATTTTCCAAATTCTTCACACAAAAGCCATTTCTATTGATGGATTCATGATTAGGAGGTGTTCTTGAAGCAAATTGGACGTGGAATTGGAAGAAATCGTGCCAGTTTGGACCATACTCGAAGCTTGAAGGTTCAATGGAGTTTGCAAATAAAGCTAAATTCGTGCATGCTGGAGCATCCAATTCATCATCAATCACATCAGCAAGCATTGTAGAAGAGATTTGAGGCATTGTTGAGCTTGTAGCACACGATTCCAGCTTGCTGCTCTTCAAGAGGTTGATTTTCGATCTCATTTATTCTCCAATTCATTATGATATTCATGTAGATCTTTGATTGGTGATGATTCTGGTATAAAATTTGAGTGAAATGGTGCATTATTCATGAAGATACATGTGTTTGAAGTTTGGATGTCATTTCTTATTTTCTTCGATCCGAGCTTGTTTTGATGTTTTAGCATAATTTGTGGTTTGATCATGAATGTACATGGAACAAGGAATCGAATGGTATAAGTTTTGTTGATTTCTGGACGTTTTTTATATTTTCTGGAAATTGGCCTTTGAAGTTCATCTTCATCTTCATGAGGAAGATGAAGATCATCATTTTCCAGAACTAGCCACGAGTTTGCTTCGAATTTGCTACCATTGTTCATGTTTAGCTACGAATTCTGGGAATTGTTTCCAGCGCTAGGGCTTAAGTCAAAACGCTATCGTTTTAGGTTGGGCGCCAAATTCAAATGTGGCAAGGGTTCGATACTGAGCGAGCGAAATTTTCAAATTGCCTTCCATTTTCCATGTTTCCCTCCCTATTTGGCCATGCTTGGTTCATTTGATTTCAATTTTTTTCCTCAACTTCATAAAATCATAACAAATTAAAAACTCATCCAATTTAATCCCAACTGTTTGAAAAATGCTCCTTATTCTGTCTAGTTTTTTATGAGCATGAATTTGCAAGTTGTGCCTGGCTGGAAAAATAATTTGTTCTAGGATGATTGAATACATATGCATGTGTGATATTGCCTTGTTCTTTCCATCATAAAATGCTCAAAAATAATCCAATGAACTTGAAATTTTGCATGTTGATTCTAGACACATTTATGAACATTTTGGTTTTTGTTTGACATTTTTCCCATGTATCATTTCTGTTTTATGATTGTGTTAGCTTGGTGTGACAATTTGTGTCACACATTTGGTTGTCTGACTTGTACAATGTGATTGGCATGCCAATTGATCTCCAATGCTTCTGATTTTTTGTGTGATGGATGTTGTGGATGTCTTGATTGCTCATGAAATTTTGCAGAATTATTTGAATCATTTCTGTTTTGATTGAGAATTTTCATTCATGTTGATCATTTGGATGCCTTGAATTGGTCATTGACTTAACATGCTTGGTACATGGACTTGCTTATTGATTATGATTTGGTTATTTTTAGGACTTATTCTTGAGTGATTAAATATGCTTTGTGTTGAGTTTGAGGTTCTGTTTTGGATTTTTGATCCTCTTTTGACCCTACGCTTTGACCTAGTGGTTTGGACTTACCATTTGGATTGTGAATTTCAGGTTCAAGTATACATCTCCATGAGTGATGATGCTCCTTCATTTTGAGCTTGGTCATTGGTTGTTATTTGCTAACATTGTGTGTTTTGTAGGCTTTGAGGACAATTAATTTGTGTTTGCCTAATGCCTTGCACCATTGTTGCCTGATTGGATTTGTCTGTCTGTGTGATATTGATTGTTGATTGTTTGTCTGTACAGTTGTACTGATTGGTTTAGATGTTTCCACAGGTACCTAAGTTGCTTTAAGTTCATTTGAACTTTACTTTGCTTGCTTGTGGTTTGCTTACCACTGAGGTATAATCTCTTGATCTTCATGTAGTCTGGAAGACCTACTGTTATTGGTAGGCACCTGTCTGAAGCCCTCCTTAAGAGGCAATGTTTGTGGATGTTTAATTTTGTGCCAAGCAGGTAAAGTCCTCTTGAGAGGCAATTGGCAGATAAAAGGGATGTGCAATCCATCCCCTGCTATTCAGTTGTGTCATTCACTTTGCTCACACCATGTGTTGATGCATTGTGAATAAGAACCCAAGATCTTGTTGTGTCAGTCATCTGTGGAGAAGAGTTCCTACATTCTGAACTCCCACACTTTCTATTTTGAGTCAAGCTCTCCCAGGCCAGGGATAAGAGCTATGAGGTCTTACCCTCATCTCCATTTCATTTGCTTCACCCTAACTCTCAATGTTAGGGTTAAGAGCTAACCACACCCCATTCTAGTTGGCTTGTTCCTACAGCCTAGCCTTGTGTGAGCCAATTGTTTGCATATAGTGTGTGTGCTTGCTTTATTGTGCTTGTATGTGTTTGACTATGCTGTTTAGGCTAGCTTGCTTCCTGTGCAAGTTAGGATAGAAACCTTAACATAGGGATCGTATGCATGACAACTTCTAGGCTCGAGTCGTAGTCTCCATAGTAGTCTGTTATCTCCCTTTGTCTCTGGTTAGGTTAGAAGTTCTTTCCCTGTTAAGGGGAACTACGTCGCCCTGATCCTCATACCAGATGAGGTACATAGGCAGGAGATGAGCTGATCTCTCCGGACGACCTTTTTCTTTTTCAACCCTTTGTGTGTGTTTGGAGTCTGACGTAAGTCCAGTGATTGGCAGTCGGTTTCCTGTGTCTTGTTTGCTTGTTGGAGTCTGACATAAGTCCAGCGGTTGGCAGTTGGTTTCCTGTGTGCGTGTTTGTTGGTTCGGAGTCTGATGTAAGTCCAGTGATTGGCATTCGGTTTCCATGTTTGCCTGTTTGTGTTGAGTCTGACGTAAGTCCAGCGATTGGCAGTCGGTTTCCTGTTTGCGTTTTGTTTGGCGTGCGTTAGCCGAGCTACGAGTGCTCTGATTCTTTCTCTGGTTAGAGAAGATACGTATGCATAGGGTGCGACATCCTAGCGAGCACGTTTCCCATGTTCCCGAACTACGTCGACTCTGATGTCTGTGTCTGACAGACTACGTAGGCCCAGGATGCGATATCCTGCCGAGTCCGTTTCTTCTGTCTTTTCTCTGTTTCCTTCCAGTCTTGTGCAGTGTTTGAGCAGTCTTTAGCAACCTTTCTCCTATCCTTTTCGAGCGTGGATCCCGTCGAGTACGACGGATGCGTAGGGGCGCTAATACCTTCCCTTCGCATAACCGACTCCCGATCCCATCTCTCTCTGGTCGCGAGACCATGTCTTTTCCAGGTTTACTTCGAGCGTTTCCTTTCCGTCCTTTGGGATAAATAACGCACAATGGCGGCTCTGTTGTTTCGTTTTCCCGCCGGTTTTTCGCGTAATGCGTCACGTTGTCACTAACTATCCGCCTTGGGTCGCGAATATTGTGCCGGTCCCGAAGAAAGATGGGAAGGTGAGAATGTGTGTGGACTACCGGGATTTGAACAGAGCTAGCCCGAAAGATGATTTCCCACTACCTCACATCGATGTGTTGGTAGATAATACAGCTCAATTCTCGGTGTTTTCCTTCATGGATGGTTTTTCTGGCTATAATCAAATTAAAATGTCGCCAGATGATATGGAGAAAACAACGTTCATCACACCGTGGGGTACTTTCTGTTACAAAGTGATGCCATTCGGTCTCAAGAACGTCGGTGCTACTTATCAGAGGGCCATGGTGACTTTGTTTCATGATATGATTCATCATGAAATCGAATGCTATGTTGATGACATGATAGCAAAGTCCCAGATAGAAGAGGGGCATTTGGTAGATCTGGCCAAGTTGTTTGACCGGTTGAGACAGTTCAGACTGAGGTTGAATCCGAATAAGTGCACTTTCGGGGTGCGGTCCGGAAAATTGCTGGGGTTTATCATGAGCGAAAGAGGAATCGAGGTTGATCCTGCTAAAGTAAAAGCAATACGAGAAATGCCTGAACCGAGAACAGAGAAAGAGGCTCGTGGTTTTTTAGGTAGATTGAACTACATTTCACGGTTCATATCTCACCTAACAGCCACGTGTGAACCCATATTCAAGTTGTTGAGAAAAGATCAAACGGTTAGGTGGAATAATGATTGCCAAGCGACATTTGACAAGATAAAAGAATATTTGCAGGAGCCACCGATTCTGATGCCTCCTGTGGAGGGACGACCGTTAATTTTGTACTTGACGGTCCTCGAGGGGTCTATGGGGTGTGTACTGGGGCAGCATGACGAGTCTGGTCGAAAAGAGCATGCGATTTACTACCTTAGCAAAAGTTTACCGACTGTGAAACAAGATATTCACTGCTCGAGAAAACTTGTTGTGCTTTGGTATGGGCTGCTCGCCGACTGAGACAGTATATGCTGGTTCATACCACTTTATTGATTTCCGAGATGGATCCAATCAAGTATATTTTTGAAAAGCCAGCATTGATCGGACGGGTTGCGAGGTGGCAAATGATTTTGACTGAATATGATATCCAGTATACCTCTCAGAAAGCAATCAAGGGGAGCGTATTGTCTGATTACCTCGCCCAACAACCCATTGAGGATTATCAACCGATGAAGTTTGAGTTCCCTGATGAGGACATCATGTTTCTCAAATCGAAAGATTGTGAGGAACCAATCCCGGAGGAGGGGCCTGACCCTGAATCCGAATGGATTTTGATGTTTGATGAGGCCGTTAACGTGAATGGTAGCGGAGTTGGTGCTGTTTTGGTTACGCCGAAAGGATCCCACATTCCTTTTGCTACCCGGCTAACATTTGAGTGCACCAACAACGTGGCTGAATACGAAGCTTGCATCTTGGGGATTGAAGAGGCGATTGATTTGAGGATCAAGAACCTTGTTATATATGGAGATTCAGCTTTGGTTGTGAACCAGGTTAACGGGAAATGGTATACGCATCAATCTCATTTAATTCCATACCGGGACTATACGAGGAGATTGTTGACGTTTTTCACCAAGGTGGAATTGCATCATGTGCCGAGAGAAGAGAATCTGTTAGCAGATGCTTTGGCTACTCTGGCTGCCTTGATTAAGGTGCAGTGGTGGAATCAGTTCCCCAGTGTTGAGGTGGGACGTCTGGATAGACCGGCTTATGTGTTTGCTGTCGACACAGCGCCTGATGATGAAAAGCCGTGGTATTATGATATCAAGCGCTATCTGGAGACCCAGGAGTAACCCGAGGGAGCATCCAAGAAGGACCGAAAGACTCTGAGGAGGTTGGCCATGGTGTTCTATCTGAACAAGGATGAGGTTTTGTACAAGCGGAATTTCGATTGGGTTTTGCTCAGATGTGTTGATGATAAAGAAGCAAGCCAATTTATGAAAGAGGTTCACGAGGGGTCGTTTGGTACCCATGCCAGTGGGAATGCAATGGTGAAGAAGCTGTTGAGAGCCGGATATTATTGGATGACAATGGAGGCCCAGTGTTTCAATTTCGTGCGGAAGTGTCATAAATGCCAGATTTATGCTGACAATGTGCACGTGTCTCCAAATCCGTTGAGTTTGATGTCGTCTCCGTGGCCGTTTGATATGTGGGGCATTGATATGATCAGAAAGATTGAGCCTACGGCTTCGAATGGGCATCGGTTCATATTAGTGGCTATTGATTACTTCACCAAGTGGGTGGAAGCAGCCTCTTATGCAAACGTGACGAAGCAGGTCGTCGCCAGATTTCTGAAGAGAGATATTATTTGCAGATATGGGGTTCCTGAGAGAATCATTACTGATAATGGTTCTAATCTGAATAATAAGATGATGGCAGAACTGTGTCGGGAGTTCAAGATTGAGCATCACAATTCTTCTCCTTATCGTCCGAAGATGAATGGGGCGGTCGAGGCAGCTAATAAGAATATTAAGAAGATTGTGCAGAAGATGGTCGTGACCTATAAAGATTGGCACGAGATGTTGCCGTTTGCATTGCATGGATACCGAACCTCGGTGTGTACATCTACTGGGGCAACGCCATTCTCGCTTGTGTATGGAATGGAAGCCGTGTTGCCGGTTGAGGTCCAGATTCCCTCTTTGAGAGTCTTGATGGATGTGAAATTAGAAGAAGTTGAATGGGTAAGGACTCGGTATGAAGAATTGAGCCTGATTGAGGAAAAGAGGCTGGCAACCATTTGTCATGGGCAATTGTACCAGCAGTGGATGAAGCGTGCTTTTGACCGGAAGGTACGACCTCGTGTGTATCACGTAGGCGATATGGTGTTGAAAAGGATCCTTCCTCCTCAGAACGATCGTAGGGGCAAGTGGACACCCAATTATGAAGGTCCATTCGTGGTCAAGAAGGTTTTCTCTGGTGGAGCCTTGTTGTTGACGACCATGGATGGCGAGGATTTTCCATCCTATGTAAATGCGGACGCAGTTAAAAAATACTTCGTATAAGAGACCCGCTGGACGAAAAGAATAAAATAGTCTAGGCAAAAATGGGCATCCCGGCGAACCGAAAAAATGAAAAAAGGTTCGGGAAAAAATTAGGGATAAAAAGAAAAGACTGTACACCCGGCAAGTCGAAAACCCCACAAGGGTGACTTGGGAAAAAAAGGGTATCCCGGTGGACTGAAAACCCGAAAGGGCGGTCCAGGCAAAAGAGGGATCGAAACGAACAACTGCGTCTAGCATGATCGTTTACTTTGGTTATGACACCAGGATAATCCCCGGCAGGGATCAGTCGGAAGCGTCTTGTTCAGAAGGCAGAAAGCACGGAGAGTCTTGAGGACATATGGGGTGTAACCGAGTTGGAACTCGATAACATCACGGTTTCTCATTGCCATTAGGATAGATTTTTCCTTTTGTGCGCAATTACCTCTTTTCAGGGATTGTTTCCTGTGTATTGCTCAATTTTGAGCCACCTTTTTCGATCAATAAAATGCATATTCAGTCAAATAATTTTGTTTTTGTTTTCATTACCGCTTTGATTGCAAAAATATCCAGTTATTTTTTATAAAGAATCTTTGCATTTTAAGACATACAGGTCCCTTCCAATGCATGTTCATAAGATTGAAAACTTGAAATCTTATTCGGAAGGTTGAGTGACCTAGGTGTTGAAACCTTGGCACACCTGGGGCACGTTTTTATCTAACGATCTCTTTTGAAGGTGTTGTTAGATATTTTCACTCACTTGCAGGTTGTGATGTGAAGCTTTGTGACAAAAGATCCCCGTGGAGTCTAATCAGGGACAAGGGACTGAAGAACGGTGAAAAGACGACGGAAGAACGTGCGACGATCCTGGAGGGTTAATCAAGAAGACTCTTCAAAGTCTAAGGACTGGAAAGTTTGTATGAATCCAGGGAGTTCGATCTCCGTGGAGTACGGAGAAGGCGTGAATACAAGGTGATGAATCAGAAAAGTCCAGACGAGTCTGGGAGCTCTCAAAAGTGGAAAGCTGACATTGGATTTAGATGTTGAATACCAGGGTTCGACGAGTCGACGGGTGTTCTATGCCAGACTTTTTTTATTTCCCCAAGCAGAGTCGGGATTGTTACCTCCCCAGCAGATTCAAGGTTTGTGTCTTCCCTAGCAGAGTTGGGATTGTTATCTCCCTAGCAGTTTCGAGACTGGTATTTCCTCAGCAGCCAGGCCTGAAGGTTGCTATTTCCCCAGTAGAGGTGTCTATTGGTAGTTGTTTCCCCCAAGCATGGCGGAGCTTGTTAGTTCCCCAGCAAGTCGAAGATTGATGTTTTCCCCGCAGAGTGTGTTGGTAGCTGTTTCCCAGCGAAGTCCCCAAGCGGATCGGGTTCAGTGGAGTTCATCCCTGGTGAGGGTGGTCCTTTCCCCAACAGCAGTGCTATTCCTCAGCAGGGTGGAGATTGAAGTGTTGTCGAGTTCCTCAACAGAGTGCCTCGAGCTCCCCAGAAGAGTCCCTTGAGGGGGATACTTTTTATGCATTCATCATTTAGACAAGCATAGCATGTTGCATATCTAATTGCGTAGCATTTCCATGATTATGGAGCATTACGCTAAAAAAAATCATCATGCATCAGCATTGCAAGCATAAGCCAGTCTCAAGTCGTGGTTACTGTTTAAGGATTGGTGTCGCCAGATGGTGAAGATGTTACTCTGAGGAGTTTATCATCATGATGTCAGATCAATAATATTCCCCAGTAGTGCAATATTGGAGGAAGAGTTTCTGCCGGGCAGAGATGGAAATAATAAAAAAAATCAAGAGAAGTTTCGGGGTTCAAGAAAAGCAAAAAAGAAGAAAGAGAGTAATCCCCAGCTGAGCGCAAATGGTTCCTTCACAGTGGATTAAGTAGGGATGGCATGCTCATGGCTTATTATTCCCAGCATAAGTCGTTGGCCCGCGTGCCGCCTCATTCATCACTTTTCCTTGTTTCTGCCGATGCTGACCGACATGAGGTTTCCGTTGTTCAGGCCGAGGTGGGTATTCAGACCAGAGTTTCCGATTTTCAGATCGAAGAAGTTTCCGACGATCAGGTCGAAGTACTTGTGGCACTCAGGCCAGTTTCCGATTTTCAGATCGAAGAAGTTTCCGACGATCAGGCCGAAGTACTTGTGGCACTCAGGCCAGTTTCTGATTTTCAGATCGAAGAAGTTTTCGACAATCAGGTTGAAGTACTTGTGGCACTCAGGCCAGTTTCCGATTTTCAGATCGAAGAAGTTTACGACGATCAGGTTGAAGTACTTGTGGCACCCAGGCCAGTTTCCGATTTTCAGATCGAAGAAGTTTCCGACGATCAGGTCGAAGTACTTGTGGCACTCAGGCCAGTTTCCAATTTTCAGATCGAAGAAGTTTCCGACGATCAGGCCGAAGTACTTGTGGCACTCAGGCCAGTTTCTGATTTTCAGATCAAAGAAGTTTCCGACAATCAGGTTGAAGTACTTGTGGCACTCAGGCCAGTTTCCGATTTTCAGATCGAAGAAGTTTCCGACGATCAGGTTGAAGTACTTGTGGCACTCAGGCCAGTTTTCGATTTTCAGATCGAAGAAGTTTCCGACGATCAGGTTGAAGTACTTGTGGAACTCAGGCCAGTTTCCGATATTCAGATCAAAGAAGTTTCCGACGATCAGGTTAAAGTACTTGTGGCACTCATGCCAGTTTTCCGGTATTCAGACCGAAGCGGTATTCAGACCGAAGTGGTATTCAGACCGAAATGGCATTCAGGCCAGTTTTTCAGGCATTCAGGCCAATCTCTCGGTGTTCAGACCGATATCAATACTCTCGTATTCTGATGCTCAGTATTCAGACTGATGAGCGGCGTTCAGGCCATGGTGGTTCCTGTTTTACCATTTATTTTGGTATCCAGCTTAACGTTCATTTTCGGTATTCAGGCCGACTTTCTCCGTACCAGACGGATTTTTCTTTCAAGATCACTTCTCTGCCGATTTTGACAGGCACTGTTAATTATTTCCCAGCGGAGTGCAAATTGTTCGTCTGTTCTTGGTATTCAATCACTCTTCACCCTGATCATCTGAAAGCCGAGGTTATTCATATCGATAGGTTCACAGTGGATTGAATAGGGGCAGCTGTAACACCTCAAAATTTTCCCTCCTCTTCTTGGGACTAGTTTAGCATATTGCATTTCATATTTAGGGCATTAGTCATTGCATATTGCATATCATGTGAGAACAAGCAAGTCATCCTCCTAAGTCTTTCTCAGAAGAAAGAGAGGTTGAGAGATTCATGCCTGAGGGTCTTATTGAATTGATCAATCACCTGGGGGTTTGTGCTTCGATTAGGGTTTTATTGGTTCCTCAATGAGGTTGAGCATTATCTTATTGGCAAGGGTACATCATCATCATCATGGTTATGTCCTCATCAAGGGGCTCATTGTTCATGCTCATGTTCTTTAGGATTAGGGTTTTGACCTCTGGTCAATCCTAATTAATGGTATTCTTTCAACCAGGGATTTTCAAGGAGATGAGGTCTTTCTTGAGAAGGAGATCATCATATTGATTTTATTGAGCTTGTACAAGCTAGGGTTTCATTTTGGAGCCATTTCATCAAGTGGTTGAGGCTCAAAGTCATCTGTGCATGTTCAAGTCATCTAGGGCCCATAAAAAGTCAACTGCAAGTCAACTGTGGGCTAGGAGGTGGAGATATGAGTTTGAGACATCTCATTCATGTTCAAAAGAGGCTTATTCATCATGTCAAATGCATATCTTGAAGAATTTGAGGCCAGATCAAAAGTTTCCAAAAATGGAAAGTGACCTATAATTGAAAGTTTCCAAAAATGGAAAGTTTTTGGTTCAAATTCAACTTGATCTTGCATCACCAAAAAAGCTTCAAATGAAATTTCGTCCACCATGAAAGTTGAAGATCTTTCTCTCCCATTTCCAAAAAGTCCAAGATCATGAACATCTGATGAATGGTTGAGGAGATATGATCCAATCATTGCCAAGTGTACATGGAACTTCAAATGGCCATAACTTTTGATTCATAACTCTAAATTCGGTGCCTCTTTTTCTAAAATGCTTCTCATAACATGAAGTTTCCAAAATATTCATCACATTGCATGAATTTTCATCATTTGATCATTTGCTATTCCATGCCTTTTTTGGAGGGAAATTCAAATTTTCAAAATTGGTGCATTGTATGGACAAAGTACCATTGCATTTTGGTTTGTGAAATGATTTTGAGTGACTTTGACCATGTACATGGCACTGTTCACGTGAGAATTTTGCCATGCACCTTCAATTTTCAATTTTTGCCAAAACACCTTATTTTGCCTAATTTCAATTAACCAAATTAAGTGTGGATTAGCAATATGATTAAGAGAGCATATAAATACTAAAACCTAATAGAATTTCAAGGAGCTTAATCATTTTTCACCATTTCTAGATCCAAATTCTCTCTCCCTCCAAAATTTTCTCTCAAGCATAATTCAAATTTTCTTCACATAACATTGCAATATTCTTCCACATTCTTGTTCTCTGGTGTTGATATAGTGCAGATCAAGCTTTGAATTGTTGAATTCGTATGGAAATTGTGCATAGCAAGTTCATGAAGGTGAAAATGGAAGTTGATTGTTGAGCTAGATCTACACGTTTCCAAGCTTCAAATTCTTCATCAAACATCATTACCAGTATTCTGGAGCTGATTTGGATCATTCAAGGCCTTGGATCGTGCGTTTCAAGGAGCTGCTCTTCAAGAGGTCATATTATCGAGCTTCTTAATTCACTGTTTTGTATGCATAATCTTGTAGATCTCTCTTTGCTGATAAATCTGATGGAAATTTCATGTGAAATGGTGCATTATTGAGTGAGATATGTGTGATTGAAGTTTGGTGCATCAAACTTATTTTGATCGATTTGCACAATTGGTGATGATTTGGAGTGAATTAATGCTTGATTTGTAACCTACGTTGCATAAGGATTCGATTGATGCATTCATTTCATGATTCTGGAAAAAAAATTGGTGTGTTGTTACTGTTCATCATCGTCTTCGTGAGGAAGACGATGTAGCGACGGCTTTGCGTCCATCTTGCGTTCGTCTGGTTTCAATCTTCATGGCGCTAGGGTTCTTGATGAAGAACATGCGCCAGAACGCGTTTAATCCGTTTTCCTCACTTCGATTCCATGCTATGGTGTTTTTGATATTATTTGTGCAGCGCGCTTATTTTTGAATATGAACCTGGTTCGATTCCTTGCTGAAGCATATTTTCAAATTCATTCATCATTTATCCATTTCCCTCCATAATTTCCATATATGCTTCATTTTCATTTCAAATTTTTATCCAACTTTAAAAATTCATAACAATTTGAAAAATGCTCCAAAAAATCCCTGGTTTTTTGCTACTTGTTCCTTGAGATGTCCTCTATTTGATGATGTTAAATTCTGAAGTTGTGCATGGCTGGATATTGAATTGTGTTAGAATATGTGAACATGTGTACATTTGTGACGTTGCTTCATTCATGCTATTGTGAAATGCTTGATATTGATCCAATTGCCATGAAATTTTGCATGATGCTTATTAACATGTTGCTTGACCTTTGAGGCTTGATTATGCATTTTTCTCATTTGCCATTTCTGTTTTATACACATGTTTGCATGGTGTGACAATTTGTGTCACACATTTGGTTGTCTTACTTGTGCAATTTCATTTCCATATCAAATGATCTCTGTTGATTCTGATTTTTTGTATGATGATTGTTTTGGATGTGTTGAATGCTCATGAAAATTTCCAGAATTATTTGAATCATTTCTGTTTTGATTTGGAATTTTCATTCTCAATGTCCAAATGTATGCCTTGAATTTGCCTTTGACTTCTCTTGCTTATTACATGGCCTTGCTTGATGATTTTGACTTGGTCCTTTTTAGGACATGTTAATATATGTTTGAAGTTGCATTGTATTGAATATTAGCTCCTGTTTTGAATTTTTTCTTCACCTTTGACCATAGGCTTTGACCTAGTGGTTTGTACTTACATGTGAGCTTTGAATTACAGGACCAAGCACCCAAATTCCATGGTTGATGTTGCTTTATCATTTGAATATTGATATTTGCTATTGATTGCTAACATTTGTTTGTTTTTGTAGGTTGATGATAATTCACTTGAGTTTGCCTTATGGCTTATATGTTGTACATTGGGATTGTCTGTTTGTTGTTGACTGTTGTCTATTTGTCTGAATAATATACTGATTTGTTTAGTTGTTTACACAGGTACCTAAGTTGCTTTAAGTTCATTTGAACTTTGCTTTGCTTATGGTTGGCATACCACTTAGGTATAATTCCTAATCTCCATGTAGTCTGGAAGACCTGTCATGTTATGTTGGCAGGCACCTGTCTGAAGCCCTCCTTAAGAGGCCATGTTTTTGTTTGTTTAAATTTTGTGCCAAGCAGGTTAAGTCCTCTTAAGAGGCATTGGCAGATAAAAAGGATGTGCAATCCAACCCCTGCTACTCAGTTGTGTCATTCATCTTGCTCACACCCTGTGTTGATGCACTTTGAATAAAAGCCCAAAATCTTGTTGTGTCAAGTCATGTGGAATAGAGTCCCACATTCTGGACTCCCACACATTCTTTGATTCAAGCTCACCCAGGCCTGGGTTAAGAGCTATGGGGCATAACCCTCATCTCCATTTCATCTGCTCACCCTAACTCTCAATGTTAGAGGTTAAGAGCCTGACTACCCATTCCAGTATTTGGCTTGTTTGTCAAGGTCGATATGACCCCTTGACTAAAGCCCAACCTTGCTTGAGCTCCCTTGGTTGTGTATAGTGTGTGCTATTTGCTTTTTGGTGTTTATCTGCTTAGCTTCTCATCTCCTTTCTGTAGGAGTCGTATGATCAACTTTCGAGGAAGTTGAATCTACTTAGAGGTAGACTAGAGTTGATTCACTGCCTGTGTGAGTCAAACTCTTGTTAGAAACCTCAACCTAGGACTATTGTGGATTATATGATAACTATTAGGCTCGAGTCAGTCTCCCTTTTAGTTTGTCATTTCCCAGTCTCTGGTTAGGATATAAATTTCTCCCCTGTTCAGGGGAACTACGTTGCCCTGATCCTCATACCAGATGAGGTACGTAGGCAGGAGATCGTGCGAGATCTCTCCGGGCACCCTTTTTCTTTTTTGGTGTGTGTTTGTTTGTGTGGAGTCTGACATAAGTCCAGCGATTGGCAGTCGGTTTCCTGTGAGTGTTTGTTTGTGTGGAGTCTGACATAAGTCCAGCGATTGGCAGTCGGTTTCCTATGTGAGTTTTTGGTTTGGAGTCTGACGTAAGTCCAACGATTGGCAGTCGGTTTCTTGTTTGTGTTTTGTTTCGGCGTGCGTTAGCCGAACTACGGTAGCTCTGATTCTCATCCCAGATGAGATACGTAGGCATAGGATGCGATATCCTAGCGAACCCGTTTCCCATTTCCCCGAACTACGTCGACTCTGATGTTCGTTTCTGACAAACTACGTAGGCCCAGGATGTGACATCCTGCCGAGTCCGCTTCCGTCTTCTTCCGCCTGTTTTATTATTCCAGTGTGCGTGCATTCTTTTTGAGCAGTTATCTAGCAACCTTATTCTATTCTTCTGAGCGTGGATCCCGTCGAGTACGACGGACGTGAGGGGTGCTAATACCTTCCCCTTGCGTAACCGACTCTCGATCCTTGCAATCTCCGGTCGTAAGACCATTTCCTTTCCAGGTTTACTTCGAGCGTTTTCTTTCCCTTTTGGGATAAATAACGCACGGTGGCGGCTCTGTTTGTTTGTCTTTTCCCGCCGGTTATTTTTTACGGATGCGACAGCTGGCGACTCTGCTGGGGATGATAGAGAAGTTGACCTCTTGCTGGTCCATCTTCCCTAAGCGAGTCAGTCCTAGTGCTCTCTAGGATAGTTTTGGTTGCTTGTGTTGCTCTATTTATTGCATTTATAATTATTGTTTTGTGGTTATTTTCATATATGTTTGCATGCATCATACTATCATTGTGATGACTCTGTACAGGTTGGTTCCTCTGATTTTGGGGTGGGTGTTCTGAGTGGGGCTAAAACCCAGGCCCGAGTATACACCTAGGATTAGCGTGGTCTCATGTTGCCTCTCATGTTAGGTCAACATGTTTTTGGCGACGTGACATACGACAAGCCGGACGAGGTTCTTTTGAGAGAGCTCTTCCTTTGTGGAGTATCCACTTTGGTTGTGTTATCTCATATGAGCTGGTGACTTCGGTGACCGTTCTTTCCCGAATCTTTGGTTTAGATGATCTTATGAGAGCTGCAGCGGCACACCCGAAAGGGCAAACCCGTTGAGTATCTTGTCCGATTGTCGAGACCATTATCCGCCTTAGGATGACCTGATTAGAATTCACCTGTGAGGGGAGGGTTGATTCTTACAGATGCATGTTCTGATGGTGACTAATGGTTCAGTTATTGATCAGAGTTTTATTTATAAGTCGGATTTATGGATTTATTTCCGAGACGCCGGAGTTCCGTCCGTGGTATTTATCAGTGGGGATCCGTTTATTTCAGGATTCCCTGGGCTGGTTCAGAGTGTCTTGTGGTTATCTGTTCAGAGGACTTTCTGGTGATGATGGTGATGTATTCTCTGGTTCCGTTTATTTCGGAACTCCTGAGTTGGATTTATGGTTGCTCAGTCCCTCAGATGGTTGTGATCGGTTCAGAGACCGTAACTCAGTGCAGTGGATGTTCAGATGACTTGGAGGATGGCACAGTGCATTGCATTCATACATCAACATCATTCACATTTTGCATTTATCTGCATCTAACTCATGTTTATCCATATGTAGGGGACATTCTTGATCGAGATCCTGGTTGAGAGACTTCTTTGTTCCAGACATGAGGACCGGCTTGAAAGATGACGTCGTCTACAGTTTCTTCGACCCAGAGATTGGTGTGCTGAGAGATATGATAGCATTGATTACACCTGACCATGTGGAGATGTTCCGTGAGACTTATGGGGGTATTCTGAAGTTGGTTTTTAGGCTCACAGATACAGATAGGAGTGCCATCCATACTCTTCTCCAGTTTTATGACTCGGGTTTGAGGTGCTTTGTTTTCCCGGATTACCTGTAGGGGCCTTTGATGGAAGATTATGCTAGTATCCTGGGTCTTCAGATCAGAGACCAGATTCCATTCTATGTCACCAAGGGAGAACCTGATATTGCTGAGATTTCTCGTGCTCTTTATTTGAGCCCGGAGGTGACCAAGGGGTGTTTGAAGGAGAAGGGAAAGTTGCCCGGTTTTCATCTGAGTTTCTTGGAGGCTAAAGCCAAGGAGTATGCTGTTGTGGGTAATTGGAGGGCCGTTTGTGCTTTGATTGCTGTGAGCATCTATGGAATCATCATGTTTCCTAACCAGAAGAACTTTGTGGACATTAATGTCGTCCGGTTGTTTATGCAGAGGAATCCCATTCCTACTCTGGTTGGGGATGTCTATTACTCGGTCCATAATCGGAATGAGAAGCGGCATGGGGGATTGATCCGGTGTTGTGCTCAGCTGTTGTACAAATGATTCATGGGATATTTGCCTTCCAGAGGTGCCTTTGTCTTTCTTGATCCTACTGTCAAATGGTCAATCAGGTTGATGGGTTTGCGAGCCAAGGACATAACTTGGACTCACAATGGTGTGGCTGGACGAGATTTCATTTACAGTTGTGGAAGTATGCCCAATGTGCCTCTTATAGGAGTTCAAGGTTGCATTAATTACAACCCGGTGCTTCTTAGGAGACAAATGGGATTTGCTGTGGAGGGTCCTCCCCTTGGACGAGAGATTCAGGAGTCTTTCTACTTCCCGATTGAGGGTAATCAGCCAAAGTTGAGGCAAGTGTCTGATGAGTGGCGTGACATTCAGAGGAAGGGCAAGGTTCCTTTTGGCAAGGTCAATAGCAGGTCTTTTCCTCCGTTTGATGATTGGCTTAGGAAGAGGATTGAGCTCACACATTTACCATTTCCTGGAGGTGATCCTTGGTGTCCTTTGATTAAGGGGCCACGTTCTTCTGTCAGCATGGAAGAGTTCCTTGAGATGAAGAGAGCCAGAGATCAGCTGCAAGCAGAGAAGACTGAGTTGGAGATGAGTGTTGCTAGGATTCAAATGGCTAATCAGGAAATCAAAGGGAGGATAAAAGATCAGGATAAGAGACATTCTTTGGAGGTGAAGCGCTTTGAGATAGACACCGCTTATTATCGGAAGGTCAGCCAAGCGTTGGAGTCGTCTACAAAGGAGCATGACATTACTTAGGTATAATTCCTAATCTCCATGTAGTCTGGAAGACCTGTCATGTTATGTTGGCAGGCACCTGTCTGAAGCCCTCCATAAGAGGCCATGTTTTTGTTTGTTTAAATTTTGTGCCAAGCAGGTTAAGTCTACTTAAGAGGCATTGGCAGATAAAAGGGATGTGCAATCCATCCCCTGCTACTCAGTTGTGTCATTCATCTTGCTCACACCCTGTGTTGATGCACTTTGAATAAAAGCCCAAAATCTTGTTGTGTCAAGTCATGTGGAATAGAGTCCCACATTCTGGACTCCCACACATTCTTTGATTCAAGCTCACCCAGGCCTGGGTTAAGAGCTATGGGGCATAACCCTCATCTCCATTTCATCTGCTCACCCTAACTCTCAATGTTAGAGGTTAAGAGCCTGACTACCCATTCCAGTATTTGGCTTGTTTGTCAAGGTCGATATGACCCCTTGACTAAAGCCCAACCTTGCTTGAGCTCCCTTGGTTGTGTATAGTGTGTGCTATTTGCTTTTTGGTGTTTATCTGCTTAGCTTCTCATCTCCTTTCTGTAGGAGTCGTATGATCAACTTTCGAGGAAGTTGAATCTACTTAGAGGTAGACTAGAGTTGATTCACTGCCTGTGTGAGTCAAACTCTTGTTAGAAACCTCAACCTAGGACTATTGTGGATTATATGATAACTATTAGGCTCGAGTCAGTCTCCCTTTTAGTTTGTCATTTCCCAGTCTCTGGTTAGGATATAAATTTCTCCCCTATTCAGGGGAACTACGTTGCCCTGATCCTCATACCAGATGAGGTACGTAGGCAGGAGATCGTGCGAGATCTCTCCGGGCACCCTTTTTCTTTTTTGGTGTGTGTTTGTTTGTGTGGAGTCTGACATAAGTCCAGCGATTGGCAGTCGGTTTCCTATGTGAGTTTTTGGTTTGGAGTCTGACGTAAGTCCAACGATTGGCAGTCGGTTTCTTGTTTGTGTTTTGTTTCGGCGTGCGTTAGCCGAACTACGGTAGCTCTGATTCTCATTCCAGATGAGATACGTAGGCATAGGATGCGATATCCTAGCGAGCCCATTTCCCATTTCCCCGAACTACATCGACTCTGATGTTTGTTTCTGACAAACTACGTAGGCCCAGGATGCGACATCCTGCCGAGTCCGCTTCCGTCTTCTTCCGCCTATTTTATTATTCCAGTGTGCGTGCATTCTTTTTGAGCAGTTATCTAGCAACCTTATTCTATTCTTATGAGCGTGGATCCCGTCGAGTACGACGGACGTGAGGGGTGCTAATACCTTCCCCTTGCGTAACCGACTCCCGATCCTTGCAATCTCCGGTCGTAAGACCATTTCCTTTCCAGGTTTACTTCGAGCGTTTCCTTTCCTTATTGGGATAAATAACAAACGGTGGCGGCTCTGTTTGTTTGTCTTTTCCCGCCGGTTGTTTTTCGCGGATGCGACAACGGATATTCTCTCTTTGGTCTTTTGCCCGGTAACAGGTAGTTGTAAATCCTATCTTCCCAACAGGCAATTCTTACCCAGTAACCGGTAACGAACAAACCTCCTTTTTCTCAGCGAGTCATCCTTGATATGCTTACCCTAACCGGTAACGAATGTCCCTCTGTCAGGGTATATTATCTTCCTACCCAGTAACTGGTAATAGATATAATAGTTCTGGTACTCCCGTGTTGAAGTTCATTCTTTCCCAGTTGAGTTTGAGTGCATATTTCCTCAATGAAGTCGCCAATCCTCTACTTGGTTCAGGTATTTCAGTTTTGTTCTGATCTACCCATTTCCATTATAGATTTTCCTTATCCCTAACCTAGTCTTTCCATCGATTTATTTTCATGGAATTCCTCTTGTGTCTCCAGCAGTCTTTAAGTCGTAGTCTGGCCTACGTATAACCATTTATCCCCCAGAGTCTCTGTCTCCCAAGTGAGTTTTTCCTTATGCTCCTGTGGACTTTCAGTCTCTCCGGATTCTTTTCCTTTGTGGAAATAATTTCCCCACAAAAATTAGTCTTAACATTCATATCATATGCATCATGAGGTCTCTTAGGGGACGAAATTTGTTTCTATGTTGTTACTTAAGTCCATTCCGCTGAGTTGAACGAAGATTTTAACCTTCACATCCTCAGCAAGAATGTCTTTAAATAGGGGCAGCTGTAAGACACCAATTTTGACCCTAAGATCCCTCATGTTATCTCATCATATGCATTGGCTTTGGGATCACACCTTGGCATCCTCCTTACCCCTCATTCATTGGGTTTGCCTTGGGAGAGGTTACCAAGCACATTTGATTGTATCATACTTCGTTTTTCATTATTTACTAACCAAAATGCCAAAAATATGTCTATGTATAGTTTGTTACTTTTGTAGGTAGTGTGTGTGTTCACCCATGTTCCATCAAGCTCATATTTAGGGTTTAAGACCCTCAATGCAAGGAGATCAATCAAGATCTAGTTTACATTGGTTCTAGAAATAATATATGGATCCCCATGGTATTCACATATCATTTTGATCAAGATTTCATCAAGAGTTTGAAGCTTATTTGCTTTGGAAGCCCTAATTTATCTGGGTATCTTGTGTGACTTCCTCAACAAGTTTCTTCAACATTTGATCAAATATATCCAGGGATACTTCAAATTACATCATTTACACATATATGACCCTCCATGAGTCCCATATATCAAGGCAATGTCAAGTTTGCAAGTTGGTCCATGGTGGTTGACTAGAGAAAGTCAACTAGTCAAAATTGGGGTTCCCTAGACCCTATCTCCTACAATTTTTGTCATATGAAAATTATTCCAAGATAAACGTTACTCCTTATGACATTCCAAACAACTTTCATGATGAAGTCAAGAGCTATGTTTTCTTGGAAAGTCATTTTTTATGATGAAAGATTATAGATCATTTTGTCTGAACCCTAGTTAGGAGGTTAACTTCCAAGGACCCTAACTTGCTCAATTTTTATGATATGAAAGCCATTGAAGTTCCATGATCAAATTCAAGATGTCCTTTTCAACTTTTATGTTTGGAATGAGTTCAAATTCAACTTGCAAATGCATGTGCCAAGAGGAAACATTATAGGTCATTTTGGGCCACTACCATTGAACAAGTTATTTTCCTCAACTTCTAAAATACATAACTCCTTCATGCCAAATCCAAATGAGGTCAAATTTGTGACCAAATTTAAGAGGTTTGAAAGAGATACAACTTTGATAAGGTAACTTTTTTTCATTTGAAGTCCATAGCAAAAGTTATTCAAGGTGAAAGAAGTGAACATTTGGCTTGGTACTTAGAAAATTTTCAAATATGTTTGATTTTCCAAACTTCCACCTCAAAATTCCTTATGATCCAAACTTCAAATGGAAAAGTGTTCAACATGAAAGTTGTTCCCCTTCATCTCACCTTTCCAAAACGTCCAATATCATCCTATTTGGATCAAAATTGAGGTAATTGCGCATGGATCCTTTGTTGGATTTGTTTTGGCAAGATTTGGATTCAAATTATCATTCTTCTTTGCATGCTTCCATATGATGACTTCAGTACACTTTGTACATGAATTGGAGATGGATTGCATCATTATTTAGGCCTATCTTATTGCCCATGCATCCGTGCAACTTGGTTTCCAATTTTGGAAAAATTTCAAGTGGTGCAAATATCAATTCCCTTGCCTATTTAAACAAGCTCATGGTCTCAGAATTAGAGAGAACGCATTGCCCAAGATTTGCCAAGAGAACTCAGACCCTCACACCATAGAATTTCTTGAGGATTTCTTTGAAATCGAGTTTGAATTTCACTTTCTATTTTGAAGGTCAAACTCCAATAATCCATTTCCTTTTCCATCTCAATTGATTACTGCAAGCAAGAGGAGGAAGAATAAAGAAAATTCAAATCAAGATCAAGCTGCATTGAAGCTACTCAAAGGTTAAATTTCAGAAACTTCTCTTCTTAGATTCTCCCTCATTTCTCAATTATATTGATTGATTTTTGGTTGGCTGAAGTCCTACCAATGTAGGCAACAAGATTGAGTTGCTTTGACGTCAAATCGAAGACACTCAGTTCATGATCCTCAAAATTCAAATTCCTGTATCTTCTTATATACTTGGAATTGGAGAAAATTGAGGTCAGATTCGAGCTTTTGAGCATTTTCTCTTTGAATTAGTGTCCTTGTTTTCCATTTTTCATGAAGTTGAGGTTGGACCAGTCCGGTTGTGATCATCGGAGAAGATGATCCGAGCTAGGGCTCCGATGGTGCGTTGGCAAATCCCAAGCCATCTGATCTGGTTCAAATGTTTTAATCTTGAGCGTTCATTTTGATTACCACGTGTATATTGCATTGACCAAGGTGCATGCTGGAACGCGCGCGTGTGGCCATCAGATCTGCCACCTCAATTAATGAGGGAGATCTGATGGCCCTTGTTTTTTTGTATTTTCTGATTTTTTATTTAATTGCTTTAGTTTTTTTAATTCATAATAATTTCATTTTTAATCCAAAAAATATGGCACTTTCACCAAAAACCTTTAAATATTTTTCTCTTTCATTTTCTGAATTAAAATTATTTTTTGGATTAATTTTGATACTTTTCATGAATTAAATGTTTTTATACATATTTTTAATTATTTAACAATACTTCTGACTTTCTAAAAATGATGAAATTTTTTGTCTAAGGTCCTTTGACCAAACTAATTTGTATTTTAATGCATTTTTAAATTGATTTTTAATTGATTAATTGTGAAAATTATTTTGAGCCATTTTTATGGTCTTGTGATATTTGACCATTTGTTTGGGCCTTAGTCAAGGTTGATTTGACTTTTGTTGGATTAAAATCATTGGATTTAGGGGATTGATGAAATGTGCATTTCATCTCCCAAAATGAATGAATGATTTTAATTTGATAAAATTCCTCCCATGACCAATTTGTGTTTCTCTCATTCCCCTCCCCCCCCCCCCTCTCCCCCTTCATCTTCATCCCTATTCTTCCCCGTACCTTTCATTGTCCAATGAAATCTCAAATATCTTAAGGCTAATTGGTTCATCAATGACCTTGTATCAGATGAACCAATACAAGTATGGATGATATAGGTCCATCCCTCTTGATATTTTCTTTTAGTGTGTGGTATGTGTCATACGGTGAACTGGACTTTTTTGTGGTTTTAATCGCAATGTCGCGGTTAGCAAGAGTCGCCACCGACTTTTCTTTTATCCAATAAGGAAAGGTGGAAAAGAACAGGAAAGACCTTAATTTAGATTTTGGGTTCGGGAGGTACATTATACAAAGGGAAGGTGTTAGCACCCTTTGTATCCATGGTTATCCATGGGCTCTTAATTGCTCGATCACTTATATTATTTTTGTCTAAAAAAAAGTGTTTGTGAATTGTTTAGAAAAATTGTTTTGAACAGAGAATTTAACTTTGTAATGATTCTTGTATGAATGTATACAAAGTGATTATCTCGTTTAGTTTTGAAAATTGTTTAGCAAAATATAACTCGGTAATGATTCTAGTATGAATGTATACCAAGTGGTGATTTTCTGAAGGTATTTTGAAAGGTGTGAGGTGTGAAAAAATGTTTTAGGTTGTGAGCCAGCAATTAAGAGTTATACCGACCCAAGGTCTTTATGAGTATTTCCTATCCTTATGAGGGTAAAACTGTCCTTATTATTGAGAAATAAGTAGTTTTATCCTTTGGATGTAAAAGGGTCATCGTAGGGTCATCGATTGGTCATTGAAGGCAACAGTTACGAGGATACCTTAGCATTCGAAGGGACTATCATCTTTTAACCGTAGGCAACATCGGAGGGTCATCGAGGGACAAAGTTGTATATTCGAAGGCAACATCCGAGGGACTATAATTTATTTTATGATGACTTAACCGAAGGGTCTTTGCTAAGGGTATCCCCACGTTCGCGGGACATGACCGTAATATCGTAATCGTAAGGCAACAAAGAGAGGTCCAAGATCACTTATTCAAAGGCAAAGTTTTACAATTAATTATATAATTAGGATGAAACTCCACATTAAAATTATTAAAAATAATATATTAAAAAATTAATACATTAGAAATTAATACATTAAAAATTAATTTAGGGTGAAACTCCACAAGGGTATCCCACAAATAAAGTGGAATACCTAGCCAATAACCTTTTCCTGGGATATGTGAACCTTTACGAAACTCAAAAAAAAAGAAACATGTCAGAACACCAAATCAGGGTGCAATCGAAGATTACACCGGAGAAATATCACAACAATAAATAGGATAGGATGAATAATGCATGGCTATGATAAAACATAAAAAAAAAAAATAGAAAAGTCAGCTACTGTCTCGTTCGCCTCTGCCTCGCCTAGCGAAGGCCAGGCGAATACTCGCCCCAGGCTCGCCTAGCGAGGTGCTAGCGAGCGACCACGGATTTTGAATTTGAAAACAGCCCCATGTTAGGAACTTTGAATTTTATGGCATTTTATCACAGGAATAACATGGTCAAACATTCAGGGTATTCAGGCATATTTAAATTCTCATACGAAAGCAAATTATATATCAACATTTAATCATGATGCATTATATATGTAGATATGGCCAATTGAAAGTATAAACAATAGAGATACGCAAACCTGTTTGCCAATTCAAGGTTGAAGGGATTGACCACTTGTAGTATCGGAATAAGTTAGGCAGCGGGAATTGGACGGCGATGGCTTCGGTGCAGATGGGCTGCCTTCAGGGTTTCTTTACTCTGAATTCTCCGGGTAGGCAGGGTTCCTATGCCAAAACTTCTATTCGTTCTTCTCTGTTCTCCTCCTCTTTTTTTTTCCAGTGAATCTCCTAGTGTAACTCCAAGTGTCACTCCCCTACTGAAACTTCAGTATTTATAGACTAATTTCGTGGGTAATGGGCTTGGAATGAGGGAGACCCAAGTCCAAAATAATTTGTTATATTTTATTTATTTATTTATTTTAATTATTTAATTAATTAATTAATTAATTAATTAATTAATTAATTAATTAATTAATTAATTAATTAATTAATTAATTAATTAATTAAAAAAAATTCTTTTTTTTTTTTTTTTTTTTTTTTTTTTTTTCGTTTTTTTTTTTTTTTTTTTTTTTTTTTTTTTTATTACTGAAGTGCTGGTATTTATAGTGATAATGGTGACCTAATGGGCTCAGAATGAAGCCCGAAATTTTTGTTGTCTGTCAGCTTCGCTAGGCGAGCGCGTAGCGAACAGGCCAGTTTGGGCCATTTTCTGGATTGGGCCATCCGTGAGCTGGGCCTTTGTTTCTTCAAGATCAGTGTTATATATGAGTCGGAATGCCTTGCAAAATGTCTTGAAATATTAATGGGCAAATTTTGGGGTATGACACTGCTGCTACTATCGAACTGGATAACTACCCTTTCAGGGGTCTTGAACACTTGCACGATTACATTTACATCATCAATATCTCTTGACTGGGAAAATTGAAAAAGTCCTTCATCCTTCAACCTCTCAATATCCCTATTGACAATAACACACCTACAAGGGTTCATACTGCATATCACACAACCATCATGGTCATGCTCACAGTCACTGACCAAACAGATATCCTTATGAATTTCCACCAAAGTTTGTCTGATATGGCGAACATCATAAACATTGTACTCACCAGGACAACCATCTACGTGTAGCGGTAAATTCATGACCATCAAAACATGGATAAATTTAACGTTAATAAAACCAGTGTCACCATCGCGCTTTTATTGTTTCCAAAGGAAAAGGGAAAAGTACGAACAAAACCCAAAGATAAGAAGTTTTCAAATCAAAACTAATAAAATTCCAGAGATTACAGGTAAGGGGGTTGGTTACACAGAGGGAAGGTGTTAGCACCGAAAGTGTCCTAGGTACTCCTAGGGAGCCCTTCTTTATGTGTGCATATGTTTTCGGTATAAAAGATGTTTGAGAAAAATAGAGTGTGGGGATGAGAAAAGAATTCATTGATTATATTTTTGTGTTTGACAAGACCTTCGGACTTGTGCCTACGTACCAACATAAAAATGAGGGATCAAAACCTCATAGTTCGTGGTAAAAATTTCAAATTTGGTGAATTGATTTTATCAAAAATTTAACTGAGAAGGGCACAAAGGGGCCAAAGGTTTGGATGGGGTTGTTAATTCTTTTTGTCTTTTAAAATTTTATGTCAATATGATTAGATTTATTTACAAGTTTGATTTAAGAAAAAGAAGTTCAAAAATTCAATGGCATAAGGCCGAAGTTTCTACTTGAAATAAGGTCTAAGTTTGAAATCACGAGCAAAGATAGTTTTTGAAAAGGGGGGGAGATTTTGAAATTTAAGAAGTGGGAGGAGATGTAGGGGATAATCCTAAGCATAAAATTAAAAGTTAAGAGTTGAAAAGATTTGACCAATGGGATGCAATCCAACAAACAAGAATTTCATATAGAAAACCCACTTTCCCCTTGGACTTTAAATCAAGCAATAATCAATCAGGCATTTAGCAATATCAGACATCATGAAGATCAAGGCATCAAATAAAGATAGCCACATCCAAGCAAGCAAATCCAATAGTTAGAAGTCTTCTTTGTCTTCTCATGTATCAGATGAAATACTCCTTGATCGACTCAGAATAAAACATTAGACACAAGATCAAAATAACAGTTTGCATCAAGACAATGTAGAAGATGAACTCAAACACATCCCAAGACTTGCATCAGATGAAGGCTTAGTTCATAATAAATTGATTTTAGAATGTTGGTATTGGCCAAGTCCTTTTTGCACAGGGAATGTTGCCTAGTTCTAAGTTCAGAAGTTCAGATCAAGATCAACAGTCCACCAAACATTTTTTAGGGTTTTTGTTGTTTATTAGGTTTTTTAAGGTCCTAAGACCCCAAACAAAATCAAAATGCACAAACAATATATATACAATCACAAGATATGACTCAACTGAGCAAAGTGAAAATGACATAAACATAAACAAGTTAAATGAAATGTAAAAGGCAATGAATAATAAATGACTAAAAATTAAATTGCATAAATTAAATGACTTGAAAGTAAAGCAATATTAATAAAAGGTAGTCAAATGTTAGTTAAGTGTTAGTGGTGTTTTTTTAAATTGATTAAGTCATTCTTTGGAGAACACTCAACCATTTATTCACAAGCATGAATCCTTGAACCAAGGCATCTTCCATAGGAAGGAAAAAATGCGAAGTTTCCACACAATACCATGAAAGATGGGAGACTTACAATCTTATTTACTAGAATGTTATGCGTTTAAGGGTCAAATTTAGCTCTATGTTAAGCAATCGTAATTGGACTTATGTAGAAGTCACAAATATCTGATGCCGGCCAATAAAAAATTTAGGTGTTAATGCATGTTAGAGATTTGGTATGATGAACCAAACTCCTAAAACATACTGTCATACCCCAAAATTTGCCCATTAATATTTCAAGACGTTTTTCAGGGCACTCCGACCCATTTTTACGGCACTGATCTTAAAGGAACGAAGGCTCAGCTCACGAATGACCCAAACTGGCTTGTTCGCTACACACTCGCCTAGTGATAACATGAACTTATATTATAAGACTTAATTCAATTAAATTTTATCATCATTTATTTCAGTTCACTTTATGTTGTTAGATATTACGCGGTATGTTCTTCCTATTTGTCTCAGGTGGCTTATTTTGAAGCACAAGTAAAATGGAAGAAAAGGAGGTGCAAAGAGAAAAAGAATCAAATAGCAAAGTCCAGCCCAAAGCGCAAGACACAAATGCTGTGCCTTTGACGGACGTCATAGAGAGCGTGACGAGCGTCACGCAAAACAACCTTGTGACGGACGTCACACATGGTGTGACGAACGTCACACCATTCCCCTACTTTGTGGGCGCAGGTAATGCTTCGGAGACTTGAAGATACGTTGAGGGATGTTGGGCCTTATATCCACGCGCGTTGAAGACTTTTTTTTGGGCAGCAGGCATGACCTAACGACACCAATATAAATAGCCACCTTGAAAACCTAAAAAGGGGGCTTTTCCACATTTTTTTTTTTGCCGTTTTTGCTTTTGCATAGTTTCTTTTCCAGTAGCTTAGTCATTGTTTATTACGAGTTCTACACTGCTCCCCTTGCAATTTCCCATTTCCTTTTAGCATTTAGTTAATTCTTTTCGCACAATAGTTGCTGCAACGGAAACTATTGTGCACCTTTTTACCGAATCTAACCTTACGTTAGGATCTAGTTTATTTCCTTCGTTTTAATTTGTTGTTTAAAGGAAACCCTGAAGGAAAAGCCGGCGGCACCGCTCAACTCAATCCGGCATCAACCCTAAGAGTGCCAATTCAAGGTTACAATTCAATTGCAAACAGGTTTGCGTTACTGTCGCCGCTTTACGTTCCGAATTCCCATGTGATATTATAATTGAATTCATAAATATATTTGAGGTTCCGTATGTAGACTTAAGTATGCCTGGATACCTTGAATTGTTGTGATGGATGCCGCTGTTTTTCGTTCTGTTCTGATCTTTGCCCTTCTGACCTGTTTTATTATAACCATGCTTTGTTTACCTGATACTATTACTGCTTTGGTGCAACTCCTCGATTACACCCTGCTTTGGTATGCTAACCCGTTTGTTGAATTTTGCAAAGGTTCATATGGCCCAGGAAAAGATTGCCGTTAGGTCTTCCACTTTATTTGTGGGATACCATTGTGGAGGCTCACCCTAAATTGCCTAATTAATTTTAATGTGTTAATTTTAATAATTAATTTTAATGTGTTAATTTTAATAGTTAATTTTAATGTAATTTTAATGTATTGGTTTTAATGTGGAGGCTCATCCTAATTACCTACTTAACTTTAAAATATGGCCTTTAAATATGTGATCTTGGACCTCTCTTTTGCCTTACGACATTACGGTATAACGGTCATGTCCCGCGAATGTAGGGATACACTTAGCAAAGACCCTTCAGTTAAATCATCATAAAATAAATCATGGTCCCTCGGATGTTGCCTTCGAAAATACGATTTTGTCCCTCGATGACCCTTCGGTGTAGCCTACGGTTAAACGATGATTGTCCCTTCGAATGCTAAGGTATCCTTACAACTGTGGCCTTCAATGACCTATCGATGACCCTACGATGACCCTTAAACATCCAAAGGGTAAAATTACTTACTTCTCAATAGTAAGGACAGTTTTACCCTCATAAGGATAGGAAACGTTCATAACGACCTTAGGAAGGTATAACTCTCAATTGCTGGATCATAACCTAAAACATTTTCCACCCCTCACACTTTGCAAATCCTAGAAAATCACCACTTGGTATACATTCATACTAGAATCATTACCAAGTTATATTTTTTCCAAACCATTTTCAAAACTAAACGAGATAACCACTTTGTATACATTCATACGAGAATCATTACAAAGTTAAACTCTCTTTTCGAAACATTTTTTAAACAATTCACGAACACTTTTCAGACAAAAATATAAGTGATCCAGCAATTAAGAGCCCATGGATAACCATGGATACAAAGGGTGCTAATACCTTCCCTTTGTATAATGTACCTCCCGAACCCAAAATCTAAATTAAGGTTTTTCCTGTTCTTTTCCACCTTTCCTTATTGGATAAAAGAAAAGTCGGTGGCGACTCTTGCTAACCGCGACATTGCGATTAAAACCACAAAAAAGTCCAGTTCACCGTATGACAGAACTGGCGACTCTGCTGGGGAAATATTACAAGAGAGGTTACCTTAAAAACAAGATCACTTATTTAAAATTGTCTGATTTACTTTTAAGGGATTGCTTGGGTATTCTTGAGTGAAAGATCCTACACCCGGATCTAGTGTACCTTAGGTAAGTAGCAAGAGATCATCGCGACTGTCCGGCGTATACTGGAATGGTCAAAATGATGGCTACGGTTAATGTGGCACTTTGGATGTCCTGATGTTCCTCATGTTAGTTGAGGAAATATTTGGCATTCGCGTGGTGTCATAAAAGCATTAACCAGACCTTTAGAACCCTAATTGACTCATCCTGGCCATTAGAAAGTAGTGAGATAACTGGCTTCGGTTCCGACTGGAGTTGGTTGAGACTCGATACTACACTCTTTGAGATTGGACTTTAGGGAAGCTTCGGTCAACCACTTGGTGTTGCACTGAAGTGGACTTAAGGAAAGGTCAATGATTTGAGATCCTTCTAGAACCCGGTTACTATTCTAAGACAGGTTGAACCAACCAAGCTTCAGTGGAGAGGGTACTTACCTATGGAACTCATGCAAGCCTTAAAACCTAGGAATGATGGTTGTGTGACTTGCTTGTGCTTGTTATTTATTTAACCTCATAACATCATAACATCATAACATCATGACATCATGACATCATAACATTGTACTAACCATTTCAGGGACTTAGGGATTTAACTTTGCTCTGTTTTATATATAGAAAAAAAAAAAAAAAAAGTTTCCCGTTTTGGTAGTTTATGCAAAGTTAAATTCCAAAAGTCCTTGAAAACATTTCATACATTGCATAGCATAACATAACATTGCATAACAGGTATTCTACAAGTTCAATGTTCTCACGGTCTTCATTGCAAACAGAAAAATGGATCTCGAACAAACTGTCAAAGATCTCCAGACTCAGAATGCTCAATTCAAGGAGATGATGCTAAGCTTATCCAAGGGGCAGGAGGAACTGAAGGCTCTTTTGGTCGAAAAGAAGAAAGACAAGAAAGCTGTGAGTTTCATTAACCCGGGAAGAAGGCGTAAAGGACAGGCTACGGGAATCAAATTTGGAATCCCGAATGGTCCAGAAGAGGGGGCGGAGAATGACTCAGAGGAAGAGAATGCTGATTTCTCCAACCCTGAGGATGACGATGAGGACTATGAAAATGAACAGTACTCTCCAAGAGATGATAAGTACAAATTGCTGGAAGAACGCATGCTAGCCATGGAGGGTCAGAAGGCGCCTGGTCTAGATTTCGAAAGCTTGGGTCTGGTCTCCGATGTGACCATTCCCCGCAAATTCAAAATCCCCACTTTCACTAAGTACGATGGTGCATCCTGTCCTCAGATGCATTTAAGGGCTTATGTGAGAAAGATTCAGCCGCACACCACTGATAAGAAACTGTGGATCCATTTCTTCCAAGAAAGTCTGTCTGGCACTCAGTTGGAATGGTATTATCAGCTCGAGAGCTCTGACATCCGCACCTGGACTGATTTAGCAACAGCTTTTTATAAGCAGTACCAGTACAATTCTGAATTAGCGCCTACTCGGCTACAGTTGCAGAATATGACTATGGGATCTAAAGAAAGCTTCAAAGAGTATGCTCAGAAATGGAGAGATCTGGCGGCAGGGTCAAACCCCCTATGACTGACCGAGAATTAGTAGACCTGTTCATGGGTACCCTGACTGGCCCATTCTACAGCCACCTACTGGGGAGTTCTTCATCAGGTTTCACTGAACTTATACTGACAGGTGAACGGGTAGAGAGCGGCATTCGAAGTGGAAAGTTACAGGCAGCTACTTCTACAAGCAGTAAAAAGTCCTACCATGGGAAGAATGAATCGAATGCTGTGTATGGTCAAAAGAATCATAACAAGAAAAATGGTGACCATGCCGTTGGAGCAGTGACAATCGCCGCCCCGCCGGCTCAAAACTTCCAGCAAAGACCAGACAGACCAAGAAGGCAGTTTACCAAGCTCAATATGACTTTAGCACAAGCACTGCAAAGTATGCTAAAGGTAAACTTAATCACTCTCAGAGGTCCTCCTGCAAATGTCAACACTGCTTCGCCTCGTTATAATCCAAATGCCAGGTGTGCATATCACTCCGATAGCCCCGGGCACGATACAAACGATTGTTGGTTGTTGAAGAACAAAATTCAGGATATGATCGACGCTGGGGAAATTGAGTTCGAGCCTCCGGAGACTCCTAATGTCATCATTGCCCCTCTGCCTAATCATGACAAGACTGTCAATGCTGTGGAGGATACTGATAGCGGTTGCGACCTGGATAGCTGGATTTTCCCAACAATTGGTGACGGACTCAATAATCGGAAGGCTGAAGACATTATCCCGATTTCCTTTAGTCAGGAGTAATTGTTATTGCTATTTTAGTGTTTTAAAGCATTGTGTCTATACCCGGGGCACAATAGCTAATTTTTCAAGGGTTTTGTCATTTTCATAAGCATATTCATATTCAATAAATCAATGGACTTTTTGCATTCAAATATTGCGCTCTTTATCTTTCCTGTCATTTTTCAAACAAGCTATGTTTTCTTGCACACACTCACGTAACAATTTTCCGATCCATATCCACTCTGGATCCTGTTGGTAATGACTCTGCTACTGTTCATTATGACTTTGAAAATCCGATCTACCAAGCCTAGGATGGAAGTGAGGAAGATTGTGAAGTCCCTGGAGAACTTGCCAGACTGGCACTACAAAAGACTATACAGCCGCATGAGGAATCACTTGAAATTGTAAATCTGGGTACTGAAATAAACAAGAGAGAAGTCAGAGGTTTCTTGGGGCACTCGAATTACATCGCCCGATTCATCCCGCACTTGACTGCTACTTGCAAACCCCTCTTCAAATTGCTAAAAAAAAAAATCAAGAGATGGTATGGAGTGATGAATGGCAAAATCAAGAAATATCTCCAAGAACCTCCAATTCTAATGCTACCAGTTGAAGGAAGACCTCTAATCATGTATTTGGCCGTGTTAGAAAATTCAATAAGGTGGGCTGGGGCAACATGACGAGTCTGGTCGAAAAGAGCATGTCATACACTGCCTTAGCAAAAGGTACCGACTGTGAAACAAGATACTCACGGCTCGAGAAAGCTTGCTACGCTTTGGGCTAGGCTGCTCGCCGACTAATACAGTCTATGTTGAATCATACCACTTTATTGATTTCTAAGATGGATTCTATCAAATATCTACTTGAGAAACCTGCTGTCTCCTGAGAGAGTTATCACTGATAATGGTACTAAACTGAACTCTACACGCAGTTCAAAATAAAACACCGTAACTCTTCTCCGTACCGGCCAAAGACGAACGACGCCGTGGAGGCTGCTAACAATATCAAGAATATAACAGTAACATACAAAGACTGGTATGAGATGTTACCTTTTGCTCTTCATGGTTACCGCACTTCGACAGGGGCAACCCCTTTCTCTTTAGTCTATGGAATGGAAGCCGTTTTACCAGTGGAAGTTCAGATCCCCTCTCTAAGAATTGTGAAAGATGCAGGCTTAGATGAGGATGAATGGATTCAAACTCGACTCGATCAGATAAATTTGATTGATGAAAAGAGACTTGCGGCTGTTTGTCATGGGCAGATATATCAGAAGCGCATGACCCAGGCATTTAACAAAAAGGTCAAGAGACGAGTGTACCAAATCGGCGACTTAGTTATTAAGCGTATCATTCTACCACAAGGTGATCCCAGGGGCAAATGGACTCCCACATACGATGGGCCATTTGTAGTTAAGAAGGTATTCTCTGGTGGAGCCATGATGCTTGCTACAATGGACGGCGAAGAGTTCCCGCATCCTGTGAACGCTGGCATAGTTAAAAAAATACTACGCATAAAAGAGACCCGCTAGGTCGACGTACCTAGGCAAAAGTAAGGGCATCCCGACGAACCAAAAGGGTTCGGGCAAAAATTAGGGATAAACATATAAAGACGTACACCCGGCAAGTCGAAAACCTGAAAAGGCGGCTTGAGCAAAAAAGGGTATCCCGGTGGACTGAAAACCTGAAAAGGCGGTCCAGGCAAAAAATTAGGGATTAAAGCGTATGACTATGCCTCATTCTCTGTCTGCTTCAACCAAGTTCAAGGGACTGAACGAGCCAATCACTTCTATCCGACAGCAGGAGATGAGATGCTTGAAGACATAATGACAGTAGTGGAGTTAAAATCAACAGGATTTTTCCTCATAGCTTCTCTTTGTTTGCCTGACAATTTCCTCTTACTAGGATTTCTGTCTCCTTGTACTCAAATTGCCTATTTATAGGCCCTCTTGCAAAATCAATACAATTTTATTTCCAAAAAGATGCTTTTGTTTTACTTTCTCTGTTTTGTTTGCGTAAACGTCCGTTGATTTAACTTGAATTGATATATGCATTTGAATATGATCAATGTTTATCAAAATACATGCATAAAATAACAATGACAATTACTGAAGGACTTCAGGATCGAGGAGAAGGTCTAACCAGGCTTTCCAATGAATCTGTTGCCAATTCTATTCCCCGGCTAAGCCAGTTATTCCCCAGAAGAAATGGGCATCACTAGACTGGTCATCTCTTCTACCCCCAGCCAGGCTCTGTTGAGTGTTTCCATCGTCAGACAGTAACCAAATATCCCCCAACTAAGAAAGGGTCATCAATACAAATATCTTCGACCAGAAGACTGAGATTTATTCCCCCAGTAGAGTCCCCTGGAAGAACATTTCAGACGCATAGTGCACTCATTACATCATTTCACATCACATACCTACATACAATTTTCATTCCGCATCATATACATTACATCATTTCATAACATAGCTCGCATTCATTCCAGACGCATAATTCACTCATTACATCACTTCACAGCACACGCATGCATACAACATTTGCATCTCATGCATCATGACATGGCATGAAGCTAACTTTATTTTTCAGGGTAATTATCCTCTTGATACAATCAACACAAAGGTCCATTCAGACGGACATCTGTGTCAATTACATTCAGGATTCAACTACACCTTTCAGATATACTCCATGTCAACATTCATTCTGACATCCTCCCAACGATGGCATCTATAAGCCCATCCCAGACATTTATCGCAAATACAACATATACAAATACTATCAGATATAGCCTAGCGTACGGTTCATTCTGATTCAGCTCAACACATGACTCCTTCAACTCAGATACGATCTAGCGTACGATCCATTCTGACCTTCTTCAACTCGAATACAGTCTAATGTACGACCAAGTTAGACTTTCAAGTCAGATTCTGCAAATACAGTCTAATGTACGACCAAGTTAGACCTTCAAGTCAGATTCTGCAGATACAGTCTAATGTACGACCAAGTTAGACCGTCAAGTCCTCGGACAACTCAGATAAGGTTTAATGTACGACCAAGTTAGACCTTTATCTCCTCAGATGCTACCTTCGGACAGGTACATTTCTGAATGGTAGTCTAGTATACGGCTACTCCCTTGCTCAGGTGCTACCTTCGGACAGGTACATTCCTGAATGGTAGTCTAGTATACGACTACTCCCTTGCTCAGATGCTACCTTCGGACAGGTACATTCCTGAATGGTAGTCTAGTATACGACTACTCCCTTGCTCAGGTGCTACCTTCGGACAGGTACATTCCTGAATGGTAGTCTAGTATACGACTACTCCCTTGCTCAGATGCTACCTTCGGACAGGTACATTTCTGAATGGTAGTCTAGTATACGACTACTCCCTTGCTCAGGTGCTACCTTCGGACAGGTACATTCCTGAATGGTAGTCTAGTATACGACTACTCCCTTTTCAGCAGATTCAGCCTAATGGACGGCTCATTCTGCTCAGATATGGTTTAATGTACGACCAAGTTAAACCTTCATCTTCTCAGATGCTACCTTCGGACAGGTACATTTCTGAATGGTAGTCTAGTGTACGACTACCCCCTTTTATCATCAGATTCAGCCTAATGGACGGCTCAGTCTGCTCAGATACGGTCTAATGTACGACCCAATTTGACCTTCATCTCCTCAGATGCTACCTAGTGTACGGTACATTTCTGAAGTGTAGTCTAGTGTACGACTACCCCCTTTTTATCATCAGATTCAGCCTAATGGACGGCTCATCCTGCAACTCCAATACAGTCTATCATAAGACCCATTTGGATCTTCAACTCAGAGACGATCTAGCGTACGATCCATTCTGATTTTTCATCCTCGGCAAAGTCATCCGCCTAATGAACAACTCACTCTGGTATTCAGACACGGTCTAACGTACGATCCATTCTGATCCCTTATCCCCAGCCGTATATAGCATACTCTGACTCCCCAGCGAAGTCGACAGCATAATGGATGACTCACCATACGGTCTAGCGTATGACCCGGTATGACACCCATGTCTTCAGATATCGTCTAATGTACGACACAATCTGAAGCTCCCATCATCAAACTTCCTGGATGGCATCTTTAAGCCCATCTCCATCAAGACCAATTGACAAGCGCAAATTTTCGGGGCATTCTAGTGTTCAATAATTTTCCACCTCCAGACCACGAATGGTGCACACACCATTCTACTCTCTCGGTTCAAGAATATTGAACAGGGGCAGCTGTCATACCCCAAAATTTGCCCATTAATATTTCAAGACATTTTTCAGGGCACTCCGACCCATTTTTACGGCACTGATCTTAAAGGAACGAAGGCTCAGCTCACGAATGACCCAAACTGGCCTGTTCGCTACACACTCGCCTAGTGATAACATGAACTTATATTATAAGACTTAATTCAATTAAATTTTATCATCATTTATTTCAGTTCACTTTATGTTGTTAGATATTACGCGGTATGTTCTTCCTATTTGTCTCAGGTGGCTTATTTTGAAGCACAAGTAAAATGGAAGAAAAGGAGGTGCAAAGAGAAAAAGAATCAAATAGCAAAGTCCAGCCTAAAGCGCAAGACACAAATGTTGTGCCTGTGACGGACGTCATAGAGAGCGTGACGAGCGTCACGCAAAACAACCTTGTGACGGACGTCACACATGGTGTGACGAACGTCACACCATTCCCCTACTTTGTGGGCGCAGGTAATGCTTCGGAGACTTGAAGATACGTTGAGGGATGTTGGGCCTTATATCCACGCGCGTTGAAGACTTTTTTTTGGGCAGCAGGCATGACCTAACGACACCAATATAAATAGCCACCTTGAAAACCTAAAAAGGGGGCTTTTCCACATTTTTTTTTTTGCCGTTTTTGCTTTTGCATAGTTTCTTTTCCAGTAGCTTAGTCATTGTTTATTACGAGTTCTACACTGCTCCCCTTGCAATTTCCCATTTCCTTTTAGCATTTAGTTAATTCTTTTCGCACAATAGTTGCTGCAACGGAAACTATTGTGCACCTTTTTACCGAATCTAACCTTACGTTAGGATCTAGTTTATTTCCTTCGTTTTAATTTGTTGTTTAAAGGAAACCCTGAAGGAAAAGCCGGCGGCACCGCTCAACTCAATCCGGCATCAACCCTAAGAGTGCCAATTCAAGGTTACAATTCAATTGCAAACAGGTTTGCGTTACTGTCGCCGCTTTACGTTCCGAATTCCCATGTGATATTATAATTGAATTCATAAATATATTTGAGGTTCCGTATGTAGACTTAAGTATGCCTGGATACCTTGAATTGTTGTGATGGATGCCGTTGTTTTTCGTTCTGTTCTGATCTTTGCCCTTCTGACCTGTTTTATTATAACCATGCTTTGTTTACCTGATACTATTACTGCTTTGGTGCAACTCCTCGATTACACCCTGCTTTGGTATGCTAACCCGTTTGTTGAATTTTGCAAAGGTTCATATGGCCCAGGAAAAGATTGCCGTTAGGTCTTCCACTTTATTTGTGGGATACCATTGTGGAGGCTCACCCTAAATTGCCTAATTAATTTTAATGTGTTAATTTTAATAATTAATTTTAATGTGTTAATTTTAATAGTTAATTTTAATGTAATTTTAATGTATTGGTTTTAATGTGGAGGCTCATCCTAATTACCTACTTAACTTTAAAATATGGCCTTTAAATATGTGATCTTGGACCTCTCTTTTGCCTTACGACATTACGGTATAACAGTCATGTCCCGCGAATGTAGGGATACACTTAGCAAAGACCCTTCAGTTAAATCATCATAAAATAAATCATGGTCCCTCGGATGTTGCCTTCGAAAATACGATTTTGTCCCTCGATGACCCTTCGGTGTAGCCTACGGTTAAACGATGATTGTCCCTTCGAATGCTAAGGTATCCTTACAACTGTGGCCTTCAATGACCTATCGATGACCCTACGATGACCCTTAAACATCCAAAGGGTAAAATTACTTACTTCTCAATAGTAAGGACAGTTTTACCCTCATAAGGATAGGAAACGTTCATAACGACCTTAGGAAGGTATAACTCTCAATTGCTGGATCATAACCTAAAACATTTTCCACCCCTCACACTTTGCAAATCCTAGAAAATCACCACTTGGTATACATTCATACTAGAATCATTACCAAGTTATATTTTTTCCAAACCATTTTCAAAACTAAACGAGATAACCACTTTGTATACATTCATACGAGAATCATTACAAAGTTAAACTCTCTTTTCGAAACATTTTTTAAACAATTCACGAACACTTTTCAGACAAAAATATAAGTGATCCAGCAATTAAGAGCCCATGGATAACCATGGATACAAAGGGTGCTAATACCTTCCCTTTGTATAATGTACCTCCCGAACCCAAAATCTAAATTAAGGTTTTTCCTGTTCTTTTCCACCTTTCCTTATTGGATAAAAGAAAAGTCGGTGGCGACTCTTGCTAACCGCGACATTGCGATTAAAACCACAAAAAAGTCCAGTTCACCGTATGACAGAACTGGCGACTTCACTGGTATTATGGTTAGTGGTCCCTGTTCCATATGCATCCGATAAAGTTGTGCCTTATCAGTACGACGCCACGATGATTGAGAATGCTCAAGAGGTTCCTTTGCCAGTTGCAGACTCTATGATAAATATTACTGATATTGCAAAGGTGACCCGTAGTGGTCGTGTGTTTGGTCCAGTTTTCCCGAAGGAAGTAGAAGATGTTGCAACCAGTAAGAAGACAGAGATTCCAGTGATGAATCCGGTTAGCACTCCAGTGTGTCAGTCTTGTGAATCCAGCAAACTGAAGGCTGGTGATGATGATGATGATGTTTTAAAATTGATAAAGAGAAGTGAGTTTAATATAGTGGATAAGTTTCTCCAAATCCCGTCAAAGATCTTCTTGTTGTCATTATTAATGTACTCTGAGGCACATAGAGAGGCGTTACAGAAAGTGCTCGAAGAAGATTATGTATAACATGATGTAATTGTGATCGGTTTGACAACATTGTTGCCAACATCACTTCTTGTAATAATTTGAGTTTTTGTAATGAAGAGCTTCCTGAGGAAGGCAGGAATCACAATTTGGCGATATACATTTCAATGAACTGCAAGGAGGACGTTATGTCCAATGTACTGGTTGACACTGGGTCAACACTGAACGTGGTTCCAAAGTCAACTTTGTCCGAGATTTTTATCAAGGCGACCCAATGAGATACAATGGCATGATTGTCAAGGCGTTTGATGGTTCTCGTAAAACTCTCATTGGTGAAGTGGACCTTCCAGTTAAGATAGGTCCGAGTGATTTCCAAATTACTTTTCAAGTGATGGATATCCACCCGACCTATAGTTATTTATTGGGAAGGCCATGGATTCATAAAGTTGGAGCTGGAACATCTACTCTACACCAAAAGCTTAAATTTGTGAAGAACGGCAAGCTTGTCGTTGTTGGTGGACAAATAGCACTTCTGGTGAGCCATTTCTCATCTTTTTCTTATGTTGAAGCTGAGGAGGAGGTTGTAAAGACATTCCAAGCCTTATCTATTGCTGAAGAGAAGAGAACTGGGGCATATATGTCCTCCCTAAAGGATGCACAAAAGGCTATTGAGGCTGGCAGTATTGATCAGTGGGGCCGAATGATAGAGATTATTGAGAACAAGAACAGGGATGGATTGAGATTTCAACCGAACGTCAAAACTGAAGATGTGCAACCGAGTTTCCGTAGTGGAGGGTTCATTCATGGGAATGACCAACACTCAGCTGCTATAATCGAGGACAGTAACGATGATGAAGAAGCTTGCGCCAACTTTGTAACGCATGGCCAGACTTGCAACAACTGGGTCGTTGTTGACATTCCTACTGTTATTCATCGCTCTTAGTAATTCGATTTTCATTTTTTTAGAAAAATTCTTCTCATATGCCTAAGGGAGAAGTGAACATTGTTGGGCATTTCTATTATCATCAATAAAATGCAATTTTATTCATCCACATCTTTGATTTTTTATCTTTTACTTTTTGCTTTTCTGAAAATGGTAACCACAAAAAAAAACATAAATAAATAATAATATTCCATCTGCATCATATTTGGTCACAGTTTGCTTCTCTAAAACCAAAATATCAAATAATTATGCAGGTTGGTTCTCAAACCCATTTAATACAATGATCTTACTCCCTCTCCAAACTTTGATTTCCCTGTGTTTGAAGCTGAGGAAGAAATTGATGATGAAGAAGCATCTGATGAATTATCTCGTCTACTTGAGCACGAGGAAAAAGTCATTCAACCATTTGAAGGGTAGATTGAATTAGTCAACTTGGGTTCCGAAGATGATGTAAAGGAAGTCAAGATTGGGTCTCAATTGTGTCCAAAGACTAAGAAGGGGTTGATTGATCTTCTTCAAGAGTATTCTGATGTGTTTGCTTGGTCCTATCAAGACATGCCTAGTTTGGATTCTAAGATCGTGGAGCATAGACTTTCGTTGAAGCCAGAATGCTCGCCCGTCAGGTAGAAATTGAGAAGAACGAACCCTGATATGGAAGTAAATATCAAAGAGGAAGTGCAGAAGCAGATTGATGTTGGTTTCCTTGTTACCTCCAAATATCCACAGTGGGTGGCCAACATTGTGCATGTTCCTAAGAAAGATGGAAAAGTTTGCATGTGTGTTGATTATAGAGATTTGAAGAAAGCTTGTCAGAAAGATGATTTTCCTCTGCCACACATTGATATGTTGGTAGACAATACAACTAAATGCAAAGTCTTTTCGTTTATGGACGGATTTTCCGGTTATAATCTAATCAAGATGGAACCTGAAGATATGGAGAAGACCACATGCATTACACCCTGGGGAACATTCTTTTATTAAGTGATGCCTTTCGGTTTGAAGAATGCTGGTGCGACATACCAGAGAGCTATGACCACTTTTTTTCATGATATGATGCATAAAGAGATTAAAGTTTATGTTGATGATATGATTGCCAAATAAAGTGATGAAGAAGAACATGTTGAGCATTTGTTGAAGTTATTCCAGCATTTGAGGAAGTACAAACTCCGCTTGAATCCCAATAAGTGTACTTTTGGTGTTCATTCTGGTAAGTTGTTGGGCTTTATTGTCAGCAAAAAAGTTATTGAGGTTGATCCTGCCAAGGTTAAAGCAATTAGAGAGATGTTTATGCCAAAAACTAAGAAGCAAGTCAGAGGTTTTCTCGGCCGCTTGAATTATATCTCAATATTTATATCGCATATGACTGTGACATGTGCACCTATATTCAAGCTTATTCGGAAAGACCAGTCTTGTGATTAGACTGAGGACTTCCATAAATCTTTTGATAGTGTCAAGGAGTATCTGCTTGAGCCTCTGATTCTGTCTCCGCCTGTTGAAGAAAGACCCTTGATCATGTATTTGACCGTGCTCGATGAGAGTATGGGTTGTGTTCTTGGCCAGCAAGATGAATCTGGAAAGAAAGAGCATGCAATTTACTACCTAAGTAAGAAGTTCACCGACTGTGAGACTCGGTATTCTATGCTTGAAAAGACTTGTTGCGCATTGGCTTGGGCTGCTAAGCGTCTACACTAGTATATGTTAAATAATACTACTTAGTTGATATCTAAAATGGATCCAATCAAGTACATTTTTGAGAAGCCTGTTTTAACTGGGAGGATTTCCCATTGGCAGATGTTGTTATCTGAGTATGATATTGAATACCGATCTCAAAAAGCAATTACGGGTAGCGTCTTGGCTGACCATTTGACTCACCAACCTATTGAAGATTACCAGTCAGTGCAGTATGATTTTCCTGACGAAGAGACTACGTACTTGAAGACGAAAGATTGTGATGAACCATTGCTTGAAGAAGGGCCAGAACCTGGTTCCCGTTGGGGCATGATGTAACACCCCGATAAAAATAAGATAATTATTTAATTTAAGTTAATATTATATTTATTAATTTAATTAAATAATTGGAATTATTGGATTATTATTATTATTGGAATAATAATTATTGGAAAATATATATAAGTTGGAAATAAGAAAAAGAGTCCATTTTGGTAAAGAAAAGGGTTTTACGTGAAAAGCAGAGAAGCGGCTGAAAAGAGGAAAAGGGCAAAGAGGCAGAGCAAGAGGAAGAAGGTTGGAGAAGAGAAAAGCTTGAAGCTTAAAGATTCGCCGGATTAACTCGGGTAAGGGGGGTTTATCGTCGTTTAATGGGTATTATGGGTTAACATGTAATGGGTAGTGATAAACCGTTGATTTGACCCTAATTGGGATTGTCGAATGCTAAAGAATTGTGTTGGATAAGTTGTGTTAAAGCTATAATTGAATCTGTAATTGAGTGTGTTGTGATTTTCCGAAAACGTAGCTTTTTACGGAATTGGAATCGGAGGTCCGGAAGTCCTCCAACGGCGGAAAATGCGGAGAATTCTGCATTCTACTTTGTGTTAGCGCAGGAACAGCTTTCTGTCTTGCGTTAACCGGTTAACCCAGGGTGTTAACCGGTTAACACTGTTGTGTTTTCTGAGAAAGTGTTGTTCTGTTTGCGTTAACCGGTTAACCCAGGGCGTTAACCGGTTAACACTGTTGTGAATTGCCAGGAAGCGTGTTTTGTGTTGCGTTAACCGGTTAACCCAGGGCGTTAACCGGTTAACACTGTTGAAAAGTGGGAAAATTAATATTTGAATAATGTGTGCATAATTGGTGTTTGGCCTATATTGGCATATGATGTAATAGGGATTAATTCCCGTCGTTTTGAGCAGTAGGGGTATTAGTAGAGTGTGCTAATACTGTGATTAATTAATTGACATGATATGATGTTTTGATACATGTTTTGATGATGTATGATGGTATGCATAATGCTGTGAGTGTATATGTTATGTATGCAATTGTGAATGGACTGTTTATGGCTTAGAGTGTGAGCATATGTCCATTGTGGATTATTGTTGATGATTTTGCATTGCTAGGTGATTTAGCGTGCATATTGTGGCCTTATGGTGGTAGCTAATTCCCATGGTGAGGAATTAGTGAGTTAGTCATTATGGACTGTTGTTGATGTTTGCATGCTAGGTGATTAGCGTGCATAGCATGGCCTTGGGGTGGTAGCTAATTCCCATGGTGAGGAATTAGTGAGTGAGTCACTAGGTCTCAAATGAGTAGGACTAGTGGGCTTGGTAGCCGTATCTGGAGTTGATCGGTGAGGTTGAACTATATGTTCACGAATAGTCGGTACCGCATGCATGGAGTCTCATTGCATAATTTATGTATGGCGTATAATATGAATGGATGTATTCCAGTATTATACGTGTGTTGTATGTTGTGTGTTGTGTTGATGTTGAGTAGGATTGAGTTGATATTGCCGTTGCTGAATGTGTAATCTGACTTGGGTGATGAAATGTGTTAAATTACTTAACATTGCATGATATTTTATAATGCTTATTATATCGATTGAGGAACTCACCCTTACAACTATTTTTCAGGTAACGAGCAGTGATTGAGTAGAAGCTAGTGCTTGGAGTCTAGTGTAGTCTCCTTAGTGGGCCGTGCTCTGATAGATGTAACATCAGGACGGGATGTTTTACCTTGTTGAATAATTTTACATGTAATGTGTTATGTGTTTTACATGATTGATGAGACTTCTATCCGCTGCGTATTATGCAAATGCTTATGTTTTGAATTAATAAAAGAGCATGACAGTTATTATGGTGAATGGTGTGAAATAATTGTGTGACACCCTTAATTGCATAGTTACTCTGATTGACATATTGTTATTTTAATTAAATATTTGGGGTATTTTATAAGGGTGTTACATTAGTGGTATCAGAGCATAGTCGGTCGAGTCGAGTCGTAATTATTTTGTTTCCCCTGTACGGGATAGGTGTTGTGTAACCCTATCAATACTTATTGTTTTAGCTTGTTGGGTTTTCAGAATAGAGATGTCTGGAAGAGGTAGAGACGATGCTGCGATTGCTGAGGCTCTGGGTATGCTAGCTGGAGTACTTGGAGGAAATCCGAATGTTGTGGGAATGGGAGCTGCTCGTCAACTGAGTGAGTTTCAGAAGAACAATCCTCCAATGTTCAAGGGAGCATACGATCCAGATGGTGCTCAGAAGTGGTTGAAGGAGATCGAGAGAATCTTCCGAGTGACTGAGTGTGCCGATAACCAGAAGGTCAGGTTCGGTACGCATATGCTGTCAGAGGAAGCAGATGATTGGTGGGTTGCTACCCGCACTGAGTTAGAAACTGCTGGGAATGCTGAGATCACTTGGGCTGTGTTCAGAGAGAGATTCCTGAGGAAGTACTTTCCAGAGGATGTCAGAGGAAAGAAAGAGATAGAATTCTTAGAATTGAAGCAGGGTAACCAGTCTGTTACTGAGTATGCTGCTAAGTTCACAGAGCTGTCAAAGTATTACACTCCCTATAATGAGGCTGCTGGAGAATTTTCAAAATGTGTGAAGTTTGAGAACGGGTTACGTCCCGAGATCAAGCAGGCTATTGGATATCAGCGGATCAGAGTGTTTTCTGACTTGGTTGACTGTTGCAGGATTTTTGAACAGGATTCCAAAGCCAGAGCGGAGAGCTATCAGCAGAGGGTTGATAGGAAAGGCAAGAATCAGAATGATCGTGGGAAACCGTATGCAGCTGGCAAAGGTTTCCAGAGACAGAGTGGGATGAAGAGGCCTAGTGGGGGAGACTCCAGTGCTCCTGCTAAGTGTTACAGATGTGGTCAGGCTGGACATCGTGTTCATGAGTGTACTAGTGCTGAGAAGAAGTGTTTCAAGTGTGGAAAAGGTGGTCATTTGGCTGCAGAGTGTCGGTCGAAGACTGTGACTTGTTTCAACTGTGGAGAGGTGGGTCATATCAGTCCACAATGTCCTAAGCCGAAGAGAGAGAACCAGTCGGGAGGCAAGGTCTTTGCTTTATCGGGTTCTGAGACTTCTGTAGATGATCGTTTGATCCGAGGTACGTGTTATATTAATGGCTTTCCTCTTGTAGCTATTATTGACACAGGTGCGACTCATTCCTTTATATCTTTGGATTGTGCTGTGAAACTTAAATTAGAGATATCTGAGATGCGTGGTAGTATGGTGATTGATACTCCTGCGAAGGGTTCAGTGACTACTACTTCAGTTTGTTTAAATTGTCCTTTGAGTATTTTTGGTAGAGACTTTGGGATGGACCTTGTGTGTCTTCCACTAGTGCAGATTAATGTTATTCTGGGTATGAACTGGTTGGTGTGTAACCGAGTTTATATCAACTGTTTTGATAAGACTGTGATCTTTCCTGAGATTGAGGAAGGAGAGAGTTTGGTTCTATCAGCAAGGCAGGTGAATGAGGCAGTAGTAGATGGGGCAGAGTTGTTTATGCTGTTAGCGACTTTGGAGGCTAAAGATAAACTGGTGATTCGCGATCTAGCCGTGGTGTGTGATTTTCCTGATGTGTTTCCTGAAGAAGTGAATGAATTACCGCCAGAGCGCGAAGTTGAGTTCTCGATTGATTTGGTACCTGGTACTAGGCCGATATCGATGGCTCCGTACCGTATGTCTGCTGTTGAGTTAACTGAATTGAAGAGTCAGTTGGAAGATCTGTTGGATAAGAAATTTATTCGTCCGAGTGTGTCACCGTGGGGTGCACCAGTGTTATTGGTTAAGAAGAAAGAAGGTACTATGAGGTTGTGTGTGGACTATAGGCAACTGAATAAAGTGACGATCAAGAATCGGTATCCTTTGCCGAGGATTGATGATTTGATGGATCAGTTGGTTGGTGCGAGTGTGTTCAGCAAAATAGATTTGAGATCGGGATATCATCAGATACATGTGAAAACTGAGGATATTCAGAAGACTGCTTTCAGAACAAGGTATGGACATTATGAGTATTCTGTAATGCCTTTTGGTGTAACTAATGCGCCTGGAGTATTTATGGAGTATATGAATAGGATTTTCCATCCGTACCTAGACAAGTTTGTTGTGGTGTTTATTGACGATATTTTGGTGTATTCGAAATCTGAAGAAGAGCATGCTGAACATTTGAGAGTGGTTTTAGGAGTTCTAAGAGAAAAGAAGTTATTTGCTAAACTCTCTAAATGTGAATTTTGGTTAGAAGAGGTTAGTTTTCTTGGTCATGTGATTTCAAGAGGTGGTGTTGCTGTTGATCCTTCTAAGATAGAAGCGGTATCTAAGTGGGAAGCTCCGAAGTCAGTTTCTGAGATAAGGAGTTTTCTTGGACTTGCAGGTTATTATAGGAAGTTCATTGAGGGATTTTCCAAGTTGGCGTTACCGTTGACGATGTTGACTAGAAAGGGGCAAGCGTTTGTTTGGGACTCAAAATGTGAAGAAGGTTTCCAAGAGTTAAAGAGAAGGTTAACTACTGCTCCTATTCTGATATTACCGAGTCCGTCGGAACTATTTGAGGTTTACTGTGATGCTTCATTGTTGGGTTTGGGTGGTGTGTTGATGCAGAATAAGCAGGTTATAGCTTATGCTTCGAGACAACTGAGGGTTCATGAGAGGAACTATCCGACACACGATTTAGAGTTGGCAGCTGTGGTATTTGTTCTGAAGTTATGGAGGCATTACTTGTACGGGTCAAGATTTGAGGTTTTCAGTGACCATAAAAGTTTAAAGTATTTGTTTGATCAGAAAGAGCTGAATATGAGACAGAGAAGATGGTTAGAGTTTCTGAAGGATTATGATTTTGGGTTGAATTACCATCCGGGTAAAGCAAACGTAGTGGCTGATGCATTGAGTCGGAAATCATTACATATGTCTATGTTAATGGTTAGGGAATTGGATTTAATTGAGCAGTTTAGAGACTTGAGTTTGGTGTGTGAGAGTACTCACAATAGTGTTAAGTTGGGAATGTTGAAGTTAACGAGTGGTATTCTAGATGAGATTAGAGAGGGTCAGAAATCCGATGTGTTTTTGGTTGATAAGTTGACTCTAGTGAATCAAGGTCAAGGTGGTGAATTCAGAGTTGATGAGAATGGTGTTTTGAAATTTGGTAATCGGGTGTGTATTTCGGATGTTACCGAACTTAAGAAGAGTATTCTTGAGGAAGGACATCGTAGTGGCCTGAGTATTCATCCTGGGGCTACGAAGATGTATCATGATTTGAAAAAGTTATTTTGGTGGCCGGGAATGAAAAGAGAAATTGCGAGTTTTGTTTATTCTTGTTTGACTTGTCAGAAGTCGAAGATTGAGCATCAGAAGCCGTCTGGGTTAATGCAACCGTTGGCGATTCCAGAGTGGAAGTGGGATAGTATCAGTATGAAATTTGTTTCTGGTTTACCGAGGACAAGTAAGAATTTTGAAGCTATTTGGGTGATTGTTGATAGATTGACAAAATCGGCTCATTTCATTCCGATCAGAATGGATTATCCGTTAGAGAGATTAGCTGAGTTGTATATTGAGAAGATTGTAAGTTTGCATGGTATTCCGTCGAGTATTGTTTCGGACAGAGATCCTAGATTTACATCGAAGTTCTGGGAAGGTTTGCAGAGGGTTTTGGGAACTAAGCTGAGATTGAGTTCTGCATATCATCCGCAGACTGATGGTCAGACTGAGAGGACGATTCAGTCACTAGAGGATCTTTTGAGGGCTTGTGTTTTGGAAAAGGGAGGTGCGTGGGATTGTTATTTACCTTTGATTGAGTTTACCTACAACAATAGTTTTCATTCGAGCATTGGTATGGCACCGTTTGAAGCTTTGTATGGTAGGAGATGTCGGACACCTTTATGTTGGTATGAGTCCGGTGAGAGTGCTGTGGTTGGACCGGAGATTGTTCAACAAACTACGGAAAAGATTAAGATGATTCAGGAGAAGATGAGAATTGCTCAGAGTCGTCAGAAGAGTTATCATGACAAGAGGAGGAAGTCACTTGAGTTTCAAGAGGGAGATCATGTGTTTCTTCGTGTTACTCCGATAACTGGTGTTGGTCGAGCTTTGAAGTCGAAGAAGTTGACACCTCGATTTATTGGTCCTTATCAGATTTTGGAGAGGATAGGGGAGGTAGCCTATCGTATCGCTTTACCGCCGTCGCTTGCGAATTTGCATGAGGTTTTTCATGTGTCTCAGTTGAGGAGGTACATTCATGATCCGTCGCATGTAGTCCAAATAGATGATGTACAGATGAGAGATAACCTGACTGTTGAAACATCACCTATGAGGATCGAGGATCGAGAGTTGAAGCAGTTGCGGGGTAAAGAGATTGCTTTGGTAAAGGTAGCTTGGGGAGGACCAGCAGGTGGCAATGTGACTTGGGAACTTGAGAGTCAGATGAAGGAGTCTTATCCGGAGTTATTCGCTTGAGGTATGTTTTCGAGGACGAAAACTCTTTTAGTGGGGGAGAGTTGTAACACCCCGATAAAAATAAGATAATTATTTAATTTAAGTTAATATTATATTTATTAATTTAATTAAATAATTGGAATTATTGGATTATTATTATTATTGGAATAATAATTATTGGAAAATATATATAAGTTGGAAATAAGAAAAAGAGTCCATTTTGGTAAAGAAAAGGGTTTTACGTGAAAAGCAGAGAAGCGGCTGAAAAGAGGAAAAGGGCAAAGAGGCAGAGCAAGAGGAAGAAGGTTGGAGAAGAGAAAAGCTTGAAGCTTAAAGATTCGCCGGATTAACTCGGGTAAGGGGGGTTTATCATCGTTTAATGGGTATTATGGGTTAACATGTAATGGGTAGTGATAAACCGTTGATTTGACCCTAATTGGGATTGTCGAATGTTGAAGAATTGTGTTGGATAAGTTGTGTTAAAGCTGTAATTGAATATGTAATTGAGTGTGTTGTGATTTTCCGAAAACGTAGCTTTTTACGGAATTGGAATCGGAGGTCCGGAAGTCCTCCAACGGCGGAAAATGCGGAGAATTCTGCATTCTGCTTTGTGTTAGCGCAGGAACAGCTTTCTGTCTTGCGTTAACCGGTTAACCCAGGGTGTTAACCGGTTAACACTGTTGTGTTTTCTGAGAAAGTGTTGTTCTGTTTGCGTTAACCGGTTAACCCAGGGCGTTAACCGGTTAACACTGTTGTGAATTGCCAGGAAGCGTGTTCTGTGTTGCGTTAACCGGTTAACCCAGGGCGTTAACCGGTTAACACTGTTGAAAAGTGGGAAAATTAATATTTGAATAATGTGTGCATAGTTGGTGTTTGGCCTATATTGGCATATGATGTAATAGGGATTAATTCCCGTCGTTTTGAGCAGTAGGGGTATTAGTAGAGTGTGCTAATACTGTGATTAATTAATTGACATGATATGATGTTTTGATACATGTGTTGATGATGTATGATGGTATGCATAATGCTGTGAGTGTATATGTTATGTATGCAATTGTGAATGGACTGTTTATGGCTTAGAGTGTGAGCATATGTCCATTGTGGATTATTGTTGATGATTTTGCATTGCTAGGTGATTTAGCGTGCATATTGTGGCCTTATGGTGGTAGCTAATTCCCATGGTGAGGAATTAGTGAGTTAGTCATTATGGACTGTTGTTGATGTTTGCATGCTAGGTGATTAGCGTGCATAGCATGGCCCTTGGGGTGGTAGCTAATTCCCATGGTGAGGAATTAGTGAGTGAGTCACTAGGTCTCAAATGAGTGGGACTAGTGGGCTTGGTAGCCGTATCTGGAGTTGATCGGTGAGGTTGAACTATATGTTCACGAATAGTCGGTACCGCATGCATGGAGTCTCATTGCATAATTTATGTATGGCGTATAATATGAATGGATGTATTCCAGTATTATACGTGTGTTGTGTGTTGTGTGTTGTGTTGATGTTGAGTAGGATTGAGTTGATATTGCCGTTGCTGAATGTGTAATCTGACTTGGGTGATGAAATGTGTTAAATTACTTAACATTGCATGATATTTTATAATGCTTATTATATCGATTGAGGAACTCACCCTTACAACTATTTTTCAGGTAACGAGCAGTGATTGAGTAGAAGCTAGTGCTTGGAGTCTAGTGTAGTCTCCTTAGTGGGTCGTGCTCTGATAGATGTAACATCGGGACGGGATGTTTTACCTTGTTGAATAATTTTACATGTAATGTGTTACGTGTTTTACATGATTGATGAGACTTCTATCCGCTGCGTATTATGCAAATGCTTATGTTTTGAATTAATAAAAGAGAATGACAGTTATTATGGTGAATGGTGTGAAATAATTGTGTGACACCCTTAATTGCATAGTTACTCTGATTGACATATTGTTATTTTAATTAAATATTTGGGGTATTTTAGAAGGGTGTTACACATGGTATTTGATGGAGTTGTTGATTCATATGGTAATGGCATTGGGGTAGTGATTATTACTCCTCAAGGCACTCATTTTCCATTTACAGCTAGATTAACCTTCAAATGTACAAATAATATGGCTGAGTATGAAGCTTGCATTATGGGGCTTGAAGAGGCCATTGATCTCATAATCAAGTATCTTGACGTCTATAGAGATTCAACTTTGGTTGTGAATCAGATCAAAGGTGAATGGGAGATGAATCAACCCGGTTTGATACCATACAGAGATTACACGAGGAGGATTTCAACTTTCTTTACAAAGGTTGAGTTTCATCATATCCCTCAAGATGAAAATCGGATGGCAGATGCTCTTGCAACGTTGGCTTCAATGATTGTTGTGAAATTTTGGAATGAAGTTCCTAATTTGACTGTGATGCGTCTTGATAGGCCATCTCATGTGTTTGCTGTTGAAGAGGTCAAAGATGAAAAGCCATGGTATTTTGATCTTAAGTGTTTCCTCTAAAGTCAGATTTACTTGCTTGGGGCATCTTTGAAAGATAAGAAGACTTTGGGAAGATTAGCTGGCAATTTCTACCTGAATAGTGATGTGCTTTAAAAGAGAAACTTCGATATGGTTTTTCTCAGATGTGTGGATAGACATGAAGTAGACTTATTAATGACTGAAGTCCATAAAGGTTCCTTTGGTACTCATTCCAATGGACATGCTATGGCTAAGAAAATGTTGAGAGCGGGTTACTACTAGCTGACAATGGAATCTGACTGTTGCAAGTTTGTGAAGAAATGCCACAAGTGTCAAATTTATGCAGACAAGATTCATGTTCCTCCGACACTGTTGAATGCCATTTCCTCTCCATGGCCCTTCTCCATGTGGGGAATTGATATGATTTGCATGATTGAGCCCAAAAGCTTCAAACGAACATCGTTTTATTCTGGTGGCTATTGACTACTTCATAAAGTGGGTTGAAGTGACATCATATGTAAATGTAACCAAGCAAGTTGTTGTAAGGTTTATCAAGAACCAGATCATATGTCGTTATGGTGTGCCAAGTAAGATCATTACTGATAATGGATCTAACTTGAATAATAATATGGTGGAAGCTCTTTGAAAAGACTTCAAGATTTCACATCATAATTCTTCTCCCTACATACCTAAGATGAATGAGGTTGTTGAAGCTGCAAATAAGAACATCAAGAAGATCATTCAGAAGATGGTGGTAACCTACAAAAATTGGCATGTGATGCTCCCATTTGCTATACATGGGTACCGTACATCCATCCGCACTTCAATAGGGGCAACCTCTTTGTCTCTCGTTTATGGTATGGAAGTTGTGTTCCACATGGAGGTTGAGATCCCATCACTGCATGTCTTGATGGAAGCCAAGTTAACTGAAGTTGAATGGTGCTAGATCAGATATCATCAGTTGAATTTAATAGAAGAGAAAAGATTGACATCCATGTGTCATGGTTAGTTATATCAGCAAAGAATGAAGAAAGCTTTCAATAAGAAGGTCAGACCTCGTGTGTTCAGAGAAGGTGACCTTGTGCTCAAGAAAATTTTATCTTTCAAACCTGATGCTAGGGGAAAATGGACTCCTAATTATGAAGGCCCATATGTTGTTAAGAGAGCTTTTTCAGGCGGTGCTTTGATTCTTACAACTATGGATAGTGAAGAGTTCACTCATCTTGTGAATGTCGATGCAGTCAAGAAATACTTCGCCTAAAAAGAAAAGAACAACTCGCTAAGTTGAAAACCTGAAATGGCGACTTAGGCAAAAATGAGTGTCTCGGTGGATTGAAAACCCGCAAGGGCGATCTAGGCAAAAGTTAGAGACATAAAACAGAAAATTTATCCCGATAGATTAAGTACCCCACCTTGGGGAAATCTAGGCAAAAGTTATGGATTATGGCAAGTAACTGCATTCGGTTGGCCCTAATCATTGAAGCAGTTTTGAGCAAGTCGTTTGATTATGATTCGTCATTCTCAACCAAAGCCAAGAGCATAGTGGATATTGAAGTGGGTAGGGAGAGTAGTGATCAGTGTATTCAATGTAGCCCATTTTCCATGTAAATCACCATTCTTCAACTTTTGTAAAGATCTATGGAGTCTTGTCATTTACAGACTACCATTCTATTAAATAAAGTTGAGCTTTTTATCAAATTGTTTCTACTCTTATTTATTTCAGCTAAATAAAATTGAATATTTATGATGATTTTGAAAGGAATTAATAAATCAAAATCATTTTTTCTTAAAGAATATAAAAGAAATTACTTTAAAAGCAATCGATTTCAGCAAATAGTATCAACAACAATCAGAAAATAGGTAAGTCTTGACATGCGATGCCTTATTGGTCTTCCCCAAGCAGTTGGTTTGGTGATAATTCCCAAACAATTCATCATTCATTCCCCAGTAGAGTGGAGTTAGTGATCGAGCCCTTTTGCAAAAATTTCCCAAGCTAAGTTAAAGGCTCACATCCTCAACAGTTTTTCTAGATCCTTCGTGCAGAGTTTTACCTCTTGTTCCCCCAGGCGGAGTTCGTCTTCAGATGCGGCAATATTAATTCTGAGCAGTATTTGATTTAGTCCCATGCGAGGTTGTCTCCCATTTGATATGGTGTTGACCTAAAATTCCCGCAGAGTTGAATCCTTAGAAGATCTTTTCTCTCTCCCCAGCCAAGATTGAGTTATTCAGAACCGGATTATTTATGTTCATCCCCAGCATATTTTCTCCAGTCGGTGCTTCCATCTTGTTGAGATTAGCCGAGTGTTGCGGTGGTGATTCAAATCTGTGATATTTTTATCCTTTGTGATTGTTTTGTCAACATAATTATAACCATATACATGCTTATTCATGCATAAATCACAACATCAGATATTTTTATTATGAATTTTATTGCATCTAATTTCTTATCTCTGATCCCCTTCTACGGTAGTATTTTTCCCCATGCAGATTTGGTGTGTATGTCCTCCTTCAATTGTCGAGTGTCAGCCCCTTAAGCAGAACGAGTTTAACCTTTCTCATTTCCCCACTGAGTTATTTCCTCATGGATGATCATTATTTCAGTTTCCTCCAAGGTTAATTATCCGGATGGAACCACTCCCCTTGAGTTCTATCCTTATTTGGGTTGAGTCCTTGTTTGACAGTTTCTTTCTAGCTCTTACCTAGATAGATGATTTTGGTCCCTTGAGATGTTTATCCTTGATATGTTTATCCTAACCGACAGTCTATCCTTGATATGTTTATCCTAACCGATGACGAACATTCTTCTTTTTGAGTTTATCCTTGATATGTTCACTTTAACCAGTGACAGATATTCAACTTGCAAATACGTGTGCCAAGAGGAAACATTATAGGTCATTTTGGCCATTACCATTGAACAAGTGATTTTCCTCAACTTCTAAAACGCATAACTCATTCATGCCAAATCCAAATAAGGTCAAATTTGTGACCAAATTGAAGAGGTTTGAAAGAGATACAACTTTGATGAAGGAACGTTTTCCATTTGAAGTCTATAGAAATAGTTATTCAAGGTGGAAGAAGTAAACATTTGGCTTGGTACTTAGAAAATTTTCAAATATGTTTGATTTTCCAAACTTCCACCTCAAAATTCATCATGATCCAAGCTTCAAATGAAAGTGTTCAACATGAAATTTGTTCCCCTTGATCTCACCTTTAGAAAAAGTCCAAGATCACCTCATTTGGCCAAATAATGAAGGACTTGCGCATAGGTTCTTTCCAATCGACCAATTGGATGAATTTCACCTTCACATTTCAAATTCAAATGCATGGCCATATTACATGATTTCAGCATGATACACACGTATTTTTGGACCTAAATACATCACTTGATGGTCCTATCACACGCCCATGCAAGCATGCAATGCAAATTGCTAAATTTAGCAAAAATTGAAAGTGTGTGAAAATGAATCACATTGGCTATAAATACAACCCACATGGCGCAGAATTGAGGACCTCGTTCCCAAGCTTTGAACCTGCAATCCAAACCATCACCATTAAAGGATAATCTTGAAGGTTTTCATTTGAAAATCGAGCTTCATATCTCATTCTGTTTTGAGATTGAAACTCCAAGAGTCCAAGCCTCTCTTTGATCTTAATCATCTCCTACAATATTATGAAGTCAAGCCAAGCACAATTGGGATCAAGATGAAGCAAGGTTGAAGCTCCTTCGAAGGTAATTTTTCAGAATTTTCATCTCTTCGATTCTCCCTCAATTCTTCACTATTCTTTGTGATTTTTGGTTGGCTGAAGTCCTACCAATGTAGGCAACAAGATTGAGTTGCTTTGAGGTCAAATCGAAGTAACTCAGTTCATGATTCTTAAAATTCAAATCCCTGTATCTTTTTATATACTTGGAATTGAAGAAAATTGAGGACAGATTCAAGCTTCTTTAAATCCATGTCCTTGTTTTTCATTTTAGTGGTGGTTGGTGGTGGACCAGTCCGGTGAGGTCCACCAGAGAAGAAGACCGGAGTTAGGGCTCTCGTGATGTGTTGGCGTGTCCAAAGCCATTGGATCATGATCTCACGTTTTAATCTTAGTCATCTGTTTTGATTACCAACCCTGCCACGCATTTGACTCAAGTGTTGGCGGAATGCGCGCTTCTGGCCATTAGATTTGCCACCTCAATTAATGAGGGAGATCTGGTGGCCCTCGTATTTTGGATTTTCCTTTTTATTTTCTGATTTTTCATTTAATTGCTTTATTTTGTTTAATTCTAATAATTTCATTTTTAATCCAAAAAATATGGGACTTTCACCAAAAATCTTTAAATATTTTTCTCTTTCATTTTCTGAATTAAAATTATTTTATATATTTTTCATGAATTAAGTGTTTTTGTGCATATTTTAAATTATTTAAAAATACTTCTGACTTTTCAAAACTAATGAAATTTTTTGTCTAAGGTCATTTAACCTTATTTAGCCTAGAATAAATCTCTTGGCCATTTATTTGGTTTTTTGAAGAGGTTTCAGGTTTTGACCAAACTAATTTGTATTTTTATGCATTTTTAAATTGATTTTTAATTGATTAATTGTGTAAAAGTTATGTTGAGCCATTTTTATGGTCTTGTGCTGTTTGACTATTTGTTTGGGCTTTGGTCAAGGTTGATTTGACTTTTGTTGGATTAAAATCATTGGAGTTAGGGGATTGATGAAATGTACATTTCATCTCCCAAAATGAATGAATGATTTTAATTTGATAAAATTCCTCCCATGACCAATTTGTATTTCTCTCATTCCCTTCCCCCTTCATCTTCATCCCCATTCCTTTCATTGACCAATGAAATCTCAAATATCCTAAGGCTAATTGGTTCATCAATGACCTTGTGTCAAATGAACCAATACAAGTATGGATGAGATAGGTCCACCCCTCTTGATCTTTTCTTTTAGTATGTGGTATGTTTTAGGAATTTGGTTCATCATACCAAATCTCTAACATGCATTAACACCTAAATTTTTTATTGTCCGACCTCGGATAGGTGTGACTTCTACATAAGTCCAATTACGATTGCTCAACATAGAGCTAAGTTTGACCCTTAAAGGCATAGCATTCTAGTAAGTGAGATTGTAAGTCTCCCATCTTTCATGGTATTGTGTGGAAACTTGGCCTTTTTTCCTTCCTATGGAAGATGTCTTGGTTCAAGGATCCATGCTTTTGAATAGATGGTTGAGTGTTCTCCAAAGAATGACTTAATCAATTAAAAAAACACCACTAACACTTGACTAACCTTTGACTAACATTTGACTAATTCTTGTTAATGTTGCTTTATTTTCAAGTCATTTACTTTATGCAATTTAAATTCCAGTCATTTATCATTCATTTCCATTTACATTCCATCTAACTTGTTTATGTTTATGTCATTTTCACTTTGCTCATTTGAGCCATATCTTGTGATTGTATATATTGTTTGAGCATTTTGGTTTTGTTTGTGGTCTTAGGACCTTAAAATACTTAATAACAACAAAAACCCTAAAATATGTTTGGTGGACTGTTAATCTTGATCTGAGCTTATGGACTTAGAACTAGGCAACATTCCCTGTGCAAAAAGGACTTGGCCAATGCCAACAATCTGAAATTAAGTTATTATGAATTGAGCCTTCAAATGATGCAAGTATTGGGATGTATTTTAGTTCATCTGCTACATTGTCTTGATGGAAACTGTTATTTTGATCTTTTGTCTAATGCTTTATTCTGAGTTAATTAAGGAATAATGCATTTGGTACATGAGAAGACAAAGAAGACTTCTAGCTATGGGAATTGCTTGCTTGGATGTGGCTATATTTATTTGATTCCTTGATCTTCATGATGTCTGATATTGCTAATTGTCTGATTGAATATTGCTTGATTCAAAGTCCAAAGGGAAAATGGGTTTCTATATGACATTCTTGTCTGTTGGATTGCATCCCATTGGTCAGATATTTTCAACTCTTAACTTTTAATTTTATGCTTAGGATTAGTCTCTTCATCTCCTCCCACTTCTTAAATTTCAAAATATCTCCCCTTTTCAAAAACTTTCTTTGCTTGTGATTTCAAACTTAGACCTTATTTCAAGTAGAAACTTTGGCATTATGCCGTTGAATTTTTGAACTTCTTTTTCTTAAGTCAAACTTGTAAATAAATCTAATCATATGGACTTAAAATTTCAAAATACAAAAAAAGACTAACCACCCCATTCAAAACTTTGGCCCTCTGTGCCCTTCTCAATTAAATTTTTGTTAAAAAGCAATTCATCAACTTTGAAATTTTTACCACGAACTACGAGGTTTTAATCCTTCATTCTTATATTGATACGTAGGCACAAGTCCGAAGATCTTGTCAAACACAAAAATATAATAAATGAATTCTATTCTCATCCCCACACTCTATTTTTCTCAAACATCTTTTATACCAAACACATATGCATATATAAAGAAGGGATCCCTAGGAGTACCTAGGATACTTTGGGTGCTAACACCTTCCCTCTATGTAACAAACCCCCTTACCTGTAATCTCTAGCATTTTATTAGTTTTGATTTGAAAACTTCTTATCTTTGGGTTTTGTTCGTACTTTTCCTTTTTCCTTTGGAAACAATAAAAGCGCGGTGGCGACTAAACTTATCCATAGTTTGATGGTCATGAATATACCGCTACAAGTATTGATCGACTTGTTTCAGACATATCTTGAGCTCCGTAAGTCCATTTGAGGCCCTGTCAATTGCATTAGAAATCCAACACAATAATATTTATGTCTAAGTGGAGAAATTGGGTCTATGAGTGCTACAACAAAGCGGTTTTATGGTTTCTATACCATAAACATTAGCAATTTCGGTCATGTGTTAGTCAGCTTGTTTCAAGTGTGACTGGAGTCTCGTGAGTTCGTTTGAGGTGAGGTCAGTTGCATTAGAAAAAGGGTTTAATGACCTTTTCAATTGGAAATTTTTATAATTTTCTCATATTTATATAATATTTGGCATTATTTTAAAGTCAGGCGAAATATTCTGCCCGATGCGAGAATCCATTCATATAATTTGATTAAATTGAACCGATTGGTGTATTAATTCTTGAAATAAAAATATTAATCTTAAAATAGACTATAATATTTCCGGAACATGTTCATTTTCTTGATTTGGACTCCGTTTTGTGTTTTAAATAATTATTTGAATATGATTGTGTTGATTGTGTAAGTGGTGATGTCGATATGCTACTGTATGAGTATGAATTGATGTATTATATGTGATTAGTGTAATTGATGTGTTACAATGTGTTGTTGAGTTAAAGATGAGTTGCATGTATGTGAATTAACAATTTGATTGAGTTGGATTACTATATGTGCTTGAAATGTGTTAATATGTTGAGTATGGTGATCGATATGGTTATAATGATATTGCTTGTGTTGTTGTAATAGTTGTGATAATATTGATGTGATTATGAGATGAATTGTTCTACTTATAATGATAACATGTTGAGTTGAGATGTGTAGTTTCAATGTGAACCTATCTTATTGATGTTGTACAAAAAATTATGTGGTTAATATGATATCGTTTATGTTGTCAAGTTATTGTGATGATGCATACATGCATGCATCATGAGTTGTCGTTGTTGTGAAAGAGGCGATTACAGGTTTCGATGTTGGTGAACGGTAATTGTCTCAAGATTGATTTTGTGGCTCAAAACTCAGTTTGTGGTACTCTGAAGCATGTATAGGTTGCCCCTACATCAACCAGGTCATTAGACGTGTAGATGAAGCCTTGATTATGCACATACTAACTTATTGGTTTCATTTGATTCATGTTATTAATTTTTCTTGTACTAACCCATTAACTTTTATGCTAACTTGTCTATATTGTACACTAACCATTACAATCTTGTTCATATTGTACATTGACCATCATAACTTCCCTAACTTAATCACTTAATCAAAACATTAACTTTTAACCCTTGAGTTGGTATAGTCTTCCTTTTGTCAAGCTATTGATAGATGGACTTGGGGTTTGCATAACTTTCATTGTTTCAAACCTATTGTAAGTTGATCATTTGATCATCTTCAATACTTTGCATCAGTGATAAGTTGTCCCCTGATGCGCCATATTTTGAATCTTTTGACCTAAGGATAGATAATCCTCAAGTGTTTAACTTGTAAACTAATACTAACTTAACTCAACTTTACTAATTTTGATCATCACTGACCATTTTTATTATCATTGTTATTTTGTTATTTAATTTTATGTTATTACTTTGTAATTTACATTCAAGTACGCATCATCATAATATTCATTGTATAAACTCATCATGCATGTTTACTTATTGCCATCTGCTTATTGTCATCATACAATTAAAAACATCGAAAACATGATAAAATTATAAGACCAAAAATATGCATTCCACTCTTAATCAACTTGGACTTAGATGATCTCATTTAGGACCTTTTCTTGGAGGACCTTTTCCATATCCTTGTGATACTCTGTTAACTTTGGATTTCATCTGTAACTTGCATACCAGTTGTAAGAATGGCATCATGGCACCACCCTCAGGGGACATGTTTGTAATACCATTATCCTTTGTTTAGCTTAGGTCACTTTTGTACACAAAAGGTTTTATCTTGGGCTACCTTACAATGAGACCCTTTACTTTCTTGTTTGTTGCTTTGCATACCTGTTACACTATCCAATTTCATAATCAAATAAACAAACACTTGATCCAACGTCAAGTGGAATTTTCATAATCAAATTCAAAATACAATAAAACTACGATTAGTATTATGCGCAACGAGCCTTAAGTCGTGGTGAATAAGTAAGAATGGAGCATTCCTGCCCTTACTTTGATTATTTTAGATGCAAGATGCTTGACTTGTTGTCTAGAATATTCACCTCCGCCCATAGGCTTTAGTACAATCTAATCACAAGCTTCTTTTTATAAAACCCTTATTCAAGGTAAAATCAACTCGACCCATCAAACCTCATTTTTGCCTTAGGGCACCATCCCGAAAACCCTTTTCTCAAAGGTAAAATCAACCAACACACAAATATTTTCTACTCCGAACTACGGAGCTCTGATTCCTCATCACCCGATGAGTGATACGTAGGCACAAGGGCTACAATCCTTGGCGAGCACAATAAACAAAAACTCCCAGAGTCCAATCATTTGTACACTCTTTTGAAAATAAAATAATAAACAAGATAAAAACTCACATACGTAGACAACCCAAATGGTTCCCATGGAGTACCATGGACGTGAGGGGTGCTAATACCTTCCCCTTGCGTAACGGACTTCCAAACCAAGTCTCGGTTGCGAGACGGATTCCTTATCTTTGTACTACCCGTGTGCATCTTTTCTTTTTTGAGGGTTTTATCGATTATTTCCCCTCGCCTCTCCCATAGAGGCAATCCAAATAAAATTTGGTGGTGACTCTTCTGTATTTCCTTCTTTCTCTCTTTCTTTGATTGAGCAGGCATTCTTTTGTTCAGTATGTCCGGTTTCGTTATCCTCGGTAGCGACACTCTCGTGGTTTCTAGTTGTCGCACCACTTCTATGTCTGGTGCACTTTCAACGAACTTTTGAAAAGTTTTCAAAACTGAGGAAATATTTTCGTAAAACAGAAATTTCAAACAAAGTTGTGCACGAGGTCCCACTAGAAGTGCCAATTTGTTTACCTGTGAATTTGGAAAATAACCGATAGTCCTCCCAAACAGGGTCACTCGCAGGATTGACTAGATTGATCACAGGACATACATGCAAAAGTTGCGAATATCGTGTGTATTGTTTGCATAAACATTCAAGAGTTTTATTTTCAAAATAAATCTTAAAACAAATGAAGAACAAGACATAGAATGTTTGCTATGTTTCTACTAAGTATTGGAAAAAAGCAAGTGAAAACAGATGTAAGTAAAAGACTTTGATAAATAAAATGGTGTATGAACGTACATTTGCACTCAAATTGACTCTTTTCTCTCTTTGACACAGATACATTGAGTAAGTGAGTTCTGCAGTAATTTTAACACACAGGTTTTCCTAAGTTACAATCCTTATTTATAGTAAAACTAAATAGCTACTTCTTAACGGGTCTTTCTTCTCCACTCGCCACGTTCTGCCTGCATGCAAAATCGTCTCCAGATGTTCTTCCACGCGTTTCTTGTCTTAGATAAGGATGAAAGACGATTATTTAACCTCATTTTATTCCTCAATTGCCTTTGGTCGAGCGAAATAGCTTTTCACTAAGTCCCCTAGATCACACAATGTACACAGGGGCTTCGACTAGCTTCTTAAAGCAAGTCTTGGATGTAGACAGGATCTTGGGGACAAACTTTGTCGAAACATCCTCACTTGTTGAAGCCCTATTTTATTCCCACATAAAACTTTTCTTCCTTTTGCATTCTTGCTTCTTCTTCTTCTTTCTGTCAAAGTGCCTCTTTTGCAGCAGTCAGCCCATCTTCGATTCATTGACTCATCATCCACATAATCACGTCGAAATCCCAACTAACACATACTAGATGAATAATCATGCATAAGAGAAAAGAGAAAGAATTTCATAAGAGAGTGTTTTTGCAAGATATTCTTGCATTGATGCAATCTACGTTATATTGAGTGAGAAAGTTTAGCTTTACATTTATACGGGTTTGTTCATGTAATTAGATACATGCTTTTAACTTCAGAACTACTTTTTCTAACTCCCTAACAACATTTCTAAAATTAACTTAAACTAACTCCGAATAAGGATATATCTTAATACACCAATGACACTAAAAGGTAGATGAAAAACTATCATTTTTTTCAATCACCATCGATATAGATTAAAAATTAACTAATAAAAATTAACTAATAATAACATATTGAGTAACTTTGTCAAGAGAAAATAATATTATTTTACTTCTAATTGAAACCATTATACATACAAATTACATTAGAGGAATTTAATAAATAGAGTTGCACATGTTTGGCACAAGTTATAACTAATTAAACCAAAATATAAACAAACCAAAAAAACCTTCTAATCCTTGAAAAAAAACCCTTCTAATCGATCATCTTCCATCAAACTCCCAAATGTCAAAATTAATCCAATTAATCATCTTCTCCTTTCCGGGGTCCAATGTGGCAAATCTTGGCTAAAATGAACATTGACCACCCTAGAATCCAAAAGTTCCATTATAGGAGTAAAATTCACACACCTTGGGACTTTATATTGATTTATTGAAGCACCTCTTGAGATTGCATAATCCATAAGCTCCTCAAAAGTTCCACTTTTCACAACCCTTATTTCCAATGGTCCTATCGAATGATCCGCGACTCTACATTGTCTGTAAACCGAATTCAATGATTCCTCCATTCCCAAACAACACCGATTCAAAACCTCGTGACTCGGAGAGTTCGACGAGTCTTTGCTCAACAACTCCCAATAAATAACATAATGACCCGGAATCGTTTCCGTGTCAGCGTAACTCGTGTACTCCACCACACTCGTGTTGAACTCCACTAGCAACTTTGAAGCATTCTCCACCGCTTTTTGTAGCTCCGACTCATCTGTTTTGTCCGAGTCAATACTTAACAACACGTTCTTACGCCGCACAAAGTGAAACTGTGGTGCTGAGTTATGAAACCCAGTGACTCGAAGAATGTCGCCGACTCGGTAACGGTTCAATCCTGCGTAAGTTGTTATCACAAGCTCATACTCCTTTCCAACTTCCACTTCAGCAAGGTCAACGATTCTTGTTGGAATTGTTGACCCAGAGTTGTGCAGTAGGAACTCGAAGTAAGCCATGTTTGGCATAATAGTGTAAGAAACCTCAGAGGGTTTGCACATAGGATTAAGGTTGAGTCCGAAGTAGCATTCGGAGGAAGCATACATAGTACAAGAAAGAGGTAATCCACCACTATAGTAATTAAGTGTCGGAATGTATTGAGCCATAGCACCGGTTACAATGACATCTAAGTATTTTGTGTTAGGCCATATTCTTGTGATTATTCCTTCCCAATTTTCTTTATTACATTCTTGAATCACAAATGAAGCAAGTTTCAGGTCGGGTTTAATGACATTTTCCATATGGGCTTTTATCTTCGGGTCGGTTATTTTGGAATTCAAAGTTCCGGTTCTAATGTCATGGGCTAGTTCAAACCAATTGAGCTGAAGGAACCGGATTGCACGGAGGAGGCCGGAGGCGAAGACCGCGCCGAGGCGGAGGACTTGGTTGCGTTCAATGAGTCCACATAGCATTTGAGTGTACATGCTTTGGAATGAGTCGGGACAAAGGATTGCTTCATTTGGACTTGTGTAAACATTGTATGGGTCATAAGGGCGGGTCTTGAAATGTTCACTTTTGTAGTAGCTTGTGAGAACTGGGCGGGCTAATAACCCACCCGGTGTTCTTGTTTCTGATTTCACGAATAAAAAGTATAAGCCTTTTCCTTTGTCCAATCCTGGTACATAACTGTTCCATTCAAAATAATAAGTATTATTAGCATAGATTAATTATTACTCTTTTAATTAGATAGATAAATAAAAATTCCAGTTTATAAAGATATTTGTCACACAAAAAAAAACTATTTTTATTAAAAAATTAATTTAAAATACAATTTTATAATCATGACAAAGTTTTGAGAAAACTAAAGAATTCACCTAACTTTAGTGTTTTTCATTATTATTTCAGGAATACTGTTGAAAGTTTGACGAGCAAAGACAAAATACATTAATTAAGCACATGGATAAGAATAAAAAAACAGTAAACATAAAGCAAATAATTATTTGGAGGTGGAACTTACAGGTTCATTACTGGCATGAGAAGGCTGTATAGAAGTTGGCGACGATTCAACTCTTCCTTAATTGTTGGCATCAGTTTCCTTTCACCGGCTGAAGTTCCAGAACTGCAGATTCAGAATTCCAAATTTAGTTCCCAATTGTTTTTCTAAAAAATATATAAAGAATGGAGAATAAAAAAAAAATTGGGTACCTTGTTAGGAATTCAGAGATGGGATGAGAGGAGAGAATTGGAGAGCGATCACCATTGGCGATTCTTTGAATCTCGGGTTGAACATCATCGTACGTGATGACAGGAATCTTTTTCTTGAATGTTTCACGGTCGGTAGCGCCTTCAAGTTTGAAGCGTTTAAGGTACTCTGTCTCGGCGTTTCGGCTTAAAATCTCAGCCAGCACCGTCCCTTGAACGGCCTCAGCATTTCGAGTCATTTCTTCAATGAATCGAAGTGCCTTTGCATCTTTCTCGCACGCAGGTGGGCCTAATGGAGATGAAATTGTTGAGTCCACAGCCATGTTCTTGAATTTTGAAAATAAGGTATGGTTTTGTGGTTGTTGCTTATGATAAAAGTGAAGAGTGAGTTAGGGAACAAAAAGAAGATATATGGAGAAAGGAAATGAAAGGATTGGAGAGTATGTATCTCTAATAGAATTGCTAGAGAACTAGAGAAGGCTCTTCTTATCTAAGGTTGAAGTGAGAAAGACGAGTGCACGTTGGTTAGTTTATATAGGAGAAAAAGTAGGGACCCTTATTGTCTAGAAATTAGGCTATTCCATGTCATCTAAGTAGGACCCATGTGGCACCAAGGAGACTGGTAAAAGTCTTTGTATTTTGTGGACTCTTATCAACAACCTTTAACTTGCATCAACTTTTTCTATTCTCAAATTTTCACACTCTTTTTCTTCTTTCTTTCTACAATATTGTTTTTCAATATATTTATTTCATCGTCGTCAAAAGTAGTGTACCCAGTGGCGGATTAAGAGAGGGGCAGGCAGTGGCCACTGCATCTCTCAGTATTTTATGTTAGCATAATTTTATATAAAAAGATAATCTTAAAAGAAATAGAATATTGACACGGTTTCAAAAGACAAAATTTAAGTGGACACATTCTCTTTCAATTGATTTGTAAATTGGTTAAATTCTTTTAATGAAATATTTATACCGTCGTCTTTTTTATCTAAGTCATTTATCTCACACACATATATTATATGTTATCCATGTAATTTTAAATATATTTATATAACATTATTAACTTGATTTTATTATAATCTTTACAAAGACTAATAAAGCAAATAATATATGTATTCTTATAGATAAATTCTATCTCCAGAATTTTAATGAGCAAGATGAAATAGTTTGGATATCTACTTTAACAATAACTTTCATTTTGTTAGTTATTTAGATTTAAATAATTTATCAATTATGCCTAAGCATATATTCTTGATTTGATATGATAATATATCTGGTCTTAACTCTTATAATTCCTTTAACAAAAGATCATCGTTAACAATAAAGATAATAAAGATAAGATTGATCAATAAGACAGATCAATTTTTTATTGACAATATTATTCTTTATACTAAAAAAAATCTCATGCCTTAACACTAAATTCAATTATGTATGAATTCAAATATTTAAAACAAATAACACTATACTTCAAAATTAAATATTTCTTTATACATTATATTTTTATTTTATATTGAATGTTTAATAAAATAAAACATACATTTTATAAATTTAAATAAAATATTTTTGATGATACTTGTCTCTCCCCTCAACAATTTGAGCAATACCCGTCATTGAATATACCCTATAAATATTAATATGTACTTTGTACATATGTGACAATTTATTAATAAGGCGAGTAAAATCTCAATCGAACGTTTTGTGAATTGACTATCTTTCTCTTTAGTGATTTTATTTTATATATTAGCTCTAACTCGTCCCATATTCAGGCCGCATCAAAATGTTTTGTGAATTGACTATCTTTCTCTTTAGTGATTTTTTTATATATTAGCTTTAACTCGTACCATATTCAGGTCGCATCAAAAATCATTTAAGGTGATTGTTTTTCATTAGTGCGATATTTTTTCTTATTATGAAGTCATATAGAAGAATTTGTTTCGATTCTAAAGTTATTTCGTGAAAGAGTTTGACTATCCCACATATAATAGTGGTTATGTTGTAAGAATCAAGAGGAGAGAAAAGAGAAGAACTCGCATTGGAACGACACGGATCAAGTGGTGGAATTTGAAGGATGAAAATCAACAAATTTTCCAACAAAAGTTTTGGAGGGAGGGTTTTGACAACCACAAAAAAGTGCAAAGATATGTAGAATAAGATCGCTCAAGAGATTAGAAAATTATCTAAAGAGACGCTGGGAGAATCAAGAGGTACTGAACCTACGGGTAAAGAATCGTGGTGGTAGAATGAAAGTGTTCAGAGTAAAAAAATATTGTTTTAAATAATGGTCTAGGTGTAAAAATGCAGAAACTTGAGAAAAATATAAGAAAGCTAAGAATGAGACTAAGAAGGCAATGAGTGATGCAAAAACCCAAGTTTTTGATTGATTATACCAATCTTTAGGAACCAACGAGGGGGGAAAATCTATATATAAGATTTTTATGAGAGGTAAAAGAAGCATTTAAATAATGAATAAAAGTAAATTGGTTTGGCCAAATAATAAATATATCAATGTTTGGAAAATTCTTGGAGATAGAGGCATTGTATGGCTCACCAAACCCTTTAACAAAATTATGAGGTCAAAACAAATTTCAGATGAATAAAAAATAAGCACTTTAGTTCCAATATATAAGAACAAGGGGGATATTCAAAATTGTATAAATTATAGGGGGCTAAACTTATTAGTCATACCATAAAGTTGTGGGAAAGAGTGATTGAATGGAGACCAAGAAAAGAGACTCAAGCAACTGAGAATCAATTTGGTTTTTCTTGACAGGATGACCATGGAAGCAATTTCTTTACTACAACATGTGATAGAATAGTATTGAATGGGCCAATAAGACTTGCGCTTAATTTTTATTGACTTAGAGAATGCGTATGATAGATTGTCTAGAGATATTTTGTGGAAATCCCTATAAAATAAAGTGGTTAGTGTAACACCTTAAAAACTTGTGCATAATTATCAAAGAATTTAATTAACGAAATACAATCACTTAGGGTGTCACTCACAGTAATCATAGTTTGCTTCGTAACACGAGTTACAACAAAACATTTTACTGCATACATTTGCACTTAAGATTTTTACACGACATCTAACTCATCTGAATATCTTCGCAGTGGAATCATAATAAAAAAACATACCAATTTAAAATCTCATAATAGTTTTCATAACAAAATTAAAAGCACCGACTCGTGAGTCTTCTCCAAGTGCTATCACAGCAAAACACAAAACAAATACGAGAGTATGCATTGTCTCTTACGAAATTTCAACACAAAATAAATAATTCGCCCCCCAATGTTATAAATCAGAGCATAATCAAAGCTAACACAAATAAACTAAAAGAAATAGCTTTATGAGCTAACTTTCACTCACAACAACGTCTCTACTCTTGATTATCTGTACGATGCCCATGTAAAGGAAACATTCAAACACAAGGGGTGAGAATTCATTTTAATAATAACAACATAGAACGTAAAATAGAGTACAATATATACACAATCATGTATAATAACATATCACATTCTCACTCCTAAATTATCATCAGCATCACATACAACAACACCATCATCACACATAGTCATATTTCACGCATATAATTCATTCATGTTATGCGACTCACGAAAATGACTCATATGCATGTGGTACCAATTCAATATTTGATTCTTCTTACAAACCTGATTTCTCCTTCGGAATCCCGAACTTCCCTCTTATGAGTTCTGGATAACTCTTTCATCCCCCTTCGAACGTATGACTTGTCTCCTTCAACATATCAAAATGAATGTATGACATGATAATAATGCAATTAACACAACAATTATAATAATATTTAGTGATCCACAATCGATCACACAATTGCAACCATACGTAACATGATCCACCCTTATGGATTACCACTAATCTAATCAAACACACCATCCCAATCATTCACAACACATCAAATTATTTTTCAATACGGACCTCGTTCATATTCGTCACATCATACACTTCTTTCCCACCTACTACCAACCTCTGATAAAATCATTAAAAATATTTTATCCCTAAAACAAAGTTACATCCCTGTGTTTCAGCTACCCAACTCTTCTAACCCTGTCCTAAAATTATTTACGATTTGAAAGTTATTATCCAAACCGTGCACGAATGCATTACCAAAAAGTTATTGTTTTTCTGAATTTTCTCGCACGATTTTCATCTTCTCTAACCCCTAAATCGTCCATGAAATCATCACCAAAAACATTTTACTCCCATAACAAAGTTATAGCTTCTATTTCGGTTGTCCAATGCTTCAAACCTAGTCCCAAAATGATTTACGAGTTGAAAGTTACGATCAAAATCGTGCAAGAAGACGTTAATAAAAAGTTGTTGTTTTTCTAAATTTTCCAGCACGAATTTCATCTTTTCCAACCCCATAAAATCATCACCAAAAATATTTTATGGTTTTAAATTCAGTCATAAATATAATATATCAATTACTACTTATATTCATATAATCATGGATCTATATACTATATCAATCTCTAAAACCTTCAAACATCATTAATGGTGGACATACATGGACACTTTAAAATATATATTTCATTCAACAAATATCAACATTCATCACCAATCGATAGAGAATTAAATCTTCATCTAACATTCCATTTATATCCCTATTATTGAACCGAATTCCAACCCTTACCTTATAATTCCAGAAAAATCCAAGCTTTTGGTTATTCTCTTCCCTAGAGCTCTCATTTGGTTTTCCTTACTTTTCTTTTCTCTTGTCTCTTTTTCTTCAATTCCCAAACTTTCACGTACTGTTAACTTTTTCCTTCACTTCTCCCCTCCTAAATTAAAAACCTAATTTTTATCTTTCTATTATTCTACTAAGGCCCAACTTACTACTAACTTACATTATTTATTTTAATTTTCCACAATTCTCACTTTCCACCCCAAACTCATTATTTCCTTTTATTTTATTATTTTATTTAAATAATAACACTAAAATATTACTTTAATCAATTAAGTAATTATAAATAAATCTACCAACCTCTAATCACTCTCCACACTCTCTACCCAATGGTCACTCATCCTTGTTGCCCTAACACAACTCAATTATCATACAAATAATAATTAGATACACATAGAAAATTATGATTAATTAATATAAATAACTTCTAGAAAAATAGGGTGTTACAACTTTCCTCCACTTAAAGAATTTTCGCCCTCGAAAATTATCTCAATTGAACATACTCAGATACGAATCACTCATCTGGTTCTCAAGCTCCCAAGTTACGTTCCCACCAGTTGGTCCTCCCCAAGATACCTTCCCAAAGGTAATCTTTTACCATACAACTGCTTCATTTCTCGATCCTCTATCCGCATGGATGATACCTCAATAGTTAGGTTATCTCTCGCCTGCACATCATCCACTTGGATCACATGAGATGGATTTGGAATGTACCTCTTCAGCTAAGACACATGGAACACATCATGAAGATTAGCAAGTGAAGGTTCCAAAGCAATCTGATAGGACACTTCTCCTATTCTTTGCAAAATCTGGTAAGGACCGTTGAAATATGGAGTAAGCTTTCGAGACTTCAAATCTCGACTAACGCCAATTACCGGAGTAACCCTCAAAAACACATGATCTCCCTCTTGGAACTATGTCCTTTCCTTCTTCTATCATGATAACTCTTTTGGTGACTCTGAGAAACTATCATCTTCTCCTGAATCACTTTGATGTTCTATATGGTACCTTGGACAATCTCAGGTCCAATCACATCACCCTCTCCCGACTCACACCAACACAAAGGCGTCCTACACCTTTTACCATGCAATGCCTCAAATGGTGCCATTTCAATACTCGAATAGAAACTATTGTTGTATGTAAACTCAATCAACGACAAAAAGCTATCCCAAACACCTTCTTGTTAAAGTACACAAGCCCTTAACAAGTCCTCTAGCGACTGAATAGTCCTCTTAGTCTGACCATTTGTATGCGGATGATAAGCAGAACACATATGTAACTTCATACCCAAAGCCATCTACAAACTCTCCTAGAACCTCGACGTAAACCTCAAATCTCTATCAGATACACTACTGGACGAAATACCGTGAAAACTGACAATTCTCTCGATATACAGCTTCGCCAACCTCTCCAATTGATAATCCGGTCTCATCAAAATAAAATGAGTAGACTTCGTCAACCTACCCATAATTACCTAGATAGTATCACAATTCTTCACAGTCCTTAGCAATCCAGACACAAAATCCATCGAAATTTTGTCCCATTTCCACTCAGGAATAGACAACATTTGCATCAAACCCAACGACTTTTGATACTCAATCTTTGACTTCTGGCAAGTCCGATACGCATACACAAACTTTGCAATCTATTTCTTCATCCCACACCACTAAAACATCTTTCTCAAATCCTGATACATATTTATAGCAACCTGATGAATACTCAGACCACTTCGGTGTCCTTTTTCAAGAATACTCTTCTTAAGTTCAGGCACATCAGGAACACATATTTTGTCACGGAATTTTATAACACCATTATCATCAATCTTGAAATCACCACCTCGACTTTGATTGATTAAAGCCAAACGATCTACCAATTCCAAATCAGTCCTCTGACTTTCTCTAATCCCTTCCAAAAGACCAATGGTAAGCTTTATCATACCTAGCTTCACAATCTACGATGTGGCTTCACAAACTAAACTTAAATCTCTAAATTCTTAGATTAGCTCTAACTCTCTAGCCATCAATGTTGACATATGTAACGTCTTCTGACTCAGGTGCGTCAGCCACTACATTGGCTTTACCAGGATGGTAATTCAAACCAAAATCATATTCCTTTAACAATTCAATCCACCTTCTTTGTATTGTATTTAACTTATTATGATCGAATAGGTACTTCAATCTCTTATGATCACTAAACACTTCAAATCTAGAGCCAAACAGATAATGTCTCCAAATTTTAAGCGCGAACACAACGGCGACGAACTCTAAGTCACGCGTAGGATAATTCTTCTAATGAACTCTAAGTTGTCTTGATGCATAAGCCATAACTTGTCCATTCTGCATCTACACACCATGTTGACCTATCTTGGAAGCATCAAAACACACAACAAAAGGTTCAGTTGTACTCAAAAGAATCAAAACTGGAGCCGTCGTCAACTTTTTCTTGAGTTTTACAAAACACTCTTCACAAGCAACATCCCACACATACGCTTAACCCTTTTGAGTCAAGTGAGTCAAAGACATTGTCAACTTTGAAAAACCTTATATGAATCTACGATAATAACCAACAAACCCAAGGAAACGTTTAATCTTCTTAAAAGACTTCAGAGTCTCCCACTACAACACATCATCAACCTTCGAAGGATCAACCACAATACCACCACTAAAAATTACGTGGCCAAGAAAACTAACTTCTCTTAACCAAAACTCACACTTAGATAACTTAGCATACAATTTCTTCTCTTTTCAACAACTGTAGCACAATTATCAGATGCTTAGTATGCTCTTCATTAGTCTTCAAATAAATTAGAGTGTCGTCAATGAATACCACCCAAAATTGATCCAAATACTGATAAAAGTCATATTCATATACTCCATAAACACACTTGGCGCATTGGTCACACCAAACGACATAACAAAATACTTGTATTGACCATTACTCATTCTGAAAGCACTCTTCGAAATATGTTTTGGTTTCACTCAAACCTGATGGTAACCCGACTGCAAATCAATTTTATTGAAAACACGAGCACCGACTAATTGATCCATCAAATCATCGATTCTCGAAAGAGGATATTTATTCTTAATCATCACCTTGTTCAGTTTTCAATAGTCAACACACAACCTCATGCTACCATCCTTCTTCTTTACTAATAATACTGGTGTAACACCCCCAAACTACTACTACTCAAATACAGCATATAATTGCATAATCAAAGTAAATTAAAGCATGCATACACGAGGGCATCACATTTAGTTCTGCCATAAATAACACATGCCATGGTCACATACAGATAACACAGATTATAAATCAAAACTAAATAACCAACATGCAAACTCACACAGCGGAACAACATCTCTCTTCATAAATGGTAAATAGTGATGATTCCCATAAATCATCTACCATAAAATATCGTTTTGGGCTCTAAGGCCACTCAACATCAAAACCAACATATCCAAATAACAAGATAACGAGAGCACAACAATATCTCTCAACATCAAAACAAATACAAATAATCCCATAAACCCAATTGTTACATGACCAGAGCACTATAGACTACCTAGTCAAAACACAACAAGAACTAGCCTCCGAATCTAATCCTTGTGCGAAGCACCACTATCTCTGGTACTTGAGTAATGTCACGATAGAACATCATTCCAACAGAAGGGTGAGAATTCAAATCATTATAGAAAAACATAATAATATGAAATGTATAACAAACATACATATATTATCAAAATTTGTCACGCTTCATACAAATATGCATCATATCATCTTATTAAAGAATCACATGTTTCCCATCATACAACATGGCTCAACAATCCACAAGTATTCATTTATATATACTAAACGATGTACAAAAGTCATATTTCATAACATATCAATTTCATGTACATATTATCATCCATCATCATTTACAAATCATCATCAAATATGTATACAACTTTCACATGATTCCATAATGTATACAAGTCACCATTTCATCACATATATCACAAATATGCACACATATCACATCAACAACACATCAATAATTCATATCAAATGGATCACCTAAAATCCACGTATATGCATATCTACCAAAATCATATCCACACAATCATATCACATAATCACACAAACAACAATTCACACTGATATGTGTGACTCAATGTGTGACTCAATGCGATATGCATGCGGATCCCATCTGTTATCATTTCCGGCTTACCGAGCGTCTCTCAAATAGACTAGATAACCACCTCTAAAGCTCGATTCGGCCTTAAGCTTTCAAACCCCATTTGGCGTTAGGTTTGGGACAAGCAAATAATCTATGCGAGATTACACAACATTGCCCCTTTCATAGACTCATGCTAGTGTAAGTGTGCAACAACAACAAGACTCGTGCAATTAATACGATTGCAACCCCTTAATCATACATAAGCATACCATATCCAACATTTACACAACATACACCTAACATGACTTCAATCCCAAACAATACATCAAATACCATTCATCATCTCATCACAACACATTAACATAAAGCAAACAAGTCAATTTATGTTATTCATCAAATTCACTAATTCACATCATCATATACATAATTTCAAGTATTATGTTTCTTCACAAAATCTATCTAAAATCATCCAATACATGCCAAACAATAGAAAACATGTCATTCACATTCACCACACATACAATATACATCCATATTAGGATTCTTTTGGTAAAATATTAATCTAATGTTTTCAAAATGAGTATCACGTTATAGATAATATTCTTAGCTTCGTAATGGTCCAAACAGCACCTCAAACGGAGTTACGGTTCAAAAGTTATTGAATTTACAAGTTTTTCAAAATGCTGTCAAAAACCAGAAAATTTGTTGTTGCGAAAATGCTGTCAAAAACGAGAAAAACTGTTGTTGCAAAAATGCTAATGTCCAGCACAAATTTTCATCATAAAACCACATTAATCCATCATTTTTCATGAAATAAATAGTTATACAACCTACATATATCATATAGAAACTATTAGGATCATAGAAACAAGATTCTAAGTTCCACTAATTTTCATCAAAATCCCAAATCAATCATTTTCAAGTGAAACTCAAACATGCAGTTATACACCAAATCATGTTTTATACATATACCCATTCATAGAATTCAATATAGAAACATCATAGCATAACATAAACATCAATTTCATGGATTAAAACATAAACACATGTTAGGGTTTCTCAAAAATCAAAATCCCCAAATCATAAGTTCATGATATCTAACTCATATACATTACAAACATTATGTTTACCCATAACCACTTGAAATCCCACCCTTACCTTAGTATAGATGAAATCTCTAGGTCCTTCTTCTTTTAGTTTCCTTCTTCTCTTTGTCTTCTCTTCTATTCTATTCCCTCTTCTTCTCTTGTTTTATAAAACTAACTCTAATCTCTAAAACCCTTACTATCTTTTTAACTTATAATGGGCTTAACTCACTTATCCACCCATTCTAATTAATTAGGTCCATTACTAGACAATTGTTATTTATACTCATAAAATTCAATTATTCAAATAACACATATATTCAAATAATTCAAATAATCACCAGAACACATATTCAATTAATTATCACACTAAATAATGATTAATTAAAATAAACACCTAATAAATAAATACGGAAATTAAATCGGGGTGTTACAATTCTCCTTCACTTGAAATATTTTCGTCCTAAAAAATTACCTCAAGCAAACAACTCGGGATATGAATCCCTCATCTGACTCTCAAGCTCCCACGTCACATTTCCACCAGCCGGTCCTCCCCAAACGACTTTCACCAAAGCAATCTCTTTACCACTGAGTTGTTTCACCTCTCTATCTTCTATCCACATAGGTAATGTCTCCACGGTCAAATTATCTCTAACCTCAACATCATCTAATTGGACAACATGTGAAGGATCCGCAATGTATCTCCTCAATTGAGACACGTGAAACACATCATGGAGATTAGCAACTGCCGGAGGCAACATAATCCGATAAGGACCAATAAAATGTAGCGTCAACTTACGTGACTTCAATGCTCTACCAACACCCGTTACCGGAGTAACTCTTAAAAACACATGATCATCTACCTCAAACTCAAGCCCTTTCCTTCTCTTGTCATGGTAACTCTTCTGACGACTCTGAGAAACCTTCATCTTCTCTTTGATCATTTTAATCTTATCAGTAGTCTATTGAACTATCTCAGGTCCAACCACAACACTCTCTCCAGATTCGTACCAACACAAAGGCGTCCTACACCTTCTACCATACAAAGCTTCAAACGGAGACATGCCAATACTCGAATGAAAACTATTGTTGTAGGTAAACTCAATCAAAGGAAAATAACTATCCCAAGCACCTCCCTGTTCCAAAACACAAGCTCTTAAAAGATCCTCAAGTGACTTAATCTTCCTCTCAGTCTGACCATCTGTCTGTGGATGATAAACAGAACTCAAACACAACTTTGTACCCAAAGAACGTTGCAAACCTTCCCAAAATCTCGAAGTAAACCTCACATCCCTATCTGACACAATGCTAGACGGAATACCATGCAAACTGACAATTTTCTCAATATACAGCTTTTCAAGCCTCTCCATTGGATAATCCATTCTAATCGGAATAAAGTGAGCAGATTTCGTCAACCTATCCACAATAACCCAAATAGCTTCATAATTACTCGGAGTCCTAGGTAAATTAGAAATAAAATCCATAGAAATAATATCCCATTTCCATTCAGGAATAGATAACAGTTGTAACAAAGCAAACGACTTCTGATGCTCAATCTTCGATTTCTGACAAATCAAACACGAATACACAAATTCCGCAATCTCTTTCTTCATACCAGGCCACCAAAACAATTTCCTCAAATCTTGATACATCTTAGTAGCACTAGGATGAATACTCAAACCACTACGATGTCCTTCATCAAGAATCCTATTTCTCAAATCCGAAACATCGGGAACACAAACTCTATCATGACACCTCATGATACCATTCTCATTAATCCAAAAATCACCATTTTTACCTTGATTGATCAACATCAATCGATCTACCAAAACCAAATCAGATTTCTAACCTTCTCGAATCTCATCCAAAATTCCACTAGTAAGCTTCAACATGCCAAGTTTCACTCCAAAAGAAGTCTCTTCACAAACCAAACTCATATCTCAAAATTGTTCAAGCAAATCCAATTCTCGCACCATCAACATCGACATATGCAAAGATTTCCTACTCAAAGCGTCGGCTACAACATTCGCTTTGCCAGGATGGTAATTCAAACCAAAATCATAATCCTTCAAGAATTCCAACCATCTTATTTGCCTCATATTCAACTCTTTCTGATCGAACAAATATTTCAAACTCTTGTGATCACTAAACACATCGAATCTCGACCCAAATAAATAATTTCTCCAAATCTTCAAAACAAACACAACAACAGCTAATTCCAAATCATGAGTCAGATAATTCCTCTCATGCATTTTGAGTTTCCTTGAAGCATAAGCTACAACGTATTGATTCTACATTAACACACCTCCTAAACCCATCAAAGAAGCATCACAATACACAACAAATGATTCTGATGGATTCGGTAAAATCAAAACAGAAGCAGTAGTCAATCTCCTCTTCAGCTCTTGAAAACTAGCTTCACATTGTGCAGTCCAAATGAAAGTTTGACCTTTCCTAGTTAACTGCGTTAACGACAAAGATAACTTAGAAAAACCTTCAATAAACTTTTGATAATAACTTGCCAAACCAAGAAAACTACGAATCTTAGACACAGATTTCGGCGCTTCCCATTGAGATATAGCCTCAATCTTAGAAGGATCAACCAAAATACACCACTAGAGATCACATGGACAAGGAAACTCACTTCTTTCAACCAAAACTCGCACTTCAAAAGTTTAGCAAACAACTGCTTCTCTTTCAATACAGATAAAACAATCCTCAAATGCTCAGCATGATCCTCTTCACTCTTTGAATAGATCAAAATATCATCGATAAACACAACAACAAACTTATCGAGATATTTATGAAAAATCCGATTCATGTACTCTATAAATACACCAGGTGCATTCGTCACACCGAAAGGCATCACCGAATAATCATAATGTCCATACCTTGTTCTAAAACCAGTCTTCTGAATATCTTCACCTTTCACACTGATCTGATGATACGCAGACCTCAAAACAATCTTGTTAAATGCACAAGCACCAACCAACTGATCCATTAAATCATCAATCCTCGAAAGCGGATACTTATTCTTGATAGTAACCTTATTCAGTTGTCTGTAATCCACACACAACCTCATAGTACCTTCTTTCTTCTTAACTAACAAGACAGGTGCACCCCACGGTGACACACTCGGACGAATAAACCTCTTATCAAGTAAATCATCTAGTTGACTCTTCAACTCTTTCAACTCAGATGGTGGCATTCGATGCGGAGCCATCGATATTGGACTAGTACGAGGAATCAAATCAATCATGAACTCAACTTCACGTTCAGGCAGAAAATCGCTAACCTCATCAGGAAATACTTCAGGAAAATCATGAACAACTGGAAATTCACCCATTGTTCCATTTTCACTAAGCTTCAAACTTTCCACCAACATAAACACTTCAGCACCATCTCGCACAAATTCATTCACTTGTTGAGTAGACAAGAATAAATCACCTTCCTTCTATGGCTCAAGAAAAAGAACAACTTTCACAAAACCATTGATATAGACATGGTTGGCCCTCAACCAGTCCATTCCCAAAATAACATCAAGTTGACTCAATGGAAGACACAATAAATCAACTTCAAAATCTTTATCATAAATATTCAACGAACATTTCAAACAAACAGATGAAATAGTCACTGAACCCATAGCCGGAGTATCAATAACCATGCTTCCACGCATAACAGATAATTCAAGATTCAATCTCTTAGCACAATCCAAAGAAATAAAAGAATGTGTCGCACCGGTATCAATAATAGCAATCAAAGGCAAATTATTAATAAAGCACGTATCTCGAATCAATCTCTCCTCAGCAGAAGTATCAACACTGGACAATGCAAACACTTTCCCTTTGGCTTGCTCCTTCTTCGGCTTGTTGCACTTGGTACTAATGTGCCCTTGCTCACCACAGTTGTAACAAGTCACATTCGAACCAACTCTGCAATCAAAAGATTTGAGACCTTGCTTGCGACACTTGAAACAAGTCATATCGCCCTTAGGACACTCAGGAGCACGATGTCCCTCAACACCACATCTGAAGCACTTGACAGGAGTGTGAGATCCTCCCCCACTCGGCTTCTTGCCATCACCAGCTTTCTTCTTACCATCATACGACTTCCCTCGGAATTGCCCTTTCCCTTTATTATCATGCAAGGACTTGTAATGAGCAGCACTCTCATGACTATCCTCATCATAGATCCTACTCTTGTTAACCAACTCAAAAAATCTCATAATCTGTTGGTAACCCATTGCCTTCTTGATATCAAGTCTCAAGCCATTCACAAACTTAAGACACTTGGATCTCTCAGTATTAGCAGTATTGTAATGGGGACAAAATTTGATCAACTCCTCAAACTTTGCAGCATACTCAGCTACGGTACCATTACCTTGCTTCAACTCAAGGAATTCAATTTCCTTCTTTCAAAGAACATCTTCTGGAAAATACTTCTCCATAAAAGCATCACGGAAAAGTGCCCAAGTCACTTCAATCCCATCCTCATCAAATCTCTGAACAGTGTTACACCACCAATCCTCAGCTTCTTTCTCAAGCATATGAGTGCCAAATTGCACCTTCCACGCATCTGAACAGTTCATAACTCAAAAGTTTTTCTTAATTGCCTTCAACCACTCTTGAGCTTTGTCAGGTTCATGAGCTCCTTCAAAAGTTGGCGTATTGTTCCTCTGGAACTTCCACAAAGCACAAAACACATCAGCATCACGCTACCGATCACCAACTGTAGCGGGGTATTCGTTACCATTAGAGATATTGACTAAATCCAAGGTAAACCATACAAGTCGAGTCGCCACCGCACTTCTATTTATCCAAAGGAATGGTTAGAAAGCGAACAAAAACCTAAAAATTTTATCGAATCAAAAACTAGTAAAAATGTCAGAGATCTGGGTAAGGGGGTTGGTTATGCAATGGGAAGGTTTTAAGCACCCAAAACATCCTAGGTACTCCTAGGGAGCCCTTTTCATAAGTGTTGTTCTAGTCTAAAGGGTGTAGGTATATCTAAAGTACTATTTACTAAAAGGAAGGTTAAAAGAAAATGACTCGCAAGGATGTCGCATCCACTGCCTACGTATCTCATTTGAGTATGAGAATCAGAGTCTTCGTAGCTCGGCTACCTATGGGTTAAAGAGAAGTGTGCTCGGTAAGACGTCGCGTCTTATGCCTATGTATCTCATCTGGAATGAGAATCAGAGCAAAACATAGTTCGACTAACTACGTGAACAAGTGTCTCGATTGCAACTAGGGCAAGGGAAAGGGACGGTCTCAATCGCAACGAGGGCGAGAGAAAAGAATCGCAGCAAGGGCGAAAGCAATCAAGGATTAGTTTTTAGTCGTCAGTCAAACTCGGCAAGACATCGCATCTCGTGCCTACGTATCTCATATGAACATGAGAATCAGAGTTGTCGTAGTTCGGCTAACTAGGGGTTAAGGATTGCCATCTGAACATGGACTTACAAAAGGGGACACCAGCTGTATCAAAGGAAAGTGGGCAGTGTATTCAACATCCTAGCAGTAGGTGTCGCAGCTCGCTGAATCGAGTCTTAGGCAGTTACCTCTTTGCAATAGAACGGACTGACATGCCACAAGATCGGAGACGCACAAAAGGTATAAAAGTGGGGAGGCTCTGCTCTAGAGTTGTCATGCAATATGGACCTATGTGTTAGGATTTACAAAGGGGAACATCTATCTAATGTTAGCATGCAAAGAATAAGGGAATTCTACCTATGTTATCATACAAAAGGTTCTACCTAATGGGTGCTACCTAAACGGAACAAGAGTCGACGGATGGAGCGCGGAGAGGAGTTATGGATAAGGGTAGATGGCGATGCCGGAGGCAATCGACTTACAGGTAGATGGCGATGCCTGAGGCAATCGACTTACAAGAGGATGGATGAATGGGTGCTAGTTCTGTTAAGTTTTGAAAATGATTACTCGACGTTGGATCGAGCTTTTGATCTTATTTTGAAATGGTTATCAGATGTTCGTTTTAATTCTTGTATTAACAGGTGACTAAAGAAATAAAGAAATAAATATTATACACTTTAAGGGAGAGGGGCACATTTGTTATGAATGGGGATCGTTCATGGCAAACAAACAATAAGAATATATGCCTCATACATCATACAAGTAGGCAACAGTTATCAATCAGATCGGATAAATAAACAATATATAATTAAACCAAAGAATTAAATAATGGAGCATTTAAACAATGCATGGGAGTATGAACATGTTAAATAATCAAGCAATAGAAAGCATGAATGAGAGAAACAAGTATAAAAGATAACAAATGAATCAAACAGATGAAAATATGCACACGAAGGGTCCACTGAATAATTTAATCAAGAAATGAGGTAAGGACCAAATAAAATCAAGGTAAAAGGCCTCTAATACATGACATATGAGATGAGCAAGGGAGGATCAAAAGATCTCTTCAATTTCCATAAGCAATCCCTAAGTCAAACATCGATCATAAAGAAGTCAACTGAAAATTCAAGTCAACTTAAAAAATAACAAATAAATAGCAAATTAATCAAGAAAATTATGAAAAATTAAACTAAATAAGGTAGGGTCAGTACATCATCATCCCCAAAAAAGATTTTAAAAATAATGAAAATTGGCACGTGAATTAATTAAAACAAAACATAGGTCAAACCAAAAGTCAATTAATAAGACTAGGTTAGAAATAAATCAAGAATAAATAGTAAATTAATCAAGAAAATTATGAAAAATTAAACTAAATAAGGTGGGGTCAGGATATCATCATCCCCCAAAAATATTTTAAAAATAATTAAAATTTGCACGTGAATTAATTAAAACAAATCATAGGTCAAACCAAAAGTCAATTAATAAGACTAGGTTAGAAATAAATCAAGAATAAATAGTAAATTAGTCAATAAAATTATGAAAACTTAAACTAAATAAGGTGGAGTCAGGACATCATCATCCTCCAAAAATATTTTAAAAATAATAAAAATTGATACGTGAATTAATTAAAATAATACAGAAGTCAAATTAAAAGTCAACCAACCAAACTAGGTTAAAAATAAATCCACAATAAATTGAAAACGTGAAATAAATGTCCAAGAAAAGGTCAGGTTGACCATGAAAGAGTGGTCAACCGTCATCCCAAAAATCAAATGCTAACAATAATTTTAAGTCATAAAAATAAAATCAATAAAAAAAAGTGTGTTAAAATGGACCATTTAGAATAAATAATTAAAATAAAATATTAATATTAAAAAAATACGAAAATAAAAATTATATAAAATTAAATAAAACGTTAAGAAAAGTGAAAAATATTTTTGGGTGATTTTATGGACGAAGAAAATATTTTAAATAAGAAAAAGAAATACGAAAATGGAAGGATTAATGGTGATGAACATGGTAAGCAAGCGTAGATATATCAAAACATGGTCATGGAAGAGATGATTACCTAATGGAAAATAGAAGTGGAATGGAATCTGATATGTGATGAAACTTTGCCTCCTTGCCACGAAATTCCAATGCTCCTTTAGGGTTAGGGTTTCAGCTTCTTAAATAAGGTGGATCAGGTGTTCTCGTGGGCTTTTTAATAAGTGATTTATCCATAAGAATAAAAGTGTGAAATGAAGTGTAAAATGTTGTTATTTTGGGCCAAACTTAAGTGAATGGATGTCCAATGCATGGCCAAAAGAGGTAAAAAAAACGTGGCTGGTTTGTGCTGCATGCTTAGAAAATCTGATTAGGCCAGCCAAGCCCAAAATCTGCCTAGAAAATCAAGTCATGGTGCCCACTTTAAATGAATGTATCTCTCAAACCATGGATCCAAATGAGATGATTCAAAACTTATGTGAAAGAGGACATGGCAAGGTACAATTGTTGTGAAGAAAGTATTTTCAAATGATGCCTTGAAGTGCAAGAAAACTGGCCAAGAAGTCTTGACAAATTTTGAAGATTTTGGACTTAGAAATTTTTCTAAGTGTCCTAAAAAAATGTCTCACTTTGACTAAGCATAACTTTATCAATTCTAATCCAAATGGAGCAAACATTATATATCTAGAAAACTTGGAACAAGAGGAACAACTTTCATGTTGGAGAAATTTTCAAATGGAGCTTTTATCTTGATGCAAAATGGGCTTAAAGTGAGTGCCACGATCATGAAAACTTGCCCTAAATGGAAAGTCAACCATTTCCAAATTAAGTAACTTTCTAATTCCTGATTAAATGATGAATCCATGATCCAACCTTGATCAAATTTCACATGTAGAATCCCCAAGGCATGGATTTTGAGATTCCATTCTCAAAATGTCAGGATATGACTTTTCTGGCCCCACCGTTGACTTTTCCCAAACTGTCTGATTCCCGATTCCATTGATCAATTGAAGCACTTCTAGCTCAAATAAAGAGCTGATTTTTTGTATGTAGACCCTTGTGGACATATGGAGGGACATGGAAAAAATTTTCACCCAAAGAATCATAAATAAACTGATTTTATACCAAACCCTAGTTTTAGGGCAAAATGATCAGGAACTGATTGCACTGATTGCCAATGGATCTATCTGAGATAATTGTGAATCTTCCTATTGGAATTCTGCTGGGGAAATGATCACAATATTCTAGACCCTGGCAATGCTGTTGGAGATATACATCGCAATGAACTTTGTGGGGAAATGACCCGCCACACGGTGTTCTGGCAAATAACAAAATACCGAGGCTCTGACTGGGGAGAGAGTGGCACTGAAAACTTGCTACTGAGGAAAGCGACAGTGGTTCTGGCAACCATAATCTGCGAGAGAGACGACTCGGAAGGGGAAGCAAACACCGATACGGTACCGAGATTCTGCTTCAAGGAAAGAGACCATGGGTCTAGCGTCGAGATCATCCATCTGGCATCGAACTCTGAGGAGCAGCCGCTTCTGCTGGGAAGATACAGTCTGGCACTGTCAACTCCGCTGGGGATATACAGTCTGACATTATCGACTCCGCTAGGGATATACAGTCTGACACTGTCGACTCTACTGGTGAATGTATAATCTGAAACAAATGCTTGGGGAAGTACAGCAGTGAGAGCCTGCTGGGGATTGAAGAATCCAACGCTCGGATCAGCTCTGCAGGGATAAGATACCAAATTCCAACTGTTAAGGAAAAACATCTGCGATCATTTGATGGGGACCTTAAGGAAATGCCCCGAGTGTACCTGTTCTGAATAAACGATCCAAAGCACTTAAAATTTACAATAATTTTCAATGTTTATTAAGCACGTACCTGTAAAGCTCTTATGTTTCATGATGCAATATTTATAAAAAATTCGGACGTCATTTTTGCAAACAAAACAGTAAAATGAAAATGAACACAGAGATGTACTGAATAACATGATTTTATTGATTGAGTGGCCTCTGAATAGGTATTTACATCAGGAAGCAATCCCTGGAAAGAGGTAATTGCACAACAAATAAAAACAGAAATTAATCTAATGGCAATGTGAAATGGATTTCTATCGGGTTCCAATTATGCTATGATTCGCTCGTCTTCAAGATCCTCTAGATGATCAGCTTTCCGAAAAAGGTGATTGGACTGTTTCCTATCCTTCGGAAGTTTCTGGTTATCGACACGAGATGATATTCAGAACTACTCAGAACGCAGCCATTCGCTTAATCCCTAACTTTTGCCTGGATCGTCCTTTCGGGTTTTCAATCCACCGGGATACCCATTTTTGCCTAAGTTGCCCTTTCAGGTTTTCAACTTACCGGGTGTACAATCTTTTCATTTTTTAATCCCTAACTTTTGCCCGAACCTTTTTCATTTTCTTGGTTCGCCGGGATGCCCATTTTTTTGCCTGGACTATTCTTTTTATCGTCCAGCGAGTATTTTATGCGAAGTATTTTTTAACAGGGGAAGTGAAGTTTTCACCATCCATAGTTGCAAGCATTAAGGCTCCACCATCAAAAACCTTGGTGACAATATACGGTCCATCATAGTTAGAAGTCCACTTGCCCCTGTGATCTGTCTGAGGAGGAAGGATCCTTTTCAACACCAAATCTCCGACTTGGAAGCATCGAGGACGCACTTTCTGATCAAAGGCTCTCTTCTTCCGACTTTGATACAACTTCCCATGACAAATGGCTGCCATTCGTTTCTCTTCGATAAGACTCAACTCATTGAACCTTGTCCTAACCCATTCAGCTTCGTCTAACTTGACATCCAGCAGGACTCTTAGAGAAGGAATCTCCACTTCAACAGGTAGGACTGCTTCCATACCATACACAAGGGAGTAAGGGGTTGCCCCGATCGATGTACGTACTGAAGTACGGTACCCATGCAAGGCGAAGGGTAGCATCTCATGCCAATCTCTGTACGTAACGACCATCTTCTGCACAATCTTCTTTATGTTCTTATTTGCTGCCTCAACAACACCGTTTATCTTAGGACGATAAGGGGAAGAGTTGTGATGTCTTTCTATCATTGTTGGATGCCCCTGCAGGGTACTCTTGATTCTTCAGAAAGCACTTGATGTCGTGGTACCAGGGTTTGTCATCAACTACCAGTTCAGCAGCAAACACATACGCGGCCCTATCAAGGCGCATAACATCGATCCTGGGAGCATAGTTCCACCGAATCACCTTGATCATGGAGGACAGAGTAGCAAGAGCATCTGCCATCTGGTTCTCATCACGAGGTATATGATACAACCTTACTATTGTGAAGAAAGTCAACAGTTTTCTCGTGTAGTCTCTGTAGGGGACCAGATTAGGCTGAAGAGTATTCCAATCACCATTCACTTGATTGATCACTAGAGCTGAATCTCCGAAGATGTCCAGAGTCTTGATTCTCAAATCAATGGCTTGCTCGATACCCAAGATACAGGCTTCATACTCAGCTTTATTATTGGTGCACTCAAAAGTTAGACGAGCGGTGAAAGGCATGTGGGCACCTTTCGGAGTGGTAATGACAGCACCAATTCCACTTCCTTTGGCATTGACGGCCCCATCAAACATTAAAGTCCACTTTTCATCTGGATCAGGTCCCTCCTCAACAACTGGATCTTCACAGTCTTTCATCTTGAGGAACATGATGTCTTCATCCAGAAAATCAAACTTCATCGGCTCCTAATCATCAATCGGCTGCTGAGCAAGATAGTCCGACAAAATACTCCCTTTGATGGCTTTCTGGGATGTATACTGGATGTCGTACTCTGTCAGTACCATTTGCCAACGAGCAACCCTTCCAGTGAGAGCTGGCTTCTCAAATATATACTTGACTGGATCATTTTGGAGATCAGTAAGGTTGTGTGAGTCAGCATGTATTGTCTCAATCGCTTAGCAGCCCATGCAAGTGCACAACATGTCTTTTCAAGCATTGAGTATCTCAACTCGCAATCTGTGAATTTTTTACTCAGGTAATAGATGGCATGCTCTTTCCTACCTGTCTCGTCGTGTTGGCCGAGAACACAACCCGTGGAATTATCAAGTACTGTCAAGTACATAATCAGCGGTCTCCCTGGGACTGGAGGCATAAGGATTGGAGGATTCTGCAAATACTCTTTTATCTTCTCGAAAGCCCTTTGGCAATCATCATTCCACCTGATGGCCTGATCTTTTCTCAACAATTTGAATATTGGCTCATACGTGGCTGTTAGGTGAGAGATGAACCTTGCAATGTAGTTCAACCTTCCTAAGAAACCACGGACTTGTTTTTCTGTTCTTGGCTCAGGCATTTCTTGTATCGCTTTCACTTTGGTCGGATCCACCTCAATCCCTTTTTCACTAACAATAAAACCCAGCAGTTTTCCAGATCTCACCCCGAAAGTACACTTGTTCGGATTAAACCTCAGCTTGAATTTCCTCAAACGCTCAAACAGTTTTTGCAAATTCACCAGATGTTCTTCTTCCGTCTGAGATTTGGCAATCATATCATCAACATAAACCTCGATTTCATGATGAATCATATCATGGAAAAGAGTTACCATAGCTCGTTGATATGTTGCCCCAACATTTTTCAGACCAAACGGCATCACCTTGTAGCAGAAGGTGCCCCATGGGGTTATGAACGTTGTCTTCTCCATGTCTTCTGGTGCCATCTTAATTTGATTATAGCCAGAAAAGCCATCCATGAAGGAGAATACCGAGAACTGAGCCGTGTTATCCACCAAAACATCGATGTGAGGTAATGGGAAATCATCTTTAGGACTAGCTCTGTTCAGATCCCGGTAGTCAACACACACCCGTACCTTTCCATCCTTTTTAGGTAATAGAATGATATTTGCAACCCATGGAGGATAATTTATAACTGCTAGGAACCCTGCATCCAACTGTTTTTGCACTTCTTCCTTTATCTTGACAGCCATCTCTGATCTTGTTCTTCTGAGCTTCTGCTTGACCGGAGGACAATCCTCTTTGAGAGGAAAACGGTGTACCATAATGTCTGTGTCAAGCCCTGGCATGTCCTGATAAGACCAAGAGAAGATGTCAACATACTCTTGCAGCAATTCAATCAGCCCCTTCTTCACATTATCTTCCAAAGCAACCCCTATCTTGATTTCTCTCTTGACGTCCTTGGTGCCGAGATTAATCACTTCAACAGACTCTTGATGCGGTTGAATGATCCTTTCCTCCTGTTTCAACAACCTGGCAAGTTCTTCAGGGAGTTCACAGTCTTCATCACCCTCTTCTTCAGCTTGAAAGATTGGATTTTCAAAGTCGAAGCGAGCCATAGCAGAACCGTTATCAATAGGATCCGGTGATGCGCATCTGCATGAGTGATGGTATGTGCTTATGAGTGCGAACAAGAAGTGAAAACAAAACAAAACATTGCCAAATGTATATATATATATATATATATATATATATATATATATATATATATATATATTTTTTTTTTTTTTTGATTTTTGAAAACTGCAAAAATAGAAACACAGTGAACAAAATATTTGAATGCAAAAAGACATCCTTTATTTATGATAAAAAATGCAGGTATCCACATAGATGAGCCCTACAATGAGTCATCACGCCCTGGGCGGAACGTAAGACTTGGATATGCATGAATAAACAAAGAAAATTACTCTTTAAGAAGAGTGACTTGGATAATCTCTTCAGAAGACCAATTGCGGAGAACTTCACCCGGGACCCTTGGTCGCACCCAGTTGTCAATGTCGCAATCACTATCCCCATCTTCTTCGTTGATTCCTTCGGATACCATATCGATGAATGCCTGAGTCAGCTATCCTGCTAGTGGAACCCCAAACAAAATGAGAACACCACGGCGGTACCTGTTATGCAAGACATGATAATGAATATGCAAATGCAATGACATGTTTATCAATTCCAAAGGGTATTCTACCCCTTGATTCCAGTCTCACATCAGATGAACAGTGTAAGAAAACCCCGACTAGAATCAAGAAGAAGATATAAACCCATAGGAATAGATAAACATGATGCATGCAATGCTTCTGATTTAATTTTTATATCAGAGGAACTTTAGAGTCTTAGTTACAAATTTTGGAAATATTAAACGTTTATCACATACGGAAATATCACGTCAATTAATATTTGGAAATGTTTTTACGCCAAAGAAGTACAGTCTTGGTAACCAAATACAATACAAGAGAGAAGGAAAATGAACATCCTATGGATCCCTAGAAGCAATCGTCCAAAGCCCTCGAGACCGGAAGATAAGCTGCACGAAGCCTCTTCACCTCCCTCTCATAGGCTGCCTCCATATCTGCCTTCTCTTTGGCGAGTGGATCATACTTCCTCTTCCAAAACTTGGAAGACAGAGGAAGTAGAGAAGTCAATGCATCATCAGGATCATCAATAACCTGGTGCTCAAGGAACTCTGTGAAAGCATCCTTCTCTATGATCTGCTAAAGTAACTCCTCTCGTTCACGGATCCAAGCACACGAACGGTCTTCGTCTCTCAACTCCTCTACTCCTTGGCTAGGGAGGGTTGAAGGCCCAGCTACAACCAAAGGTGTGGGTCTTGGATACTCATAAGGCATGAGGTACTCGGAAGCTCTCCTCCTAACCCAAGAGGTATAAGGCTCCAAAGCGATACAGTTCTTCGGACCTAGCTCCTTCCTTCCTTTCTTATGGATCTTGCGACAAGCGCGGACCATCCTGCCCTTCAAGCCTTGGGGATCTTTACCCTCCTGAAAGAACACACCCTCTAACAGAATGTTATTGGGTTCATCCTTTAGGGGGAACCCAAGCTGACGACGTGCCAACATAGGGTTGTAGTTAATTCCACCGCATGTACCAAGAAGAGGTACATTGGAGAATTCACCACAAGAGTCGATAATCTGCACACCATCATATACACGGTTGTACCAAAAGATATCATCATTAGTGAGAGACATAAGTCTCATAGACCACCGTAGACATCCTTTGTTCTCCTTGAAGGCGACCATCTGTGGCAAGTGCGAAATAAACCACTTGTACAACAGAGGCAAACAGCACACAATGGTACCACCACCCTTTGCATTCCTCATATGCAAAGAAAAGTAAGTGTCACCCAACAGAGTCGGAACGGGATTAAGAGTAGAGAAAATCCTAATGGCGTTCACATCCACAAACTTGTCGATGTTGGGCAATAACACTAGCCCATAGATGAGAAGTACAAATATGGCCTCAAAGGCGTCCTCACTAATGGCCTTCCCAAACATAGTAGCTTGATCAATGAGGAAATTAGACGGGAGACCTTGAATTCCACCTTTGGTAGTCATATGAGCACCAATAATAGATTCATCTATACGCAACAAATCAGCAATCTCTTGAGAAGAAGGAACTCTCTCCAAGCCACTGAACGGCAACTGGTCTAGGATAGGTATGCCCACAAGATAGGCATACTCCTCAAGCGTGGGCAAAAGCTGGAAATCCGGAAAAGTGAAGCAACGGTACAAGGGATCATAGAACTGCACTAACACACTCATTAGACCTTCATCCACTTGAGTAGCTAGAATAGACAGAAGCTTCCCATGACGAGCCTTGAATTCCAAGGGATCTAATACATAGGATGTCAAACTCATTAACTCTTTCAAGTCGGGTTGTCTGAAACTGTACTTCTTCGTATTCCTTCTTTTCTTATCCATGTCTGAAAATTTGCAAATAGACATCTTAAGTTCCTTGAAAGTTTTCTCATTGTTGATGATATGGATGTGTATGAATGCATGAATGCATGGTGTAGCACCTCAAATTTGCACCTCCCATTTTGTACATTCATTTTCATGTTAGGTCATTAACATTGCATTGTCCACTGCATAGCATTGCATTGTCCATTGCCCAAGTGCAAGTCATCAGTCAAGATTGGTCAGGAGATTCAGTTGTGCAAGCAAGCAAGTGCATTTCCTATTGAAATTCATCTGAAACCCTAAAAAGTCAACCAAAGTCAACTGTGCATTCAACCATGGATTTGAAGGTGGGAGATGGTTAGAGAGGCCTCATTCATGTCCATACAAGTCTCATTTGACATTTCAAACATCAACAATGAAGAATCTGAGGTCAGATGAAAAGTTTCCAAAAATAGTAAGTGACTTGTAATTTGAAATTGCCAAAAATGGAAAGGTTTTCTCCTCAAGTTTACATCATCAAGCAAGCTTCAAATGAAATTTTGTCCAACATGAAAGTTGAAGATCTTGTTCTCCCATTTTCAAAAAGTCCAAGAACATGAATTTCTCATGTATGGTTGAGAAGTTATGGATCAATCATTGCCAAGATAATTTTAACTTCACAAGTGCATAACTTTTGAACCAAAAGGCCAAATGGAGTGGTTCTTTTTGCAACATTCTTGTTTTAACATGAGCTATCCAAAACATGCATCACATATCATGCATTTCCATTACAAAATTTTTGGCATTTTCATTTGAATTTTGGAGGGAAATTCCAAATTCAAAAAATATTGCATTGTCCATACATTTTTCACTTGCTTTGGCTTCCACATAGCATTTGAAGTTGATTCAAACCAGAATTGTGCGCTGTTACATTGCTTTAGCTTACATGAGGTGAATTGATAAATTTTGCATAAACACTTGTTTTCACTAATACACTTGCATTTGGCTAATTGTGATTAGGAGAATCATTAACAGCTCATATATAAAGATAATCATAACAGAAAACAGGGTTAACATTTCATTTTTGGTTCAGATCTAGATCTACTTGCAATTTTCACCATTTTGCTCTCTCACTTTTTTCTGTAAAATTCTTCAAATCCATTGCCTTGTTCTTGGTTGAATCATCATTCACAAGCATAGTTGAACCAGATTGAAGCAAGGATTCATCCATTTTCGAGCTGATTTTGGAGCTGTTGAAGCATATGCACATCAATGGCAGTTGAAGGTTTCAGCAATATCAAGCACAATTGAGCATCGATTCTGCATCCATTCATTCACATGAGCATTGGAGAGTAACTGTTTGGACTTTACAGGACCTGAATCACTCTGTTTCATTTCTGCAATTCCAGTAAGGTTAGGATTTGAATCTCACAATTCATGAAATTATGATATGCTTTTGGTAGATCCTTCATTGGTGATCACACTGAGCTTTGTAGCATCGAATTTCATTAAGAAATGACCTAGTTATGTTGAATATAAGTTTGATGTATGAAACTTCTTATGCTCGATCCATGCATGTTAGTGAAAATTAGAGCAAATTGATCATTGATTGTTGATGTATGTTGAAAGATGAAGCCAATGATGTATTCATTTTTGATTTCTGTGACAATTTGTTCTTGAGCCTGGAAATCACGATGAACTTGTATGAATCCTAGGGTTTTTCGTTCCAGAATGGCATTTGATCTGTATTAGCGCTCCTGCATGTGATTTTCTGTTTGTGACCATGCATTGGTTCACGCTGGACACTGAGTGGCGTTTTGATTGGACCAGCGCGTTTTTCCTTGCCACATACACTTAGTGAAACGGTGCGTTTCACTCATAAAAGCGCCAAGTTCAAAATGCAACACGGATCGATCCTTGGCTTGGACAATTTCCAAAAGGCCTTTGCATTATTTTCACATTTATGTCATCCATGTTCATGCTAGTTCTTCACATTTTTTTTAATTTTTTCCAATCATTCAAAAATTCATAAGTCAATGAATAATTGTCCAAATGAGATGTGGTTTTTTTCACTCTGTTCCTCATCATGTCTAGAACTTTATGACTATTTTTTCACAAATTGTGCCTGGATAGAATTTAATTTGGCTTAGGGATTGTTCATGTGTGTACTTTCTTGACCTTGCTTGCCATTTGCTTCATGAAATGATGAATATTGCTCCAATGATTTTGAAATTTTGCATGCTTAAAATAGACATCCTAATGGTCATTTTGGTATAGAGTTTGCATTTTTCCCATTTCTGGTTGATGAGATATGATCCTTTTAATGTAGGTGTGACAATGTGTGTCACACCTTTGCTTGCTTGACTTGTGGATTTTCTTTGCCATGCCAATTAAATGCCAATTGATGAGATTTTTTGCATGATGCTACTTCTGGATGTTAGGATTGCTTGTGAAGTTTTGTGGAATTTTTGGAATGATTTCTGATTTGTTTAAGATTTTCCTTTCTGGCTTGTCATTTGTGGACTTTTTGAGAGTCATGAACTTAGATGATTTGTGAAATACTTGATGTTTATCATATGAATATGAAATTTTACACATGTGTTCTGTAACACCCCAATAAAATAAAATAATTATTTAAATTGAGTTAATAGTATAATATTAATTTAATTAATTAATTGGGTTATTTTATTATTGGAATAAAATAAATTGGAATATATATATATATGTTGGAATTAAGGAAAAAGTCCCATTGGGAGTAAAAAGGTTTTACGTGAAAACAGAGAAGCGATCGTGAAAGAGGAAAAGAGCAAAGAGACAGAGCAAGGGCTGAAGGTTGAAGAAGGAAGAGCTTGAGCTTAAATATTCGCCGGATTAACTCAGGTAAGGGGGGTTTATCGTCGATTAATGGGTATTATGGGATAATATGTAATGGGTAGTGATAAGCCGTTAATTTGACCCTAATTGGGATTTTGAAATGCTGAGGAAATTTGATGAATAGGTTGTGTTTAGACTGTAATTGAATCTGTGTTTGGGTTAGTTGTGAATTTCCGAACGTATAGCTTTTTACGGAATCGGAATCGGAGGTCCGGAAGTCCTCCAACGGCGGAAAATGCGGAGAATTCTGCATTCTGCCTTTGTGTTAGCGCAGGAACAGCTTCTGTCTTGCGTTAACCGGTTAACCCAGGGTGTTAACCGGTTAACACTGTGTTGAATTGTGAATAAGTGCTGTTTTGTCTGCGTTAACCGGTTAACCCAGGGTGTTAACCGGTTAACACTGTTGTAAATTCTGAAATGTTGCTGTTTGTGCTGCGTTAACCGGTTAACCCAGGGCGTTAACCGGTTAACACTGTTAAATTTTGGGACAGGAAGCGTGTTGTGCTGCGTTAACCGGTTAACCCAGGGCGTTAACCGGTTAACACTGTTGCAGAGTGGAAAATTGATGTTTTAAATGTTGTGTGCCTATTTGAGGGTTGGCCTATGTTGGCCTATGACGTAATAGGGATAAATTCCCGCTGTTTTGAGCAGTATAGGTATTAGTAGAGTGTGCTACTATTGTGGTTGTTGTTTGGCATAATCTAATATGCTTATGTGATAAAATATTGATGATGTATGATGATATGCATGATGTCGTGAATGTATATATTATGCATGTATGTGTGAATGGACTGTTGTATGGCTTAGAGTGTGAGCTTATGTCTATTCTTGAATTGTTGTTGATGTTGCATTGCTAGATGATTAGCGTGCATGGCATAGCCTTTGGGGCTGTAGCTAATTCCCATGGTGAGGAATTAGTGAGTGAATCATTGTGGGTTTGTGGTTGATGTTTGCATACTAGATGAGTAGTGTGCATAGTCTAGCCTTTGGGGCTGTAGCTAATTCCCATGGTGAGGAATTAGTGAGTGAGTCATTAGATCTCAAATGAGTGGGACTAGTGAGCTTAGTAGCCGTATCTGGAGTTGATCGGTGAGCTTGAACTATATGTTCAAGAATAGTCGGTACCGCATGTGTGGAGTCTCATTGCATAATGTATGTATGGCGTATAATATGAATGGATGTATTCCAATATTATACGTGTGTTTGTGTTGTCGTAGAGTATGATTTGAGATTATACTTGTGTTTTATGTGGTGTTGAATATGATGTTGAGCTGATGTGATGTTACTGATTGTAGGTTGTGATTAGGGTGATTAATGTGTTAAATTACTTAACATAACATGAAATTTTATAATGCTTATTATATCGATTGAGGAACTCACCCTTACAACTGTTTTCCAGGTAACGAGCAATGAGTTGAGTTGAAGCTAATGCTTGGAGTCTAGTGTAGTCTCCTTAGTGGGTCGTGCTCTGATAGATGTAACATCGGGACGGGATGTTTTATTTTGTTGAATAATTTTTACATGTAATATGTCACATGTTTTACATGATTGATGAGATTTCTATCCGCTGCGATTTATGCAAACATTTATGTTTTGAGTTAATAAAAGAGCATGACCGTTATATTGTTGAATGGTGTGGAATATTGTGTGACACCCTTACTTGGCATAATTACTCTGATTGTTATATGTTTATTATTTTAATTAAATATTTGGGGTATTTTAGAAGGGTGTTACATTAGTGGTATCAGAGCATAGTCTGTCGAGTCGAGTCGTAATTATTCTGTTTCCCCTGTACAGGATAGGTGTTGTGTAACCCTATCAGTACTTATTGTTTTAGTTTGTTGGGTTTTCAGAATAGAGATGGCTGGAAGAGGTAGAGATGATGCTGCGATTGCTGAGGCTCTGGGTATGCTAGCTGGAGTACTTGGAGGGAATCCGAATGTTGTGGGAATGGGAGCTGCTCGTCAACTGAGTGAGTTCCAGAAGAACAATCCTCCAATGTTCAAGGGAGCATACGATCCAGATGGTGCTCAGAAGTGGCTGAAGGAGATAGAGAGAATCTTCCGAGTGACTGAGTGTGCCGATAACCAGAAGGTCAGGTTCGGTACGCATATGCTGTCAGAGGAAGCTGATGATTGGTGGGTTGCTACCCGCACTGAGTTGGAATCTGCTGGGAATGCTGAGATCACTTGGGCTGTGTTCAGAGAGAGATTTCTGAGGAAGTATTTTCCAGAAGATGTCAGAGGGAAGAAAGAGATAGAGTTCTTGGAATTGAAGCAGGGTAACAGGTCTGTTACTGAGTATGCTGCTAAGTTCACAGAGCTGTCGAAGTATTACACTCCCTATAATGAGGCTGCTGGAGAATTTTCGAAATGTGTGAAGTTTGAGAACGGGTTGCGTCCCGAGATCAAGCAGGCTATTGGATATCAGCGGATCAGAGTGTTTTCTGACTTGGTTGACTGTTGCAGGATTTTTGAACAGGATTCCAAAGCCAGAGCGGAGAACTATCAGCAGAGAGTTGATAGGAAAGGCAAGAATCAGAATGATCGTGGAAAACCGTATGCAGCTGGCAAAGGTTTTCAGAAGCAGAGTGGGATGAAGAGGCCTAGTGGGGGAGACTCTAGTGCCCCTGTTAAGTGCTATAGATGTGGTCGGGCTGGACATCGTGTCCATGAGTGTACCAGTGCTGAGATGAAGTGTTTCAAGTGTGGTAAAGGTGGTCATTTGGCTGCAGAGTGCCGGTTGAAGACTGTAACTTGTTTCAACTGTGGAGAGGTGGGTCATATCAGTCCACAGTGTCCTAAGCCGAAGAAGGAGAATCAGTCAGGAGGCAAGGTCTTTGCCTTATCGGGTTCTGAGACTTCTGCAGACGATCGGTTGATCTGAGGTACGTGTTATATTAATGGCTTTCCTCTTGTAGCTATTATTGACACCGGTGCTACTCATTCCTTTATATCCTTGGATTGTGCTGTGAAACTTAAGTTAGAGATATCTGAGATGCTTGGTAGTATGGTGATTGATACTCCTGCGAAGGGTTCAGTGACTACTACTTCAGTTTGTTTAAGTTGTCCCTTGAGTATTTTTGGTAGAGACTTTGGGATAGACCTTGTGTGTCTTCCACTAGTGCAGATTGATGTTATCTTGGGTATGAACTGGTTGGTGTTTAACCAAGTTTCCATCAACTGTTTTGATAAGACTGTGATATTTCTTGAGATTGAAGGAGGAAAGAGTTTGTTTCTATCAGCCAGGCAGGTGAATGAAGAAGTGGCAGATGGGGCAGAGTTGTTTATGCTGTTAGCGACTTTGGAGGCTAAAGATAAACTGGTGATTTCCGATCTAGCATTGGTGTGTGATTTTCCTGATGTATTTCCTGAAGAAGTGAATGAATTGCCGCCAGAGCGTGAAGTTGAGTTCTCGATTGATTTGGTACCTGGTACTAGACCGATATCGATGGCTCCGTACCGTATGTCTGCTGTTGAGTTAGCTGAATTGAAGAGTCAGCTGGAAGATCAGTTGGATAAGCAATTTATTCGTCCGAGCGTGTCACCGTGGGGTGCACCAGTGTTATTGGTTAAGAAGAAAGAAGGTACTATGAGGTTGTGTGTGGACTACAGGCAACTGAATAAAGTGACGATCAAGAATCGGTACCCTTTGCCGAGGATTGATGATTTGATGGATCAGTTGGTTGGTGCGAGTGTGTTCAGCAAGATAGATTTGAGGTCTGGGTATCATCAGATACGTGTGAAAACTGAGGATATTCAGAAGACTGCTTTCAGAACAAGGTATGGACATTATGAGTATTCTGTAATGCCTTTTGGTGTAACTAATGCGCCTGGAGTATTTATGGAGTATATGAATAGGATTTTCCATCCGTACCTGGATAAGTTTGTTGTGGTGTTTATTGATGACATTTTGGTGTATTCGAAATCTGAAGAAGCGCATGCTGAGCATTTGAGAGTAGTGTTAGGAGTTCTGCGAGAAAAGAAGTTATTTGCTAAACTCTCTAAATGTGAATTTTGGTTAGAAGAAGTTAGTTTTCTTGGTCATGTGATTTCGAGAGGTGGTGTTGCTGTTGATCCTTCTAAGATAGAAGCGGTATCTAAGTGGGAAGCTCCTAAGTCTGTTGCTGAGATTCGAAGTTTCCTTGGTTTGGCTGGTTATTATCGGAAGTTCATTGAGGGATTTTCTAAGTTGGCGTTACCGTTGACGATGTTGACTAGAAAGGGGCAAGCTTTTGTTTGGGACTCAAAATGTGAAGAAGGTTTCCAAGAGTTAAAGAGAAGGTTGACTACTGCTCCTATTCTGATATTACCGAGTCCGTCGGAACCATTTGAGGTTTACTGTGATGCTTCATTGTTGGGTTTGGGTGGTGTGTTGATGCAGAATAAGCAGGTTATAGCTTATGCTTCGAGACAACTAAGGGTTCATGAGAGGAACTATCCGACACACGATTTAGAGTTGGCAGCTGTGGTGTTTGTTCTGAAGTTATGGAGGCATTACTTGTATGGATCAAGATTTGAAGTTTTCAGTGACCATAAAAGTTTAAAGTATTTGTTTGATCAGAAAGAGCTGAATATGAGACAGAGGAGATGGTTAGAATTTCTGAAGGATTATGACTTTGGTTTGAATTACCATCCGGGTAAAGCAAATGTAGTAGCTGATGCATTGAGTCGGAAATCGTTACATATGTCTATGTTAATGGTTAAGGAATTGGATTTAATTGAGCAGTTTAGAGATTTGAGTTTGGTGTGTGAGAGTACTCACAATAGTGTTAAATTGGGAATGTTGAAGTTAACAAGTGGTATTTTGGATGAGATTAGAGAAGGTCAGAAATCCGATGTGCTTTTGGTTGATAAGTTGACTTTAGTGAATCAAGGTCAAGGTGGTGAATTCAGAGTTGATGAGGATGGTATTTTTGAAATTTGGCAGTCGAGTGTGTATTCCGGATGTTACTGAACTTAAAAAGAGTATTCTGGAGGAAGGACATCGTAGTGGCTTGAGTATTCATCCTGGAGCTACGAAGATGTATCATGATTTGAAAAAGTTATTTTGGTGGCCGGGAATGAAGAGAGAAATTGCGAGTTTTGTTTATTCCTGTTTGACTTGTCAGAAGTCGAAGATTGAGCATCAGAAGCCGTCTGGGCTAATGCAACCGTTGGCTATTCTAGAGTGGAAGTGGGATAGTATCAGTATGGATTTTGTTTCTGGGTTGCCGAGGACAAGTAAGAATTTTGAAGCCATTTGGGTAATTGTGGACAGGTTGACAAAATCGGCTCATTTCATTCCGATCAGAATGGATTATCCGTTAGAGAGACTAGCCGAGTTGTATATTGAGAAGATTGTAAGTTTGCATGGTATTCCATCTAGTATTGTTTCGGACAGGGATCCTAGATTTACATCGAAGTTCTGGGAAGGTTTGCAGAGGGCTTTGGGAACTAAGCTGAGATTGAGTTCTGCATATCATCCGCAGACTGATGGTCAGACTGAGAGGACGATTCAGTCACTAGAGGATCTTTTGAGGGCTTGTGTTTTGGAAAAAGGAGGTGCTTGGGATTGTTATTTGCCTTTAATTGAGTTTACCTACAACAATAGTTTTCATTCGAGCATTGGTATGGCACCGTTTGAAGCTTTGTATGGTAGGAGATGTCGGACACCTTTATGTTGGTATGAGTCCGGTGAGAGTGCTGTGGTTGGACCGGAGATTGTTCAACAAACTACGGAAAAGATTAAGATGATTCAGGAGAAGATGAGAATTGCTCAGAGTCGTCAGAAGAGTTATCATGATAAGAGGAGGAAGTCACTTGAGTTCCAAGAGGGAGACCATGTGTTTCTTCGTGTCACTCCGATAACTGGTGTTGGTCGAGCTTTGAAGTCGAAGAAGTTGACACCTCGATTTATTGGTCCTTATCAGATTTTGGGGAGGATAGGAGAGGTAGCCTATCGTATCGCTTTACCGCCGTCACTTGCGAATTTGCATGAGGTTTTTCATGTGTCTCAGTTGAGGAGGTACATTCATGATCCGTCGCATGTAGTCCAAGTAGATGATGTACAGGTGAGAGATAACCTGACTGTTGAAACATCACCTCTGAGGATCGAGGATCGAGAGTTGAAGTAGTTGCGGGGTAAAGAGATTGCCTTGGTGAAGGTAGCTTGGGGAGGACCAGCAGGTGGCAATGTGACTTGGGAACTGGAGAGTCAGATGAAGGAGTCTTATCCGGAGTTATTCGCTTGAGGTATGTTTTCGAGGACGAAAACTCTTTTAGTGGGGGAGAGTTGTAACACCCCAATAAAATAAAATAATTATTTAAATTGAGTTAATAGTATAATATTAATTTAATTAAATAATTGGGTTATTTTATTATTGGAATAAAATAAATTGGAATATATATATATGTTGGAATTAAGGAAAAAGTCCCATTGGGAGTAAAAAGGTTTTACGTGAAAACAGAGAAGCGATCGTGAAAGAGGAAAAGAGCAAAGAGACAGAGCAAGGGCTGAAGGTTGAAGAAGGAAGAGCTTGAGCTTAAAGATTCGCCGAATTAACTCAGGTAAGGGGGGTTTATCGTTGATTAATGGGTATTATGGGATAATATGTAATGGGTAGTGATAAGCCGTTAATTTGACCCTAATTGGGATTTTGAAATGCTGAGGAAATTTGATGAATAGGTTGTGTTTAGACTGTAATTGAATCTGTGTTTGGGTTAGTTGTGAATTTCTGAACGTATAGCTTTTTACGGAATCGGAATCGGAGGTCCGGAAGTCCTCCAACGGCGGAAAATGCGGAGAATTCTGCATTCTGCCTTTGTGTTAGCGCAGGAACAGCTTCTGTCTTGCGTTAACCGGTTAACCCAGGGTGTTAACCGGTTAACACTGTGTTGAATTGTGAATAAGTGCTGTTTTGTCTGCGTTAACCGGTTAACCCAGGGTGTTAACCGGTTAACACTGTTGTAAATTCTGAAATGTTGCTGTTTGTGCTGCGTTAACCGGTTAACCCAGGGCGTTAACCGGTTAACACTGTTAAATTTTGGGACAGGAAGCGTGTTGTGCTGCGTTAACCGGTTAACCCAGGGCGTTAACCGGTTAACACTGTTGCAGAGTGGAAAATTGATGTTTTAAATGTTGTGTGCCTATTTGAGGGTTGGCCTATGTTGGCCTATGACGTAATAGGGATAAATTCCCGCTGTTTTGAGCAGTATAGGTATTAGTAGAGTGTGCTACTATTGTGGTTGTTGTTTGGCATAATCTAATATGCTTATGTGATAAAATATTGATGATGTATGATGATATGCATGATGTCGTGAATGTATATATTATGCATGTATGTGTGAATGGACTGTTGTATGGCTTAGAGTGTGAGCTTATGTCTATTCTTGAATTGTTGTTGATGTTGCATTGCTAGATGATTAGCGTGCATGGCATAGCCTTTGGGGCTGTAGCTAATTCCCATGGTGAGGAATTAGTGAGTGAATCATTGTGGATTTGTGGTTGATGTTTGCATACTAGATGAGTAGTGTGCATAGTCTAGCCTTTGGGGCTGTAGCTAATTCCCATGGTGAGGAATTAGTGAGTGAGTCATTAGATCTCAAATGAGTGGGACTAGTGAGCTTAGTAGCCGTATCTGGAGTTGATCGGTGAGCTTGAACTATATGTTCAAGAATAGTCGGTACCGCATGTGTGGAGTCTCATTGCATAATGTATGTATGGCGTATAATATGAATGGATGTATTCCAATATTATACGTGTGTTTGTGTTGTCGTAGAGTATGATTTGAGATTATACTTGTGTTTTATGTGGTGTTGAATATGATGTTGAGCTGATGTGATGTTACTGATTGTAGGTTGTGATTAGGGTGATTAATGTGTTAAATTACTTAACATAACATGAAATTTTATAATGCTTATTATATCGATTGAGGAACTCACCCTTACAACTGTTTTCCAGGTAACGAGCAATGAGTTGAGTTGAAGCTAATGCTTGGAGTCTAGTGTAGTCTCCTTAGTGGGTCGTGCTCTGATAGATGTAACATCGGGACGGGATGTTTTATTTTGTTGAATAATTTTTACATGTAATATGTCACATGTTTTACATGATTGATGAGATTTCTATCCGCTGCGATTTATGCAAACATTTATGTTTTGAGTTAATAAAAGAGCATGACCGTTATATTGTTGAATGGTGTGGAATATTGTGTGACACCCTTACTTGGCATAATTACTCTGATTGTTATATGTTTATTATTTTAATTAAATATTTGGGGTATTTTAGAAGGGTGTTACATGTTCTAGACACTTTGAAGTTTGTTGTGGCTTTGGTTTGATGCATTTATCATGTTTGGATTCTGTTTTAGGCTTGTGTGAAGTTGATGTATCATTTTGTGCCCTAATTGAGCTTGTTTATGCTTACCTTGCCTTAGGGAATTTGATTGCTATGCTTATATTTGTCCAAATGCCTTGATTTTTGGTATGATGATCATGTGATGAGTGTTGTCTATCCATGATTTTGCTTGATATTTATTGAATCATTTTTGAGTTGATGAGGATTGGTTCATTCTGTTTGCTTCAATGAGCTTTCAACTTGCATGCCTTGCCATGATTGCCTTGTGAAATGGATTTGGTGCATGATATGGACATGAGACCACTTGGATATTGTTCTTAATTGATTGAGCTTGATTCTTGTCAATCTTCATGTTCTGTTTTGAAATATTTCTCCCTCTTTGACCCTAGGCCTTGTCCTAGTGGTTTAGACTTATGTTTGAGCTTTATTTTCAGGATAAGAAGCCTATGGCCTTGAGGAGATTGATTCACATTGGTTTATTTGGTTGATGTTGACTAACATTGATTTGTTTTGTAGGATGCTTTAGCTCATTTGAGTTGAGCTTGTGCATTGTGCAATGTTGCTTTGCTTGTTTGACTGTGTATTGTCTGTTGACCACTAGTCTGTCTGTTTGACTTTTGTTTGAATTGTATACTGACTGAGTTAGATTGTTTTAAGGTACCTTAGTTTCTATAGTTCCTTTGTGAACTTGCTTTTGCTTTGCTTGGTTGCATAGGCACTGAGGTGTAACTCACTGACTTCATGTAGTCTGGAAGACCTGTCCTGTTACTTGGGCAGGCACCTGTCTGAAGTCCTCCTTAAGAGGCAATGCTTGTGTTTGTTTATCATTGTGCCTTGTACATTCAAAGACCTCCTAAGTGAAGAGGCATTGGCAGATACAAGAGATGTGTAGTCCATCTCCCGCTACTCAGTGTGTCATCCACTTTGCTCACACACCTTGTGTTGATGCATTGTGGATAATAGCCCAAGATCTTTTGTTGTGTCAGTCATGTGGATAGAAGAGTTCCAACTTTCTGAACTCCCACACTTTCATTTGTCTGAAGCTCTCCCAGGCCAGGGATAAGAGCTGTGAGGCACACCCCTCACTTCCTATTTCATCTGCTTCACCCTAACTCTCAATGTTAGGGTTAAGAGCTAACATCACCCTGTTACAGTGGTTTGTTTGTCGAGGTTGATATGACCCCTCGACTAAAACCTAACCTTGATTGAGCCAACTGATTGCATATAGTGTGTGCTATTTGTGCTTGTGTGTTTGTGCTTTTTTTAGTTTAGCCTGCTTCTTGTGCAAGTCATGTTTAGGTTAGCTTGCTTCCTGTGCAAGTTAGATAGGAACCTTAACATAGGGCTATGATGCATGACAACTTCTAGGCTCGAGTCGTAGTCTCCCTAGTAGTTTGTGTCTCCCTTTGTATCTGGTTAGGCTAGTCCTTTGTCCCTGCGTAGGGGAACTACGTCGCCCTGATCCTTATACCAGATGAGGTACGTAGGCAGGAGATGAGCCGATCTCTCCGAGCGCCCTTTTTGTGTTGTTTGTGTGAGTTGTTTCTCCTGTTCTTGTTGGAGTCCGATGTAAGTCCAGCGATTGGCGTTCGGTTTCCAGTTTCTTTGTTGGAGTCTGACGTAAGTCCAGCGATTGGCAATCGGTTTCCATTGTCTGTTTGTTGGTTCGGTGATTGATGTAAGTCCAGCGATTGGAATTCGGTCTCCATGTTTGCCTGTTTGTGTGGAGTTTGACGTAAGTCCAGCGATTGGCAGTCGATTTCCTGTGTTTGTTTGTTTGCCGTGCGTGAGCCGAGCTACGAGTGCTCTGATTCTTCTTTAGTCCGAGAAGATACGTATGCATAGGATGCGACATCCTAGCGAGCACGTTTCCCCCTGTTCCGAACTACTCGACTCTGATGTCTGTGCCTGACGGACTACGTAGGCCCAGGATGCGATATCCTGCCGAGTTAGTTTCTTTTGTTTTCTGTGTCTCTTTCAGCTAGTGTTTGATGTTTGTGAGCAGCGTTTTAGCAACCTTTATCCTTCCTTTTGTGTGTGGATCCCGTCGAGTACGACGGATGCGTAGGGGTGCTAATACCTTCCCTTCGCATAACCGACTCCCGATCCCATTCTCTTTGGTCGCGAGACCATGTCTTTTCCAGGTTTACTTCGAGCGTTTCCTTTCCCTCTTTTGGGATAAATAACGCACGGTGGCGGCTCTGTTGTTTTCGTTTTCCCGCCGGTTTTTCGCGTAATGCGACAGCTGGCGACTCTGCTGGGGAAATAGAGAAGTTGACCTCTTGCTGGTCCATCTTCCCTAAGCGAGTCTCTCCTAGCGCTCTCTAGGTTAGGATTTTGGTTGCTTTTGCTGTTTTATTTATTGCATTCATTTATTTATTGTTTGCATTTATTGTTTGCATTTATGTTTGCATTCATTCATATTCATCTGTTCATCTGGCTGGCTGGCTGTGTTGTGTTTCTTTGTTTGGGGTGGGAGTTACTCGAGGTAAAAGGCCCAATACCCATGCTATGAGTAAAATCTAGGAAACCTAGGAATAGAGTGATTCATGGGAAGCGGGTGGTATGCGCCACTTAGCGGAACATTGATATCACGAGCAGTTCAGACTCTGATGGGATATTATCGGTGCATACATCGGGTGTGCACAGGATGATATTCTTGAAAGGGTTGTTTATCCTGCGTTTCTCTCGACCTTACCCTGGCCTAGATGACACCCGTGAGTGGGGAGGGAAGGATCATTATTACAGGTACAGTTGGTGACTTGTCGGTGACTTGTTGGTGACTTGTGATCCTGTTGGTGACTCTTGGTTCTTCAGATGACAGTTTATCAGATGACTTTGGGTTTCAGATGAATTGTGGTTCCAAGTTCAAGCCGAAGCTCTGATCCTGTGCCTTGAGTTGCACAGCCCGACCAGTCATGATCACATCATTTGCATCATAGCATGTTTATTTTCAAAAATAAGAATGCATGAAAAAAAACAGAAAAAATTAACTCGCATACACATATCCTTTTCCAAGATCATTCATGATAAAATAGCATTCGCATCATGCGCATATCATGCACATATCATCCTTGCATTACAGACATGCTTGGGAGAGACTTCTCACTTTGGTTCCTGACTGAGACAGGATAGCTGATCAGAGACCGCATCGTTACTCAACCAGACTCAATCATCAGAGAAACATGGATCAAGTTCAGACGGAGTTGGCTGAGATGAGGGAAAACATGGCCCAATTTATGACAATGATGCAAGGGGTTGCGCAAGGTCAGGAAGAACTTCGAGCCCTGGTTCAGAGACAAGAGACCGTGATTCCGCAGTCCAACCGAGTGTCGCCGGTGGGCGTGCCTGTTCATGAGAATGTTAATGCTGCTACTCCCGCCAATGACTATGTTGTGGGTGAAGAGTTAAGGGGGATCAGAATCAACGGACAACCTCTTGCTGCAGAGACTGTTAATGCTAGAGCTACCCGGGCTCCGGTTCGTCATCCTGCTCCGATTGTTGATAGACAAGAGGACATGTTCACTCTGCTCAGTGAGGATGATGAAGTTGTGAGAATCGGAGAGAGGGATAGAAAAGTGGATGCCCTTGCTGAGAAAATCCGTGCCATGGAGTGTCAGAACTCTCTGGGGTTCGATGTAACCGATATGGGTTTGGTTGATGGGCTGAGGATCCCCTACAAATTCAAGGCGCCGTCCTTTGACAAATATAATGACACTTCTTGTCCTCGCACTCATGTGCAGGCTTACTACAGAAAGATCTCCGAATACACTGATGATGAGAAGATGTGGATGTACTTTTTCCAAGACAGTTTGTCTGGAGCGTCTTTGGACTGGTACATGGATCTGAAGAAGGAATCAGTCAGAAGCTGGAAAGATCTGGGTGAAGCCTTTCTGAGGCAATACAAGCACAACATGGACATGGCTCCAAGCCGAACCCAACTGCAGAGCTTGTGTCAGAAGACTGGTGAGAGCTTCAAAGAGTACGCCCAGAGGTGGCGTGAGCTAGCCGCAAGAGTGCAACCTCCGATGTTGGAGAGAGAGCTGACTGACATGTTCATCGGGACCTTACAGGGTGTGTTCATGGACCGCATGGGGAGTTTCCCGTTCAATAGCTTTTTTGACGTTGTTGTCTGTGGGGAGAGCACTGAGAGTCTCATTAAAGCAGGAAAGATTCAAGATCCTGGCTCTTCAAGTTCTTCGAATTCTAAGAAGACATACTCTGGGGCACCCAAAAGGGGAGAGAGCGAAACAAATGTTGTGCACCGTCGAAGGAATATGAACAAAGGGCAATATCGTCAGGCTGCTGCTGTGACTATTCCAGCTACTCAACCCCAACAGCAGAGAAGGCCAACTCAGCCATATCAGCATCAACAACCTCGTCCTCAGCAACAGGCTTCCCAACCTCACAATGGTAATCAAGCTAGTACAAGTAATGAGAGGAAGAAGATCATTTTTGATCCAATCCCTATGTCCTACACAGAGCTGTATCCCTCTTTGATAGAGCGGAACTTGATCACTCCCAGAGACCCGCCGACTATACCCGTCAACCCTCGGTGGTGGTATAGGCCTGATCAGTATTGTGTGTATCATTCGGGTGCTCCTGGTCATGATGTGGAAAGTTGCTTTCAGCTGAAGAATAAGGTGCAAGACCTTATCAGATCAGGTATTCTGAGCTTCGAGGACTTAGGTCCCAGGGTTAATCGAGCTTGAAGATAAAAAGTCCCGGGCTGGCGTTGACTTGTCTTCTGAGGTTTTCAACGAAAAGGGTTGTTCAAAAGCAGAAGCTGCTGATGCAAAGGATACTGACATTTGTCATCCCTAGTGGGATCTATCGCAATTGGGTCACTGTGGGCGTTCCTACAGTTGTTCATAAGTCAGAGTAATAATCACTTTGTTTAAAAACCCTTCTCCCATGCCAAAAGGAGAAGTGATGACATTGTTGGCAACATTTTGTGCAATGATATTTTCATTCAAATAAAAGCATGTTAAAACATTTGTTTTTCCATTTGTTTTCCCTTTTTGCTTTTTTGCATGAAATTGGTGATCACAAAAAAACCTAAAAACAAAAATAAAAGCAATCTTTTCATCTGCATAACGATTGTCTTGTTTGTTTTCCAAAAAGCTTTTCATATCAAATCATTATGCAGGTTGATTCTTAAACCCATTGAACATAATGATCCGACGTCATCTCCCAATTTTGAATTCCCTGTATTCGAAGCGGAAGAAGATGATGTTGAAGGGATTCCTGACGGGATTTCCCGACTTCTTGAGCAAGTAAAGAAGATCACTCAACTGCATCTCGAGAATCAGCAGAACAGCCAACTGGGGCATTACAAAAAAGAAAAAAAAAGGAAAAAAAAGAAAGAGAGGAGGGTGCAAAATCAAAAGAAATCAAAAGAAATCCAAATCAAAAGAAAGAAAAAGAAAGAAAGAAACAAAAGAAAAAATAGCACCCTCGAAGTCCCAAGTTGGCTGATGCTGAATGGATTCAGAGTCGTTACGACCAAGTGAATCCGATCGAAAAGAAGAGATTAACTGCCATGTGGCATGGTCAGTTATATCAGCAGAGAGTGAAGAAAGCATTCGACAAGAAGGTCAAGCTTCGTGTGTTCCGAGAAGGTGACCTTGTGCTCAAGAAAGTCTTGTCTTTCGTGCCCGATTCCAGGGGCAAGTGAACCCCAAGCTATGAATGTCCATATGTTGTCAAGAGAACCTTTTCAGACGGTGCTTTGACACTTACAACAATGGATGGAGAAGTTCACTCGTCCTGTGAATTCCGATGCAGTCAAGAAATACTTCACCTAAATAAATAAAAAAAGCAAAACAGCTCGCTAAGTCGAACACCCCAAAGGGCGACTTAGGCAAAAAGGAGCGTCTTGGTGGATTGAAAACCCGAAAGGGCGATCCAGGCAAAAGTTAGAGACATTGGAAAAAAGAATTTGCATCCCGCTAGATTGATCACCTCACACTGGGGCAATCTAGGCAAAAATTAGGGATTTGGCAAGTAACTGCATCTTGACAAGACTATGCTCTACATCTGTCATCCGTCAGGAATTCTCGATTCGTTGTCGACTGAAGCTCTGAATACATCGAAATCCGGAATGGTAGAGGAAAGGTCATTATGTTCAATGTAGCCCTCTCCAATATATATCACCGATTTCAAACTTGTACAGATCTATGGAGTCTCGCCATTTGCAGACTACCATTCCATCACATCAATTTGAGCTTTTATCCAATTATTTGCACTCTTATTTGTTTCAACTCAACAAGGGTTTTGCATGTTTTAATTGATAAAGTATCATTGTTTTTAAAATAAACAAATTTTTCACAAATTGTTCTTAAACAAAGTGAACATTCACCATGACGGAAGGATACTTAGGAGATCCGCAGTGCCCTCCTAAGGGTGGTATGATTACCAACAGGTAAGACATTTGTTCGTATCTCGAGCATAACTGTATCTTTTTCCTGTAGAACCTGTTATGGTTTCTCCTCGGCGAGGTTGCTCAGTGCAGTGTTGGTTGAAGTTGCTCATCTTCAGGTCCCCGGCAGTGCAACATTCTTCCTCCATTTCCCTGTTAGCTCTATTGTGGGGCATCCCCAGTAGAGTGCGGTTTGAGCCCTATCGTGGGGCATCCCCAGCAAGGTTGCTGTTGAAATACTTTTGTGGGGCAGTTCCCCAAGCAGAGTGTTTATCGAGGACTTCAACTTTCGTCTCTCCAGCAGAGCAGTCTTCTCCTCTCCCCGGCATGGGTGGTTTTCTTTGGAAGATTCGGTACTTGATGGATTGATATCCCAGTAATCCGACGTTCCCTCGGATAGATTCCTCAGCGAAGTTGTTGGCATGATGAGCTTTATCAATGCCTATCTATCTTCATCAGAGATCTGGTTATCTCTGATCTCCAGCATGAGTTGTGGTTGTGGCGTGTCTGCCTGTACATTGAACTCTTTCATCCGGTTGTGATCGATGATCCCTCCGGAAGCTTCTGGTGGCCTTCCTCCCCTGCAGGATGTTGTTGTTCCTTGATGTCCCAATCTCTAGCAGGTGTTCTTTGCTCTCTGGTGATTTTGGCTTTCCCCCTGGAAGAGTAGCACCGGATGGTTGATTCCTGAACCTGTGTGCTAGCATGTTTGTTGGTCAGCATTCATCATACATTCCTCATGCATAATGCATACATGCATAGTCATAACATTCAGGTACTCATGGGGCATTTGTTGCCGTGTATCTGTTGATGGTTGTCTCCTGCTAATTGGTGATACAGATCTCCCCAGTAGATCCTCCCCTAGCAGATGTGGGTGTGTCTGATCCCTCCATATAGAGTCGACCCCTTAAGCAGAAAATGTCCGTCATTTCCTTCTGCGCTCCCCACTTAGTTATATCCTCGTGGATGACGGTTGTTTCCGTTCCCTCCCCACACATAATGGGATGGGTTTTCCCTATTGAGTTCTTTCCTCATTAGGATGAGTCTTGATTCAGTATGCCTTTTTGGATCGATCCTAAACTGGCTTCCTTGTGGCTGTCTCTTGTGCTTCCCTGTGGTATAAACGAATAGTTGCTCACTAACCGGCACTCATTCATCTTATCCTCAGCGGAGTTTGGTGGCTTCTACCTACTAACCGGTAGTTGTAAGTCCTATCTTTGCGGTCTTCTACCTACTACCTGGTAGTTGTAAATCCTTTTCTCACTCTGTTCCTCAGCGGAATTTGTTGGCTTCTACCTACGAACCGGTAGTTGTAAGTCCTATCTTTGTGGTCTTCTACCTACTAACCGATAGATGTAAACTCCATGTTTCCCCCCTTTGTGGAGTCAACCCTTGTGCTCATCCTAGTCGATGACGGTTACTTTTCTGTGGTTTTCTGCCTACGAACCGGTAGATGTAATCCCCTCTTTATGGTTATCACTATCCAGTTTTTGGTATTGATATTCCTTTTCCCTTCATTGTGGGAATTTTCTCCGAGTAAGCAACTTTATCCCCAGCGGGTCCTCTTTCATTCACCGTTTGCTGGTAATGTTTGTGGTTTCCCCTTTTGATTGGTCATCTTTGCATACCTAGTCCTGGTATCCCGATGCCTTTCTTTTTCGGTCGATTTATCCATTTAACAACCTACAACCCGGTTATGGATAATCTTCCATGCGAGTGTATTATCTATGTTTTGACGGCTATGGATAATATGTCTCATGCGCTCCTTGGTCGAAGTCTTGTCCTTCCCAATCGAGTAAGATTCGTATTCCTTGTGGAATCGAATATCCATCCTTTAACAAGTTTGCTTTCGCTCTCTTCAGGATGATGTCAGATTCGTATTCCTTGTGGAATCGAATATCCATCCTTTAACAAGTTTGCTTTCGCTCTCTTCAGGATGATGTTGGATTCGTATTCCTTGTGGAATCGAATATCCATCCTTTAACAAGTTTGCTTTCGCTCTCTTCAGGATGATGTCGGATTCGTATTCCTTGTGAAATCGAATATCCATCCTTTAACAAGTTTGATTTCGCTCTCTTCAGGATGATGTCGGTCGATTTATTCATTTAACAACCTACAACCCGGTTATGGATAATCTTCCATGCGAGTGTATTATCTACGTTTTGACGGCTATAGATAATATATCTCATGCGCTCTTTGGCTGAACCCTTTGTTTGTTACCCAGTCGAGTAAGATTCGTATTCCTTGTGGAATCGAATGTCCATCCTTTAACAAGATTGCTTTTTTTAGCCCTCTTCAGGATGATGAGTGTTTTGGAACTCAAACCAATTCATGCTTTGGTCGGTCACCTGTTTCATGCCTACAACCCGGTATCCTTGGTGTTCCTTCCTGTCTTCTCCCTGTCGTGACCTTGATCCCCAGCGAGCTACCTCTCCGTTGGTTTCGATAAACGTTGAGTTTTTCCTAGTTGTCCGTTGACATCTAGATGTATTTCTTTATTTCCCAGTTCATCCGTTGATGTCTGGTCACCTTTCTCCGTTGGTGTCGATAAACGTCGAGCTTCTCCTTCTCCGTTGGTGTCGATAAACATCGAGCTTCTCCCGTTCGTCCATTGACGTCTGGTTGAGTCTTCCCATTCATCCGTTGATGTCTGGTTACCTCTCCGTTGGTTTCGATAAACGTCGAGTTTTTCCTAGTTGTCCGTTGACATCTAGATGTATTTTCCCCGCAGGTTATCCGTTGATGTCTGTCACCCTTCTCCGTTGGTGTCGATAAACGTCGAGCTTCTCCCGTTCGTCCGTTGACGTCTGGTCGAGTCTTCCCAGTTCATCCATTGATGTTTGGTTACCTCTCCGTTGGTTTCGGTAAACGATGAGTTTTTCCCACTATGTCCGTTAACGTATGGTTGTATCTCTTTCCCAGTCATCCGTTGATGTCTGTTACCTCTCCGTTGGTTTCGATAAACGTTGAGTTTTTCCTAATCGTCCGTTGACGTCTAGTTGTGGTTTCTTTTCCCATTCATCGTCTTCCGATGTCTGGATGTGACTGTATCCTTGAAAAAAAAAAAACAAAATCCCCAGCAATAAGCAGCAGATCCCAGTTGAAGTTGGATCCCCGCATTGTGCAAATTTCTACGGTTCTTGGTATTCAATCCCTGTTTACCCTGAAAGTCTGACAGTCGTTGCTCTCATCCGTTCGGGTTCCTAGTTGATTGAATAGGGGCAGCTGTAGCAACTCAAATTTGCACCTCCCATTTTGTACATTCATTTTCATGTTAGGTCATTAACATTGCATTGTCCACTGCATAGCATTGCATTGTCCATTGCCCAAGTGCAAGTCATCAGTCAAGACTGGTCAGGAGATTCAGTTGTGCAAGCAAGCAAGTGCATTTCCCATTGAAGCAAAGCCCTAGAGTTGGTTCATTGAGTTCATATGACCTAGGGGTCATTTTGAAGTGGTTTGGCCAAAGATTGGATGTTCAGAAGTCATCAGTCAAGCTGAAATTCATCTGAAACCCTAGAAAGTCAACCAAAGTCAACTGTGCATTCAACCATGGATTTGAAGGTGGGAGATGGTTAGAGAGGCCTCATTCATGTCCATACAAGTCTCATTTGACATTTCAAACATCAACAATGAAGAATCTGAGGTCAGATGAAAAGTTTCCAAAAATAGTAAGTGACCTGTAATTTGAAATTGCCAAAAATGGAAAGGTTTTCTCCTCAAGTTTACATCATCAAGCAAGCTTCAAATGAAATTTTGTCCAACATGAAAGTTGAAGATCTTGTTCTCCCATTTTCAAAAAGTCCAAGAACATGAATTTCTCATGTATGGTTGAGAAGGTATGGATCAATCATTGCCAAGATAATTTTAACTTCACAAGTGCATAACTTTTGAACCAAAAGGCCAAATGGAGTGGTTCTTTTTGCAACATTCTTGTTTTGACATGAGCTATCCAAAACATGCATCACATATCATGCATTTCCATTACAAATTTTTTGGCATTTTCATTTGAATTTTGGAGGGAAATTCCAAATTCAAAAAATATTGCATTGTCCATACATTTTTCACTTGCCTTGGCTTCCACATAGCATTTGAAGTTGATTCAAACCAGAATTGTGCACTGTTACATTGCTTTAGCTTACATGAGGTGAATTGACAAATTTTGCATAAACACTTGTTTTCACTAATACACTTGCATTTGGCTAATTGTGATTAGGACAATCATTAACAACTCATATATAAAGATAATCATAACAGAAAACAGGGTTAACATTTCATTTTTGGTTCAGATCTAGATCTACTTGCAATTTTCACCATTTTGCTCTCTCACTTTTTTCTGTAAAATTCTTCAAATCCATTGCCTTGTTCTTGGTTGAATCATCATTCACAAGCATAGTTGAACCAGATTGAAGCAAGGATTCATCCATTTTCGAGTTGTTTTTGGAGCTGTTGAAGCATATGCACATCAATGGCAGTTGAAGGTTTCAGCACTATCAAGCACAATTGAGCATCGATTCTGCATCCATTCATTCACATGAGCATTGGAGAGTAACTGTTTGGACTTTACAGGACCTGAATCACTCTGTTTCATTTCTGCAATTCCAGTAAGGTTAGGATTCGAATCTCACAATTCATGAAATTATGATATGCTTTTGGTAGATCCTTCATTGGTGATCACACTGAGCTTTGTAGCATCGAATTTCATTAAGAAATGACCTAGTTATGTTGAATATAAGTTTGATGTATGAAACTTCTTCTGCTCGATCCATGCATGTTAGTGAAAATTAGAGCAAATTGATCATTGATTGTTGATGTATGTTGAAAGATGAAGCCAATGATGTATTCATTTTTGATTTCTGTGACAATTTGTTCTTGAGCCTGGAAATCACGATGAACTTGTATGAATCCTAGGGTTTTTCGTTCCAGAATGGCATTTGATCTGTATTAGCGCTTCCTGCATGTGATTTTCTGTTTGTGACCATGCATTGGTCCACGCTGGACACTGAGTGGCGTTTTGATTGGACCAACGCGTTTTGCCTTGCCACATACACTTAGTGAAACGGTGCGTTTCACTCATAAAAGCGCCAAGTTCAAAATGCAACACGGATCGATCCATGGCTTGGACAATTTCCAAAAGGCCTTTGCATTATTTTCACATTTATGTCATCCATGTTCATGCTAGTTCTTCACTTTTTTTTTTATTTTTTCCAATCATTCAAAAATTCATAAGTCAATGAATAATTGTCCAAATGAGATGTGGTTTTTTTCACTCTGTTCCTCATCATGTCTAGAATTTTATGACTATTTTTTCACAAATTGTGCCTGGATAGAATTTAATTTGGCTTAGGGATTGTTCATGTGTGTACTTTCTTGACCTTGCTTGCCATTTGCTTCATGAAGTTATGAATATTGCTCCAATGATTTTGAAATTTTGCATGATTAAAATAGACATCCTAATGGTCATTTTGGTATAGAGTTTGCATTTTTCCCATTTCTGGTTGATGAGATATGATCCTTTTAATGTAGGTGTGACAATGTGTGTCACACCTTTGCTTGCTTGACTTGTGGATTTTCTTTGCCGTGCCAATTAAATGCCAATTGATGAGATTTTTTGCATGATGCTACTTCTGGATGTCAGGATTGCTTGTGAATTTTTGTGGAATTTTTGGAATGATTTCTGATTTGTTTAAGATTTTCCTTTCTGGCTTGTCATTTGTGGACTTTTTGAGAGTCATGAACTTAGATGATTTGTGAAATACTTGATGTTTATCATATGAATATGAAATTTTGCACATGTGTTCTAGACACTTTGAAGTTTGTTGTGGCTTTGGTTTGATGCATTTATCATGTTTGGATTCTGTTTTAGGCTTGTGTGAAGTTGATGTATCATTTTGTGCCCTAATTGAGCTTGTTTATGCTTACCTTGCCTTAGGGAATTTGATTGCTATGTTTATATTTGTCCAAATGCCTTGATTTTTAGTATGATGATCATGTGATGAGTGCTGTTTATCCATGATTTTTCTTGAGATTTATTGAATCAGTTTTGAGTTGATGAGGATTGGTTCATTCTGTTTGCTTCAATGAGCTTTCAACTTGCATGCCTTGCCATGATTGCCTTGTGAAATGCATTTGGTGCATGATATGGACATGAGACCACTTGGATATTGTTATTAATTGATTGAGCTTGATTCTTGTCAATTTTCATGTTCTGTTTTGAATTATTTCTCCCTCTTTAACCCTAGGCCTTGTCCTAGTGGTTTGGACTTATGTTTGAGCTTTGTTTTCAGGATAAGAAGCCTATGGCCTTGAGGAGATTGATTCACATTGGTTTGTTTGGTTGATGTTGACTAACATTGATTTGTTTTGTAGGATGCTTTAGCTCATTTAAGTTGAGCTTGTGCATTGTGCAATGTTGCTTTGCTTGTTTGACTGTGTATTGTCTGTTGACCACCAGTCTGTCTGTTTGACTTTTGTTTGAATTGTATACTGACTGAGTTAGATTGTTTTCAGATACCTTAGTTGCTATAGTTCCTTTGTGAACTTGCTTTTGCTTTGCTTGGTTACATAAGCACTGAGGTATAACTCACTGACTTCATGTAGTCTGGAAGACCTGTCCTGTTACTTGGGCAGGCACCTGTCTGAAGTCCTCCCTAAGAGGCAATGCTTGTGTTTGTTTATCATTGTACCTTGTACATTCAAAGACCTCCTAAGTGAAGAGGCATTGGCAGATACAAGAGATGTGTAGTCCATCTCCTTCTACTCAGTGTGTCGTCCACTTTGCTCACACACCTTGTGTTGATGCATTATGGATAATAGCCCAAGATCTTTTGTTGTGTCAGTCATGTGGATAGAAGAGTTCCAACTTTCTGAACTCCCACACTTTCATTTGTCTGAAGCTCTCCCAGGCCAGGGATAAGAGCTGTGAGGCACACCCCTCACTTCCTATTTCATCTGCTTCACCCTAACTCTCAATGTTAGGGTTAAGAGCTAACATCACCCTGTTACAGTGGTTTGTTTGTCGAGGTTGATATGACCCCTCGACTAAAACCTAACCTTGATTGAGCCAACTGATTGCATATAGTGTGTGTTATTTGTGCTTGTGTGTTTGTGCTTTTTTTAGTTTAGCCTGCTTCCTGTGCAAGTCATGTTTAGGTTAGCTTGCTTCCTATGCAGGTTAGATAGGAACCTTAACATAGGGCTATGATGCATGACAACTTCTAGGCTCGAGTCGTAGTCTCCCTAGTAGTTTGTGTCTCCCTTTGTATCTGGTTAGGCTAGTCCTTTGTCCCTGCGTAGGGGAACTACGTCGCCCTGATCCTCATACCAGATGAGGTACGTAGGCAGGAGATGAGCCGATCTCTCCGGGCGCCCTTTTTGTTTTGTTTGTGTGAGTTGTTTCTCCTGTTCTTGTTGGAGTCCGATGTAAGTCCAGCGATTGGCGTTCGGTTTCCAGTTTCTTTGTTGGAGTCTGACGTAAGTCCAACGATTGGCAGTCGGTTTCCATTGTGTGTTTGTTGGTTCGGTGATTGATGTAAGTCCAGCGATTGGCATTCGGTCTCCATGTTTGCCTATTTGTGTGGAGTTTGACGTAAGTCCAGCGATTGGCAGTCGATTTCCTGTGTTTGTTTGTTTGGCGTGCGTGAGCCGAGCTACGAGTGCTCTGATTCTTCTTTAGTCCGAGAAGATACGTATGCATAGGATGTGACATCCTAGCAAGCACGTTTCCCCCTGTCCCGAACTACGTCGACTCTGATGACTGTGCCTGACGGACTACGTAGGCCCAGGATGCGATATCCTGCCGAGTTAGTTTCTTTTGTTTTCTGTGTCTCTTTCAGCCAGTGTTTGATGTTTGTGAGCAGCGTTTTAGCAACCTTTATCCTTCCTTTTGTGCGTGGATCCCGTCGAGTACGACGGATGCGTAGGGGTGCTAATACCTTCCCTTCGCATAACCGACTCCCGATCCCATTCTCTTTGGTCGCGAGACCATGTCTTTTCCAGGTTTACTTCGAGCGTTTCCTTTCCCTCTTTTGGGATAAATAACGCACGGTGGCGGCTCTGTTGTTTTCGTTTTCCCGCCGTTTTTTCGCGTAATGCGACACATGGATGCAACAATCACACTCAAGGATCAAGCAAATCACACCACACAAAGGTCATGAGATGGATCAAGTCATCCTTAATATCAATCATCCATTTTGGTGGATTATGGTTTACACCTTATCAACACCCAAGTTCCATTGATATTAAGGATACACAAGAACGGATCAACCACGAATCAAGGGTTTATTGCGAGTCGCGAGCATGGAGTCTTGGTTAAGAACTGCCCAAAGGGAGTGTACTATGGTTAAACCTGACAATCATGTTCTACAAGAGGTTCCCATAGTCATCATCCCATCTTTCGGATATTATCGAATAAACGACTACTCGTATTCCAAAAATATTCTCAAGAGAGACTCTTATGAGTGTAGTATCGTGTAACAATCATATCAAATCTTACACTTGAACGATCTTAGCACTACCTCCTAAAAATAGGCCAAGATGGGCGTGGTAAACTAAGGTCCTTGGCTTCTAAGGCATATATTGGAATGAGTAATGCCTAACCACGACTACTCGTGTGACATTATTGATCCCAACATAACCTCCACCAAGTGAATGGGCTTGCAAGTCAACTTGCTAAGGAATAACTCCACACAAGTCAACAAGACTATGCCATTCTCCTATCCTAAGTGCACTCGAGTTCGGGTATAGAACTCATCTCACGAAGATCACCAAGCATACAATGAATTAATATCCAAACAATTCAATCATTACATACAATACAGTAATCCTAAATTGCACAAAAATATGTCACAAAGCAATATACCATACAATACAACAATATGAAAAGTAGGCAAAACCCACTAGGCAAATGAATATCCCCAGCAGAGTCGCCACTTTTCTGTAGCGGGGTATTCGTTACCATTAGAGATATTGACTAAATCCAAGGTAAGCCATACAAGTCGAGTCGCCACCGCACTTCTATTTATCCAAAGGAATGGTTAGAAAGCGAACAAAAACCTAAAAGTTTTATAGAATCAAAAACTAGTAAAAATGCCAGAGATCTAGGTAAGGGGGTTGGTTTTACAATGGGAAGGTTTTAAGCACCCAAAACATCCTAGGTACTCTTAGGGAGCCCTTTTCATAAGTGTTGTTCTAGTCTAAAGGGTGTAGGTATATCTAAAGTACTACTTACTAAAAGGAAGGTTAAAAGAAAATGACTCGCAAGGATGTCGCAGCCACTGCCTACGTATCTCATATGAGTATGAGAACCAGAGTCTTCGTAGCTCGGCTACCTATGGGTTTAAGATAAGTGTGCTCGGTAAGACGTCGCGTCTTATGCCTACGTATCTCATCCAGAATGAGAATCAGAGCAAAACGTATTTCGGCTAACTACGGGAACAAAGGTCTCGATTGCAACTAGGGCAAGGGAAAGGGACGGTCTCGATCGCAACGAGGGTGAGAGAAAAGAATCACAGCAAGGGCGAAAGCAAGCAAGGATTAGTTGTTAGTCGTCAGTCAAACTCGGCAAGACATCGCATCTCGTGCCTACGTATCTCATATGAACATGAGAATCAGAGTTGTCGTAGTTCGGCTAACTAGGGGTTAAGGATTGTTATCTGAACATGGACTTACAAAAGGGGACACCAGCTGTGTCAAAGGAAAGTGGGCAGTGTGTTCAACGTCATAGCAGTAGGTGTCGCAGCTCGCTGAATTGAGTCTTAGGCAGTTACCTCTTTGCAATAGAACGGACTAACATGCCACAAGATCGGAGACACACGGAAGGTCTAAAAGTGGGGAGGCTCTGCTCTAGAGTTGTCATGCAATATGGACCTATGTGTTAGGATTTACAAAGGGGAACATCTACCTAATGTTAGCATGCAAAGAATAAGGGAATTCTACCTATGTTATCGTACAAAAGGTTCTACCTAATGGGTGCTACCTAAACGGAACAACAGTCGACAGATGGAGCGCGGAGAGGAGTTACGGATAAGGGTAGATGGCGATGCCGGAGGCAATCGACTTACAGGTAGATGGCGATGCCTGAGGCAATCGACTTACAAGAGGATGGATGAATGCGTGCTGGTTCTGTTAAGTTTTGAAAATGATTACTCGACGTTGGATCGAGCTTTTGATCTTATTTTGAAATGGTTATCGGATGTTCGTTTTAATTCTTGTATTAACAGGTGACTAAAGAAATAAAGAAATAAATATTATACACTTTATGGGAGAGGGGCACATTTGTTATGAATGGGGATCGTTCATGGAAAACAAACAATAAGAATATATGCCTCATACATCATACAAGTAAGCAACAGTTATCAATCAGATCGGATAAATAAACAATATATAATTAAACCAAAGAATCAAATAATGGAGCATTTAAACAATTCATGGGAGTATGAACATGTTAAATAATCAAGCAATAGAAAGCATGAATGAGAGAAACAAGTATAAAAGATAACAGATGAATCAAACAGATGAAAATATGCACACGAAGGGTCGACTGAATAATTTAATCAGGAAATGAGGTAAGGACCAAATAAAATCAAGGTAAAAGGCCTTTAATACATGGCATATGAGATGAACAAGGGAGGATCAAAAGATCTCTTCAATTGCCATAAGCAATCCCTAAGTCAAACATCGATCATAAAGAAGTCAACTGAAAAATTGAAGTCAACTTAAAAAATAACAAATAAATAGCAAATTAATCAAGAAAATTATGACAAATTAAACTAAATAAGGTGGGGTTAGGACATCATCATCTCCCGAAAAGATTTTAAAAATAATGAAAATTGGCACGTGAATTAATTAAAACAAAACATAGGTCAAACCAAAAGTCAATTAATAAGACTAGGTTAGAAATAAATCAAGAATAAATAGTAAATTAATCAAGAAAATTATGAAAAATTAAACTAAATAAGGTGGGGTCAGGACATCGTCATCCCCCAAAAAGATTTTAAAAATAATGAAAATTTGCACGTGAATTAATTAAAACAAAACATAGGTCAAACCAAAAGTCAATTAATAAGACTAGGTTAGAAATAAATCAAGAATACATAGTAAATTAATCAAGAAAATTTTGAAAAATTAAACTAAATAAGGTGGGGTCAGGACATCATCATCCCCCAAAACGATTTTTAAAATAATGAAAATTTGCACGTGAATTAATTAAAACAAAACATAGGTCAAAATAAAAGTCAATTAATAAGACTAGGTTAGAAATAAATCAAGAATACATAGTAAATTAATCAAGAAAATTATGAAAAATTAAACTAAATAAGATGGGGTCAGGACATCATCATCCCCCAAAACGATTTTTTAAATAATGAAAATTGGTACGTGAATTAATTAAAATAAAATAGAAGTCAAATTAAAAGTCAACCAACCAAACTAGGTCAAAAATAAATCCACAATAAATTGAAAACGTGAGATAAAATTCCAAGAAAATGTCAGGTTGACCATAAGACAGTGGTCAACCTTCATCCCAAAAATCAAATGCTAACAACAATTTTAAGTCATAAAAATAAAATCAATAAAAAAAGTGTGTTAAAATGGACCATTTAGAATAAATAATTAAAATAAAATATTAATATTAAAAAAATACGAAAAAAAAATTATATAAAATTAAATAAAACTTTAAGAAAAGTGAAAAATATTTTTGAGTAATTTTATGGACGAAGAAAATATTTTAAATAAGAAAAAGAAATACGAAAATGGAAGGATTAATGGTGATGAACATGGTAAGCAAGCGTAGATATATCAAAACATGGCCATGGAAGAGATGATTACCTAATGTAAAATAGAAGTGGAATAGAATCTAATATGTGATGAAGCTTTGCCTCCTTGCCACGAAATTCCAATGCTCCTTTAGGGTTAGGGTTTCAGCTTCTTAAATAGGGTGGATTAGGTGTTCTCATGGGCTTTTTAATAAGTGATTTATCCATAAGAATAAAAGTGTGAAATGAGGTGTAAAATGTTGTTATTTTGGGCCAAACTTAAGTGAATGGATGTCCAATGCATGGCCAAAAGAGGTAAAAAAACATGACTGGTTTGTGCAGCATGCTTAGAAAATCTGATTGGGCAAGCCAGGCCCAAAATCTGCCTAGAAAATCAAGTCATGGTGCCCACTTTAAATGAATGTATCTCTCAAACCATGGATCCAAATGAGATGATTCCAAAAGGATGTTAAAGAGGACATGGTAAGGTACAATTGTTGTGAAGAAAGTATTTTTAAATAATGCCTTGAAGTGCAAGAAAACTGGCCAAGAAGTCGTGACAAATTTTGAAGATTTTGGACTTAGAAATTTTTCTAAGTGTCCTAAAAAAATGTCTCACTTTGACTAAGCATAACTTTCACAATTCTAATCCAAATGGAGCAAACATTATATATCTAGAAAGCTTGGAATAAGAGGAACAACTTTCATGTTGGAGAAATTTTCAAATGGAGCTTTTATCTTGATGCAAAATGGGCTTAAAGTGAGTGAAACGATCATGAAAACTTGCCCTAAATGGAAAGTCAACCATTTCCAAATTAAGTAACTTTTCCAATTCCTGATTAAATGATGAATCCATGATCCAACCTTGATCAAGTTTCACATGTAGGATCCCCTAGGCATGGATTTTGAGATTCCATTCTCAAAATGTCAGGAGTTGACTTTTCTGGCCCCACAGTTGACTTTTCCCAAACTGTGTGATTCCCGATTCCATTGATCAATTGAAGCACTTCTAGCTCAAATAAAGAGCTGATTTTTTGTATGTAGACCCTTGTGGACATATGGAGGGCCACGAAAAAGAGTTTCACCCAAAGAATCAGAAATAAACTGATTTTATACCAAACCCTAGTTTTAGGGCAAAATGATTAGGAACTGATTGCACTGATTGCCAATGGATCTATCTGAGATAATTGTGAATCTTCCTAGGCCAAGATGCCTCTCTAATCATGACATGGATGAGCTCCTCTACTTCCAACCAAACATTTCATATTGCAGGTAGCCATGAAATCCTAATTTCTGATTAAATCCAGATGAACACTCTGATAGCTTTGAATCCTTCACTGATGAACTGAGGACCATAATAAGATACTTGGACCCCCCCTGAGACCCTTGAGACTTGTATACTTAGAAAATGAAGTCCAATTCTCAATCTTGCTTTGTGTGGGCTCCTTTTGTTAAGGAGTGATCGATCAAAACCTGATCTCCATGTCACTAATGCAGTATGCAATGAGTATGACCTAATATGATGCTAATGAAGTGTAAAACATAATCCCATGCTTCCAGGAAAAATTAAGGGTAAATTTTGGGGTATTACACCAACATTCATTTGCAAAGTGGCACCAGCCAATAGGGTCAATGCTGTAACACCCTTCTAAAATACCCCAAATATTTAATTAAAATAATAAACATATAACAATCAGAGTAATTATGCCATTCAAGGGTGTCACACAATTATTCACAACATTCACCAATTATAACTGTCATACTCTTTTATTAATTCAAAACATAAGCATTTGCATAAAACGCAGCGGATAGAGATCTCATCAATCATGTAAAACATGTAACATTCACATGTAAATTATTCAACAAGGAAAAACATCCCATCCCGATGTTACATCTATCAGAGCACGACCCACTAAGGAGACTACACTAGACTCCAAGCATTCGCTTCTACTCAACTCATTTCTCGTTACCTGAAAAATAGTTGTAAGGGTGAGTTCCTCAATCGATATAATAAGCATTATAAAATCTCATGTCATGTTAAGTAATTTAACACATTAATCACCCTAATCACAACATACAATCAGTAACATCACATCAGCTCAACATCATACTCAACACCAACATAAAACACAAGTATAACCTCAAATCATACCCTACAACAACACAACACACGTATAATATTGGAATACATCCATTCATATTATACGCCATACATACATTATGCAATGAGACTCCACACATGCGGTACCGACTATTCTTGAACATATAGTTCAAGCTCACCGATCAATCCAGATACGGCTACTAAGCTCACTAGTCCCACTCATTTGAGATCTAATGACTCACTCACTAATTCCTCACCATGGGAATTAGCTACAGCCCCAAAGGCTATGCTATGCACACTAATCATCTAGTATGCAAACATCAACAACAAATCCACTATGATTCACTCACTAATTCCTCACCATGGGAATTAGCTACAGCCCCAAGGCTATGCTATGCACGCTAATCATCTAGCAATGCAACATCAACAACAATTCAAGAATAGACATCTGCTCACACTCTAAGCCATACAACAGTCCATTCACACATACATGCATAATATATACATTCACATCATTATGCATATCATCATACATCATCAACACATCATTATCATGTAAATCAATTAAACATAGTATTAGCACACTCTACTAATACCTATACTGCTCAAAACAGCGGGATATAATCCCTATTACATCATACGCCAACATAGGCCAACTCTCAATTATGTACACAACATTAAAAAGCCAATTTTCCACTCTGCAACAGTGTTAACCGGTTAACACCCTGGGTTAACCGGTTAACGCAGCATAAAACACGCTTTCTGGCAATTCACAACAGTGTTAACCGATTAACACCCTGGGTTAACCGGTTAACGCAAGACAGAAAGTTGTTCCTGCGCTAACACAAGGCAGAATGCAGAATTCTCCGCATTTTCCGCCGTTGGAGGACTTCCGGACCTCCGATTCCAATTCCGTAAAAAGCTATGCTTCCAGCAAAATACGACTCACACAACTATCGATTCAATTACAGTTTTTAACACAGTTTATCCAACATCAATTTCTGCATTCACCATCCCAATTAGGGTCAATTCAACGGTTTATCACTACCCATTACATATTATCCCATAATACCCATTAATCGACGATAAACCCCCCTTACCTGAGTTAATCCGGCAACTTTGAGCTTCAAGCTTTTCCGTTCTCCAACCCTTGCTCTCTAGCTCTTCCTCTTGCCCTTTCTCCTCTTTCACGATCGCTTCTCTGCTTTTCACGTAAAAACCTTTTTACTCCAAATGGGACTTTTTCCTTAATTCCAACTTATATATATTTTCCAATTTATTTTATTCCAATAATAAAATAACCCAATTATTTGATTAAATTAATAATATACTATTAACTCAATTTAAATAATTATTTTATTTTATTGGGGTGTTACAACTCTCCCCCACTAAAAGAGTTTTCGTCCTCGAAAACATACCTCAAGCGAATAACTCCGGATAAGACTCTTTCATCTGACTCTCAAGTTCCCAAGTCACATTGCCACCTGCTGGTCCTCCCCAAGCTACCTTCACCAAGGCAATCTCTTTACCCCGCAACTACTTCAACTCTTGATCCTCGATCCTCATAGGCGATGTTTCAACAGTCAGGTTATCTCTCACCTGTACATCATCTACTTGGACTACATGCGACGGATCATGAATGTACCTCCTCAACTGAGATACATGAAAAACCTCATGCAAATTCGCAAGCGACGGCGGTAAAGCGATACGATAGGCTACTTCCCCTATCCTCTCTAAAATCTGATAAGGACCAATAAATCGAGGTGTCAACTTCTTTGACTTCAAAGCTCGACCAACACCAGTTATCGGAGTAACACGAAGAAACACATGATCTCCCTCTTGGAACTCAAGTGATTTCCTCCTCTTATCATGATAACTCTTCTGACGACTCTGAGCAATTCTCATCTTCTCCTGAATCATCTTAATCTTTTCCGTAGTTTGTTGAACAATCTCCGGTCCAACCACAGCACTCTCACCGGACTCATACCAACATAACGGTGTCCGACATCTCCTACCATACAAAGCTTCAAACGGTGCCATACCAATGCTCGAATGAAAACTATTGTTGTAGGTAAACTCAATCAAAGGCAAATAACCATCCCAAGCACCTCCTTTTTCCAAAACACAAGCCCTCAAAAGATCCTCTAGTGACTGAATCGTCCTCTCAGTCTGACCATCAGTCTGCGGATGATATGCAGAACTCAATCTCAGCTTAGTTCCCAAAGCCCCCTGCAAACCTTCCCAGAATTTCGATGTAAATCTAGGATCTCTGTCCGAAACAATACTAGACGGAATACCATGCAAACTTACAATCTTCTCAATATACAACTCAGCCAATCTCTCTAACGGATAATCCATTCTGATCGGAATGAAATGAGCCGACTTTGTCAACCTGTCAACAATCACCCAAATGGCTTCAAAATTCTTATTTGTCCTCGGTAAACCAGAAACAAAATCCATACTGATACTATCCCACTTCCACTCTGGAATAGCCAACGGTTGCATTAGCCCAGACGGCTTCTGATGCTCAATCTTTGACTTCTGACAAGTCAAACAAGAATAAACAAAACTCGCAATTTCTCTTTTCATTCCCGGCCACCAAAATAACTTCTTCAAATCATGATACATCTTCGTAGCTCCAGGATGAATACTCAAGCCACTCCGATGTCCTTCCTCAAGAATACTCTTCTTAAGTTCGGTAACATCCGGAATACACACCCGACTACCAAATTTCAAAATACCATTCTCATCAACTCTGAATTCACCACCTTGACCTTGATTCACTAAAGTCAACTTATCGACCAAAAGCACATCGGATTTCTGACCTTCTCTAATCTCATCCAGAATACCACTTGTTAACTTCAACATTCCCAATTTAACACTATTGTGAGTACTCTCACACACCAAACTCAAGTCTCTAAACTGCTCAATTAAATCCAATTCCTTAACCATTAACATAGACATATGTAACGATTTCCGACTCAATGCATCAGCTACTACATTTGCTTTACCCGGATGGTAATTCAAACCAAAGTCATAATCCTTCAGAAATTCTAGCCATCTCCTCTGTCTCATATTCAGCTCTTTCTGATCAAACAAATACTTTAAACTCTTATGGTCACTGAAAACTTCAAATCTTGACCCATACAAGTAGTGCCTCCACAACTTCAGAACAAACACCACAGCTGCCAACTCTAAATCGTGTGTCGGATAGTTCCTCTCATGAACCCGTAGTTGTCTCGAAGCATAAGCTATAACCTGCTTATTCTGCATCAACACACCACCCAAACCCAACAATGAAGCATCACAGAAAACCTCAAATGATTCCGACGAACTCGGTAATATCAGAATAGGAGCAGTAGTCAACCTTCTCTTTAACTCTTGGAAACCTTCTTCACATTTTGAGTCCCAAACAAACGCTTGCCCCTTTCTCGTCAACATCGTCAATGGTAACACCAACTTAGAAAATCCCTCAATGAACTTCCTATAATAACCAGCCAAACCAAGAAAACTTTGAATTTCAGCAACAGACTTAGGAGCTTCCCACTTAGATACCGCTTCTATCTTAGAAGGATCAACAGCAACACCACCTCTTGAAATCACATGACCAAGGAAACTAACCTCTTCTAACCAAAATTCACATTTAGAGAGTTTAGCAAATAACTTCTTTTCTCGCAGAACTCCTAAAACCACTCTCAAATGCTCAGCATGCTCTCCTTCAGATTTCGAATACACCAAAATGTCATCAATAAACACCACAACAAACTTATCCAGGTACGGATGGAAAATCCTATTCATATACTCCATAAATACTCCAGGCGCATTAGTCACACCAAAAGGCATTACAGAATACTCATAATGTCCATACCTTGTTCTGAAAGCAGTCTTCTGAATATCCTCAGGTTTCACACGTATCTGATGATACCCAGATCTCAAATCTATCTTGCTGAACACACTCGCACCAACCAACTGATCCATCAAATCATCAATCCTCGGTAAAGGATACCGATTCTTGATCGTCACTTTATTCAGTTGCCTGTAGTCCACACACAACCTCATAGTACCTTCTTTCTTCTTAACCAGTAACACTGGTGCACCCCACGGTGACACACTCGGACGAATAAATTTCTTATCCAACAGATCTTCCAACTGACTCTTCAATTCAGTTAACTCAACAGCAGACATACGGTACGGCGCCATCGATATCGGTCTAGTACCAGGTACCAAATCAATCGAGAACTCAACTTCACGCTCTGGCGGCAATTCATTCACCTCTTCCGGAAACACATCAGGAAAATCACACACCACAGCTAGATCGCCAATCATCAGTTTATCTTTAGCCTCCAAAGTCGCTAACAGCATAAACAACTCTGCCCCATCTGCCACTTCCTCATTCACCTGCCTCGCTGATAGAAACAAACTCTTGCCTTCCTCCATCTCAGGAATTATCACCGTCTTATCAAAACAGTTGATATAGACTCGGTTAAACACCAACCAGTTCATACCCAAGATAACATCAATCTGCACTAGTGGAAGACACACAAGGTCTATCCCAAAGTCTCTACCAAAAATACTCAAAGGACAACTTAAACAAACTGAAGTAGTAGTCACTGAACCCTTCGCAGGAGTATCAATCACCATACTTCCACGCATCTCAGATATCTCTAACTTAAGTTTCACAGCACAATCCAAAGATATAAAGGAATGAGTAGCACCGGTGTCAATAATAGCTACAAGAGGAAAGCCATTAATATAACACGTACCTCGGATCAAACGATCATCTGCAGAAGTCTCAGAACCCGATAAAGCAAAGACCTTTCCTCCCGACTGATTCTCTTTCTTCGGCTTAGGACACTGTGGACTGATATGACCCACCTCTCCACAGTTGAAACAAGTTACAGTCTTCAACCGGCACTCTGCAGCCAAATGACCACCTTTACCACACTTGAAACACTTCATCTCAGCACTGGTACACTCATGGACACGATGTCCAGCCCGACCACATCTATAGCACTTAACAGGGGCGCTAGAGTCTCCCCCACTAGGCCTCTTCATCCCACTCTGCTTTTGAAAACCTTTGCCAGCTGCATACGGTTTTCCACGATCATTCTGATTCTTGCCTTTCCTATCAACCCTCTGCTGATAGCTCTCCGCTCTGGCTTTGGAATCCTGTTCAAAGATCCTGCAACAGTCAACTAAGTCAAAAAACACTCTGATCCGCTGATATCCAATAGCCTGTTTGATCTCAGGACGCAACCCGTTCTCAAACTTCACACATTTCGAAAATTCCCCAGCAGCCTCATTGTAGGGAGTGTAATACTTTGACAGCTCTGTGAACTTCGCAGCATACTCAGTAACAGACCTGTTACCCTGTTTCAATTCCAAGAACTCTATCTCTTTCTTCCCTCTGACATCCTCTGGAAAATACTTCCTCAGAAATCTCTCTCTGAACACAGCCCAAGTGATCTCAGCATTCCCAGCAGATTCCAACTCAGTGCGGGTAGCAACCCACCAATCATCTGCTTCCTCTGACAGCATATGCGTACCGAACCTGACCTTCTAGTTATCAGCACACTCAGTAACTCGGAAGATTCTCTCTATCTCCTTCAACCACTTCTGAGCACCATCTGGATCGTATGCTCCCTTGAACATTGGAGGATTGTTCTTCTGGAACTCACTCAGTTGACGAGCAGCTCCCATTCCCACAACATTCGGGTTCCCTCCAAGTACTCCAGCTAGCATACCCAGAGCCTCAGCAATCGCGGCATCATCTCTACCTCTTCCAGCCATCTCTATTCTGAAAACCCAACAAACTAAAACAATGAGTACTGATAGGGTTACACAACACCTATCCCGTACAGGGGAAACAGAATAATTACGACTCGACTCGACCGACTATGCTCTGATACCACTAATGTAACACCCTTCTAAAATACCCCAAATATTTAATTAAAATAATAAACATATAACAATCAGAGTAATTATGCCATTCAAGGGTGTCACACAATTATTCACAACATTCACCAATTATAACTGTCATACTCTTTTATTAATTCAAAACATAAGCATTTGCATAAAACGCAGCGGATAGAGATCTCATCAATCATGTAAAACATGTAACATTCACATGTAAATTATTCAACAAGGAAAAACATCCCATCCCGATGTTACATCTATCAGAGCACGACCCACTAAGGAGACTACACTAGACTCCAAGCATTCGCTTCTACTCAACTCATTTCTCGTTACCTGAAAAATAGTTGTAAGGGTGAGTTCCTCAATCGATATAATAAGCATTATAAAATCTCATGTCATGTTAAGTAATTTAACACATTAATCACCCTAATCACAACATACAATCAGTAACATCACATCAGCTCAACATCATACTCAACACCAACATAAAACACAAGTATAACCTCAAATCATACCCTACAACAACACAACACACGTATAATATTGGAATACATCCATTCATATTATACGCCATACATACATTATGCAATGAGACTCCACACATGCGATACCGACTATTCTTGAACATATAGTTCAAGCTCACCGATCAATCCAGATACGGCTACTAAGCTCACTAGTCCCACTCATTTGAGATCTAATGACTCACTCACTAATTCCTCACCATGGGAATTAGCTACAGCCCCAAAGGCTATGATATGCACACTAATCATCTAGTATGCAAACATCAACAACAAATCCACTATGATTCACTCACTAATTCCTCACCATGGGAATTAGCTACAGCCCCAAGGCTATGCTATGCACGCTAATCATCTAGCAATGCAACATCAACAACAATTCAAGAATAGACATCTGCTCACACTCTAAGCCATACAACAGTCCATTCACACATACATGCATAATATATACATTCACATCATTATGCATATCATCATACATCATCAACACATCATTATCATGTAAATCAATTAAACACAGTATTAGCACACTCTACTAATACCTATACTGCTCAAAACAGCGGGATATAATCCCTATTACATCATACGCCAACATAGGCCAACTCTCAATTATGTACACAACATTAAAAAGCCAATTTTCCACTCTGCAACAGTGTTAACCGGTTAACACCCTGGGTTAACCGGTTAACGCAGCATAAAACACGCTTTCTGGCAATTCACAACAGTGTTAACCGGTTAACACCCTGGGTTAACCGGTTAACGCAAGACAGAAAGCTGTTCCTGCGCTAACACAAGGCAGAATGCAGAATTCTCCGTATTTTCCGCCGTTGGAGGACTTCCGGACCTCCGATTCCAATTCCGTAAAAAGCTATGCTTCCAGCAAAATACGACTCACACAACTATCGATTCAATTACAGTTTTTAACACAGTTTATCCAACATCAATTTCAGCATTCACAATCCCAATTAGGGTCAATTCAACGGTTTATCACTACCCATTACATATTATCCCATAATACCCATTAATCGACGATAAACCCCCCTTACCTGAGTTAATCCGGCAACTTTGAGCTTCAAGCTTTTCCGTTCTCCAACCCTTGCTCTCTAGCTCTTCCTCTTGCCCTTTCTCCTATTTCACGATCGCTTCTCTGCTTTTCACGTAAAAACCTTTTTACTCCAAATGGGACTTTTTCCTTAATTCCAACTTATATATATTTTCCAATTTATTTTATTCCAATAATAAAATAACCCAATTATTTGATTAAATTAATAATATACTATTTACTCAATTTAAATAATTATTTTATTTTATTGGGGTGTTACAACTCTCCCCCACTAAAAGAGTTTTCGTCCTCGAAAACATACCTCAAGCGAATAACTCCGGATAAGACTCTTTCATCAGACTCTCAAGTTCCCAAGTCACATTGCCACCTGCTGGTCCTCCCCAAGCTACCTTCACCAAGGCAATCTCTTTACCCCGCAACTACTTCAACTCTCGATCCTCGATCCTCATAGGCGATGTTTCAACAGTCAGGTTATCTCTCACCTGTACATCATCTACTTGGACTACATGCGACGGATCATGAATGTACCTCCTCAACTGAGATACATGAAAAACCTCATGCAAATTCGCAAGCGACGGCGGTAAAGCGATACGATAGGCTACTTCCCCTATCCTCTCTAAAATCTGATAAGGACCAATAAATCGAGGTGTCAACTTCTTTGACTTCAAAGCTCGACCAACACCAGTTATCGGAGTAACACGAAGAAACACATGATCTCCCTCTTGGAACTCAAGTGATTTCCTCCTCTTATCATGATAACTCTTCTGACGACTCTGAGCAATTCTCATCTTCTCCTGAATCATCTTAATCTTTTCCGTAGTTTGTTGAACAATCTCCGGTCCAACCACAGCACTCTCACCGGACTCATACCAACATAACGGTGTCCGACATCTCCTACCATACAAAGCTTCAAACGATGCCATACCAATGCTCGAATGAAAACTATTGTTGTAGGTAAACTCAATCAAAGGCAAATAACCATCCCAAGCACCTCCTTTTTCCAAAACACAAGCCCTCAAAAGATCCTCTAGTGACTGAATCGTCCTCTCAGTCTGACCATCAGTCTGCGGATGATATGCAGAACTCAATCTCAGCTTAGTTCCCAAAGCCCCCTGCAAACCTTCCCAGAATTTCGATGTAAATCTAGGATCTCTGTCCGAAACAATACTAGACGGAATACCATGCAAACTTACAATCTTCTCAATATACAACTCAGCCAATCTCTCTAACGGATAATCCATTCTGATCGGAATGAAATGAGCCGACTTTGTCAACCTGTCAACAATCACCCAAATGGCTTCAAAATTCTTATTTGTCCTCGGTAAACCAGAAACAAAATCCATACTGATACTATCCCACTTCCACTCTGGAATAGCCAACGGTTGCATTAGCCCAGACGGCTTCTGATGCTCAATCTTTGACTTCTGACAAGTCAAACAGGAATAAACAAAACTCGCAATTTCTCTTTTCATTCCCGGCCACCAAAATAACTTCTTCAAATCATGATACATCTTCGTAGCTCCAGGATGAATACTCAAGCCACTCCGATGTCCTTCCTCAAGAATACTCTTCTTAAGTTCGGTAACATCCGGAATACACACCCGACTACCAAATTTCAAAATACCATTCTCATCAACTCTGAATTCACCACCTTGACCTTGATTCACTAAAGTCAACTTATCGACCAAAAGCACATCGGATTTCTGACCTTCTCTAATCTCATCCAGAATACCACTTGTTAACTTCAACATTCCCAATTTAACACTATTGTGAGTACTCTCACACACCAAACTCAAGTCTCTAAACTGCTCAATTAAATCCAATTCCTTAACCATTAACATAGACATATGTAACGATTTCCGACTCAATGCATCAGCTACTACATTTGCTTTACCCGGATGGTAATTCAAACCAAAGTCATAATCCTTCAGAAATTCTAGCCATCTCCTCTGTCTCATATTCAGATCTTTCTGATCAAACAAATACTTTAAACTCTTATGGTCACTGAAAACTTCAAATCTTGACCCATACAAGTAGTGCCTCCACAACTTCAGAACAAACACCACAGCTGCCAACTCTAAATCGTGTGTCGGATAGTTCCTCTCATGAACCCGTAGTTGTCTCGAAGCATAAGCTATAACCTGCTTATTCTGCATCAACACACCACCCAAACCCAACAATGAAGCATCACAGAAAACCTCAAATGATTCCGACGAACTCGGTAATATCAGAATAGGAGCAGTAGTCAACCTTCTCTTTAACTCTTGGAAACCTTCTTCACATTTTGAGTCCCAAACAAACGCTTGCCCCTTTCTCGTCAACATCGTCAATGGTAACACCAACTTAGAAAATCCCTCAATGAACTTCCTATAATAACCAGCCAAACCAAGAAAACTTCGAATTTCAGCAACAGACTTAGGAGCTTCCCACTTAGATACCGCTTCTATCTTAGAAGGATCAACAGCAACACCACCTCTTGAAATCACATGACCAAGGAAACTAACCTCTTCTAACCAAAATTCACATTTAGAGAGTTTAGCAAATAACTTCTTTTCTCGCAGAACTCCTAAAACCACTCTCAAATGCTCAGCATGCTCTCCTTCAGATTTCGAATACACCAAAATGTCATCAATAAACACCACAACAAACTTATCCAGGTACGGATGGAAAATCCTATTCATATACTCCATAAATACTCCAGGCGCATTAGTCACACCAAAAGGCATTACAGAATACTCATAATGTCCATACCTTGTTCTGAAAGCAGTCTTCTGAATATCCTCAGGTTTCACACGTATCTGATGATACCCAGATCTCAAATCTATCTTGCTGAACACACTCGCACCAACCAACTGATCCATCAAATCATCAATCCTCGGTAAAGGATACCGATTCTTGATCGTCACTTTATTCAGTTGCCTGTAGTCCACACACAACCTCATAGTACCTTCTTTCTTCTTAACCAGTAACACTGGTGCACCCCACGGTGACACACTCGGACGAATAAATTTCTTATCCAACAGATCTTCCAACTGACTCTTCAATTCAGTTAACTCAACAGCAGACATACGGTACGGCGCCATCGATATCGGTCTAGTACCAGGTACCAAATCAATCGAGAACTCAACTTCACGCTCTGGCGGCAATTCATTCACCTCTTCCGGAAACACATCAGGAAAATCACACACCACAGCTAGATCGCCAATCATCAGTTTATCTTTAGCCTCCAAAGTCGCTAACAGCATAAACAACTCTGCCCCATCTGCCACTTCCTCATTCACCTGCCTCGCTGATAGAAACAAACTCTTGCCTTCCTCCATCTCAGGAATTATCACCGTCTTATCAAAACAGTTGATATAGACTCGGTTAAACACCAACCAGTTCATACCCAAGATAACATCAATCTGCACTAGTGGAAGACACACAAGGTCTATCCCAAAGTCTCTACCAAAAATACTCAAAGGACAACTTAAACAAACTGAAGTAGTAGTCACTGAACCCTTCGCAGGAGTATCAATCACCATACTTCCACGCATCTCAGATATCTCTAACTTAAGTTTCACAGCACAATCCAAAGATATAAAGGAATGAGTAGCACCGGTGTCAATAATAGCTACAAGAGGAAAGCCATTAATATAACACGTACCTCGGATCAAACGATCATCTGCAGAAGTCTCAGAACCCGATAAAGCAAAGACCTTTCCTCCCGACTGATTCTCTTTCTTCGGCTTAGGACACTGTGGACTGATATGACCCACCTCTCCACAGTTGAAACAAGTTACAGTCTTCAACCGGCACTCTGCAGCCAAATGACCACCTTTACCACACTTGAAACACTTCATCTCAGCACTGGTACACTCATGGACACGATGTCCAGCCCGACCACATCTATAGCACTTAACAGGGGCGCTAGAGTCTCCCCCACTAGGCCTCTTCATCCCACTCTGCTTTTGAAAACCTTTGCCAGCTGCATACGGTTTTCCACGATCATTCTGATTCTTGCCTTTCCTATCAACCCTCTGCTGATAGCTCTCCGCTCTGGCTTTGGAATCCTGTTCAAAGATCCTGCAACAGTCAACTAAGTCAAAAAACACTCTGATCCGCTGATATCCAATAGCCTGTTTGATCTCAGGACGCAACCCGTTCTCAAACTTCACACATTTCGAAAATTCCCCAGCAGCCTCATTGTAGGGAGTGTAATACTTTGACAGCTCTGTGAACTTCGCAGCATACTCAGTAACAGACCTGTTACCCTGTTTCAATTCCAAGAACTCTATCTCTTTCTTCCCTCTGACATCCTCTGGAAAATACTTCCTCAGAAATCTCTCTCTGAACACAGCCCAAGTGATCTCAGCATTCCCAGCAGATTCCAACTCAGTGCGGGTAGCAACCCACCAATCATCTGCTTCCTCTGACAGCATATGCGTACCGAACCTGACCTTCTAGTTATCAGCACACTCAGTAACTCGGAAGATTCTCTCTATCTCCTTCAACCACTTCTGAGCACCATCTGGATCGTATGCTCCCTTGAACATTGGAGGATTGTTCTTCTGGAACTCACTCAGTTGACGAGCAGCTCCCATTCCCACAACATTCGGGTTCCCTCCAAGTACTCCAGCTAGCATACCCAGAGCCTCAGCAATCGCGGCATCATCTCTACCTCTTCCAGCCATCTCTATTCTGAAAACCCAACAAACTAAAACAATGAGTACTGATAGGGTTACACAACACCTATCCCGTACAGGGGAAACAGAATAATTACGACTCGACTCGACCGACTATGCTCTGATACCACTAATGTAACACCCTTCTAAAATACCCCAAATATTTAATTAAAATAATAAACATATAACAATCAGAGTAATTATGCCATTCAAGGGTGTCACACAATTATTCACAACATTCACCAATTATAACTGTCATACTCTTTTATTAATTCAAAACATAAGCATTTGCATAAAACGCAGCGGATAGAGATCTCATCAATCATGTAAAACATGTAACATTCACATGTAAATTATTCAACAAGGAAAAACATCCCATCCCGATGTTACATCTATCAGAGCACGACCCACTAAGGAGACTACACTAGACTCCAAGCATTCGCTTCTACTCAACTCATTTCTCGTTACCTGAAAAATAGTTGTAAGGGTGAGTTCCTCAATCGATATAATAAGCATTATAAAATCTCATGTCATGTTAAGTAATTTAACACATTAATCACCCTAATCACAACATACAATCAGTAACATCACATCAGCTCAACATCATACTCAACACCAACATAAAACACAAGTATAACCTCAAATCATACCCTACAACAACACAACACACGTATAATATTGGAATACATCCATTCATATTATACGCCATACATACATTATGCAATGAGACTCCACACATGCGGTACCGACTATTCTTGAACATATAGTTCAAGCTCACCGATCAATCCAGATACGGCTACTAAGCTCACTAGTCCCACTCATTTGAGATCTAATGACTCACTCACTAATTCCTCACCATGGGAATTAGCTACAGCCCCAAAGGCTATGATATGCACACTAATCATCTAGTATGCAAACATCAACAACAAATCCACTATGATTCACTCACTAATTCCTCACCATGGGAATTAGCTACAGCCCCAAGGCTATGCTATGCACGCTAATCATCTAGCAATGCAACATCAACAACAATTCAAGAATAGACATCTGCTCACACTCTAAGCCATACAACAGTCCATTCACACATACATGCATAATATATACATTCACATCATTATGCATATCATCATACATCATCAACACATCATTATCATGTAAATCAATTAAACACAGTATTAGCACACTCTACTAATACCTATACTGCTCAAAACAGCGGGATATAATCCCTATTACATCATACGCCAACATAGGCCAACTCTCAATTATGTACACAACATTAAAAAGCCAATTTTCCACTCTGCAACAGTGTTAACCGGTTAACACCCTGGGTTAACCGGTTAACGCAGCATAAAACACGCTTTCTGGCAATTCACAACAGTGTTAACCGGTTAACACCCTGGGTTAACCGGTTAACGCAAGACAGAAAGCTGTTCCTGCGCTAACACAAGGCAGAATGCAGAATTCTCCGTATTTTCCGCCGTTGGAGGACTTCCGGACCTCCGATTCCAATTCCGTAAAAAGCTATGCTTCCAGCAAAATACGACTCACACAACTATCGATTCAATTACAGTTTTTAACACAGTTTATCCAACATCAATTTCAGCATTCACAATCCCAATTAGGGTCAATTCAACGGTTTATCACTACCCATTACATATTATCCCATAATACCCATTAATCGACGATAAACCCCCCTTACCTGAGTTAATCCGGCAACTTTGAGCTTCAAGCTTTTCCGTTCTCCAACCCTTGCTCTCTAGCTCTTCCTCTTGCCCTTTCTCCTATTTCACGATCGCTTCTCTGCTTTTCACGTAAAAACCTTTTTACTCCAAATGGGACTTTTTCCTTAATTCCAACTTATATATATTTTCCAATTTATTTTATTCCAATAATAAAATAACCCAATTATTTGATTAAATTAATAATATACTATTTACTCAATTTAAATAATTATTTTATTTTATTGGGGTGTTACAACTCTCCCCCACTAAAAGAGTTTTCGTCCTCGAAAACATACCTCAAGCGAATAACTCCGGATAAGACTCTTTCATCTGACTCTCAAGTTCCCAAGTCACATTGCCACCTGCTGGTCCTCCCCAAGCTACCTTCACCAAGGCAATCTCTTTACCCCGCAACTACTTCAACTCTCGATCCTCGATCCTCATAGGCGATGTTTCAACAGTCAGGTTATCTCTCACCTGTACATCATCTACTTGGACTACATGCGACGGATCATGAATGTACCTCCTCAACTGAGATACATGAAAAACCTCATGCAAATTCGCAAGCGACGGCGGTAAAGCGATACGATAGGCTACTTCCCCTATCCTCTCTAAAATCTGATAAGGACCAATAAATCGAGGTGTCAACTTCTTTGACTTCAAAGCTCGACCAACACCAGTTATCGGAGTAACACGAAGAAACACATGATCTCCCTCTTGGAACTCAAGTGATTTCCTCCTCTTATCATGATAACTCTTCTGACGACTCTGAGCAATTCTCATCTTCTCCTGAATCATCTTAATCTTTTCCGTAGTTTGTTGAACAATCTCCGGTCCAACCACAACACTCTCACCGGACTCATACCAACATAACGGTGTCCGACATCTCCTACCATACAAAGCTTCAAACGATGCCATACCAATGCTCGAATGAAAACTATTGTTGTAGGTAAACTCAATCAAAGGCAAATAACCATCCCAAGCACCTCCTTTTTCCAAAACACAAGCCCTCAAAAGATCCTCTAGTGACTGAATCGTCCTCTCAGTCTGACCATCAGTCTGCGGATGATATGCAGAACTCAATCTCAGCTTAGTTCCCAAAGCCCCCTGCAAACCTTCCCAGAATTTCGATGTAAATCTAGGATCTCTGTCCGAAACAATACTAGACGGAATACCATGCAAACTTACAATCTTCTCAATATACAACTCAGCCAATCTCTCTAACGGATAATCCATTCTGATCGGAATGAAATGAGCCGACTTTGTCAACCTGTCAACAATCACCCAAATGGCTTCAAAATTCTTATTTGTCCTCGGTAAACCAGAAACAAAATCCATACTGATACTATCCCACTTCCACTCTGGAATAGCCAACGGTTGCATTAGCCCAGACGGCTTCTGATGCTCAATCTTTGACTTCTGACAAGTCAAACAGGAATAAACAAAACTCGCAATTTCTCTTTTCATTCCCGGCCACCAAAATAACTTCTTCAAATCATGATACATCTTCGTAGCTCCAGGATGAATACTCAAGCCACTCCGATGTCCTTCCTCAAGAATACTCTTCTTAAGTTCGGTAACATCCGGAATACACACCCGACTACCAAATTTCAAAATACCATTCTCATCAACTCTGAATTCACCACCTTGACCTTGATTCACTAAAGTCAACTTATCGACCAAAAGCACATCGGATTTCTGACCTTCTCTAATCTCATCCAGAATACCACTTGTTAACTTCAACATTCCCAATTTAACACTATTGTGAGTACTCTCACACACCAAACTCAAGTCTCTAAACTGCTCAATTAAATCCAATTCCTTAACCATTAACATAGACATATGTAACGATTTCCGACTCAATGCATCAGCTACTACATTTGCTTTACCCGGATGGTAATTCAAACCAAAGTCATAATCCTTCAGAAATTCTAGCCATCTCCTCTGTCTCATATTCAGATCTTTCTGATCAAACAAATACTTTAAACTCTTATGGTCACTGAAAACTTCAAATCTTGACCCATACAAGTAGTGCCTCCACAACTTCAGAACAAACACCACAGCTGCCAACTCTAAATCGTGTGTCGGATAGTTCCTCTCATGAACCCGTAGTTGTCTCGAAGCATAAGCTATAACCTGCTTATTCTGCATCAACACACCACCCAAACCCAACAATGAAGCATCACAGAAAACCTCAAATGATTCCGACGAACTCGGTAATATCAGAATAGGAGCAGTAGTCAACCTTCTCTTTAACTCTTGGAAACCTTCTTCACATTTTGAGTCCCAAACAAACGCTTGCCCCTTTCTCGTCAACATCGTCAATGGTAACACCAACTTAGAAAATCCCTCAATGAACTTCCTATAATAACCAGCCAAACCAAGAAAACTTCGAATTTCAGCAACAGACTTAGGAGCTTCCCACTTAGATACCGCTTCTATCTTAGAAGGATCAACAGCAACACCACCTCTTGAAATCACATGACCAAGGAAACTAACCTCTTCTAACCAAAATTCACATTTAGAGAGTTTAGCAAATAACTTCTTTTCTCGCAGAACTCCTAAAACCACTCTCAAATGCTCAGCATGCTCTCCTTCAGATTTCGAATACACCAAAATGTCATCAATAAACACCACAACAAACTTATCCAGGTACGGATGGAAAATCCTATTCATATACTCCATAAATACTCCAGGCGCATTAGTCACACCAAAAGGCATTACAGAATACTCATAATGTCCATACCTTGTTCTGAAAGCAGTCTTCTGAATATCCTCAGGTTTCACACGTATCTGATGATACCCAGATCTCAAATCTATCTTGCTGAACACACTCGCACCAACCAACTGATCCATCAAATCATCAATCCTCGGTAAAGGATACCGATTCTTGATCGTCACTTTATTCAGTTGCCTGTAGTCCACACACAACCTCATAGTACCTTCTTTCTTCTTAACCAGTAACACTGGTGCACCCCACGGTGACACACTCGGACGAATAAATTTCTTATCCAACAGATCTTCCAACTGACTCTTCAATTCAGTTAACTCAACAGCAGACATACGGTACGGCGCCATCGATATCGGTCTAGTACCAAGTACCAAATCAATCGAGAACTCAACTTCACGCTCTGGCGGCAATTCATTCACCTCTTCCGGAAACACATCAGGAAAATCACACACCACAGCTAGATCGCCAATCATCAGTTTATCTTTAGCCTCCAAAGTCGCTAACAGCATAAACAACTCTGCCCCATCTGCCACTTCCTCATTCACCTGCCTCGCTGATAGAAACAAACTCTTGCCTTCCTCCATCTCAGGAATTATCACCGTCTTATCAAAACAGTTGATATAGACTCGGTTAAACACCAACCAGTTCATACCCAAGATAACATCAATCTGCACTAGTGGAAGACACACAAGGTCTATCCCAAAGTCTCTACCAAAAATACTCAAAGGACAACTTAAACAAACTGAAGTAGTAGTCACTGAACCCTTCGCAGGAGTATCAATCACCATACTTCCACGCATCTCAGATATCTCTAACTTAAGTTTCACAGCACAATCCAAAGATATAAAGGAATGAGTAGCACCGGTGTCAATAATAGCTACAAGAGGAAAGCCATTAATATAACACGTACCTCGGATCAAACGATCATCTGCAGAAGTCTCAGAACCCGATAAAGCAAAGACCTTTCCTCCCGACTGATTCTCTTTCTTCGGCTTAGGACACTGTGGACTGATATGACCCACCTCTCCACAGTTGAAACAAGTTACAGTCTTCAACCGGCACTCTGCAGCCAAATGACCACCTTTACCACACTTGAAACACTTCATCTCAGCACTGGTACACTCATGGACACGATGTCCAGCCCGACCACATCTATAGCACTTAACAGGGGCGCTAGAGTCTCCCCCACTAGGCCTCTTCATCCCACTCTGCTTTTGAAAACCTTTGCCAGCTGCATACGGTTTTCCACGATCATTCTGATTCTTGCCTTTCCTATCAACCCTCTGCTGATAGCTCTCCGCTCTGGCTTTGGAATCCTGTTCAAAGATCCTGCAACAGTCAACTAAGTCAAAAAACACTCTGATCCGCTGATATCCAATAGCCTGTTTGATCTCAGGACGCAACCCGTTCTCAAACTTCACACATTTCGAAAATTCCCCAGCAGCCTCATTGTAGGGAGTGTAATACTTTGACAGCTCTGTGAACTTCGCAGCATACTCAGTAACAGACCTGTTACCCTGTTTCAATTCCAAGAACTCTATCTCTTTCTTCCCTCTGACATCCTCTGGAAAATACTTCCTCAGAAATCTCTCTCTGAACACAGCCCAAGTGATCTCAGCATTCCCAGCAGATTCCAACTCAGTGCGGGTAGCAACCCACCAATCATCTGCTTCCTCTGACAGCATATGCGTACCGAACCTGACCTTCTAGTTATCAGCACACTCAGTAACTCGGAAGATTCTCTCTATCTCCTTCAACCACTTCTGAGCACCATCTGGATCGTATGCTCCCTTGAACATTGGAGGATTGTTCTTCTGGAACTCACTCAGTTGACGAGCAGCTCCCATTCCCACAACATTCGGGTTCCCTCCAAGTACTCCAGCTAGCATACCCAGAGCCTCAGCAATCGCGGCATCATCTCTACCTCTTCCAGCCATCTCTATTCTGAAAACCCAACAAACTAAAACAATGAGTACTGATAGGGTTACACAACACCTATCCCGTACAGGGGAAACAGAATAATTACGACTCGACTCGACCGACTATGCTCTGATACCACTAATGTAACACCCTTCTAAAATACCCCAAATATTTAATTAAAATAATAAACATATAACAATCAGAGTAATTATGCCATTCAAGGGTGTCACACAATTATTCACAACATTCACCAATTATAACTGTCATACTCTTTTATTAATTCAAAACATAAGCATTTGCATAAAACGCAGCGGATAGAGATCTCATCAATCATGTAAAACATGTAACATTCACATGTAAATTATTCAACAAGGAAAAACATCCCATCCCGATGTTACATCTATCAGAGCACGACCCACTAAGGAGACTACACTAGACTCCAAGCATTCGCTTCTACTCAACTCATTTCTCGTTACCTGAAAAATAGTTGTAAGGGTGAGTTCCTCAATCGATATAATAAGCATTATAAAATCTCATGTCATGTTAAGTAATTTAACACATTAATCACCCTAATCACAACATACAATCAGTAACATCACATCAGCTCAACATCATACTCAACACCAACATAAAACACAAGTATAACCTCAAATCATACCCTACAACAACACAACACACGTATAATATTGGAATACATCCATTCATATTATACGCCATACATACATTATGCAATGAGACTCCACACATGCGGTACCGACTATTCTTGAACATATAGTTCAAGCTCACCGATCAATCCAGATACGGCTACTAAGCTCACTAGTCCCACTCATTTGAGATCTAATGACTCACTCACTAATTCCTCACCATGGGAATTAGCTACAGCCCCAAAGGCTATGATATGCACACTAATCATCTAGTATGCAAACATCAACAACAAATCCACTATGATTCACTCACTAATTCCTCACCATGGGAATTAGCTACAGCCCCAAGGCTATGCTATGCACGCTAATCATCTAGCAATGCAACATCAACAACAATTCAAGAATAGACATCTGCTCACACTCTAAGCCATACAACAGTCCATTCACACATACATGCATAATATATACATTCACATCATTATGCATATCATCATACATCATCAACACATCATTATCATGTAAATCAATTAAACACAGTATTAGCACACTCTACTAATACCTATACTGCTCAAAACAGCGGGATATAATCCCTATTACATCATACGCCAACATAGGCCAACTCTCAATTATGTACACAACATTAAAAAGCCAATTTTCCACTCTGCAACAGTGTTAACCGGTTAACACCCTGGGTTAACCGGTTAACGCAGCATAAAACACGCTTTCTGGCAATTCACAACAGTGTTAACCGGTTAACACCCTGGGTTAACCGATTAACGCAAGACAGAAAGCTGTTCCTGCGCTAACACAAGGCAGAATGCAGAATTCTCCGCATTTTCCGCCGTTGGAGGACTTCCGGACCTCCGATTCCAATTCCGTAAAAAGCTATGCTTCCAGCAAAATACGACTCACACAACTATCGATTCAATTACAGTTTTTAACACAGTTTATCCAACATCAATTTCAGCATTCACAATCCCAATTAGGGTCAATTCAACGGTTTATCACTACCCATTACATATTATCCCATAATACCCATTAATCGACGATAAACCCCCCTTACCTGAGTTAATCCGGCAACTTTGAGCTTCAAGCTTTTCCGTTCTCCAACCCTTGCTCTCTAGCTCTTCCTCTTGCCCTTTCTCCTCTTTCACGATCGCTTCTCTGCTTTTCACGTAAAAACCTTTTTACTCCAAATGGGACTTTTTCCTTAATTCCAACTTATATATATTTTCCAATTTATTTTATTCCAATAATAAAATAACCCAATTATTTGATTAAATTAATAATATACTATTAACTCAATTTAAATAATTATTTTATTTTATTGGGGTGTTACAAATGTCGCCGCAAGCGCGTCATCATTCCTTCCAGCAACCATCTTCCTGCTACACCAACCAAACAACCACAACAACAAGGATTGTTAAACAAACTGTATCGAATGTGTCTTACACACAAATCAGATACAGAGGAATCAAACAAATTCATAACCTGGCTGAATGATCGACCGTGCTCTGATACCACTAATGTAACACCCCCCAAACTACTACTACTCGAATACAGTATACAATTGTATAATCAGAGTAAATTAAAGCATGCATACACGAGGGAATCACATTTACTTTTGCCAGAAACAACACATGCCATGGTCACATACAAGTAACACGAATTATAAATCAAAACCAAATAACCAACATGCAAACTCACACAGCGGAATGAAATCTCTCTTCATAAATGGTAAATAGTGATGATTCCCATAAATCATCTACCACAAAATATCATTTTGGGTTCTAAGGCCACTCAACATCAAAACCAACATATACAAATAGCAAGATAAAAGAGAGCACAACAATATCTCTCAACATCAAAACAAATACAAATAATCCCATAAACCCAAGTGTTACATGACCAGAGCACTATAGACTACCTAGTCAAAACACAACAAGAACTAGCCTCTGAATCTAATCCTTGTGCGAAGCACCACTATCTCCAGTACCTGAGTGATGTCGTGATAGAACATCATTCCAACAGAAGGGTGAGAATTCAAATCATTATAGAAAAATATAATAATATGAAATGTATAAGAAACATACATGTATTATTAGAATTCGTCACGCTTCATACAAACATGCATCATATCATCTTATTAAAGCATCACATGTTTACCATCATACGACATGGCTCAACAATCCACAAGTATTCATTTATAAATACTAAACGATGTACAAAAGTCATATTTCACAACATATCGATTTCATGTACATATTATCATCCTTCATCATTTATAAATCATCATCAAATATGTATATAACTTTCACATGATTCTATAATGTATACAAGTCACCATTTCATCACATATATCACAAATATGCACACATATCACATCAACAACACATCAACAATTCATATCAAATGGATCATGTAAAATCCACGTATATGCATATCTACCAAAATCATATCCACGCAATCATATCACATAATCACACAAACAACAATTCACACGGACACGTGCGATTCAATATGTGATCAATGCGATATGCATGTAGATCCCATTCGTTACCATTTCTGGCTTGCAGAGCGTCTCTCAAATAGACTAGATAACCACCTCTAAAGCTCAATTCAGCCTTAAGCTTTCAAACCCCATTCAACGTTAGGTTTGGGACAAGCAAATAATCTACGCGAGATTACCTAACATTGCCTCTTTCATAGACTCATGCTAGTGTAAGTGTGCAACAACAACAACAAGACTCATGCAATTAAGACGATCGCAACCCCTTAATCATACATAACCATGCCACATCTAACATTTGTACAACATACACCTAACATGACTTCAATCTCAAACAATACATCAAATACATTCATCATCTCATCATAATACATTAACATAAAGCAAACAAGACAATTCATGTTATTCATCAAATTCACCAATTCACATCATCACATACATGATATCAAGTATTATGTTTCTTCATAAAATCCTTCTAAAACCATCCAATACATGTCAAACAATAGAAAACATGTCATTCACATTCACCACACGTACATAATACATCCATATTAGGATTCTTTTGATAAAATATTAATCTACTATTATCAAAATGAATATCACGTATAGATAATACTCTTAGCTTCATAACGGTCCAAATGGCACCTCAAACGGAGTTACGGTTCAAAAGTTATTGAATTTTTCATGTTTTTCAAAATGCTGTCGAAAACCAGAAAATTTGCTGTTGCGAAAATGCTGTCAAAAACCAGAAAAACTGCTGTTGCGAAAATGCCACTGTCCAACACGAATTTTCATTATAAAACCATATTAATCCATCATTTTTCATGAAATAAATAGTTATACAACCTACATATATCATATAGCAACTATTAGGATCATAGAAACAAGATTCTAAGCTCCACTAATTTTCACCAAAATCCCAAATCAACCATTTTCAAGTGAAACTCAAACATGCAATTATACACCAAATCATGTTCTATACACATACCCATTCATGGAATTCAATATAGAAACATCATAGCATAACATAAACATCAATTTCATGGATTAAAACATAAACACATGTTAGGGTTTCTCAAAAATCAAAATCCTCAATCATAAGTTTATGATATCTAACCCACATGCATTACATACATTATGTTTACCCATAACCACTTGAAATCCCACCCTTACCTTAGTATAGATGAAATCTCTAGGTCCTTCTTCTTCTAGTTTCGTCTTCTCCTCTTTCTCTTCTCTTCTCTTATTTTACAAAACTAACTCTAATCTCTAAAACCCTTTCTATCTTTTTAACTCATAATAGATTTAATCCACTTATCCATCCATTCTAATTAATTAGGCCCATTACTAGACAATTTCTATTTTTACTCATAAAATTCAATTATTCAAATAACATATATATTCAAATAATTCAAATAATCACCAGAACACATATTTAATTAATTATCACACCAAATAATGATTAATTAGAATAAACACCTAATAAATAAATACAGAAATTAAATTGGGGTGTTACAACTGGCACACTCAATGTAGAAACACTTGGTCAAACAAATATCTTCTCAAGTAACTCTTCCATCTGTTTCTTCAGCTCGCTCAACTTAGAAGCAAACATTTTGTACAGAGCCATAGAAACAGGACTAGTATCGTGTACCAAGTCAATAGTAAAATCAATCTCTCGCTCTAGTGGTAAATCATTGATGTCTTTAGGAAACACTCTCGAAAATTCACACACTGCAGGAAGATAACGAACTAGTCCTTTGACTTTAGCTTCCAACGAAGCTAACATCACAAACACTTGCGCCCCATCCTTTAGCACATACAAACATCAACTTTTCACCTCCATCGAATTCATATTCACACTCTGGAGGCAAGTCACATATATCTTCAGGAAAACATCAGGAATCACATACCACTTTCATATCACTAGCCATCACATATCTCCTCACTCTCCAAGAAGAAAATCTCAATAATACCTGATTGTTCTCCCTCAAAGAAATCCCAACTGTACCAACAGACAAGAATCTCGAATCTACATCCTCTTTGGATTCAAGAAACTGCATCGACTTATCAAATTAATTGGTAAACACTTGGTTTAACTCCAATCAATTCATTCCAAAAATAACATCACCTTGTTCCAATGAAAGACAAACCGTATACATCCTTAAGAAACACATTAGAATATTCAACACATTACTAGCTTATCTCTAGCCAAAACATCGCCTTCCCTCTCACAAGGAAGCGAACAACGAGAAAACATGGTTATGTTCCCTCAAGGATCACACCATTTTGCTATCAAACACCATCCTCGAATCTGACCTCTCTTTGAGTTCAGGAAAAACACAATATTCTCAAAATAGTTGAACTAGCCAACGCTGCACTCTCGCATGCAGCAACATGATGTCCAAGCTCTTTACAGTTGGAACATCTAAGATAAGCAGATGTTTCTCCCCCACTTGTTTAATTCCCAACCTACAAATAGAAAATAAAATAAGCATCGATAGTGTTTTTACACACATGTCGCATAATAGGGAACAAACATAATTAAACAACCTGGACGGACGAACCGACCTGCTCTGATACAACTACGTAACACCCTAAAAACCCAAGTGTAATTATCAAAGAATTTAATTAACGAAATATAATCACTTAGGGTTGTTAGACTATGGCACGAATCTAGAAGGGGGGGGGGTTGAATAGATCCCAATTAAAATTTGAGTCGGCGTTACCAATTAAAAAATTGGTTTTGAAAATTTGTTTTAAGTGCGGAAGCGGCCGAGGAAAATATAGTCTAAAACGAACTGTTATTGGAAAACTGGATATGCGTCAAGCCTATGGATTAGAGATAATGTAGAATACGAATCACTACAATAGTCACACTATCAATGATTTGTTTCACTTGCTAGGATTCCTAGTTCCAATGATTCAAAGAGCAAACCAAACTAGATATACAACTAAGATAATTTTGGTTTAGGAAAATTATCAAACACTTGGTGTGCAAAAACACTCCAAGTGATATTTATGTTGAGTAAGTGATTCCAATTAGTCTAGTACAATGTTTTATTGTACTTTGGATTCAGAAACGGAGTTTTAACCTCTTACTCAATTAATATCAAGGTTTGATAAAAGTGCTTATACAAAAATCACTTATTTTTAAGCCAAAACAAATATGCTGAAAAATAGAGAAGACAAAGATTTGATGAGGCAGTTCCCCCGTCGTCCTCGCTTCGGGGTACGTCTGCCCTCAATTCTAAAACTAGAATTGAGATTGCTTTAATAGATATCACCTGTTGAGTTTAACCGTTTATACAAGGATTGCAAAGCAAATATACAACAGAATTTTCAAGACGTTGAATGTTGCTTCCACTCCTTGTTCCTTGATCCAAGGTGAATCAAGTCCTTCGATTGTTGTTCATAGACCTCCGATTCCAGCCCCTTTGTTGAATAACCCTCAGTTCTTCAAACCCTCGGCCCGGCTGATCTCAACTACAACAAATTGAACCCGAAATCTTCCCTTCAATATCACTGAATCCGCTACTAGATTGATGAAGACTTCCTCTTCTCAATCACCTTCGCTCAGCTGAGAATTGATGAAGAAATCGTCCAAAAACCCCCAAAATCAAACCAATCTTGGAGGACAAAACCCTAACGGTTTTATTCAAGAAAAAACCTGTCGCAAGCTTCAACCCGAACCGGATTCCCCAATCTCGGCTTCGAACGTTATCACCTTTAACCAATCACAAAGCACTTCAAAAATGGTTGTGTGTAGTTGATGTGTTGTGAGATGTTGAAGATGAAGATGAAGAATCTTGGGCACCTATTTCACTTTTTCTTGTTCTTTGAACACTTGAATCAATTTGTCAAATGTTGGTTGATACAAGTAACTAAACTTCTATTTATAGTAACAAACCAACCAACCCACTTAACAACTTTTCAAACAGAGTGGGAAATACTTAAAAACTGAATTTGCGCACCAACGGTCGACCATAGCAGGTCTATGCGTCGACTCATAGCCTGCAGTTTTGGACAGTCTGTAAAGCACAACAGTATGCGTCGACCATAGGTCGGCGTGCGCTGACCCGTGGTTCATGCGCTGACCCCTGCGGTCGACTCAAGCCTTTTATGCGCTGACCCGTGGGAAATGCACTATGTTATGCGCTGACCCGTGGGAAATGCACTATGTTATGCGCCGACCCTGTGGTCGACTCAAACCCTGCAAATCTGCAAAAATTCATATTTTTGTGGTTTTCATGCATTTTGTCATGACCATATTTTATCCACATATGTTGTATGAAATATAACAGTTTAGATGAGTATAGAAAAGGATATGATAGGTGATATGTTGCATTTGTTTTGTAGAGGTGGAATCGACAATGCCGATTCATCCATGGTGGTCATTTGTCATCATCAAAACCTATGATCGTATGTTGTATGACAGTTTGCTCTTACATACTCCCCCTTTTTGATGATGACAACCTGTGTGAAACCAAAGAGAAACAACATGCAATATTTACACACACTCCCCCTTTCTTTTGTAATTTAAGGCTGGCTGCAAAACAAGCTGTTAGTTGTTGTGAATATCTTGGCTTGGCTTTGGTTTGGTACATGCTCTTCTCCCCCTTTGACAACATCAAAAAGAGAAAGAGAACTATTATTCAACATAAGATGATATTCAACAGGAGATAACAAATCATATAAAAATACCACACCAAATATTACTACTGAACAAATTGAAAATGAGATAACATTAAACTAGATTAACAAACAAGCATAACAGATAATAGGTTCAGTCAAACAACAAAAGTACAGATGCACATGCAGTTCTATGCCCTAATGGCCTCGTCCTCGATGGTAACCAATATCCGGGTTTCTGTTAGGATCTGCCAAAGAAGTCATTTGGTCAGGAACACTACTTAGATACTTGAGACCCACATCGACGGACCGCTCCTGTCGTTCAAATGTTTCGGTGAATGCTGCATACCGTTCATTCATGCTGGTAGAGAGGTTATCGATCCTCTCATTTTGTGCTTGAAGTTGGCTGCATATATGAGCATAGCGTTCATCCTGAGTTTGTATGAATGATTGTTGAGCCAGCTGCATATTTCGCATCATATCTAAAAGTTCAGAAGAGTTTTCTTGTTGCGGAGGAGACGGTGGAGATTCTTCAGCACCATATTGATACGGCTGATAGAATTGGCATTGTGTTGACCAACCCATATGTTGCCATTCACCCCAGCCACCATGGTTGGGGGCATCTTCTTCAGTTGAATATGTATTCTGAACCCAAGCGGTGTTTGTGTAGTCGTGAGTGTCTACTTGTGGAGGACTATCATGCTGCTCAAATGCTTGTCTTGCTTCTTCTTCTTCATTTTTCTCTTGGTCTTCTTCTTCACTTTCATCACTTTCATCATCTTCTTCAATAGTCATAGGAGTATACCCTCTGCGAACAAATTTGTATATTCTCCGCTCATCACACCAAAAATATCCCATCATAGACAAAGTTTTTGGGCTGAATTCTTTATCTGAGGGAATAGAGGTATACGGAAAGGACGGATAATCAACGTCGGCTGCACTAAGAACCTCTTGAATAAAAGATCCATAGGCAAGAGCCGTTCCTCGTCCGGAGTCTCGTAAACTGAACATCCTACTAACAATGTAGTAGGGCCAGTTGATTTTGCGCTGATTTTTCAGAATGTATATGAGATGAACCTCAGCCTGTTCAACTCGGGAAAGGCCACCCTTCTTAGGTCGCAGGATGCGTGACACAATCCACTAGAGAATGCGCTCAACTGTTTTCAGCTTACCGGCAGTGACAGTTCGTGGGAACGCATCACTGTTCACAATGTGGTCTGGGTAGGGTCGTTTCAGCATAGCGTTCAAAGCGCTCTTAAACTCATATCCTTCTATTGTGTGAGAATCAGTCACCTTAGCAAGAGGATTTTCATCAGCAGCCAATGTCATATCAAAATATTTATTCCAAACATTAGACTTAAACGATACCTTTCTTGTGCCGATCCTGGAGTGAAACTTTTGCCCACGAAATTTGTCATGAAGGCAAGTGTAGAACACATGGACCAGGTCTTCGCTATATTTGGCATTGCATTCCAGGAATTTAACAATGCCGTGATACTGTAGCAGAGACATGATTTCCACGAGATGCATGTGTTCTGCTGTGAGTTTGTAGAAGGCATGTTGCCTCACAACTCCTCTTTTACCAATGTATTTGTTGAAGGTGTCGACAAGAGCCGGTGGAACTAATGATACAGCGGTAATGGGTAAAGAGGCAGAGGATGATTCCCTTGATCTCTTACTGGTAGGTCTGCGGGATGAGGAAGCCATTGGTAATGATTTTGAAGCTTTTTGTGAGGGTAGAGAGTGAAGCTTGGTGAAGGTTTTTGAGAATGATTTGCAAGAAGGAGGTTTACCCTTTTTATAGATGAAGATTTAGGGTTTTGGGAAGAGGAGAGGCCAAGAGACAATAGGCACTAGGTAGATGTAACTCACAATGTAATGGGTTGAATGCACACTTAATGAGAATTTGAAATGTAAATGCATGGGAAGTTTGAAAGTTTTCTGCAGAGAAAAACTGAGTTTTCGTGCGATGCGTCGACCATACCCTCTGCATGCGTCGACTCATACTGTTTGAATTTTGAAAAAGAGAAAATTTGTGAGGTGTGCGTCGACCATTGCCCTGTTATGGTCGACTCATACAGGCAAATTTTGCAGTTTTTCACTGTTATGCACATATGCTCACATGTTTGATGCATAAATAGAATGCCACACAACATTAAACATCCAAACAGATATGGTATAAGAAACAAGTCATATATATATACAATATTATCATGTAATACAACTATTTAGCCATGAAGTTTGGGAGAGAGAGAAGGGTAAAGGAACAATATCACCTCGATGCCAGAATAACTTGATGAACAATATAATTGTGCTTGCAACAACATTAACTTGTTAGAAGTACAAGATTATAGTGTTAAATGAAATAAGATAAAGCAAGCAATTTATAACGCCCGTTCAGAAATGTCGAGAATACCAAGTTCTCGGCGAATATGAAAGAAAGGCTCAGTAGCTAGCGGCTTTGTGAAAATGTCCGCTAGTTGATTTTCAGTATTAACATGTTCAAATACAACATCACCTTTCTCTACGTGATCCCGAAGAAAGTGGTGTCGAATTTCGATATGTTTGGTGCGAGAATGCAACACAGGATTTTTGGTAAGATTAATGGCACTTGTATTGTCACAGAAAATGGGAATACGTTCGAGTTTGAGATTAAAATCCAATAATTGTTGCTTAACCCATAGGATTTGAGCACAACAACTACCGGCGGCAATGTATTCCGCTTCGGCGGTTGACAAAGCAACTGAAACTTGTTTCTTGCTATGCCAACTGACCAAGGAATTTGAAAATAAGTGACAAGTACCACTGGTGCTTTTCCTATCCGATTTGCAACCGACAAAATCGGAATCGGAGAAACCTACCAATGAGCAATCATTACCTTTGGAATACCATAGTCCATACTTCGGAGTACCGGATAGGTATCGAAGTATTCGTTTGATAACTTTTAGATGGGATTCCTTGGGACATGATTGATATCTTGCGCACATACACACGCTAAACATAATGTCGGGACGAGAAGCAGTAAGATAGAGAAGTGATCTAATCATACCTCTATACCTTTTTACCTCTACATCCTTACCGTTTGCATCTTTATTCAAGTTTGTACATGTTGGCATGGGGGTGTCAATGGCCTTGGCTTTTGCCATGTCAAATCTCTTGATAAGGTCCAAACAATACTTTGTTTGACTCACGAATGTTCCTTCTTTGAGTTGTTTAATTTGCAAACCGAGAAAGTATGTGAGCTCCCCCATCATACTCATCTCGAATTCACCCTGCATAAGATCCGAAAACTCTCTCACAAGATTCATGTTAGCAGACCCAAATATAATATCGTCAACATAAATGTGTACTAATATCAAGTGCTTTCCTTGACGTTTAATAAAGAGGGTTGTGTCAACCTTTCCTCTTGAGTAACCTTGATCAAGTAAAAATTTACTTAGTCGCTCATACCAAGCTCTAAGAGCTTGTTTGAGACCATATAAAGCCCTTTTTAGTTTGCAAACATGATCGGGATACTCATGAGATTCAAAACCCGGAGGTTGTGCAACGTAGACCTCTTCATTTATGTAACCATTAAGGAATGCACTCTTAACATCCATTTGGAATAGTTTAAAGTCTTTCGCACAAGCGAAGGCAAGGAGAAGGCGTATAGCCTCGAGTCGGGCAACCGGCGCATAAGTTTCCTCATAGTCGATGCCTTCCTCTTGGTTATATCCTTGCGCGACTAAACGCGCCTTGTTACAGGTTACTACCCCGTTTTCGTCCAACTTGTTCTTAAACACCCATCGGGTGCCGATTACTCGATGACCTCGCGGAGGAGGGACAAGGTCCCAAACCTCATTTCTAGTGAACTGATTTAGTTCCTCCTGCATTGACAAAAACCAGTGTTCATCGAGTAGGGCTTCTTTAGGGTTTTTAGGTTCCATTTGTGAAACGAAAGCGAAGTGATAATAGAAATTACTTAGCTTCGATCGAGTTGTAACACCCTTTAAGATATCTCCGAGAATGTTGTCAATTGGATGGTCTTTGGGAGACTTCCAAGCTTTAGGAAGATCATCGTTTGAAGGCGGATGAGCTACCTCGGTTTCCTCATGGTGTACATCTATATCCTCCTCAACTTTGACTTTGTCGGGTTGATCAATCCCCAGCTCGCCACCCTTGAGTATGTCTTCAGTAGATGTACCTGCACCATGAACAACACTACCCTTTCCGACGTTTCCCGGATAGGATTCATCAAAAGTGACATGTACAGACTCTTCCACAGCAAGTAATCGTTTATTATATATTCTATATGCTTTACTCGATTGAGAGTATCCGAGGAATATACCTTCGTCGGCCTTGGAATCGAATTTGCCCAAGTTTTCCTTTCCATTATTTAATACAAAACATTTGCAACCGAAAACATGTAAGTGAGAAACATTTGGCTTTCGCCCTTTTAAAAGCTCATACGGTGTTTTATTTAGAATGGGGCGAATGAGCACCCTATTCAAAACATAACACGCCGTACTAATGGCGTCGGCCCAAAAATATTTCGGTAAACCACTTTCGTTAATCATTGTTCTTCCTAATTCTTCCAAAATTCGATTTTTACGCTCCACAACCCCATTTTGCTGAGGAGTACGTGGAGCGGAGAAGTTATGATCGATACCATGGTTACCGCAATATTCTTCAAATAAATGGTTTTCGAACTCACCTCCATGGTCGCTTCTAATTGACACAATGTTTGTATTTAATTTATTTTGGGAAAGCTTAGCAAACCTTTCAAAGGCGGCGAACGTATCGCTCTTGCTTACTAGAAAAATAGTCCAACAAAATCTAGAAAAATCATCCACTATTACGAAACCGTAATAATTTCCTCCTAGACTTTTAATTCTAGACGGCCCAAATAAGTCCATATGAAGAAGTTCGAGAGGTCTCGTTGTTGAAACGATATTTTTGGATTTAAATGAGATCCTCGTTTGCTTCCCTTTTTGACAAGCATCACAAAGGTGATCCTTAGTGAACTTTATTTTGGGGAGACCTAGGACTAGATCTTTTGAGACTACTTTGTTTAGTAAGTCAAAGTTAACATGTGTTAAACGCCTATGCCATAACCATGAATCTTCACTCATTGTTACAAGGCATTTGTCACTTGTTAACGATACTTCGTTCAAGTCTAACATATAGACATTATTCACTCGCAGGCCATTAAACATATTCTTCTTATCATCATTATGTACAATTTTGCAACAATCTTTTGAAAAAGATACATTGTATCCTTTGTCACATAATTGACTGATGCTAAGTAGATTGTGTTTAAGACCTTCGACAAGCAATACATCAGAAATAGTAGTGGAAGAAGGGTTACCTACACTACCTTTGCCTAGTATTGCTCCACGGTTGTTGTCACCATAGGTTACATATCCTTTCTTCTTAGCCACGAAGTCAATGAAGAGTGATATGTCTCCTGACATGTGCCTTGAGCATCCACTGTCGAGAACCCATCTTCTCTCGGTGGTCTTGAGGCATTGTACCTATGGAAATGCAATTAACACGAGAAGGTAACCAATGGCTTATTGGGTCCTGAATGGTGAGTAACGAAATGGTTGCATTTGGGCAGCCATTGATAAATGCCTTTAGGAACTAAGAATCTCCTAAACCTGCATTTAGCAATGGAGTGGCCTTTCTTGCAACAATACAGACAAGAGAAATTTACATTTTGATTGCCTTTGCTATCTTCATCTTTTATAACATATTTATATTTTTGATATGGGTTAACCATACTTTTCCGAAAGTTTGATTTATCGATTGCAAAGGTAATCTTGGGCTCAAGAGCCTTGTCAAGTTTGGCCTTTAGGTTTCTTACTTCACCTTGCCAAATATAACAAGTATCACACCCAAAGTTGATTATTCTATTTCTAAGGTCCTCACAACCTGCTTTTGTGCTTTCTACCATAGAAGCTTTGAGTGCCTCAAGTTTCCTTTCGGATTCTCGATTTTTTTGTTCCAAATGGATAAAAATTTGGTTATTTGAGGCAAGTCTTTTAAAGGCCTCTTTAGCTTCACGGTGTAAAGTATCAAATGCAGCTTGTAATTCATGATGAGACATACTAGAGGATTTTTCATATTTAGCATGCCGTACCTGTTTCTTTTTGTTCTTTTGATGAGCAGAGAGGCATAGGTTTGCAGCTTCATCTTCATCACTAGAACTTTCATCATCGGAGGAGTCGCCATCGCTTTCCCAAGCTATGTATGCTCTCCTTGGCTTTGATGATTTCTTGTGTGATTTGTATGATTCCTTTTCCTTTATCTTCTTGTTCATCGGACAGTCCGGTTTATAATGACCGGGTTTCCCACAAGTGTAGCACGACCCTCTAGTCTTTTTACCTTTTGAGTCATCATCTTTAGAGTACCTCGATTGTTTCCGGAAGTTTACCAAGTTCTTCTCGGAATTTTGGATGTCTTTCTTTCTCACGTAACGATTGTAACGTTTAACGAACAACCCCATATCTTCGCTCTTGTCCTCTTCTTCTTCGTCGCTCGAGGAATAATCACTTTGCTCTTTTGCTTGAGACTTCGAGGAGGAAGTCTTAAGAGCTATTGATTTCTTTTCACTCACCTTTGTTTTGTCCTTCTTTTCTTTCTTTTCGTGTTGTTCTAGGCTCAAGAGTACTTGTTCGTGCTCTTGTAGTTTGCCAAATAATATTGTCAAGTCTAATACGGTGAGATCATTTGCTTCTTTGATGGCGGTCACTTTCGGCTACCATTCCCTGTTAAGACATCTCAAGATCTTATTAGTAGCAACATCATTGGAAACCGGCCTACCTAATGAATGTAATTGATTGATGAGATGAGTAAATCTATTTTGCATGTCAGCAATGGTTTCCCCTTGCTCCATGAAAAAGAGATCAAACTCTTGTGTTAGTATGTTGATTCTTGCCAACTTAACATCGTTCGTCCCCTCATGGGCAATTTGTAGTGAATCCCACATGGCCTTAGCAGTAGGACAATGGGATACACAATAGTATTCATCTACACCTAATGAGGAGATTAGGATATTTTTGGCTTTCCAATCATAATTGTATTTCTTTTCATCATCATCAGTCCATTGTGCTTCGGGCTTTGGCACTAATTCATCATTCTCATTGGTCATGGTTATTTCAATTGGACCATTGAGAATAACGTTCCATATTTTTCTATCTATGGAATTTATGTACACCCGCATACAGTCTTTTCAATAACTATAATTTTCACCATTGAAAACGGGAGCTCTATTATAAGCCCCTTTAGGTTTGTTAGCCATTTTCTATCAAAGTTATATTTTGAAGCACGGAGGGAACCGGAGCTCCTGATACCACTTGTTAGACTATGGCACGGATCTAGAAGAGGGGGGGGGGGTTGAATAGATCCCAATTAAAATTTGAGTCGGCGCTACCAATTAAAAAATTGGTTTTAAAAATTTGTTTTAAGTGCGGAAGCGGCTGAGGAAAATATAGTCTAAAACGAACTGTTATTGGAAAACCGGATATGCGTCAAGCCTATGGATTAGAGATAATGTAGAATACGAATCACTACACTAGTCACACTATCAATGATTTGTTTCACTTGCTAGGATTCCTAGTTCCAATGATTCAAAGAGAAAACCAAACTAGATATACAACTAAGATAATTTTGGTTTAGGCAAATTATCAAACACTTGGTGTGCAAAAACACTCCAAGTGATATTTATGTTGAGTAAGTGATTCCAATTAGTCTAGTACAATGTTTTATTGTACTTTGGATTCAGAAACGGAGTTTTAACTTCTTACTCAATTAATATCAAGGTTTGATAAAAGTGTTTATACAAAAATCACTTATTTTTAAGCCAAAACAAATATGCTGAAAAATAGAGAAGACAAAGATTTGATGAGGCAGTTCCCCCGTCGTCCTCGCTTCGGGGTACGTCTGCCCTCAATTCTAAAACTAGAATTGAGATTGCTTTAATAGATATCACCTGTTGAGTTTAACTGTTTATACAAGGATTGCAAAGCAAATATACAACAGAATTTTCAAGACATTGAATGTTGCTTCCACTCCTTGTTCCTTGATCCAAGGTGAATCAAGTCCTTCGATTGTTGTTGATAGACCTCCGATTCCAACCCCTTTGTTGAATAACCCTCAGTTCTTCAAACCCTCGGCCCGGCTGATCTCAACTACAACAAATCGAACCCGAAATCTTCCCTTCAATATCACTGAATCCGCTACTAGATTGATGAAGACTTCCTCTTCTCAATCACCTTCGCTCAGCTGAGAATTGATGAAGAAATCGTCCAAAAACCCCCAAAATCAAACCAATCTTGGAGGACAAAACCCTAACGGTTTTATTCAAGAAAAAAACCTGTCGTAAGCTTCAACCCGAACCGGATTCCCCAATCTCGGCTTCGAACGTTATCACCTTTAACCAATCACAAAGCACTTCAAAAATGGTTGTGTGTAGTTGATGTGTTGTGAGATGTTGAAGATGAAGATGAAGAATCTTGGACACCTATTTCACTTTTTCTTGTTCTTTGAACACTTGAATCAATTTGTCAAATGTTGGTTGATACAAGTAACTAAACTTATATTTATAGTAACAAACCAACCAACCCACTTAACAACTTTTCAAACAGAGTGGGAAATACTTAAAAACTGAATTTGCGCACGAACGGTCGACCATAGCAGGTCTATGCGTCGACTCATAGCCTGCAGTTTTGGACAGTCTGTAAAGCACAACAGTATGCGTCGACCATAGGTCGGCGTGCGCTGACCCCTGCGGTCGACTCAAGCCTTTTGTGCGCTGACCCGTGGGAAATGCACTATGTTATGCGCTGACCCGTGGGAAATGCACTATGTTATGCGCCGACCCTGTGGTCGACTCAAACCCTGCAAATCTGCAAAAATTCATATTTTTGTGGTTTTCATGCATTTTGTCATGACCATATTTTATCCACATATGTTGTATGAAATATAACAGTTTAGATGAGTATAGAAAAGGATATGATATGTGATATGTTGCATTTGTTTTGTAGAGGTGGAATCGACAATTCCGATTCATCCATGGTGGTCATTTGTCATCATCGAAACCTATGATCGTATGTTGTATGCCAATTTGCTCTTACAAGGATGTCACTCACAATAATCATAGTCTGCTCCATAACATGGGTTACAACAAAACATTTTACTGCATACATTTGCACTTAGGATGTTTACATGGCATCTAACTCATCTGAATATCTTTGCATCGTAATCATAATAAGAAAACATACTAATTTAAAATCTCATAATAGTTTGTATAACAAAATTAAAAGCACTGACTCGTGAGTCTTCTCCAAGTGCTATCACACCAAAACATAAAACAAATACGAGAGTATGCATCATCTCTTAGGAAATTTCAACACAAAATAAATAATTCACTTGCTAGTGTTACATATTAGAGCATAACCAAACTAACAAGAATAAACTAAAAGAAATAGCCCCAGGAGCTAACTTCCACTCACAACAGCGTCTCTACTCTGGAGTATCTGCATGATGCCCATGTAAAGGCAACATTCAAACAGAAGGGATGAGAATTCATTTAAATAATAAAAACGTAGAATGTAAAATAGAGTATAACATCTACACAATCATGCATAATAACATATCATATTCTCACACCCAAGTTATCATTAGTATCACATGAACAATACCATTATCATACATAGTCATATTTCACGCATATAATTCATTCATGTTATGTGACTCACAACAATGACTCATATGCATGTGTTACCAATTCAACATTTGGTTCTTCTTACGAACCCTATTCTCCCCTCGAAATCCCAAAATCCCCCTTATGAGTTCTGGATAAGTCTTTCATCCCCTTTCGGACCTATGCCTTATCTCCTTCAACATATCAACAAATGGATGTATGACATGGTAATAATGCAATTAACACAACAATTATAATGATATTTAGTGAACCACAATCAATCACACAATTGAAACCATACGTAACATAATCCACCCTTTTGGATTACCACTTATATAATCAATCACATCATCCCAATCATTAACAACATATCAAATAATTTGTCAATACGGACTTTGTCCATATTCGTCACATCATACACTTCTTTCCCACCTACTACCAACCTCTGATAAAATCATTTAAAATATTGTATCCCTGAAACAAAGTAACATTCCTCTGTTTTAGCTACCCGACACTTCTAACCTCGTCCAAAAATTATTTACGAGTTGAAAGTTATTATCAAAATCGTGCACGAAGGCATTACCAAAAAGTTGTTGTTTGTCTTAAATTTCTAGCACACTTTTCATCTTCTCCAACCCTAAAAACATCCATGAAATCATCATCAAAAATATTTTACCCCTGAAACAAAGTTATAGCCCTCTGTTTTAGCTATCCAACGCTTTAAACCTCGTCCCAAAATGATTTACGAGTTGAAAGTTATGATCAAAGCCGTGCACAAAGGTGTTAACAAAAAGTTGTTGTTTTTCTGAATTTTCCAATACGATTTTCATCTTCTCCAACCCCATAAGCGTCCATGAAATCATTACCAAAAATATTTTATGATTTTAAATTTAGTCATAAACATGCATATATCAATTACTACTTATATTCATATAATCATGGATTTATATATTATACCAATCCCTAAAACCTTCAAACATCATCGATTTAAAACATAAATTTCATTCAACAAATATCAACAAATATCAACATTCATCATCAATCCAAAGATATTTAAACCTTCATATACCCTTCTATTCATATCCCTATTATTGAACCAAATTCCCACCCTTACCTTGTATTCTAAAAAAATCCAAGCTTTTGGTTATTCTCTTCCCTAGAGCTCTCATGAGGTTTTTCTTGTTTTCTTTTTCTCTTGCCTCTTTTTCTTCAATTTCAAAAATTTTAACTACGGTAAACTTTTTCCTTCACTTCTCTCCTCCTAATTTAAAAACCTAATTTATATCTTTCTAATATTTCACTAAAGCCCAATTTATTACTAACTTACATTATTTATTTTAATTTTTCACAATTTGCACTTTTCACCCCAAACTCATTATTTCATTTTATTTTATTATTTCATTTAAATAATAACACAAAAACATTATTTTAATCAATTAAATAATTATAAACAAATCTACCAACCTCTAATCACTCTCCACACTCTCTATCCAATGGTCACTCACCCTTGTTGCCATAACACGTCTCAATTATCACACAAATAATAATTAGACACACACATAAAATTATGACTAATAAATATAAATAATTTCTAGAAAAATAGGGTGTTATAGTTAAGGTTGGATATATTCAAGATATCGAAGATATGTATGAAAGGATATTGACTAGTGTGCAAATAGAAAATGGAGAGATGGACGATTTTCCCATTATAATAGGTTTGCATCAAGGCTTAACCATAAGTCCCTACCTTTTTACTTTAATTTTAGATATACTCAAAGAGCACATCCAAGAGTTAGCACTGAGATACATGTTTTTTGTATAGTTTTACTTGAGAGTCGAAGAAAGATTTAAATGAGAGGTTAGAGACTTGGCGACAGGCTTTAGAATATTTGACTTTCGCCTAAGCACAAATAAGACATAGTTAATGAAATGTAAGTTTAGCAAAATGAGAAGTGTTTTTAACCTAAAGGTGAAAGTTAGAGACCATATCCTCCCATATGTCACGCGGTTTAAATATCTTGGGTTTGTAATGCAAAATAATAGATAAATAGAAGGGGATGTAAGTCATCAAATTCAAGGTGGGTGGTTGAAATGGAGGCGTTCTTCAAGTATTTTATATGATAGAAATGTATCGCTCAAGCTGAAAGGAAAACTCTTATTAGACTTCAATAAGACCTGCCATGTTGTACCGGACAAAATGTTGAGCAATTAAGAATAAAGACGAGAATAAGTGAGTGTAGAAGAGATGAGAATGTTAAGTTGGAGTGTGGTATGACTAGAAGTGATACGGTTATGAATAAAAATATTAGAGAGAGTGTTGGGATAACACATATAGTAGAAAATATGATGGAAAATAAACTTAAATGATTTGAGCATGTAGAAAGAATATCCATAAATTTTGTGATAAGGAGAGTATATTAAATGAAGAGCAGACAAACAATTAGATCCAAAGAAGGCTTAGAAAAAATATAAAATAAATTATTAAAAAAGATATCGAGATTAACAATTTAGATAAAAGTATGATCTTGGATAAAATATTATGGCGTAAATTGATCCATATACTTGACTCTTTAAAATGGGTAAGTATTCACTATTGTTTTCGTAATATGTCAATGAATCAAAAAAACTCTACATTTTATACTTTATTCATTTTAGTAGTTTGGAAATAACTTAACTATAATATAGAAGTAAGCCTCGCCATTTTTTTATAGAAAGGAAAAAGAAACTTGCTTGTTGTCAAAAAAAAACTTAACATATGCAAAAATGTGTTAGAATTCAATAAAAAAAGAAGTGATCATTTTTAAATGATTCACATTACTTTTAATATATTTAATTTTTCCTCTGTTTTGTAAAATAGTGATGATAGTTTATTTGGAACTAACAACTATAAAGAAAATTTGGTCGGTTAAAAATATATAAATTATTATTGGTCAATTAAAAAAATAATGAAAGTGACGTTAGAAAAAGAAAGGGACAAGGATTTTCAATCCCTTTTGTATACGTTGTAAGTGTTCCTTTAAATATGTCAATTATTAAAAAGTGTGGGGGTAGATAAGGATTGTGAAAAAGTCACTTGAGTGTACATTGTACATCATTTAAAGCCTTATTCTAGCATTAATTCTTTTACATGGTAAAGTTATACAATAAAAAAATATTTTACAAGTTCTGTTTACATATAAAATATTGTATGTAATATAAAAAAGTTTTGGTATTTCAACTCTGTTTTGAACATGCTTTTTTTAAGAGAAAATTTTAGTTATCTTTATATACAAAATATTTAATTTCTACTGCACAAAAAACATAACATTTAATATCAGAGAGACTTAGATAAGATAATTAAGGATTTGTTTGGATAAATAATTTATTTGAAATTTATAGTAGAAGTGCTTATCAAAATAAGCACTTATGAAAAAATTGTATAAGCTATTTTTTAAACAAAAAGATAAAGTAAATATAAATGATTTTATAAATTCAAATAAGTAAATCCAAAAAATATATTATAAGTTAAATTACATGTTAGAAGCAAAATTGATCACTAATTACATATGTAAAGAGTCATTCAACTTCATTTCCGTGATCTTAACCATTCAAATAAACAAGTTGACTAGAAGAAATGATAGTAACCAAAATGACATATAATAGTAATACACACTTTGCACACGGAAGTGAAGGAAAGCAAATAAATAGTACAAAAGTAGTGTTTATCTGGCTTGTGTCACAGTGAAGGTGAAACCTATGTTAGTTATTTGTATAAACAAAAAGGCACAAAAACGGGGTCTAAAGGGTTGAAGAAGACGGTGTAGGGGAAGGAAGGGACAAAGTGGGGTCGAAGTAACGTAGACAATGGCTGAAAAGGAGGCAAAGTAATGTGAGTGAGGGACCAAGCATGTCAACGAAGGAAACATAGAGGTGGTTTTCTTTTTGGAGTAAATACGCGTCGCCCAACCATGGAACCGAATTCTGGCGTCGAAAGTGATGGCTTGTCGGCGTACCCGTTACTCTCTTGCCTAGCTCTTTTGGCAAAAAGAATTTAGCATGTGAGTCATATGACAATACTCTTGCCAAACTCCCTTTCTATGGGATTGTGCTATTACCTCCCTTTACAGCTGTGAAATTATAAATTATATTTCTTCCATCCATATCCTTTAATATTTGTTTATTTTCTACTATTTCTTTTTAAAAAGTTTATATATTATCTAGAATTAAAAATATTATATTATATTAAAATATAATAAATGGTATAAGTTTTAACTTTATGGTAAGATGTTATTATTATTAGTGTGTATCATTTGTATTCTATGGTAACTATTATAATAATTATTATAAGTTTTTGTGCGATTAAAGCATGAGACATATAAGCTATAAATCTACTAAATACACAACAATTGTGTTATTTTTTAGGTAAACATATTTTTACCATAATGTATAATAATAATTATAATTTACACAATTAAATTGTATTAAAATGGTAAGATATATGAACAATTCATAATTATTTTTCATCACAAAAACAAAAATATTATATGATTATATATTTTCAATTTTTTGTTAATAATTATGTAATTTTTATAATCAAAATAATATTTTTTCCTTTCAATCTTATAACTTTATTATTTATAAAAAAAATAACAAAACACATTTAAAACAAATAAACTTATCAAAACTAAATTCACATCTAATTTCTCATTTTCATATCATATTTTCAAAATTTTCTTTTTTCATGTTTACAATCTATATTTTGTTCTTCAAAAAATAAATATTTATTATAATATTTATGATATTTTTGTTTTTTCTATTTTAAAATATAATATATCATCTAAAATTAGAAATATTATAACATATTACAACAAAACCAATGATATCAAGTTTTATTTATCATAAATGAAAATGTAAGATTTAAACAATTTAAGTTATAATATATATAGTATGTTATTAATTGAAATTTATATAATTAAATCTATAATCATACGTTCTTTTCTTTTATATACAAAATAGTCATACAATATAAATGAATTAAATGAACTTAAATATAAATACTAATATAACAGGACATAAAATAAGACGGGTGAAACAAAATTAAAAATTAAAAAAGATAATGTATTATAATATAAATTGATAAGATTATAAAATATAGTATTAAGATCTAGAATAAATACATAAGTAATATATAAATTAAATAATATTAAAATAGTATGATAATATGAAATATTCTTAATTATTGAAATTTCGACTACTAATTTACTAAACGGAAAAGGTTAATTATTAAAGATTTATGTAATATATATTGTATGATAGTATGATAATACACATGAAATATTAATTACTAAAATTTTGACTATTAAAATACTAAATAAAAAAAATATGGAACAAATTTTTGTAATAATAGCAATAAAAAATTTAACGGGTCAAGTTCATCATATATATATATATATATATATATATATATATATATATATATATATATATATATATATATATATATATATATATATATATATATATATATATATATATATATATATTGATTGATTGAAATATTAACATTTAAAACTTTAATTGTGTCAATTTCATTCAATATTTTTATTATGTATTAAATATTTAAGAGATGGATGGATAAATTTTGACGGGATCAAGTTCATCATTGATCAATATGTTTTATTATGTTGTCATAATTTCATTTTGTTTGAATTTTATTTCCATTATAATATCTTATACTTATTACAAACTAGAAGAAAAATGCACGGTTAAAATCATATCTTTTACAAAAACATATCTTATGCATAAGAACGAGACACAACCAGTTAGATATAGACAAGAAAACATTCTTACATTTTACTTTTAATGTACATTTGAGTATAATTATACCGTACAAAATAATATAATAAGAGAAAAATAATAATATTGATCCAAATATGTGATTAGTCAATAAATTTTTTTATAAAATTTGTTGGTTCATCGTATGGAAATTATATGAAATGAGAAAAATAAAATTACTGATCCAAATATGTAGTAAGTCAATATAATTTTAATAAATTTTATTGTCTCATATTAATGAAAATTATATGAAACGAAGAAAATGAAATTACGGATTCAATTATGAATTATGTAGTGAGTCGATAAAATTTCAACAAATTTTACCTGCTTAATAGTGAAAATTATATGAAACGGCAAAAAATATCGACTAAATATTTTTAAATTGAATACTTCTTATAAAATAATTGACTTATTTGTAAAAGAAAAACCTATAACATTTAATTTATCTAATACAAATTTTAATAATTTTTATTTTTAATCATATTATTCATAATATCATTGCTTACATTTCATTATCTACATGTATTACTTTTTCAATTTAAATTTACTATTATTCTGAAGTTTTTTTCTATTTCAATTTCTTATTTTTATTACAGTCTGCAAACAAATACGCGTACAATACGCTAAAACGCACTAAAACATATCCCGTGCGTAAGCACGAGTTTGTTACTAGTTAGTCCATATAAATCGGTCAAATAAAATAAAAAGGTTAAAAAGATGAAAAGTGAGATAAAAGTGGACAAGAAATGTTCAAAAGACCGAAACTCGGTCTAACTGATAAAATCTGCAAGTATTTGGTCGGATCATATCGAGTCTACTAATTTATGGATTGGATTTTCAGTTGTAACAATCGCTACACTAGGGACGAAGCAATGATGTGAGAAAGTGAGAGTTTCTTAAGCAAGCAAACACAAGAAAAAACTTTTTCAGTTACGAAGAGAGAGAAGAGGGAAGAAGAAGAAGAAACATAATTGGTTATAACCTTTTTCTATTCACTTTCCTAAGTAAGGCTAAAAGATTACAAGTGAATATCAATAACCAACGTTCTCTCTAACAATTGAGAGAATCCGTCTATTTGTAGACTACTAGCTTATGTACGATGATAACATAAATATATGACATGCATATCTACAACGTCATAAAACATAAGAGAACTTCGAACACTGCATACTAAAACACACTTCGACTACAACATGCACTCCAAAACATCAAGGGAATAAGCTAGATATCATCATGCAACTTTATCAACGACATATAGTGAAAGAACTTGCTACTACGCAATGACTTGGTGATCATATTAGCAACATTATCTTTAGTCGAAACCTTCATCACTTTGACTTTTCCACTTTTTATTTTTTCCTTGATGAAATGCAACTTAACATCAATGTGCTTGGTTCTCTCATGATAGACTTAATTTTTTGACAGATGTATGACACTTTTACTATCATATTTGACATTGATAACTTAACCTTGAAGTTTTAGTTCTTTAACAAACCCTTGAAGTCACAATGCTTCTTTCACAACTTTAGTGAGAGTAATGTATCCAACTTCAGTGATTGATAAGGAAACGACCTTATGAAGAGAAGCTTTACAGCTAATTGTTGTGTCAAACATAGTGAAAACATATCCAGAAAGAAATTTTTTGGTATCCATACATCATGCATAGTTAGAGTCGATAAATCCTTCAATTTCAACTTTTCCATCACCCGTGGCTCCACCATAAACCCGGACCCTACTCAAGGATCCTTTTATGTATCTCAGAATCCACTTCAAAGCTTGCTAGTGTGCCTTCCCAATATTGGCCATATAGTTTCTTACAAGGCTCACTCTGTATGATATGTTTGGCCTCATACATACCATAACATACATCAAAGAGCCTATTATACTAGCATAAGGGATGCTAATCATATAGGCTCTTTCGGCTTCAGTACTTGGACTTTGAGTCGTAATCATCTTGAACTGAGGATTTGTTGGTGTTAACATAGACTTTGATTCGACATACCAATTTTTTTGAGAATCTTCCTTAGTTATGACTCATGAGATAAACATAATCTCGATTGCTTTCTATCTCTCTGGATGTCAATCCCAAGAATCCTGGTGGCAGCACCCAAATCCTTCATTTCGAACTCCTTGTCGAGTTAATCCTTCACCTTTATTACCTCCTCGACATTGTTGATTGCTATGAAGATATCATCCACATAAAGCAACAACATAACAAGTGAACTTCTAAGTCAAAATCTTGAGTAAACACAGTGGTCAAACTGGCTCCCAGTGAAACCTTTGTGCATCATGAACATATCAAATCTCTTATTCCATTGACGAGGAGATTGTTTCAGGACATATAACGACCTATCATATTTGCACACATAATCTTCCTTGCCTCTTTCTACATATCCTTCATATTGCCTCATCAGGATTGTTTTATCTAGATCACCGTATAAGAAAGAGGTCTTCTCATCCATCTGTTCAAGTTCTAGGTCGAATTTTTCCACCATGGCTAAGAACATGCTAATTTATCTATACTTTACAATAGGTGAGAACACATAATTGAATTTGACTCCTTCTTTTCGAGTGAACCCCCTAGCAACCAACCTTGCCTTAAATTTATTCGACACTACTACTTTGATTCATTCATTAACCTTGAAAGTCCACTTACAAATGACTAACCTGGCTCCTGTAGGTTTCTCGATCAGCTTTCAAATTTTCATCTCATCCATGAATTTGAGCCATTCAGTCTTATTTTGAATCCTCATAGCTTCTTTGTAGTTTCTAGTTTCTTCATCAAGTACCTTATAACACCCTAAATCCTCATAACTTCTTTGTAGTTTCTAGTTTCTTCATCAAGTACCTTGAAAGTTTGTAGTTTCTAGTTTCTTCATCAACAAAATCAAAATACAACATAATAAGCAACAATAATTCATTTAAGATTATGTCACGCCACCATATAGAAAGTACAATGCATATCAACACCATCTCTCAGAAAAATATTCAATTTCAGGTACTGAAACCAATTTTAAATGATAGTACACACTCTCATCTTTCCGACACTCAAATCGGACACTCCGAACAAAAGTTATGAATTTTTAAAGTTTTTCAGAAACTGTTTCTAGTGTAACCGGTCACACTACATCCAGTAGCGCAACCTACTGCCAACACACATATAGTAACCAATTACTTAAAAACTGGTAACCGGTTACACCGCCTGATTCCAGCCCCTGCATGGCCTTTGTTACGCGGGGTAACCGATTACACCCTCAAGTTTTACCCAGAAACATTATTTTTACGCAGTGTAAGCGGTTACTCCAATTCTGGTAACCGATTACACTATTGCAGAATCACTTTTCTGCATTTTTTCAAAACAAAAATCACCCATAATTCATCCCAAACCCTCATTTTTCTCACAAACAGTTTATACCACATTTAAACCCGAAAATCACCTTTCTAAAGTTCAAAAACCCTAACTTATTTACCCCGAAAAAAATCATAACCCCGTTCCGACTCTGACCCGAAACAACATCAATTCACACCATATTGACAACAACAATCCAATCAAATTTCATGATTTTAACAACAACAATTTCATCCCACAATTCAACATTCATCATTCCCACAATTCAACATAGAGAAGATAACACAAAACCTACATGGCATAATTTACCCACCATCATCATGTTAACCCTTAGATAATCAGAACCTCACCCTTACCTTAGAGTTCCTAGCAATAGCTTCTTTAACCTTCAACAATGGTGAATCTCCCCCTTGAGCCCTAGCCTTTTCTCCTCTCTTTCTCTGCTTCTCCTCCTTTCTCCCAAAAGTTACGTTACTGAGTTTCTATCCCAAATCCCCTTTTCTATTCTTTTTATTTTGATTCCTATTATTTTATTAACTTATTATATTATCACTATTTTCTTAATAATAATAATGGTAATAATAATAATAGTAATAATAATAATAATAATAATAGTAATAATAATAATAATAATCCACTCAAATTAAATGATTAAATTAATATTCATATAATATTAATTAATTAAATAAATAATAACTAATATGATTAATTAGTTTTACTCACCACACCATCCTTTCTACACTTTTGCTGACACACTCCCCAACACCTTAATTTCTAAACCAATTACCCACACCAAGGGTACATAACACATCAAAACACCAATCAACACAACCATAACTATCACATAATTAAATTACGAAAAATAATTTAAATAAAATCGGGGCGTTACAACTCTCCCCCACTTAGAACATTTTTATCCTAAAAAATTACCTGATGCAAACAACTCTAGATACGACTCTCACACCATGCTTTCCAACTCCCAAGTCATATTTCCTCCGGCAGTGCCTCCCCACACGAGAGCAATCTCTTTTCCTCTCAACTATTTCAGTTCTCGATCATCAATCCTTACAGGCAGAGCCTCAACTATAAGGTTATCCCTCACCTGAACATCATCCATCAGAATCATATGCGGCGGATCTAGAACATACTTCCGAAGTTGTGAAACATGGAGCACATCATGCAGATTTGACAAATTCGGTGGCAACGACACTCTATAAGCAACAGGTCCAACTCGCTCGGATATCTGATACGGACCAATAAACCAAGGAGTGAGCTTCCTCGACTTCAAAGCCCGTCCTACACTGGTCACCAGAGTGACTCTCAAGAATACATAGTTTCCCTCTTGAAACTCAAGATTCTTTCTCCTCTGATCATGGTAGATTTTCTGCCTACTCTGCGAAGCTTTCATCTTCTCCTGAATCAGCTTCACCTTCTCAGTAGTCAGTTGGACAATATCAGGTCCAAGCACTACACTCTCACCAGATTCATGCAAACACAAAGGTGTCCCACACCTTTGACCATACAAGACTTCAAAAGGTGCCATTCCAAAATATAGAATGAAAACTATTATTATATGTGAACTCAATCAACGACAAATGATCATCCCAAACACATCCTTGCTCGAGAACACACGCTCTCAACAAGTCCTCTAATGACTGAATGGTCCTCTCTGTCTGACCATAGGTCTACGAATGATAAAATGAACTCAACCTCAGCTTCGAACCCAAAGCTTCCTGCAAACTTTCCCAAAATCTAGAAGTGAACCTCAGATCTCTATCCGAGACAATACTCAACAGAACTCCATGCAACTTCACAATCACGCAGATATATATCTCTGCCAACTTTTGCATAAAAAACTGATGTTAATCAGAATAAAATGAGTCGAATTTGTCAGTCTATCAACAACTTCTCAAATGGCATCATGCCCTCTCAGAGTATTCGGTAACCCTATCACAAAATCCATAGAAATTCTATCCCATTTCCATTTTGGAATATCCAACAGTTGCATCAATCCTGCAGGTTTTTGATGTTCAACCTTTGACTTCTGACAAGTCAAACAAGCATAAAAAGCTGAGCCACATCTCACTTCATTCCAGACCACCAAAAGATATTCTTCAGATCCTGATACATCTTAGTAGCTCTTGGATGAATACTCAAGCTACTTCGATGACTTTATTCTAAAATCATCTTCTTTAACTCCGCTTCTTCAGGAATATAAATTTTGTCTCTGAACCTCAACACACCTATTCATCTACTTTGAAATCATTACTTTCAGTCTGATTACTTCCAACCATTACGTCCACCAACCTCACATCCAACTTCTGACTCTCTTTAATGTTATTAAGAAAATCATTGTTGATCTTCAGCATACCCAACATCACACTCTGTGGTGTCAGCTCACAGACCAAACTCATGTCTCTGAACTGTTCAATCATTTCCAACTCTCTAACCATCATAGTGAACATATGCAAATACTTCCGACTTAAAGCATTAGTCATGATATTCGCCTTATCGGGATGATAATTCAAGCCCAAGTCATAATCCTTTAATAACTCCAACCATCTGCGATGTCTCATATTTAACTCCTTCTAATCAAACAAGTATTTCAAACTCTTATGATCACTAAACACTTCAAATCTGGAACCATAAAGATAAGGTCTCCAAATTTTCAATAGGAACACCACCATATCCAACTCAAAATTATGAGTAGCATAGTTTCTCTCATGAGTCCTTAACTTTCATGAAGCATAATCCACAACCTTGCCATCTTGCATTAGCACACCACCTAAACCCATTAACAACGTATCACAATACACCACAAACGGTTCATTTGGTTCCGGTGAAATCAAAACCAGAGTTGTAGTCAACCATTTCTTCAGATTTACGAAACTGTTCTCACAACGAACGTCCCATACAACCAGTTTACCTTTGCAGGTCAACTGAGCTAACGGAAGTGCCAACTTGGAAAAGCCTTCAATAAACTTGCGGTAATAACCAACCAAGTCCAAAAAGCTTATAATCTCTGGCACTGACTTCAGAGCCTCCCATTGTAGAACTGCATCTATCTTGGATAGATCCATAACAATACCACCACCTGAAATAACATGACTAAGAAAGCTAACCTCTTTCAACCAAAATTCACACTTCCACAACTTAGCATAAAGCTTATTCTACTTTAACACTTGCAATACAGCTCCCAAATGCTCAGCATGTTCTTCTTCTAATTTAGAATAGATCAGAATGTCATCAATAAATTCCACAACAAAATGATCCAAGTAAGTATGAAAGATACGATTCATGTACTCCATAAATACTCCGGGTGCATCAGAAACACAAAACGACATCACCAAATACTCATAGTGTTCATATCGAGTTCTCAACACTGTCTTATGTACATCTTCATCCTTCACTCTGATCTGGTGGTAACCTGTCTAGCGGTAAATTCATGACCATCAAGCTATGGATAAGCTAGACGTCAACAAAACAAGAGTCGCCATCGCGCTTTTATTATTTCCAAGGAAAAGGGAAAAGTACGAACAAAACCCAAAAGGTAAGAAGTTTTCAAATCAAAACTAATAAAATGCCAGAGATTATAGGTAAGGGGTTGGTTACACAGAGGGAAGGTGTTAGCACCCAAAGTGTCCTAGGTACTCATAGGGAGCCCTTTCTTGTGTGCATATGTGTTTTTGTACAAAATGATGTTTGCAAACAAATAGAATGGGGGGATGAGAAAATAATTCATTAATTATATTTTTGTGTTTGACAAGATCTTTGGACTTGTGCCTACGTACCAACATAAAATGAGGGATCAAAACCTCGTAGTTCGTAGTAACAATTTCAAAGTGGATGCATTGCTTTTAACAAAAATTAAAGTTTGAAAGGCACAAGGGCCTAAAAATGGTTTGAATGAGTGTTAGTTCTTTTTGGCTTTTGAAATTTTAAGTCAAGTACGGTTAAGTTCATTTACAAAGTTTGATTTAAGAAAATGAGTTTAAAAATGCAATGGCATAAGGCCAAAGTTTCTAGCTTGCAAAATGGTCAAAGTTTAGAAAAAACAAGCACAAGCAAAGAAGATTTTTAAAAGGAGGGATAGATTTTGAAATTAAAGAAATGGGGAGGAGATGAAGAGACTAATTCTAAGCATAAATTTAAAAGTTAAGAGTTGAAAAGATCTGACAAATGGGCTACAATCCAATAGACAAGAATGTCATATAGAAACCCAAACTTCCCTTGGACTTTAGAATCACACAACAATCAATATACAAACAATAAGTTAAAGAGCAAGACATCAAATAAAGATAGCCACGTCCAAGCTTGACAACTCCATGATCTTCTTCAAGTTTCCCATGTATCAGATGAAGTCAAAGAGGGCATGAGACACATGTTCAAAATAACAGCTTCACAATGATCATGTTGTAGATGAACTTAAATGGATCTTTAATGATGTATCAGATGAAGTTTCAATCCACAAGCATTTGGTTTCATGAAATTTGGCATTGGCCAAGTCCTTTGCAAAGGGAGTGTTGCCTAAATTCTAAGTCCAATTGTCTCAGATCAAATCAACAGTCCACACAAGAGATTTTTTAGGGTTTTTGTTCTTATTATGTACATTAATGGTCAAATACCCCACAAACAATCACAATATACACAATCATAATATGCCACTAAATATGGTCCAAGTGGACAAAGTAAAAATGAAATTAACATAAACAACTTGAATGGTATGAATAATGGCAAATGAATAAAGCTTTAAAAATTAAAGTGCATGGAAAGTAAATGACTTAAAATTAAATGTTAGTTGTTAATGAGTTAGAAGTTAGTATTGCTTTTGCTTTTGTTTTAAGTCATTATTTTGAGAACACTTAACCCACTTATCACAAGCATGGATCCTTGAACCAAGATATCTTCCAAAGGAAGGAAAAAAGGCCAAGTTTCCACATAATACCATGAAAGAGGGGAGACTTACAATCTCACTAACTAGAATGTTATGCCTTTTTTGTGTCAAAATTTAGCACTATGTTAGAGACATAATATGATTAACTATGCTCATGAAACATACCACACACAAAAAGAATATGCAAAGTGGGGGACCTAATCTCATCCATACTTATGTTGATTTTTCAATCAACTAGCCTTAGGATATAGAGACATTATAGGTCCATGACATGAATGCATAAAGAATGGGAATGAGATGAAGAGGGGTGGGGAATGGATCAAACGCAAATTGGACAAAGGAGGACTTTTACCAAGTTAAGATCATTCATTCATTTTGGGAGATGGAATGTACATTCCATCAATCCCCTAAATCCAATGATTTTAACCTAACTAAGTCAAATCAACCTTGACCAAGGCCCAACAACACAAGTCAAACTCACAAAGTCAAATAAAATAGCTCTATACAATTAATTTAGCATTTAATCAATTAAATATAATAAAAATAATGCATTAAATTAAATATGGTTTGTCAATTTCCTAAAACCTCATCAAAACACTAAATGAATGGCCATGAGATTTATGATAGGTCAAACAAGGTCAAAGGACATTGGAGAAAAAATTTCAGAATTTTTGGAAACTTAAAAGTATTCTTAAACAATTAAAAATAATCATAAAATCAATTAAATCATGAAAAATATCAAAAATGATCCAAAAAATAATTTTAATTTAGAAAATGAAAGAGGATTATATTAATTTTTTTTTGGTGAAACTCTCATATTTTTTGGATCAATATTAAATTTAATATGAATTAATGAAAATAAGAGGAATAAAATGAAAATTCAGATAATCAAAAAACGTGGACCACTTGATCTCCCTCATTAATTGAGGTGGCAGATCAAGTGGTGATAAACGCGCGTTCCATGGTGCGCGCTAGTAAGCATGCTACACACTTGGTCATCACAAGCAACGTCCCTAATTAAAACATTTTGAATCCATCCAATGACTCAGAACACTTCCAGCTCATCGCCGGAGCCAAAGGCCAGTCATCTTCTCTGATGACCCTGGCCAGACTGGTTCTTTCATCACCATAACATAAATGAAAAAGGAGGACATGATCTTAAAGAAAAAATGGCGTAAATCACGAATATCACCTCAATTTAACCTAACTCCAAGTATATTAAGAGATACATGAAGTTGAATTTTGAGGTGTATGAACTGAGTTGCTTCGATTTGACCTTAAAGCAACTCAGTCTTCTTGCCTACATTGGTAGGACTTCAGACAACCAAGGATTCAAGAGAATTGATGAGAATTGAGAGAGAATCGAAGAGAAGAAAAATCTGGAAAAATACCTTCAATGCTGTGCAGAAATGGATCTCTCTTGCTTCAAATCGTGCTTGATCTTGCTTATGGAGCTTGCAGAAGTAGATTGGTAATGGTACAAAGCTTTGGATCCTGTAGTTTTTGAATCTCCAAAAGGTGAGATTCAAACTCAAATTTCAAGTGAAATTTATCAGGTTTTCCTTTGAATTGTGAGGGTTTCAATGGTTGGAGGAAAAGCTGGCGCACAAGGTCCTTGAAACTGAGGCAATGGACCTCTATTCACTACGCCAAAAAGGTTTTTTAACCGCGCATCTTAGACAGCGCTTTTAAAAGAAAGCGCTGTCTAAGGTTAAAATAAAAATAAAACACGGAAAATGTTCTAAAAAAATAATGAAAGCGCTGTCTAAGGGGGGGTCTTAGACAACGCTTTTAGAAAGCGCTGTCTAAGACCCCCCTTAGACAACGCTTTTAGAAAGCGCTTTTAAATATAGACCTTAGTCAGCGCTTTTGAGAAAGCGCTGTTTAAAGTCTTTCAATTAAAAAAAAAAATTAAAACCAAAAGCGCTGTCTAAGGTGGGGGTTTAGAAAGCGCTTTTGGAAAGCGCTGTCTAAGGCATATCTTAGAAAGCGCTTTCCACAAAAGCGCTGTCTAAGGTCTAATTAAAATTAAATTTCAGACTTCTATTTTCGACCCATTAACTTAATCGAAACACCCATCTAACAAAAACACTTTTTTTTCAGCTTAAGTTCTTAATTCTCTGCTGGGTCGTAAAAAAAATCGAACTTTGATTTTTAAAGGTGTTATTTTTATTTGGTTCTTCGTTCAAAGATTGTGTCTTTATTGAAGTTTAACGTGTTTTTTCATCTGGGTTGTGTTTTTTTTGTTGAGTGAAGTTTTTTTCTCGTGTTTATCTAATGGTAATTGATAATCACCAGAAGATGATGTCTGATGTTGCGATGAGATCGCTGATGAAGAAAGGTGATTACGGTGAAGATGTTGGTGTTCTGCGGCGGCAGCAACAAGAGGCAAATTACGGAGAAGATGTAGGTGTTTTGAGGCGGCGGCAACAAGAGGAAAATGATAGAGAGAATGAAGTTTTAAGGCTGAGAAGCGGGTCTGCGCCGCCTACGGTGGATGGTTCTTCGACTGCGTTTAAGGGTTTGTATGGTGGTTCTCCGGTGAGTTATAGAGGTGGGAGAGGCTTTGGGAGTGAGGAGGAGCTTCGTGCTGATCCAGCTTACGCCAATTATTATTACATGAATGCGAATCTGAATCCGAGGTTTCCTCCGCCGTTAGTGTCGAAAGAAGATTGGCGGTTTTCGCAACGGCGGATGAATGGTGAAGGAAGGAGGTTGAATGGTGAAAGAGGTGAGAATGTGAATGGAGAAAGATCTGTTTTTTCTATGCAGGCTGGCGGGGTTAATGGGAAGGTGGATGGTGCTGAATGGGGCGGCGACGATGGCTTGATTGGTTTGCCGGCGCTAGGGCTTGGAAGTAGGCAGAGGAGCATTGCTGATATATTTCCGGTGAGGGATTATGCAATTTTTTAATACTGTTTGTATTTGGATTTTTGTTGTTTTTGTTGTTATGTTGGTGTGAGATTGAGACCTTTTAGCTAAAGTTATTATTGGATTTGTCGCAAGGAGAATGCGTGACGTGAAACAGGTAGAGGTAGAGGAACACCTTGAAAACTATAAGAAAAGTTATTATGAAAGTTCTCGAGATTAACAGTGGAGTTTCGATTCTTTTTGTTTGAAATTTTTTGTCCGGATTGTTACTTTGTAACTGAAGAATGTTATTATATTTATATAATGATCATGAGCTAAAAGTTTTGATTGTTTGATGAATTATATTCTAAAATATTGTTTATTGTATTGTCTTTCGGTTAAGTTTTGTTGTTTCTAACATTTTCTTCATGTTTTTCAAAGCAGGATGAAAAGAATGGCAAGCCAGCTTGGGAATGGAAATTTGCCACATTTCTTTGAACATGCCGCACCACCGTCTGCATTAGGAATGAATGCCATGGACTCGAGGGGCTTGGGAAGAGGCGCAAATTTAGGACCTTTGTTGGCTGCATCGGAGTTACAGAATGCAAGCAGGTTGGGAAATCTCACTGCAGCTAGCCCTCATCAGCTTCCCATGTTTGATCCTTTGTATCTTCAATATCTGAGATCAAGCGAAGTTACTGCTGCACAGATTGGAGCTCTTAATGAATCTGCAAGAAATAACAACGTACCGGATTTACTTAGCCTCCAAAAAGCTTATATCGAGTAATTAATTGCTCAGCAAAAAGCACACTTTTCTTCCCCTTACTTAGGTAAGTCAACTAGCATGAACCATAATTCTTATGGAAATCCATCGTATGGTCTCGGCATGTCGTATCCCGGAAATCCTCTTGCAGGTTCTTCCTTCCCAAACTCCATGTATGGACAAGGTAGTCCTATGAGCCAAGGTGAGCGAAATGCGCGTTTGTCTGGGATGAGGAATGTGGCTGACGGTGGTTTAACGGGAGCTTGGCATTCGGACGCTGTTAGTAATTTGGACGATAACTTTCCACCTTCCTTGCTCGATGAATTCAAAAGCAACAAGACCAAATGTTTCGAACTTTCAGAAATTTCTGGTCATGTTGTTGAGTTCAGGTGCTTAATGTTGGTCATAATACTATGTTTCTCTTCTCGACTTTGAACATTTTATCTTACTCTTTTTTTCTTTATATTCTTTTACAGTGCCGATCAGTATGGAAGCCGTTTTATCCAACAGAAACTTGAGACTGCTTCGGTTGACGAGAAAACCATGGTTTTCCATGAAATAATGCCGAATGCACTAACACTAATGACCAATGTCTTCGGTAATTATGTGATTCAAAAGGTAGTTCTGCTCTTTTGACTTTAAAACTTCCATACTTGCTCTATGTGTGCCAACGTATGGCTGTCGCGTTATCCAAAAGGTCTGTCTTGTCATCAATTTATCTTCCTTATGATTTTTACCACAATATATCTTACTGTATACCCTATTATTTACGATTTACAATATTCTATAATTGTGTTGCACTTTTGGTAGGAATAATAATACTTGTTACAATCTTAACTCTATTGGTGGGATCTTGATCTTGACAACAATGTTTAGATTTATTAATTATTAATTTTTAGTATTAATGATGACAGTGTGCTTTTTGAGCATTTATTTGTATTGTAAATCATCTGTAATTTGCTACCTTTGGTATCTTGGTCTTTCTGTGATCTGCCAAAAAGTTTAGGTTTGGTGATCCATGTTACTAAGGTTAATTAATATGATTCGTCGCATCATCCCAATATTCCGCAAACTGTTACTAGAATGTTTCTCTCTTGTGAATGAGACAATTCACTTTGATGAGTTGTTGAAATAAAGACCAAGTACTTCCTTTTTGTCTTATTGGGTACGAGTCGCCAGGTATTTTATTTTATTTTGGAGCAAACCGATTCGTTTATTTTATTTTTTTCTTCTCATTTTGACATGGTTCCTAAAGTGTTCGACATCTGAAGTATTAAAGTGAAAATTTTTTTGGGTGGTTTCATTTGATTATGTTATTGTTCATTTTGTGTGAGATTCTGATATTTTGATCCATTATATTTACAGTTATTAATCTCTTTTTTCTGCATTGGCTAGGCTATTGAAGTGGTTCATTTAGATCAACAGACAAAAATGGTTACGGAGCTGGACGGTCAAATTATGCGCTGCGTGCGTGATCAGAACGGAAACCATGTCATCCAGAAGTGTATTGAATGTGTGCCTGAAGGAGAGATTCGGTTCATAGTTTCAACGTTTTATGACCAAGTTGTGACGCTGTCAACTCATCCATATGGCTGTCGTGTTATCCAGGTCACACAAATAAATATTTTTTGCTTTTATTCGCGTGAACCACATTTGTTGAATATGTAATAACTGGCAAGAGATTATGATTTTCTAAACTAGTTTTGTTTTGATAAGCAGAGAGTCTTGGAGTACTGCCATGATCCTAAAACTCAACAGATTATGATGGATGAGATTTTGCAGTGTGTTTGCATGCTAGCACAGGATCAATACGGGAACTATGTTGTACAGGTTTGTTGCATCTTAATTGGTATTGTAAAATCGTTCGAGTTTATGAAGCACTTAAATCCTACGAAGCACAAACACGAACACTAGACATGACACTGACACATCGACACCGATAATAATTTTAAAACTAAATAAAATGAACGTAATCACAAGTATCGGTGTTGTGCCAATGCTGGTTTCTGACACTGACACAGACACAGACACGAACACACCTTTTCTCAGAGGTGTCGGTGCTATATAACTTAAATCCATTGTGCAGTTTCTTAAGTAAAAACTAATAGTAATAGATTTGACTCATTTTCCCGTGTTTGGTTTGTTTAACATTTTCAGCATGTGCTGGAGCATGGCAAGCCGGAGGAACGTTCTGCGATAATAAAGGAGTTAACTGGACAGATAGTACAGATGAGCCAGCAGAAGTTTGCTTCTAATGTGATAGAAAAGTGTCTATGTTTTGGGACGGCCGCTGAGCGTCAAGCCATTGTGAACGAGATGATAGGTTCCACCGATGACAACGAGCCTCTACAGGTTTGTTGTGCATGACATGGAGCCCCTATTTCCTAGTCTTAACTAAAACCACTTTCCGACTTATATTTTAATTGTATTTTTGGTGGTTTTTAGGTTATGATGAAGGATCAAGTGGACGAAATCAAAGAGGAGTGGTGTCAATTCATGATAAAGCTCGATGTTTGTTCATAAATTTGTGTAATTAATGTGTACATTTGTAGTATATGTTATGACTTGTAAATGTGTACATAAATTTGTATATATTTTGATACATTTAAGGCAAAATTGGTTTGAATTGGTATATATATATATTTGTTAGCCAAAAATTGGTAGAAAAAAGGCCAAAATGGCATATATAAAATGTGATAATTGTCTGTCAAAATCTGGTTGAAAACAGGTAGAAATTCTGGTTTATAAACCTGGAAAAAATGTGGTTTAAAACAAAAGCTTCAAAAATTTTCGTATACCTTAGACAACGCTTTTGTAAAAAGCGCTGTCTAAGGGGGGGATTAGAAAGCGCTTTAGGCAAAAGCGCTGTCTAAGGGGGGGGCTTAGACAGCGCTTTTTCAAAAGCGCTGTCTAAGGTATACCTAAAAATTTTAAAATAAGAGGGTCTTATAAAGCGCTTTTGGCCAAAGCGCTGTCTAAGGGGGGGGGGGGGGCTTAGACAGCGCTTTTAAGATTTAAAAAAGCGCTGTCTAAACCTTTAGCAGCGGAGGTTTAGACAGCGCTTTAAAGCGCTGTCTAAGGCTAAAAAATGCGCTGTCTAAGGTCTTGTTTGTTGTAGTGATTTATAGCAAATGGTAAGTGTTATTTGCACACTTGAAAATACTTCCAAATTTGGCAAAGTGAGGTACATGCTTGCATGGGCATGTGCAGGCCCATGAAGCAACTCAAATAGGTCCAAGATCAACTGAAATGAGGTGTGAATGAAGATTTCATTGCAAGGGAAAGATATTTGGATGTTTGAAGCATGATTCTTTCCAACTGATACAACCCTGTTCAAGCTATGCGCAGATCCCTCAAACTTTGTCCAAAATGAATGAATTTAGACTCTTTGAAAAGGTTAGATCAAGAGGAACAACTATTATGTTGAACACTTTTCCAATTGGAACTTGTATCATGGTGAATTTTGAGGTGGAAGTTTGGAAATTTCAACATGTCAAAATATTTTCTAAGTGTCAAGCCATATGTTCAATTATTCCACCTTGGCTAACTTTTTATGTGAGCTGCAAATGAGAAAAGTGTCTGTATCAAAGTTGTATCCCTTTCAAAGAAGTTCAAAATGGTCACCAATTTGACATCATTTGGATTTTGGATGAGAGAGTTATGCATTTTTGAAGTTGAGGAAAATCACTTATTCAATGGTATTGGTCCAAAATGACCTATAATGTATCCTTATATCACATGATCATAAAAGTTGATTTAGATCTCACTCCAAACATCAAAGTTTAAGTAGACACCTTGAATTTTATTTTGCAACTTGGAAAATTTTCATCTCATAAAAATTGAGAAAGTTATGGCCTTGGGAAGTTGACTTTCAATTTAGGGTTTAGACAAAATGACCTATAATATTTCAACATAGAAAATGACTTTCCATGAAAAACTAGCTCTATACCTCAACATGAAAGTTGTTTGGAATGTCATTTATAGTAAATTTTATCTTGGAATCATTTTCATATGATGAAAAGTGTAGGAGATAAGGTCTAGGGAGACCCAATTTTGATCGGATGAATTAATCTGGCCAACTACCATCAACCAACTTGCTAACTTGCAATTCTCTTGACTTTTTAGGCTCATGGGAGATCATATATGCATAATATGATGAAATTTGAAGTGTCCCTTGAATTATTTGATCAATGGGTGAAGAAGCTTGTTGAAGAAGTTACTCAAGATACCTAGATGAGCTAGGGTTTCCAAGGCAAACCAACTCCAAACTCTTGAAGAATTCTTGATCAAAATAACATGTAGAGATCATTGGGAGCCATTGTGGATCATTCCTTGGTTGAGCTATTCTTATCAATGAGGGTCTTAAACCCTAGATGTGAACTTGATAGATCAATGGTGATCATGTGCCCTACCTACAAAAGAGTTAGACAAATGCAAAAACATATTTTTAGTATTTTGGTTAGTGAATGATAAAATAACAAGTATGATACAATGACATAGTGCTTGGTGATCTCTCCCAAAATAAACCTAATGGAAGAGGGGTAAGAAGGATGCCAAGGTATGATCCCAATGCTAATGCATATGATGAGTGTAACATGAGGGATCTTAGGGTCAAAATTGGGGTCTTACAACTTGACCTCAAATCAATTTTGCTAAACACACGTGCGCCCACCAATTGATCCATCTAGTAATCTATTCCTGGAAGTGGATACTTGTTCTTAATCTTCACTTTATTCAATTGTCGGTAATCCACACACAACCTCATGATACCGTTTTTCTTCTTTACCAACAACATCAGAGCTCCCCAAGGCGACATACTTGGTCTCACAAATCTCTTCTCTAGCAAATCTTGTAATTGTTTCTTTAACTCTGCTAACTCTGATGTAAACATCATATATGTCCCATAGAAACAGGCCTGGTACCAGGGACAAGATTAATAGAAAACTCCACATCTCTCTCTGGCGGTACATATGAAATGTCATATGGAAAAACCTCTGGAAATTCCTGCACTACCTACAATTCATGAATCACCGCCGGACTCTTAGCAGATAACGCTGCAAACAGCGCAAACACTTGAGCTTCCTCTTCCAAAAGCTCCTTCAACTCTCTAGTAGGCAAGAAACCAGCTTCTTCCTTTTCACCAGGAGTTAGAAACTGCACCGACTTGTTGTAACAATTAATATAAAAAAGATTGATCTCCAACCAGTTCATCCCCAAGGTAACATCAAGAATCTCCAATGGCAAGCAAATAAGTTCAACGCTAAAATCTTTATCAAAGATCAACGGAGGATAATTCAAACAAAATGAAGTAGTAGTCACTGAACCCTTAATAGGAGTTTCGATAACCATTTCTCCACTCGTAGAAGATACAACAAGGCCTAGCCTTTTCACACAGTTAACAACAATAAAAGAATGAGTAGCACCAATATCGATAATAGCAATCAAAGGCATATTAATAATATAACACATACCTCTGATCAATCTGTCATCGCTGGAAGTCGGAGTCCCTGTTAGAGCAAACATATTTCCTCTAGTTGAAGCTTGATTAGGCTTCAGGCAATGAGTGCTAATATGTCATGGTTCACCATAGTTGTAGCAAGTCACCACATTCTCTTTGCAATCAACAATCAGATGTCCTAACTTCTCACACTTGTAAGACTTCTTCACATCACTTTTGCATTCACTAACACGATGACCCAACTCACCACACCTATAGCACTTAAGAGGATTAGGAGCACCTCCCCCACTTGGCCTCATACCATCAGTAACTCTCTGTTTACCTTTATTAGTTGGATCACTATATGGCTTCCCACGGTTCAAATTATGCTTTCCTCTTCTCTCGCTCAACCCCTTGTAGTAAGCCCACCGAGCCTTACTATCATCCTCATAAATTCTACAATTGTTTACCAACTCTAGAAACCTCCTAATATGTTGGTATCCAATCGCCTGCTTAGTTTTAGGATGAAAACCATTCTTGAATTTGATACACTTCGAGAACTCAACAGTCGCCTCACTATAATGAGGGTAGAACTTAGCAAGGTCCACAAATCTGGTAGCATACTCAGTAACCGACAAGTTACCCTTCTTTAGCTCCAGAAACTCAATATCCTTCTTCCCACGAACATCCTTAGGAAATTAATTTCTCATAAATTCCCTGTGGAACAAAACCCAAGTTACAACTTCAGCTACAACATCAAACACATGACGAGTGTTGATCCACCAGTCATCAACTTCCTCAGCTAACATATGTGTATCGAACCGCACCTTCTGTGCTCCAGAGCAATCCATCACTCTAAAAATTCTCTCAATCTCCCTGAGCCAAGTCCGTGCTCCATCAGGATCGTACCTACCCTTGAAAATAGGCAGATTGTTCCTCTAGAACTTCCCAAAATATCGAAATTCGTCGTTCCCACCAACATTAGGTTGATTTTGCACAGCTTGAGCAATATCCTACAAAGCAGCAGTAATAACAACATCATTACTTCCATCCATTCTCTGTTTCACACCATCAACATCAATAATGGTTAAAGAGACAACATCGATAGTATTCAACTGTCACACCACACTAACTCAACAACTTGGTCGGACAAATCGACCTTCTCTGATACCACTATACAACACCCTAAATTTTCCTCGCATAAATTTGGACATTTATTAGAGTAAAATAATTCAACATGAAGAGGCAACATTCAACTCACATCTGAGCTCCTACCGTGGATTATCTGCATGTTACCCATGTGGAGGCAACATTCAAACAAAAGAGGTGACATATCATAATTATATAAAGGAAAGCATGATAATAAGTAGGCATTAGATTATAACATGCACATCACCCACTCCACAACATAATTCCACATAAATCCATACCACAACTATTCATGACATAATAGCAACATAACAACCATCCAACACCATAACAACATAATCAATCATCCACATAATATCAAATGCAACCAATGTACGATGCAATAAGACTAGACAACTCAACTCAATGCATATGGTACCAATACATGCACACTCAATTTCCCCACTTTGATCCTCACCTCCTAGGATCAAAGTCATCAATCCGTTAGAATCACCTCCGGTAACATCTCACTGATCACATCACCTCCAAAATCAACTACCGGCCTAATCCACACAATGGGATTTGAGGCTCACAAACAACTGGCCATCTATCCAACAACATGAATGCATGTAACATACAATATATGTAACAACAACATCATGCACAAAGTCCCACATCCATAGTCAATGTACACCGCCAATACTGGCCATCATGTATCAAACACATGTTATACAGCTCAAGAACACAACATACAACATACTAAGTAATAACAATGCATTTAAGGTTATGTCATGCCACCACTTAGACAATACAATGCATATCAACACCACCACTCAGAAAAATATGCAATTGCAGGTACTAGAACCAATTTTAAATGATTGTACATACTCTCAGCTTTTCGACACTTCGAACGACACTCGAATCTGACACTTGGAACAAAAGTTATGAATTTTTAAAGTTTTTCAAAAATTACTTCCAGTGTAACCGATTACCCAAAAACCAGTAATCAGTTACACTACATCCAGTTGCGCAACCTTCTACCAATATACACACTGTAACCGGTTACCGAAAAACTGGTAACCGGTTACACCCTCTAATTCCAGCCCCTGCGTGAACTTTGTTACACAGGGTAACCGGTTACTCAAAAATCAGTAACCAGTTACACCCCTCAAATTTTGCCCAGAAATGTTGTTTTTAGGTAGTGTAACCGATTACTCCAATTCTGGTAACCGATTACACTGTTGCAATTTTCTCACAAACAGTATATACCACATTTTAACCTGAAAAATCACTTTTCCAAAGTTCAAAACCCCCAACTTATTTACTCCAAAAACATCCATAACCTCGTTCCGACTCTGATCCAAAACAACATCAATTCATACCATATTGGCAACAACAATCCAATCAAATTTCATGATTTTAACAGCAACAATTTCATTATTCAGACAATTCAACATAGAGAAGAAAACACATAACCTACATGGCATAATCTACCCACCACCATCATGTTAACCCTTAGATAATAAGAACCTCGCCCTTACCTTAGAGTTCATAAAAATATCTTCTTTAACCTTCAATAATGGTGAATATCCCTTAAGCCATAGCCTCTTCTCCTCTCTTTCTGTACTTCTCCTCTTTTCTCCCAAAAGGTACGTTACTGAGTTTCTATCCCAAATCCTCTTTTCTATTCTTTTTATTCTAATTCCTATTATTTTATTAACTTATTATATTATCACTATTTTCTTAATAATAATAATAGTAATAATAATAATAATAGTAATAATAATAATAATAACAATCTACTCAAATTAAATAATTAAATTAATATTCATATAATATTAATTAATTAAATAAATAATAACTAATATGACTAATTAGTTTTACTCACCACACCATCATTTCTATACTTTTGCTCACACACTCCTCAACACCTTAATTTCTAAGGCAACTAACTACCCCACACCAAGGGTACACAACACATCAAAACACCAATCAACACAACACAACCACAACTATCACATAATTAAATTAGGAAAAATAATTTAAATAAAATCGGGGCATTACATACCTCACTAGTAGAGATTGAGGAAAAGGTTATGAGATCTACATAACCAAGTCTTTGAGGTGGCTTAATGACTCTCTTTGCCATGTCCCTTGCCAATAGGTAGTCATTATCAGTCTTCTCATCTTCATCAGCACCTTATGCTTCTTCTTCAACTTCATATGGGTTATGATATTCATCATCAATATGCTTCACCTAAACATGAAAATTCATGTTCAAGCTCTTCTTCAGAGATCTTTGCATTTCGACCATCACCATCAATTTTCTTGAAAGCCATTTATGCTTCATTGAAAACCACATCACGACTTATGATACACCTTCTATGACTTGGTTCTAAGCACCACAACCTATAGGACTTAACCCCATCGAGATACTCCATGGAACATCCATCTCAAAGCTCTTGGTTCGACTTTATATTGCCTAATATGAGCATAAGCTACACAACCACATCCTTTAAGTTTGTCAAGATTTGGTGGATTACTCGACAAAACTTCTTCAAGTGTCTTCATCCCCAAAGTAGTCGAGGGACACCTATTTATCAGGTATGTTGCAGTCATAGCATCCTCAACCCAAAACACCTTATGCAATCAAGAACTAACTAACATACATCTAACCCTTTCCAGGATATTTCAATTGAATCTTTTAGCCAAACCATTTTGTTGAGGTGTACCTACTAGAGTCTTATGCCCAGCAAAACCAGATATAGCACAGTAACTATCGAAAGCTTCATTGCAGAACTCAAGGCTATTGTCGGTACTCAACCTCTTGACCTTCCTGCCAGTCTGATTTTCGACCAGAGTCTTCCAACTTTTGAAACTCTCAAAAGTTTCATCCTTAGTATTCTAAGTGGATATGCACCTGAGTGTGAAGGATTTCTTGTAGGCCTCCAAATATCATCATGAATGTAATCAAGGGATCCATGTGTTCTTTGTTTGCATTTATTAAACTTCACTCTACAGGCTTTAGCAAACACACAAGGTTCACAGAACTCCAGCTTTTCGACCTTGTCATCACCTAGAAGATTTTGTTTCCCCTATTTCACCAGGCCCTTTTCATTTACATGTCCCAATCTCATGTGCCATAACTTCTTTGACACAGGTTTTATGGATGCAATATCTGCTGAACCACTTACAACCCCAACCTCAAGTGTATACAAGCCTTGCTTCTTTATGCCTCTCAAGACTTCTTTCAACCCCTTCATGAATCTCATGATACATTTATCTCTCTTGCACACATATCCTTTCTTGTTAAATTCACCAAGAGAAATCAAATTTCACTTAAGATCAGGTACATACCTCACACCAGTCAACAACTTTATTGACTCATCATGGAGCTTAAATATTATAGATCCAATATCTACAACTTTGTAGGATTTGTTGTTTGCCAACAACACTGATCCACCATCTTGATCACATAATTCCTCAAACATGTCTTTCTTTGGATTCATGTGCCAAGTACACCCCAAATCCATAATCCACTCCTTGCTAGAGTTACTTCTTGAAACCACAAGAACATCATAATCATCTTGCGTAATGGCTATGTTGTCATTATCCTTACCTCTATGATTATTCATACGTTCAGGGCACAACTTTATTGGATGACCCTCCTTCTTACAATAATAACACCTAATTGCAGGAGCATCACCACCATAAGACTTCTACGGACCTTTACCCTTCTTCTTCTGAAACCTACCATTTTTCTTTGAGAAGTTTTCCTTAACAGACAATCCTTCACCGAAAGAAGATGGCTTGTTCTTCTTTTGTTTGTTCAAATCCTTAGAGTACAAGGATGATTGAACTTCTTCAAATGTCATGGACTCTCTTCCATATAAGAGAGTTTCTTTGAAATGAGCGTGAGATTTAGGTAAGGCACACATCAATAACAACACTTAATCTTCATCATCGATACTAACCTCGATATTCTCCACATCAAGAATCAGCTTGTTAAACATATCCAACTACTCAGTCAAGACTTTGTCTTTACTAATCTTGAATGAATACAAAGCATGCTTCAGATAGAGGCAATTTACCAACGACTTAGTCATGTACAAACCTTCAAGTTTGTTCCACACACCCACTGCCATTTTCTCCTACGAGACTTGTCGCAACACCTCATCACCAAGGCTTAATATGATGGCATTGTGGGCTTTCTCAATCATCCTTGTCTTCTCCTTCTTTGTTAGGGGAACATCTATACTTTCTGATCCCTTCATCGCTTCAAGCAAACCTTGGTGAACAAGAAGAGTTTGCATTTTCAAGCGCCATAATCTGAAACCGTTTACACTGGTGAATTTCTCAATATCATACTTCATTGATTACATCTTGATCCACACTCATCCCACAATTTTGTTGTGACAATTGTTGCACCAAGAACAAAGCAAAGTTATGAGAAAGAGAGGGTTTCTTGAACAAACAAAAGAAAAACCTTTTCAGTTATGAAGAGAGAGAAAAGGGAATAAGAAGAAACATAATTAGTTATAACTGATGCTTGTCGTGACTATATATAAAATATAGTCTATCGAGTACTTGACTGCAAGTGCACAGTCCAGTCGCTTTAGTTATAAAAGATATCGATCCCACAGGGACCTATGGTCAAACTAGTGTTACTAACGTCACTATGTTTAGCTAAGGGAATGATTAGTAGAAGTTCGGGTGCAGAATATTAGATCTAAGGGGAATTTAGTTTTAAGAAAGAAGCAATGGAAGGAATCAGTATGCAACACATTAATTGTTAAGGATTCGATAAGTCACCGGTGAATAGTTTAAATGCCAAATATCTCTCAGTAGAAAATATTTACTTAAAAAGCTGTATCTCACACTCTCGTGATTGTTGATTCAGCCTATAACTTTAAGTCAGAACGTACGCTCTCACTGTCCTATTTGAAGTTAAAATTACTTTTTGAAAATAAATAAGTTCTAATTGCTTTTAAAGTGCTCTCGCTGTTTTTAAACTCAATGCCTAATTTTTACTATCCAGCTCAAGCCTCACGCTCTCGCGATTGTTGGTTCTCACCTTAGTTAATTTCCCACTCTCGTGGCAAAACCGTATTAAATAGCTTCTCACGCTTTTGTGATAAAGTTAATTAAATTTAAATTAAAAACGCCGGCCTAAAAGATTGTTTGAGAAAAAGAGTTTTCACCGATTATTATTAAATCCCGTCAAATTAAATTGTTACATACCGATACCGATAATTTAGTCGGACAAGTTAAATAAAGCAAACACAGAGCATAGACAGATTAACAGTGCGGCAGACATAATTATAACAATAACAAGGAAAAAATAATAATTGAATAAAAACCTGGCAATTGGATTAACAGAGTACGGCGAATCTTCGAGTACTTGAGCAGTCCTCCACAAGTCGGTAGGATTCTGCTTCTTCAATACAATTGCTTACTAAATTAAATAAAGTGTAGTAGTTCCCCAGTGTAGGAAACTACTACTATGGCTAACTGGAAAACGGAAAGGAAAGGAGAAAAAGGAAATTCTAAAAAGAATGGCGAATGAACTAAGGCAATAGAAACAAAGTTGCTGAAAAGAAAATAACTAAAAAGCTAGAATGCTGTAAAAATTAATTGTAGAGTGTAAGTGTAGATCCCCAATTTTTCCAACTTTGGTTCTTTATATATTGCCTTGGTAGGTCTTGGCGGTTGAGAAAATTAAGGAAGGCTCGTTGAATGAGGAATCTCCGGGGGAGTCAAGCTGTTGGAGAGAATTTAGGCACGTTTGGGTGCCTCTGATTGACTGTTTCACAGCGTAAAACTTGGCTGTGTGACGTTCGTCATGGGCCTGTGACGGTCGTCACAGGCTGGGTCGTGACGGTCGTCATGAAGCTTGTGACGGTCGTCACATCAACAATTTTTGCATTCTGGTTTTATGCTTTTTCCTGTGCTTTCTCATCCGTTTCTTCTTCTTTTTCTTCCTTTTCTTCATTTTGCTCATTAATGCTCGAAGATTTAAATACCTGCAAAAACAACTCGAATACTTGCGGAATAATCGGAATATTAATTAAAATGGTATGATCTTTGAGTGTAAATCAAGGCGAGTATCTGATGTATTTTCGCGTTATCAAACTCCCCTAAGCTTGAATCTTTGCTTGTCCTCAAGCAAATACAATTTGAAAACAAAGTTAAACACGAATACATTACCCATTCGTACGTGGTTGTCAGGTGGATTATTAAGATGGCTGATATTCGAGTAAAACACTAAAGTTACAGTGACGACACGAGCATTAAGCATAAGCGTAGATCTCTCCTTTGCACAAGCCAGTTTGAATCATGCCATTATAGCTCAACCTAGTGTCTCTCATTCCTATTTCACTCGGTTTCTTTCTGGCACAATCACATTAAGCCCTTTGATCCTTTTTATATCCCATTTCTTAGCACGGGGGTCTGGTACACTAGTGTGGTACCCCTTTTTATATCCCATTTCTTGAAGGTTGTGGGGGATCGAGCCGTAGTTCGCCCTACCGAGTTCAGTACTAGGTACCTCTGGACCAACCGACTGGGGTTTCTGTTCCTTCTTTTTGTATATCTTTGCAACCTTTTGTATGGTTCGTTTATCAATTTCTTGATAGCAACAGTATGAAGGAATTTCTTAACTTGTAGGCATCAAACACTTATATTCATCGGCTCTCCACGTGGTTCGCGCTTGAGGCAGTGCTGGCTGCTAGTATAAACTACTAGGGGTTAATCTAGAATGGAGACTTAAGGTGTTGGTATAATGGTTATTCAAACTGATCTCGTAGAAGTGAGGGATCTAGGGTGTCGGGACGGTATCAATCTTGTTAGATCTTTCTTAGTTTTCCTAACAAAACCTCTGCAAGACAACCTATATACTCGTAGGGTATGCATTTAATCTTAAGGAGAATTTTTTTTGTTATGCCAAAATATGTATAAATGATTGATAAGGACAAGTAGAAATTTTTGTATTGGCTAAAAAATACTAACAATAGAAACAAGTAGAGGAGTGATAAGGATTTCCTCCCACATTTAATCAATGCATTGTCCTCAATGCGACAGTATACATAATAAAAAGAAAGAAAGAAATGTCACTACTCGTCGTTACGCTGTTGGCTTCTGCGTGCTTTGGCTCTTGCTCTTGGGCGCTCACCTCTTCCTCGCTGGGTAGGATCCAACCCTACATGCTGAGTGTACTCCTTGATGGCATCTACGCGATAAGTCAGGGCACTCATCTGGTCTGAAAGCTCTGCCATCCCCTGATCATGCCAGTTTGCATTATCGTGCTGATCCCGCTGCATTTGCTGGATCGCTTGCATCATTTCCGTCTGGCGGTCTTCCATTCTTTGGTTGTGTTGCAGCATCTCGGCGTAGATGTTTTCCATGGTGGCGCTTCTTCATTCGCTTCTTTCCTATCCTCGGGAAGAAGTCTCTGCAGCGTACTCCTGAGGTGGCTGTGGCATGCCTCGGTTAAGCTCCTCCTCGACTTCATCTGCTCCATTACCAGGATTTCCTTCATTTACCTCGGGGGAATCCAGATCAAAAATCCAATTTGCCATATTTTTGGGATCTGTGCGGTTCCTGTTGGGCATGATGATGCTTCGTACTATCTTGTTTCTGACAACAGGATGATAATTCCCGTCGTCTCTCACTTTGATCAGGTGTGAAACACGACAGTAGTCGATGTCGAGGAATTCTTCCTGCAAGGTTGGTAAGTTGGCAAGCCTATCTCCCAGATTCAAGCCTAGTGCTATGGAGGTGATGATTCCCCAAAAACAAAATGCCTGGCTGCCTCTCATGCACGCAGCCTGGATGTTGGCTAGTAGGAAAGGAGTGACATTGAACGCAATTGGGGCAAACATACAGTGAAGAAGGAAAAGTTCCTTGGAGTTTACCTTATGATTGCTGACTCTTCCAAAAACTGTGTGCCCCAGGACTCGGTGGAAATATCTAATGACTGGGTTGTGAATATATGTTGCATTAAGCGTATCCCAGCTCGTGGCGTTCATGTTGGTGAGGTTGTGCCAAACTTGAAATGCTATCTCTGACCACCCGTCAGGGATACAACAGTGAATTCCTTCTCCATGTTGGAAACCAAGGATTCGCGCTATCTGAGTTTGGTTTAGGGAATACTCGATGCCTAACATTCTAAATGTGGCGACTCCGGTGAGATACTGAGTTGCGCAAGGGGATGTGATATAGGAGTAGGAACTCAGAAATTCCAGGGTCAGTGCTTCGTAGGTTGGTTGCGGTATGGTACATAGTTGCGTTAGGCTGGAGTTTGTCAGCATCCACTCCATGCCCTCCAAAAGTCCTAGCTCCGTCAGGCATTCATTATCAACATACCTCGTAGCTTGAACTGAGTGTTGGTAGAACTTGAGGTAGTTGTCTCTTTGGCGTTTGCCGGCTTCTCCATTTCGGAATACGACGGTTGAAAGGTCGGGAGCAGCCCTTTCTTGACGGGCCATTGATAAGGTTTATGAAACTTTTGGTGTTGGTGGGTGAGATGGAATATTGTGAGTTACACGCTTGAAAAAATGTAAAGAATTGAATAACGGAGAGCAGAATGATATGAGAGTGGTGATTGATGAGGAAGAAGAAAGGAAAAGCGCCTGCATTTATAGGCGATCTCTCTGGAGTTCGTGACGGTCGTCACAGGGGTGTGACAGTCGTCATGCACAACGGGTGCGTAACGGTCATCTACAACGGTCAAATGCTCGTAACGGTCATTTGCATGCCGTGTGACGATCGTGGTAGATCCGTGACGGTTGTCACGTCTGTGAGATGGGCGTCACACTATATGTGACGATCGTCACACTCTGATTTTCAGTTTTCTCATCAAAGGTTACAGCAGTTAGAACAGTATAGTATGATGACTGAGCAATTGAATTTAAAAGCATAAATGAGTAAATAAATAAATAAATAAATAAATAAATAAATAAATAAATATAGAAGCATAAATAAATGAATAGAAATTGAATTAATAGATCGTAATTAAATGTAACATAGGAAAAAAAATAATAACGATAACAGAGCGTTAAACAAAAGTAATAAAATAAATGAACAAAGGTAATAAAATAAATGTGCTCCCTCTCTACACAAAACAAAGCAGTGTCCTCATTGCTTAGTGCGAGTAGGAGAAATCAGTGGTCAGTAGTATTAGCCACGGTTTTGTCCCAATGCAGCTACAACTTCGTTCAGGTGATGAAACTGCTCGACGACTATATCCATCAGGCCTAAGATATCAAGACGGGTGATCTTTATCTCTTCTTTCACAATTGTGATGTCAGCTTGGAAATCATTCAGTCGGGTAGGAAGCATGGAAATATTATCAGCATATGATGGAGGAACCGGTTCATCAATGTTATAGTAGTTAGGGGGTGTTTCAGGGTCAGATTCTTCCATAAGGATAGGGTCATTGATATACTCATATTTAGGCGGTGTCTCGGGAGGTGAAGGTGGATCAATAGGGTGTTCATCTATAAAGCCAGTTATTGCGGTTGTGAACACTCGTTCTCTCATGGTTCGGTGTTGGAATAGGTTTAGAGTATCGGGATTTGTTATCGTCTCTACAGGGATTATGTGATATTGCCGCCGTTCGACAGTTGTTAAGTTCTTAACTTATAGTAACAAGGGGGTTTTAGTTTTCGGTTACGGTAGCTTGCATAAAAAGTAAGAAATTGCGGTAAAAGTTTAGGTTTTACGATTTGAGAAAGATTGTCAAAGTGTTAGGGTTCGACGATCACTTTGCATGCATATGTTCGATCAAACAAAACTCATAAACTCCATTAGATGATAAACACATTCATAAAGTCCTCCCAATGTGTTTCTTTCTAACACACATTGTGGTTTTTCCCATTTTGATCCATTGTTGATCTCTCACACAATCTATCAAAATGACAACTTTTAGGTTTAACTTTTTAGTGAACAAAATCATTCAAGACTATCTCTAGCTAAAGAACAAGGATGGATGAAAACCTAGGTCAAGAGTTGGAAAACACCTTTCAATCATAAACCAACACAAAGAGTTATCAATAAAACAAGGTTTTCACCATACATTCATCATCAAAGAGTTTACAAATGAAGATCAACCCATATACATACAAAGCTTATGATCATCTACATCTAACCTTGACAAAATGAAAGACTTAGCTACTCATTTTCATGGTAGCTTGAACAACAAGTTTCGGAAGAAGGTTGATCAACATCCGAGTCGAAGAATCGAGATTGGATGGGAATCCACCTTCTTTTTGTAAAATATTGTCAAGAGAAGAAGAAGAATGAGAAAAGGGGTTTCTAGGGCACAAAAATCCTCTCTAGCAAGAAAACAAGTAAAAAGATGATGAAAAAGATCTAAGAGTCCTTTTCCAAAAAGTAGCCCATACTACTTATAGAAATGGTTGCTGAGTTGTCATGCTCGCTAGGCGAGCAGAATGGTTCGCCTAGCGATCCCCAAAATAAGTCACCAAAAGAGCCTGCGTCCAGAGGAATCATCCCAGACCAGTTTGCGTCTGTTCGCTAGGCGAACAATCCTTCGCTAGGCGAAGCCCTCGCTTCTTTCATTCGCTTCAGCGAGTCTTGATGATTTTGCTACTGGAATTGTTCGCTACCTGCTCGCTGGATGCTCGCCTAGCGGATACTTAGCTACTTCCCTCGCCACAACGAGTTTTGATCTTTTTGCTACTGGAAGCTACCTGCTCGCTGGATGCTCGCCTAGCGAGTGTTGATCTTTTTTGGTTCTGTCCAAGTCTGGGAGTGTTCGCTGGCATCTCGCTGCGTGCTCGCCTAACGAGTACTTCGCTACCTCACTCGCCTAGCGAGCTTGCTTATGTTTGCTTTCTTTCTTGGTTCTTTTGCCATCTTTCTTGTGCCTTAGTTTTCTACTCTTTCATGCCTAATTCCTGCACAATATCACACAAATTAAAGGTACCAAGATCATTTCACATAGTATTGCAAATCAACAAAAGCAAGGGCGGTTTCGAACACTTTTTCGACAAAAAGGAGTGAAAGATGCCCACATTTGATAGCTCAAATAAGCAAACTTGGGCATCTAACAACTCTCCCCAACTAGATTCTTGCTTGCCCTCAAGCAAAGTATGCCTCTTGAAGGACAAAAGGATTTGCTTAAAGAAAAAGATTTCTCCGAAATTGGATAAAATGGCTCAAACACAAGAGAATCAACCAGACACAAGTTCCCAATGGTTAGAATAACACAATACACAAGAACTAAAGCCTTATAGAAATGCAAAACATGTATCAATCCACAACAATGTTATCCTGAATGAATCACCCTATCTCTCCTCTTCAAATAAGGATTTAAGAAATTAAGCATTTGCAACCGCGGGGACAATTTCACTCTCCAACAAACAATGCAAAAGTCAATTCAATTCATACAATGTCTAACAATTATAAATGAAAATGCGGAAGCACGAAGATCACTAAGGTCTTTTCCGGTTGTAGCTTGGTCAGGTTTACAAACAAGGGTCATATCTAAGGCCATTGAAAACGAATTTGCCGACGCAAAAGAGACATTCACTGTACAAGCTATTCACACATCTCAACTTCGTTCCACTTGTTTCTCATTTGAAACCTTCACAACTCTTATTTCACAACTCAATTTTGTCTTTCACTATTTTTCTTCCAAGCAAGCATTCATTTTCATTTTTTTTTATTGTATGCACAAAATAGATGTTTCTCTTTTCTAATTTTTTTTTCAATGCTTGCTCGGTTATTCAAGAGTTATGGCACCTACCGATTCTCATTTTCGTTCTCCCCAACTTATCTTTTACTCATCCCAAGTGAATGCTCTTGACTTTTTACGGCAAAAGAACAATTATCAAAAATTTCAGGGTTTCAAGAAAAAAGATTTTGACATCTCGCCTTATTTTAAGCAGAGATTCAACTGTTTAAGCTCAAAGGGGTTCACGAATACTCTCTGCTCACGGGTAAGTTGTATTTGGAACTGGTTGTGCTCGAAAGAAAACAAGCGCCTTGATCATTTCTAATTGCTTCCACAAATTCACAATAATAAAAGACAAAGCATGAATCAAATGAATCAACACAGTTTATTAGAATCCAGCATTTTAGTGTACAATGGAGGTTTCCTCACAATTTGTGGTTCTAAGCCCTAGGTGAATCATTCATTCGATTATGTTGCAAAAAGAACAATATTCAATTATGAAAAGAGTAAAGTTCTTAATGCATTCTAAAATTCTAACCGGAGGTAACCATGTACCTTAGCATTATTCGCTTGTTTATTTTTATCATCGCCATCCAAGCTCGGATGCACCTTCATTGGATACTTCTTTGAGGAGCAACCAATCTAGAAGGTTTGACCCTCAACAACCAAAAATTTATTAAACAAAAGAAATTCAAACCAAACACAATAATTTAAAACATAAACAACAACCATCACTTCAAAATGTTAAAATGTGCATGGGGGACAAAACACCCCAAAAAGTATATAACCAAAATACCAAATATCTGAGAATACAAGAAAATAAAACATAACATAAAAAAAACTTAGCCCTCATAGGACTCAGAACTCTCTTCACTACCGGCCTCAGAACCGGAGCCATCATCATCATCATCATCAGCATCATCATCATCATCATTAGCATCATCAGCGCCACCAGAACCAGAAGCACCAGCACCCGCCCCCTCTCCGAAAATAGGCCTGTCCTCAGGCCAGCTAGCATGTTGCAGGAACTGCTCACGCGTCATCATAGGATGCTCTCCAGAAGGGTCACGTACCTGCATCTGTAATAACTGCATAGAGTCATGTATATCAATCATGACGCGCTGAGTCACCGCCATCCAATCCCAATTGTAATTGCAAACAACCTGCTGGAAAGGATCAAACCCCTAAGAAAAAGCACCAGGACCATCAGCAGCCCCGGTATCATCAGCAGCTGTACTACCTCAGAAGTTCTTCGACTTACAGTACTTGGCCACATATCAATCGTCGATTGCGGACGAAATCCTTACTTGACTGCGGGAGGGTAGCTTCACCCTCGACTGTTGGCACAAAGCCATGATGAGATAAGGAAAAGCAAGGGGGAAATTAACTCGCGCCCCCGACTTCAGCCCGCTCTCAACCACGGACTTCATCTCAATCGCAATGATTCGCGCCACATCGATCTGTACATTAGTTAGAATACAGTGGACCAAGTGTGCCACTGGGATCGGCACGGTCGACATGTGTGACTTGGGCTTAATGTTAGTCAGAACCAGCATCAAGATCAGCTGAGCCAAGGGAATCATATCCTCCCGATGGTACCTCACAGGAACCCCAGATGGGTTCACCTCAACCGACTTTCCCTTAAACAATAGGGCCGCAGAAATAGTTTCAGTGTCCCTGTGGAGCCTCAGATCTCTGTGGTACGCATCCCTCTCATTAACTCCGAGATGGAGCGGTTCACCAAGCACTCGGTTAATAGCATCCCTATCAAAAGCGACCTGACGTCTTAACACTCTTGTAGTCCAAGTGAAAGGCTCGTCGTCATTTGGCAGCGCGTTTGCATAGAACTCGCACACTATCTCAATATCATAGCTTTCGAGTGGAGAGATCAACTTGTCCCATTTATTGCTATTTATCAACCCTGCAAATGTCCGATATTCGCCTTGTTCGTTGATCAAAAACCTCTTATTAGGTAAGATTTTCCTTTTCTCCAACGCCACATAACGTGTGGCTTGCTTCGGCCCAACGAATTTATCGGTGTCAAATTGAATTGGCACAGTGCGGGAAGTGCTCCCGACCTTTCTCTTTTTTGCAGCACTTGACCTGGATGCCATCGGTAAAATCATAGAAAAGAAACAGCACACAACCACAAAACAGATTAGAGATCAAAACATAAAAACCAGATACTGTCATGGTCTCTACAACTTCGCTTAGCGAGGACCCAACGAAGGTTCGCTACGGGTTCGCTTAGTGAAGTGACAGCGAATGCTCGCCACAGATTCGCCTAGCGAAGATGCTAGCGAATGTTACGGGATTCTGAGTTCTCCACTGTTTAACAATCCAATTTCAGAAAACCCAAAGTCTAATGATACCCAATCTCCCAATTTCAGAAAACCCAAAGTAATTTAACATGCTAGGAATCGTTCTAAACATACATGCAAACCTAAAATTCAATCTCTCAAATTCAACCCTAATGACTCATCCTTCAGAATTTACAACATTGAAAGCACAAAGGAATGGAGACAGAACAAACCTGATTGAAGAGGTTGATTGATTCTGAAATGCAACAGTTAGGGTTTGCACAAGGATGATTCTCTAAGTTTTTGTGTGAGATGGAAGTGAAAAGTGTGAAAGTGACAGTGAGTTCGTGGCCTTATATTCAGACTAAAACAAAATAAATGGGTTTTGGGCCCAAATGAGTGGCCCTCTGAAAAATAAATGGGTTTCTGCCACGCAACGTTCGCCTAGCGAAGAGCTAGCGAACGGCTCACTACTGTCTTCGCCTAGCGAGCAGCTAGCGAATCAGCTCGCTACTGTCTTTGCCTAGCGAGCAGCTAGCGAACATGACAGGAACTTGTTTTTTCAAAACCACTGCACAGCATAATTCAGCAAGGTTCCACCAATTTGAAAACCAATACCACACAACACAAAGCTGTAAATACTTACAATGTTGGGGTGCCTCCCAACAAGTGCTTGTTTAACGTCGGATAAGCTCGACGGTTCGAGATGCTCACAGAGGAGCATCCAAGCAGATTGCACAGCTCTCGCGATCCATAAGACCGCCAAGATAAATCTTCAAACGTTGGCCGTTAACCGTCCAACTATCTTTCTTCTCCAAGTCCTTAATGACAACAGCTCCATACTCTTTGACTTCTTTGACACGATATGGCCCGGACCATTTAGATTTCAATTTTCCAGGGAATAGCCTCAACCTAGAATTGAACAAAAGGACCAACTGTCCGGGCACAAATTCCTTCTTCCTAAGCTTTTTGTCATGATACTCTTTCACCTTTTCTTTGTACAACCAACTCGAGTGATATGCGGTATTGCGCATTTCTTCCAACTCAAGCAATTGCACTTTTCTTTTTTCACCGGCTAAATCCTTATCAAAGTTCAATAATTTCAGAGCCCACAAAGCTTTGTGCTCCAATTCGACCGACAAATGGCAAGTCTTACCAAATACCAATTGAAAAGGAGTTAGCCCAATTAGAGCTTTAAAAGCGGTACGGTATGCCCATAAAGCTTCATCCAATTTTTGCGACCACTCTTTTTTAGAATTCAACACGGTTTTTTCAAGAATTCTCTTAGTCTCACGATTAGAGACTTCGGTTTGACCGTTTACTTGTGGGTTATACGGAGTCGCCACTCTATGTGATACACCGTAATGTTTCAAAACGCTTTCTAACGGTGCATTACAAAAGTGCGACCCTCCGTCACTAATCAACACACGGGGGGGGGGGGGGGGGGTTCCAAAACGAGAAAAGATGTTTTTCTTCAAAAAATTTATTATCGTTTTAGCATCCGCCCGAGGTGAGGCAATCGCCTCAACCCACTTAGAAACATAGTCAACCGCCACAATCGAATACTTCAACCTCTTGGATGTTTTGGAGAGGCATCTCGTCTCTCTTACCAATCCCACCACTTCTTTGGCAACTATCACAACTTTGCGCATGGGCATTTGCGTCTTTGAAAATAGTAGGCCAATAAAATCCTGACTGAAGGACTTTAGTGGCTGTTCTTGCCCCATTGTAGTGTCCGCCGTAAGGCGAGTTGTGACAATGCCAAAGAATTCTTTGCGCTTCATCGCCAGTAACACACCTCCTCAAAAGGTTATCACCACCCAATTTAAACAAGTATGGGTCATCCCACACATAGTACCTAGCATCCGAGAGAAATTTCCTTTTTTGGTTCGAAGTTAGGTCGGGAGGCCCCAAACCACTAGCCTTATGGTTCGCAAAGTCCGCAAACCACGGCCTAACTTGAACTTTGAAAAGTTTTTCATCAGGAAACTCTTCCCGGATTTCCTTCTCGGAAGCGGTAACCTCCACATTAACTAAGCGAGATAAATGATCCGCCACCAAATTTTCCGATCCTTTCTTGTCTTTGATTTCAACATCAAATTCTTGCAACAAGAGGATCCAACGGATGAGCCTTTGCTTCGAGTCCGGTTTTGTGAGAAAATATTTAATCGCCGAGTGATCGGTGTACATTATGACCTTGGAACCAATAAGATAGGACCTAAACTTTTCAAGCGCATACACTATCGCAAGTAATTCTTTTTCAGTGGTGGCATAGTTAACTTGAGCCTCATTAAGAACTTTACTTGCGTAGTGTATCGCATGAAATTTTTTCTCTTTTCTTTGGCCTAATACCGCTCCGATTGCATAGTCGCTCGCATCACACATGAGCTCAAAATTTAAATTCCAATTTGGAGCGACTATAATTGGAGCGGTAACCAATTTTTCCTTTAAAATTTCAAAAGCTTGTAAACACTCATCAGTTAAAAGAAATACCTGATCCTTAGCTAGCAAGTTACTCAAAGGCCTAGCTACCTTTGAGAAGTCTTTGATAAAGCGCCGATAGAAACTGGCGTGCCCCAGAAAGCTTCGGATTCCCTTCAAATTCACCGGAGGAGGCAACTTTTCAATCACTTCAACTTTAGCACGATCAACTTCAAGCCCTCTTGAAGAGACTTTATGGCCAAGCACTATCCCCTCGGTCACCATGAAGTGGCACTTCTCCCAATTAAGAACAAGATTTGTCTTCACACATCTTTCAAGAACCGTTTCCAAGTTGTCCAAGCATAGACCAAAGGAACCACCAAATACGGAGAAGTCGTCCATAAAGACTTCCATTGTTTTCTCGATAAGGTCGACAAAAATAGCTTGCACACATCTTTGGAAAGTCGCCGGTGCATTGCCCAACCCAAAGGGCATTTTAAGGTATGCGAAAATTCCAAAAGGACATGTGAAAGCCGTCTTTTCATGATCGGCCGGGTCAACCACAATTTGGTTATACCCGGAATAACCATCTATGAAACAATAATATTGTTGCCCAAAAAGTCTTTCTAACATTTGATCCATGAACGGGAGTGGAAAGTGATCTTTTCGAGTTGCGGTATTCAACCGTCTATAATCAATGCACATACGCCACCCCGTGGCCACTTTTGTCGGGATCAACTCATCCTTTTCATTTCGAATCACGGTAATGCCACCTTTCTTCGGAACCACATGTACAGGACTAACCCATGGGCTATCCGAAATCGGGTAAATCATTCCCGCATCCAACAACTTAACAACCTCCTTTCTAATAACTTCCTTCATAGTAGGATTTAAGCGGTGTTACGGTTGAGCTACCGGCTTAAAGTCCTCTTCCATTAAGATCTTATGCATGCAATAGGAAGGACTAATTCCTTTGAGATCGGAAAGAGTCCAACCCATGGCTTCTTGATTCTTTTTCAAAATATTGATCAAACAGGCTTCTTCATTCTTTGACAAAAGATTGCTTATGATAACCGGCTTTGCTTCGGTCTCGTCGAGGAATGCATACTTCAAATTAGAAGGTAACATTTTCAATTCAATCGGCGATTTTTCTTCATTAACCTCCTTCTTCAATACTTCCTCCTCAACTTCCCACGAATGTAACTCTTTTAGACTATCAAGTTCCCTTAGGCATTCTTCAAGAGCTTGCTCTTCTTCAATTGTGAAAACTTCAAAGGAGTCATCAAGAGCTAACTCCATAGGAGATATCTCATGAATATGTTTAGAAACTTCAAAAGTTGCCTCTTCAATCACATCAATGCGAAAGCTATCACGACTATCCTTTGAATGCTTCATGGCTTCGAATAGATCAAAAGTAACTTCTTCATTTTGGACCCTTACTTTCATCAAACCGTCGTCAACGTCAATCATCATGCATGCGGTTTTCATGAACGGTCGGCCAAGAATAAGCGGAGCATCATCATCCTCTTCCATATCAGTCACAATGAAATCAACCGGGAAGAAGAATTTGTCAATTTTGACCAATACATCTTGGGCTAACCCATGAGGATGGGTAGTCGACTTATCAGCCAACTACAAAGTCATCCGGATGGCTTTCATTTCAATGTTGCCAAGGCTCTTCACAATAGACAATGGTATTAGATTAATGCTTGACCCCAAATCAATTAGCCCTTTTCGACATAGAAATCACCAATTGTAACCGGCAAAGTAACTCGTCCCGGGTCAACCTCTTTTCTCGGAAGCGTCCGTTGAATGATTGCACTACAACTAGCATCTAGGACAATTGTCTCCAGTTCCGTGTACCTCCGCTTTTTAGTAAGTATGTCTTTCATGAATTTCGCATACTTAGGCATTTGCTCCAATGCTTCGGCAAACGGAATGTTCACTTGAAGTTGTTTGAATATATCCATGAACCGGGCGTAATGCCGTTCATTCTCCCTTTTAGATGGAGCATGTGGATACGGAAGGTTTTGGATTGGAGTAGCTCCCACTACCTCCTTTCCTTTATAAACTCTAGAATTCCTCTCTCTTTTCTTTTTTACTCCCTCCACCTTCACTTCATCACTCTTATTTTTTTCAACTTCCACACTTTCTTTATTTTCTACTTCACCATTTTTTTCATTCTTTTCAGCTTCTTCCTCACTCCACTCCCCAACTTCAACATCAATGCTATCCTCTATTTTTTTCTCCTCATCTTTTTTCTCATCCTCTCTTTTTTCACTCTCATCTCTTTTTTCACTCTCACTAATCAACTCCCTTCCACTTCTCGTCGTTATCACTTTACAATGCTCTTTTAGATTCGTTTGCGTGTTCGTCGAAAAAGATGGTCCGGGTTGTTGTTCCGCTAGTTGTTTAGCAAGTTGACCGACTTGAGTTTCGAGATTTTTGATTGCCGCATCGTTGCTCTTTTGATTAGCCATCGGCAATTGCATAAACTGTGTCAATGTCTCTTCTAACTTTGAAGTCACGACCGGCGGTTGTTGAGGTTGGTAAGGATTTTGACGGCTAGAAGTACCACCCCCATAACCTTGGTTATGGTGATAGTTAGCCCTTGGTTGGAACCCTTGATTCCCTTGAAAGTGTTGTTGTTGATTTTGAGAATGTTGTTGATACAATTGTTGTTGTTGTTGCCTCTGTTGGTAGTCTCGTTGGTTCGCCATGTAATTCACCTCTTTGAACCCGGGAGGTGGACAAAACCCGGTGTCATGATCACCCTTGCAAAGCTCACAACAAGCTATTTGTTTAGCTTTTGAAGGCTCTCTCAACTCTTTTATTTGTTGAGTTAAGAGTTCAACTTGTTGTGAAATGAGTTTATTTTGGGCAAGAATAGCATCTTTTGTCCCAAGTTCAAGCACTCCCGGTTTCTTCAAAGTGTTGCCTCTACTTTGACTTTGGAGGTCATTTAGAGCCATACGGTTAATGATATCAGTAGCTTCGTCGGCGCTTTTAAACAACAAAGAACCACCCGAGGTAGCATCCAATAAAGTCTTGCAATTAGGTTGAAGGCCATTCTTGAAAATGTGGATTTGCATCAATTCGTCAAAACCATGCCCTTTGCACTTTCGAAGCATGGATTTAAATCTTTCCCATGCCTCATTCAATGATTCGTTGGCTCGTTGCGAAAACACAGAGATAGCCGTTTTGGATTCCATGAACCGGTTGTGGGAGAAAAATCTTTCAATGAACTTCTCTTCCAGCACGTTCCAATCCGTCATGACTGCAGGTGTTTGATCCAAGTACCAATCTTTGGCTTTGCCGAGCAAAGCATGAGGAAATGGTGACTGATCAGAACTCAATGTCGGCCATGGCCCCCGACCTCATCCTCGATGTGGTCTGTAGTGAGGAGGCGGCGATTTCATACCCATATCATGCATGAAGTGTAACATATCCTATATTTGATCATCACGGTAGGTCTGATTCTGAAATTCCCCAAAATCCCTCTCCTCTAGTCCTATCATCATCCCCTAGAGCTGATTGGTAAGATCTGATATCATATGTTGGTTCTGCGCCTGAGAATCATGTGACTTCTCCTGCAAATGTTGAATCATCTACTGGCTCTATAGGTCGACAAAATGCAAGGTCTGCATATGGGCCAACATGTTCATCTACTTTTGGTGCATGGATCTGAGTAGTTGGTCGTGCTCTGCATTAGTATCATTGTGCACCTGCACTTTGTATCCGAGGTCGACGATCTCATGTCGAAAGGCATTATAATCATAAACAAAGGTAACTTATGATAAGAAGATGAACCTGCATAATGGTAAGAATAATGGTGTGTGGTGTGTGCAGGTGATTAAGGTGGGACATTATTTTATTACTCATGTCGAGCATACTCGTCATCCGTATCACCCCATTGGAGCATTAGCAGTAGGTGCACTAGTAGTGGGGACAAACATCAGTATCCGCTAGAGCATCCAAGGGGAACAACAAATATGTGCCCAATTGGGCAAAAACAATGTTATGCACTACTTAATTCCTGATTATAAGATAGAACTATCTCTGGTTCTTTTCTTTAATCAATTTCTTCCCTATATATGATTTCAAATCCAAAGAGGTGATTTCCTAAATAGGTTCTAGGGTGGCCACCTCGACATCTAATCCTAAGCATAGGGCGATGGTTGTGATCAAACATCCTATAACGATCTTGTCGGTACTTACATTTGTTATCTCTTGAATTTTAGCGAGCATAAATGTCGTTGTATGCATTCTATGATAATGGAAAACATAGTCTATAAAGTACAACTCCTTAGAGTTGACGCTGCCACTACTGTCACCTTGACCAAAAAAGGTGTGGTCCAAGATTTTTTAGAAATACCAGATTGTCGGATTATGAATACGAAAGAATTTTCTCCCTTCCATGCTGGTGGCCAATTCTTTGGTTAATCTTTGCCATAAGGGACCGAACTCGAGGGTCCAAAGTCCAGAGGTGAGAATCTCAATTGTACAATAGAGGTGGTTGGCATTAAACTGAAAAGGGGATCCTATTTCGTCATAATTAAGAGTATATTCTTTATTGAACATTCTAAATATGGCATCACCATTCACGTTGCGGACAAGCCTCAAATTTGTGTAATCAAAAGAACTTAAAAACTCTAATGTTAGCAGTACATAGGTTCTGTGTGTAAGAGCCACAAAGTGAATCAAGTGCAAACACTCATACTTAAAGTGTACAAAATCATATAGGCCTAGGGTCCTAAGACAGTCGTCTTCGATGTACCTGGCAGAGCTAATGGTTCGCTCATATAAGACCTTATACCGATGTCTCTGTTTCGTGTCTCTGGATTTAAGCTCCATATAATCTAATGGTCAGACTCTCTGAGGCATGGTGGAGAGGAAATTTCAGATTTTTTAGTTATGTGTGAAATTCGAAAATTTTGTGAGGTTGGAAAGGTGGGAGTTTTGAAGTGGGTGGTGTGTTATAGAGAGTGTGGTGATGAGTTATGTGGTTTCAATTGGTGATATGGTTAAGAAAAGAGGAATTTATGAGGTTTAAACTTTTGGTTTAATGGAAGTTTGTGGGTTTGGAGAATGGAGGGAGAAAGAGGAAGAATAAGAAGTTTGAAAGGTGAGGGTCGAGAGTGGGAAAACGTGTAGGAGTGGAAAAGTGAAGAGAGAGAGTCTAAAAAGTAGATGGGGGATTTAATTAGAGGTAAAGAAAATGGTACAACGTTATTTTTCCCCGTAAAATGCGTTTTGGACGTATTGACGGGCATCAGCATGGCTGACGACCTACCCGTCAACGCCTAAAAGTCTAAATTTGATTTTTTTTCTTCATGATGACCGTCAACCCTCCTGTAAGAGCATGTTGGTGGGCGTCAACTTCTGTGTTCGCGCGTTTTCAACTTTTTTTGTGTGACCGAGGAGTACTTTCTTACCATGCTCTCCTTTTTATTCATTAACTAGAGAAAAGGAAAATACTAAAAACCTGTGGGTTTTATGTCGGTAGCTCGGCACAATAATTCTCAATCCTTAAGGGGGACAAATGTACAAGGTACAACTTCGCTCTAGTACATTATCAAAGGGATGATAATGCTTAAATCTTTGACCATTTTCCAGAAATTTTCCCGTGGACTCACTCCACACCTCAACAGCTCCTGAATGACTTACATGGGTCACTTTAAGGGGTCCTGACTATCTAGATCGATGCTTCCCAGGAACAATTTTAACTTTGAGTTAAATAATAATACTAGTTCTCGCTTGTAGCACCTCAAATTTGCACCTTTTGTACATACATTCTCATATTAGGTCATAGCATTAACATGGTCCACTGCATAACATTGCATTGTCCCTTTGCCCAAGTGCAAGTCATTCAGAAGAATTAGGTCAAACTGGTCAGGAGATCAGTCAGTCAAGCAAGCAAGTGCATTTTCCAATGAGACAAGGCCCTAGGGTTGGTCCAACATGTTCACATGACCTAGGGGTCCTTTTGAAGTGATTTGGTCAAGGTTTGATTGCTCAGAAGTCATCAGTCAGTGTGCAGTTTACCAGAAACCCTAGAAAGTCAACTGTTGGTCAACTGTGCATTTAATCAGTGATTTGATGGTGGGAATTGGTTTGAGAGGTCTCATTCATGTCCATATAAGCCTCATATAACATGTCAAACATCATCATGGAAGAATTTGAAGCCAGACAAGAAATTTCCAAAAATAGAAAGTTGACCTGTAATTGGAATTTGCCAAAAATGGAAAGTCTTGATCCTCAAAATTACATCATGATACAAGCTTTAAATGAATTTTTGCCCAACATGAAAGTTGAAGATCTTGTTCTCCCATTTCCAAAAAGTCCAAGAACACTCAATTCCCATGTATGGTTGGCAAGTTATGATCAAATCATCTTCAGAAATTTTTGAACTTCAAAAGGCCATATCTCTCAAACCATTTGGCCAAATTGGGTGGGGTTTTTTTGCTACAAGTCACATTTGATGCCCTCTTTCCAAATATGTCATCACCATTTACCAAAAGTTCACCAATCAAAATGGCACTTTTTGAGTAACTTGAATTATTTCAAGTGAAGTAAAAAATTGACTTTTCAAAATAAACATTTCCAATGACTTTTACCACTTGGAATGTTTCAGAAATGATATTTAGACTTTGTTGGAAGCCCAATTCGTGCACTTTCATACACCCTTTGTAAATTGGCATGGTTTTAGCAAAATGGTCCAAACACACTCATTAACCAAATTCCAATTACCACATCACTTAATCATGTTTAGTTTCCTTAAACAACACATATATACATCTTTTCCTCTCTGAAAAGCCCTAGCCACAACTTCCTAAAACAGATCAAAATTCCATTTCTCTCAACTTCTCATTTTTCTTCATTTTGGAAACTTTGCTGAAAACCTCAAGGAGCTCGAACTTGCTTGTTTGTTCCATCATTTACCAACCTATTGGAACCATTTTCAAGCCCTGTATCTCAACTGTAATCAAGGGAAAGCACTGTTCCATTGAAGAGCTTATCCATGGCAGATCGTGTTTTGAGCTGTCTTGAACATTCCTGAGCCAAAGTCCTTCCTCCATTCATCTTTTGGAAGCTTGTAGTGCACCTGTTTCATCACATCATAGCCAAACAACACTTGAATCATCACTGAGCTCCAATCTTGGTCAGTTTTCGAATCTCTCATCTTTCTAAACCATGCTATGCTTATGATAGAGTTTGCCATGCTGGTCATTCTGAAACTTAAATCGTGCAAAATGGTTGTTTATTGAGTGAGAAATTTGGTTTTAAAGTTTGATGCTTAAATATGTTTTTGCTTGATGCTTCTTTGTTGGTTCAAATTGGTGTAAATGGTTATTGGATTATTGATGTACATGATTAGATGAACATGTTGATATGTCATTTGTGGATTTTAGTTGCACATTGATCTTGCTGGGATTTTCCATGGATGAACATGAAATACTGTAGCGCGAACCCTAGAACATTTACCCAGAAATTCATTTAATCGCGTTTGGCTGTGTGGAAATGTTGTTTGCATGTTTGTTCTACTGTTACATTGCCATGACAAATCGTTGCATGCCACGCCTTGAGCCTCTACGCTGCGTTTCATTTAAACGTCCAGCATATTACAAAAATGCCACCGGCCACTTAATTATTTAATTAATCATCTTTTATTTTGCAATATTCATTTCATTTTGTGACCAATCTTTGAAAAATCATAGCACCTTCATTTTTCATCCAAAATTCATGGGACTTTTTGCATTTTGTTCACCCCAATCTCTAGTTATTTGTCATGATTTTTCCAGAATTTTTGGATGAATGGATTTTTAATGGTGCTAGGGTTTGTGACATGTGCTCATTTTTTGTACACTTTGCCAAAACATTTGTGAAATGATGATGCTTTATCCAATGGCTTTGAAATTTTTTGTGCTTAAACTAGACACATTCATTCATGGTGATTTTGGTGTAAAGTTTGTGAATTTATCCTTGTTGGTTTGTGAGTTGTGATTTTTTGAATTAGGGTGTGACAATTTGTGTCACACCATTGATGTCCAACTTCATGATTTTTTCTACCTTGCCTAATGAACTCAATTTGGTCTGATTTTTTGCATGAACATACTCTTGGATGTTTAGTTTACATGTGATTTTGCTTGGAATTATTTGTGGCATTTCTGAATTGTTTGAGATTTTTCTCCCCTGTTTGGTCATATGTTGACTTTTTGTGACACATGTTCTCATATTGTTTGTGAAATCCTCATACATTATTGGATAGACATGAAATTTAACATGTGATTAGTAGACATCTTAAGGTTTATCATGGTGTTAATCCCATTCATTTCTCATATGTTATCACTGGTTTATGATTTTTTCAAGTTGATGCATGTTTGGTTGACTTCTTTGAGCATGTTTGAACTTGCCCTGCCTTTCTGATTTTCATTTCCCTACTTCCCATGATCCAAATGAGCTGAAATTTGACATGCTTACCATGCTATGGATTATGTTTGATCATGATTTATTTGATGATTTTTTGGAATGTTTATGATTGGTTTTGACTTAAGTCTTGCTGTTGACTTCTATGAGCTTCCATATGCCATGCTTTGACTTAATTTGTTCATAAAATGATGATGATGAATGATATGATTGTGGAACCAATTGAGTTTGCTTATTGATTGTTTGAACTTGATTTTGGACACTTGTCATTTGCTGTTTTGACTTTCTCATCCCCTTTTGACCCTAGGTTTGTCCTAGTGGTCCTGTTGCTCATGTTTGAGTTCATGTTTTCAGGTTGAGAAGCAATTGCCTTAGAGAGATCAATACAAATTGATTGATGCTTGATTGATTATCATGACTAACTTGTTTGTTTTGTAGCTTGCTTGGCTCATATGCTTGAGCCTTGTGCATTGCACAGTTATCTGATTGTGTTGACTGTTGACTTCTGTTTCATTTTGATTTAACTTTGACTTGTATACTAATGTTGTCTGACTGGTTTCAGGTACCTTTAGTTGCTTAGTTCTTTAAGAACTTGCTTTGCTTTGCTTAATAGCAATTTGCATTGAGGTATATTTTCTCTTCTTCATGTAGTTTGGAAGACCTGGCCTGTTACTTGGCCAGGCACCTGTCTGAAGTCCTCCTTAAGAGGCAATGTTTGTGACTGTTTACATTTGTCCTTGTATAGAGTCAAAGACCTCCTAAGTGAAGAGGCAATTGGCAGAACCCAAGGGATATGCAATCTATCCCGTGCTATTCTGTGTGTCATCTGTTTTGCTCACACCACTGTGTGATGCATTGCAGATACAAACCCAAGATCTTGTACAATTGTACAGTTGAGTCAGTTTTAAATGTGTAGAAGGGTTCCCACTTTCTGAACCCACACATTCTTGTCTTAAGCTCTCCCAGGCCAGGGATAAGAGCTGTGAAGTCTCATCTTCACTCACCTTTCATCTGCTTCACCTTAGCCCCTCAATGGCAAGGTTAAGAGCACCATTAACCCTATTCCAGTCGGCTTCAATGCCTAACCTTTGTATGAGCCCATTGCTTGTGTATAGTGTGTGCTACTTGTGCTTGTGTGTTTGTTTGACTTGCTTCCTGTGCAAGTTAGGTTTAGTTCAGCTTGCTTCCTGTGCAAGTTAGGTTAGGTGTGGCTTGCTTCCTGTGCAAGTCATGTTTAGGATAGACTTGCTTCCTGTGCAAGTTAGCTAGAAACCTTAACTTAGGGACGACTTTGCATGACAACATCTAGGCTCGAGTCGTAGTCTCCCTAGTGTTGTGTCTCCCTCTGTTATCTGGTTAGGCCAGTCCTTTTTCCCTCCGTAGGGGAACTACGTCGCCCTGATCCTCATACCAGATGAGGTACGTAGGCAGGAGATGAGCTGATCTCTCCGGGCGCCCTTTTTTTCTTTTTACAACCCTTTGTGTATTCAACCCCTCTGTGTGTGTTGTTGTGTGCTTGGAAGCCGATGTAAGTCCATCGAGTGGCATTCGGGTTCCAGTGTTTTTGTGTGTTTTGGTTCAGATGCTGATGTAAGTCCAGTGATTGGCGTTCAGGCTCCACGTTTACCTTCTTGTGTGTGTTTTGGTTCGGATGCTGATGTAAGCCCAGTGATTGGCATTCGGGCTCCATGTTTGCCTTTGCCTGTGTTTGTCTGTGCGTGTGTCAGCCGAGCTACGAATGCTCTGATTCTCCTTCGTCCAAGGAGATACGTATGCATAGGATGCGATATCCTAGCGAGCATGTGTCGTTTCCCCAGTCCGAACTACTTCGACTCTGATGTCTATGCCTGATAGACTAAGTAGGCCCAGGATGCGATATCCTGCCGAGTCAGTCTTGTTTGTTTTCTTGTGTCTCTTTCAACCGGTATTTGTGTGTGTGTTTGAGTAGTGTTTAGCAACCCCTGTCCTTTCTATTGTGCGTGGATCCCGTCGAGTACGACGGATGCGTAGGGGTGCTAATACCTTCCCTTCGCATAACCGACTCCCGATCCCATTCTCTTTGGTCGCGAGACCACGTCTTTTCCAGGTTTACTCTGAGCGTTTCCTTTCCCTCTTTTGGGGATAAATAACGCACGGTGGCGGCTCTGTTGTTCTTGTTTTCCCGCCGGTTTTTCGCGTAATGCGACAGCTGGCAACTCTGCTGGGGATACCTAGAGAAGTTGACTTGTGCTGGTCCTTCTTCCCTAAGCGAGTCTCTCCTAGCGCTCTCTAGGTTAGGGCCTGGGTTGCTTTGTGCTGTTTTTTATTGCATTCATTTGTATATATTTGCATTTTACTGTTTGCATTTATTGTTTGCATTAATGTTTGCATTCATTCATATTCATCTGCTGGTTGTGCTGTGTTTCTCTGTTTTGGGGTGGGAGTTACTCGAGGTAAAAGGCCCAATACCCAGGCTATGAGTGCAATCTAGGAAACCCAGGAATAGAGTGATTCATGGGAAGCGGGTGGTATGCGCCACTTAGCGGAACATCGACATCACGAGCAGTTCAGACCCTGGTGGGGTATTATCGTTACATACTTCGGGTGTGTACATGATGGTATTCTGCGAAAGGTTATTTATGCTGCGTTTCTCTCGACCTTACCCTGGCCTAGATGACACCTGTGAGGGGGGAGGGAATGATCATTACAGGTACATTTGCTGATTTATTGGTGACTTGTTGGTGACTCTTGGTACTGGTGGTGACTATGAATTATGGGCATTCATTTCTGGGACGCCAGAGTTCTGTCCGTGGTTTATCAGCGGGTTCCGTTTATTTCGGATCCCCGGGTTGAGGTGAGAGTACTTGTTCAGAGGATCCGTTTGTCATCCGTTCAGTGGATGTTCCTGTGAAGATAGTGATGTAATCTCCAGTTCCGTTTATTTCGGAACTCCCCAAGTCGGATTTATGGTGACTTAGTCCCGATGACTGTGACTAGTTCAGAGAATGGGTCTTCAGATGACTTGGTGGCGCAGTGACTTGCATTCATGCATTTGCATCGCATTCATCTGCATTCAACTCGTGTCTATCCGTACTCAGGGTCCACTTTTTGATTAAGATTCTGGTTGAGAGATATCCAGATGTCAGAATGTTATTGATGAAAAATTATCTGTCTCTGTGAAACCAAAATCAAAGGAATATTCCTGGTACGGATAGACATTGCATGCGTGAGTCATACTAACCCATTTGCTGTTTTGTAGGTGTCAACCGGTGCGCATAGCTCTTCCATTCAGACATACAGTCAGACTCAACAAATCCAAGCTGATGGATCTTCCCAACGCCGACATCCTTGAACTGAAAGAGATGATGAGGGGATTGTTCAGTATTGTGCAAGGGCTTGCCTTGGGGCAGAAAGCCATGTCTAAGAGATTGGAAAGGATTGAGAGCTGGATGATCAAGGAGAAAGTTCAGGGAAAGGCTCCATCATCCGATGTACCAAATCCCTCTGGCTCGGTAGCAAAGAAACTCTCTGACAGTGGTCCGCTCAAAAAGGAGGTTGAGTCAAGTGGTGTGCCAGCAAAGAAAGAACGCAGTAAGGATCGTTATCATCCTTATGCTGTTGCTGTAACCACTCTTGTTGGTAACTCACCCGTACCCCCGCAACAACCACCACCTCAACAGAAGGCACCGAGAGCTAGGAGCCAGGTGAAGAAAAAGAAGGAGGATCGTCAGTTTGAGGAGCCACCTGTGACCTACACCCTTCTGTTCAGGAGATTGAGGGTTTTGGGGTTAGTCCGGCCAAGGATTTTGATTCCCATAGCACAACAGAAGAGGCCTGCACACTATGATGAGAATGCCAGGTGCGAGTTCCATTCTGAGGCACCCGGGCACAGTGTGGAGGGTTGTAGGGCTTTCAAGCATGTTGTCCAGGACATGGTGGACTCCAAGATCATCAGCTTGGCACAGATCATGGAGGGGGATGTCAACCCTGTACCCAGGAAGGGTCCTGTAAAGGTAAAGATGGTGAAAAAGAACAGGAGAGGAATGAAGATGACTGAGGAAAATCAGTTAAAGGTTCCCATGTCTGTGGTCCCAGAACCTCTAGTGCAGGATGGAGTTTCCCCTGTTATTGATAATTGTTGTGCGGCCGTTGCCACAGAGGGGTGTGTATTGATGGGAGATACGACCCAGAAGATGAAAGAAGTAGAAATGGACATTGGAAAACTTGAAATACCCAGTCAAGCAATCGAAACTGTCCAGGTGGAGAATGCCTTTGCTGCTGAGAAGAAGAAGTTATCCATTTCTTCTTATAAACAAGCTCTAGAGGTGGTGAAGAACAAAGAGGCCCGAGGTTGGGGTAGAATCATTGACATAGTGGTAAAGGCAGACATGTTCGGGATTGGTTATCCAGATCAGGAGTCGTCTAGACCAAACAGAGGACGTCGTCCACCATACATCTTTGTCAGTGCAGGAATGCTGGATTCTGATCATGCTTGTTCAGTGAGTGAAGAGATTGACTGTGACCGCGAGCTCGAGCTGTGGATAAAGTCGTGCGTGCCAGGCGATTGGAGGGCCTCCAAAAGCATCACTGTCGCTCATCCGGAAGTGTAGTATTTTTGTGTTTTAATTTTGTTTGCATGAAAGCCATACGTTTTGCCCGAAACGTAATGGTCCATTGTAAGGGCCACCTCATGTGTTTCATTTTGCAACATTTTGCATCAGTAATAAATGGATGTTTTTGTGATTAAAAGCGGTGTTCCATGTTTTTCATTTTTTGCAGTTTTAAAAAAAAATAAAAATGGAAATGTTTTTTCGTTCTATTTCCTTTTGAATTTGTCTCGGTCCAACCTCAAAAGTGATTACCCTCCTGATCTCATCGATAACAATTTGGTTACACCTTTGTATGACTTCGACAATTCGACCTATCATGCCGAAGGAGAAGGCGAAGAAGATTGTGATCTGTTGGAATTAGCCGGGTCGTTGAAACCAGAGGAGAAGGTGATTCAACCGCATGAGGAGTGCTCAGAATTGTTGCTCCAAGCACCGCCGAGGTCAGAAAGTGAATATTGAGGCCGCTTCAGAGGCAAGTCAAGAACAAGATGGTATATGTGTGCTTGGTTGTATCTAGATACACCAAGGTAGGATACCAATGTTGTGGAGGCACGAGTTACCATGGAGAGAAGACTGTCCTCCAGGGAAGCGGAAATCGGTGCTGAAAGATGAGAATGAGTGTAGACTGTCGAGACGCGAGCAGAGCTAATCTGAAAGATGAATTCCCGGTACGTCACAACGAGGTATTGGTTGATTATAATGCTCAGTTTATCTTCATGGATGGCTTCTTGGCCGAGACCAGATTGAATTGTTGCCAGATGATATGAAGTAAACCATGTCCATCACACAAGGGGCACCGTCTGGTTATAAGGTGATATCGTTCAGTATCAAGAAGGCCGGTGCCAAGTATCAGAAGTCTAGGGTGACTTTGTTTCATGATATGATTCATCGTGAAAGCAAATGCCATGTTGATGACATGATGGCAAAGTCCCAAGCAGAAGAGGGGCATCCGGTGGATCAAGTTGTTTGACAGGTAGAGATAACTCATATTGTTGAGTTCGAATCAATGCACTTATGGAGTGTTGTCCAGCAAACTGCCGAGGCATGTTGTGAATGAAAGAGGAATCGAGGTTTTTCCTACAAAAAAAAAAGAAAAAAAAAAGGAGGAGAACAGTGCAAGGAATGCCTGAACCAAAAACAAACAAAAAAGAAAGAAATCAAACGGTCAGGTTGAATGATGATTGCCAAGGGGCATTTGAAAAAAAAAAAAAGAGGATAAATTGCAGGAACTTCTGATTCCGTTGTTTCCCAGGGGGATGATTGTTAATCTGGTACTGGATAGCCCTCGAGGGGTCTATGAGGTGCGTATTGGGTCAGCATGACTAGTCTGGTCGAAAAGAGTATGCAATTTACCTAAGCAAAAAGTTTATCGACTGTGAAACAATACACTCACTGTTCGAAAAAGCTTGATGTACTTTGGCATGGGCTGCTCGCCGACTGAGACAGTGTATGCTGATTCGTACCACTTTGTGAATGTCCAAAATGGATCTGATCAAGTACGTGCTTGATAAGTCAGCATGGACCGGACGGGTTGCGAGAGAGCAAATGGCGTCAACTGAATACGATATTCGGTATACCTCCCAAAAAACAATCAAGAGGAGAGTGTTGTATGGTTATCTCGCACAACAACCCATCGTTGATTCTCAACCAAGGAAGTCTGAAGTCCCTGATGAGGACATCTCGAGGTACTCGAATCGAAAGATTGAGAGTGACCGATCCCGGAGGAGGGGCCTGACCCTGAATCCGAACGAATTTTGATGTCTGATGGGGAGAGTGTAAAGTGAATGAGCTAGTGCTTCCCCGATAATATTTGAACGCACCAACGATGGTGGCTGAGTACGAAGTTGGTATCCTGAGTGTCGTACTTCGGTACGTGCATCTACCTGGGGCAATTGTGCCCAGTGAGTGAAGCGTGTTGTTAACCGAGAAGTGCAACCTCGTGGGTAGCATGGAAGAGATGTGGTGTTGAAAATGATCCTTCCTCCTCAACGATCGTGGGGCAAGTAGATAAACAGTTATGAATGTTCGTTCGTGGTCAAAAAGGTCTCCTCTGGCAGAGCCTTGTTGTTGATAACCACGAATGATGAGAATTTTCCATCCCCTGTGAATGCAAACGCAGTTAGAAGATACTTCGTGAAAGAGACCCGCTGGACAAAAAGAATAAAAGAATCCAGGCAAAAAGGGGCATCCCGACGAACCAAAAAAAAAAGAGAGAAAAGGTTCGGGCAAAAGTTAGGGAAGATGAAAAGAATTTGTACACCCGGTAAGTCGAAAACCCGCGAGGGCGACTTGGGGCAAAAAAGGGTATCCCGGTGGACTGAAACCCGAAAGGGCGGTCCAGGCAAAAGAGGGAATGAAACGAACAACTGCGTTCAGCATGATCGTTTGTGCTCATGATGATTTGGATAATCTTCGACAGAGACCGATTACAAGCGTTTTGTTCAGAAGGCCGAAGGTGTGGAAAGTCTTGAGGACATATGAGGTGTAATCGAGTTGGAACCCGATGAGATCACGGTTTCACATTGCCATTAGGATAGATTTTCTCCTTTTGTGCGCAATCACCTCTTTCCAGGGATTGCTTCCTGTGTGTTGCTCGGTTTTGAGCTATCTTTTTCAGTCAATAAAGTGTGTGTTCAGTCAAATAAATTTTGTTTTTGTGTCATTATCGCTTTGATTACGAAAACATCCGTTTATTTTGATAAAGAATATTTGCATTTTGAAACATAGAGGTCCCTTCTGATGCATGCTTATAAGATTGGAATCTGGAAACCTTATTCGGAAGTTTGAGCGACCAAGATGTTGAAGTGTTGGCACGCCTGGGGCACGCTTTTATCTAGCAATCTCTTGTGCAGGTGCTGTTAGATATCTTCATTCGCTGACAGGTAGTGATATGAAGCCTTTTGAGAAAAAAGAGAAATCCCCACAGAGTCCAATCAGGGGCAAGGGATAGAAGAACGTAAGAGACGGCGAAAGAAGGATGACGATCCTGGAAGGAGTTAATCAAGAAGATTCTTCAAAGTCTAAAGGCTGGAAAGTTTGTATGAATCCCAGGAATTCGATCTTCGTGGGATGGATCAGAAAAGTCCATATGAGCCTGGGAGTTCTCAAAAGTGGAAAGTCAACACTGTGGAAGGATGGTGAACACCAGTGTTCGACGAATCGAAGGGCGGCCCGGGTCCGATAGGCTGTATTTCCCCTATGGGTTTGAGAGTGTCATCTCCCTAGCAGATTCGAGATCAGTGTCTCCTCAGCAAGCCTGAAGGTTGCCGTATCCCCAGCGGAGTTGTGATTGTTTTCCAAGTCTGAAGCTGTCTTCCCAGCAGAGGTTGTGTTGATGGTTTTTCCCCAGCAAAGGTTGTCTTTCCCCAGCAGGTTGGAAATGGACGCGGTGATGAAACCCTCAGCACAGTTCCTGGAGCTCCCTGGTGTTGTCCCTGGAGGAGACGTGTGTTTTATGCATCCATCATTTAGACAAGTATAGCATATTGCATCATTAGTGCATAGCATTTCCATGATCATGGGGCATTGTGTAAAACAACAAAAAAACTCATGCATCAACATTGCAGACATATCCATTAGCCCTAGGCCGTGGTGACCAGCCGAGATTGGTTTGTTGGAAAGAGTTTAACATCGCGCCATTGGATCGGCTTCAGAGTTGGGTTCCTCAGCATGGTTGAGAGGTTGGTGTTTTCCCAACAAGTGATTCCTCAGTCGAGTGGGTATCCCCAGCAGTGTTACTCCCCAATTGTTAGCATCTTGCCAGCTTGGGTCTGTTTCCCTAGCGGATGTGGGTGTGTCTGATCTCTCCATATAGAGTTGACCCCTTAAGCAGAAAGTGTCTATCCTTTCCTGCCATTTCCCCACTGAGATACATCCTCGTGGATGACGGTTGTTTCCGTTCCCTCCCTAACGGGAGGGGTTTTCCCTATTGAGTTCTTTCCTCATTAGGATGAGTCTTGATCCAGTCTGCCTTTTTGGATCGATCCTAAATTGGCTCCCCGTTGACTGTTTCTTGTGCTTCCCTGGGGCATAAATGAATAGTTGCTTACTAACCGGCACTCATTCATCTTATCCTCAGCGGAATTTGTGGGCCTCTACCTACAAACCGGTAGTTGTAAGTCCTATCGTCGTGGTTTTCTACCTACAAGCCGGTAGTTGTAAAATCCCACTTTCACCCCCTAGCAAAGGTAACCTTTGTGGTTCATTCTGTTTGTTGGCTTCTACCTACAAACCGGTAGTTGTAAGTCCTATCTTTGTGGTTTTCTACCTACTAGCTGGTAGTTGTAAAATCCCACGTTCTCCCCTTGGTGGAGTTAACCCTTTGTGCTCATCCTGATTGATGACGGTTACTTTTTCCGTGGTTTTTCTGCCTACAAACCGGTAGATGTAATCCCCTCTTTGTGGTATTGGTAGTCTTGTCCCCTTTGGATACTTGCCTTGATCAAGCAGTATTGTCCCCATTGGGTCTTCCCCTTCTTTTTGGATACTTGCTCCAAGTAAGCAACTTTATCCTCTTTTGATTGGTCATCTTTTGCATACCTAGCCTGGTACCCTGATGCCTTTCTTTTCGGTCGTTTATCCATTTAACAACCTGCAACCCGATTATGGATAATCTTCCATGCGAGTGTATTATCTACGTTCTGACGGCTATAGATAATATGTCTCATGAATTTCCGATTTTCAGATCGAAGAAGTTTCCGACGATCAGGTCGATGTACTTATGGCACTCAGGCCAATTTTCCGGTATTCAGATCGAAGTGGCGTTCAGGCCAATTTCCGATTTTCAGATCGAAGAAGTTTCCGACGATCAGGTCGATGTACTTATGGCACTCAGGCCAATTTTCCGGTATTCAGACCGAAGAAGTTTCCGACGATCAGGTCGATGTACTTATGGCACTCAGGCCAATTTTCCGGTATTCAGACCGAAGTGGCGTTCAGGCCAATTTCCCGGTATTCAGACCGAAGAAGTTTCCGACGATCAGGTCGATGTACTTATGGCATTCAGGCCAATTTCCCGGTATTCAGACCGAAGAAGTTTCCGACGATCAGGTCGATGTACTTATGGCATTCAGGCCAATTTCCCGGTATTCAGACCGAAGAAGTTTCCGACGTTCAGGTCGATGTACTTATGGCGTTCAGGCCAATTTCCCGGTATTCAGACCGAAGAAGTTTCCGACGTTCAGGTCGATGTACTTAGGGCGTTCAGGCCAATTTCCCGGTATTCAAACCGAAGAAGTTTCCGACGATCAGGTCGATGTACTTATGGCATTCAGGCCAATTTTCCGGTGTTCAGACCGAAGTGGCGTTCAGGCCAATTTCCGATTTTCAGATCGACATCAAATCTCTCACATACCGATGCTCAGTATTCAGACTGACGAGCGGCGCTCAGGCCATGGTTATCCCTGTGTTACCATTTATTTTGGTATCCAGGTCGACGTTTCTGTTTCGGTATTCAGGCCGATGTTTTTTTCCGTTCCAGACGGATTTTTCTTTCAAGACTGTTTCTTTGCCGTTCCTGACAGGCGTTGTTTAATTATTTTCCCAGCAGAGTGCAAATTTCTACGGTTCTTGGTATTCAATCCCTGTTTACTCTGAAAGTCTGACAGCCGTTGCTCTCATCCATTCGGGTTCCCAGCTGATTGAATAGGGGCAGCTGTAGCACCTCAAATTTGCACCTTTTGTACATACATTCTCATATTAGGTCATAGCATTAACATGGTCCACTGCATAACATTGCATTGTCCCTTTGCCCAAGTGCAAGTCATTCAGAAGAATTAGGTCAAACTGGTCAGGAGATCAGTCAGTCAAGCAAGCAAGTGCATTTTCCAATGAGACAAGGCCCTAGGGTTGGTCCAACATGTTCACATGACCTAGGGGTCCTTTTGAAGTGATTTGGTCAAGGTTTGATTGCTCAGAAGTCATCAGTCAGTGTGCAGTTTACCAGAAACCCTAGAAAGTCAACTGTTGGTCAACTGTGCATTTAATCAGTGATTTGATGGTGGGAATTGGTTTGAGAGGTCTCATTCATGTCCATATAAGCCTCATATAACATGTCAAACATCATCATGGAAGAATTTGAAGCCAGACAAGAAATTTCCAAAAATAGAAAGTTGACCTGTAATTGGAATTTGCCAAAAATGGAAAGTCTTGATCCTCAAAATTACATCATGATACAAGCTTTAAATGAATTTTTGCCCAACATGAAAGTTGAAGATCTTGTTCTCCCATTTCCAAAAAGTCCAAGAACACTCAATTCCCATGTATGGTTGGCAAGTTATGATCAAATCATCTTCAGAAATTTTTGAACTTCAAAAGGCCATATCTCTCAAACCATTTGGCCAAATTGGGTGGGGTTTTTTTGCTACAAGTCACATTTGATGCCCTCTTTCCAAATATGTCATCACCATTTACCAAAAGTTCACCAATCAAAATGGCACTTTTTGAGTAACTTGAATTATTTCAAGTGAAGTAAAAAATTGACTTTTCAAAATAAACATTTCCAATGACTTTTACCACTTGGAATGTTTCAGAAATGATATTTAGACTTTGTTGGAAGCCCAATTCGTGCACTTTCATACACCCTTTGTAAATTGGCATGGTTTTAGCAAAATGGTCCAAACACACTCATTAACCAAATTCCAATTACCACATCACTTAATCATGTTTAGTTTCCTTAAACAACACATATATACATCTTTTCCTCTCTGAAAAGCCCTAGCCACAACTTCCTAAAACAGATCAAAATTCCATTTCTCTCAACTTCTCATTTTTCTTCATTTTGGAAACTTTGCTGAAAACCTCAAGGAGCTCGAACTTGCTTGTTTGTTCCATCATTTACCAACCTATTGGAACCATTTTCAAGCCCTGTATCTCAACTGTAATCAAGGGAAAGCACTGTTCCATTGAAGAGCTCATCCATGGCAGATCGTGTTTTGAGCTGTCTTGAACATTCCTGAGCCAAAGTCCTTCCTCCATTCATCTTTTGGAAGCTTGTAGTGCACCTGTTTCATCACATCATAGCCAAACAACACTTGAATCATCACTGAGCTCCAATCTTGGTCAGTTTTCGAATCTCTCATCTTTCTAAACCATGCTATGCTTATGATAGAGTTTGCCATGCTGGTCATTCTGAAACTTAAATCGTGCAAAATGGTTGTTTATTGAGTGAGAAATTTGGTTTTAAAGTTTGATGCTTAAATATGTTTTTGCTTGATGCTTCTTTGTTGGTTCAAATTGGTGTAAATGGTTATTGGATTATTGATGTACATGATTAGATGAACATGTTGATATGTCATTTGTGGATTTTAGTTGCACATTGATCTTGCTGGGATTTTCCATGGATGAACATGAAATACTGTAGCGCGAACCCTAGAACATTTACCCAGAAATTCATTTAATCGCGTTTGGCTGTGTGGAAATGTTGTTTGCATGTTTGTTCTACTGTTACATTGCCATGACAAATCGTTGCATGCCACGCCTTGAGCCTCTACGCTGCGTTTCATTTAAACGTCCAGCATATTACAAAAATGCCACCGGCCACTTAATTATTTAATTAATCATCTTTTATTTTGAGATATTCATTTCATTTTGTGACCAATCTTTGAAAAATCATAGCACCTTCATTTTTCATCCAAAATTCATGGGACTTTTTGCATTTTGTTCATCTCAATCTCTAGTTATTTGTCATGATTTTTCCAGAATTTTTGGATGAATGGATTTTTAATGGTGCTAGGGTTTGTGACATGTGCTCATTTTTTGTACACTTTGCCAAAACATTTGTGAAATGATGATGCTTTATCCAATGGCTTTGAAATTTTTTGTGCTTAAACTAGACACATTCATTCATGGTGATTTTGGTGTAAAGTTTGTGAATTTATCCTTGCTGGTTTGTGAGTTGTGATTTTTTGAATTAGGGTGTGACAATTTGTGTCACACCATTGATGTCCAACTTCATGATTTTTTCTACCTTGCCTAATGAACTCAATTTGGTCTGATTTTTTGCATGAACATACTCTTGGATGTTTAGTTTACATGTGATTTTGCTTGGAATTATTTGTGGCATTTCTGAATTGTTTGAGATTTTTCTCCCCTGTTTGGTCATATGTTGACTTTTTGTGACACATGTTCTCATATTGTTTGTGAAATCCTCATACATTATTGGATAGACATTAAATTTAACATGTGATTAGTAGACATCTTAAGGTTTATCATGGTGTTAATCCCATTCATTTCTCATATGTTATCACTGGTTTATGATTTTTTCAAGTTGATGCATGTTTGGTTGACTTCTTTGAGCATGTTTGAACTTGCCCTGCCTTTCTGATTTTCATTTCCCTACTTCCCATGATCCAAATGAGCTGAAATTTGACATGCTTACCATGCTATGGATTATGTTTGATCATGATTTTTTTGATGATTTTTTGGAATGTTTATGATTGGTTTTGACTTAAGTCTTGCTGTTGACTTCTATGAGCTTCCATATGCCATGCTTTGACTTAATTTGTTCATAAAATGATGATGATGAATGATATGATTGTGGAACCAATTGAGTTTGCTTATTGATTGTTTGAACTTGATTTTGGACACTTGTCATTTGCTGTTTTGACTTTCTCATCCCCTTTTGACCCTAGGTTTGTCCTAGTGGTCCTGTTGCTCATGTTTGAGTTCATGTTTTCAGGTTGAGAAGCAATTGCCTTAGAGAGATCAATACAAATTGATTGATGCTTGATTGATTATCATGACTAACTTGTTTGTTTTGTAGCTTGCTTGTCTCATATGCTTGAGCCTTGTGCATTGCACAGTTATCTGATTGTGTTGACTGTTGACTTCTGTTTCATTTTGATTTAACTTTGACTTGTATACTAATGTTGTCTGACTGGTTTCAGGTACCTTTAGTTGCTTAGTTCTTTAAGAACTTGCTTTGCTTTGCTTAATAGCAATTTGCATTGAGGTATATTTTCTCTTCTTCATGTAGTCTGGAAGACCTGGCCTGTTACTTGGCCAGGCACCTGTCTGAAGTCCTCCTTAAGAGGCAATGTTTGTGACTGTTTACATTTGTCCTTGTATAGAGTCAAAGACCTCCTAAGTGAAGAGGCAATTGGCAGAACCCAAGGGATATGCAATCTATCCCGTGCTATTCTGTGTGTCATCTGTTTTGCTCACACCACTGTGTGATGCATTGCAGATACAAACCCAAGATCTTGTACAATTGTACAGTTGAGTCAGTTTTAAATGTGTAGAAGGGTTCCCACTTTCTGAACCCACACATTCTTGTCTTAAGCTCTCCCAGGCCAGGGATAAGAGCTGTGAAGTCTCATCTTCACTCACCTTTCATCTGCTTCACCTTAGCCCCTCAATGGCAAGGTTAAGAGCACCATTAACCCTATTCCAGTCGGCTTCAATGCCTAACCTTTGTATGAGCCCATTGCTTGTGTATAGTGTGTGCTACTTGTGCTTGTGTGTTTGTTTGACTTGCTTCCTGTGCAAGTTAGGTTTAGTTCAGCTTGCTTCCTGTGCAAGTTAGGTTAGGTGTGGCTTGCTTCCTGTGCAAGTCATGTTTAGGATAGACTTGCTTCCTGTGCAAGTTAGCTAGAAACCTTAACTTAGGGACGACTTTGCATGACAACATCTAGGCTCGAGTCGTAGTCTCCCTAGTGTTGTGTCTCCCTCTGTTATCTGGTTAGGCCAGTCCTTTTTCCCTCCGTAGGGGAACTACGTCGCCCTGATCCTCATACCAGATGAGGTACGTAGGCAGGAGATGAGCTGATCTCTCCGGGCGCCCTTTTTTTCTTTTTACAACCCTTTGTGTATTCAACCCCTCTGTGTGTGTTGTTGTGTGCTTGGAAGCCGATGTAAGTCCATCGAGTGGCATTCGGGTTCCAGTGTTTTTGTGTGTTTTGGTTCGGATGCTGATGTAAGTCCAGTGATTGGCGTTCAGGCTCCACGTTTACCTTCTTGTGTGTGTTTTGGTTCGGATGCTGATGTAAGCCCAGTGATTGGCATTCGGGCTCCATGTTTGCCTTTGCCTGTGTTTGTCTGTGCGTGTGTCAGCCGAGCTACGAATGCTCTGATTCTCCTTCGTCCAAGGAGATACGTATGCATAGGATGCGATATCCTAGCGAGCATGTGTCGTTTCCCCAGTCCGAACTACTTCGATTCTGATGTCTATGCCTGATAGACTAAGTAGGCCCAGGATGCGATATCCTGCCGAGTCAGTCTTGTTTGTTTTCTTGTGTCTCTTTCAACCGGTATTTGTGTGTGTGTTTGAGTAGTGTTTAGCAACCCCTGTCCTTTCTATTGTGCGTGGATCCCGTCGAGTACGACGGATGCGTAGGGGTGCTAATACCTTCCCTTCGCATAACCGACTCCCGATCCCATTCTCTTTGGTCGCGAGACCACGTCTTTTCCAGGTTTACTCTGAGCGTTTCCTTTCCCTCTTTTGGGGATAAATAACGCACGGTGGCGGCTCTGTTGTTCTTGTTTTCCCGCCGGTTTTTCGCGTAATGCGACATCGCTCATTGAACTTTCTCCTAGTGATATGTCTGTCATGCCATTTTTTGGTTCTTTCTTTATATATAAAGGCATTTCCATATGCATCTAAATGTAGTTCTCATAGGTCATGGAGGTCCAACATCCTCTTCTCTCCGGAGGCAGTAGGATCCATATTTAGGGACTTGATAGACCAATAAGCTTTGTGTTCCAACTCTACCGGCAAGTGACAAGGTTTTCCATAGACCATCTTAAAATGGGTGGTTCAAATAGGAGTTTTATATGTAGTCCTATAGGCCTAGAGTGCATCACTAAGTTTAGAGGACCAGTCCTTTCTCGAGGCGGAGACAGTTTTTTTTTAGGATTTGCTTAATCTCCCTATTAGAGATCTCTTCCATTCCACTAGTCTGAGAAAGATATAGGGTAGCTACTATGTGTCTCACTCTATATTTTAACATAAGATTTTCAAAACATTTTGATATGAAATGGGGACCACCGTCACTGATGGCTAATGTAGGGGTACTGAATCTAGGGAAAATAATGTTCTTAAACATTTTAGTGACTACCTTTGCATTGTTAGTAGGAGAGATAATGGCCTCAATCCATTTAGACATGTAGTCTACAGCAAGAAGGATGTACTTGTTTCCCATCGAGGACGGGAAGGGACCCATGTAATCAATTTCCCATACATAAAAAACCTCACTTCTAGGATAGGTTTCGGTGGAATTTCATCACACCTCAAAATGTTTCCAGTGCACTGGTGCCAGTCACATTCAATAGCGAAAATGTGGACATCCTTAGAGATGGTGGGCCAATAGAGTCCAACTTGGAGGACTTTTGCAGTAGTTTTTTCCATACTCATATGCTCTCCATATGGTGATGAATGGCAATGGGTGATAACACTCTCGATCTCATCCTCAGGAACACATCGACGAAATATATCGTCGACATCTCTTTTAAACAAGAAAGGGTCATACCAATAATACTTCTTAAGATCATGGAAGAACTTATTTTTCTGTTGGTAAGTTAGGTCGGGAGGCAGGACACCAGAGGCGGGATAGTTGACGATGTTAGCATACCACAGAACTGTAGATTTAGATATAATAGTTGCCTCCTTAGCTTCCTTCTTAATACTAGAGCTACCTTCCTCAAGATAATTAGTGAGGTGAGCATAGCGAGGTGCTTCGGCTCTAACGAACACAACTAGTCTATCATGGGGAAAATCATCATTAATGGGCACATGCTCAGGTTTAATATTGTCGAGCCTTGGTAAGTGGTCTTCCACAATGTTTTCAGTCCCCTTTTTGTCTCGGATTTCCAAATCAAACTCTTGCAGGAGTAGGATCCACCGAAGTAAACTCTTGCAGTGTAGAGATAATTTTTTGTCCTACTAGGTAGGAGAAAAATTTATCAAATACAAAGATAACATCTAAAAGCTCTTTCTCGGTTGTGGCATAGTTAACCCGAGCTCCATCTAAGGCCCTACTAGCATAATATATAACATGCAACTTTTTATCTATTTTTTGTCCTAAAAAAATGTCTATTGTGTAATCACTTGCATCCCACATGATCTCAAATGGCTAACTCCAATCAGGAGTTTGCATAATGGGCATGAAGATCAATGCACATTTAAGAAGCTGGAAGGATTCAAGGCATTGTTCATTAAAGACGAACTCAACATCCTTCATTAAGATATCAGTACTACTATGGAAAACACCTATAACAACGGTTGGAAAAGGGATATCCACCATGTCGGACTAGCCGTTGTGAGGTAAGGTGTGATCATGTGTATGATGCTTTCCATCGCGGTCGTGCGACCATGATTGTATATATGTAGTACGCTACCTACCACAACGGTTACTTTAAACAACCATTGTTATATTCCTTAATGCATAATATTTAACAACAGTTGTATTAAACAACCATTATGATATATACATCTGAGTTTATTATAAATTATGTGGAATGCTTATTTCATCAATGTTCACTAAACATATAACCTTTCAATCTGCGCTAGAACATTATAATATGAAAAATTAAGTTATGTTAGAAGAACAAATTCATGTTCAATGCTCGACAAGAGTTCTTCAACTCCTTATCCATATTTTTCTCTTTAACAGTTAGAACTCGGTTTAATGATTGTAGTTCTTTAGCCACCCCTCTCTCCACCTCTAATTTTGTTTGCAAAGTAAATAGTATTTTGCAAACAAAATTAGAGGTGGAGAGAGGGTGGTTGAAGAACAATATTCACTACACCAAGTTCTAACTGTCAAAGAACAACATGCAGATAACGTGTGAAGAATTATTGTCAAGAATTAAACGTGTACATGATTTTTAATACAACTTTATCTATCATATTATAATTTTCTAACACAGTTTGAAAAGTTATATATTCGGTAAGGGATTGGAAAAACACTCAAACCATATAATATATAATAAAATCATCTTTTAAACCAACATTAATAACAACATTCATCAACAACAAACCATAAACAACAAACATATCAAGTCAATGAATGCTTCAGAAACATACCATACATGTCCCATAATAGCGTATCCACAATGAAATAAGGATGAAGCTAAAGTTAGAGCCACAAACTTGTGTCTATCTTTAATGGATGTCATTCTGGATCTTTGACATAAGTTTGCAATTCTAACTTTAGCTTCATCCTCTGTATTGAAACAAGCATCCCTACCTACAAGTCAAAACAAGTAGAAAGTTCAAACATTGTGAAACAAGCTATTGAAACATATTTAAAAAAAACTATAGTGAAAGCGAACCTATAAATACCCATTGGCTAAGATTTGATGTTATGGTTTCTTTTTGGGGTTTTCATATGAGAGAGAAAACTTAAAGAGTTGTTAGGGTTTCGTTTTGAGAGATGAGTGAAAGAGTTGTTAGGGTTCTGTTTTGAGAGAGACGGTTGTTATGTACTAAAGCGAGAGATAATTTCGCTTATATATAAATAAGTAACACCTTTCACCATGGTTGAAAACAAAAACAATGGTGATATACAAGGTCAATCACATTATTATCATGATAAATGGCCAAATTGTTGGTGCTAGGATTCAAACCATTTCACACCATGTACATTTCATTATGGTTGTTCTATATGACCATCGTGGCATGCCCTTTAGTAAATACCAAAAAAAATCTCCCAAAAATAAACTATTACCACGGTTGGCACGATGACCATTATAAAATTAGTCTTACGGAAGATCTATTTTATAGTAGCGTAGTTAGGGGTTTTGTGATTTTAGAGAAGTCTTTTATGAACTTTTTGTGGAAACCAGCATGTCCTAGAAAACTCCGAACTTATTTGACAGTCTTAGGTGGTTGGAGGTTCTCAATAACCTCAATCTTAGCCTTGTCAACTTCGATTCCTTTTTCAGACACTATATGTTCTAGGACTATGCCCTCATTAACCTTGAAGTGACATTTCTCCTAATTCAACACTAAGTTGACTTTCACACACCTTTCTAACACATTTTCTAAATTATCCAAGAAACCTTCTAAACTTGTTCCGTTTACAAAGAAGTCATCCATGAAGACTTCCATGATGTCATCTAGGAAGTTTGCAAATATTTCCATCATGCATCTTTGGAAATTCGCATGCACATTACATAACCCAAACGACATTCGACGGTATACGGATGTTCATAGGGGCAAGTAAAGGTGTTATTTTCCTAATCATTAGGATGGATTGGGATTTAAAACAATACCCATCTAGGTAACATAAATGGGAATGCCTAGCAAGGCGCTCCAACATTTGATCAATGAAAGGAAGGGGAAAATGGTATTTTCTGGTGTCCTTATTCAATTCCTATAGTCAATACACATCCTCCATCCCGACTCTATGCGTTTACATACTAATTCACCTTTTTCATTCTTCACTATAATTACTTTGCCCTTCTTTGGTACAACATGTACCGGGATGACCCATTGGCTATCTGATATGGGATAAGTAATCCCATCATCAAGTAGCTTCATCACCTCCTTCCCAGCTGCTTCACTCATAATAGGATTAATCCTTCTCTGATGCCCTCTAGAGGCTTTCGTGTCCTCTTCTAGCATAATCTTGTGCATACCCACTGTAACACCCTAAATCACACAGTCAATTATCGCATAATTTAATTATAAATATAACCACATAGGGTGTCACATATATCAAATTGGAATCCTGCTCCGTAACACGGGTTACATCAATTCACATTAAACTTATCATCGCATGCTCACTTCCATTTTAAAGTATCATCACATTGGAACTCAATGGTGACTGATCAGGACCCTTTAAAGTGACCCATGTAAGTCATTCAGGAGCTGTTGAGGTGTGGAGTGAGTCCACGGGAAAATTTCTGGTAAATGATCAAAGATTTAAGCACTATCATCCCTTTGATAATGTACTAGAGCGAAGTTGTACCTTGTACATCTGTCCCCCTTGAGGATTGAGAATTATTGTGCCGAGCTACCGACATAAAACCCACAGGTTTTTAGTATTTTCCTTTTCTCTAGTTAATGAATAAAAAGGAGAGCATGGTAAGAAAGTACTCCTCGGTCACAAAAAAAAAGTTGAAAACGCGCGAACACAGAAGTTGACGCCCACCAACATGCTCTTACAGGAGGGTTGACGGTCATCATGAAGAAAAAAAAATCAAATTTAGACTTTTAGGCGTTGACGGGTAGGTCGTCAGCCATGCTGATGCCCGTCAATACGTCCAAAACGCATTTTACGGGGAAAAATAACATTGTACCATTTTCTTTACCCCTAATTGAATCCCCCATCTACTTTTTAGACTCTCTCTTCATTTTTCCACTCCTACACGTTTTCCCACTCTCGACCCTCACCTTTCAAACTTCTTATTCTTCCTCTTTCTCCCTCCATTCTCCAAACCCACAAACTTCCATTAAACCAAAAGTTTAAACCTCATAAATTCCTCTTTTCTTAACCATATCACCAATTGAAACCACATAACTCATCACCACACTCTCCATAACACACCACCCACTTCAAAACTCCCACCTTTCCAACCTCACAAAATTTTCGAATTTCACACATAACTAAAAAATCCGAAATTTCCTCTCCACCATGCCTCAGAGAGTCTGACCATTAGATTATATGGAGCTTAAATTCAGAGACACCAAACAGAGACATCGGTACAAGGTCTTATATGAGCGAACCATTAGCTCTACCAGGTACCCCGAAGACGACTGTCTTAGGACCCTAGGCCTATATGATTCTGTACACTTTATGTATGAGTGTTTGAACTTGATTCACTTTGTGGCTCTTACACACAGAACCTATGTACTGCTAACATTAGAGTTTTTAAGTTCTTTTGATTACACAAATTTGAGGCATGTCCGCAACATGAATGGTGATGCCATATTTAGAATGTTCAATAAAGAATATACTCTTAATCATGACGAAATAGGATCCCCTTTTCAGTTTAATGCCAACCACCTCTATTGTACAATTGAGATTCTCACCTCTGGACTTTGGACCCTCGAGTTCGGTCCCTTATGGTGTAACACCCCGATAATAATATGATAATTATTTAAATTAAGTTAATAATATATTTATTAATTTAATTAGATAATTGGATTATTATTATTATTATTTTTGGAATTATTGAATTATTATTATTATTGGGATAATAATATAAATTGGAAAATATATAAGTGTGAAATAAGGAAAAAGAATCCCATTTGGTAAAAAGAGTTTTACGTGAAACAGAGAAGCGGCTGAAAAGTGGAAAGTGGAGAAAAGGGCAAAGAGGAAGAACAAGGGCAAAGGTTGGAGAAGAGAAAAGCTTGGAGCTCAAAGATTCGCCGGATTAACTCAGGTAAGGGGGGTTTATCGTCGTTTAATGGGTATTATGGGTTAGCATGTAATGGGTAGTGATAAACCGTTGAATTGACCCTAATTGGGATTGTGAATGCTGAAAATTACGTTGGATAAACTGTGTTAAAAACTGTAATTGAATCGATAGTCGCGTGAGTCGTAATTTGCTGGACGTATAGCTTGTTACGGAGTTGAAATTGGAGGTCCGGAAGTCCTCCAACGGCGGAAAATGCGGAGAATTCTGCATTCTGCTTTGTGTTAGCGCAGGAACAGCTTCTGTCTTGCGTTAACCGGTTAACCCAGGGTGTTAACCGGTTAACACTGTTATGTATTTTGAATAATTGCTGTTTTGTCTGCGTTAACCGGTTAACCCAGGGTGTTAACCGGTTAACACTGTTATGTGATTGCTGAGATATTGCTGTTTGTGCTGCGTTAACCGGTTAACCCAGGGCGTTAACCGGTTAACACTGTTAAGTTTTGGGCAGGAAGCGTGTTTGTGCTGCGTTAACCGGTTAACCCAGGGCGTTAACCGGTTAACACTGTTGCAGAGTGGAAAAATTGTTAATTAAAATGTTGTGTGCCTAATTGGTGGTTGCCTATATCGGTGTGTGATATAGTAGGGATTATTTCCCGCTGTTTTGAGCAGTATAGGTATTAGTAGAGTGTGCTAATACTGTGTTTAATTATTTGACATGATATGGTGTTTGATACCTGTGTTGATGATGTATGATGATATGCATAATGTTGTGGATGTATATATTATGCATGTATTTGTGAATGGACTGTTGTATGGCTTAGAGTGTGAGCATATGTCCATTGTGGATTGTTGTTGATGTTGCATTGCTAGATGATTAGCGTGCATAGCATAGCCCTTGGGGTTGTAGCTAATTCCCATGGTGAGGAATTAGTGAGTGAATCATTGTGGATTTGTTGTTGATGTTTGCATGCTAGGTGATTAGTGTGCATTGCATAGCCTTTGGGGCTGTAGCTAATTCCCATGGTGAGGAATTAGTGAGTGAGTCACTAGGTCTCAAATGAGTGGGACTAGTGAGCTTAGTAGCCGTATCTGGATTTGATCGGTGAGCTTGAACTATATGTTCAAGAATAGTCGGTACCGCATGTGTGGAGTCTCATTGCATAATGTATGTATGGCGTATAATATGAATGGATGTATTCCAATATTATACGTGTGGTTGTGTTGACATTGAGTATGAGTATGACTTGTGTTGGTATTGAGTATGATAATTGGGTTGATGTGCCGTTACTGAACGTGTGAAATGATTAGGGTGATTAATGTGTTAAATTACTTAACATGACATGATATTTTATAATGCTTATTATATCGATTGAGGAACTCACCCTTACAACTATTTTTCAGGTAACGAGCAATGAGTTGAGTAGAAGCTAATGCTTGGAGTCTAGTGTAGTCTCCTTAGTGGGTCATGCTCTGATAGATGTAACATCGGGAGGGAACATTTTAATTGTGTTGTTGATGATTGTTGCACCAGTTTACATGTAGTATGTTGCATGTTTTGAATGATCGATTTGATCTCTATCCGCTGCGTATTGTGCAATGCTTTATGTTTTTGAGTTAAATAATGAGCATGACTAAATATTATGATGAATGGTGTAAAATATTGTGTGACACCCTTGATTGCATAATTACTCTGATTTATATACGTTGTTTTAATTAAATATTTGGGGTATTTTAGAAGGGTGTTACATATGGCAGAGATTAACCAAAGAATTGGCCACCAGCATGGAAGGGAGAAAATTCTTTCGTATTCATAATCCGACAATCTGGTATTTCTAAAAAATCTTGGACCACACCTTTTTTGGTCAAGGTGACAGTAGTGGCAGCGTCAACTCTAAGGAGTTGTACTTTATTGACTATGTTTTCCATTATCATAGAATGCATACAACGACATTTATGCTCGCTAAAATTCAAGAGATAACAAATGTAAGTCTCGACAAGATCGTTATAGGATGTTTGATCACAACCATCGCCCTATTCTTAGGATTAGATGTCGAGGTGGCCACCCTAGAACCTATTTAGGAAATCACCTCTTTGGATTTGAAATCATATATAGGGAAGAAATTGATTAAAGAAAAGAACCAGAGATAGTTCTATCTTATAATCAGGAATTAAGTAGTGCATAACATTGTTTTTGCCCAATTGGGCACATATTTGTTGTTCCCCTTGGATGCTCTAGCGGATACTGATGTTTTCCCCCACTACTAGTGCACCTACTGCTAATGCTCCAATGGGGTGATACGGATGACGAGTATGCTCGACATGAGTAATACTATAATGTCCCACCTTAATCACCTGCACACACCACACACCATTATTCTTACCATTATGCAGGTTCATCTTCTTATCATAAGTTACCGCTGTTTATGATTATAATGCCTTTCGACATGAGATCGTCGACCTCGGATACAAAGTGCAGGTGCACAATGATACTAATGCAGAGCACGACCAACTACTCAGATCCATGCACCAGAAGCAAATGAACATGTTGGCCCATATGCAGACCTTGCATTTTGTCGACCTATAGAGCTAGTAGATGATTCAACATTTGCAGGAGAAGTCACATGATTCTCAGGCGCAGAACCAACATATGATATCAGATCTTACCGATCAGCTATAGGGGATGATGATAGGACTAGAGGAGAGGGATTTTGGGGAATTTCAGAATCAGACCTACCCTGATGATCAAATATAGGATATGTTACACTTCATGCATGGTATGGGTATGAAATCGCCGCCTCCTCACTACAGACCACATCGAGGATGAGGTCGGGGGCCATGGCCGACATTGAGTTCTGATCAGTCACCATTTATAGTAAGTTTTCATGACTGCAGGTGTAGCACCTCAAATTTGCCCTCCTCATTCATGAATTCATTTTAGGTCATTTAACATTTCATATTGCATTTCATCATGTCAATCAGAATTAGCTCCAAGAGTTTGTCTTCCAAGAAGCTTGGATATCATCCAAGTCACTTTGTGGGTTCTATCTGAATGATCAGTCAACACAAGGGAAATTGTGCATCAACTAGGGTTTTTCTCAACACTCAAGGAAGTTTATATTCATCTGGGTATCAAGGGTGCATCACCATCCTCATGATCTTTCTTTCCTCAAATTTTCATTTCTTATCAGCAAAGTTCATCTGAATTAGGGTTTGACCTCTGGTCAACTTTGGTCTACTGAAGCAGTCAAAGTAGGGTTCCTCAAGGATTGAGATGCATTCTTGGTTTGAAGGTCTTAGGGATGTTGTGTAGAGATCTTGGGAGCTAGGGTTTCATTTTCAGAGGTTTTCTTTAAAGGATCAAGCTTAATGGGCTCAGTACAGTTCAAAATTCAACTGTGAAGTCAAAAGTCAACTGTTGGTCAACTGAGGGTCAAATGGCTAGGGAATGACTTGAGATACTTCCAACATGTTCAAATGGGGTCTATTCATCATTCAAAACATTAATCTTGAAGGAACAAAGGTCCAGTGCACAGGTTACCAAATTTGGAAAGATGACTTGTATTGTGAAGTTTCCAAATTTGGAAGGATTTTGACCTAGCTTCAACTTGATTTTTCATCACCAAGGAACCTCCAAATGATTTTTTGCTCAGACATGAAAGTTGTAGATCTGTGTCTCCCCTTTCCAAAAAAGTAGCCCTTGCTACTTATAGGACTGGTTCCTGAGCTGTCATGCTCGCTAGGCGAGCAGAATGATTCGCCTAGCGAGCCCCAAACTAAGCCACCAGAGGCACCTGCACCCAGAAGAAACTTCCCAGAAAAGTTGCATAGGTTCTCTAGGCGAACAATCCTTCGCTAGGCGAAGCCCACGCTTCCTCCTTTACTCTAGCGAGCCTTGATGATGTTGCTATTGGAATTGCTCGCTACCTGCTCGCTGGATGCTCGCCTAGCGAGTAATTGCTAGCTATGCTTTTATCCAAGTCTGGGAGTGTTCGCTAGAATCTCGTTGAGTGCTCGCCTAGCGAGCCCTTCGCTACCTCACTCGCCTAGCGAGCTTGCTGATGTACCAAGCAAATCATCAAAAGCAATGGCGGTTTTGAACTTTTTCTCAGACATGAAAGTTGTAGATCTTTGTCTCCCCTTTCCAAAAAGTCCTATTTCAAGGCCATATGATGAATGGTTGAAGAGTTATGGTTCTTGAATGATGAAGTGTGCATGAAGGCTTTAAAAAGGCATAAATTGAGGTTGACAAGTCCAATTGGTGTGGCTCTTTTTGCTATGGTTTTGTTTTGAGAAATACTTCAAAATGGCATGCAAAATGACCTAAAATTTTGCTTGATTCATCAATGGTGCAAGTCATTTTTCAAGCTTTCTTTCATGAAAAGCCAAAAGGATACAAGATGACATCATGGAATATTCTCACATGCCAATCATTGGGAATTTATTCAGCATTGTTTTTTTGGGCCAAATCCACCTTGGAATTTGAGCCCATGCATTCCCACATGTGTGGAAAAGTCATACATGCACAAAAATTACACCTTTGTAAAATGGTCATTAAACATCACTTTGTGTTATTTCTTTCATATAATCATGATTAATCAAGTCTCAAGAGAGGATTAATGCATTAAACAAGGTTGTTCATGTGCAAATAAGGGGGGCATTTCCGAAAATAGCCAAAATGATCATGGACTTGAAACTCCTCCATTTGAGCCCACTAAGCCACAAAAATCAGAGTATAAACTCTAAAAATGAAATTGAGCAAAACCCTAATTCGTGCAACCTCCATACACACAGAAAATCTCACTTTCCAAAAATAATCTCATACTTTATTCTCATCAAATCTTTCCATACATCCATGGAAAATGAAAACCAATAGCATATTCTTGATCTACACACTCTAAGGATCAAAAATCACCCACAATTTGAGCCATTCCAAGCAGTTTCTAAACAGAGCTTTAATGGAGGTTGCTTCTTGAATCTCAAGATCTGGACCGTTTCAAGCACAACCAAAGGTAGCAAACATTCATAGAAGTTCAAGGGAGGTATTCTGGAGCTTATCTCATCACCATACTGAAGTTTCAGAAGGTGCCATTTTTGGTAACTCAAATTTCGACCCTCTTATTTTGCTCATTTTTTATGCCTAAATGAAACTACATGCTATGGTGATGATGTAGATGTGTTTACTTTTTAAAATGATGCAATATTGAGTGAGAAATCTTGATTTAAAGTTTTGATGTTCAAACTTGTTGGTTGTGATTTGAGAGATTGGTAAAGATTCATGAAAAACTAATAGGATTTTTGAGTTCCTAGCATGGGGAGGAGGCCACCGCCGTGGGGGGCCGGAATCCTACCGGCGTCACTATTCACGGCCGGAGTGTCTTGAGGAAGAAGACGATCCCATGGCTGTTGGATCGCTTTGACTTTTTTTTGATCCAAAGGCCCACTTTTTTTCTGACTTTCGTTATTTATTTCTTTTTATTAGTCACTTAAGTGACTTGTGTGACCAATTGATATTGTTGCATATGTGTCACATGTCAGGTACATATTTCACCCCCTTTTATTTTATTTTTTAAAAATAGCAAAAATACTTAAAAATATCTGAAATTTTTCGTGAGTGATCTCTGATGAGTCCTTGATTTTCTGGTACCATTTCCCAATTATTCCATGACACGTGGAATTTAATATGAATTTCTGATTCATTTATGTGCATTTTTGACCATTTGCATTCAAACCTTCATGAAATCCCATATTTTAACCATTATGACCCAAGCCTTTGCACACACCATCCTCATACATGATACTAAGATATGGTAACTGGTTTGGTTATTTTCTATGTCATTTTGCTAGGGTTTGACACATGAATTTAAATGTTGCATTTTAGGACATGTTTTTGCATTCTCAATTTCTCAATTTTTGTTTTCATATCAAATGAATCTGGATGCTCCTGATTTTTTGCATGACGTTTATATATGTTCAGTGGAACCTTGTGTTAAATTCCCATGAATTTAGGATAAATTTTCAATTTTATTTGGATTTTTGAAGTTGATGTTTGCATTTTAGTCCCTATTTTGATGCTTGTTTAGCATGAGGCACTTGTGCCACTTCCTTTGAATGTTGAAACCAATCCTTTTGCACATGTTTTAGTATGTATGTCATGTCTTGATGTGTGGAGCCTTGCCCCCGGACTTTGAGTTTTGATGCCCTTTTGATGCATTTGTTTGACAAGAGGTTTAGGCCTCCTATCCTTGGTTGTTTTTGTGAACTTTCGCGAACTTTAATAGCATGATTCATGTGGTTACACTTTGATTCTGGTTTGGTGCCTTTGCACATGTGTTCTCCCCTATTCTATGATGCTTCTATCAAGTTTTTGTGCATTTATTCATAATGAGCTCCTTTTTGCATTCATTTGAGCATGAAAGACGCATTAGGGCTTCATGATACACTTTGTTTGATTTTGATCCAAAAGTGATTCTATGCTTATGATATGAACTTGGAGGTTTGCATATTGATTACATAGCTCATTTGACATGCTTATGATGTGCATACCTTGCTGCCATGTTCATTTCATCTTGACACATAATTGCATGAACTTGTCTATAATGCTTTTGTCGCATTTTGAGGTGCTTTGGACATGATTGACTTCCACTTTGCTAAGTTGGGTTTAAATGACTTTTGTTTGATATTTTAGGAGTCATTTGGTTCTGTTTGTGTTCTTAATTGTCTAATCCTTGATCCTTGCCTCATGCCTTTACCTTTTATGACTCATTGTTGAAGTTGAAGCACTTTGAACTTGTATGTTGACTTGTTTGACTTTGATGCATCTTTGGATGTTTAGTGCTTTTGCTTTGATCTTGTTGAGTTGAGTTGAGTTCTTGAGACACTTATTGAATTGATGTCACTTCTGAATTGGTGATATTGTATCCTCCTTTCATCATTCATGCTTTGTTGTTACATGCTTTCTATTGCATCCGAGCACTGTTTACCTGACACTATTGTTGCTATGATTCTCTTGTTTGGTGCAACTCTTGATTGCACCCCATCTTGTTATTCTAACTTGTTTTTTGAGTTTTTGTGAGGGCTCACATGACTCTTGAAGAGATAACTTGCTTGGTATTCCACTTTATTTGTGGGATACCATTTGGATATTTATTCTGATTGCTTTGCTGACTTGTTTTCTTTGATGGTGCTAGCTTGAGAGATCTCTGGGTTTCTTGTTTCTTTAGTTGTTGTTACTTTGGATCTTTATCCGTGTGGTAAATCTCTTGATCCCTTTTACATCTTTCCAGCATTTTACCGCTTTCTTAGCTGGAAGACCTCGATAGGAGGCAATATTTTGTGTGTTTACTTTTGTGCCCAAAGACCTCCAAGAGGAGGCACCAGTGCTAAAGACCTCCATGAAGAGGCAATTGACGGATAAAAGGGATTAGTAGTCAATCCCCCGTTATTCAGTGTGTCGTTCTTTATGCTCGCACTACATGTCGATGCTTCAGAACAAAAGCCCAAGATCTTTTGTCCGGTCAGTCAGTGGATAGGGTTCCATCTTTCTGAACCCCCACGCTTTATCATGAGCTCCCCCTGTCCAGGGTTAAGAGCTATGAGGTCTTATCCTCATTACCCTTTTGATCTGCTCACCCTGACGTTCAATGTCATTGGTTAAGAGCCCATTTGATTACCTTTCCATGGCTTGTTTGTCGAGGTTGATATGACCCCTCTTGACTAAAGCCCTACCCATGTATGTTTGAGCCCCCCTGTTGGTGTGTTTACTTTATGCTATATGTTTTTGTATGGTGTGATTGTCTCCTCATAGGACTGCTTGGATTCGTATAGTCTCTCGTTTGCATGTCAATTAAGGTAGCACGGTTCCTTCGTCTAGGACTTCCTTTTTGCATGAGCATTCCTAAAACACAAACAAACTCTTTGATTTTCTTTTCTTAAGAATACGTTAACTCCTTCTACTACAGGTGAGTAAGTCTCCAAAGGTCGAGCATCCGGTAGATTGCGTAGTAACGTCGTTCATCTAAAAAACACAAAACAAACAAAAATAGGTTAGTCGAGCTACGGTGCTCTGATTCTCAATCCTTCTTGAGATACGTATGCAGCAGGGTAGGGCCTGTGCGAGCAATAACTCTTTCTTTTCCCTACTTTGATTTTCTCTCTTTCGCATCGCATATAGGACTTTTTATACACACACTTTAGACATAAATAGCAAGCGTGGATCCTGTGGAGTACCACAGACGTGAAGGGGTGCGATAACCTTCCCTTCACGTAACCGACCCCCTTACTCGGTTTTCTTTGGTTCGAGACTTTGTTTTATCCGTTCCCTTTTGGTTATGCAGTACTACCTTTCCCTCCTCTTGGGATAAAAGTGCATAGATGGCGACTCTACTCTTTTTCCTCGCCACTCTTTTCGCGTTTGTACTTGGATTCGGGAAATCCGGGGAGCGACACTTGGTGGTTGGCAAACTGAGTTGTATTCCTCGGACTGTTGACATATGGTGTGGAAGCGGGCGGTGGTGGTGGTGGATCCATGATAGGTGTGAAAGGTGATGGGTGTGTTGTAGAAGAACCTTCTCCTTGTTCTTATTGTTGTCTAGCTTGTTGCCTCCTTCGTCTCGTTCTGCTATTCAGTCTCCTTGCGGTTCTTTCGATCTCGGGATCAAAAAGAAGTTGGTCCTCAGGAACCTGCCCTCGCATAAAACAAAAGCTGCACACTAAACCAAACAAATTAACAAGCACAAGTCAAAAAGTCAGAAGTTAAAATTTCAGCAACTATTGTGATGCTTGTAATATCAATTCACAATCCCCGACAACGGCGCCATTTTGTTGGAATAGGTTTAGAGTATCGGGATTTGTTATCGTCTCCACAGGGATTATGTGATATTGCCGCCGTTCGACAGTTGTTAAGTTCTTAACTTATAGTAACAAGGGGGTTTTAGTTTTCGGTTACGGTAGCTTGCATAAAAAGTAAGAAATTGCGGTAAAATTTTTGGTTTTACGATTTGAGAAAGATTGTCAAAGTTAGGGTTCGACGATCACTTTGCATGCATATGTTCGATCAAACAAAACTCATAAACTTCATTAGATGATAAACACATTCACAAAGTCCTCCCAATGTGTTTATTTCTAACACACATTGTGGTTTTTCCCATTTTGATCCATTGTTGATCTCTCACACAATCTATCAAAATGACAACTTTTAGGTTTAACTTTTTAGTGAACAAAATCATTCAAGACTATCTCTAGCTAAAGAACAAGGATGGATGAAAACCTAGGTCAAGAGTTGGAAAACACCTTTCAATCATAAACCAACACAAAGAGTTATCAATAAAACAAGGTTTTCACCATACATTCATCATCAAAGAGTTTACAAATGAAGATCAACCCATATACATACAAAGCTTATGATCATCTACATCTAACCTTGACAAAATGAAAGACTTAGCTACTCATTTTCATGGTAGCTTGAACAACAAGTTTCGGAAGAAGGTTGATCAACATCCGAGTCGAAGAATCGAGATTGGATGGGAATCCACCTTCTTTTTGTAAAATATTGTCAAGAGAAGAAGAAGAATGGGAAAAGGGGTTTCTAGGGCACAAAAATCCTCTCTAGCAAGAAAACAAGTAAAAAGATGATGAAAAAGATCTAAGAGTCCTTTTCCAAAAAGTAGCCCATACTACTTATAGAAATGGTTGCTGAGCTGTCATGCTCGCTAGGCGAGCAGAATGGTTCTCCTAGCGAGCCCCAAAATAAGTCACCAGAAGAGCCTGCGTCCAGAGGAATCATCCCAGACCAGTTTGCATCTGTTCGCTAGGCGAACAATCCTTCGCTAGGCGAAGCCCTCACTTCTCTCATTCGCTCCAGCGAGTCTTGATGATTTCGCTACTGGAATTGTTCACTACCTGCTCGCTGGATGCTCGCCTAGCGAATACTTAGCTACTTCCCTCGCCACAACGAGTTTTGATCTTTTTGCTACTAGAATTGTTCTCTACCTGCTCGCTGGATGCTCGCCTAGCGAGTGTTGATCTTTTTTGCTTCTGTCCAAGTCTGGGAGTGTTCGCTGGCATCTCGCTGCGTGCTCGCCTAGCGAGTACTTCGCTACCTCACTCGCCTAGCGAGCTTGCTTATGTTTGCTTTCTTTCTTGGTTCCTTTCCCATCTTTCTTGTGCCTTAGTTTTCTACTCTTTCATTCCTAATTCCTGCACAATAACACACAAATTAAAGGTACTAAGATCATTTCACATAGTATTGCAAATCAACAAAAGCAAGGGTGGTTTCGAACACTTTTTTGACAAAAAGGAGTGAAAGATGCCCACATTTGATAGCTCAAATAAGCAAACTTGGGCATCTAACATTCGGCAAGGTAAATAGTCGGACCACTTCGTTATTGATTAGATAATCAAAGGTATCCGGCCCAAGGTTGCCTGTGATTCTACGGTTAAGGCGAAATTCGATATCCATGGGTCGGATGTTTCCAAATGGTATGTGTTCGTAAAGTGGGCGTCTAAGTCCGATGGCGTCTACTATCATGGTTACTAGGCCACCTATTCTTATTGGGGTACGGTTGTTCTTAGCAAGGTGAACAAATCTCTCCATCATGAATGTCACGACATTGACATGTCGACCTTGATCGACACATAGCAAGATGAAAAGTTCATCGCGGGACACTATGGTGTTGTTCTCTTCCTTACCAAATAGGGTGTGGGCCAGTATTTTATGGAAGTAGCGGATAGCAGGGTTATGGATCATTTATGAGTGCATCTCATTCGAGTTAGGGTTTGAGTCTCCAGTTAAGCTACCCCAAAAGTCATCTAGGTCGATGTCATCGATTAGTTCCTCCTGGCGGGTAGTAAAGACGAAAGGGCCACTAGGAAATCCTAGGAGGTTAGCGAAGTCTCGACGGCTATAGGTGAAGTCCATGCTAAACAGCCTAAAGGATATCAACCCTTTGTTAAGTTCGTAACCATGCTCGGGGTTGTAAACCAGGGAGCTAAGGAATTCTAAGGTTAGTTCACGGAAGGTGACAAACCGTCTCTTAATGGCTGTGTTCTCCCACCCAAGCTGGTTAAACATAAATAGGATGCTATCTCGGATACCTAACTTATCCATGGTAGGTCCATCATAATATATGGTCAATGCCATATCCTTCCGAGCTAGATAATCATACCGCCTTCTCTGAACTCTGCCTCTGAAAACTGTATCTACTTGTTGCATGATGAAAGTAATTAACTAACTAGAAGCAACAAGAATGACTGCAAAGAATAAAGAAGAGGGGAGCAAAAAAATAAAGAGGAAAATCGAAGAAGGAAAATAGTTTGTAACAAGGATAACAAAAAAAAAGGGTGGGTTGTCTCCCACTAAGCACTTTGTTTAACGTCGTAAGTTCGACAGTAGAATCGCGGTGTACAAGGTTTGGGGTTGAGCGGGCAGCTCTATGAGTCTGAGACTGTTCGAATAGTCTCTATTTTCAATATTATGATAATGCTTTAAGCGCTGCCCGTTTACTATAAAAGGTTCACTATTCCTACCTTTTATTTCTATCGCACCGCTTTTTAGGACTTTGGTGATCTTGAAAGGGCCGGACCACCTAGATTTAAGTTTTCCTGGAAAAAGTTTAAGTCTTGAATTGAATAGTAGCACTATGTCGCCGACATTAAACTCCTTTCTAGAAATGCGTTTGTCATGCCATCTTTTGGTTCGTTCTTTGTATATCCTGACATTCTCGTAGGCGTCCAGTCTCAGTTCTTCCAATTCGTGAATGTCTAGAATCCGTTTCTCGCCTGCGGAAGTATAGTTTATATTTAGGGTCTTAATCGCCCAATATGCTTTGTATTCTAATTCCACAGGGAGGTGACATGATTTACCATAAACTAGTTTAAAGGGTGTGGTTCCTATCGGGGTTTTGTAAGCCGTCCTGTAGGCCCACAGAGCTTCGTTTAGTTTGGATGACCAGTCTTTTCTGGATATTCCTACGGTCTTCTCTAGAATTTGTTTGATTTCTCGATTCGAGACTTCAACTTGCCCGCTAGTTTGTGGATGATACGGTGTTGCTACACGGTGTCGGACTCCATACTTTAGAAGAAGTTTTCCAAATATATTCGATATGAGGTGGGAGCCACTGTCACTAACTACTAGTTTTGGCACACCGAATCTAGGAAAGATGATGTTCTTGAATAACTTAATCACTACTCGTGTGTCATTTGTTGGAGAGGCTACATCCTCGATCCATTTTGAAACATAATTGAAAGTAACGAGTATGTACTTATTACCAAAAGAAGATGGGAATGGTCCCATGAAGTCAATCCCCCATACATCGAAGACTTCCACTTCTAAGATTCCCGTTTTTATGGCATTTCATCGCGTCTTGAGATGTTGCCAGTGCGTTGGCACCGGTCGCATTTTATAACCGCATTATGGACGTCCTTCCATAGAGTAGGCCAAAAGAGGCCTGATTGCAGGATCTTAGTACAGGTCTTTGAAGTACTTGCATGCCCTCCAAAGGGAGCGGAATGGCAATGAGAGATTATATCATCTATTTCATCCTCAGGAACAACATTGACGGAAAATACCGTTGGTACCTCTTTTGAAAAGCAGAGGTTCATCCCAGTAGTATTGTTTTAAATCGTGAAATAATTTCTTCTTTTGTTGGTAAGATAGGTCTGGTGGAAATACTCCAACAACTAGGTAGTTGACAAAATCAGCAAACCATGGCAGAGTTGCATTCACATGTATTTCTTCCACGGATTCTTCTATTTCTGTATCGTTTAATGTTAGTTCAGACATGTTGCTTTCCATTTGGGCTATGAGTCGTTCGTAAGGGAAATCATCATTAATTGGAATTTGTTCAGGTTTATTCCCTTCGATTCGTGATAAGTGGTCCGCTGCTACGTTTTCAGTACCTTCCTTATCTTTTATCTCTAAGTCAAATTCTTGTAAGAGCAGGATCCATCTTAAAAGTCTTGGTTTGGCATCCTTCTTACTTAGTAGATATCTAATAGCGGCGTGGTCGGTATAGATGATAATTTTCGCCCCTACTAGATAGGAACGAAATTTGTCCAAGGCGAACACGATGGCTAGAAGTTCTTTTTCTGTGGTGGCGTAGTTCATTTGGGTTAGATCTAGTGTTCTACTTGCATAGTAAATAGCATGAAGCTTCTTATCCTTTCTTTGTCCTAGTACTGCGCCTACTGCGTAATCACTCGCATCACACATGATTTCAAAAGGTAATCTCCAGTCAGGTGGTTGCATTATGGGTGCGGTGATTAAAGATGTTTTTAGTTGGTTGAACGCTGTTAAGCATTTTTCATCAAAGATGCAATCAGCATCTTTCATTAATAAACCTGTAAGTGGCTTGGTAATTTTCGAGAAATCTTTAATGAAACGTCGGTAGAAACCGGCGTATCCTAGAAAGCTTCGTATTTCTCGTACGATTTTCGGAGGTTGAAGGTTCTCTATGATTTCGATCTTAGCTTTGTCTACTTCAATTCCTCTGTCAGATACCACGTGACCTAACACGATTCCTTGTTGAACCATGAAATGGCATTTCTCCCAGTTTAAAACGAGGTTTACTTTTACGCATCTTTCAAGTACCATTTCAAGGTTTGATAGACATCCTTCGAAACTCTTCCCACAAATAGAAAAATCATCTATAAAGACTTCCATGATGTCGTCTATAAAATCGACGAAGATTGCCATCATGCATCTTTGAAATGTTGCGGGAGCGTTGCATAGTCCAAATGGCATTCGTCGGTAAGCGAATGTACCATAAGGGCATGTGAAGGTAGTCTTTTCTTGGTCATCAGGATGAATTGGGATTTGAAAGAATCCTGAATAACCGTCTAGATAGTAGAAGTGAGAATGCTTATCCAATCGTTCAAGCATTTGGTCAATGAAGGGTAGAGGAAAATGATCTTTCCGAGTGGCTTTGTTTAGTTTTCTATAGTCGATGCACATTCTACTTCTGGTCACAACTCTTTGTGCTATAGATTCGCCCTTTTCTTTCTTAACGATTGTAACACCCCCTTTTTTGGGTACTATATGAACGGGGCTAACCCATTGACTATCGGAGATCGGGTATATGATTCCAGCATCTAGTAGTTTCTTTACTTCATCCTTGACTACCGTACTTAGGATTGGGTTGATCCTTTTCTGGTGTTCTCTAGAGGTTTTACAATCTTCCTCCATGCATAATGCGATGCATACAGCTAGAAGGACTTATTCCTTTTAGATCGACGATGTTATATCCTAATGCAGTTGGATATTTACTTAAGACATCTAGTAACTTTTTAGTTTCCATCTGTCCCAAGTCAGCGTTGACTATTACTGGTCTTTTCATTTCAGTGTCTAGGAATTCGTATCTTAGGTTCTTTGGTAGTGCTTTTAATTCCAAGTCAGGTTTCTTTGGGCATGGCATGTGGTTGGGTGTAAGTGCTAATCATTCGCTTAGACTTTAGTTTTGGTATGGTTCATGCCAATTATCATCTTCAAAGATTGGAGGGATTTGGATTTTCATTATATCAGAGTATGTGGTTTCTTGCATCTCCATCTCTCTCACGCACTCGTCTATGACATCGAGTAGATAACAGGTATCATCTATAGCTGGAGCTTGTAAGAATTGGGTCAAGATGAATTCAACCTTTTCCTCTCCAACTTCGAATGTCAGCTTACCTCTCTTTACATCTATTATGGCTCCGGCGGTAGCCAAGAATGGCCTTCCTAGTATGATAGGTGTACTGACATCTTCTTTGATGTCCATGATTATGAAGTCTGTAGGAATATAAAATTGTCCTACACGTACTAGGACATTCTCTTGTATACCGACAAGATATTTTATTGAGCGGTCAGCTAATTGAACAGACATCTTGATTGGTCTTAATTATCCCATACTGAGCCTTTTACAAATGGTTAAGGGCATTACACTTATGCTGGCTCCTAGATCACATAGAGCTTTGTCTATGACGAATTTTCCAATGACATAGGGTATGGAAAAACTACCTGGGTCTTTTAGTTTGGGAGGCATGTTATTCTGGATTATTGCGCTACACTCAGCAGTAAGTGTAACTGTTTCGTTATCCTCAATCTTTTTCTTATTGGATAGGATTTCCTTAAGAAATTTGGCATAGGAGGGCATTTGTGTGATGGCTTCTGTAAAGGGTATCGTAATGTTTAGTTGCTTCAGAAGTTCAAAAAATTTCCTAAATTGACTCGCAGTTTTAGAACATATGAGTCTTTGAGGATACAGAATGGGTGGCTTATAAGGAGGCGGAGGCACATAAGGTTTATCTTTCTCTTCGGACTCTTGGGTATTATCTTCTATTTCCTTTGGTTCACTCACCTACTCAGTTGAGGTTTTGTCTGGTTTTTGGTACATGGCAGGGTTTTGGAGTCTTGGATCTACGGGTCCGTCTACTTCTTTTCCACTCCTCAGTATAACGACATTTGCATGTCCTTTTGGATTAGGTTGCGGCTGTCCAGAAAATGTTCCAGCTGGAGCGGCTGTAGATGCTTGATGTTGAGCCACTTGTGAAATCTGTGTTTCAAGCATTTTATTGTGGGTGGCTAAGGCATCTACTTTGCTCACTAGTTGTTTGAGTTGCTCGCTAGTATGTATGTTTTGGTTCAAGAAGTCTTTGTTTATTTGAGCTTGGGTAGCTATGAAGCTTTCCATCATTAATTCGAGATTTGACTTCCTAGGCATGTTAGCAGCATTATTAGATGGCTTTTGATATCCAGGCAGAACAGCTGGTGCTTGGCCAGGTGCATACAGGGCGTTGTTATTCTTATACGAGAAATTAGGATGGTTTTTCCAACCTGGGTTGTAGGTATTCGAATATGGATTTCCTTGTGTGTAATTCACTTGATCGGTTGGGACTCCTGCTAATATTTGACATTCTTGTGCAGTGTGTCCAAGGTTTCCACATAACTCACAGTTTGGAGTTACAGCAGCCACGATGGCTGTGGGTGGTATGGTCAAGTTATCTAATTTTTGAACAAGGGCATCTACCTTGGCATGAACATGGTCAAGGCTACTGATTTCGTACATTCCACCCTTTGTCTGGGACTTTTCTACTGGAGTTCTTTCACCTCCCCATTGGCAATGGTTCTGGGCCATGTTTTCAATGAGTTGATAGGCTTCATTGTATGGCTTATCCATAAGTGCACCGCCCACGGCAACGTCTATTGTCAGTCTTATGTTATACAGAAGCCTGTTGTAAAATGTGTGAATGATCACCCAGTCTTCGAGACCGTGATGTGAACATATCCTCATCATGTCCTTGTATCTCTCCCACACTTCGTAGAGAGATTCTATATCCTTTTACCTGAATCCGTTGATTTGAGCTCTCAACATAGTAGTTTTGCTCAGCAGAAAATATCGGGATAAGAAAACGTTCTTCAGTTCTTCCCATGTTGTAACGGAGTTGGATGGAAAGGATTGCAACCAAGCCCAAGCTTTGTCTCTTAGTGAGAAAGGAAAGAGGCGCAGTCTTATCGCATATTGAGATACACCATTCGCCTTTACAGTGTCTGCGTACTGCACAAACTTGGTAAGGTGTTCATTAGGATCGTCCGGAGGATTTCTAGCAAATTGATGTTGTTGGACGGCTGATAATAGTGAGGGTTTCAGCTCGAAATCGTTTCGATTGATAGCGGGGGCAACAATGCTGTTGTGAGGTTCTTGTTGGGACGGGGTAACATAGAATTTAAGAGGACGATTCTGTGGTCCTTCTTCAGCCATGGTTGGTTTTTCTTCTGGTTTAGGAGGAGAGAAGATATCGGGAATATCGTACTTTTGTTGATATTCGTGTATTCGGCGTCTTACATAAAGGAAACACTCTAATTCTGGGACTGGTGGTGCTAAGTTATCACCTTGTGAGTGAGTACTTGGCATACAATTGGGGAAATAAGGGAGAGTAAATTATATTTTATTTTTACCTTAGTTTATACCTTGCAACGAAAGAATCGCACTATTCGACTAAAACAGGTCCCCGGCAATGGCGCCAAAAACTTGGCGCTTGTCGTGACTATATATAAAATATAGTCTATCGGGTACTTGACTGCAAGTGCACAATCCAGTCGCTTTAGTTTTAAAAGATATCGATCCCACAGGGACCTATGGTCAAAGTAGTGTTACTAACGTCACTATGTTTAGCTAAGGGAATGATTAGTAAAAGTTCGGGTGCAGAATATTAGATCTAAGGGGAATTTAGTTTTAAGAAAGAAGCAATGGAAGGAATCAGTATGCAACGTATTAATTGTCAGGGATTCGATAAGTCACCGGTGAATAGTTTAAATGCCAAATATCTCTCAGTAGAAAATATTTATTTAAAAAGCTTTATCTCACACTCTCGTGATTGTTGATTCGGCCTATAGCTTTAAGTCAGAATGTACGCTCTCGTTGTCCCATTTGAAGTTAAAATTACTTTTTGAAAATAAATAAGTTCTAATTGCTTTTAAAGTGTTCGCGCGGTTTTTAAACTCAATGCCTAATTTTTATTATCCAGCTCGAGCCTCACGCTCTCGCGATTGTTGGTTCTCACCTTAGTTAATTTCCCACTCTCGTGGCAAAACCGTATTAAATAGTTTCTCACGTTTTTGTGATAAAGTTAATTAAATTTAAATTAAAAACCTCGGCCTAAAAGATTGTTTGAGAAAAAGAGCTTTCACCGATTATTATTAAATCCCATCAAATTAAATTGTTACATACCGGTACCGGTAATTTAGCCGGACATGTTAAATAAAGCAAACACAGAGCATAGACAGATTAACAGTGCGACAGACATAATTATAACAATAACAAGGCAATAATAATAATTGAATAATAACCTGGCAATTGGATTCACAGAGTACGGCGAATCTTCGAGTACTTGAGCAGTCCTCCACAAGTCGGTAGGATTCTGCTTCTTCAATACAATTGCTTACCAAATTAAATAAAGTGTAGTAGTTCCCCAGTGTAGGAAACTACTACTATGGCTAATTGGAAAACAGAAAGGAAAGGAGAAAAAGGAAATTCTAAAAAGAATGGCAAATGAACTAAGGCAACGGAAACAAAGTTGCTGAAAATAAAATAACTAAAAAGCTAGAATGCTGTAAAAATTAATTGCAGAGCGTAAGTGTAGATCCCCAATTTTTCCAACTTTGGTCCTTTATATATTGCCTTGGTAGGTCTTAGCGGTTGAGAAAATTAAGGAAGGCTCGTTGAATGAGGAATCTCCGGGGGAGTCAAGCTGTTGGAGAGAATTTAGGGACGTTTGGGTGCCTCTGATTGACTGTTTCACAACGTAAAACTTGGTCGTGTGACGTTCGTCATGGGCCTGTGACGGTCGTGACAGGCTGGGTCGTGACAGTCGTCATGAAGCTTGTGACGATCGTCACATCAACAATTTCTGCATTCTGGTTTTCTGCTTTTTCTTGTGCTTTCTCATCTGTTTCTTTTTCTTCCTTTTCTTCATTTTGCTCATTAATGCTTGGAGGTTTAAATACCTGTAAAAACAACTCGAATAGTTGCGGAATAATCAGAATATTAATTAAAATGGTATGATCTTTGAGTGTAAATCAAGGCAAGTATCTGATGTATTTTCGCGTTATCAATAACCATTTTTCTATTCACTTTCTAAATTAGGGCTAAAATATTGCAAGTGAATATCAACAACTAACACTCTCTCTAACAATTGAGAGAACCGATCTATTTATTAACTATTAACCTATGAATGTGTAAGACCCCAATTTTGACCCTAAGATTCCTCATGCAATTCCATCATATGCATTAGCATTGGGATCATATCTTGGCATCCTCCTTACACCTCTTTCATTGGGTTTGTTTTGGGAGAGATCACCAAGCATTATGTGATTGTATCATACTTGTATTTTATCATTTCACTAACCAAAATACCAAAAATATATCTTTGTATTTGTCTAACTCTTTTGTAGGAAGGACATGATCTCATCGATTCATCAAGTTCACATCTAGGGTTTGAGACCCTCATGAACAAAGAGCACAACCAAGAATTGATTCAAGAATGGTCATGAACATCATATATGAGTCTCAATGATCTATACATGTTATATTGGTCAAGTTTTCTTCAAGAGTTTGAGGGTGATTTGCATTGGAAACCCTAGTTTGACTGGGTATCTTGAGTAACTTCTCCAACAAGCTATCTCACCAATTGATCAAATTTCTTAAGGTAAACTTCAAATTTCATCATCTTAAGCATATATAATCTACCATGAGCCAAGAAAGTCAATAGAATTGGAAGTTAGCAAGTTGGTTGATGGTGGTTGGCCAGATGAATTCATCTGATCAAAACTAGGTCTCCCTAGACCCTATCTCCTATAATTTACACCATATCGAAATTATTACAAGATAAAACTTACTATGAATAACATTCTAAACAACTTTTATGTTGAGACCTAGAGCTAGTTTTTCTTGGAAAATCATTTTCTATGTTGAAACATTATAGGTTATTTTGTCTAAACCCTAATTTGAAAGTCAATTTCCGAAGGCCATAACTTGCTAAATTTTTATGAGATGAAAGATTTCCAAGTTTCACTTTTGACCTATACCATTGATGTTTATAGTGGGAGCTAATTCAACTTTTTTGATGTGTCTACTTCAACTTTGATGTCAATGTGTCTACTTCAAGATTTACAAGTCAATGTGTCTACTTCAACTTTGATGTTTATAGTGGGAGCTAATTCAACTTTTTTGAGCATGTTATATGAGGTTACATTATAGGTCACTTTTGACCTATACCATTGATCAAGTGATTTTTCCAAACTTCAAAAATGCATAACTCTATCATTTCAAATCCAAATGACATGAAATTGGTGACAATTTTGAAGTTCTTTGAGATAGATACAACTTTGATGAAGACACTTTTCTCATTTGAAGCTCATATGAAAAGTTAAGCAAGGTGGAATATTGAGACATATAGCTTGACACTTGGAAAAATTTTGATATGTCAAAAATTTCCAAACTTCCACCTCAAATTTCTCCAAGTTCCAAGCTCCAAATGAAAAAGTGTTGAACATGAAAGTTGTTACTCTTGATCTCACCTTTCTAAAGAGCTAAAATTCATTCATTTTAGACAAGAAATGCATAGGCTGCGCACGACATAAACAGGGTGACATCACTTGGCAAGGATCAAACTTCAAACATCAATGCACACTTGCCTTGCAATCCAAGCTTAATTGAGACCATCCAATATTCATTTGTGGACCTCAAGCAATCAGAAATGAAGACACATTCGTGCCAGCTTTGATCCCCCATCTCAAACCCTCATTTTGCAATGGATAAGCCTGAAAAATTCTCTTGAATTTGAGATTGAATTTCCACTGTTTTGAAATTCAATTCTCCAGGAATCCATAGCCTTTCAAGCATCTAATCCTTCTTCTGCAAGCAAGTGGAGTGACATCCAGCACAAGAAAGATCAAGATCACTTGAATCCAGACCTACATTGAAGGTATTTTCCAGAAATTTTGAACTCTTCGATTCTCTCAAATTCTTGCTCAATTCTATTGATTCTTTGGTTGTCTGAAGTCCTACCAATGTAGGCAAGAAGATTGAGTTGCTTTGAAGCCAAATCGAAACAACTCAGTTCATGTACCTCAAATTTCAACTCCATGTATCTCTAAATAGACTTGGAGTTAGAGTGCATTGAGGTCAGATTCGAGCTCAGTGCCATTTTTTCTTTAAGATCATGTTCTTGTTTTTCATTTTGGTGATGGTTGATGGTGGACCAGTCCGGTGAGGTCCACCGGAGAAGATGATCGGGGCTCTGGCTCCGGCGATGCGTTGGCAAGACTCTGAACCACATGATCTATTCCTTTTGTTTTGATCTTGAGCGTTGGTTTTAATTACCACCTGTGCAGCGCTGTTGACTCAAGACCATGTGGAGCGCGCACTAGGGACCATCTGAGATGCCACCTCAATTAATGAGGGAGATCAGATGGTCCACGTATTTTTGATTTTTTATTTTATTTGCATTATTTTCAATAATTCATATTAAATTCAATATTGATCCAAAAAATATGGGACTTTCACCAGAAAATTTCAAATATTTTTCTCTTTCACATTCCGAATTAAAACTATTTTTTGGATCATTATTAATATTTTTCATGAAATAATTGGTTTTGCATTTGTTTTTAGCAAAGGATACAAATAACGAAGATTTGAATCACTAGAATACTCGGCTAATCTCAACAGGATGGAAACACCAACTGGAGAATATGCTAAGGATGAAAATAAATCATCTATCTCTGAATAACTCAACTCTGAATGGGGAAACGCATGGAGAACATGATTTCCAATCTGTTACTGCAAACTCCGCGGGGAGAAGAGAATATTTATGAAGGAGGATCAACCACTCATGCGGAGGATAGAGAAAAATATCTGTTGAGGATCAAAATTGTCAATACTATGGGGAATTATAGGTCAACACCATATCAAATGGGAGACAATCCTACAATGGACAAAAACTGCTCAGAATCTAATATTGCCGGGAACAAAGGGTCTTCATATCAGAAGATGAACTCCGCCGAGGAATACAAGAGATAAAACTATGCATGAGGAGTTAAGCAAAATGTTGGGGATGTTATGACCAAGATCGTCACATTCCTCAATAATCGTCAAATTCTTCTTGGAAATTGAGAAATAAACCAATTCCAATGAAAGGGTACCCGGATCTGATTCACACAAAGGAGAAATTGCCGAAGTTATACAACACAATTATGCAAACGGAAACCAAATAAAGGTTCTGGATCCCCAGGGTCTAATCACAGGACTAGGGAATATGGATTTGCACTTCAAGACCAATAATGCTTCACACTTCAAGACTTACCTGTTCTCAGATTGTTGTTGACATTCCTTGCCGAAATCGATTATTCTTAGAGTGATTGTTTTTATTATTTTAAGAAAAACAATTATTATTCATTAATTTATTTTAAAATTATCATCATAAAAATTCAATTTTATTTAGCAGAAGTAAATAAGAATAGAAACAATTGGATACAAGCTCAACTTTATTTAATAGAATGGTAGTTCGTAAATGACGAGGCTCCATAGATCTTTACAAAGTTCAAAAAATGGTAATTTACATGGAAAAGGGCTTCATTGAATACAATGATCTTTACTCTCCCTACCAACTTCAAAATCCATTGTACTTGTCTTCGGTTGAGAATGATGAATCAAAACCAAATGACAGCTCAGAACTTGCCTCAAAGATTAGGAACAGTCGGATGCAGTTACTTGCCATAATCCCTATTTTTGCCTAGATTTCCCTAAGGTGGGGTATTCAATCTACCAGGATAAACTTTCTGTTTTATGTCTCTAACTTTTTCCTGGATCGCCCTTTCGGGTTTTCAATCCACCAAGACACTCTTTTTTGCCTAAGCCTCCCTTTTGGGTTTTCAACTTAGCGAGTTGTTCTTTTCTTTTTAGGCGAAGTATTTCTTGACTACATCGGCATTCACAGGACGAGTGAACTCTTCACCATCCATAGTTGTAAGAATCAAAGCACCGCCTGAAAAGGCTTACTTCAGAATGCATGGGCCTTCAAAATTTTGATTCCATTTTCCCCTAGCATCGGGTTTGAAAGATAAAACCTTCTTGAGCACGAGGTCACCTTCTCAAAACACACGAGGCTTGACCTTCTTATCAAAATCTTTCTTCATTCTTTGTTGATAGAACTGACCATGACACATGGAAGTCAATCTTTTCTCTTCAATTAAATTCAACTGGTCATATCTGGTCTGACACCATTCAACTTCTATCAACTTGGCTTCCATTAGCACACGAAGTGACAGGATCTCAACCTCTACTGGGAGCACAACTTTCATGCCATAAACAAGAGAGAAAGGGGTTTCCCCTGTTGAAGTGCGAATGGATGTATTGTATCCATACAAAGCGAATGGGAGCATCTCATGCCAATCTTTATATGTCACAACCACCTTCTGGATAATCTTCTTAATGTTCTTGTTTGCAGCTTCTACAACCCCATTCATCTTAGGTCTTTAGGGAGAAGAATTATTATGTTCAATCTTGAAATCTTTGTAAAGAGCTTCCACCATATTATTGTTCAAGTTAGAGCCATTATCAGTAATGATCTTCCTCGACACACCATAACGACATATAATCTGATTCTTGATAAATCTCACAACAACTTGCTTGGTCACATTCGCATAAGATGTTGCTTCAACCCATGTTATGAAGTAATCAATAGCAACCAGGATGAAACGATGTACATTCAAAGCTTTGGGCTCAATCATACCAATCATATCAATTCCCCCACATGGAGAAGGGCAATGGAGAGGAAATGACATTCAACAGTGTCGGAGGAACATGAATCTTATCTACATAAATTTTACACTTGTGGCATTTCTTCCCAAACTTGCAACAGTAAGATTCCATTGTCAGCCAATAGTAACCTGCTTTCAACATCTTTTTAGCAATAGCATGTCCATTGGAATGAGTACCAAAGGAACCTTCATGGACTTCACTCACCAATAGGTATGCTTCGTGTCTATCCATGCATCCGAGCAAAACCATATTGAAGTTCTCTTATAAATCACATCACCATTCAGGTAGAAGTTGCGAGCTAATCTTCTCAAAGTTTTCTTATCTTTCAAAGATGCCTCAGGTAGGTAAATCTGACTCTGGAGGAAGCATTTGATATCAAAATACCATGGCTTTTCGTATTTGACTTCTTCAACAGAAAACACATGAGTTAGCCTATCAAGACGCATGACAGTCAAATTGGGAACCTCATTCCAAAATTTTACCACAATCATTGAAGCCAACGTTGCAAGAGCATCTGCCATCCGATTTTCATCTTGAGGGATATGATAAAACTCAACCTTTGTAAAGAAAGTTGATATCCTCCTCGCATAGTCTCTATATGGTATCAAACCGAGTTGAAAATCATCTTCCATTCACCTTTGATCTAATTCACAACCAAAGTTAAATCTCCATAGACATCAAGATACTTTATTCTGAAATCAATGGCCTCTCCGAGCCCCATAATGCAGGCTTCATACTCAGCCATATTGTTTGTACACTTGAAAGTCAATCTAGCTGTAAATGGAAAATGAGTGCCTTGAGGAGTAATAATCACTGCCCCCCAATGCCAGTACCATATGAATTAACAACTCCATCAAATACCATGCCACAAAGGGAACTAGGTTCTGGCCCTTCTTCAAGCAATGGTTCATCACAATCTTTCATTTTCAAGTATAAAATCTATTCATCAGGAAAATCTTATTGTACTGACAGGTAATCTTCAATCGGTTGGTGAGCCAAATGGTCAGCCAAGACACTACCTTTGATTGCTTTCTGAGATCGGTATTCAATATCATACTCAGATAAAAACATCTGCAAACGGGCAATCCTTCTAGTTAAAGCAGGCTTCTCAAAAATGTACTTGATTGGATCTATTTTGGATATCAACCAAGTAGTATAATTCAACATATACTGGCGCAGATGCTTAGCAGCCCAAGCCAATGCGCAACATGTCTTCTCAAGCATAGAATACCGAGTCTCACAGTCGGCAAACTTCTTACTGAGGTAGAAAAATGCATATTCTTTCTTTCCATATTCATCTTGCTGACCCAGAACACAACCCATGCTCTCATCAAGCACAGTCAAATACATGACCAACGGTCTTCCTTCAACAGGCAGAGACAGAATTGGAGGCTCAAGCAAATACTCTTTGATACTGTCAAAAGCTTTTTGGCAATCTTCGGTATAATCAAAAGACTGGTCTTTCCAAAGAAGCTCGAAAATAGGTGCACATGTGGTAGTCATATGCGATATGAATCTTGAGATATAGTTCAAGCGGCCGAGAAAACCTCTGACTTGCTTCTCAGTTTTGGGCGCATGCATTTCTTGTATTGCTTTGACCTTGGCAGGATCAACTTCAATACCCTTCTCACTGACGATGAAGCCCAACAACATAGCAAAATGAACACCAAAAGTACACTTATTCGGATTCAAGCGGAGTTTATACTTCCTCAAACGCTAGAATAACTTCAATAAATTCTCAACATTCTCTTCTTCATCACCAGATTTGGCAATCATATCATCAACATAAACTTCAATCTCTTTATGCATCATATCATTAAAAAGAGTGGGCATAGCTCTCTGGTACGTTGCACCAACTCCCCAGGGTGTAATGAATGTGGTCTTTTCCATATATTCAGGTGTCGTCTTGATCTGATTATAATTGGAAAATCATCCCTAAATGAAAATACTTTGAATTTAGTTGTATTTTCTACCAACATATCAATGTGTGGTAGAGGAAAATCATCTTTCAGACTAGTTTTGTTCAAATCTCTATAATCAATGCACATGCGGACTTTTCCATCTTTCTTAGGCACAAGCACAATATTGGTCACCCATTACGGATACTCTGAGGTAAAAAGAAAACCAGCATCAATCTGCTTCTGCACTTCCTCTTTGATTTTCACTGCTATATCAGGATGAGTCCTTCTCAACTTTTGCTTTATCGGCGGGCATTCTGGCTTCAACGACAATCTATGCTCCACAATCTCATAATCCAACCCAGACATATCTTGATAGGACCAAGAAAACACATCAGAATAATCTCGAAGAATATCAATCAACCCCTTCTTAGCTTCTGGACACAGTTAAGACCCAATCTTGACTTCCTTCACATCTTCTTCGGAACCCAAGTTGACTAGTTCAATCTGCTCTTCAAACAGCTAAATGGATTTTTCCTCATGCTCAAGCAATCGGGATAATTCATCAGATACTTCTTCATCATCAATATCTTCCTCGACTTCAAATATAGGGAAATCAAAGTTTGGAGAGGGAGTAGGATCATTATATTCAATGGGTTTGAGAATCAACCTGCATAATGATTTGATATTTTGATTTTAGAGAAGTGGAGTGTGAACAAATACTAAGCAGATAGAATATTATTATTTATTTATGTTTTTTGTGATTACCATTTTCAAAAAAATTAAAAAGTAAAAAGTAAAACATCGTAGATGTGGATGAAAAAAATTGTATTTTATTGATAATAATAGTAAAATGCCCAACAATGTTCATTCCCCGTTAGGCATAGGAGAAGGATTTTTCTTTAAAAATAGAAAAAAATTACTTAGAATGATGAATGACAACAGGAATTTCAACAGCAACCCAATTGTTGCAAGTCTGGCCATGCACCACAAAGTCGACGCAAGCCTCGTCTTCATCACCACTGTCTTTAATAATGGCAGTTGAGTGTTGATTATTCTCATGAATGAACACTCCACTCTAGAATATTGGTTGCATAACTTTGACTTTGGAGTTGAATGGCCCTGGTTGAAATCCCAATCCGGCCATCTTCTTGGTCTCGGCGATCTCCGCGACACGATCCCATTGATCAATACTACCATCTTGAATAGCCTTTTGTGCATCTTTCAAAGAAGACATGGGTGCCCCAGTTTTCTTTAACTCATCCGTAATAGATAAGGCTTAGAACGGCGTTACAACCTCCTTCTCAGCTTCAACATACATGAAAGATGACAAATGGATCACCAATAATGTTTTCTCTCCACCCACAATGACAAGCTTGTCGTTCTTCACAAATTTTAGCTTTTGGTGTAGAGTAGACGTCACGACTCCAACTTCATGAATCCATGGCCTTTCCAACAAGCAGCTATAGGCCGGGTGGATATCCATTACCTGGAAAGTAATTTGGAAATCACTCAGACCTATCTTAATCGGAAGGTCCACTTCTCCAATGACAATCTTACAAGAACCGTCGAATGCTTTGACAACTACACCATTATATCTCATTGGGGCTCCTTGATAAGAGAGTCTTGACAAAGTTGATTTTGGTAGCACGTTTAATGATGACCCTGTATCAACCAACACGTTGGACAGAGCGTCCTCCTTGCAATTCATTGAAATGTGTAACGCCAAATTGTGATTCCTGCCTTCCTCGGGAAGCTCTTCATCAAAAAAACTCAGATTATTACAAGAAGTAATGTTGGAAACTATTTGGTCAAAATGACCCACGGTCACATCATGCTCAACATAATCTTGTTCCAACACTTTCTGCAATGCCTCCCTATGCGCCTCGGAATTCATCAACAGCAACAGCACAGAGATCTTCGGCAGAGTTTGGAGCAACTGCTCCACAACATTGAATTCACTTCTTTTAATCAATTTTAATACTTCATCATCATCGTTAGTCTTCAACTTGCTGGACTCATCAGATTGATATGTTGGAGCACTAATCAGATTTACCACTGGAATCTCTGCTTTCTTACTTGCAGACATATCTTCTACTGCTTTTGGAAACACTGGATTAAACACACAACCACTAGGGGTCACCTTTGCAATATCTGAAATATTTACCACTGAATCTGCGACTGGTAGAGGAACCTCTTGACCATCTTCAATCATTGTAGATTTCTATTGATATGGCACAACTTTATCAGATGATTAGGGGACAGGGCCCGCTAACCGTATAACCAATGGCGATACCGATCTATTGACATTGTTGTTGCTGCTACTATCAAATTGAATAACTACCCGCTCGGGGGTCTTAAACACTGGTATAATAACATTCACATATCCCATATCCCTTGACTGTTGAATAGGGATTACATTTTCATCCATCAACTTCTGGATATCCCTCTTGACAAGCATACACCCACGGGAGTTCACACTACAGATTGCACAACCATCATGGTCATGTTCACAGTCACTGATTGAACACAAAGTTCTATGCATTTCCACTAATGACCTACGAATACGTCGCACATCAAATACTCGGAAATTCCTTGGATAGTCGTCCACCATGTTGACATAAGCATTACCATGAGCAGGGAACGAATTGGCTTTAACGTTTGGCGCTTTGTCCTCAAAGGACACCATACCACTCTTTACCAGCTTCTGAACTTCATATTTTAACGGATATCAATATCATGACCAGGGCCCCCCTGGTGAAAAGCACAATGAAGATCAGGCTTGAACCACCATGGTAGTGGCTCAGGAATTCACAGAGGGTTTCTTGGATGAATGAGGTTCTTGAGAATCAATGATGGATACAATTCTGCATAAGTCATAGGAATAGGGTCAAAGGAGACCTTCTTCCTCTCGAAGTTTTGTTGGTGATGATTGTTTTTGTTTTAGTTGGTTCTTTGTTGCGGTTGTTGATGTTGTTGTTGAGTTGGAACTAATTGATTGGAATTGCTGGAAAAAAATGGAATTACTGAAGAAAGTTGATGTTGATGTTGACGGGGTTGAGTACTCTTTATGACCTGAGGCCTCCTCTTCCTCTCTACTGAGTTAGTCTTTCCTTCCTTCCTCTTGGATAAACTCCCACCATACTTCTTGCTGACTGATGCCTTTTCCTTAGACAATCGTCCTTCACGGACTCCTTCTTCTAGCCTCATCCCCATGTTTACCATTTCGGTAAAGTCATTAGGGGCACTCGCAATCATACATTCATAATAAAACGAACTCAGCATCTTCAAGATGATCTTTGTCATCTCCTTCTCTTCAATAGGTGGACTTATCTGGGCAGCCAGTTCTCTCCATCTCTAAGCATATTCTTTGAATATATCCTTATCCTTCTGAGACATAAACCTCAACTGGTCTCTATCAGGTGCCATATCCACATTGTACTTATACTGCCTGACAAAGACCTCGCCTAAGTCATTGAAAGTACAAATGCTTGCACTATCTAAACCCATATACCACCTCAAGGCAGCTCCAATGAGACTGTCTTGGAAATAGTGAATCAACAATTGATCATTATAAGTTTGAGTAGACATTTTTCTGGCGTACATCACAAGATGGCTTAGCGGGACAGTATTCCCTTTGTACTTTTCAAAGTCTGGGACCTTGAATTTCGTCGGGATCTTAACATTAGGGACCAAGCAGAGTTTAACAACACTCTTCCCAAACAAGTCTATCCCTCTCAGAGTCTTCAAGTCTTCACGCAACTCGAGGAATTGATCTTTCATCTCATCCATCTTCTCATATACATATGGGCCCTCAGACGGCTCGGAATGGTAGATAGTGTCCTCAATACGAGGCAGAGTGTAAACAATAGGAGGTGACACTGACATGACCGGGCTAGATGCCAGCAGAGAAACAAATATGGGCGCATACCCTCATGGCATAAAATTTGATGGCATCCTCCAAGGGAATCTAGCAGGCATAGAGGGAATAGATTAACTGGCAGCAGCAACGAAAATAGTTGAGGTAGCAACCTCAGAAATAATAGTCCTCTGGGGAGGAGTTGCAGGAGTCGGTGATGACTGGTTCTGTGCAGTAATGACAAATTCCATTAGTGTTGTTAATCTGACGATCTTGTCCGTCAGTTCTCGGTTCTCTTGCTCTAGATGCTCCATGATCTTTAGTTGATTAGCGCGTGTATTATAACGGTGAGTCAGCTTGGCTGATGCACAGAAGGAGAACTGATAAGACATATGGCGGAAGAAAACCTGTTATGCAAATGATACATGAAATGCAATGTTTTTGATTATTTTTAATTTCAAGGAACGTATGAAGTCCTATTTGCAACTATATATACAAATAATAACAATAATAATACTTTGATTGACCATAAAATCTCTTTTTATTCATAAAATTTGGAAGGATTGCACTAAGTACAATTTCAGAAACCAAAATACAGATACAAGAGAAAAGGAAACTATCATCCTAAGGATCCCTAGCAACTATATCAGATGATCTGGCTACGGGTGCATACTTCCTTCGGATGCATCGAATCTCGGACTCAAAGGATGTCTTCATCTGAGCCTTCTCAAGAACAAGTTGATCAACAATCTTCTTCAAAGCACTGGATGGCGGAGGTATACTATATGAAGATAAAACCTCTGGCTCTCTTCGTCTCTTCATCGCTCGGTCTTCAAGAATCTCAATAAGTGCATCCTTGTCTTTCGACTCGAGCTACAACTCTTCATGCTTTCGGCTCAAAGTGTGGAACCGCTCTTCCCACATATCTTTCTCTTGCTTCATCTTGGCAAGTACGTCTTCCAACTCCTCTATATCTTGGTTAGGGAGAGTTGATGGCTCAGGCACAACCACAAACATAGGTCTTTCACAGGAGTACGACATCTTCAGCTCCAAAGCTCTCCTCTTCACCCAAATAGTGTAAGCTTCCAAAGCTATACAGTTGCACGGACCAAGCTCGGATCTTCCCTTCCTATGCACATTATGCCAAGCATGTATCATCCTTTTGTTCAGAAGTTAGGTATCTTTACCCTCTTGATAGAATAGACCTTCTAACTGAGTGTTATTAGGGTTATCTCTCAATGGGAACCCATGTTGACGACGAGCTAAAGCAGGGTTACAGTTGATTCCTCCTTGTGTACCAATGAGAGACACATTATAGAATTCACAAAAACTGTCAATAATGCCCGAGCTACCCAATGTAGAATCATACCAAACAATATCATCATTAGTGAGAGACATGAGAGTCTGGGACCACCGTAGACACTGTTGGTTCTCCATGAAAGCATGCGTCTGAGGAAAGTGAGAAATAAACCACTTGTACAGGATAGGAACGCAGCACACAATAGTCCCATCACCTTTAGAATTCCTCAAATGCAAAGAGAAACACATGTCACCCAACAGAGTTGGAACAGGATTTCCAATCATGAAGATTCTAATAGCGTTAACATCAACAAAACTGTCAATGTTAGGGAACAAAGCTAAACCATAGATGAGCAAGACCAAGATAGCTTCAAAAGCATCCATACTATCGGGTAGAGCCAAGATAGTAGCTTTACCAATGAGGAACTCAGAAGTCAACCCAAGAATACCTCCTTTCTTCACCAAATGAGCATCAATTTCATATTTCTTCAAATGAAGAGCTTCGGCTATGATATGAGATCTGGGAATCTCCTCCAATCCACTAAAAGGTACTTTGTCATATACGGGTATACCCAAGAGATGGGCATACTCCTCTAACGTGGGTACAAGCTAATAATCGGGAAAAGTGAAGCACCAATAGAGAGGATCATAGAACTGAACCGCAACACTCAGAAGTCCTTCAACCACATCAGCAGATAATACAAACAAAAGCTTCCCATGACGTTGCTTAAAGTCCAAAGGATCTAATATAAAGGACGACAACTTCCTTAGGTCTTTCAAATCAGGACATCTGAAACTATACTTCTTAGTGTTCCTTCTTCCATAATCCTTGGTCTGAAAATATTGGCAAATAAGACCTCAGTTCCTTGAAATGTACTAATCTGTGATGAATGTTATGATGCGCATGTATGCATGTATGCAACAATCACACACAAGGGATCACACACAAGACAAGCACAAACAAAGCTCAAGGGATGGATCAAGTCATCATCAAGATCAATCATCCATTTTGGTGGATTATGGTTTTCACCTTATCAACACCCAAGTTCCATTGATATTGACGAGACTTGATTGGATCAACCAAGAATCAAAGGGTTTGTTGTGAGTCACGAGGATGGGTTCAGGTTAAGAACCATGCCAAAGGAGTGTACTAAGGATAAAAACATGTAGATCATGTTCTAAGAAGTTCCCAGAGTCTGAATCCCATCTATCGGATATTATAGGTTAGGATGAATGACTCATCAACCCATAATATTCTCAAGAGAAACTCGTTTGAGTGTAGTATCGTGTAACAACTGTTATCATGTCTACACCTGAACAGTCTCCGCACTACGTCCTAAATAGGCCAAGTTGGGTTAAATGTTCTACGCTCCTCAGCTTCTTGGACCCAAATTAGAGATAGTAATGCCTAACCACAAACACTTGTGTGACATTTCCAAGTCTAAAAGAGTCTCCACTAAGCAGATGGATCTCAAGCCAACATATTAAGGACTACTCCACACAAGTCGAACATGACAATACCATCCTCCTATCTTAATTGCACTCAAGTTCGGGTTAGAACTTATCTCACCAGTCAAAGATCACCAAGCACAACAAACAGATTATATCACACAAACAAATGTACCAACATCAAATATACAAATATATACACATAAAAAAGTAGGCTAAACCCATTGAGGACTACTCCCCGGCAGAGTCGCCACTTAATTTTTGTAGCGCTAAATTCATGACCACCAAACTATGGATAAACTTGACGTCAATAAAACCAGAGTCGCCACCACGCTTTTATTGTTTCCAAAGGAAAAGGGAAAAGTACGAACAAAACCCAAAGATAAGAAGTTTTCAAATCAAAACTAACAAAATACCAAAGATTACAGGTAAGGGGGTTGGTTACACAAAGGGAAGATGTTAGCACCAAAAGTGACCTAGGTACTCCTATGGAGCCCTTTTTATGTGTGCATATGTGTTTGGTATAAAAGATGTTTGAGAAAAGTAGAGTGTGGGGATGAGAAAAGAATTCATAGATTACAATTTTTGTGTTTGACAAGACCTTCGGTCTTGTGCCTATGTACTAACATAAAAATGAGGGATCAAAACCTTGTAGTTCGTGGTAAAAATTTCAAATGAGTTGGTGGATTGCTTTTACCCAAAGTTTAATAAGAAAGGCACAAAGGGCCAAATGTTTGAATGAAGTTGTTAGTTCTTTTTGTCTTTTGAAATTTAAGTCAATATGGTTAAGTTTATTTACAAATTTGATTTAAGAAAGAGTTTGAAAATTCAGTGGCATAAGGCCAAAGTCTCTAATCATTAAACAAAGTCTAATTTTAAAATCATAAGCAAAGAAGGGTTTTTTTGAAAAGGGGGAGAGATTTTGAAATTTAAGAAGTGTGAGGAGATGAAGAGGCTATCCTAAGTAGAAATTCAAAAGTTAGGAGTTTAAAATATCTGACCAATGGGATGCAATCCAACAGACAAGAATGTCATATAGAAACCCGTTTTCCCTTTGGACTTTGAATCAAGCAATAATCAATAAGCAATTAGCAATATCAAGACATCATGAAGACTAAGGCATCAAATAAAGATAGCCACATCCAAGCAAGAAAATCCCATAGCTAGCAATCTTCTTTGTTTTCCCATGTATCATATGAATCATCCCTTGAATAACTCAGAGCAAGGTATCAGACACAAGATCAAAATAACAATTAAGTACAGAGACAAAGTATCAGATGAATTCAAACAATTCCCAAGGCTTGTATCAGATGAAGACTCAGTTGAAGATAACTCAGTCTCAAAATGTTGGCATTGGCCAAGTCCTTTTGCATAGGGAATGTTTCCTAATCCAAATTCCAAAAGTTCAGATCAAGATCAACAGTCCACCAGATGTTTTGTAGGGTTTTTGTTGTTATTAGGTATTTTAAGGTCCTAAGACCACAAACAAAACCAAAACACACAAATAATAAATACAATCACAAGATATGGCTCAAATGAGCAAAGTGAAAATGACATAAACATAAACAAGTTATATGGAATGTAAATGGCAATGAATGATAAATGACTGAAATTTAAATTGCATAAAGTAAATGACTTGAAAGTAAAGCAATATTAACAAGAATTAGTCAAATGTTAGTCAAATGTTAGTGGTGATTTTATTTAATTGATTAAGTCATTCTTTGGAGAACACTCAACCATTCATTCACAATAATGAATCCTTAAACCAAGACATCTTCCATGAGAAGGGCTCCAACTTGGATAATTTAACAAGTATGCCACTAGCTCCCATGAAAGGAAAAAAGGCCAAGTCTCCACATAATGCCATGAAGAATGGGATACTTACAATCTCACTTACTAGAATGTTATTCCTTGAGGGTCAAATTTAGCTCTATGTTAAGCAATCGTAATTGGACTTATGTAGAAGTCACAAGTATTTGAGGCCGGGCAATAAAAATTTAGGTGTTAATGCATGCTAGAGATTTGGTATGAAGAACCAAACTCCTAAAACATACCACACATTAAAAGAAAAGTCAAAAGGGAGGGACATATCTCAGTCATACTTGTATTGGTTCATCTAACACAAGGTCATTGATGAACCAATTAGCCTTTAGACATTAGTGATTTCATTGGTCAAATGAGGGAATGAGAAAGAATAGGGATGAAGATGAAAAGGGAGGGGAAGATAGAAACAGAAATTGACCAAGGGAGGATTTTCATCAAACCAAAACCATCCATTCATTTTGGGAGATGAAATGTACATTTCATCAATCCCCTAAATCCAATGGTTTTGATCCAACAAAAGTCAAATCAACCATGACCAAGGCCCAAATAGAAAGTCAAACATCACAAGACCATAAAAATGGCTCAACATAATTTTTAAACAAGTAATCAATTAAAAATTTCAATTAAAAGTGAATTAAAATACATTTTAATTTGGTCAAAACCTAAAATCTCTTCAAAACACCAAATAAATGGCCAAGGGATTTATCCTAGGTCAAACAAGGTCAAAGGACCTTAGACAAAAAAATTTACTATTTTTGAAAAGTCAGATTTATTTTTAAGCAATTAAAAATATGCACAAAAACATTTAATTCATGAAAAATATCAAAATTAATCCATAAAATAATTTTAATTCAGAATATGGAAGAGAAAAATATTTAAATAATTTTGGTGAAAGTCCCACAATTTTTGGATTAAAAATGAAATTTCTCTGAATTAAATAAAGCAAGGCAAATTATATGAAAAATCAGAAAATACTAAAAAACAAAGGCCATCAGATCTCCCTCATTTATTGAGGTGGGAGATCTGATGGCCACACGTGCGCTATCCACGATGCACCTCAGTCAAAGCATCACACGCATGGTAATGCAAAGGAGTGGCTGAGATTAAGACATTCAAACATATGATCAGATGGCCAGGAGGCGTGCCAATACACCACCGGAGCTAGGGCTCTAGTCATCTTCTCCGGTGGTCCTCACTGCTGGTCCAACTTCATCTCAATAAAAAATGAAAAACAAGGACACTATTTCAAAGAGAAAATGCTCAGGATCTCGAATCTGGCCTCAATTTTCTCCAATTCAAAGTATATTAAAAGATACGGGGATTTGAAGTTTGAGGATCATGAACTGGCTTGCGTCGATTTGACCTCAAAGCAACTCAATCTTGTTGCCTACAGTGGTAGGACTTCAGCCAACCAAAAATCAAAGAGAATGGTGAAAACTTGAGAGAGAATCGAAGAGATGATGTTTCTGAATAATCACCTTCGAGGGAGCTTGAATCTTGCTTGATTTTGCTTCCAATTGGCCTTGGCATAACTTCAGATGCTTGCCGAAGGTGAATTGGATCAAGGAAGGGCTTGGATTCTTGGAGTTTCAACTTCAAAACTGAAGTGAAATTGAAACTCGATTTTCAATTGAAAACCTTCAAGTTTATCCTCTAATGGTGAGGGTTATGGATGCAAGATCAAAGCTTGGGCCAGGTGTCCTCAAGTTTGAGCAAGAGGGGTTGTATTTATAGGCTATGCACTTGCTTTCTACACACTTCCATCAAAATGCCAAAAATAGTAATCTCACTTGCATGGATACATGGGTGTGTGATAGGCCCAACAAATGATGCCAAATGATCCAATATTCTATGCTATCCAACCCGAAATGATGTCACATAGCCATGCATAAAGGAAATGAATTTTGACCATGAATCTTACCAACTGGAACCTTGTGAAGAACTCATGTGCAAGTCCATCCATCTTGGTCCAAATGAAGTGATCTTGGACTTTTTGGAAAGGTGAGATCAAGGGGAACAACTTTCACGTTTAATATTTTTCCGTTTGAAGCCTGGATAATGATGAATTTTGAGTTGGAAGTTTGGGAAATCAAACATAATTGAAATTTTTCTAAGTCCCAAGTCAAATGTCCACTACTTCCCCCTTGAATAACTTTTGCTATGGGCTTCAAATGGAAAATGCCCCTTCATCAAAGTTGTATCTATTTCAAACCTATTCAATTTGGTTACAAATTTTACCTCATTTATATTTGGCATGAAGGAGTTATGTATTTTAGAAGTTGAGGAAAATCTCTTGTTCAATGGTAATGGCCCAAAATGACCTATAATGTTTCCTCTTGGAACTTGCCCTTGCAAGTAGAATTTAACATTTCTCAAAGAATAAACATTGGAGAGGACATCTTAAAATGGATCATGAAACTTGGATGGACTTAATATCATACAAATTGACCAATTTATGGTCCTTGGAAGTTGACCTCCTAACTAGGATTCAGACAAAATGACATATAATCTTTCACCATACAAAATGACTTTCCAAGCAAAAATAGCTTTTTTATCTAAACATGAAATTTGTTTAGAATGTCATAAGGATTAACTTTTCTCTTGGAGTAATTTTCATATGACACAAATTGTAGGATATAGGGTCTAGTGAACCCCGGTTTTGACCAGTTGACTTTCTTTGGTCAACCATCATGAACCAACTTGCAAACTTGAGGTTCTCTTGATATTTGGGACTTGTTGAGGATCATATATGTATACGATGATGTAATATGAAGTATACCTTGAAATATTTGATCAAATGTTGAAGAAACTTGCTGAGGAAGTTACACAAGATACCTAGATAAATTAGGCCTTCCCAGGAAAACAAGCTTCAAACTCTTGATGATATCTTGATCAAAATGATAAGTTAAGATCATGGGGATCCATACATGATGTCTAGAACCAATTTGAACCATCTATTGATTAATCTCCTGGTATTGAGGGTCTCAAACCCTAGATATGAACTTGATGAGGCATTGGTCGATGCACACACTACCTACAAAAGGAACAAAGTTATACATAGACATATTTTTGGTATTTTGGTTAGTAAACAAAGAAAAACAAAGTATGATACAATAAAAGGTGCTTGGTGATATCTCCTAATGAAAACCCAATGAATGAGGGGTAAGGAGGATGCCAAGGTGTGATCCCAAAGCCAATGCATATGATGAGATAGCATGAGGGATCTTAGGGTCAAAATTGGGGTTTTCCAGTTAGTAATAATGGAAACAAAACAAACCAAATGAAACAACAAGTAAGTATCACAAACATGGTTTCGTATATGAATTAAATGACTAGAATATGGATAAATAGAGGCAACATATCAATGCCTCAAAGTATCATGAATGATCCATGGATCATTCATCGATAGATTTGAAACATTGAAGGTTTTATCAACCCTAAAAAATCCAAAGTCATGACCTAATAGATCTCATTAGCCACCAACATTCAAGATATGAAAAGTCAACCAAATAAGTCAAAAAAAAAACTAAGGGTGGAATAAAATAAAAGGGAGAAAAATAATTCATGTTTGTGTTGAAAATATTTTGATCAGAATTAAAATGGGTGGTGAAAAAATTAAAACCAAAATGAAAATAAATGGTTAGAAAATTAATAAAAAATGGAAAATGGGAAGGGACCAAAAATAATATGAGCGCGTTGGGGGTTTAACCCCTGAGCTTGGGGTCATGGGTTAACCCTCTTATCAACTGAGCCAAGCGCTCTTTGTGTTAATCAGCGCATTCAATAAATAAAATATTAAAGTCCAAACAAAATAAACATGCGCGCTAAAATGGACAAATCTGAAGAAGGCAATATAAATTTTTGAATTCAAATGCGGGAAGAATCATCGTCTTCAACCTTCAACCACCAAAATCAAAGTCCTGAAACTCTTGTTTTTATAGGCAATCACTCATGGATTCAACCTCCCCACACTTCATTGTTATCATCTCCACACTCATGAGCCATTTATTGGCTTTGAGTGTGAAGTAGTTTTCAAGAACACAGAAAAATGAAATGACCTAAAAATTAAATTAAATGGTGGATACAAAGTAATAAAGGTTTACACCATGGGGTTAAGCATCAGGGACTGATTTCGAGCAAGAGGGTAACTTGTTTGAGTGAAGGAGATGAGTGGAACTACCTAGTCGGAATCAGTTTCAGATAGGAACTCCGATGACTATGGACAACTCAGGGAAGGTGTTTGCAAGGTGTGTTAGTATTTCAGAAAGCTTGAATGATGTTAAGGGAAATATTTTGGGTGCTTGGTTTGGATTGAAATGGTTCAGAACTCAAAAGGGGAACTCTATTTTCAATGGAGGAAGGTAGTTTCGAGGAAGGGTGATTTTGGCTTGAAAAGTATAGGAACCTGATGGAATATTTTCCCCTATTTATAGGGAAGGTGTTGGGATGTTTTGGTTGGAGAAATGTGAAGGTTTTCTCAGAAAAGTGGTGAAGCTCGAAGCATGCTCGAAGGTGGAATTTTTGGGGAAATAGTTGGTTGTTTCTGACCTTGTTTTCACTCCAGCCCAGTTGGTTTTTCTCCTTAGCATCGGATAGGTGCGACAAAGGGCTTTGATCTGACCTGCTATGGCTTTGTCTTTTATCCATTTTGGGAAATTTTCACTTTTCCACATGGCTCGGGTTCCCAAATTTGTACCTATTTGAAACCAAGTTGACTTCTAAACATGTCACACAATGTTATGCAATGTGTTAGGGGATAAAAGTTGTTAGAACAATATGGTTTGGGGGCTTAGTTCATCAAAATGCAAAATCTGGTCATGTGTGGTCTGCTTTTTGCAGCATGGCAAGTCAACAACTTTGAACTTGGGCCAAATGAAATTGGCTCGTGCAATTTGAATGAAACTTGTGCCAAATGTTATTTTCCATGCACTTGATCAAATGCAAAATGAACCATGTCAAAAGGAATTGTGGTTTGGAAATGTAAATAAGGTAAAATAGGGGTCATAGGCATGATTCTAGGTTTGGCTAGGCATCTTAAGCAGCTAGGCCAATGCCAAAATTGAGGTCCTTGCTCAATGAATTAGGTCTTGGACCTTGAAACAAAGTTGAAGAGGGATTCAATTAGGACATCTAGAACAAGGAAGATCTTGAAAAGCTTGAATGGTGAAAAAGTTATGGGGTTTGGACCAAATGGTAGGCCATTCTTGCCAAAATGTAACCAACCAACATTACCTAGAAATGCCATCTTGTGATTTCTTGATTTTTAAGATACAATGATGGATATTTGAAGCTCATATGATCATATCTTGATGGAAAATGAGGCTTGGAGATTTGTGGGGCGATTTTAGGTCAAGTCCATGTGTGAAATCAATGCATTGGAAGTTCAAAGTTTATGATCAAACCAAAGGCTTGTACCATGGATGAAATGGGTGTTTGATTGATGAAATATGGTTGAAATTGATTTGACTTGAAGGTGAATGAATTGTTGAATTATGGAATGATCAAGTGAGGCAAGGCATAAAATCAAAGGATGCACAAATTAGGGTTTCTTGAACCACAAGTTTCATCAAGAACCATGGCCATAAAAATTAGGGTTTTGAGGTGCAAAAGGTGTGTTAAGGTGATTCAAAGGGTTGTGGCATGAAAAAGTTTGGATATTAGGGGTCCTAAATGGTATCTCCAAGACTCAAGGTGAATCATGAATTGTACAAGCCATTGAGGATCAAGAACTAGGGTTGAGGTCCTTGGGTGACCAGATGAATCTTCATATGTCTTCAATAAGGGCTCACCATCCAATTTTGGTTTTGGAGCTGAGGGAGTTTTCTCGAGTGATTTTTCAAGTTTCAAGGATTCTTAAGGATGAAGATTAGGGTTAAGGTGGCTTGGGCACACCTCAACATGATCAGGGGACTTGAAGCTTCAAGGTTGAACCTCATGCCTTGAGTTTGAGTTTGTGGATCATTCTGGGTGTAGATGAATATGAGATGATATATGAGGGATGTATGCTCCTGAATTAGGGTTATGGAGATTGTATGAAGGTAGGATGAATTGGAGGGTATGACAATTGCCCCTATTTAATCTTCCCATACCTGAATGCATGGACATCAACGACTTTCAATGTGTTCATGGGAGGAGAGGATTAAATACTAAAAAGAGTAACCAGAAATTTTCCATACTGGGGGTGATAGTGATATGAGTTGATTTATTGGGGATTATATGTGGGAAAGTGTTTAAAGGGTTTGAAAATGATCTTGATATGAGACCAATTGTTGGGGAAATGAATATGGTATTTCGGAGACCTTATTGGGGAGAATATGATTATAATAACTATGTATGATATGCAATGTAATGTCTGCTACGCAACATAAGTATTTATTCAAAGAGGAAAGTTTAATGACAATAATCCAAGGAGAAAAGTGGGGAAAGGAAAACTCCACTATGGATAAGAATTATGTAAAGAAAAAATGACTTCCCCTAGCAACGGTTGAGAAGGAAAAAGATTCCGCCATGATTCCTACCAACGACTGGAATACCTGATTCTGATGGGGAGATTTAGATTCAGTGACAATTCCTAGCAACGACTGGAATACCTGACATCTACTAGGGATATATTCAATTTCAGTGATGATTCCTAGCAATGGTTGGAATACCTGACTTCTTCCAGGGAACAACAATGTAAGTTCAGTGACGATTCTTAGCAACGACTAGAATACCTGACTCTATGGGGATAATCTTTGGGTTCTGTGATAATTCCTAGCAACAACTGGAATACCTGACTCTGTGGGAAAAATCTTTAGGTTCAGTGATGATTCCTAGCAAAGGCTGGAATACCTGACTCTGCTGGAGAGAAAAAAGAGGTGCGGTGATGATTCATAGTAACGACTAGAATACCCGACTCTTAGAGAAAAAAGAAGTCCAGTGATGATTCCTAGCAACAGATGGAATACCTGACTTGTGTTGGGGAAAATCAAAGAGTTCAACGACAATTCCTAACAAAGGTTGGAATTGTAACACCCCAAACTACTTTCAGGATTATCGAATGACCCCACAAACCAACACGGATCTTTTCAGCTTGTTTTGTCCTCACTCACACGATTTCCGAGAAACTTCCCAGAAGGTCATCCATCTAAATACTACTCCAAGTCAAGCACGTTTAACTATGGAGTTCTTATTTGTTGGGCTACCAAAAATATGATGCATCTTGTTGGTATAGGTAGTACCAATCAATCCTTATAAGCCTTCCTCCAATCATGCAGTCTCATACCTGCAGAACCTCGGAATCCCTCTCATTTTAATGTGAATTCAGTTTTTACCTAGAAGCTGGTAGGAGTGTCTCATTGTCATGCCTCGTGCATTGACAACCACTCCCTCGCCCTCGGGTCTAACATGTAACCACTCTCTGTCCTCTCTAGCCTCGGGTGTTACATGCCCACCAGCTTCCGCTTGGTTCATCCCCGAACCACATCATACTGGGAGACGTCTAGCTCTGATACCATTTGTAACGCCTCAAACTGCTTTCAGGATTCTCGACTGACCCCATAAATTAACACGGGTCTTTTCAGCATGTTTTATCCTCACTCACACGCATGCCGAGAAACTTCCCAGAAAGGTCACCCATTCAAATACTACTCCAAGTCAAGCATGCTTAATTGTGGAGTTCTTATTTGTTGGGATACCGAAAAGAAGATGCATCTACTTTTCGGTAGCCCAATAAATAAGAACTCCGCACTTAAGTGTGCTTGACATGGAGTAGTATTTGGATGGGTGACCTTCTGGGAAGTTTCTCGAAAAGTTTGTGAGTGAGGATAAAACATGCTGAAAAGATTCGTGTTGGTTTGTGGGGTCAGACGATAATCCTGAAAGCAGTTTGGGGTGTTACAGGAATACCTGAATCTGGCAGGAGATGATTGAAAGTTCAGCGATGATTCCTAGAAATGGCTAGAATACTTGACTAGACTAGAAAAAATAAGTTCAGTGATGATTCCTAGCAATGGCTTGTAATACCTGGCTCTAACAGGGGAGTATTGAAGGCGACGATTCTTAGCAACGACTGAAATGTCTCACTCGTGGGGAAACAAAATAGTTCAGTGACGATTCCTAGAAACGACTGGAAAACCTGACTCTTCTTGTGGAAAATTTAAAGTTCCGTGATGATTCCTAACAATGGTTGGAATACCTGACTCTATTGGGGAAAATCCCTAGGGACTGGTGGGAAGTTCTGAAATCTGACCAGGACAATCCCTAGCAACAGCTGAGAAGGTCGGAAGTTTGATGAATTGTTCTTGAGTAATATTGGAATGTGAATTAAAGAGTATACTTATGATGCAATGTTATGTATGCAAAATATTGATATATGCTCGGGCGTTGGGGAATATGCAAATGCAAGGTTTGTAAATTGTGCCAAGTATAATTGGGTTTTGCGTGGGATAATTTGTTAAGGGTGCCAAATGAGGATTGGGATTTGAATTTGCTTGGGGAGAGTGGACTAACTTCCCGACATTGGAATATGTATCTTTTGATGTCCAAGCTAGGTTTGGTACAATTGATGTTGGCTACTGATTATCCTGCTGGGGATTTCTTGATTGGGCCAAGTCCACGAGACTGTGTGGCATTTCGGTGTTGGGTAATACCAAGCATGTTAGACTATGATTACCCTTGGATACTTTGTAAGAAAAGTAAATTCGATGTTTTCCCTTTGGAAGTTTTTTTTAGTAAAAGTTATTTACCTAAAATTTCAATGCAATGTTAATTAAAGAAAATCACACTTCACAGTCAAAGCGAAAAACGTAAAAGTATTGAGCACGTATGTTGGAATCGATTTTATTGATAAATGAATGATCCCAAAAGTGGGTAAGTTATACATAAAAGCAATTCCTAAAAGAGGTGATTGAGAAAAGAAATTGAAAACTATAATGGCAATGGAAATAGCTCGGATTTCCACCAAGTTTTGATTTTGCTATAGTCCTTATGTCCTCAAAGGTCCTCGTATCTTGCTTCATGAGAAAATGATTGGATTGACTCGCTGGGGAGTGCGAAAGATTCTTTGCAGAATGCAACCTCTCGCATTTTATGAATCCCTATTTTTTTCCTAGACCGCCCTTTGGTGTTTTCAGTCTACCGGGATACCCATTTTTGCATAAGTCGCCCTTTCGGGTTTTCAACTTATTGGGCTCTTTCTCTCTTTAGTTTTTTCCAGCATAGTATTTTTTTACTGCATCCTCATTCACATGGGATGGAAGATCTTCACCATCCATAGTAGAAAGTATTAAGGCTCCTTTATAGAAGACCTTTCTTGCAATGTATGGGCCTTCGTAGTTTAGCTTCCATTTGCCCCTAGGGTCAGTGTGAATTGGTAGAATCTTCTTCAGCACGAGGTCTCCATCCTTGAGGCTTCAGGGAAAGACCTTCTTGTCATGTTCCCTCTTGATACGCTTTTGGCATATCTGGTCGTGACAGATGACTGCCAATCACTTTTCATCAATGAGGTTCAATTGGTCAAATTGGGCTTGTACCCACTCAACTTCGTCAAACTTGACGTCAATCAGGATCCTCGAGGAGGGAATCTCTACTTCAACTGGTAGAACTGAATCCATGCCATACACAAGGGAGAATGGGGTTGCCAAATGAAGGTATGCACGAATGTACTATAACCATGCAACGCAAAAAGGAGAATCTCATGTGAATCCTTATAGATTTCCACCATCTTTTGTATGATTTTCTTAATGTTTTTGTTGGCTGCCTCAACAACACCATTCATCTTTGGTCGATATGGCGATGAGTTGTGGTGTTTGATCTTGATGCTATAGCATAGCTCTTCCATCATCTTGTTATTGAGGTTAGATCCATTATCAGTAATGATCTTATTAGGGACCCCAAAATGACAAACGATTTCTTTCCTCAAGAAGCGAGCCACCACTTGGCTTATGACGTTTGCATATGAGACTGCTTCCACCCATTTGGTGAAATAGTATATAGCTACCAAGATAAAGCGGTGTTCTTTCCAAATAGTTGGCTCGATGCACCCAATCACATCAATGCCCCGCATCGCAAAAGGCCAAGGTAATTTTAATACATTGAGTGATATGGGTGGTACATGGATCGTGTCATCATAAATCTGGCATTTATGGCATGTTTGTACGTGACGGTAGCAGTCAACCTCCATGGTCATCAAATAGTAGTCGGAACTCAAGATTTTCTTAACCATTATGGGTCCACTGGCATGTGTCTCAAAGGAACCTTCAAGTATTTCCATTATAATTTGGTTTGCTTCACTTTTTTCTACACATTTAAGCAAGACCGAATCATAATTCCTTTTGTAAAGTACCCATCCACTTAAGAAGAATTTGGAATAAAGCTTTCAAAGGTACTTCTTGTTGGTGATGGATGCATTATCAGGATATTCTTGGCTTTCCAAATACTTCACGATGTAAGAGAACCAGGGATGGCCATCAACTTCGTCTTCGACTGCCAAACAATAAGTTGGCTCGTCCAAGTAGTCAAGATGGAAAGTTGGTGCTTCATTTTTCCATTTGACCTTAAACATGGATGAAAGAGTGACTAAGGCATCGTCCAACTGATTCTCCTCTCGAGGGATGTGATGGAAAATAATCTTATCGAAGTACGAGATCAACTTTAAGACATGCTCCTTGTAAGGGATCAACTTGTGATCTCAGGCTTCCCATTCTCCTTTTACTTAGTTGATGACCAAGGATGAATCTCCATATACTTCAAGGATTTTGATACTAAGATCAATAGCAGCTTCAATGCCGAAGATACAAGCCTCGTACTCTACCATATTGTTAGTACATTCAAAGCATAACCTCGCAGTGAAGGGTAAGTGAAAACCAGTTGGGGAGGTGATGACTTCCCCCAATGCCTTTTCCTTTAGAGTTATAAGCTCCATCAAACACGAGTGTCCATTGAGACCCAAGTTTTGGTCCTTCCTCGGGGCTAGGGATGTTGCAATCCCTTATCAACATGATATCCTCATCAAGGAATTTGAAGCACATGGACTTATAATCCTCCAAGGGTTGGTGAGCAAGATAGTCGGATAAGACGCTTCCTTTGACCACTTTCTGGGTGACATGTTAAATGTCGTACTCAGTTAGGGTCATTTGCCAACGGGCAACTCTACCGGTAAGAGAGGGATTCTCAAAGATGTATTTGACGGGGTCCATCTTAGAGATTAAGAGCATTGTATGTGTAAGCATGTATTGCCTCAAGCATTTGGCAACCCAAGCAAGTGCACAACAGGTTTTCTCAAGCATCTAATACCTATTCATGCAATCAGTAAACTTCTTACTTAAGTAGTATATGGTGTGCTATTTTCTTCCAGTTTCGTCATGTTGGCCGAGCAAACATCCCATAGATCCCTCAAGGACTGTTAGCTACATGATCAAAGGTCTGCCAGGCACAAGAGGAATCAAAATTGGAGGTTCTTGCAAGTACTCTTCGATCTTCTCAAAGGCATTTTGACAATTTTCGTTCCATATGATGGCTTGATCTTTATCAAGTAGTTTGAAGATTGGCTCAAAGGTGGTTGTGAGGTGAGATATGAATCTAGCTATGTGTTGCATCTCGAAAAATACGATTTCTTGCGATGGTCACGGAAAAATAGTTCGAACAGAGCCGCCACCGAACTTTATTTGTTCCAATGAAGGAATAGGAAAATATTGATAAAACATTTAAAAATAAAATAATGGTCGTCGCAACCATATTCAGGTTCGGGAGTCGATTACGCAAGGGGAAGGTATTAGCACCCCTCACGTTCGTTGTACTCAATGGGAACCTCTTAGTTTATTTTGCGATTTGAATGTTAGCTAATGTTATATGTTTTCTTTGAGTGAATAAGAGATTGAAAAGATAAGTGAATGGAAACATCATAAGGGGGAAGAGGGAGGTTTTTTTATTAGTGTGCTCGTCAAGACTCGCAATCTCATGCCTACGTATCCTTTGTGAGCAAATTCTTTACTTTGAACAAGTTTTGAATGATAGCAAATTGTGTGATCATTGTCTAATTATTGGTTGTGCATTATTTTACATGTTTCATTTGTGTTTTTAGCCTATACTATTGTTTCGTGTCTATACATAAAGATCCACATTGATACATTTCTTAAAAGAACTCATAAAAACTATTTTGTGTCAGTATGCATCGATACATGTTCATCTGCATCGATACATAAATTTGTTTTAAATCACAAAACGTTTTCGCTTCAGTATGTATCGATCCATACGAGCCTTGTATCGATACATGCTTAGTTAAAATGCTCTATGCATCGATACATACGAGCTTTGTATCGATACATGCTTAGTTAAAATGCTCTATGTATCGATACATACGAGCTTTGTATCGATACATGCTTGTATTAATTCTCTAAAATTAATCAAAGCTACAGTATGTATCGATGCATAAACTCTTGTATCAATACATAATTTTGTTTTGTCTAGTAACAACTTCTGTCTTTCATATATAAGAAGTATTTTGACAGCAGTGCAAATGGCACGAATTCACAAGTGAAAAATAGTTGTAACACCAATCAAAGGAGTGTGTAGCAGCAATTGTTTTGAGCAGTTAGAAACCTGAAAGAGACTTCATCTTCTTCATCTTATCAATCTCTTTTCTTCAAGAACATCAACACATAATCATTCTTGTTCTTTGGATTAAAGGATCAACGAGATAACGTTCAGTGGAACGATCAAGGATCTAGCTGAGGTGTTCAGTGGAACGATCGAGGATCTAGCTGAGTTGAAGGTTGAAGGGGGTTTCGAGGAAAAACCAATTGGTTTGTCCTTCAAGAACTGGAGTGTTCTTGCGGGTTTGTTAGTCACGTTTGCAGAACAGATTCAGCCGTAGCGTAAGGTTTGGAAATTGGGTAATTTCGCAAACAGGTCGTGGAACCGGTGAATTGTTTGCAATTTCTTGCAGGAAATTCTTGATCGAGCTCAGATCAAGTGGAGGTTTTATACAAGAAGAAGATCTTGGGATTTAGAATTTTGTCTTTGTATTGTAACCTTGTATCAACGAATTTGGCATTATTGATAATTACAGTTCTCAATTTCATTTGAAATTGAGAGGGAGACGTACCCACACGCGAGGACGACAGTGGGGAACTTCCTTAGCAAATCTCTACGTATCGTATTCTTTCCTTATCTCTCTTTACGTTTTCAACAATTTTGTGATTTCAGTTGGTGTGTTGTGGCTGTACATTTTGTGATACAATAGTGGCAAGAAAACTTCTTTGTCTAAACTCCACCATTGTTCATCATTGATCACATACACACCAAATGTTTGACAAAACTGTCAGCTGAATTTTATTCATTGGAATCAGAATTTAGTGATAAGTGCATTTGATTTGATAAGATTCTGGTGTTAATTTTCTCTATCGTTCCTATTCAAATCCAGCAATAAATTCGCGTTTCCGGTTTTCTAGTAGCGGTTCAGAATAGACGGAAGTCGATTCAGGACTGTAATTTTCCGCTAAGTTTCAATAACTCTGATAAGATTTTTAAATTTGTTTATTTTAAAAAGAGGTGATCTATTCTCCCCCCCTCTTGATCACTAGCCACACCGTCTAACAAGTGGTATCAGAGCACCGGTTCGCTGGTGTTCTGTGGCTGCCTGTAACGATATGGATTCTGAACCAAAGGGGGCGTATAATAGAGCGCCGATTTTCAACGGTGAAAATTACGGCTACTGGAAAGACTGCATGCGAGTTCATATAAATTCTGTTGATAGGCTAGTATGGGCTGCCATTGAAAATGGTCCTTTTCAAATTACTATGACAAATGCGGTTGGCGCCATAGTTCCTAAACCAGAAGCTGATTGGAATGAGAAGGATGAGAAAAAGTGGTCGAGTGATTGGAGAGCTCGAAATATGCTAATTTCAGCACTTGGTGTTGATGAGTATTATCGGGTATCCCATTGCACGACAGCTAAAGAAATGTGGGATGCTTTAGAAGTTGCCCATGAGGGTACTACTGAAGTAAAACAGTCCCGCATTAACACACTCAATCAAGAGTTTGAGCTCTTTTGCATGAAACAAGGAGAATCTATCTCCGACATGCAAAAGAGATTTACTCATCTCACTAATCGGTTAAATGCACTTGGAAAACCTGTTTCCAATGAAATAGCTACTAATAAAATTCTCAGATGTCTTAGCAGGGAATGGCAACCTAAAGTAACAGATATTAAGGAAGCCAACGATCTAACGACACTTACGATTACAACTCTGTTTGGAAAGCTGGAAGAACATCAGCAAGCATTAGAAAGTCTTGAAAAGTTTGAGAACAAAAGTAAGAAGGAAAAGGAAAAGAAGAGAGACAAAGAGGGAGAGAAGAAGCCAATAGCTCTTGTGGCCTCTAGCTCTAAGTCCTCACGAAAAGAGGAAAGTGACAATGATTCTAGTAGTGACAAAGATTCGGATGATGAGGAAATGAGACTTTTTGTAAGGAGATATAATAGATTCATTCGAAAGAACGGAGTCAAGCATTCCGATAAAAACCTCATGAAGTTTCGAAGACAATCTACAGATTCAAAACAGGAAGAGAATAAGAAGAGTAGAGGAAGAGGATCTTGCTTTAATTGTGGTAAATCTGGACATTATAAAACAGACTGTCCTATGAAGTATAAGGATCAAGGAAAAGCTCCAACAAAAGGGTACAGCAAACAAAGAAGAGCTTACATTGCAAGGGTACACACTGTCCTAGGAGATGGTTTCTTGACAGCGGTTGCTCAAGGCACATGACCGGTGATATATCGCTTTTTATAGACTTCAAAGCAAAGAAGAAGGGATATGTTACTTATGGAGACAATAACAAAGGAGCTATACTTGGCAAAGGTAGTGTAGGTAATCCCTCTACCACTACTATTTCTGACATCCATTTAGTAGAGGGGCTTAAACACAATTTGTTAAGCATAAGTCAATTGTGTGACAAGGGTTATAAAGTTTCTTTCACAAAAACTTGCTGCATAATTGAACATGCTGAACAGAACGTTGTGTTTAAGGGTGTAAGAGTAAACAATATCTATATGCTTGACCTTTTTGATGTATCTTTATCAAGTAATAAATGTCTAGTTACCTTGAATGATGATTCTTGGCTTTGGCATAGACGTTTAGCACATGTTAATTTCGATTTGCTTAATAAGGTTGTATCTAAGCATCTAGTAGTCGGTCTTCCAAAAATAAAATTTTCAAAAGACCACCTATGTGACACGTGCCAAATGGAAAAGCAAACGAGGGTCTCTTTTAAATCTAAAAGTGTAATTTTAACTTCACGACCCCTTGAGCTTCTCCATATGGATCTCTTTGGACCTTCTAGGACAAAGAGCTTAGGTGGAAATTATTATGGTTTTGTAATCGTTGATGACTATTCTAGATTTACTTGGACTATATTCCTTCATAGCAAAGATGAAACTTTTTCTGCTTTTAAGAATTTTGCAAATCTGTCCCAAAATAAAATGAATTCTAAAATAGTTACAATTCGTAGCGATCATGGTGGTGAATTTCAAAACTATCACTTTGATAAGTACTGTGACAAGTATTGTATTGAGCATAACTTTTCAGCTCCTCGAACTCCACAACAAAATGGCGTTGTGGAGCGTAAAAGTCGTGTTTTAGAGGAGTTGGCAAGAACAATGCTAAATGAGGATGGATTACCAAAATATTTTTGGGCTGATGCAGTTAGCACAGCTTGTTATATTTTAAACAGGATCTTAATTCGTCCTATTTTAAATAAAACTCCTTATGAGCTTTTAAAAGGAAGAAAGCCAAACTTGTCACATCTTCACGTATTCGGTTGTAAGTGTTTTGTTTTGAATAATGGTAAGGAAAATATTGGGAAGTTTGATGCAAAAGCGGATGAAGGTATCTTTCTTGGATACTCACAATCAAGTAAAGCATATAGAGTATATAATAAGCGTTTACTTACTGTTGAAGAATCTGTCCATGTTTCTTTTGATGAGTCTTATCCGAAAAGTGTCGGAAAAGGTATTTCTTTTGATGACGCAGGTGTATCTACAGAAGACATACTCAAGGAAGCTGTTACGGAAACTGATCAGTCCATAACAGCTGCCCATGAGAAGAAGGAAGATACTAGTCATGAAGAAGATGAGGAAGAAAGGACAGCTGAAGTGAATGACCTTCCACCAGCTTGGAAATCTTCAAAAGACCATCCTATTAACAACATATTGGGAGATATTTCAAAGGGAGTAATGACTCGTTCTAAGATAAGTAATTTTTGTTCTCACTTCGCTTTTGTTTCCCAAGTAGAACCTAAAAATGCCAAAGAGGCCTTGATTGATGAATGTTGGCTAATGGCCATGCAAGAAGAGCTTAATCAATTTAAAAGAAATGACGTTTGGGAACTTGTCCCTCGTCCGTGAGATCATCATATCATAGGTACTAAATGGGTTTTTAGAAATAAGCTTGATGAAAACGGAGTGATAACTAGGAACAAGACACGTTTAGTAGCACAGGGGTATAACCAAGAGGGGGGCATAGACTATGAGGAAACTTATGCTCCAGTTGCTCGCCTTGAAGCTATACGTCTCTTGTTTGCCTATGCGTGTTCTAATAATTTTAAGCTTTACCAAATGGACGTAAAGAGTGCGTTTCTAAATGGTGTCATAAATGAAGAAGTATATGTTTCACAACCTCCTGGTTTTGAGAATGCTGAAAATCCAGATTATGTTTACAAATTAAAACGAGCTTTGTATGGTCTTAAACAAGCCCCTCGGGTTTGGTATGAAAGGCTTAGAAAATTTCTAATCGATCATGGATATTCAAGAGGTAAAGTGGATAATACTCTCTTTATTAAACACAAGGGAAAGCACATTCTTTTAGTCCAAGTTTATGTAGACGATATAATTTTTGGTTCAACTAACATACACTTGGTCGAAGAATTTTCTAAGGTTATGCAGGGTGAATTTGAGATGAGTCTTATGGGGGAGCTGAATTACTTCCTAGGTCTTCAGATAAAGCAACTTGATGAGGGTACAGCAGTATGTCAAACAAAGTACTGCAGAGAACTACTCAAGCGCTTTGGAATGAACGACTCAAAATCAATTGACACCCCTATGCCTACCAACGGAAATCTAGATAAAGATGAGCATGGTAAGAGTGTAGATGTCAAAAAGTTTAGAGGTATGATTGGGTCTCTTTTGTATCTTTCTGCTTCTAGACCTGACATCATGTTTAGTGTTTGTATGTGTGCACGATATCAATCAAATCCTAAGGAATCACACCTGAAAGCTGTTAAGCGTATATTTAGATATCTTCATGGAACATCTAAATATGGGCTTTGGTATTCCAAAGGAAGTGATTATAGCTTAGTAGGTTACTCCGATTCTGATTTTGCTGGCTGCAAATCAGATAGGAAAAGCACGAGTGGTACATGTCACTTGTTTTCAAACTCCTTGGTAAGTTGGCATAGCAAAAAACAGGTATCTATGGCTTTGTCAGCTGCAGAGGCTGAGTACGTTGCAGCCGGTAGTTGTTGCGCTCAGATTTTGTGGCTAAAGCAACAACTACAAGAATTTAACATTCAACTCAAACGTATTCCAATAAAATGTGACAACACTAGTGCCATAAACCTTACTAAAAATCCTGTTTTACACTCACGTACTAAACACATAGAGATTAGACATCACTTTCTTCATGATCATGTTGAAAAAGGAGACGTTGTATTTGAGCATGTTGATACTAAAAATCAGCTTGTTGATATTTTCACTAAACCTTTGGCAACGGAACCGTTCTTCAACATTCGTCGTGAATTAGGGATCTTAGATCTCTCTCCATTGTTGTCTTAAGCATGTTTGTTCTTATTAATATTATGCCTCACCTTGGTTGATGAGATTTGTTTTAGATTTCATTTTTACCTCACAAGGTTACATCAACAGAGGTAATATCACTCCTTTCTATATCTCTTTTAGAACTATGTGATTGTGTATGTTAGAACAAAATTCCTTATTTTCGTTTATGTGAATTTCTTTGCATATATTGTTTGAACATTAATATCTGATTTGTGAATCATACTTGGGCATAATTATCATGACATACTTCATAATGCATAACCATACTGCATAAAAATTAATTAAAATTTGGTTTGGCATCAGTATGTATCGATTCAAAGGTGTGTGTATCGATTCATGTCTTCCTCATTTCACATCTGTCAAAATTAGTTCAGTATGTATCGATCCATTCGTCGTTTGTATCGATACATAGACCCTTTAAAAACAAAAATGCGTGACATGGATCGATCCATTTCCATATGCATCGATACATATTGATTGTTTTTGGATTAAATGCATTTTATTTCACTCATGGATCGACACATCAGCAACTCTTATCATATCCTATCACAAACCCTCTCAAAACCTGCGGCTAACCCTAATTTCCTTCATCATCATTCTTTCCAAAACCCTAAGTTCATCTCACTTTTCTTCAATATTTCATCACCATGCCTCCAAGAACCATTCCAGCTAGAGCAAAGGGAAAAGGAAAAGGAAAGGAACCGGTTGGCACTTCTCAGCAGTTACCAGAAATTCCTGCAAATGCCTTAGATTTGCTTCATCCTGCAATTGCTACTGAGTTTGAGGATTCTTTCAAGACAAGGTTAGTTATGAAACCCCATGTCTTCGATAAACATGATGCTATTCATCTGCATCTCAATGATGTGGTTGAACTCCTTCATGCACAAAAACTTGGTTCATTTTTGTCTACAAAGGATGATTACCATGAGGATTTTATCCGTGCATTTTATGTTGGCTTACAATTTGGCAAAGGATATATGTTTAAGTGTTCTATTGGTGTCAGAACCTACACCTTTGAGGCCGGTGATTGGGAAACAGTATTTCAAATTCCGCTGGGTGAGGATGAACAGGTTACGTCTGGTATGATTAAGAAAATTCCACGTATACTTCTGTAGAACCTCAAATTTGCACCCTACCTTGTGTACATTCATTTCATATTAGGTCATTAACATAACATGGTCCACTGCATAACATTGCATTGTCCATTTGCCCAAGTGCAAGCCCACTGACAAATTAGGTCAAAACTGGTCAGGAGAATCAATCAAACAAGCAAGCATGTGCTATTTTCATTGGAACAAAGCCCTATGGTTGATTTATCAAGTTCATATGGTCTAAGGATCATTGTGAAGTGGTTTGGCCAAAGATTGGATGATCAAAGCTCAACAGTTAAGCTGAATCTCTTCAGAAACCCTAGAAAGTCAATTGTGGTCAACTGTGCCTGATTTTATGGATTGGAAGGTGTGAGATGGTTTGAAAGGCCTCATTCATGTCCATATAAGCCTCATTTGACATATCAAAGACCAAGGTTGAAGATCTGGAGGTCAGACAAGAAGTTTCCAAAAATAGCAGGTGACCTGTAATTTCAGCTGCCCAAAATGGAAAGTTTTTCTCCCCAAAATTACTTCATCATACAAGCTTCAAATGGAATTTTGTCCAACATGAAAGTTGAAGATCTTGATCTCACCATTCCAAAAAGTCCAAGAACTTGAAATTCCCATGTGTGGTTGGCAAGATATGGTCTATTCATTTTCAGAAAATGCCCAAATTCAAAGTGGCATAACTTTCACATGGAATGGCCAATTTGGTTGATTTTTCTTTGAGCAAACCACATTTCATATGATCTTTCATGGTGCATAATCACATTTCATCAAAAACTCTCATGGCAAAATGGCATTTTTCAAGTGAACACATTTGTATTTTTAGCATGACATAGTGATTTTGAGAAATACAAGCCATATGCACATGGGACTTTTTCCAACACCTCACAAATGGCATTTTAGACTTGTTTGAATTGGTTTTGAGCTGATATATGGACTGGTTTAAAAAAGGGCATATTGGACCTAACACATGAAAATGCACTTTATGCTAATCATTCCAATTTTGCTAATCATGATTAATTTTTGGATTAGGCATTGGTATATAGTCTTAATCATAACTGTTTCTCATGGTCATAATCACAATTCTCAGATCCAATTCCAAAAATTCTCCAAAAACCTCAAATTCTCTCAAAAGTTCATCACACTTTTTTTTCAACTTTTCTTTGAATTGCTTGATCCTTTGTGTTTTCTATTGTGATAATCATCATCCAGAAATGCTATTGTGGATCTGTTTTCATCGAACCATGGCCATGGCATCAAGAAACCGCAACTGTTGAAGCAAGAACAAGCTCATGGCAGTTTGAAGAATCATCAACTTGGAGCACGATCGAGCTAAGCAAATCATTCCACACACCTTCTGTAGCACCAAGCATCATCTGTTTCATGCTTTTACACCTGGAAACGCGCGAAATCCACAGCTGCTACCATTAAAGGTTGGAATTCGATTCTCACTATTATCCAAATCATGATGTGGTTCTTGTAGAGTGTAGCTCATAGATCACGTTGCAAGTTGTAGAATTAAAATTCATCAAGATTTGAGAGAGAAATCGTGAATTGAAGTTTTGTTGTAAAACCTATTTTGAATCGATCCGTTCTGTACAGTATGAATTAGGAAATTGCATGATGATATTATTGATGTACGTACTCAGACGGTTCCAACCATATGCCATTTGTCTATTTGGTTGAGTCTTGCTCATGTACGATTTCTGGAATGAAGAACGATGATGAACGCGTCTGCAGCTTCAAATTTCTACAAAAATAGTGTGTTTGATCTTGCTGAGCCGTGCGTTTTGTTTGAATTGTGTTTCCCTCCAAACCGAGCCAATCAGGACGCGCCATACAATAAGTGATGCGCTGCGTTTTGGTCCTGGCGCATAGTATTTACAATAATGCCATCAGCTCCATTTTAATTCATTTAAATGTTAAATAATTATTTTAATTTCTAATCAAACTTCAAAAAATCAAAACAAATCCAATTTTAATCCAATTTGAGTGAGGATTTTTTTGTTAGATTCCAAATTTTGTCTAGTTTTTTTTTTGGCATGGTAGTCCAAGTTGTGCCTGGAGAATTTTTGACTTTGCCTATTGATCTTGTTCTTGTATGCATTTTGTGTATGTTTCACCATTTAATTCATAAAATGATCATACATGATCCAAAATAAATGAAATTTCACATGCTTGTACTTGACTCTCTTCTGGTGATTTTGATGTATAGTTTGTGAATTTTGGATTTATGGTTTGCAAGATATGATGTGTGCAAGTTGAGTGTGACAATGTGTGTCACACTATGTTATGCTGTGTTCATGATTTTTGTTGCCTTGCCTATATTTCTCCAATTGCTCTCAAATTTTGCATATGATCTCTTGTGTATGTCTAGTGTTGCCATGGTTTTTTGTAGGAATTGTTGATCCATTTCCTATTTGATTGGGATTTTTGCTTGCTGTTTAGTCATTTTAGGGCTTTGCTTGAGTGATTGTCTTCCATGTCTTGTGAAATGCTCATACCATATCATATGAATGTGAAATTTGATGGAGTGATTCCTAACATGTTTGAGTTCACTTTGGCTTTGGTCCCATTCATTTCTTAATTGTTCTCACTGTTTTGCATTTGATTGAAGTTGATGCTCATTTTGCTACCATGTGTTGGCTTGTTTGGATTTCTGCTGACTTTATGATTTTCATTGACCTACTTCCTCTTGTCCAAATGGCATGAAAATTGACATGATACTCATTGAAAGTGTTCTGTTTAGGCTGGAATTTTTGTGGAATTTATTGAGCTGTTTAGGTATTTGTTTGAGTGTGATCTTTCTGTTTGCTCATATATGATTCATAATTGCCTAGTTTGACTTAAATTGTGCATGAAATGAATTTGGTGCATAGTTTTGATGTGAGACTAATTGGATTCTCTTTTTAATTGATTTATCTTGGTTTTGATCATGTTTCACTTGCTGTTTTGACTTTTTCACTTCCTTTTGACCCTAGGCTTGTCCTAGTGGTCTTGTATCTCATGTTTGAATGTGATTTTCAGGTTAGGAAGCAAAATACCTTAAGGAGGTGGATTCACATTTGATTGAGATGTCTTTTGATATTGTAAACTAACTTGGTTTATGTTGTAGGATGCTTGGCTCCTTTGAGTTGACTTGCACTTTGGTGCATTGGCTTGTGTTTGTCCGTGTATAGTTAATTATGAGCCATTTGCTGTTTAGTTCTGTGACTTGAATACTGATTATATTTGATTGATTTCAGGTACATTAAGTTGCTAATATTGCTTTGCTTTGCTTGATAAGCAATTTGCACTGAGGTATAACATTCTTGTCTCCATGTAGTCTGGAAGACCTGGCCTGTTACTTGGCCAGGCACCTGTCTGAAGTCCTCCTTAAGAGGCAATGTTTGTGATTGTTTACTTTTGTCCCCAAGCAGGTAAAGACCTCTATGAGGCAATTGGCGGATATCAGAGATATGCAATCTATCTCCCGCTATTCTGTTGAGTCGTCCCTCTGCTCACACCACTGTGTTGATGCATTGAGGACACTAACCCAAAATCTTGTACAATGTACAGTTGAGTCCGTGTCTTGAGCGTAGAAGGGTTCCCACATTCTGAACCCACGCTCCTTTGTCTGAAGCTCTCCCTGACCAGGGATAAGAGCTGTGAAGTCTAATCTTCACTCACCTTTCATCAGCTTCACCTTGACTCTCAATGTCAAGGTTAAGAGCTAACCTTACCCCGATACAGAGGCTTGTTTGTTGAGGTTGATATGACCCCTCGACTAAAGCCTAGCCTTGATGTTTGAGCCCCTTGTTGGTGTGTTTATTTCATGCTGTATGTGTTTGTGTGGTGTGATTGTATCCCATAGGTTTGCTAGACTCCGCGTAGTCTCGTTTGCATGTCAATTAAGGTAGCACGGTTCCTTCGTATAGGACTTCCTTTCTTGCTTGAGCTTTCCTAAAACACAAACAAATATTATCCCCTCTTAAGGATACGTCAACTCCTTCTACTACAGGTGAGTAAGTCTCCAAAGGTCGAGCATCCGGTAGATTGCGTAGTGACGTTGTACACTTAAAAAATACAAACCAACGGGAATAGTTTAGTCGAACTACGGCAACTCTGATTCTCATGTCCAGGTGAGATACGTAGGCACGAGATGCGATGTCTTGTCGAGTTTGACTAACAACTAACACTAATTATTTTCTCTCGCCCTCGTTGCGATTGAGACCGTCCCTTTCTCTTGCCCTAGTTGCAATCGAGACCCTTCTTCTTCCTGTGTCTTTGTTTCGTGTTGTTGTGGGCTTGGAAGCTGATGTAAGTCCATCGAGTGGCGTTCGGGTTCCAGTGTGGGTTTGATTGGTTCGGATGCTGATGTAAGTCCAGTGATTGGTATTCAGGCTCCACGTTTGCCTCCTTGTGTGTGTTTTTGGTTCGGATGCTGATGTAAGTCCAGTGATTGGCATTCAGGCTCCACGTTTGCCTCCTTGTGTGTGTTTTTGGTTCGGATGCTGATGTAAGTCCAGTGATTGGCATTCAGGCTCCACGTTTGCCTTTGCCTGTGTTTGTTTGTGTGCGTGTTAGCCGAGCTACGGATGCTCTGATTCTCCTTCGTCCAAAGGAGATACGTATGCATAGGATGCGATATCCTAGCGAGCATGTGTCGTTTCCCCAGTCCGAACTACTTTGACTTTGATGTCTATGCCTGATAGACTAAGTAGGCCCAGGATGCGGTATCCTGCCGAGTCAGTTTCAGTCTTGTCTGTTTTCTCGTGTCTCTTTCAGCCAGTGTGTGTGTGTGTGAGAGCAGTGTTTTAGCAACCATTTCCCTTCCTATTGTGCGTGGATCCCGTCGAGTACGACGGATGCGTAGGGGTGCTAATACCTTCCCTTCGCATAACCGACTCCTGATCCCATTCTCTTTGGTCGCGAGACCATGCTTTTTCCAGGTTTACTCTGAGCGTTTCCTTTCCCTCTTTTGGGATAAATAACGCACGGTGGCGGCTCTGTTGTTCTTGTTTTCCCGCCGGTTTTTTGCGTAATGCGACAGCTGGCGACTCTGCTGGGGACAAAGAGAAGTTGACCTCTGGCTGGTCCATCTTCCCTAAGCGAGTCTCTCCTAGCGTTCTCTAGGTTATGGCTTTGGTTGCTTTTTGCTGTGTTATTGATTGCATTCATTATTTACTGTTTACATTTATTGTTTGCATTAATGTTTGCATTCATTCATATTCATCTGCTGTGCTGGCTGTGTTTCTCTGTTTGGGGTGGGAGTTACTCGAGGTAAAAGGCCCAATACCCAGGCTATGAGTGTAATCTAGGAAACCTAGGAATAGAGTGATTCATGGGAAGCGGGTGGTATGCGCCACTTAGCGGAACATTGATATCACGAGCAGTTCAGACTCTGATGGGGTATCATCGGCGCATACATTTGGTGTGCACAGGATGATATTCTTGAAAGGGTTGTTTATCCTGCGTCTCTCTCGACCTTACCCTGACCTAGATGACACCTGTGAGTGGGGAGGGAATGATTATTATAGGTACTGTTGCTGACTTGTTGGTGACTCTTGGTAATGATGATGATGGTGAAGTATGGACATTTATTTCTGGGACGCCGGAGTTCTGTCCGTGGTTTATCAGCGGGTTCCGTTTATTTCGGATCCCCGGGTTGAATTCGAGAGTACTTGTTCAGAGGATCTGGCTGTCATCCGTTCAGTGGATGTTCCTGTGATGATAGTGAGGTAATCTCCAGTTCCGTTTATTTCGGAACTCCCCAAGTCGGATTTATGGTGACTCAGTTGACTGTGACTGGTTCAGAGAATGGGTCTTCAGCCGACTAGATGGCACAGTGGCCTGCATTCATGCATTTGCATCGGTCTCATTTCACATTCATTTGCATTCAACTCATGTCTGTCCGTACTCAGGGTCCATTATTTTTAATTGAGATTCTGGTTGAGAGACATCCAGATGTCAGATTGTTATTGATGAAAAATTATCTGTCTCAGTGATGCTAGAATCAAAAGACGGAATATTCCTGGTACGGATAGACATTGCATGTGTGAGTCATACTAACCTATTTGTTGTTTTGTAGGGGTCAACCGGTGCGCATAGCTCGTTTGCTCAAATATCCTGCTAGGGGCAACAAATCTGAACCGATGGATCCTCCCAATGCCAACATCCTCGAGCTGAAAGAGATGGTGAGGGATTTGTTCAGTGTTGTGCAAGGGTTGGCCTTGGGGCAGAAAGCCATGGCCGAGAGACTGGAAAAGATTGAGAAGTGGTTGATCAAGGAGAAAGTTCAGGGAAAAGCTCCATCATCCGAGGTGACAAATCCCTCTGACTCTATAGCAAAGAAACTCTCTGGTAGTGGTCCGCTCGAGAAGGAGGTTGACTCAAGTGGTGTGCCAACAAAGAAAGAACGCAGTAAGGATCGTTATCATCCTTATGCTGTCGCTGTAACCGCTCCTGTTGGTAATTCACCCGTACCACCGCAACAACCACCACCTCAATTGAAGGCACAGAGAGCTAGGAGCCAAGTGAAGAAGAAGAAGGAGGATCGTTAGTTTGAGGAGCCACCTGTGACTTATACTCTTCTGTTCAGGCGATTGAGGGACTTGGGGTTAGTCCGGACAAGGATATTGATTCCCATAGAATGGCAGAAGAGGCCTGCACACTATGATGAGAATGCCAGGTGCGAGTTCCATTCTGAGGCACCCGGGCACAATATTGAGGGTTGTAGGGCTTTCAAGCATGTCGTCCAAGACATGGTGGATTCCAAGACCATCAGCTTGGCACAGATAATGAATGGGGAGGCCAACCCTGTACCCAGGCAGGGTCATGTAAAAGTGAAGATGGTTAAAAAGGTCAAGAAAGGAATGGGGGTGACTGAGGAAGATCGGTTAAAAGTTCCAATGTCTGTGGTCCCAAAACCCCTGATGCAGGATGGAGCTTTCCCTGTTATTGATAATAGTTGTGCGGCCGTTACCACAGAGGGGTGTGCATTGATAAGAGATACAACCCAAAAGACGAGGGAAGTGGAAATGGATAGCGAAAAAGTTGAAACACCCAGTCAAGCAATTGAAACCATCAAGGTAAAGAATGCTGCTGTTATTGGGAAAGAGAAGACGTTGTCCATTTCTTCTTATAAGCAAGCTCTAGAGGTGGTGAAGAACAAAGAGGCCCGAGGCTGGGGCAGGATCATTGATATTGTGGTAAAGGCAGACATGTTTGGGATCGGTTATCCAGATCAAGAGTCGTCTAGACCAAACAGAGGACGTCGTCCACCGTACATCTTCGTCAGTGCAGGAATGCTGAATTCTGATCATGCTATTTCAGTGAGTGAAGAGATCGACCGCGACCGCGAGCTAGAGCTGTGGATAAAGTCGTGCGTGCCAGGCAATTGGAAGGCCTCCAAAATCACCACTGTCGCTCATCCGGAAGTGTAGTATTTCTGTGTTTTGATTTTGTCTACATGAAAGCCTTACGTTTTGCCCAAAAACGTAATGGTCCATTGTAAGGGCCATCTCATGTGTTTCATTGTGCAACATTTTGCATCAGTAATAAATGGATGTTTTGTGATTAAAAGCGGTATTCCCTGTTTTTCATTTATTTTTGCAGTTTTAAAAAATAAAAATGGCAATGTTTAATTTCATTTTTTTCTCCTTTTGATTCGTCTTGTTCCGACCACAAAAGTGATTACCTTCCTGATCTCATCGATAACAATTCGGTTACACCTCTATATGACTTCGACAATCCAAGCTATCATGCCGCAGAAGAAGGCGAAGAAGATCGTGATTAGCTGGAATTAGTCAGGTTGTTGAAACAAGAGGAGAAGGTGATTCAACCGCATGAGGGGTGATCCAAGGTTGTTATTACAAGCACCGCCGAGATCAGAAAGTGAAAGTTGAGGCCGCTTCAGGGGCAAGTCGAGAACAGAATGGTAGCCCTGTTGGAAGAGCAGGTTGACATGTGTGCCTGGTTGTATCTAGATACACCAAGGTGGGATACCGATGTTATGGGGCATAAGCTACCCTTAAGAGAAGACTGTTCTCCAGAGAAGCGGAAGCTGAGGCCTGAAAAGGATGAGAAAGAGAGAATGTGTATGGACCACTAGGACGTGAACAGGGCTGATCGGAAGGATGAATTCCTGGTACTTCATAATGAGGTATTGGTTAATTATATAGCTCGGGTCTCAGTGTTTATCTTCATAGATGGCTTCCTGGCCAAGACCAGATTGAATTACTGCCAGATGATATGAAGTAAACCATGTCCATCACACAAGGGGCACCTCATTGTTATGAGGTGATGCCATTCAGTCGCAAGAGGCCGGTGCCATGTACTGAAGATTAGAGTCGACTTTGTTTCATGATATGAGTCATCGTGAAAGCGAATACCATGTTGATGACATGATGGCAAAGTCCCAAGCAGAAGAGGGACATCCGGTGGATCAAATTGTTTGATCGGATCGAAACTACTCAGACTGAGGTTGAGTCCGAACCAGTGCACTTGTGGAGTGCTGTCCGGTAAGTTGCCGAGGCTTATTGTGAACAAAAGAGGAGTCGAGGTCGATCCTGCTAAAAAAAAAGAAAAAAAAACAATACTAGAAACGCCTGAACCGAAAAAAAGAGAAAGAAATCAAATGGTCAGGTGGAATGATGACTGCCAAGGGGCATGGAAAAATGAAAAAGAATAAGTTGCAGGAACCTCCGATTCTAATGCCTCCCGTGGAAGGAATAAATGTTGATTTGGTAATTGACAGCCTCAAAGGGTCTGTGAGGTGTGTACTGGGTCAGCATGACTAGTCTTGTCGAAAAGAGCATGCAATTTACCTAAGCAAAAAGTTTATCGCCTGTGAAACAATACACTCACTGCTCGAGAAAACTTGATGTACTTTGGCATAGGCTGCTCGCCGACTGAGACAGTATGCTGGTTCATACCACCTTGTGGATGTCCAAAATGGATCTGATCAAGTATGTGCTTGAGGAGATAGCGTTGAACGGACGGGTTGCGAGAGGGCAAATGGTGTCGACTAAATACGATATTCGGTATACCTCCCAGAAAGCAATCAAGAAGAGGGTATTGTATGGTTATCTCGCCCAACAACCCATTGATGATTCTCAACCAAGGAAGTCTGAGGTCCCTGATGAGGACATCTCGAGGTACTCAAATCGAAAGATTGAGAGTGACCGATCTCGGAGGAGGGGCCTGACCCTGAATCCGAACGGATTCTGATGTCTGATGGGGAGAGTTTAATGTGAATGAGCTAGTGCTTCCCCGATAACAGTTGAACGCACCAACGATGGTGGCTGAGTACGAAGTTGGTATCCTGAGTGTTGTACTTCGGTACGTGCATCTACTGGGGCAACGCCTTCCTCATTCAGTATGGGATGGAAGTGATATTGCCTGCTGGAGACTGGATCTCATTGTGGAGAGTCCCGATGGATGAGAAGTTTGAAAAAGGGCGAGTGGATGAGGACTCGGTATAACGCGTTGAGCCTGACTGAGGAAGAGAGGCTGACAGTTACTTGTCATGGGGCAGTTGTTCCCAGTAAATGAAGCGTGTTGTTAACCGAGACGTGTGACCTCGTGGGTAGAATGGAAGAGATGTGGTGTTGAAAAGGATCCTTCCTCCCCAAGACCATCGTGGGGCAAGTGGATAAGCAATTATGAATGTTCGTTCGTGGTCAAAAAGGTCTCTTCTGACAGAGCCTTGTTGTTGACGACCACGGATGATGAAGATTTGCCACACCCTGGGCATGCGGACGCGGTTAAAAGATACTTCGTGGGAAAAAAAAGACCCGCTGGACAAAAAGAATAAAAGAGTCCAGGCAAAAAAGGGGCATCCTGGCGAACCAAGAAAAAAGAGAAAAGGTTCGGGCAAAAGTTAAGGATAATAAAAGAAAAGAATTGTACACTCGGCAAGTCGAAAACCCCACAAGGGCGGCTTGGGCAAAAAAGGGTATCCCGGTGGACTGAAACCCGAAAGGGCGGTCCAGGCAAAAGAGGGATTGAAACGAACAACTGCGTCCAGCATGATCGTTTGAGCTTTAGATGACTCGGCTAATCTCCGACAGAGATCGATCGGAAGCGTCTGGTTCAGAAGGCCGAAAGTGCGGAAAGTCTTGAGGACATATGGGGTGTAACCGAGTTGGAATCCGATGAGATCACGATTTCACATTGCCATTAGGATAGATTTTTCCTTTTGAGCGCAATCACCTCTTTCCAGGGTTTGCTTCCTGTGTTTTGCTCAGTTCTGAGCCACCTTTTTGTGTCAGTCAATAAAATGCGTGTTCAGTCAAATAGTTTTGTTTTTGTTTTCATTACCGCTTTGATTACGAAAACATCCGTTCGTTTTGATAAGAATATTTGCATCTTGAAACATAGAGGTCCCTTCCGATGCGTGCTTATGAGATTGAAATCTGGAAATCTTATTCGGAAGTTTGAGCGACCAAGATGTTGAAGTGTTGGCACGCCTGGGGCACGCTTTTATCTAACAATCTCTTGTGCAGGTGCTGTTAGATATCTTCAGTCGCTAACAGGTGGTGATATGAAGCCTGTTGAAAAAAATGAATCCCCACAGAGTCCAACCAGGGGCAAGCGATAGACGAACAATGAAAGGACGACGAAAGAAGGACGACGATCCTGGAGGGTTAATCAAGAGGACTCTTCAAAGTCTAAAGACTGGAAAGTTTGTATGGATCCCAGGAAGTCGATCTTCGTGGGATGAATCAGAAGAGTTCAAATGAGTCTGGGAGTTTTCAAAAGGGGGAAAGCTAACACTGTGGGTGGACGATGGATGCCGCTGTTCGACGACTCGACAAGTGCTCCGTGCCCAGTAGCCGGTATCTCCTCAGTGGGTGTGAGAGTGTTAGCTCCCTAACAGATTTGAGATCAGTGTCTCCTCATCAAGTCTGAAGGTTACTGCCTTCCCAGCAGAGTTTGTGTTGATGGTTTTCCCTCAGAGAGGTCCTCAAGCGGATTGGGTTCGGAGAAAATCTTCCCCAGTAGAGCCAAGCATGGGTTGCCTCCCCTAGCAGGGTAATCTCCAAGCGGTCTGGGTTCGATGGAGGTCATCCCCAGCGAGGTTTGTCTTTCCCCAGCAGGGTGGAAATTGACGTGGCAAGGAGATCCTCAGCACAGTTCCTGGAGTTCCCCGGTGTTGTCTCTGGAGGAGACATGTGTTTATGCATCCATCATTTAGATAAGCATAGCATATTGCATCATTAGTGCATAGCATTTCCATGATCATGGGGCATTGTGTAAAACAGGAAAAACTCATGCATCAACATTGCAAACATATCCATTAGCCCTAGGCAGTGGTGACCAGCCGAGGTTGGGTTGTTGGAAAGAGTTTAGCATCGCGCCATTGGATAGGCTTCAGAGTTGGGTTCCCCAGCATGGTTGAGAGGTTGGTGTTTTCTCAGCAAGCGACTCCTTAGTCGAGCGGGTATCCCCAGCAGTGTTATTCCCCTAGCAGATGTGGGTGTGTCTGATCTCTCCATGTAGAGTCTACCCCTTAAGCAGAAAGTGTCTACCATTTCCTTCTGCGCTCCCCACTGAGTTATACCCTCGTGGATGACGGTTGTTTCCGTTCCCTCCCTCACCGGACGGGTTTCCCTATTGAGTTCTTTCCTCATTAGGATGAGTCTTGTTTCAGTCTGCCTTTCGGGATTGATCCTAAATTGGCTCCCCATTGACTGTTTGGTGGCTTCTACCTACAAACCGGTAGCTGTAAGTCCTATCGTCGTGGTTTTCTACCTACAAGCCGGTAGTTGTAAAATCCCACTTTCATCCCCTGGCAGAGGTAGCCTTTGTGGTTCATTCTGTTTGTTGGCTTCTACCTACAAACCGGTTGTTGTAAGTCCTATCTTTGTGGTTTTCTACCTACTAGCTGGTAGTTGTAAAATCCCACGTTCTCCCCTTGGTGGAGTTAACCCTTTGTGCTCATCCTGATTGATGACGGTTACTTTTCCGTGGTTTTCTGCCTACAAATCGGTAGATGTAATCCCCTCTTTGCAGTTGTCAGTATCCCGTTTGCGGTATTGATATTCTTTTCCCCTCTGGATACTGGCCTTGATCAAGCAGTATTGTCCCCAGTGGGTCTTCCCTTTGGGTATTTGCTCCGAGTAAGCAACTTCATCCTCTTTTGATTGGTCATCTTTTGCATACCTAGTCCTGGTACCCCGATGCCTTTCTTGTCGGTTGATTTATCCATTTAACAACCAACCCGGTTATGGATAGTCTTCCATGCGAGTATGTTATCTATGTTTTGACGGCTATAGATAATATATCTCATGCGCTCTTGGGTCGAAGTCGTCCTCCCCAGTTGAGTAAGATTCGTATTCCTCGTGGAATCGAATATCCATCCTTTAACAAGTTTGCTTTCGCTCTCTTCAGGATGATGTCGGTTGATTTATCCATTTAACAACCTGTAATCCGGTTATGGATAATCTTCCATGCGAGTATGTTATCTACGTTTTGACGGCTATAGATAATATATCTCATGCGCTCTTGGGTCGAAGTCGTCCTCCCCAGTTGAGTAAGATTCGTATTCCTTTGTTCGGAATCGAATGTCCATCCTGTAACAAGTTTGCTTTCGCTCTCTTCAGGATGATGTCGGTTGATTTATCCATTTAACAACCTGCAATCCGGTTATGGATAATCTTCCATGCGAGTATGTTATCTACGTTTTGACGGCTATAGATAATATATCTCATGCGCTCTTGGGTCGAAGTCGTCCTCCCCAGTTGAGTAAGATTCGTATTCCTTTGTTCGGAATCGAATGTCCATTTTGTAACAAGTTTGCCTTTGCTCTCTTCAGGATGATGTCGGTTGATTTATCCATTTAACAACCTGCAATCCGGTTATGGATAATCTTCCATGCGAGTATGTTATCTACGTTTTGACGGCTATAGATAATATATCTCATGCGCTCTTGGGTCGAAGTCGTCCTCCCCAGTTGAGTAAGATTCGTATTCCTTTGTTCGGAATCGAATGTCCATCCTGTAACAAGTTTGCCTTTGCTCTCTTCAGGATGATGTCGGTTGATTTATCCATTTAACAACCTGCAATCCGGTTATGGATAATCTTCCATGCGAGTATGTTATCTACGTTTCGACGGCTATAGATAATATGTCTCATGCGCTCTTGGGTCGAAGTCGTCCTCCCCAGTCGAGTAAGATTTGTATTCCTTGTGGAATCGAATGTCCATCCTTTAACAAGACTGCTTTTCTAGCCCTCTTCAGGATGATGAGTGTTTTGGAACACCAACCAATTCACGCTTTGGTCGGTCACCCGCCTCATACCTACAACCCGGTATCCTTGGTGTTCCTTCCTGGTTGCTCGTTGTCGTGACCTTGATCCCCAGTGAGATCCCCTGCAAGTGTTCAGCCTTGCCCTGTCATCTTGTAGATGTCGGTATCCTGTCAGCACCCGCTTGTGTTGTTTCTTTGGTGTCGGTAAACACCATCTTTCGGTGATTTCCAGTCATGCGTAGTGTCTGGTCTTCTTTGGTGTCGGTAAACACCATCTTTCGGTGCTTTCCCAGTCATGCGTAGTGTCTGGTATTCTTTTGATGTCTGTAAACATCATCTTTCGATGTTCGTAACGTCGTCCCTTCCCTAGTGAAGATTCCTCCTCTCCATTGGTGTCGATAAACGTCGAGTTTTTACTATGTGTCCGTTGGCGTATAGTTGATATCTTTCCCCACAGGGTCGTCCCCAGAAGATTCCTTCTCTCCGTTGGTGTCGATAAACGTCGAGCTTCTCCCTTTCGTCCGATGACGTCTGGTCGAGTCTTCCCATTCATCCGATGATGTCTGGCTACCTCTCCATTGGTTTTGGTAAACGTCGAGTTTTTCCTGGTCGTCCCAGCTGATTTACCTCTTCGTTGGTTTTGGTAAACGTTGAGTTTTTCCTAGTTGTCCGTTGGCATCTAGTTGAGATTTCGGATCCTGGTCGTTGTCGTCCGATTGTCTGGATGTGCTTGTGCTTTTGAAACTAAGACAAAAAACACAAAAAAAAGACAAATCCCAGCAGTGTGCAAATTTCTACGGTTCTTTGGTATTCAATCCCTGTTTACCCTGAAAGTCTGATAGTCGTTGCTCTCATCCGTTCGGGTTCCCAGTTGATTGAATAGGGGCAGATATAGCACCTCAAATTTGCACCCTACCTTGTGTACATTCATTTCATATTAGGTCATTAACATAACATGGTCCACTGCATAACATTGCATTGTCCATTTGCCCAAGTGCAAGCCCACTGACAAATTAGGTCAAAACTGGTCAGGAGAATCAGTCAAACAAGCAAGCATGTGCTATTTTCATTGGAACAAAGCCCTATGGTTGATTTATCAAGTTCATATGGTCTAAGGATCATTGTGAAGTGGTTTTGCCAAAGATTGGATGATCAAAGCTCAACAGTTAAGCTGAATCTCTTCAGAAACCCTAGAAAGTCAAATGTGGTCAACTGTGCCTGATTTTATGGATTGGAAGGTGTGAGATGGTTTGAAAGGCCTCATTCATGTCCATATAAGCCTCATTTGACATATCAAAGACCAATGTTGAAGATTTGGAGGTCAGACAAGAAGTTTCCAAAAATAGCAGGTGACCTGTAATTTCAGCTGCCCAAAATGGAAAGTTTTTCTCCCCAAAATTACTTCATCATACAAGATTCAAATGGAATTTTGTCCAACATGAAAGTTGAAGATCTTGATCTCACCATTCCAAAAAGTACAAGAACTTGAAATTCCCATGTGTGGTTGGCAAGATATGGTCCATTCATTTTCAGAAAATGCCCAAATTCAAAGTGGCATAACTTTCACATGGAATGGCCAATTTGGTTGATTTTTCTTTGAGCAAACCACATTTCATATGATCTTTCATGGTGCATAATCACATTTCATCAAAAACTCTCATGGCAAAATGGCATTTTTCAAGTGAACACATTTGTATTTTTAGCATGACATAGTGATTTTGAGAAATACAAGCCATATGCACATGGGACTTTTTCCAACACCTCACAAATGGCATTTTAGACTTGTGTGAATTGGTTTTGAGCTGATATATGGACTGGTTTAAAAAAGGGCATATTGGACCTAACACATGAAAATGCACTTTATGCTAATCATTCCAATTTTGCTAATCATGATTAATTTTTGGATTAGGCATTGGTATATAGTCTTAATCATAACTGTTTCTCATGATCATAATCACAATTCTCAGATCCAATTCCAAAAATTCTCCAAAAACCTCAAATTCTCTCAAAAGTTCATCACACTTTTTTTTCAACTTTTCTTTGAATTGCTTGATCCTTTGTGTTTTCTATTGTGATAATCATCATCCAGGAATGCTATTGTGGATCTGTTTTCATCGAACCATGGCCATGGCATCAAGAAACCGTAACTGTTGAAGCAAGAACAAGCTCATGGCAGTTTGAAGACTCATCAACTTGGAGCACGATCGAGCTAAGTAAATCATTCCACACACCTTCTGTAGCACCAAGCATCATCTGTTTCATGCTTTTACACCTGGAAACGCGCGAAATCCACAGTTGCTACCATTAAAGGTTGGAATTCGATTCTCACTATTATCCAAATCATGATGTGGTTCTTGTAGAGTGTAGCTCATAGATCACGTTGCAAGTTGTAGAATTAAAATTCATCAAGATTTGAGAGAGAAATCGTGAATTGAAGTTTTGTTGTAAAACCTATTTTGAATCGATCCGTTCTGTACAGTATGAATTAGGAAATTGCATGATGATATTATTGATGTACGTACTCAGACGGTTCCAACCATATGTCATTTGTCTATTTTGGTTGAGTCTTGCTCATGTGCGATTTCTGGAATGAAGAACGATGATGAACGCGTCTGCAGCTTCAAATTTCTGGAAAAATAGTGTGTTTGATCTTGCTGAGCCGTGCGTTTTGTTTGAATTGTGTTTCCCTCCAAACCGAGCCAATCAGGACGCGCCACTGAATAAGTGATGCGCTGCGTTTTGGTCCTGGCGCATAGTATTTACAATAATGCCATCAGCTCCATTTTAATTCATTTAAATGTTAAATAATTATTTTAATTTCTAATCAAACTTCAAAAAATCAAAACAAATCCAATTTTAATCCAATTTGAGTGAGGATTTTTTTGTTAGATTCCAAATTTTGTCTAGTTTTTTTTTTGGCATGGTAGTCCAAGTTGTGCCTGGAGAATTTTTGACTTTGCCTATTGATCTTGTTCTTGTATGCATTTTGTGTATGTTTCACCATTTAATTCATAAAATGATCATACATGATCCAAAATAAATGAAATTTCACATGCTTGTTCTTGACTCTCTTCTGGTGATTTTGATGTATATTTTGTGAATTTTGGATTTATGGTTTGCAAGATATGATGTGTGCAAGTTGAGTGTGACAATGTGTGTCACACTATGTTATGTTGTGTTCATGATTTTTGTTGCCTTTCCTATGTTTCTCCAATTGCTATCAAATTTTGCATGTGATCTCTTGTATATGTCTAGTGTTGCCATGATTTTTTGTAGGAATTGTTGATCCATTTCCTATTTGATTGGGATTTTTGCTTGCTGTTTAGTCATTTTAGGGCTTTGCTTGAGTGATTGTCTTCCATGTCTTGTGAAATGCTCATACCATATCATATGAATGTGAAATTTGATGGAGTGATTCCTAACATGTTTGAGTTCACTTTGACTTTGGTCCCATTCATTTATTAATTGTTCTCACTATTTTGCATTTGATTGAAGTTGATGCTCATTTTGCTACCATGTGTTGGCTTGTTTGGATTTCTGCTGACTTTATGATTTTCATTGACCTACTTCCTCTTGTCCAAATGGCATGAAAATTGACATGATGCTCATTGAATGTGTTCTGTTTAGGCTGGAATATTTGTGGAATTTATTGAGCTGTTTAGGTATTTGTTTGAGTGTGATCTTTCTGTTTGCTCATATATGATTCATAATTGCCTAGTTTGACTTAAATTGTGCATGAAAAAAATTTGGTGCATAGTTTTGATGTGAGACTAATTGGATTCTCTTTTTAATTAATTTATATTGGTTTTGATCATGTTTCACTTGCTGTTTTGACTTTTTCACTTCCTTTTGACCCTAGGCTTGTCCTAGTGGTCTTGTATCTCATGTTTGAATGTGATTTTCAGGTTAGGAAGCAAAATACCTTAAGGAGGTGGATTCACATTTGATTGAGATGTCTTTTGATATTGTAAACTAACTTGGTTTATGTTGTAGGATGCTTGGCTCCTTTGAGTTGACTTGCACTTTGGTGCATTGGCTTGTGTTTGTCCGTGTATAGTTAATTGTGAGCCATTTGCTGTTTAGTTCTGTGACTTGAATACTGATTATATTTGATTGATTTTAGGTACATTAAGTTGCTAATATTGCTTTGCTTTGCTTGATAAGCAATTTGCACTGAGGTATAACATTCTTGTCTCCATGTAGTCTGGAAGACCTGGCCTGTTACTTGGCCAGGCACCTGTCTGAAGTCCTCCTTAAGAGGCAATGTTTGTGATTGTTTACTTTTGTCCCCAAGCAGGTAAAGACCTCTATGAGGCAATTGGCGGATATCAGAGATATGCAATCTATCTCCCGCTATTCTGTTGAGTCGTCCCTCTGCTCACACCACTGTGTTGATGCATTGAGGACACTAACCCAAAATCTTGTACAATGTACAGTTGAGTCCGTGTCTTGAGCGTAGAAGGGTTCCCACATTCTGAACCCACGCTCCTTTGTCTGAAGCTCTCCCTGACCAGGGATAAGAGCTGTGAAGTCTAATCTTCACTCACCTTTCATCAGCTTCACCTTGACTCTCAATGTCAAGGTTAAGAGCTAACCTTACCCCGATACAGAGGCTTGTTTGTTGAGGTTGATATGACCCCTCGACTAAAGCCTAGCCTTGATGTTTGAGCCCCTTGTTGGTGTGTTTATTTCATGCTGTATGTGTTTGTGTGGTGTGATTGTATCCCCTAGGTTTGCTAGACTCCGCGTAGTCTCGTTTGCATGTCAATTAAGGTAGCACGGTTCCTTCGTATAGGACTTCCTTTCTTGCTTGAGCTTTCCTAAAACACAAACAAATATTATCCCCTCTTAAGGATACGTCAACTCCTTCTACTACAGGTGAGTAAGTCTCCAAAGGTCGAGCATCCGGTAGATTGCGTAGTGACGTTGTACACTTAAAAAACACAAACCAACGGGAATAGTTTAGCCGAACTACGGCAACTCTGATTCTCATGTCCAGATGAGATACGTAGGCACGAGATGCGATGTCTTGTCGAGTTTGACTAACAACTAACACTAATTCTTTTCTCTCGCCCTCGTTGCGATTGAGACCGTCCCTTTCTCTTGCCCTAGTTGCAATCGAGACCCTTCTTCTTCCTGTGTCTTTGTTTTGTGTTGTTGTGGGCTTGGAAGCTGATGTAAGTCCATCGAGTGGCGTTCGGGTTCCAGTGTGGGTTTGATTGGTTCGGATGCTGATGTAAGTCCAGTGATTGGCATTCAGGCTCCACGTTTGCCTCCTTGTGTGTGTTTTTGGTTCGGATGCTGATGTAAGTCCAGTGATTGGCATTCAGGCTCCACGTTTGCCTCCTTGTGTGTGTTTTTGGTTCGGATGCTGATGTAAGTCCAGTGATTGGCATTCAGGCTCCACGTTTGCCTTTGCCTGTGTTTGTTTGTGTGCGTGTTAGCCGAGCTACGGATGCTCTGATTCTCCTTCGTCCAAAGGAGATACGTATGCATAGGATGCGATATCCTAGCGAGCATGTGTCGTTTCCCCAGTCCGAACTACTTTGACTCTGATGTCTATGCTTGATAGACTAAGTAGGCCCAGGATGCGGTATCCTGCCGAGTCAGTTTCAGTCTTGTCTGTTTTCTCGTGTCTCTTTCAGCCAGTGTGTGTGTGTGTGTGTGAGCAGTGTTTTAGCAACCATTTCCCTTCCTATTGTGCATGGATCCCGTCGAGTACGACTGATGCGTAGGGGTGCTAATACCTTCCCTTCGCATAACCGACTCCCGATCCCATTCTCTTTGGTCGCGAGACCATGCTTTTTTCCAAGTTTACTCTGAGTGTTTCCTTTCCCTCTTTTGGGATAAATAACGCACGGTGGCGGCTCTGTTGTTCTTGTTTCCCGCCGGTTTTTCGCGTAATGCGACAACTTCATTGGATTATCTCGCACATTCTGCGTCCAGCAAACAGTGGACATTCTAGGTTAGACAGGGCAAGCATTCATCTCTTGTATATTCTTCAAAATAAGGTTCCATTGAATTGGGCAAATTACTTTGTGAAGCGCCTCTTTTTCGTGCGTAACAGTGCCAAGAATATTGCTCTTGGTTATGCGTCTCAAATCATGAAAATTCTTAAGTTCTGGAATGTTGCAATCCCTCTAGTTCCTCTCATATCACCATCTGATGCTCAAGAGTTTGACTCTTCCACTTTATCTCATATGGGATATCGGTGGGACAAGGAACGTCAATGTTTCTATTTCTTTGAATGGAAATCCAAAACAAGGATCTATAATTTTGATGTGCCTTCTGAACGAACTCATGTAGTTGAAGACCAACCTGATGAAGAAATGCATGATGTGAATGAAGCAGATGTGCCTGCAGCTGATGACAATGCTGGTTGGGGTGATTGGGTGCCACAAAGGTGGTCTCCAACCAACTATGTACCTGAACCAACGGTTCCTCCGTTCTCCGGCGGTACTTCATCTTCAACACCTACTGCGCACCTAACTCAAATGCTTCAACAAATGGAGCTTGCCAACCAAGAACGTCATGAAGAGGCACGGTCTTGGCATGTACAACAAAGTGAGTGGCATAAGGAGCATCGTGAGTGGCATGACGATCATACACAGATGTACCATAACCAACACTCTTGGCACACGGACATGGTTAAGTGGCACCAAGTCTTCTACAATGAAATGTCTGGTTTTGTGGACGACTGCCGTGCCAATCCTGGTATTATGGACAGATTCCGCAGTGTTGAAGTTCAGGACCGGTTCAGGCACTACACCTTCATGGGCCACAACCCAGATGCAATGCCTCCTCCTCCGCCTCCGCCAAGCTTCAGAGATCCTGATAGAGATGACGAGGAGTCCTGTGGTGGCTATAATCCACATTAAACCATCATCATTTCATTTCACTGCATTTCATTGCATATTGCTTGAGTTTTTTTTTATTAGTTGTACATTATATGTCTTGGCTTATGTAATTTTTAAACACTTTCTACTAGTTAAATGCTTATTACTTTCTGTTTACTTCTGGTGTTATTGCCCTTATTTGTCATTCTTTGTGAGTAACTCTTTACTTTTTTTTAAGCTTCCTTCTTTGTGATTGTTAGCTTCTTTATCATTTTTGCTATGTCCTGCTACAACATGTTGCCTTGATAAAATTGTTTCTTCTTCTTTTTGATGTTGACAAAAGGGGAGAAATGCAGATGTTGACAGATATGCACAAACTCAGGGGGAGTATCACACATCTTGCTAAAAATTTGCCATCATCAAAAAGGGGGAGTTTGTGAGCAAATTCTTTACTTTGAACAAGTTTTGAATGATAGCAAATTGTGTGATCATTGTCTAATTGTTGGTTGTGCATTATTTTACATGTTTCATTTGTGTTTTTAGCCTATACTATTGTTTTGTGTCTATACATAAAGATCCACATTGATACATTTCTTAAAAGAACTCATAAAAACTGTTTTGTGTCAGTATGCATCGATACATGTTCATCTGCATCGATACATAAATTTGTTTTAAATCACAAAACATTTTCGCTTCAGTATGGATCGATCCATATGAGCCTTGTATCGATACATGCTTAGTTAAAATGCTCTATGCATCGATACATACGAGCTTTGTATCGATACATGCTTAGTTAAAATGCTCTATGTATCGATACATACGAGCTTTGTATCGATACATGCTTGTATTAATTCTCTAAAATTAAGCAAAGCTACAGTATGTATCGATGCATAAACTCTTGTATCAATACATCATTATGTTTTGTCTACTAACAGCTTCTGTCTTTCATATATAAGAAGTATTTTGACAGCAGTGCAAATGGCATGAATTCACAAGTGAAAAACAGTTGTAACACCAATCAAAGGAGTGTGTAGCAGCAATTGTTTTGAGCACTTAGAAACCTGAAAGAGACTTCATCTTCTTCATCTTCTCAATCTCTTTTCTTCAAGAACATCAACACATAATCATTCTTGTTCTTTGGATTAAAGGATCAACGAGATAACGTTCAGTGGAACGATCAAGGATCTAGCTGAGGTGTTCAGTGGAACGATCGAGGATCTAGCTGAGTTGAAGGTTGAAGGGGGTTTCTAGGAAAAACAAATTGGTTTGTCCTTCAAGAAATGGAGTGTTCTTGCGGGTTTGTTAGTCACGTTTGCAGAACAGATTCAGCCGTAGCGTAAGGTTTGGAAATTGGGTAATTTCGCAAACAGGTCGTGGAACCGGTGAATTGTTTGCAATTTCTTGCAGGAAATTCTTGATCGAGCTCAGATCAAGTGGAGGTTTTATACAAGAAGAAGATCTTGGGATTTAGAATTCTGTCTTTGTATTGTAACCTTGTATCAACGAATTCGGCATTATTGATAATTACAGTTCTCAATTTCATTTGAAATTGAGAGGGAGACGTACCCACACGCGAGGACGACAGTGGAGAACTTCCTTACCAAATCTCTGTGTATTGTATTCTTTCCTTATCTCTCTTTACGTTTTCAACAGTTTTGTGATTTCAGTTGGTGTGTTGTGGCTGTACATTTTGTGATACAATAGTGGCAAGAAAACTTCTTTATCTAAACTCCACAATTGTTCATCATTGATCACATACACACCAAATGTTTGACAAAACTGTCAGCTGAATTTTATTCATTGGAATCAGAATTTAGTGATAAGTGCATTTGATTTGATAAGATTCTGGTGTTAATTTTCTCTATCGTTCCTATTCAAATCCAGCAATAAATTCGCGTGTCCGGTTTTCTAGTAGCGGTTCAGAATAGACGGAAGTCGATTCGGGACTGTAATTTTCCGCTAAGTTTCAATAACTCTGATAAGATTTTTAAATCCGTTTATTTTAAAAAGAGGTGATTTATTCACCCCCCCCCCTCTCGATCACTAGCCACACCGTCCAACATCCTTATAGTGCAATAAGGAAATCAGAGCATTCATAGTTCGGGGAACTATAGTTTGTTGGTGTCTTTTAATGAACAACTGTTTATATTACATTCTAAACATTTGATTGTCTACTCTCGGAGGAGGCTTAAGCACTAGTTTATTATGCACGTTAGAAGGGATTGAACAGTGTTCTTTCTGAAAAGAGACTTGATCACACAGGGCTGACAAGTTGGATTAATATGTTGAATGTTTGGTTTAATTGGTTTCGATCGCACGGGGGCGAGAAAAGATAGATTTGATGTGTTAAAATATTTTGTTGGATGACGATTACTCGGATAGTCGAGTAAGGCAACTCGTATCCAAATAGTTGAGGAGAGGAATCGAAGGCTCTAGACCTACTTCCTTTTCATCCTTAATTATAAAAAGGTTTGATAATAATTAAGGTGTTTTACATGGATGACGATACTCGAATGGTCGAGTAGGACAACCCGTATCCAAGTATTCGAGAAAGGAATAGAACGCTCTAGATCACTTTGTTTTTCATCTAAGTTATTATGAAAATAGATTTATGTATGTTTGATGTGTTTTGGATAAGCGACAAATACTCGAATGACTGAGTAAGGCAACTCATATCCAAGTATTAGAGGAGAGGAATCATATGCTCTAGACCATTTTCATGTTCGTTTGTTTTATTATGAAAATAATTTGTTTTAATCGGTATAAAAGGTTATAAAAATGACAATTGTTTGACTAACCGAGTAAGGGAACTCATATTCAAACAATCGAGGAAAGGAGTTGAAGGCTCAAAATCATCCCCCTTTTCATCTCTAATGAAATGGTGGTTAATCGTGATTAGGTATTTTGAATTGATTTGAATAAAAATACTCGATGTTGGGTCGAGGTTTGGATGTGTGTGCGAATGAATTGGATTATATGTAGTGAATAAATCATTTAATTGATTAATTAAAATCGAATAGGTCTCATTGTAAGAAAGTCCAAAAGTAAGCTATGTGAGGTTGATGGCGAGGCTAAAAACAATCGACTTACAAGGGTAGTATATGGGCTCGACATTTGAATCGAGAATTTTTTTACCTTTATTTAAAATTGGTTTGAATTGATGATGCAATTGAATTGGTCTAGTTTGGAAAGAGATTGTGAAATTGTGATAGTAGAGGACATCAATTAATATTTAATTATAAAAAATAATTAATTAAAATTCGATTAAATTGATTAATTAAATTAATTAATATTAATTATCAAAATCATTTAATTAAATCGAATAATCAAATTAATTAAAATTGATTAATCAAAATTAAAATGATTAAACATAATTTTAATTAATCAATTAATTTAATCAAAACGCAGTTTATGCAAAATGAAAACATGATTAATATCATACACAAAGTCATCACGTTGTGAAAATATTTCATTGATGTATTAAAATTTTGACGAAATACCGATATGAAATTGGCGATTCCGTTGAATAGAAAGAATATGATATACATAATACAACGCAATAAAGTAGAAAAGGATCATAATTATATTTTTATTTACAATGTTATCACACTAATCCCAAAACAGCATGCACCAATTCAATCAAAACCTAAATGAATAAATTAAAAAAAAAATCAAAAAGGAAACTCAATGTTTAATTTGAAGAGTAACGAGAATGAAAATGAGTAACTAACATTTATATTTATATTTTATATTTTAACCAAAATAAACAAATAGCTTAGCAAATTCTTTATCATACAAAATGTAGAACAATAATAATCCTAATTTGAATGTCACCGAAGCATTGAATATGAGTCAATCACAGTAGCAACACAACCTCACGACATTTTCCAAACCGACACAACCCGACGCTCTACTCTCGTGCGCAGAGTTTCCTAAATGAATTCATATATGTAACTAGAAAATGAAGACAATATTTATACTGAATGAGTACTAACTTCAATAAGCTGGGTTCAAAGACAAAACTGGAGAGAGTTTCATATAATTCATATGTCAAAGTTTCCAATCTCTTCTCATTTTATTTTGTTCAAATGAAATCAAAAAGGAGTTACAGTTGTCACTATTAACCACAAACCGAATACATTTATGATTTGACGCCATCGATTTGAACCAAAACAGAATCTAGCATAACCAACGGTTAATGCAAAAAACACATTCTGATTAGTATATTTAAGAAGAAACAGGACAGAAACCGCATAAATTTATAATCCAATCGAAAATGAAACGAAAAAACAAACGAAGCTTGAACCAAATACGATGCTTTAACAAAATTAAACCAAGTGGCATAGAAATTGAACAATAGATGTGAAAAACCAATCGAGTTAATGGTGTTATTGTGTTGCACTGAGACGCCGTGTTTGCTGCGCGATGCTTCTCGGTTCTGCGGTGGTTGGGTGGTATTGGATCCAAGTTCCACGGTTGTGGCAAGATGCTATTGAATCGAAAACAAGAGGTGGTGGCGATAGAAGGACACAATGCGAGCGTTAGAATCAAATATGAAGGAGGTAGAAGTTTATAGATCCACTTCGGAGAAGCTTCAAATGGCGGAACTGAGCTATTTCTATGACGAGTTGAAAGGAGAGTTATGGTTGGGGCGGTTCGTCGCCGGAAGGTTCATTTTAATAAGGTGATGTTGTGGGACATTGTTGTTAATGCAAATCGGAATTTTGGAGGAGGTCGACGGTAATGCTGATTAGAGATAAGGTGGGTCATTTGGTCGCGAGTTTTGAAGGTGTATCGACGGTGGTGTTTTCGCCGGTTTTGGTGAAGGAGATGAAAGGCGCAATCTTTTTAATATTGGAAAGAGGGAGAGTCGTCTGAGTAGAGCCGGTGGTGGTTCGTTGGGTTTTATGTGAGGTGCGGTGGTAAATGGACTGAGGGAAGTGTTATGGGTCGGTGATGGCGTTTGAAGGTTTCTTTATGACCCTTTTTTTTAGAGAGAGAGAGAGAGACTTTCCAACTGGCGCATGAGTGCACTTTTGTGTGTGGACCAATGGTCAAATTGTTTCACCTTTTTCCTCTTCTAATTGGGACGCGTGTCCCCTACTGATAGAAAGGAGGGGATATTTTATTTAGTCATTCTTATCCAAAATCGGTTTCTTCACCCTTGCCAGCCTGTTATGTATGTGTGAGAGGGGATAAGTTTTGTGACTGGTTGGTACTCTATTTCCAATTTTATTATTTCTATTATTTTGTTGATATAACTTAACTTAAATTAAAAATAAACAAAATAATAATAATTCAAAATAAATATTTGACTAATTCTAAATGATTTTATTAATTATTTTAATTAAAAAACAAAAAATAAAAGGGTAAAAAAAGAATAAAAGTCGGCTGCAAATATGTTCGAAAAAATAAATTGAATCCACTAAAATGATCAGCGCGAGATAAATCTCTCGGAAAAATATAGCATTTGATTTAATTTTGAAATAAATTTTGACTGGTTAAACAGGCATATGCTAATCAAAACGCGACTGAAAAAGTAGTCGAAAAAACAAAACGAGCACACTAGGTTAAGCTACGTGAACCGTAGATTAATAATACTGACGTCTCCAAGCTTGATTTCGAAATGTTTTACCCGCTGATTTTGCATGTACTTGAGAAATGATTTAACCAATTTGTCTGTATATTCGAGAATTTATTCTGACTGATATTTTAGGTATTATTCAAAAATGAAACGTGTGTTATTTTACACAGATGATGCAAACTAAAAATAAAATCAAATTTATGAAAGTTTTTAACATGACTGGAAAAAATTGGATCTCCCAAATGGTAGACCCCAAGGACTATTGTGAGTAATGGTTGGAAAGCTCTTGAAATAAGGAACAAAATTCATGTTGGGTAAAAAAATCATTTGGCATGTGCAAATTGATCAAAACTGGCTTGGAAAATTCAAGTATAAAACATGTTCAAATCACTTTGAAAAAGTTCACCAAAAGAAAGCTTGAATAAACCCCTTTGTCCTCATGATACAAGCTTCAAATGAAAACATCCCAAACATAAAAGTTGTATATATTTTAAAGGTGGTCAATCTAGACTCAAAGTTTGCATCATTTGGATTTTCTATGACAAAGGTATGGGCATTTGAAGTTGGGTACTTTTTCAAATTCAATGAATTAAGTCCAAGATGACCTATAATGTTTTGTATTATCACATGTATTTATTTTAGGATTATGAAATTTATTCCAACATAACATTTTAAATAGACATCTCAACGTTTCCAATTCCTTTGGTTTCACCTCAAAATCATACAAATTTAGGAAGTTATGCCCTTGGTAAGTTGACCCAAAATTAGGGTTTTAGTCAAAATGACCTATAATGTTTTGAAATGAATGATGACCTTACAAGCTTAAAATGGATATTTTATAAACACGAAAGTTGTTCATATGGTTCTTAGGAACATTGTTTCTCTTGGGGTAATCTTCATTTGACAAATACATCAAAAGTTACATCTCATTGATCCTCAGCTTAGTCAGATGAATTGACTGGTCAACTCTTCAAGGTCAAACTTCCAATCTTGATGAATAAATGATTGACGGGCCTCAAATAGGATCATATATGCATAAAATGATAAATTAAAGAACTTACCTTAATTAAATTTGATCAGAGGCTGAGATTGCTTCATGGGCAAGGCACAATCAAAGCACTGTGAAATTAGGGTTTCCTTGGGAAACAATTTTCAAGCCCTTTGGGTTATCTTGATCAAATTGGCAAATTAAGATACTTGGGAGACATATATGATAATTAGGAACTTTGTGGACCATTTTCATGCTTTTCCTCATCTTCATCTAGCCATTGCATTGGGCTTAGGAGCCTCCTAGGAGCATTGTGGAGCACATGATCACTTAAGCTTCAAAACAAAGAGTTAGTGACATATTTTTGTGATTTTGATTAGTAATCAAATAAGAAAAGCAATAATATACAATACAAGCATGCATGGTGACCTCAAAACACTCAAACAAGTCCCAACCCTAAGGTTAAGGAGCCAAATATGCTATGATCCTTGAGGCATTGCGCTTGTGCAATAACATGATGCCATGAGGGATCTTAGGGTCAAAATTAGGGTCTTACAGATGCCCCTATTTAAGGTCATTCTAGCCGGAGATATGAAGGTTAAAATCTTCGTCTCGACGAGATAGAATGGGCTTAAATAATACCAAGAGACGAATTTTGGTCCCTAAGAGACCTCATGATGCAAATGTATGCCTGCAAAATAAAATCTTCATGGTGAATAATTGCCATAAAGAAAAAGAAAATGGGATAAACTGAAGATCCATAGGAGTAACACACTCACTAGGGAGACAGAGACTTTGGGGAAATAAGGTAAAAATGCGTGAGCATGTCACGATTTGAAAACATGCTGGGAGACACGAAGGGATTCCACGAAAATAAATCGATGGAAAAACTCGAGTTGACGCAAAGATGCATGTATTGGGGAATGCATCAATAGAGCAAAACTATCCACAAAGGATACATCAGATAAAATCCGGACTCAGACGGGGATGTCCACAAAGGACTCAGCTGAGGAAGGAACAACGAGATATTACCGGTTACTGGGTAATAAACTCAAAGAGAGACATGTTATCAAAACACTGGTTACTGGGTGAGAGAACAATGTAACACCCTTCTAAAATACCCCAAATATTTAATTAAAATAATAAACATATAACAATCAGAGTAATTATGCCATTCAAGGGTGTCACACAATTATTCACACCATTCACCAATTATAACTGTCATGCTCTTTTATTAATTCAAAACATAAGCATTTGCATAAAACGCAGCGGATAGAGATCTCATCAATCATGTAAAACATGTAACATTCACATGTAAATTATTCAACAAGGAAAAACATCCCATCCCGATGTTACATCTATCAGAGCACGACCCACTAAGGAGACTACACTAGACTCCAAGCATTCGCTTCTACTCAACTCATTTCTCGTTACCTGAAAAAATAGTTGTAAGGGTGAGTTCCTCAATCGATATAATAAGCATTATAAAATCTCATGTCATGTTAAGTAATTTAACACATTAATCACCCTAATCACAACATACAATCAGTAACATCACATCAGCTCAACATCATACTCAACACCAACATAAAACACAAGTATAACCTCAAATCATACCCTACAACAACACAACACACGTATAATATTGGAATACATCCATTCATATTATACGCCATACATACATTATGCAATGAGACTCCACACATGCGGTACCGACTATTCTTGAACATATAGTCCAAGCTCACCGATCAATCCAGATACGGCTACTAAGCTCACTAGTCCCACTCATTTGAGATCTAATGACTCACTCACTAATTCCTCACCATGGGAATTAGCTACAGCCCCAAAGGCTATGCTATGCACACTAATCATCTAGTATGCAAACATCAACAACAAATCCACAATGATTCACTCACTAATTCCTCACCATGGGAATTAGCTACAGCCCCAAGGCAATGCTATGCACGCTAATCATCTAGCAATGCAACATCAACAACAATTCAAGAATAGACATCTGCTCACACTCTAAGCCCTACAACAGTCCATTCACACATACATGCATAATATATACATTCACATCATTATGCATATCATCATACATCATCAACACATCATTATCATGTAAATCAATTAAACACAGTATTAGCACACTCTACTAATACCTATACTGCTCAAAACAGCGGGGTATAATCCCTATTACATCATACGCCAACATAGGCCAACTCTCAATTATGTACACAACATTAAAAAGCCAATTTTTCCACTCTGCAACAGTGTTAACCGGTTAACACCCTGGGTTAACCGGTTAACGCAGCATAAAACACGCTTTCTGGCAATTCACAACAGTGTTAACCGGTTAACGCCCTGGGTTAACCGGTTAACGCAGCACAACAGCAATGTTTCAACAATTACAACAGTGTTAACCGGTTAACACCCTGGGTTAACCGGTTAACGCAAGCAAAACAACACATTTTCACAATTCAAAACAGTGTTAACCGGTTAACACCCTGGGTTAACCGGTTAACGCAAGACAGAAAGCTGTTCCTGCGCTAACACAAGGCAGAATGCAGAATTCTCCGCATTTTCCGCCGTTGGAGGACTTCCGGACCTCCGATTCCAATTCCGTAAAAAGCTATACTTCCAGCAAAATACGACTCACACAACTATCGATTCAATTACAGTTTTTAAAACAGTTTATCCAACATCAATTTCAGCATTCACAATCCCAATTAGGGTCAATTCAACGGTTTATCACTACCCATTACATATTATCCCATAATACCCATTAATCGACGATAAACCCCCCTTACCTGAGTTAATCCGGCAACTTTGAGCTTCAAGCTTTTTCCGTTCTCCAACCCTTGCTCTCTAGCTCTTCCTCTTGCCCTTTCTCCTCTTTCACGATCGCTTCTCTGCTTTTCACGTAAAAACCTTTTTACTCCAAATGGGACTTTCTTCCTTAATTCCAACTTATATATATTTTCCAATTTATTTTATTCCAATAATAAAATAACCCAATTATTTGATTAAATTAATAATATACTATTAACTCAATTTAAATAATTATTTTATTTTATTGGGGTGTTACAACTCTCCCCCACTAAAAGAGTTTTCGTCCTCGAAAACATACCTCAAGCGAATAACTCCGGATAAGACTCTTTCATCTGACTCTCAAGTTCCCAAGTCACATTGCCACCTGCTGGTCCTCCCCAAGCTACCTTCACCAAGGCAATCTCTTTACCCCGCAACTGCTTCAACTCTCGATCCTCGATCCTCATAGGCGATGTTTCAACAGTCAGGTTATCTCTCACCTGTACATCATCTACTTGGACTACATGCGACGGATCATGAATGTACCTCCTCAACTGAGACACATGAAAAACCTCATGCAAATTCACAAGCGACGGCGGTAAAGCGATACGATAGGCTACTTCCCCTATCCTCTCCAAAATCTGACAAGGACCAATAAATCGAGGTGTCAACTTCTTTGACTTCAAAGCTCGACCAACACCAGTTATCGGAGTAACACGAAGAAACACATGATCTCCCTCTTGGAACTCAAGTGATTTCCTCCTCTTATCATGATAACTCTTCTGACGACTCTGAGCAATTCTCATCTTCTCCTGAATCATCTTAATCTTTTCCGTAGTTTGTTGAACAATCTCCGGTCCAACCACAGCACTCTCACCGGACTCATACCAACATAATGGTGTCCGACATCTCCTACCATACAAAGCTTCAAACGGTGCCATACCAATGCTCGAATGAAAACTATTGTTGTAGGTAAACTCAATCAAAGGTAAATAACAATCCCAAGCACCTCCTTTTTCCAAAACACAAGCCCTCAAAAGATCCTCTAGTGACTGAATCGTCCTCTCAGTCTGACCATCAGTCTGCGGATGATATGCAGAACTCAATCTCAGCTTAGTTCCCAAAGCCCCCTGCAAACCTTCCCAGAATTTCGATGTAAATCTAGGATCTCTGTCCGAAACAATACTAGACGGAATACCATGCAAACTTACAATCTTCTCAATATACAACTCAGCCAATCTCTCTAACGGATAATCCATTCTGATCGGAATGAAATGAGCCGACTTTGTCAATCTGTCAACAATCACCCAAATGGCTTCAAAATTCTTATTTGTCCTCGGTAAACCAGAAACAAAATCCATACTGATACTATCCCACTTCCACTCTGGAATAACCAACGGTTGCATTAGCCCAGACGGCTTCTGATGCTCAATCTTTGACTTCTGACAAGTCAAACAGGAATAAACAAAACTCGCAATTTCTCTTTTCATTCCCGGCCACCAAAATAACTTCTTCAAATCATGATACATCTTCGTAGCTCCAGGATGAATACTCAAGCCACTACGATGTCCTTCTTCAAGAATACTCTTCTTAAGTTCGGTAACATCCGGAATACACACCCGACTACCAAATTTCAAAATACCATTCTCATCAACTCTGAATTCACCACCTTGACCTTGATTCACTAAAGTCAACTTATCGACCAAAAGCACATCGGATTTCTGACCTTCTCTAATCTCATCCAGAATACCACTTGTTAACTTCAACATTCCCAATTTAACACTATTGTGAGTACTCTCACACACCAAACTCAAGTCTCTAAACTGCTCAATTAAATCCAATTCCCTAACCATTAACATAGACATATGTAATGATTTCCGACTCAATGCATCAGCCACTACATTTGCTTTACCCGGATGGTAATTCAAACCAAAGTCATAATCCTTCAGAAACTCTAACCATCTCCTCTGTCTCATATTCAGCTCTTTCTGATCAAACAAATACTTTAAACTCTTATGGTCACTGAAAACTTCAAATCTTGACCCATACAAGTAATGCCTCCACAACTTCAGAACAAACACCACCGCTGCCAACTCTAAATCGTGTGTCGGATAGTTCCTCTCATGAACCCGTAGTTGTCTTGAAGCATAAGCTATAACCTGCTTATTCTGCATCAACACACCACCCAAACCCAACAATGAAGCATCACAGAAAACCTCAAATGATTCCGACGAACTCGGTAATATCAGAATAGGAGCAGTAGTCAACCTTCTCTTTAACTCTTGGAAACCTTCTTCACATTTTGAGTCCCAAACAAACGCTTGCCCCTTTCTAGTCAACATCGTCAATGGTAACGCCAACTTAGAAAATCCCTCAATGAACTTCCTATAATAACCAGTCAAACCAAGAAAACTTCGAATTTCAGCAACAGACTTAGGAGCTTCCCACTTAGATACCGCTTCTATCTTAGAAGGATCAACAGCAACACCACCTCCTGAAATCACATGACCAAGGAAACTAACCTCTTCTAACCAAAATTCACATTTAGAGAGTTTAGCAAATAACTTCTTTTCTCGCAGAACTCCTAAAACCACTCTCAAATGCTCAGCATGCTCTCCTTCAGATTTCGAATACACCAAAATGTCATCAATAAACACCACAACAAACTTATCCAGGTACGGATGGAAAATCCTATTCATATACTCCATAAATACTCCAGGCGCATTAGTCACACCAAAAGGCATTACAGAATACTCATAATGTCCATACCTTGTTCTGAAAGCAGTCTTCGGAATATCCTCAGTTTTCACACGTATCTGGTGATACCCAGATCTCAAATCTATCTTGCTGAACACACTCGCACCAACCAACTGATCCATCAAATCATCAATCCTCGGCAAAGGATACCGATTCTTGATCGTCACTTTATTCAGTTGCCTGTAATCCACACACAACCTCATAGTACCTTCTTTCTTCTTAACCAGTAACACTGGTGCACCCCACGGTGACACACTCGGACGAATAAATTTCTTATCCAACAGATCTTCCAACTGACTTTTCAATTCAGTTAACTCAACAGCAGACATACGGTACGGCGCCATCGATATCGGTCTAGTACCAGGTACCAAATCAATCGAGAACTCAACTTCACGCTCTGGCGGCAATTCATTCACCTCTTCCGGAAACACATCAGGAAAATCACACACCACAGCTAGATCGCCAATCATCAGTTTATCTTTAGCCTCCAAAGTCGCTAACAGCATAAACAACTCTGCCCCATCTGCCACTTCCTCATTCACCTGCCTCGCTGATAGAAACAAACTCTTGCCTTCCTCCATCTCAGGAAATATCACCGTCTTATCAAAACAGTTGATATAGACTCGGTTAAACACCAACCAGTTCATACCCAAGATAACATCAATCTGCACTAGTGGAAGACACACAAGGTCTATCCCAAAGTCTCTACCAAAAATACTCAAAGGACAACTTAAACAAACTGAAGTAGTAGTCACTGAACCCTTCGCAGGAGTATCAATCACCATACTTCCACGCATCTCAGATATCTCTAACTTAAGTTTCACAGCACAATCCAAAGATATAAAGGAATGAGTAGCACCGGTGTCAATAATAGCTACAAGAGGAAAGCCATTAATATAACACGTACCTCGGATCAAACGATCATCTGCAGAAGTCTCAGAACCCGATAAAGCAAAGACCTTGCCTCCTGACTGATTCTCCTTCTTTGGCTTAGGACACTGTGGACTGATATGACCCACCTCTCCACAGTTGAAACAAGTTACAGTCTTCAACCGACACTCTGCAGCCAAATGACCACCTTTACCACACTTGAAACACTTCATCTCAGCACTGGTACACTCATGGACACGATGTCCAGCCCGACCACATCTATAGCACTTAACAGGGGCGCTAGAGTCTCCCCCACTAGGCCTCTTCATCCCACTCTGCTTTTGAAAACCTTTTCCAGCTGCATACGGTTTTCCACGATCATTCTGATTCTTGCCTTTTCTATCAATCCTCTGCTGATAGCTCTCCGCTCTGGCTTTGGAATCCTGTTCAAAAATCCTGCAACAGTCAACCAAGTCAGAAAACACTCTGATCCGCTGATATCCAATAGCCTGCTTGATCTCAGGACGCAACCCGTTCTCAAACTTCACACATTTTGAAAATTCTCCAGCAGCCTCATTGTAGGGAGTGTAATACTTTGACAGCTTTGTGAACTTAGCAGCATACTCAGTAACAGACTTGTTACCCTGCTTCAATTCCAAGAACTCTATCTCTTTCTTCCCTCTGACATCCTCTGGAAAATACTTCCTCAGAAATCTCTCTCTGAACACAGCCCAAGTGATCTCAGCATTCCCAGCAGATTCCAACTCAGTGCGGGTAGCAACCCACCAATCATCTGCTTCCTCTGACAGCATATGCGTACCGAACCTGACCTTCTGGTAATCAGCACACTCAGTAACTCGGAAGATTCTCTCTATCTCCTTCAACCACTTCTGAGCACCATCTGGATCGTATGCTCCCTTGAACATTGGAGGATTGTTCTTCTGGAACTCACTCAGTTGACGAGCAGCTCCCATTCCCACAACATTCGGGTTCCCTCCAAGTACTCCAGCTAGCATACCCAGAGCCTCAGCAATCGCGGCATCATCTCTACCTCTTCCAGCCATCTCTATTCTGAAAACCCAACAACTAAAACAATGAGTACTGATAGGGTTACACAACACCTATCCCGTACAGGGGAAACAGAATAATTACGACTCGACTCGACCGACTATGCTCTGATACCACTAATGTAACACCCTTCTAAAATACCCCAAATATTTAATTAAAATAATAAACATATAACAATCAGAGTAATTATGCCATTCAAGGGTGTCACACAATTATTCACACCATTCACCAATTATAACTGTCATGCTCTTTTATTAATTCAAAACATAAGCATTTGCATAAAACGCAGCGGATAGAGATCTCATCAATCATGTAAAACATGTAACATTCACATGTAAATTATTCAACAAGGAAAAACATCCCATCCCGATGTTACATCTATCAGAGCACGACCCACTAAGGAGACTACACTAGACTCCAAGCATTCGCTTCTACTCAACTCATTTCTCGTTACCTGAAAAAATAGTTGTAAGGGTGAGTTCCTCAATCGATATAATAAGCATTATAAAATCTCATGTCATGTTAAGTAATTTAACACATTAATCACCCTAATCACAACATACAATCAGTAACATCACATCAGCTCAACATCATACTCAACACCAACATAAAACACAAGTATAACCTCAAATCATACCCTACAACAACACAACACACATATAATATTGGAATACATCCATTCATATTACACGCCATACATACATTATGCAATGAGACTCCACACATGCGGTACCGACTATTCTTGAACATATAGTCCAAGCTCACCGATCAATCCAGATACGGCTACTAAGCTCACTAGTCCCACTCATTTGAGATCTAATGACTCACTCACTAATTCCTCACCATGGGAATTAGCTACAGCCCCAAAGGCTATGCTATGCACACTAATCATCTAGTATGCAAACATCAACAACAAATCCATAATGATTCACTCACTAATTCCTCACCATGGGAATTAGCTACAGCCCCAAGGCAATGCTATGCACGCTAATCATCTAGCAATGCAACATCAACAACAATTCAAGAATAGACATCTGCTCACACTCTAAGCCCTACAACAGTCCATTCACACATACATGCATAATATATACATTCACATCATTATGCATATCATCATACATCATCAACACATCATTATCATGTAAATCAATTAAACACAGTATTAGCACACTCTACTAATACCTATACTGCTCAAAACAGCGGGATATAATCCCTATTACATCATACGCCAACATAGGCCAACTCTCAATTATGTACACAACATTAAAAAGCCAATTTTTCCACTCTGCAACAGTGTTAACCGGTTAACACCCTGGGTTAACCGGTTAACGCAGCATAAAACACGCTTTCTGGCAATTCACAACAGTGTTAACCGGTTAACGCCCTGGGTTAACCGGTTAACGCAGCACAACAGCAATATTTCAACAATTACAACAGTGTTAACCGGTTAACACCCTGGGTTAACCGGTTAACGCAAGCAAAACAACACATTTTCACAATTCAAAACAGTGTTAACCGGTTAACACCCTGGGTTAACCGGTTAACGCAAGACAGAAAGCTGTTCCTGCGCTAACACAAGGCAGAATGCAGAATTCTCCGCATTTTCCGCCGTTGGAGGACTTCCGGACCTCCGATTCCAATTCCGTAAAAAGCTATACTTCCAGCAAAATACGACTCACACAACTATCGATTCAATTACAGTTTTTAACACAGTTTATCCAACATCAATTTCAGCATTCACAATCCCAATTAGGGTCAATTCAACGGTTTATCACTACCCATTACATATTATCCCATAATACCCATTAATCGACGATAAACCCCCCTTACCTGAGTTAATCCGGCAACTTTGAGCTTCAAGCTTTTTCCGTTCTCCAACCCTTGCTCTCTAGCTCTTCCTCTTGCCCTTTCTCCTCTTTCACGATCGCTTCTCTGCTTTTCACGTAAAAACCTTTTTACTCCAAATGGGACTTTTTTCCTTAATTCCAACTTATATATATTTTCCAATTTATTTTATTCCAATAATAAAATAACCCAATTATTTGATTAAATTAATAATATACTATTAACTCAATTTAAATAATTATTTTATTTTATTGGGGTGTTACAAACAACACGCTCAGGGAGAAAGAATATCTAATACCGGTATAAGGGTGAAAGATATCAATCGTCCGAAACATCTGAGGAGGACCCAAAAGGCACATCTCAACTCAGGAAAAATCTGACTCCACAGAGGACAAAAAGTCATAATAGGGAGCAGAAGGAAGGAACATCAGAGATATCGGTTACTGGGTATATAATAGGTGACCAACCAGGTGTGAATTGGGAACATATCCAAGACACTCATCATCCAAAAGGAGGGCTGAAAAAGCAAACTCGACTTAAAGGATGGACATTCGATTCCACAAGGAAATACGAATCTTACTCAACTGGGGAAGAAAAAGACTTCGACTGAAGAGCGCATGAGATATATTATCTACTATTGTTATATGGGTAAAAATGTAGATAACATACTCGCATGGAAGATTATCTGCAACCGGTTACTCGGTTAATAAATGATAAATCGACCGAAAAGAAAGGACATCGAGATACCGGTTACTGGGTATAGAATGATGACCAATCAGAAGGAGAAACAATCATCACCAAACAAGGGTAAATGAAAGATGACTCGCTAGGGATAAATTGCCTGACAAAAGTAAATATCCAAGAGATATATCACCGGTTACTGGGTGGTATACTCAAAAACAAAGGAATATCAATACCGATTACTGGGTAAAGATAACCAACAAAGAGGGGATTACTTCTACCGGTTACTGGGTAGAAAACCACAGAAATAAGACTTACAACTACTGGTTACTGGGTAGAAGGCCATAGAATCCGCTGGGGAAAGGATGAACAATTACTGGTTACTGAGCAATTGAACAACTGAACCACAGGGAACTGCAGGGGATAACAAGAAAGAAAATCCATCTAGGAACAAACTAGAAGGACACAATCAAACAAGACTCAACCCGATGAGGATATAACACATGGGAGTAATTCCATCCTAATACACAACTCAGGAGGAAACTGAAACAATAATCATCCACGAGGACATAACTCAGTGGGGAAGAAAGAAGGAAAGATAAACACTTTCTACTTATGGGGCTGACTCTATATGGAGAGATCAGACACAAACATCCGCCTGGGGAAGAACATTTCACCAATAGCAGGAGATAACAAGCAAAGATATATGGAAAAGAATGCAATCATGAATATCTGAATGTTATGATTATGCATGTATATGCATGATTTGTGTATAATTAATGCTGACAAACAGACATATCTAACACAAACAAGTCCAAGCATCACGAACAGAGACTTGACAAATGTCTCGACAAGAAGGGCGAAGCCTACTGGAGAACTCAGCTCGGGATTAACCCGAGAAGGATGAAAATAAATCATCGGGGATATCAAACCCTATCCCAAAGTTACACTCGTTGAGGATACAAAGAAGATGTATTCAGGAGCAGTGAAAGAAATAATCAAACAGAGAACTCAACTCTGATGGGGACCATCTCTGGAATAAGAGTAAACAAAGGAAGACTTTACCCATATCTGGGGATAGGCAAAGTCAAAGCTTCCAACTGTAGGAGATAACACTTTGCACAGGAGAAGTCTTCCAGAAGCAAACAATCCTGACATAAGGAAGATCTGTCGGGGAGTTTCCATCAAATCTCTCGTGGACAGGTGGTTAAATAACAATAATATCCGCCAGAGAAGAAAACCTATTGGGGAAGCTTATGAAGGAATGATGTGAAACTCCTCGGGGAATAACCACCAATCAGATGCACACCAATCAAAACACTCCCTTCTATCTGTCGGAGAGGAAACTCTGCAAAGGGGAATAATAGCATTTTGCTCCACTAGGGAAGGAAATAAACATCTTCACCACCGACACTTAATGCTAGAAGAAATCTTCAGACTCGGAGGAGATACAAACATCAAACTCTGATCTGGCAACCCTACATGGGACGAGCTGTAAATGCTCTTGAGGAAACTACCCTGGCTAGAGAAATTGGAAATGAATCCTTCATCAACAAGCGACATACCAGGGATACCTCTTTTCAAAATAAATGAAAAGGGAAATAAGCCCTTCATCAACTGCACTAGGCAACTTCCTGCTGAGGAGACAATTATCTGGAAAGGCCGCTCTGCAGGGAACACATGCTTACTCCATAGGAGATTCTTACTTAGGCTGGGGAAAGACAACCTTCCTTGCAAGTAGACAGTCAGGATAGTTAGACAAGGAATATTCTCAACTCAAAGCATATCAACTTTTATCAATCTATAAGGGATTTTAGGTCAGCCCACACAAGGGATAACAACCATATAATTGATCAAACACAAATGCTAGTGCCTGATATAGAGGGATACACGTCTCTAAAGTATCGAGGCAAAAATCTGGAAAAGAAGGGATCATTCACAGATCAACCATACACCAATCATGGATTTCCAAAACTCCGCGGGAGAAACTAGTATGCATACACAACAAACTATCGGGAATGTATTGGATGAACATCCAAAAGTCCTGCTAGGGGAAAGAAATCCATAAAACCGATCAATCTACTGCCATCGAGAAGAACTTCTCATACCAGACTCTCTGGGAAGCTGATGATGTACTATTCTTTCTGCGCTCGCTGGGGAGATAACTTGAAAGCTGATGAAGAGGATATAAGGAGCAAGAATGCCAGAGTAAGAACAAATGTCTTACCCTTTGGTGATCATACTATCCTTGGGAAAGCATTGAGGATATTTCACTTATCCTTTCAGTCATTGTGAATGTTCACTTTGTTTAAAACAGTTTATTCATGAAAACTTTATTTGTTTAAAACACTGATATTCATCAATTAAAACATGCAAACATTTGTTAAACAGAAACAAATAAGAGTGCAAAGAATTGGATAAAGGCTCAAATTTATTTAAGAGAATGGTAGTCCGCAAATGGCGAGACTCCATGGATCTTTACAAATTTGAAATTGGTGATATACATGGAAAAGGGCTACATTGAACATAATGATTGTTTCTCCACCAACTCTGAATCCACTGTATTGGAAACTTCAGTTGATGATGATTGAGCGAGAATCTTTGACAGACAACAGTTGTAGAACAAAGTCTTGTCAGGATGCAGTTACTTGCCAAATCCCTAATTTTTGCCTAGATTGCCCCAGGGTGAGGTACTCAATCTAGCGGGATATATATTCATTTTTTTATGTCTCTAACTTTTGCCTGGATTGCCCTTTCAGGTTTTCAATCCACCAAGACGCTCATTTTTTCCTAAGCCGCCCTTTCGGGTTTTCAACTTAGCGAGCTATTCTGTTTTTATTTTTTTTAGGCGAAGTATTTCTTGACTGCATCTGAATTCACTGGATGAGTGAAATCCTCCCCATCCATAGTTGTGAGCAATAAAGCACCGCATGAAAAGGCTCTCTTAACAACGTATGGACCTTCATAGTTTGGAGTCCACTTGCCCCTGGAATTGGGCGCAAAAGACAAGACTTTCTTGAGCACGAGGTCACCTTCTCGGAACACACGAGGCTTGACCTTCTTATCAAAGGATTTCTTCATCCTTTGTTGATATAACTGACCATGGCACATGGCAGTTAATCTCTTCTCTTCAATCAAATTCAGTTGGTCATAACGACTCTGAATCCAATCAGCCTCAGTCAACTTGGCTTCTATCAAGACTCTCATTGATGGGATCTCAACCTCTACGGGGAGCACAACCTCAAGCCATATACAAGGGAGAAAGGGGTTGCCCCTGTTGAAGTGGGGACGGACGTACGATAGCCATGCAAAGCAAATGACAACATCTCATGCCAATCTTTGTACATAACAACCATCTTCTGAATAATCTTCTTGATGTTCTTGTTAGCAGCTTCAACAGCCCCATTCATCTTGGGTCTATAGGGAGAAGAATTATGATGTGCAATCTTGAACTCACTACACAGATCTTTCATCATCTTATTGTTCAAGTTAGATCCATTATCAATAATGATCTTGTCTGGAACACCATATCGACATATAAGTTGGTTCTTGATAAACCTCACAACCACCTGCCTGATCACATTTGCATATGATGTTGCTTCAACCCACTTGGTGAAGTAATCAATGGCTACGAGAATAAAATTATGACCGTTTGATGCCTTAGGCTCTACCATGCCAATCATGTCAATTCCCTACATGGAGAAAGGCCATGGTAAGGGAATAACATTTAGAAGTGTCGGGGGAACATGAATCTTGTTCGCATAAATCTGACACTTGTGGCATTTCTTTACAAAATTGCAGCAGTCAGACTCCATTGTCAGCCAATAATATCCTGCTCTCAACATCTTTTTCGCCATTGCATGTTGTAACACCCCAATAAAATAAGATAATTATTTAATTTAAGTTAATATTATATTTATTAATTTAATTAAATAATTTGGAATATTATGGGATTATTATTATTATTGGAATAATATTATTGGATTTTATTATTGGAGTATATAAGTTGGAATAAGGAAAAGAGTTCTATTTTGGTAAAAGGGTTTTTACGTGAAAAGCAGAGAAGCGGCTGAAAAGAGGAAAAGGGCAAAGAGACAGAGCAAGAGAAAGAAGGTTGAAGAAGGAAGAGCTTCAAGCTAAAAGATTCGCCGGATTAACTCAGGTAAGGGGGGTTTATCGTCGTTTAATGGGTATTATGGGTTAACATGTAATGGGTAGTGATAAGCCGTTGATTTGACCCTAATTGGGATGTTGAATGCTGAAAAATCGTGATGAATAGATGATGTGAAAACTGTAATTGAATCTGTAATTGGATGGGTAGTGATTTTCCGAAAACGTAGCTTTTTACGGAATTGGAATCGGAGGTCCGGAAGTCCCCCAACGGCGGAAAATGCGGAGAATTCTGCATTCTGCTTGTGTTAGCGCAGGAACAGCTTTCTGTCTTGTGTTAACCGGTTAACCCAGGGTGTTAACCGGTTAACACTGTTATGAATTGTGAAATATTGCTGTTTGTCTTGCGTTAACCGGTTAACCCAGGGCGTTAACCGGTTAACACTGTTGTGATTTGTGAAAATTGCTGTTCTGTCTGCGTTAACCGGTTAACCCAGGGCGTTAACCGGTTAACACTGTTGAGTTTTGCCAGAAAGCGTGTTCTGTGTCTGCGTTAACCGGTTAACCCAGGGCGTTAACCGGTTAACACTGTTGAAAAGTGGAAAAATTAATATTTGAACAATGTGTGCATAATTGGTGGTTGGCCTATATTGGCATATGATGTAATAGGGATTAATTCCCGTTGTTTTGAGCAGTAGGGGTATTAGTAGAGTATGCTAATACGGTGATTAATTAATTGACATGATATGATGTTTTGATAAATGTGTTGATGATGTATGATTGTATGCATAATACTGTGAATGTATATGTTATGTATGCAATTGTGAATGGACTGTTTATGGCTTAGAGTGTGAGCATATGTCCATTGTGGATTATTGTTGATGATTTTGCATTGCTAGGTGATTTAGCGTGCATATTGTGGCCTTTATGGTGGTAGCTAATTCCCATGGTGAGGAATTAGTGAGTTAGTCATTATGGACTGTTGTTGATGTTTGCATGCTAGGTGATTAGCGTGCATAGCATGGCCCTTGGGGTGGTAGCTAATTCCCATGGTGAGGAATTAGTGAGTGAGTCACTAGGTCTCAAATGAGTGGGACTAGTGGGCTTGGTAGCCGTATCTGGATTTGATCGGTGAGGTTGAACTATATGTTCACGAATAGTCGGTACCGCATGCATGGAGTCTCATTGCATAATTTACGTATGGCGTATAATATGAATGGATGTATTCCAGTATTATACGTGTGTTGTGTGTTGTGTGTTGTGCTGATGTCGAGTAAGATTGAGGTGATATTGCCGTTGCTGAATGTGTAATCTGATTTGGGTGATGAAATGTGTTAAATTACTTAACATTGCATGATATTTTATAATGCTTATTATATCGATTGAGGAACTCACCCTTACAACTATTTTTCAGGTAACGAGCAGTGATTGAGTAGAAGCTAGTGCTTGGAGTCTAGTGTAGTCTCCTTAGTGGGTCGTGCTCTGATAGATGTAACATCGGGACGGGATGTTTTTACTTTGTTGAATAATTTTACATGTAATGTGTTACATGTTTTACATGATTGATGAGATTTCTATCCGCTGCGTTTTATGCAAATGCTTATGTTTTGAATTAATAAAAGAGCATGACAGTTATTTTGATGAAATGGCGTGAAGTAATTGTGTGACACCCTTAATTGCATATTTACTCTGATTGATATATTGTTATTTTTAATTAAATATTTGGGGTATTTTAGAAGGGTGTTACATTAGTGGTATCAGAGCATAGTCGGTCGAGTCGAGTCGTAATTATTTTGTTTCCCCTGTACGGGATAGGTGTTGTGTAACCCTATCAGTACTTATTGTTTTAGCTTGTTGGGTTTTCAGAATAGAGATGGCTGGAAGAGGTAGAGACGATGCTGCGATTGCTGAGGCTCTGGGTATGCTAGCTGGAGTACTTGGAGGGAATCCGAATGTTGTGGGAATGGGAGCTGCTCGTCAACTGAGTGAGTTCCAGAGGAACAATCCTCCAATGTTCAAGGGAGCATACGATCCAGATGGCGCTCAGAAGTGGTTGAAGGAGATCGAGAGGATCTTCCGAGTGACTGAGTGTGCCGATAACCAGAAGGTCAGGTTCGGTACGCATATGCTGTCAGAGGAAGCAGATGATTGGTGGGTGGCTACCCGCACTGAGTTGGAAGCTGCCGGGAATGCTGAGATCACTTGGGCGGTGTTCAGAGAGAGATTCCTGAGGAAGTACTTTCCAGAGGATGTCAGAGGAAAGAAAGAGATAGAGTTCTTAGAATTGAAGCAGGGCAACAGGTCTGTTACTGAGTATGCTGCTAAGTTCACAGAGCTGTCGAAGTATTACACTCCCTATAATGAGGCTGCTGGAGAATTTTCGAAATGTGTGAAGTTTGAGAACGGGTTACGTCCCGAGATCAAGCAGGCTATTGGGTATCAGCGGATCAGAGTGTTTTCGGATTTGGTTGACTGTTGCAGAATTTTTGAACAGGATACCAAGGCCAGAGCGGAGAGCTATCAGCTAAGGGTTGATAGGAAAGGCAAGAATCAGAATGATCGTGGGAAACCGTATGCAGCTGGCAAAGGTTTCCAGAGACAGAGTGGGATGAGGAGACCTAGTGGAGGAGACTCCAGTGCCCCTGCTAAGTGTTACAGATGTGGTCAGGCTGGACATCGTATCCATGAGTGTACCAGTAATGAGAAGAAGTGTTTCAAGTGTGGAAAAGGTGGTCACTTGGCTGCAGAGTGCCGGTTGAAGACTGTGACTTGTTTCAACTGTGGAGAGCTGGGTCATATCAGTCCACAGTGTCCTAAGCCGAAGAGAGAGAACCAGTCGGGAGGCAAGGTCTTTGCTTTATCGGGTTCTGAGACTTTTGCAGATGATCGTTTGATCCGAGGTACGTGTTATATTAATGGCTTTCCTCTTGTAGCTATTATTGATACAGGTGCGACTCATTCCTTTATATCTTTGGATTGTGCTGTGAAACTTAAGTTAGAGATATCTGAGATGCATGGAAGTATGGTGATTAATACTCCTGCGAAGGGTTCAGTGACTACTACTTCCGTCTGTTTAAGTTGTCCTTTGAGTATTTTTGGTAGAGACTTTGGGATGGACCTTGTGTGTCTTCCACTAGTGCAGATTGATGTTATTCTGGGTATGAACTGGTTGGTGTGTAACCGAGTTTATATCAACTGTTTTGATAAGACTGTGATCTTTCCTGAGATTGAGGAAGGAGAGAGTTTGGTTCTATCAGCAAGGCAGGTGAATGAGGCCGTAGCAGATGGGGCAGAGTTGTTTATGCTGTTAGCGACTTTGGAGGCTAAAGATAAACTGGCGATTTGCGATCTAGCCGTGGTGTGTGATTTTCCGGATGTGTTTCCTGAAGAAGTGAATGAATTACCGCCAGAGCGTGAAGTTGAGTTCTCGATTGATTTGGTACCTGGTACTAGGCCGATATCGATGGCTCCGTACTGTATGTCTGCTGTTGAGTTGACTGAATTGAAGAGTCAGCTGGAAGATCTGTTGGATAAGAAATTTATTCGTCCGAGTGTGTCACCGTGGGGTGCACCAGTGTTATTGGTTAAGAAGAAAGAAGGTACTATGAGGTTGTGTGTGGACTACAGGCAACTGAATAAAGTGACGATCAAGAATCGGTATCCTTTGCCGAGGATTGATGATTTGATGGATCAGTTGGTTGGTGCGAGTGTGTTCAGCAAAATAGATTTGAGATCGGGATATCATCAGATACGTGTGAAAACTGAGGATATTCAGAAGACTGCTTTCAAAACAAGGTATGGACATTATGAGTATTCTGTAATGCCTTTTGGTGTGACTAATGCGCCTGGAGTATTTATGGAGTATATGAATAGGATTTTCCATCCGTACCTAGACAAGTTTGTTGTGGTGTTTATTGACGATATTTTGGTGTATTCGAAATCTGAAGAAGAGCATGCTGAACATTTGAGAGTGGTTTTAGGAGTTCTACGAGAAAAGAAATTATTTGCTAAACTGTCTAAGTGTGAATTTTGGTTAGAAGAGGTTAGTTTTCTTGGTCATGTGATTTCAAGAGGTGGTGTTGCTGTTGATCCTTCTAAGATAGAAGCGGTGTCTAAGTGGGAAGCTCCGAAGTCTGTTGCTGAGATTCGAAGTTTCCTTGGTTTGGCTGGTTATTATAGGAAGTTCATTGAGGGATTCTCTAAGTTGGCGTTACCGTTGACGATGTTGACTAGAAAGGGGCAAGCGTTTGTTTGGGACTCAAAATGTGAAGAAGGTTTCCAAGAGTTAAAGAGAAGGTTAACTACTGCTCCTATTCTGATATTACCAAGTCCGTCAGAATCATTTGAGGTTTACTGTGATGCTTCATTGTTGGGTTTGGGTGGTGTGTTGATGCAGAATAAGCAGGTTATAGCTTATGCTTCGAGACAACTGAGGGTTCATGAGAGGAACTATCCGACACACGATTTAGAGTTGGCAGCTGTGGTATTTGTTCTGAAGTTATGGAGGCATTATTTGTACGGGTCAAGATTTGAAGTTTTCAGTGACCATAAAAGTTTAAAGTATTTGTTTGATCAGAAAGAGCTGAATATGAGACAGAGGAGATGGTTAGAATTTCTGAAGGATTATGACTTTGGTTTGAATTACCATCCGGGTAAAGCAAACGTAGTGGCTGATGCATTGAGTCGGAAGTCATTGCATATGTCTATGTTAATGGTTAAGGAATTGGATTTAATTGAGCAGTTTAGAGACTTGAGTTTGGTGTGTGAGAGTACTCACAATAGTGTTAAATTGGGAATGTTGAAGTTAACGAGTGGTATTCTGGATGAGATTAGAGAGGGTCAGAAATCCGATATGCTTTTGGTTGATAAGTTGACTCTAGTGAATCAAAGTCAAGGTGGTGAGTTCAGAGTTGATGAGAATGGTGTTTTGAAATTTGGTAATCGGGTGTGTATTCCGGATGTTACCGAGCTTAAGAAGAGTATTCTTGAGGAAGGACATCGTAGTGGCCTGAGTATTCATCCTAGAGCTACGAAAATGTATCATGATTTGAAAAAGTTATTTTGGTGGCCGGGAATGAAAAGAGAAATTGCGAGTTTTGTTTATTCTTGTTTGACTTGTCAGAAGTCAAAGATTGAGCATCAGAAGCCGTCTGGGCTAATGCAACCGTTGGCTATTCCAGAGTGGAAGTGGGATAGTATCAGTATGGATTTTGTTTCTGGTTTACCGAGGACAAGTAAGAATTTTGAAGCTATTTGGGTGATTGTTGATAGATTGACGAAATCGGCTCATTTCATTCCGATCAGAATGGATTATCCGTTAGAGAGATTAGCTGAGTTGTATATTGAGAAGATTGTAAGTTTGCATGGTATTCCGTCGAGTATTGTTTCGGACAGAGATCCTAGATTTACATCGAAGTTCTGGGAAGGTTTGCAGAGGGCTTTGGGAACTAAGCTGAGATTGAGTTCTGCATATCATCCGCAGACTGATGGTCAGACTGAGAGGACGATTCAGTCACTAGAGGATCTTTTGAGGGCTTGTGTTTTGGAAAAGGGAGGTGCTTGGGATTGTTATTTACCTTTGATTGAGTTTACCTACAACAATAGTTTTCATTCGAGCATTGGTATGGCACCGTTTGAAGCTTTATATGGTAGGAGATGTCGGACACCTTTATGTTGGTATGAGTCCGGTGAAAGTGTTGTGGTTGGACCGGAGACTGTTCAACAAACTACGGAAAAGATTAAGATGATTCAGGAGAAGATGAGGATTGCTCAGAGTCGTCAGAAGAGTTATCACGACAAGAGGAGGAAGTCACTTGAGTTTCAAGAGGGAGATCATGTGTTTCTTCGTGTTACTCCGATAACTGGTGTTGGTCGAGCTTTGAATTCGAAGAAGTTGACACCTCGATTTATTGGTCCTTATCAGATTTTAGAAAGGATAGGGGAAGTAGCCTATCGTATCGCTTTACCGCCGTCACTTGCGAATTTGCATGAAGTTTTTCATGTGTCTCAGTTGAGGAGGTACATTCCTGATCCGTCGCATGTAGTCCAAGTAGATGATGTACAGGTGAGAGATAACCTGACTGTTGAAACATCACCTATGAGGATCGAGGATCGAGAGTTGAAGCAGTTGCGGGGTAAAGAGATTGCCTTGGTGAAGGTAGCTTGGGGAGGACCAGCAGGTGGCAATGTGACTTGGGAACTTGAGAGTCAGATGAAGGAGTCTTATCCGGAGTTATTCGATTGAGGTATGTTTTCGAGGACGAAAACTCTTTTAGTGGGGGAGAGTTGTAACACCCCAATAAAATAAGATAATTATTTAATTTAAGTTAATATTATATTTATTAATTTAATTAAATAATTTGGAATATTATGGGATTATTATTATTATTGGAATAATATTATTGGATTTTATTATTGGAGTATATAAGTTGGAATAAGGAAAAGAGTTCTATTTTGGTAAAAGGGTTTTTACGTGAAAAGCAGAGAAGCGGCTGAAAAGAGGAAAAGGACAAAGAGACAGAGCAAGAGAAAGAAGGTTGAAGAAGGAAGAGCTTCAAGCTAAAAGATTCGCCGGATTAACTCAGGTAAGGGGGGTTTATCGTCGTTTAATTGGTATTATGGGTTAACATGTAATGGGTAGTGATAAGCCGTTGATTTGACCCTAATTGGGATGTTGAATGCTGAAAAATCGTGATGAATAGATGATGTGAAAACTGTAATTGAATCTGTAATTGGATGGGTAGTGATTTTCCGAAAACGTAGCTTTTTACGGAATTGGAATCGGAGGTCCGGAAGTCCCCCAACGGCGGAAAATGCGGAGAATTCTGCATTCTGCTTGTGTTAGCGCAGGAACAGCTTTCTGTCTTGTGTTAACCGGTTAACCCAGGGTGTTAACCGGTTAACACTGTTATGAATTGTGAAATATTGCTGTTTGTCTTGCGTTAACCGGTTAACCCAGGGCGTTAACCGGTTAACACTGTTGTGATTTGTGAAAATTGTTGTTCTGTCTGCGTTAACCGGTTAACCCAGGGCGTTAACCGGTTAACACTGTTGAGTTTTGCCAGAAAGCGTGTTCTGTGTCTGCGTTAACCGGTTAACCCAGGGCGTTAACCGGTTAACACTGTTGAAAAGTGGAAAAATTAATATTTGAACAATGTGTGCATAATTGGTGGTTGGCCTATATTGGCATATGATGTAATAGGGATTAATTCCCGTTGTTTTGAGCAGTAGGGGTATTAGTAGAGTATGCTAATACGGTGATTAATTAATTGACATGATATGATGTTTTGATAAATGTGTTGATGATGTATGATTGTATGCATAATACTGTGAATGTATATGTTATGTATGCAATTGTGAATGGACTGTTTATGGCTTAGAGTGTGAGCATATGTCCATTGTGGATTATTGTTGATGATTTTGCATTGCTAGGTGATTTAGCGTGCATATTGTGGCCTTTATGGTGGTAGCTAATTCCCATGGTGAGGAATTAGTGAGTTAGTCATTATGGACTGTTGTTGATGTTTGCATGCTAGGTGATTAGCGTGCATAGCATGGCCCTTGGGGTGGTAGCTAATTTCCATGGTGAGGAATTAGTGAGTGAGTCACTAGGTCTCAAATGAGTGGGACTAGTGGGCTTGGTAGCCGTATCTGGATTTGATCGGTGAGGTTGAACTATATGTTCACGAATAGTCGGTACCGCATGCATGGAGTCTCATTGCATAATTTATGTATGGCGTATAATATGAATGGATGTATTCCAGTATTATACGTGTGTTGTGTGTTGTGTGTTGTGTTGATGTTGAGTATGATTGAGTTGGTATTGCCGTTGCTGAATGTGTAATCTGAATTGGGTGATGAAATGTGTTAAATTACTTAACATTGCATGATATTTTATAATGCTTATTATATCGATTGAGGAACTCATCCTTACAACTATTTTTCAGGTAACGAGCAGTGATTGAGTAGAAGCTAGTGCTTGGAGTCTAGTGTAGTCTCCTTAGTGGGTCGTGCTCTGATAGATGTAACATCGGGACGGGATGTTTTTACTTTGTTGAATAATTTTACATGTAATGTGTTACATGTTTTACATGATTGATGAGATTTCTATCTGTTGCGTTTTATGCAAATGCTTATGTTTTGAATTAATAAAAGAGCATGACAGTTATTTTGATGAAATGGCGTGAAGTAATTGTGTGACACCCTTAATTGCATATTTACTCTGATTGATATATTGTTATTTTTAATTAAATATTTGGGGTATTTTAGAAGGGTGTTACACATGTCCATTGGAATGAGTACCAAAGGAACCTTCATGCACTTCGGTCATCAACAAGTCTGCTTTGTGTCTATCCACGCATCTGAGCAGAACCATGTTAGAATTCCTCTTGTAAAACACATCACCATCAAGGTAGAAACTGCTAGATAATCTCCTCAAAGTCTTCTTATCTTTAACAGATGCCCCAGACGGGTAAGTCTGACTTTGGAGAAAACACTTGATATCATAATACCATGGCTTATCATCTTTCACCTCCTCAATTGAAAACACGTGAGCTGGTCTATCCAAGCGTATCACGATAATATTTGGGACTTCATTCCAATAATTGACAGCAATCATTGAAGCAAGCGTAGCGAGAGCATCTGCCATCCGATTCTCATCTCGAGGAATATGATGGAAGTCAACTTTAGTAAAGAAAGTTGAAATCCTCCTCGCGTAATCTCTATATGGGATGAGGCCAGGATGATTCGTCTCCCATACAACCTTAATCTGATTAACAACAAGGGTCGAATCGCCATAAACATCAATATGTTTGATCCTAAGATCAATACATTCTTCCAAACCCATAATACAAGCCTCATACTCCGCCATATTATTCATGCATTTGAAAGTTAGCCTTGCTGTAAAAGGAAAATGTGTGCCTTGAGGAGTAATAATCACTGCCCTAATACCATTTCCATACTGATTGACAACGCCATCGAACACCATACCCCATCGGGAACCAGGCTCTGGCCCTTCATCGAGCGTAGGCTCATCATAATCTTTCATTTTCAAATACATAATCTCTTCATCAGGGAAGTCGTATTGCACAGACTGATAATCTTCAATTGGTTGATGCGGCAAATGGTCAGCCAAGATACTACCTTTAATAGCTTTTTGAGCACGATACTCAATATCATACTCAGATAACAACATCTGCCAACGGGCAATCCTCCCAGTTAGAGCAGGCTTCTCAAAGATATATTTGATCGGATCCATTTTGGATATCAACCAAGTTGTATGATTTAACATATACTGGCGTAAACGCTTAGCAGCCCAAGCCAAAGCACAACATGTCTTCTCAAGCATTGAGTACCGAGACTCATAGTCGGTGAACTTCTTACTCAAGTAGTATATTGCATATTCTTTCTTTCCTGATTCATCTTGCTGAGCAAGGACACAACCCATGGAATCATCAAGCACAGTCAAGTACATAATCAACGGTCTCTCTTCAATAGGCGGAGACAGAATCGGAGGCTCGGACAGATATTCTTTGATACTGTCAAAGGCCTTTTGGCAATCCTCGGTCCAATCATGACACTGATCTTTCCGGAGGAGCTTGAATATAGGCGCACATGTGGCAGTCATGTGGGATATAAATCTCGATATGTAATTCAAGCGGCCAAGAAAACCTCGGACTTGCTTCTCAGTTTTGGATGCAGACATCTCTTGTATTGCTTTGACCTTGGCAGGATCAACTTCAATACCTCTATCGCTGACAATAAAGCCCAATAACTTGCCAGAACGGACTCCAAATGTACACTTGTTCGGATTCAAGTGGAGTTTGTAGTTCCTCAAACGCTGGAAAAGCTTCAACAAATGTTCTACATGTTCAACTTCTGTTTTCGACTTTGCAATCATATCATCGACATACACCTTGATCTCTTTGTGCATCCTATCATGAAACAAGGTAGTCATAGCGCGTTGATACGTGGCTCCAGCGTTCTTCAAACCAAAGGGCATCACTCGATAACAGAATGTTCCCTAAGGTGTGATGAATGTTGTCTTCTCCATATCCTCGGGTGCCATTTTAATCTGATTATAACCGGAAAAACCATCCATAAATGAAAAGAAATTGAATTTAGCCGTATTGTCTACCAACATATCAATGTTTGGTAGAGGAAAATCATCTTTTGGACTAACTTTATTCAAGTCACGGTAATCCACGCACATTCGGATTTTTCCGTCTTTCTTAGGTACATGCACAATATTGGCCACCCATTGAGGATATGTAGAATTCACCAGAAACCCCACATCAATTTGCTTCTGAACTTCTTCTTTAATCTTCACTGCCATATCAGGATGAGTTCTTCTGAGCTTTCGCTTCACAGACACACACTCAGGCTTCAATAACAAGAAATGTTGCACGATATCAGTATCTAGACCAGGCATGTCTTCATACGACCAGGCAAAGACGTCGACATATTCTCGTAGCAACTCAATCAACCCCTTCTCAACAGACTCTTCAAGGAGTTCCCCAATCTTCACTTCACGAATGCAGTCTTCAGACCCCAAGTTGACTGTTTCCAGATTCTCAACATGTGGCTGAATGATCTTCTCCTTGTACTCAAGCAGACGGGTAATCTCATAAGGAATCTCTTCAACATCGTCTTCTTTTACCTCAAATACAGGGAACTCAAAGTTGGGAGATGATGTTGGATCATTATGTTCAATGGGTTTGATTAACCTGCATAATGATTTTGAGTATAAAAGAGATTTCAGAATTCAAACAAGGCAAATCATTATGCAGATGAAAAATTGATTTTATTCTCTTTTTAGGGTTTTATGGTGATCACCAATTTCATGTGAAAAGAAAAAATGAAAAATAATTTGAAAAACAAACATTTATCATGCGATTATTGAATGAATATCATTGTATTAATCAATTATGCCAACAATGTCTTCACTTCTCCTTTTGGCATGGGAGAAGGGTTTCTAAACAAGAATGAACATATTAGGTTGACTTATGGATAACTGTTGGAACATCCACATTGACCCAATTATTGCAGATCCCGCCAGGTATGACAAAGTTGCCGAGGTCTTCCTCTTTATCTTCTTCAATGATGGAAGCACCTTCTTGATCTTCATCGGTGTGGATGAAACCTCCACTCTGAAATAGCCCAAGATCATTAGAAACACCGGAAGAATACCCCATACCAGCCCGGGATTTATTATCTTCCATCTTTATCATTTTCCCCAAACCACTAGTTGCACCATGCTTGATGGCCAACTTCGCATCATTATAGGAGACAAATGAAGAAAGTCCTTCCCTAGAAGGCTCAGCAATAGATAAGGCTTGGAATGGAGTTTCAACCTCATCCTCAGCATCAATGTAGGAAAAGGAAGATAAATGGCTGACCAAGAGAGCCTTCTCCCCCCTGTCACCACCAACTTCTTGTTCTTGACGAACTTCAACTTTTGGTGCATGGTGGATGTCACGGCGCCTGCCTCGTGAATCCATGGTCTACCAAGTAAACAGTTGTACGAAGAATGTATGTCCATAACTTGGAAAGTGATCTGGAAATCACTAGGTCCAATCTTGATCGGGAGGTCTAATTCACCGATCACGGTCTTGCGCGATCCATCAAAAGCTTTTACTACCACTCCACTCTGCCTCATGGGAGGTCCCTGATATGAAAGTTTGGCGAGAGTCGACTTTGGCAATACATTAAGTGATGACCCTGTGTCCACAAACACATTCGACAGGGCGTCGTCTTTACAATTCATAGAGATATGTAAGGCCAAATTGTGGTTTTTTCCCTCCTCGGGAAGATCATCATCACAGAAGCTCAAATTGTTGCAGGCAGTTATATTTGCAACAATGCTATCAAACTGTTCAATCGTGACATCGTGATCCACGTATGCCACGTCCAACACCCTTTGCAACGCTTCACGGTGTGGCTCTGAATTCATCAGCAAAGATATGACAAATATCTTTGATGGAGTTTGAAGCAACTGCTCCACAACATTGTACTCGCTCCTCTTGATGAGCCTCAGCATCTCATCACCATCCTCTCTCAATATGCCAGACTGGCCAACCAGGATGGGAGATTTATCAGCTTTGACAACAATAGGGTCAACACCCTTCACAACAGGAATATAATGATTTGAAGAAGAAGTCCCCACGGGACCGGCAGAACCAACAACATCCTTCTTCACGACGTTTTCGTGGGATTTTGGCTGAGCCGAGAAAACACGACCACTGTCGGTCACTCCACTAACGTCGAATATGCTTACAACAGAGGTTGAGGGTAACGAAACCTCCTTCCCATCTTCCAGCATAACAACATTGTAACGGTACGGGACCGCTTTATCTGACACATACGGGATAGGGCCCGCTGGCTTAATCACAAGAGTTGGCACCCCCTTCCTTTTGCTGCCATCATACTTAATGACGACATGATCAGGAATATTGAACACAAGAGTGATAACATTAACTTCATCCTCATTACGATTTTTAAGTATCTCGATCATCCCTTGGTCCAACATCTCTTGCATGTCCCTTCTTACTTTGCGGCATCCCCTTTCATTGACAATGAACACATGGCACCTATCATGATCGTGCTCATAGTGATTGTGCTCACACAACAACCTATGCATTTCCACAAGGGACTGCCTTATATCATTCACATAAAGGACTTTATACTTGCCAGGACAACGCTGGACCATGTTAACAGCTGCCTTCCCATGCTCGGGCAATGGGTTCTTCTTGACATTCGGGCCTCCATCCTCAAAGAATAGAATCACACTCCTTACAAGGTCTTGCACCTTGGTCTTCAACGGAAAGCAGTTCTCCACATCATATCCGGGAGCACCGGAATGATACACACAATGAAGTTCAGGCTTGTACCACCATTGAGGGTTGGCTGGCACAGCAGGAGGATCACGTGGAGTTATCAACTTCCTATCAATCAAGGAAGGATACAATTCAGCGTAGGTCATAGGAATTGGGTCAAAAGTCACCCTCTTTCTCTCGTAATTGTTGGTGTTGTTGTTGTTATTATTGCGAGGTTGGTAATCCTGTTGTTAACGAGATTGTTGTTGTGGTTGTTGAGCTTCTCTGAAAGCAGGTGCTATATGAGCCACCTGGTGTTGGTTGACGACTGGTCGGACATCCTTCCTCCTCACAGAGGGTCTTCTTTTATTATGGGAAGAAACAACATGAGTCTCCCCTTCCTTCTTCCTAGCAAATCCTCCATATTTCTTTGTCGAATTATCATCACAGAACAGACGTCCTTCACGGACTCCCTCTTCTAGCCTCATCCCCATATTTACCATTTCGGTAAAATCCAAGGGAGCACTAGCAATCATGCGCTCATAATAGAAAGAGCTCAAAGTCTTCAAAAAGATCTTTGTCATTTCCTTCTCCTCCAAGGGTGGCACTATCTGAGCTGCCAATTCTCTCCACCTCTGGGCGTATTCCTTGAAGGTTTCTTTATCTTTTTGGGACATTGCCCTCAATTGATCTCTGTCCGGAGCCATGTCCATGTTGTATTTGTATTGTTTCACAAAATCCTCTCCTAAATCATTGAAAGTGAGGATGCTTGCACTCTCTTGCCCCATATACCAACGGAACGCAGCACCTGTCAGGCTATCCTGTAAATAGTGAATCAATAGTTGATCATTATCTGTCTGGGTCGACATCTTGCGGGCATACAAAATAAGATGACAGAGTGGACACGAGTTTCCCTTATACTTCTCAAAGTCAGACACTTTGAATTTGACTGGGATTTTCACATTGGGCACTAAGCATAGTTCAACAGCACTCTTCCCAAACAGATCTTTGCCTCTCAGTATCTTTAGTTCCTTGCGCAGCTCAAGGAATTGGTCCTCATCTCATCCATCTTCTCATACACGTGCGGTCCCTCAGATGGCTCGGAGTGATAGATGGTGTGTTCTACACGCGGCAAAGTGTGCACAACAGGAGGTGACACAAATATGACCAGGATAGATGCCGACATGGAAGCAAAAGTGGGAGTGAAACCCTCTGGCATAAAATTGGGTGGCATTCCCCAAGGGAATCCAACAGGAAGATTCGGAGCGAAGTGGGCGGTGACAGCAGGCACTGTTGATGTAACCACTTCAGAAACGACAGTCCTCGCGGGAGGAGTTGCAGGAGTTGGAGAAGCTTGGCTCTGAGCAGCAAGAACTGACTCCATCATGGCAGTCAGTCGGGCAATCTCCTCTTTCAAATCTCGGTTCTCTTGCTCAAGGTGTTCCATGATCTTCAGATGACTGGCTCGAGTGTTGTACCGGTGCGTTAGCTTGTCTTCAAAATAAATGAAGAGCAACGAGTTAGACCATTGTATCAGGAGCTCGAAACCAAAACCTGCTTATGCATATGATGCATGCAATGTTCGTGCATATGATCTATTTTTAATCAGAGGAACTTTATAAGGATCTATTTGCAAATGTTTTGAAAATATTGAACTTTCTAAGACATATGTGGAATACTCATAGAAATATAATATTTGGAAACTTTTTACACCAAAGAAATTGTACAGTCTCGGTAACTAAATACAATACAAGAGAAAAGGAGAATAAACATCCTATGGAGCCCTAGAAGCAGTCGTCTAAAGCCTTCGAGATCGGAAGATACGTCGCACGAAGCCTCTTCACCTCTCTCTCATAAGCTGCTTCCATGTCATCCTTCTCCTTGGAGAGCTTATCATATCTCTTCTTCCAAAACCTAGACGAGTGAGGCAGGAGAGAAGTAACCACATCATTGGGTTCATCAATAACCTGGTGCTCTAGAAACTCGATCATTGCATCCTTATCCTTGAGCTGCTGAAGAAGCTCCTCACGCTCACGAACCCAAGCACGCGAACAATATTCATCTCTCAACTCCTTTACTCCTTGATTAGGGAAGGTTGAAGGCCCAACCATAACCATAGGGGTAGGTATCGGATACTCATACGACATGCGGTACTCGAGGTTTGTCTTCCTTACCCAAGAGGTGTAAGGCTCCAAAGCAACACAGTTCTTCGGACCAAGCTCATTCCGCCCTTTCCTATAAACCTTGCTCCAGGCGCGAACCATCTTGTCCTTCAGGTTTTGGGGATCTTTACCCTCTTGAAAAAATAAGCCTTCCAACAAAATGTTGTTAGGTTTATCCTTTAAGGGGAACCCAAGCTGACGGCGAGCCAAAGCAGGGTTGTAGATAATTCCACCACATGTACCAAGAAGAGGTACATGGGAGAACTCACCACAAGAATCAATAATCTTAATGCCATCATAAACACGATTATACCAAAAGATATCATCATTAGTGAGAGACATAAGTCTCGTGGACCACCGTAGACATCCCTTGTTCTCCTTGAAGGCAAGTGTATGAGGCAAGTGCGAAATACACCACTTGTAAATAGCGCCAGGCAACATACAATGGAACCACCACCCTTTTCATTCCTCATATGCAAAGAGAAACAAGTGTCACCCAACAAAGTCAGAACGGGATTAAGAGAAGAGAAAATCCTAATAGCGTTCACATCCACGAAGTTGTCGATGTTGGGAAATAACACTAGCCCATAGACGAGGAGTACAAATATGGCTTCAAACTCTTCCTTACTTATGGCCTTCCCAAAAAAGGTAGCTTTGGCAATCAGAAAATCAGACGGGAGACCTTGAATTCCACCCTTGGTAATCATATTGGCAACAATGTCAGATACCTCCACGTGAAGCATGTCAGCAATCTCTTGAGAAGATGGAATCTTCTCCAAACTACTGAACAATGATCGGTCAAGAATAGGTATACCCATATGATAAGCGTACTCCTCTAAGGTAGGCAAAAGCTGGAAATCCGGAAAAGTGAAGCACCGATACAGAGGATCGTAGAACTGCACCAACACACTCATCAGACCCTCATCCACCTTGGTAGAGAGAATAGCTAGAAGCTTCCCATGGCGAGCTTTGAACTCTAAGGGCTCGAATATATAAGATGTCAGACGCCTTAACTCTCTTAAGTCGGGTTGTCTGAAATTGTACTTCTTCGTATTCCTTCTTTGGTTATCCATGTCTGAATATTTGCAAATAAACCTTTTAAGTTCCTTGTAAAATCTTTATTGTCGATGACATGAATGCGGATGAATGCATGGATGCAACAAACACACTCAAGGATTAAGCAAGTCACACCACACAAAGGTCACGGGATGGCTTAAGTCATCGTCAATATCAATCATCCATTTTGGTGGATTATGGTTTACACCTTATCAACACCCAAGTTCCATTTATTTTGAGGATATACGAGAACGGATCTACCGCGAATCACAGGTTTGTTGTAAGTCATGAGCATGGAGTCTTGGTTAAGAACCACCCAACAGGAGTGTACTATGGTTAAACCTGACAATCATGTTCTAAAAGGTTCCCATAGTCATCGTGCCATTTTTCGGACATTATCGGATAAAACGACTACTCGTCTTCCAAAAATATTCTCAAGAGGGACTCTTATGAGTGTAGTATCGCGTAACAATCGCCTCAAGTCTTACACTTGAACGACCTTCGCACTACGTCCTAAAATAGGCCAATATGGGCTAGGTATCTAAGGTCCTTGGTTTTAAGGGTTCATATTGGAAAGAGTAATTCCTAACCACGACTACTCGTGTGACATTAGTGATCCCAATAAGACCTCCACCAAGTGAATGGACTTACAAGTTAACTTGTTAAGTAATAACTCCACACAAGTCAAAAAGATTATGCCATTCTCCTATCATAAGTACACTCGAGTTCGGGTATAGAACTGATCTCACAAGAAACCATCAAGCAAACAAGCAATTGATATATCAATCAATTCATACATTACAAACAATGCATTCATCCCAAATTTGCACAAAAATATGCCACAAATAAATATAAACATACAACACATTCAAGCAAAAAGTAGGCTAAACCCACGGGGCTTTGTGTTTCCCCAGCAGAGTCGCCACTTTTCTATAGCTGGGTTTTCGTTACCTTTAGGTTTATTGACTAAACCAAAAGTCAACATACAATTCGAGTCGCCACCGCACTTTTATTTATCCAAAGGAAAGGCTAAAAAGCGAACAAAATCCAAGTAAGAAGTTTTTCAAATCAAAAACTAATAAAAATGTCAGAGATCTAGGTAAGGGGGTTGGTTATGAAATGGGAAGGTTTTACGCACCCAAAACATCCTTAGTACTCTAAGGGAACCTTTTTTGCAAATATGTGTTGTAGGTTGGTATTTATGAAAAGATATGAATAAAAGATTGCAGGGATGAGAAGAGAAAATATTATATTTACAAATTTTGTTGTTTGAATGGATGAACCCATTGCCTACGTACCATCACAAAGGAGGATCAAAACCTCGTAGTTCATGGTCAAATTTTCAAAGGTTGTGAATTGATTTTAATCAAAATCCTTAAGGTCTTTTGTTATCAAAGGGAGAAAACTCAACCTAAACCAACAATCCACCATGTGAGGAAGGCTTCAACATGCTAGTGAGGGGTTAACCCTATAATAAGCATGGAAGGCTTATAATCCAACACTAAGGGTGAGGTGAGATTTACATCAACCACTATGATAACTCAAACCTATGACTAATGATTTTGAAAAGATTTTAACAAGTGGCCATTGGAACCATAAAACAACTTAAAATAGGTTATATTTACAAGTTAGATTTATTTATAAAATGAAGTCAAAGTTGGATTAAAGTTTATTTACAATGAGTATTTGTGAAAATGATTTTGAAAAGTCAAAGGCCTAAGGCCTAGGTTTCTAATTTAAAATAAAGTCAAAGTTTTGAAAATGATTTGTGGCTTGGTTAGAGTGGGGAGAAGAGACAAGGGTTATTCCTAAAGCATACAAAGATAAGAGGGGAAAGATAACCCTTGGAGTTTCTTTTCTTGGAGTCATAAAGATGACTCAAGATGCTCCTTTCCTTTAGACTTAACACATAAACAAGCAATCAATAATTTGAATTCAAGCTCCTAGGATCTCCATTTGGCTTGGCTCTCAACTTGGCTACTCATGACAATGGTCCTCTTTTCACAATCTTAAGATGAGGTTCCTTTCACACAAAAGCACACATCAAAAAGCACACAACATAATAAAGGGAAATGGACAAAGAATAAAATTGAGGAGAAGTTCTTTGAGGTCAACTTTGAATTTTAGCATTCTAAAGGCATGAGACCTAGTTGCTCTTCAACACATTTTTAATTCTAAAGGCATGATGCCTAGTTGCTCTTGAACTCCTTTAATCAAGGGTAAACCCTAATTCTAAGTCCTTTCTCCTTTTGCATTTTGGTTCACATCAAAAAAACACAAACAACACAAAATAGCAATATATTTATACACAATAATGGGCTCAAATGAGCAAAAGAAAAATGACATAAACATAAAATATGTGCTCAAGTGAGCAAAGATGAAAATCAAGATGAATAATAAGCAAGAAATAAATGACATTAAAAGTAAATGACAAGAATTTAAAAGCTCAAATTAAACTTAGTAGTTAGTAAGGTTATGTTAGCTTGTCATAAGACAATGTAGCGCTATGTTAAGCAATCGTAAGTGGACTAATATAGTAGTCACACCTATCTGAGGTCGGTCAATAAGAATATAGGCAAAGAACACAAGTTAGAGATCATGACTAGTAAGCCAAGCTCCATAAACTTGCCATGTCAAACAAAAGGGGAAGGGCCTTGTATTGACTTTTGGTTATTTGTTTGACCAAAAAGTAACCTATATTTGACACAAAATAACTCACTTGATCATGGATCAAGTTGAATTTGGTTTGGATAAATGAAGATTAAACTTCTATTTGTCAAGACCAACCTTAAGACTTTAACTCATTGACCATTGAGGGGAAGAAAGGGATGAAGATGAAAGGGAGGGGGTAAGAAGTCAACAACCAATCCCAATTGATCAAGGGATAACTCATCCTTGATCAAATTCATTCATCTTTCTAGGTGATGATCCTTAAGGATTTTCAAACCACAAGATCTAATGAATTTGATCAAAGTTGAATCAATTCAGCCTCAATCAACACCAAACAGAAGAGAAATGGATATAACAAGTCAAGAAGTCAATGATATTTTTTTGGTATTTTTTAAATTAAAAGAAAATACAAATAAAAATTAAATAAATAAGGTTGAACCTCAAATTCAATTCAAAGCAACTTCAAAAAGTCCAATTAAATTCTCATAGGTTCAACATAGTCAAACGAACTTTGACTAATTTTCTCACAAATTTTTAACGTCAGAAAGTAATTAAAATCAATTAAGAACAACCAAAAATAGCATAATATGAATTAAAATCTCAAATAATCATAAAACAAACAAGAAATTGTTGAGACTATTTTTCATTGACTTATCATGATCCATAGATGCTATGAAAATATTTTTGTATTTTTTAAAAGTCAGAAAGTATTTTAAAATGAATTAAAATCATTAAAAACCAAGTAATTCATAAAAAATATCAAATGAAGTCACAAAAATAATTAAAAATCACAATATGAAACTAGATTTTTCAAGAATTTTTTTGGAGTTGGTCTCATATTTTTCTGACCTCAAATGAATTTTTAATGAATTATTGAAAATGAAATGAATTAACAGAAATTAAAAGGAAAATGAAATAAGCGAAAAATGCAGAGCCATTAGATCCACTTCATCAATTGACGTGGCACTAATGCATGGCCTGGATTTGAGGATACACGGTACACATAAGTCAACAGCGCCACACCAAGAATTAAAAGAAGTAATTAAAACGGATGCACACGATTAGATCATGGAAGGGATATCCAAGGGCCAGGAGCAAGCACACGTGGTGGTGGTGGTGATGGAAACCACCGTCTTCTCCGGCCAAACACATAAACTCCGACCACATTTGCAGGAAAATAAACCTTAATGAAAATGAGAAACAATGACATGGAAATGAAGCTCGTGTGATATAGATCATCACTGTACCATTGGATTTCTTTCAATCTTCCTATATTGTGAGAAAGATGAAGGAGAAAATCATGGTGTCCACACGGATTGTTCATGAAATGAAAAATTGAATGCACCAAAAGCTTGCCTCAAGTATGAGGACTTCCGAGAACCACAGAAACACAAGCAAACTACATTGAATTAAGAGTTTCAGATCCAAAAAGTTTGAGTTGATCCCTTCAAATTGATGAGTTTATGGCCACGAATTCTTCACATTTCTTGCTCCTCTTTGATCTCTGGATGTATGGAAGGTGATTGGCTAAGGAATCTGGCTTTAAAACTCAGCTAATATTGCTGAATTTAAGCTCAAAAATCTGAAAAAAGTTAGTGATTCCTTTGGTGAGGGTTATGGTTTCAGTGCAGCAGCATATGTGATCTCCAAAAGGTTGTGAAATGAAGCTCATGAAGCCTCTATTTATAGCTGAAGGTATCAGATCATCACACTTTGTTCATGTGCATGGAAATTGAAATTTGAATGCATGGGCCTTTGTGGACGTGTGAGAGGCCCATGGATGGCTGAAGAAGCTTGCTGAGATCATGTGAAAGGCATTTGGTCATGCACATTGGATGGTAAATGCTTGCAATTCAAGTTTCACCATAAAATATCAAGAATGCACCTAAATGGAAATAAATTTGAATCTCCCAAATGGTAGACCCCAAGGACTATTGTGAGTAATGGTTGGAAAGCTCTTGAAATAAGGAACAAAAGTCATGTTGGGCAAAAAATCATTTGGCATGTGGAAATTGATCAAAATTGGCTTGGAAAATTCAAGTATAAAACATGTTCAAATCACTTTGAAAAAGTTCAACAAAAGTAAGCTTGAACAAACCCCTCTGTCCTCATGATACAAGCCTTAAATGAAAAAATATACAACATCAGAGTTGCATCATTTGGATTTTCTATGACAAAGTTATGGGCATTTTAAGTTGGGTACTTTTTCAAATTCAATGAATTAAGTCCAAGATGACCTATAATGTTTTGTATTATCACATGTATTTATTTTATGGTTATGAAATTTTGTCCAACATAACATTTCAAATAGACATCTCAAGTTTTCCAATGCCTTTAGTCTCACCTCAAAATCATAAAAATCTAGGAAGTTATGCCCTTGGTAAGTTGACCTAAAATTAGGGTTTCAGTCCAAATGACCTATAATGTTTTGAAATGAATCATGACCTTCCAAGTTTAAATGGATTTTTGATGAACATTAAAGTTGTTCATATGGTTCTTAGGAACATTTTGGCTCTTGGGGTCATCTTCATTTGACAAATACATCAAAAGTCATATCTCATTGATCCTCAACGTAGTCAGATGACTTGATTGGTCAACTTTTCATGGTCAAAATTCCAATCTTGATGAATAAATGATTGAGGGGCCTCAAATAGGCGCATATATGCATAAAGTGATAAATGAAAGAACTTAACTTAATTAAATTTGATCAGAGGCTGAGATTGCTTCATGGGCAAGGCACAATCAAAGCACAGTGAAATTAGGGCTTCCTTGGGAAACAATCTTCAAGCCCTTTGAGTTATCTTGATCAAATTGGAAAATTGAGATACTTTGTAGACATATATGATGATTAGGAACTTTGTGGACCATTTTCACGCTTTTTCTCATCTTCATCTAGCCATTGCATTGGTCTTAGGAGCCTCCTAGGAGCATTGTGGAGCACATGATCACTTGAGCTTCAAAACAAAAAGAATTAGTGACACATTTTTGAGCTTTTTATTAGTAATCAAATAAGAAAAGCAATAATATACAATACAAGCATGCTTGGTGACCTCAAAATACTCAAACAAGTCCCAACCCTAGGTTTAAGGAGCCAAACATGCTATGGTCCTTGAGGCAATGCACTTGTGCAATAACATGATGCCACGAGGGATCTTAGGGTCAAAATTAGGGTCTTACAGAAATGCAATGCTTGTTTATTTATTTTTGTTTTCAAAGAACTTACTATATCATTTGTGAATATATATATATATCAACAATTGCGATAATTTTTATATGACCAAAAATCTCTTTTCATTTATATAATTGGAAGGATTACACTGAGTACAATTTCAGAAACCAAGTGAAAATACAAGAGAAAAGGAGACTAGTCATCCTTAGGATCCCTGACAACAATGTCAGAAGATCTGGCTTAAGGCGCGTACTTTCTTCGAATGCGATGGATCTCGGTCTTAAAAGAAGCCTTCATCTGAGTCTTCTCGAGGACAAATTGATCAACAATCTTCTTCCAAGCAACGGAAGGCTAAGGCAGGCTAGAAGATGAAACCTCTAGATCTCTATGTCTCTTTGTCACTCGTTCTTCAAGTAAATCAATAAGTGCATCTTTGTCCTTAGACTCCAACTGCAACTCTTCATGCTTCTTGCTCAAAGCGCGAAAGCGCTCTTCCCACATATCATTTTCTTGCTTCATCGTGACTAGTGCATCTTCCAAATCCTCTACATCTTGGTTAGGGAAAGTTAATAGCTCAACCACAACCATGGACATAGGTCTTTCACAAGGATAGGGCATCTTCAACTCCAAAGCTCTCTTCTTCACCCAAAGAGTGTAAGCTTCCAAAGCTACACAATTGCGCGGACCAAGATCGGATCTTCCTTTCCTATGCACATTATGCCAAGCATGCACAATCTTCTGCTTCAAATGTTGGGGATCTTTACCCTCTTGATAGAAAAGACCTTCTAACAAAGTGTTATTTCCTCCTCTCAAGGGGAACCCAAGTTGACGACGAGCCAAAGCAGGCTTGTAGTTAATTCCTCCTTGTGTACCAATGAGAGGCACATTAGAGAATTCACCACAACTATCAATAATCTCCAAACTTCTCAAAGACGGATCATACCAAACTATATCATCATTAGTGAGAGACATAAGTCTCTGAGACCACCGTAGACATTGTTTGTTCTCCACAAAAGAAGGTGTATGAGGCAAGTGCGAAATAAACCACTTGTACAGAAGAGGAATACAACAGCCAATAGTTCCACCACCCTTAGAATTCCTTAGATGCAAAGAGAAATACATGTCACCCAACAGAGTAGGCACAGGATTCGCAATCAAGAAAAGTCTAATGACGTTAACATCAACAAAACCGTCAATGTTAGGGAACAAAGCTAATCCATAGATGAGCAACACAAAGATAGCTTCAAAAGCATCCACACTACCAACTTGAGAAAAAGCAGTAGCTTCCTTGATGAGGAAATTAGATGGAAAACCAAATAATCCTCCTTTCTTCACCCAATGAGCCTCTATCTCATACTTCTTCAAGTGAAGAGCTTCAGCAATAAGATTAGATCGGGGAATATCCTCCAATCCACTAAAAGGTACTCTACTAGAAACAGGTATCCCCAAAAGATGAGAATACTCCTCCAAGGTAGGCACAAGCTAAAAATCTGGGAAAGTGAAACAGCGGTAGAGAGGATTATAGAACTGCACCAATACACTCAAAATTCCTTCAACCACATCGGCAGACAAGATGGACAGAAGCTTCCCATTGTATTGTTTGAAGTCCAAGGGATCTAATACAAAAGATGCTAGCTTCCTTAACTCTTTCAAGTCGGGACATCTGAAACTGTACTTCTTAGTGTTCCTTCGTCCATAATCCATGGTCTGAAAATATTTGCAAATAATACCTCAGTTCCTTGAAATTTTCGTGTGATGAATGTTATGATGCGCATGAATGCATGAATGAAACAATCACAAATAAGGGATCACACACACGACAAACAAACAAAGGTCAAGGATGAATCAAGTCATTGTCAAGATCAATCATCCATTTTGGTGGATTATGTTTTACACCTTATCAACACCCAAGTTCCATTTATATTGACAAGACATGATTGGATCAACCAAGAATCAAGGGTTTGTTGTAAGTCACGAGCATGGAGTCTGGGTAAGAACCATCCTAAAGGAGTGAACTAAGGATAAAAACCAATAGATCATGTTCTAAAAAGTTCCCAGAGTCTTAATTCCATCTATTGGATATTACAGGTTAAGATGACTGACTCATCGACCCATAATATTCTCAAGAGAAACTCGTATGAGTGTAGTATCGAGTAACAACTGTTATCAAGTCTACACTTGAACAGTCTCTGCACTACGTCCTAAATAGGCCAAGAGGGGGTAAATGTTCTACGGTCCTCAGCTTCTCGAACCCAAAATAGAGATAGTAATGCCTAACCACGAATACTGGTGTGACATTTCCAAATCCAAAAGAGTCTCCACTGAGCAGATGGAGTCTCCACACAAGTCAAACATGACTATACCATCCTCCTATCTTAATTGCACTCAAGTTCGGGTTATAACTTATCTCACCACTCAGAGATCACCAAGCACAACAAGCAAATTATATCACACATACATATATACAAACATCACATATATACAAATATATACACACAAAAATTAGGCTAAACCCACTGGAGACTACTCCCCAGCAGAGTCGCCACTTAATTTTTGTAGTGGTAAATTCATGATAATCAAGCTATGGATAAGCTAGACATCAAATAACAAGAGTCGCCACCACGCTTTTATTGTTTCCAAGGGAAAAGGGAAAAAAGTACGAACAAAACCCAAAAGTAAGAAGTTTTCAAATCAAAACTAATAAAATGTCAGAGATTACAAGTAAGGGGGTTGGTTACACAGAGGGAGGGTGTTAACACCCAAAGTGTCCTAGGTACTCCTAGGGAGCCCTTTTTGTGTGCATATGTATTTGGTACAAAATGATGTTTACAAGCAAATAGAATGGGGGGATGAGAAAAGAATTCACTAATTATATTTTTGTGTTTGACAAGACCTTCGGACTTGTGCCTACGTACCAACATAAAAATGAGGGATCAAAATCTCGTAGTCCGTGATACAAATTTCAAAGTGGATGCATTGCTTTTAACAAAAATTAGGTTTGAAAGGCACAAAGGCCCAAAAATGGTTTGAATGAGTTAGTTCTTTTTTTGGCTTTTTGAAAGTTTAAGTCAAGTATAATTAGATCTATTTACAAGTTTGATTAAGAAAAGGAAGTTTGAAAATTCAATGGCATAAGGCTAAAGTTTCTATCTTTTGCAAAGTGGTCAAAGTTTATAACAAAACTAGTTCAAACAAAGAAAATTTTAAAAATGAGGGAGAGATTTTGATATTAAAGAAATGGGGAGGATATGAAAAGACTAATCCTATGCACAAAATTAAAAGTTAAGGGTTGAAAAGATCTGACCAATGGGTAGCAATCCAATAGACAAGAATATCAATAGAAACCCAAATTCCCTTGGACATTTTAGAATCAAGCAACAAACAAATGCACAATTATATCAATCATGAAGAGCAAGACATCAAATAAAGATAGCCACATCCAAGCTTAGCCACTCCATGATCTTCTTCAAGATAACCCATGTAACAGCTGAATTCACAAGTCACAGGTTCAAAATAACAGCTTCACCATGATTATGTTACAGATGAACTCAAAGGGATCTTCAAAGATGTATCAGATGAAGTTTCAAATTTCAAGCACTTGGTTACATGAAAGTTGGCATTGGCCAAGTCCTTTAGCATAGGAATGTTGCCTAAATTCTAAGTCCACTTGTCCAAGATCAAGTTAACAGTCCATACAAAAGTTTTTTAGGATTTTTGTTGTTATTATGTACATTAATGGTCAAAGACCACACAAACAAACAAAGTATCCACAAAATGGAAAATATCATACAATATGGTCCAAGTGGACAAAGTAAAAATTGCATTAACATAAATAACTAGAATGGTATGAATAATGGCAAATGAATAAAGACTAAAATTAAATGACATTAAAGTAAATGGCTTAAAATTAAAAGTTAGTTGTTAATGAGTTAGAAGTTAGTATTGTTTTGCTTTCGCTTTTCTTGTTTTTTAGTCATTCTTTGGAGAACACTCAACCCACTTATCACAAGCATGGATCCTTGAACCAAGACATCTTCCAAAAGGAAGGAAAAAAGGCCAAGTTTCTACACAATACCATGAAAGAGGGGAGAATTACAATCTCACTAACTAGAATGCTATGCCTTTTTGTGTCACAAATTTAGCGCTATGTTAAGCAATCGTAATTGGACTTATGTAGAAGTCACAACTATTTGAGGTCGGGTAATAGAATTTTGGTGTTAATGCATGTTAGAGACATAGTATAATGGACTATGCTCATGAAACATACCACACACAAAAAGAATATGCAAAAGAGGTGGCCTAATCTCATCCATACTTATGTTGATTTTTCAATCTACTACCCTTAGGACTTTGAGATATCATAGGCCAAATAAGATGAAAGCATAAAGAATGGGAATGAGATGAATAGGGAGGGGAATGGATCAAAACTCAAATTGGTCAAAGGAGGACTTTTACCAAATTAATATCATCCATTCATCTTGGGAGATAGAATGTAAATTACATCAATCCCCTAAATCCAATGATATTAACTTGACAAAGTCAAATCACCCTTGACCAAGGCCCGACAACAAGAGGCAAACTCAAATAAGTCATCACATTTGGTCAACACAATTAATTGGCATTTATTCAAATTAAAAAGACTAAAATAATACATTTAAACTAAATATGGTTTGTCAAATTCGTAAAACCTCATCAAAACACCAAAGAAATGGCCATGACATTTATCATAGGTCAAACAAGGTTAAAGGACCTTGGAGAAAAAATTCCAGAAATTTTAAAGACTTAAAAGTATTTTTAAACAATTAAAAACAAACACAAAATCAATTAAATCATGAAAAATATTAATAATGATTCAAAAATTAATTTTAATTCAAAATACCAAAGAGGAAATTATTTGAATTTTTTTGGTGAAACTCTCATATTTTTTGGATCAATATTAAAATTAATATAAATTAATGAAAATAAAAGGAATAAAAGAAAATCAGAAAATATAAAAAAACATGAGCCACTTGATCTCCCTCATTAATTGAGGTGGCAGACCAAGTGGCCAGAAACGCGCGTTCCACCAAACACACGAGTCAGCACGCTTCAGGGATGGTAATCACAATGAGCGTCCTGGATTAAAACAAATCAACTGGATCCTATGGTTGGGAGACGTGCCAACGCACCGCCGGAGTTGTAAGTCCGGTCTTCTTCTCCGGTGGACCTCACCAGACTGGTACACCCTCAACCATCACCAAAATAAAAAAAGAGGACATGATCTGAAAGAAAAAACGGCGTAGAGCACGAATCTGACCTCAATTTCAACTAACTCCAAATATATAAAAAGATATGAGGAGTTGAATTTTGAGGTGTGTCAACTGAGTTGCTTCGATTTGACCTCTAAGCAACTCAATCTTCTTGCCTACATTGGTAGGACTTCACACAACCAAAGATCCAAGAGAATTGAGTAGAATTTAGTGAGAATCGAAGAGATGAAGTTTTATGAAAATTACCTTCAATGCTATGCAGAACTTGATGTTGCTTGCTTCAAACACGGTCCTATCACACTTGAGAAGCTAGCAGGAAGTGATTGGAGAGGTTGTAAGGCTGTGGATCCTGGAGTTCTTCAATCTCTAACAATTGAGATTCAAACTCAAATTTCAAATTTAAATTTCTCAGGTTTTCATTTAGAATGAGAGGGTTTGAATTGGGAGAAAAGCTGACGCGTAAGGTGTGATTCAAATGAGCTCATAAGCCTTGTATTTATAGCCAAAGGGAATGATATTTGCACACTTCAAAATCTGTCCAAAATTGGCAATGTGAATGGCACGAGTGCATGGGCATGTACAAGCCCATGATGTAATGCATTAAGGTCCAAACTGATTCATGTCGAAGTCTGAATGAAGCTTGAATGGCAAGGTAATGTGAACTGAAGTTTGTACATTTGATTCTTTCCAATGATGCAGCCCTGTTAAAGCCATGCGCAGACCTAGCAATCTTCATCCAAAATGCATGAAATTGGATTCTTTGGAAAGCTTGGATCAAGGGGAACAAGTTTGATGTTCAACACTTTTTCATTTGGAGCTTAGAACATGGAGAATTTTGAGGTGGAAGTTTGGAAATTTCAACATGTTGAAAAATTTACTAAGTGTCAAGCTATATACTTCAATATTCCACCTTGCTTAACTTTTTATGTGAGCTTCAAATTAGAAAAGTGTCTTCATCAAAGTTTTATCTATTTCAAAGACCTTAAAAATGGTCACCAATTTCATGTCATTTGGATTTAGAATTATAGAATTATGCATTTTTGAAGTTTGGAAAAATCACTTGTTCAATGGTATAGGTCAAAAATGACCTATAATGTTTCCTCATATCACATGCTCATTAAAGTTGAGTTTTCTTTCACTCTAAAAATAAAAGTTGAAGTATACATCTTGAATTTGATTGTGCAACTTGGAAATATTTCATCTTATAAAAATTGAGCAAGTTATGGCCTTGGGAAGTTGACTTTCGAATTAGGGTTTAGAAAAAATGACCTATAATGTATCAACATAGAAAATGATTTTCCAAGAAAAACTATCTCTAGGTCTCAACATCAAAGTTGTTTGTAATGTCATTTAGAGTAAGGAGACCTAGTTTTGATCAGATGGATTCATCTGGCCAACCACCAGCAACCAACTTGCTAACCTTCAATTCTCTTAACTTTCTTGGCTCATGATAGATGATATATGAATAAGATGATGAATTTAGAAGCGTCCCTTGAGAAATTTGATCAATTGGTGAGATAGCTTGTTGGAGAAGTTACTTAAGATACCCAATCAAACTAGGGTTTCCAAGGCAAATCACTTCCAAACTCTTGAAGAAAACTTGATCAATATATCATGTAGGAATCAATGGAACTCATATATGATGCTCATAACCATTCTTGGATCAATTCATGGTTGTGCTCTTTGTCATGAGGGTCTCAAACCCTAGATATGAACTTGATAAATCAATGGGATCATGCCTTACCTACAAAAGAGTTACGCAAATGCAAATACATATTTTTGGTATTTTGGTTAGTAAAATGATAATATACAAGTATGATACAATCACATAGTGCTTGGTGATCTCTCCCAAAACAAACCCAATGAAAGAGGGGTAAGGAGGATGCCAAGGTATGATCCCAATGTTAATTCTTATGATGAAATTACATGAGGGATTTTAGGGTCAAAAAAAGGGGTCTTACACTTACCCAGTAACCGGTAGTAGATAATATACTTCTGATACTACTGTGTTGAAGTTCATTTCTTCCCCAGTCGAGTTTGAGTGCGTTATTCCTCAGTGAAATTGTCGTCCCCTGCTTGGTTCAGGCATTCCAGCTTTCTTCTGATTTACCTGTTTACCCTACAAAATTTCCCCTTTTATCCTCGGATGAGTCAGTCCATTGATTTATGGAATCTCTCGTGTCCCTTAGATATTTTAAGTCGTAGCATGGCCTACGCACAACTTTTTATTCCCCAGAGTGTTTGTCTCCCTAGTGAGTTTTCCTTATGGAATGCATTATGCTCCTGCGGACTCTCATGCTCTCTATATTTCTTTTCCTTTGTGGCAAAATTTTCCCCACAAACATTATTTTTTAACATTTCATATCATATGCATCATGAGCTGTCTTAGGGACCAAAATTTGTTTCTATTGTTGTTATTTAAGTCTATTCTACTGAGTCGATATGAAGATTTTAACCTTCATCTCCTCATCTAGAACGTCCTTAAATAGGGGCAGCTGTAAGACCCCAATTTTGACCCTAAGATCCCTCATGCTATCTCATCATATGCATTAGCATTGGGATCACACCTTGGGATCCTCCTTACCCCTCATTCATTGGGTTTACATTGGGAGAGGTCACCAAGAACTTTAGATTGTATCATACTTTGTTTTTTCTTTATTCACTAACCAAAATACCAAAAATATGTCAATGTATAGTTTGTTGCTTTTGTAGGTAGTGTGCCTACTCACCTATGCTCTATCAAGCTCATAACAAGGGTTTAAGACCCTTAATGCAAGGATCTCAATCAAGATTTAGGTTACATTGGCCCTAAGTATCATATATGGATCCCCATGATTTTCACATGTTATTTTGATCTAGAAATCATCAAAAGTTTGGAGTTGGTTTCCTTTGGAAACCCTAATTCATCTGGGTATCTTGTGTGACTTCTTCAATAAGTTTCTTCAACAATTGACCAAATATGTCAAGGGATACTTCACATTACATCATCTTATTCATATATTATCCTCCATGAGTCCCAAAAGTCAAAAGAATGTCAAGCTAGCAAGTTGGTTCATGGTGGTTGACCAGAGAAAGTCAACTAGTGAAAACTGGGGTTCCCTAGACCCTATCTCCTACAATATTTGTCATATTGTAGCGGGGTTTTCGTTACTTTTAGGTTTATTGACAAAACCAAAAGTAAACATACAATTCGAGTCGCCATCGCACTTTTATTTGTCCAAAGGAAAGGCTAAAACGCGAACAAAAGCCAAGGTAAGAAGTTTTATCAAATCAAAAACTAATAAAAATGTCAGAGATCTAGGTAAGGGGGTTGGTTATGAAATAGGAAGGTTTTACGCACCCAAAACATCCTTAGTACTCTAAGGGAACCTTTTTTGCAAATATGTGTTGTAGGTTGGTATTTGTGAAAAGATTTGTTCACAAGATTGGGGGGATGAGAAGAGAATAGATTATATTTACAAATTTTGTTTGAATGGATGAACCCATTGCCTACGTACCATCACAAAGAAGGATCAAAACCTCGTAGTTCGGGGTAAAAATCTCAAAGATTAGTGAATTGATTTGATCAAAAGCCTTAAGGTCTTTTGTTATATAAGGGAGAAAACTCAACCTAAACCAACAATCCACCATGTGAGGAAGGTTTCAACATACTAGTGAGGGGTTAACCCTATAATAAGTATGGAAGACTTATAGTCCAATCACTAAGGATGAGGTGAGATTTACATCAACCACTATGATAACTCAAACCTATGACTATTGTTTATGAAAAGGTTATAACAAGTGGCCATTGGAACCACAAAACAACTTGAAATGAGTTGTATTTACAAGTTAGACTTATTTTACAAAATGAAGTCGAAGTTGGATTAAAGTTTATTCACAATGAGTATTAATGAAAAGGGTTTTGAAAAGTCAAAGGCATAAGGCCTAGGTTTCTAATTTGAAACAGTCAAAATTGGAAATGGTTTTTGGCTTGGGTTGGAGTAAGGAGAAGAAGAGAAGGGCTAGTCCTAAATCATACAAAGATAAGAGGGAAAGATAAACCCTTGGAGTTCCTTTTCTTGAAGTCATAGAGATGATTCAAGATGCTCCTTTCCTTTGGACTTAGCACACAATCAAGCAATCACACAATTTGGATTCAAGATCCTAGGATTTCCATTTGGCTTGTCTCTCTTAACTTGGCTACTCATGACAATGGTCCTCTTTTCACTATCTCAAGATGGAATCCCTATCACACAAGAGCAAACATCAAAAAGTTCACAACACAATAAGAGGAATGGACAAAGAATAAGTTTAGATGAGAAGTCATTTTAAGTCAACTTTAAAATTTAGCATTCTAAAGGCATAGGCCTAGTTGCTCTTCAACAAATTTAGCATTTTAAAGGCATGAGGCCTAGTTGCTCTTGAACTCCTTTAAGCATAGGTAAGTCCTAGTTCTAAGTCCTTTCTCCTTTTTGCATTTGGTTCACACAAACCAAAGACAAAGCAAACACAAGATAACAATATATTTATATACAATAATAGGCTCAAATGAGCAAAAGGAAAATGGCATAAACATAAAATATGTGCTCAAGTGAGCCAAGGAAAAATCAATATGAATAATGAGCAAGAAATAAATGACATTAAAAGTAAATGACAAGAAATTAAATGCTCAAATTAAAGTTAGTAATTAGTGAAGTTATGGTAGTTTGTCATAAGACAATGTAGCGCTATGTTAAGCAATCGTAAGTGGACTAATGTAGTAGTTACACCTATTTGAGGCCAGTCAATAAAACTATAGGCAAATAAACACAAGTTAGAGATCATGACTAGTAAGCCAAGCTCCATAAACATGCCATGCCAAAACAAAAGGGGAAGGGCCTTGTATGGACTTTAGGTTATTTGCTTGACCAAGAAGCAACCTATCTTGAACACAAAACAACTCACTTGATCATGGATCAAGTTGAGTTTGGTTTGGGTCAAAGAAGGTAAAACCTCTCATTTGTCAAGACCAACCGTAAGACATTAACTCATTGGCCATTAATGGAAAGAATGGGATGAAGATGAAAGGGAATGAAAGAGAATACAAGTATCAAATTCAATTGATCAAATGTGAACCAAGTCATCATCAATCAATGTCAAACAGAAAAGAAATGAAGATTATAAGTCATCAAGTCAACCATATTTTTTTGGTATTTTTTTGAATTAAAATAAAATATAAATAAAAATAGTCAAAATAAGGTCAAACCTCAAATTCAATTCAAATCAACTTCAATAATCCAATTAAATTCTCATAGGTCTAACATGGTCAAATAAACTTTGACTAATTTTCTCAATAATTTTGTAAATCAGAAAGTATTTAAAAACAATTAAAAACACTAAAAAATAACACCATATGAACTAAAATCTCAAATAAATCTCAAATCAAATAAGAAATTGATGAGACTATTTTTCATTGACTTATCATGATCCATAGGTGTTAGGAAAATATTTTTGGATTTTTCAAATATCAGAAAGTATTTTAAAATGAATTAAAACTATTAAAAACCAAATAATTCATAAAAAATATTAAATGAAATCACAAAAATAATTAAAAATCAAAATATGAAACTAGATTTTTCAAGATTTTTTTTGGAATTGGTCTCATATTTTTGTGACTTCAAATAAAATTTTTATGAATTTTTGAAAATAAAAGGAATTAACTGAAATTAAAATGAAAATAGAAATAATAGAAAAAAGCGCAGCCACTAGACCAAGCTCATTAATTGATGTGGCAAGGAGAAGCGGTCCAGATGTGAGGACGTAGCGCACACTTGAGTAAAACGCGCGGCATAATGCATTAATACAAGTAAACATAAAGAACAATCAGGAATATAACGTGGCATGACAATCTAATGGTTAGGAAGATGCACACGTGGTGATTGTGGTGGAAACCACCATCTTCTCTGGTGAGCAACCAGAATCCGGCCACCACTTGCAGAGAAAAAATTTGTAACGAAAATGAAAAACAAGGACATCAAATTGAAACTCATGTGATGTACATCACCAATGTATCCATGGATCTTCCTCACTCTTCCCATTTTGAGAGAAATGTCAAGTGGAAGATCACGGTGTTCAAACTGAAAGTGCACGAAATGGAAAATTGAAACAACCATTGACTTGCCTCAAGCGTAAGGACTTCAGAAAACCACACAAACAAGAGAAAACTACATTGAATTGCAAGATCTAAATCCAAAAAGTTTGAAGTTCTACCTCTGAATTGGAGCTCTTAAGGCCACGAATTCTTCAAGATCTTGATTCCTTTCTACTCTGGAGATGTAATGGAGATGATACGCTAAGGAATTGAGCTTTGAAAATCAACTAATGATGTTGAATTTCAAGCTTCAAAATGAGAGAAAAATTTGGAAAATTCCTTTGGTATTGGTTAGGATTTAGTGCTGCAGCATTTCAGGTCTCCGAAAGCTTTAATGAATGAATGAGAATGAGTAGTTATTTATAGCTGAAGAGGGCTGAGTTCATGATTCCCTCGTGTGCATGGCAATTTGAAACTTGATGCATGGGACTGTACAGGCGCATGTGAGGCCCAATGATGGGTGCAAAACACAGCTAAACTCATTTGAAATGGAATTGGACGTGTACATGTGATGTAATCAGCTTGCACATTAAGTTTCATCATGAAATGCAAAAATGAACATAAAGAAAGAGCTCTTCGAAACTCACACATGGAAAGTCCAAAAAAGTAATGTGATTAACAGTTGGAAAGCCCTTGAAATAAGGAACAAAAGTCATGTTGGGAAAAAATTCATTTGGTATTTGGAAATGAATGAAAACTGGCTGTGAAAGTTTCGGTACAAAACATGTTTACATCACCTTTGAAAATTTTCACCAAAAGCAAGCCTATTCAAACCCCTCTGTATGTATGATGCAAGTATCAAATGGAAAAACCTTCAACATCAAAGTTGTATATATTTTCAAGTTGATCAATTTAGACTCAAATTTTTCATCATTTGGATTTTCCATGACAAAGTTATGGGCATTTGAAGTTGGGTACTTTTTCAAATTCAATGAATTAGGTCCAAGGTGACCTATAATGTTTGGTATTATCACATGTATTTATTTTAGGAATATGAAATTTTGTCCAACATAAAATTTGAAGTAGACATCTTAATATTTCCAATGCATTTGATCTCACCTCAAAATCATAAACATTAAGGAAGTTATGTCCTTGGGAAGTTGACCCAAAATTAGGGTTTCAGTCAAAATGACCTATAATGTTTTGAAATGAATGATGACCTTCCATGTTTCAAATGGATTTTTGATGAACATGAAAGTTGTTCATATGGTTCTTAAGAAAATCATTTTTCTTAGGGTCATCTTCATTTAATAAACACATCAAAAGTTGTATCTCAGTGATCCTTAGTTTAGTCAGATGACTTGACTGGTCAACTTTTCAAGGCCAAACTTCCAATCTTGATGAATGAATGATTGAGGACCCTAAAATAAGCTCACATATGCATAAAATAATGAATGAAAGAACTTCCCTTGATTAAATTTGATCATAGGTTGAGGTTGCTTCATGGGCAAGGTGTCGCATTACGCGAAAAACCGGCGGGAAAACAAAACAACAGAGCCGCCACCGTGCGTTATTTATCCCAAAAGAGGGAAAGGAAATGCTCGAAGTAAACCTGGGAAAGACATGGTCTCGCGACCAAAGAGAATGGGATCGGGAGTCGGTTATGCGAAGGGAAGTTATTAGCACCCCTACGCATCCGTCGTACTCGACGGGATCCACGCACAAAAGGAAGGAATATGGTTGCTAAAACACTGCTCACAAACAAACACACTGGCTGAAAGAGACACAAAAAAACAAAAGAAACTGACTCGGCAGGATATCGTATCCTGGGCCTACGTAGTCTATCAGGCATAGACATCAGAGTCGACGTAGTTCGGACGGGGGAAACGTGCTCGCTAGGATGTCGCATCCTATGCATACGTATCTTCTCGGACTAAAGAAGAATCAGAGCACTCGTAGCTCGGCTAACGCACGCCAAACAAAACCACACAGGAAATCGACTGCCAATCGCTGGACTTACGTCAAACTCCACACATACAGGCAAACATGGAAACCGAATGCCAATCGCTGGACTTACATCAGACTCCGAACCAAACACGCACACACTGGAAACCAAATGCCAACCGCTGAACTTACATCGGACTCCAAGCACACAACAAAAGGATAGGGAATGCCAATCGCTGGGCTTACATCCATCTCCTAACACACACAAGACAAAACAAAAAGGGCGCCCAGAGAGATCAGCTCATCTCCTGCCTACGTACCTCATCTGGTATGAGGATCAGGGCGACGTAGTTCCCCTACGCAGGGACAAAGGACTAGCCTAACCAGATAACAAAGGGAGACACAACTAGGGAGACTACGACTCGAGCCTAGATGTTATCATGCAAATCATCCCTAAGCTAAGGTTTCTAGCTAACTTGCACAGGGAGCAAGCTATCCTAAACAGCACAGGCAAAGCAAACAATCACACAAATAGCACACACTATATACACACAAAGTGGGCTCACACAAGGGTTAGGCTGTGAAACACAAGCCATCTGGAATCGGGTGATGTTAGCTCTTAACCCTAACATTGAGAGTTAGGGTGAAGCAGATGAAATGGGAAGTGAAGATAAGACTTCACAGCTCTTATCCCTGGCCTGGGAGAGCTTTAGACAAATGAATGTGTGGGTTCAGAAAGTGGGAACCCTTCTACACATCTGACTGACACAACTGTACAAGGATCTTGGGTTAATATCCACAATGCATCAACACAAGGTGTGTGAGCAAAGGGATGACTCAACTGAATAGCAGGAGATGGATTGCACATCTCTTTTATCTGCCTATTGCCTTATCAAAGGTCTTTTCCTGCTTGGCACAAAGATAAACAAACACAAGCATTGCCTCTTAAGGAGGGCTTCAGACAGGTGCCTGCCCAAGTAACAGGACAGGTCTTCCAGACTACATGAAGTTAGAGACATTATACCTCAATGCTCAAGCTATCAAGCAAAGCAAAAGCAAGTTCACAAAGGAACTATAGCAACTAAGGTACCTGAAAACAATCTGACTCAGTCAGTACACAACTCAAAAAAGTCAAACAGTTAATAGTCAATAACCAATGGTCAACAGACATAGTATACAAACAAACAACATTGCACAATGCACAAAGGTGCAAGCCGCAAGGCCTAGGCTCAAGTCTCAAAGCCTACAAAACAAACTCAAGATTAGTCATCAACAAGCAATGGATCAACTCCAAATGAGTGAACATCATCAAGTATGGCAATTGTGCTTCTTATCCTGAAACAAAACTCAAATGTGAGAGGCAAACCACTAGGACAAGGCCTAGGGTCAAAGATGGAGCAATAATCCAAAACAGAACATGAAAATTGACAAGAATCAAACTCAATCAACTAGGAACAACATCCAAAAGGTCTCACATTCATATCATACACCAATTTCATTTCATAAAGCAACTAAGGCAAAGTGTGCAATTTCAAAGCTCATAGAAGCAAACGGAATGAACCAATTCACATAAACTCAAAAATGATTCAATAAGGCTCAAGAAAAATCATGGCTAAACAACACACATCAAATGATCATCACATCAAAATTAAAGGCATTTGGACAAGTGGAAGCATGGCAAATAAATTCCATAAGGAAAGGTATGCACAAACAAGCTCAATTAGGGCACAAATAGATGCATCAAATTCACACAAGCATAAAACAGAATCCATGCATGATAAATGTCTCAAACCAAAGCCATGGCAAACTTCAAAGTGTCTAGAACACATGTGCAAAATTTCAGGTCCATATGATAAACATCCATCATTTCACAAATCATCTAAGTTCATGACTATCCAAAAGTCCAAACATGACCAACCAGCAAAGAAAATCACAAACAAATTGGAAATGCATTCAAAAATTCTTCAAAATTCACAAGCAATGCTAACATCCAGAAGTAGCATCATGAAAAAAATCATATCAATTGGCATTGAATTGGCAAGGCAAATAAAATCAGAAAGTCAAGCAAGCAATGGTGTGACACACATTGTCACACCTTCATTTACCAAAGCATATCTCCACAACCAGAAATGAGAAAAATGCAAACTCTATACCAAAAAATCCTTAAAGGTGTCTAGTTTAAGTATGCAAAGTTTCACAGTCATTGGATCAAAACTCATCATTTCACAATCAAAATGGCAAAGTATGTCAAGAAAATACATGTATAAACATTCCCTAAGCAAAATTAAAATCCATGCGTGCATAATTTCTGGAAAAATCACCATAAAATAGTAGACATCTTGAGGATCATCATGCAAAAAATCCCAGCTCAATTGGATAATTATTCATGAAGTTATGAATTTTTGAAATGGAGAGAAAATTAAAAATCACATAAGAAGCATAGCATGAACATGGAAGCATAAAGTGAAAAAATGCCAAAGGCCAAATGTGAAAATGCTGGAGCCAGGAATCGATCTACGTTGCAATTTGAAACAAGGCGCGTTTCATGTGAAACGCACCGTTTCACTAATGTGAGGTGGGAAGGAGAATCAATCTTAGCCAATCGAAATGCCATGCCAGGGACACGCTGTACCCGCACATGCACACAAACACGGAATCGCATGCAAAACATACACTGAAAGATCAAACACGCTCCTGGAGAAAAAAACTAGGGTTCATGCAATATTCATACGCGTTCTTCATCATTTCCAGGCTCAAGAACATTTTGTCATAGAAGTTAACAAAAGTTATACCATCGTGTTCATCTTTCAATGTACAACAACATGCTATGCTTGGATTTCTCTAATTCAAATTACATTTAAAGATTCGAGCACAAGAACATCCATGCATCAAACTTAGATTCACAATAACTTTCTTGTTTCTTGATGAAATTCAACGCTACAAAGCTCAGATTACTCTACATTCAAAGATCTATCAAAAGCATATCACGATTTCATGAATTGTGAGGATCGATTCCTGACCTGAATTGAAGTGCAGAAGTGAGTTTGCTTGTTTCAAGTCCTGTAAGGTCCAAACAGAGGTTCTTCAATGCTTATGTGAGTGAATGAATGAAGAATCGAGGCTCAATTGTCCTTGATGTAGCTCAAATCCGCAACTGCCATGGATGATGCAACTTGATACAGTTCCAAAATGTGCATGAAAATGATGGATTCTTTGCTTCAAAAGACTTCAATTACACTTGTGGATGATGAATCAATGAAGAACAATGCAAGGTTTGTGCAAAGTTTTGCAGAAAAGTTGAGAGAAAAAGTTTGTGAGATTTTGCAATTGGATCTAGATCTGAACCAAATGAAGTGTTAACCTCAATTTCTGTTATAATTTGCAATATATATGGTCTGTTAATCATGTTTGCAAATTAAGATTAAGCAATGCAATTGGAATTAAGTGAAATGCAAGTGTTATGCAAATTTGGTCAACTCACCTTATGTGCATGGAATCATTGCTACAGTACACGAGTTCATGTGTTAATTCACCTTGAAATATCATTTTTAGCCAAATGCCAATGTTGGAATGCATGGACAATGCTTATTTTTCAAATTGCAATTTTCCCTCCAAATTCAAATGAAATTCAAATGAAAAATGCAAAAAAATTTGTGATGAGAATTGATGAAATGTAATGCATGATTTGGATAGAGCATATCAAAACAAGAATGTTGCAAAAAATCCCACTCCATTTGGCCTTGTGGTGTGAAATTTATCCCCTTTTTGAACCTCAAATTGACTTGGCAAAGATTGATCCATAATTTCCCAACCATACATGAGAAATTCATGTTCTTGAACTTTTTGGAAATGGGAGAACAAGATCTTCAACTTTCATGTTGGACAAAATTTCATTTGAAGCTTTCTTGATGATGTAAACTTGAGGAGAAAACCTTTCCATTTTTGGCAGTTTGAAATTACAGGTCACTTACTATTTTTGGAAACTTTTCATCTGACCTCAAATTCTTCATTGTTGATGTTTGAAATGTCAAATGAGACTTGTATGGACATGAATGAGGCCTCTCTAATCATCTCCCACCTTCAAATCCATGGTTTCATGCACAGTTGACTATGGTTGTCTGTCTAGGGTTTCAGATGCATTGTGCAATGACTGATGACTTCTGAACATCCAATCTTTGGCCAAACCACTTCAAAATGATCCCTAGGTCATATGAACTCAATGAACCAACCTTAGGGCTTTGCTTCCATAGGAAATGCACTTGCTTGCTTGCACAACTGGATCTCCTGACCAGTCTTGACTGATGACTTGCACTTGGGCAATGGACAATGCAATGCTATGCAGTGGACAATGTCATGTTATGACCTACAAATGAAAATGTATGTACAAAATGGAAGGTGCAAATTTGAGGTGCTATAGCTGCCCCTATTCAATCAACTGGGAACCCGAACGGATGAGAGCAACGGCTGTCAGACTTTCAGGGTAAACAGGGATTGAATACCAAGAATCGTAGAAATTTGCACACTGCGGGGATCCACCAACGGAAACGTCCACTGGGATCTGATATTCATTACTGGGGGTTTTGATTCTCTCAAAGGTACAGTCACATCCAGACAACGACAGATGAATGGGCAAAGCAATCACAACTAGGTGCCATCAGACAACTAGGAAAAACTCAACGTTTATCAAAACCAACGGAGAGGTAACTCTACTGGGGACGACCAGGAAAAACTCGACGTTTGAGGTAACCAGACATCAACGAATGAATGGGAAGACTCGACCAGACGTCAACGGACGAACGGGAGAAGCTCGACGTTTATCGACACCAATGGAGAAGGAGAAGCTCGACGTTTATCGACACCAACGGAGAAGGAGAAGCTCGACGTTTATCGACACCAACGGAGAAGGAGAAGCTCGACGTTTATCGACACCAACGAAGAAAGGTGACCAGACATCAACGGATGAATGGGAAGACTCGACCAGACGTCAACGGACGAACGGGAGAAGCTCGACATTTATCGACACCAACGGAGAAAGGTGACCAGACAGGACGTTTACCGACGACTCTACTGGGGATCGACCAGACATTAATGAATGACTGGGGAATATGATATACAATCAAACGTCAACGGACGAATGAGAAAAACTTGACGTTTATCGAAACCAACAGAGAGGTAACTCTGAGGGAAAGGGTACAACTATACGTCAACGGACGAATAGGAAAAACTCGACGTTTATCGACACCAACGGAGAGGAGAACTCTGCTTGGGGAGAGGTGAACACAACCAATCATCAATGGACAATCGGGAAAAACTCAACGTTTATCGATACCAACGGAGAGGTAACCCTGTGGGGAATCAACAGCCATTAACAAATGATCTGTGGGGAACAAGCAACTATACGTCAACAGACGCATAGGAAAAACTCAACGTTTATCGAAACCAACGGAGAGGTGACTCTTATTGGGGATAATCCGACTAGACGTTCGCGGACGACTAGAAAAAACTCAGCGTTTATCGAAACCAATGGAGAGGTAAACTCTGGGGAGGGTATTACGAACATCGAAAGATGATGTTTACCGACATCAAAAGAAGACCAGACACTAACGAATGACTAGGGTAGGACTCGATGTTTACCGACACCGAAAGATGGTGTTTACCGACGCCAAAGAAATACGACCAGACATTAACGAATGACCGGAATGGGACTCGATGTTTACCGACACCGAAAGATGGTGTTTACCGACACCAAAGAAAGACGACCAGACATTAACGAATGACTGGGAAGGACTCGATGTTTACCGACACTGAAAGATGGTGTTTACCGACACCAAAGAAATAACACACGCGGGTGTTGACATGACACTGACCGGTATCACAAGATGACATCTACATATGTCAGGGCAAGGCTAAACACTTGTTGGGGATCTCACTTGGGAGCATCAGGCTTTCTTTCACACACGGGTGAAGGAATAAACCTCTCTGGGGCATCAATCCTGAGTGCTGCCAGGAGCGACTGTAGCAAACGTGTTGTACAGATGTTGAACGACGATCTGCCTCTGCCGGGGATATGGTCCGATGGTTAACACATGAATGCATATGCTTGAATTTTTCTATGTCGTAATGCTCCATTATGAATGGAAATGCTACGCATTTTTGAGGATGCAATGATTACTATATGCAAAATGCAAAATGATGAACTCCGCTGGGGAGCCAACAGATCAGATACTCCAACTCTGTGGGGAGACTTTGCTTGAGGAATACTCTGCGGGGAGAGCACCGACTTCTCACTCGTGCTGGAGAAATAACATTGTTGCTGGGGAAAGGATAGACTCCACTGGGGACACCCTTCATAGGACCCAATCCACTCGGGGACTCCGCTTGGGGAAACAATCAACACAACTTGCTGGGGAGAATTGCCAACAAGTAAGATAAACTCTGCTTGGGGATGCAGATACCATTCTGCTACGGAAAACTCATCCAATCCACAGGTAGAATAAATTCCGCTGGAGATAAATTTCTTTGAGCCCGCTCCACTCGGGGAACTTGCTGGGGAAAGTTATCAACACCAATCTCTGCTCGGGAGATCTGCTAGGGAAAGCAACTCTGTTGGGGATAACACAGCAACTCGCTGAGGAGGAACATAACTCTGGTGAGGAAAGTAATAGACCAGACCACGCCGGAGAAAGACATCCGCAACCCTGCTGGGGATAAGCGCTCACGACCACGCTGGGGATAACAGTACTTCAAACCCGACTGCTGGGGAATAACACCATTCCAACCGACACCTCCGCTGGGGATACAACATCCTTCCAACTTAGTGGGGACTCAGCTGGGGGAAGCAGGCAAATAGGCCTGCTGGGAATAGGCAATTCTTAGATCTGCTGGGGATAGAAGGCACTATCCAAAGGCGTCTCTGCAGGGAAGAACAGCTCTGAAAGTTCTCATACTTGCTTGGGAAAGATCTGCTGTGGAATTGTCTGCACAGATGACAACCTGCAAAATAGCACAACAACATGCCCCCAGGGGATACATGGACAAGATACGCTCAAGTGTCCTCAACATTCAAAATGATTTTTAAATGTTTTATCTTTCAGCACGTTATTGTTTAGCCTTCATGTTTTTATATGCAATGCTTATCAAAAATTTGGACGTTTTTGCAAACAAAACAGTAAAATAAAAACAAGAGAGCTATTTATCTGAATAACGACTTTTATTGATTGAAAATGTGCCTGAAAAGGCGAATACATCGGGAAGCAATTCTTAGAAAGAGGTAATTGCGCACAAAAGGAAAAATCTATCCTAATGGCAATGTGAACACGGCGTCCACTATTTCCCAATCCTGTTATAACTCACAGATCATCAGTTTTCCTCCCAACTTCCTTGCTTTCTGAGAAGAATGACTGGACCGATCACATCTTTGGAGATGGCAGACGATAAAGCGTGATGAAATACAGATAACTCAGACTGTAGTCTTCGCTTTAATCCCTCTTTTGGCTGGATCGCCCTTGCGGGTTTTCAATCCACCGGGATACCCATTTTTGCCTAAGCCGCCCTTGCGGGTTTTCGACTTACCGGGTGTACAAATTCTTTTTCATTTTATCCCTAATTTTTTCCCGAACCTTTTCTTTCTGTTTTTTGGTTCGTCGGGATGCCCTTTTTTGCCTGGACTCTTTTATTCTTTTTTGTCCAGCGGGTCAATTTATGCGAAGTATTTTTTGACTACATCTGAGTTAACAGGGGACGGAAAATCTTCACCATCCATAGTTGTAAGCATCAAGGCTCAACCGGAGAAAACCTTCTTCACAACATATGGACCTTCATAATTAGGAGTCCACTTGCCCCTGTTACCTGTACCGGGAGGAAGGATCCTCTTCAAAACTAGATCACCAGTTTGATAGATTCGAGGACGCACTTTCTGATCAAAGGCTCGCTTCATCCTTCTCTGATACAACTGCCCATGGCACACAACTACTAGCCGTCTCTCTTCGATAAGGCTCAACTCGTTAAACCTTGTTCGAATCCACTCGGCTTCGTCCAACTTGACATCTAACAAAACTCTCAGAGAAGGGATCTCCACTTCAACAGGTAGGACTGCTTCCATACCATACACAAGGGAGTACGGGGTTGCCCCGGTCGACGTACATACTGAGGTACGGTACCCATGCAAAGCGAAAGGCAGCATCTCATGCCAATCCTTGTATGTCACGACCATCTTCTGCACAATCTTCTTGATATTCTTGTTTGCCGCCTCTACAACACCATTCATCTTCGGTTTGTAAGGAGAAGAATTATGATGTTCAATCTTGAAGTCTCTACAAAGCTCTTTCATCATCTTGTTATTGAGATTCGAACCATTGTCAGTGATGATTCTCTCAGGAACTCCATAACGACAGATGATTTCCTTCTTGATGAACCGGGCAACCACTTGTTTGGTAACATTAGCATAGGAAGCTGCTTCCACCCACTTGGTGAAGTAATCAATCGCAACCAGGATGAAGCGATGTCCATTCGAAGCAGTAGGCTCAATCTTCCCAATCATATCAATCCCCCACATGGCAAACGGCCAAGGCGAATTCATGACATTTAGCGGGCTTGGTGGTACATGCACCTTATCAGCATAGATTTGACACTTATGGCATTTCCGAGCGTACTTGAAACAGTCGGATTCCATAGTCATCCAATAATAGCCGGCTCTAAACAATTTCTTAGACATTGCATGACCACCAGCTTGGGTACCAAACGAACCTTCATGCACTTCCTGCATCAACATGTCTGCTTTGTGTCTATCCACGCATCTGAGCAAGACCATGTCAAAGTTCCTCTTATACAGCACATCATCCTGATTCAAGTAAAAGCTTCCAGCTAGCCTTCTCAGGGTTTTCTTGTCATTCTTCGACGCACCTTCAGGATATTCCTGGATCTTGAGGAAGTTCTTGATATCAAAGTACCACGGCTTCTCATCAATCACTACAGACTCGGCTGCAAACACATCCGCAGGCCTCTCGAGTCGATTCACCGCAACATGTGGCACATGATTCCACCAATGAACTTTGATCATAGAAGATAAAGTAGCCAAGGCATCCGCCATCTGATTCTCATCCCGGGGGACATGATATAGCTTCACCTTCTTGAAGAACGTCAGTATTCTTCTGGTGTAATCTCTATAAGGAATCAAATGCGGCTGATTCGTATTCCAATCTCCATTGACCTGGTTAATCACTAGAGCGGAATCTCCATATATGTCAAGCGTTTTGATCCTCAAATCAATGGCTTCTTCTATCCCCATGATACAAGCCTCATACTCAGCTTCGTTGTTGGTGACATCAAAAGTCAACCTGGCAGAAAAAGATATATGAGCACCTTTTGGATTGATCAACACTGCACCAACACCATTACCGTTCACATTCACAGCCCCATCAAACATCAGTGTCCACTTGTCATCAGGATCCGGTCCTTCCTCGACAAGAGGCTCTTCACAATCTTTCATCTTAAGATACATGATGTCTTCATCAGGGAATTCAAACATCATAGGCTGATAATCATCAATCGGTTGTTCGGCGAGATAGTCTGACAAAACACTACCTTTGATGGCCTTCTGAGACGTGTACTGGATATCATACTCTGTCAAGATCATCTGCCAACGGGCAACACGTCCGATGAGAGCCGGCTTCTCAAAGATGTATTTCACTGGATCCATCTTAGAAATCAACAAGGTAGTATGGTTCAACATATACTGCCTCATTCGGCGAGCAGCCCAGGCCAAAGCACAACAAGTTTTCTCAAGCTGTGAATATTTGATTTCACAGTCGGTAAACTTTTTGCTAAGGTAGTATATGGCATGCTCTTTTCTACCAGACTCGTCATGCTGTCCCAATACACACCCCATCGAGTTCTCAGTCACTGACAGGTACATTATCAGAGGTCTCCCAGGAACTGGACGAATTAGGATTGGAGGTTTCTGTAAATACTCTTTTATCTTGTCAAAAGCTTTCTGATAGTCATCATTCCACCTGATTGCTTGATTCTTTCTTAGCAATTTGAATATTGGTTCACACGTGGCAGTTAGGTGAGATACAAACCTTGCAATGTAGTTCAATCTCCCTAAAAACCCACGAACCTGCTTCTCTGTTTTCGGCTCAGGCATTTCTTGAATAGCTTTAACTTTTGCTGGATCAACCTCAATCCCTTTCTCACTGACAATGAAGCCTAACAGCTTCCCAGATCTCACACCAAACGTACACTTGTTTGGGTTCAGCCTCAGTTTGAACTTTCTCAATCGATCAAACAACTTCTGCAAATTAACCAGGTGCTCCTCCTCTGTCCGCGACTTCGCAATCATATCATCCACGTACACTTCAATCTCTTTGTGCATCATGTCATGAAAGAGAGTCGTCATAGCCCTCTAATAGGTAGCACCGGCATTCTTCAGCCCAAATGGCATCACCTTATAGCAGAACTTGCCCCAAGGTGTAATGAATGTCGTCTTTTCCATGTCCTCTGGCGCCATCTTAATCTGATTATAACCAGAAAAACCGTCCATGAAAGAGAATACCGAGGATTGAGCCGTATTATCAACCAATACATCAATGTGAGGTAATGGGAAATCATCTTTCGGACTCGCTCTGTTCAAATCCCGGTAATCGACACACATTCTGACTTTGCCATCCTTCTTCGGCACGGGAATGATGTTGGCCACCCACGGGGGATACGTTGTCACTGACAAGAAACCCGCATCGAACTGCTTCTGAACCTCTTCCTTGATTTTAACTGCCATATCAGGACTCGTTCTGCGGAGCTTCTGTTTGACTGAAGGACAATCTTCTCTGAGGGGTAGTCTATGCACCACAATATCAGTATCCAACCCAGGCATATCTTGATAAGACCAGGCGAATATCTCCACATACTCTCTCAGCATCTCAATCAATCTGCCCTTGACCTCTGTCTTCAAAGCGGCCCCGATCTTAATATCTCTTCTGGCGTCCTCGGTACCAAGATTCACAATCTCCAATTCCTCCTGATGAGGTTGGATGACCCTTTCCTCTTGCTTCAACAATCTGACCAATTCTTTAGGGAGTTCACAGTCTTCCTCACTCTTCTCTTCAGCTTGGTAGATGGGATTATTGAAATCATACTGAGCCATAACAGAATTGTTCATAGTAGATGCCGTGAGATCACTTCTGCATGTTTAATGCTTTGTTTTAGAAAAAGAGTTCAATAAAGTCACAAAAACAAAAACATCGCCATTTTTTGATTTTTTTGAAAAATGAAAACAAAAATAGAAAGACAAGGATCACAAAATTGTTTGCAAAACGTCCTTTATTAATGATAAAATTGTAAAACATGATGTGGCCCTACAATGAACCACTACGCCTTGGGCAGGACGTAGGGTTTTGTGCAGAATGAAAAAAAACAAAAGAAAATTACTCTGTTTGAAGAGTAACTTGGACCACATCTTCTGCTGTCCAATTGCTGATCACTTCCCCTGGTGCACACGGGCGAACACAGTTGTCGAGATCGTAATCACTGTCACCATCTTCACTACTGGCCGCAAAGACGTCACAATGATTCATCAGCCCAGCGCTGGTAAAGGTACTCGGACCTTCATGCCCACCCTGCTCCGCTTGCAAAGGTTGATAGCCAATACCAAATTTATCTTCTTTAACCGGAAAATCCACCATCTTGCCCCAACCTTCAGCTCTTCCAGAGTCAACAACCTCCTTGGCTTGCTTGTACGAAGCAATCGAAGCACCCGGTTTTCTCTGATCAGCAAATGCCACCCTCTCGAGAGCAACAGTCTCAAATGCCTGGCATAAGGTTTCGTGGATCTCGCCATCCACCTCTACATATTTGAACGAGGATAGGTGACTCACCAGAATATCTTCTTCGCCACACACGGTCACAATCTGACCGTTCCAGACATACTTGAGCTTTTGGTGGAGAGTTGACGAAACTGCCCCTGCTGCATGGATCCATGGACGCCCCAACAAACAACTGTAGGCGGGCTGGATGTCCATCACATAGAAGATGATATCAAACACCTTCAGACCTATCTTCACCGGCAATGTAACTTCACCAAACACAGAACGTTTGGATCCGTCGAATGCACGAACTATCAGGTCACTAGGAGTAAGCACAACCCCTTCAACAGATATCTTCTTCAGAATTTGCTTAGGCAGCACATTCAGCGACGAGCCGGTGTCTACCAATACGTGAGACAATACAGCACCCTTGCATTCCATGGTGATATGCAAGGCCTTATTATGATTACGACCCTCAGGCGTCAAGTCTAGGTCTGTGAACCCCAAACCGTGCCTGGTGCTTACGTTGGCAATCACGCCCTCCAGTTGGTTGACGGAAATCTCTTGAGGTACATACACCATATTCAGCATCTTCAACAAGGCGTTACGATGTGCCTCAGAGCACAGCAGCAAAGAGAGAATTGAAATCTTGGACGGAGTCTAATTAAGCTGATCTACAATCTTGTAGTCACTCTTCTTTATAATCTTCATAAACTCCTCCACATCCTTCTCAAATGAACCCTCAGGCGCCTCCTTCTGAGCAGGTTCTTCGTCAACCACAGCCTGTTTGCCCTTAGCCTTGGCGAGAGCCTCGGCATTGTTGTCTCTTAAAGGTTGTGGAACAAACAGACGTCCACTGCGAGTAAAACCTCCTGGACCACCAACATTGTCCACAACTGGACCTGCAACCACAGGAGTTCTATTGGGTACACTGATCGTCACAGGCGCCTGATTACCGGGTCTACTCTGATTCTCAGCCCTTCTGTTGTTACGGTACGTGTTGTCATACTTCCACGGAACAACCCGACTGTCAACAGCCCTTCTGACCGGAGCGACGATGGTTGTTGGATTACTGGCAGTTACCGGTGCAGAAATGGTAACATGAGTACCACTAGTTGTAGGCGCACTAACCCTCTGACCACGTCCTTCAGACGGTTTGAAAAATATAGTGACAGTTGACACGGAACCACGATCTCTGACAGCCCGAACAAACTGTACACAACCCTCATCCATCAAACCCTGGATACCGGCCCTTAACTGATCACAACCATTCTCAGATTCAGCATAAACAATACAGCCCTCATCACAGCCTGGGTAGACACCCCCACTCAGCAAACGGCCCTTTACCATAAACAAGGAGGTCATAACATTGTCCACACTGACAACCAAATCTTCAGCCTCTGCCCCTTAAATATTATTCACTCGGTGAGCACCATGGGGCGGCATAGGGTTGTTAACAACATTCGGCACAGGAGGAAAATTGATAGTTTTGGCATCAATCAGGTCCTGGACTTTATGATGAAAAGCCCTGCAGTTCTCTATATGGTGTCCCGGCGCACCAGAGTGAAAGTCACAACGCACATTGGCATCATACCCAGGTGGTATTTTTGTCAACGGCGCCATAATCCTCAATTCAACAAACCCTAGTCTGAGCAACTCAGGCCGTAACTCAGCATAGGTCATTGGCAGTGGGTCGAAACGTCTATCAGGCATCCTCTGCCTCGACTGATACGGACGTTGCTGTTGTTGTTGTTGTTGTTGTGGCATTTGTTGTTGGACTCTCTGTTGTTGCGGTGGTTGACGTTGTTGAGGTGCTGGAACTGTCACTGCAGCAACTTGACGGTATTGATTTCTGTTCTGCGTTCGGCGATGTTGCACAGCATTAGTCTCACCCTCTCTGCGGCGAGGTGCCCCAGCAAAAGGTTTCTTGGAAGACGAGGAACCAACATCTTAAATCTTACCAGCCTTGATCAAGCTCTCTGTCCTCTCCCCACAGATAACCACATCAGAAAAACTACCGAATGGGCAGCTTCCCATCCGGTCCATAAAGACACCCTGTAGAGTACCAATGAACATATCCGTTAACTCCCTCTCCAGCATAGGGGGTTGTACTCTTGCAGCCAGCTCACGCCACCTTTGGGCATACTCCTTGAAGCTTTCTCCGGATTTCTGACATAGACTCTGCAGCTGAGTCCGACTCGGCGCCATGTCCATATTATGTTTATATTGCCTCAAGAAGGCCTCACCCAGATCCCTCCAGCATTGGATAGAATCTCTCTTCAGTTCCATGTACCAATCCAAGGAAGCCCCAGATAAACTGTCCTGGAAGAAATACATCCACATCTTTTGATCATCGGTATAAGCAGAGATTTTCCGATAATAAGCCTGCACGTGGGTGCGAGGGCAAGAAGTACCATTGTATTTGTCAAAAGAGGGCGCTTTGAATTTGTAAGGGATTCTCAACCCTACACAAGACCCATATTGGTAACGTCAAAACCCAGGGAATTCTGACATTCCATGGCTCTTATCTTCTCAGCAAGGGCATCAACTTTATGATCCCTATCCTCAACTCTGACCACCTCATCATCTTCACTCAGCAGCGTGAACATGTCCTCTTGTCTATCGACAATAGGAGCTGGATGACGAACAGGAGCTCGGGTAACTCTGGCATTGACAGTCTCTGCAGCAAGAGGCTGTCCGTTGATTCTGATCCCCCTTAACTCTTCACCCACAGCATAGTCATTGGCGGGAGCAGCAACATTAATATTCTCCTGAACAGGCACACCCACAGGCGAAGCGCGATTGGACTGCGGAATCACGGTCTCTTGTCTCTGAACCAAGGCTCGAAGCTCTTCTTGACCTTGCGCAACCCCTTGCATCATTGTCATAAACTGGGCCATGTTCGCCCTCATCTCAGCCAACTCGGTCTGAACTTGATCCATACTTCTCTGTTGATTGAGTCTGGTTGAATACCGATGCGGTCTTCGATCAGCTATCCTGCCTGACACAGGAACCAGAGTGAGAAGTCGCGAACAAGAACACCTGTTATGCAAAATGATATGAGTATGATGCTAATGCGTATGATGCACATGATATGTTCATTTCTTAGGCATTCAAGGAGCCTGATTCATCTTCAAAAGATGGCAACCTGCAACAAGAACAACACAGGAAGCACAGAAACAACATACACAAGAGCAATGAGTGCAGAATGAAACCAACAACCTCATCTATAAATGAGTAACATGGATCATACAACATAGATTCAAAGATCCAACAAAGTACAACAATGAATCCCACCCAACAAGCCTGGGGGTGATTCTCAACATAAACATCAGGAATACAAGCCAAGACAAACGACTTCCAGGAATGAGAGTCTTCAAGTAGTGACACTAGTCTATCAACAGGTCACACTCTGAACAATCTGGTAAGGGAGTAATCTTCTCCTTCAACTGTCTTCTAAGCTCTACAACTTCTTCTCCAAGTTGGTTCTCTGATGCAAGTCTCTGGTCGACTTCCTTCTTCAACTGGATATCTTTGTCTCTAAGTTGTTTCTCCAAGTCTCTGATCTTCTTCAGATAACTAGCCTCAGCTTTCTGCAATCTCAAACACTCTCGGTGCTCTGTATTCAGCAAGTTCTCCATCTCTGCATAAGATCTCTTCTTGCTCCTTACTCTACCAACATCTACACTCTGGATGTCTCTGAGTTGATGAGTCAGGTTCAACCTATCAGCTTTGGCTTTGTACAACTCCATCTGGGCATCTTGCTCTTTCTCCTTCAACCGGCGATTCTCCATCAGGGCTTGCTTGTACTGCTCAGCAGGTACACTCTCAGCAAGGATCAAAGGTGGCTGCACTTGCAACGAATTCATCCTATCATAGGGAAACAACAAAGTTTCCACTCTCTTCTTCACCCAATCAGTGTAATCAGGTATAGCAAAGGCAAACTTCTTCCCTAGGACAGCTCCATCCTGGACACCAATAGACTTGCAAGCTCTTCCAATCTGTTCCAATCTAGCAGGGTCACTTCGCTTCTCAAAATATACACTCTCAGCTATCTCAGCATCAAGTGGTCTTCCATTCATCACGAACCCCAACTGGCGAAGAGAAAGAACTGGGTTGTAATTGATGCAACCCTTAGTCCCTACAAGTGGCACATTCCGGAATTCTCCACAACTCATAATAACATCCCGCACGTCCATCCGATAAGATTGCCATCTGATATCATATGAAGTAAGAGACATAACCCTCTGAGTCCACCTATGAGTGCTCTGAGCATCCACAAAAGGTCCACTGACTGGCAAGAGAGACAAGAACCATCTGAGCAAAAGTGGAAGACAACATCCGATAGCTTCACCCTTACCATGCCTACTGTGAATAGCATAATAAGTGTCAGCTAACAGAGTAGGAACTGGATTTCCTCCAAGAAAGATAATGACTGCAGCATAGTCCACAAAGTTGGGCATACTCGGGAACAAGACAATCCCATAGATCATAACAGTTAACTGAGCATGAAAAGCTTCCCAATTCCCCTTCTCTGCTTCTACTCTAGCAATTCTCAACAGAAACTTTAAAGGAAAACCCACAACATCCCCACTGGACTTCCAATTATCACTGACTTCTTTGATACCCAAATGCAAACTCTAGCAACAACCCTGAAGTCAACCTCTTTAGGCACGTCCAAGAAAGGAACCTGATGCTGGATAGGAACATTCAACAGAATGGAGTACTCCTCGAGAGTAGGCGCCAATTGATAATCCTGAAAGGTGAAGCAACGCAGCTCTGGGTCGTAGAACTGAAGAAGAGTCTGCAACGGCACTGGATCAACTTCCATCTTCAACAGTGTCAGAATATCTCCATACTGATCAACAAACCCCTTCTGATTACTACCGGTCACAAGGTTACTCAACTCTATCAGAGACGTCAAGGGCTCACGGTGAAAGCTATAAGAACAAGTCTTCCGCTTCGGCTCTGGGACTGTTGCCATCTCTATCAGTGAATAGACTCTGGAATGTACCTGAGAAATGATATGCATGCAGGGATTAGTTTTTTTTTTTTTTTGTGCGTTTCTTTTGAAAATAAACATGATATGATGCAAATGATGCAGACACGACTGGCAGGCTGTGCATCTCGGAACACAGGACCGAAGCTTCGGCTCGAACTCGGAACCACAATTCATCTGAAACCCAAAGTCATTTGATAAACTGTCATCTGAACCCAATCTGAGGAACCAAGTCACCAACAGGATCACAAGTCATCAACAAGTCACCGACAAGTCACCAACTGTACCTGTAATAATGATCATTCCCTCCCCACTCACGGGTGTCATCTAGGCCAGGGTAAGGTCGAGAGAAACACAACATAAATAACCTTTCGCAGAATATCATCATATACACACCCGAAGTATGTAACGATAATATCCCACCAGGGTCTGAACTGCTCGTGATATCAATGTTCCGCTAAGTGGCGCATACCACCCGCTTCCCATGAATCACTCTATTCCTAGGTTTCCTAGATTTCACTCATAGCCTGGGTATTGGGCCTTTTACCTCGAGTAACTCCCACCCCAAACAGAGAAACACAGCACAGCCAGCACAGATGAATATGAATGAATGCAAACATTAATGCACACATAAACGCAAACAATGAATAAATGAATGCAATAAATAAAACAGCAAAAGCAACCAAACCCTAACCTAGAGAGCGCTAGGAGAGACTCGCTTAGGGAAGATGGACCAGCAAGAGGTCAACTTCTCTGTTCCCCAGCAGAGTCGCCAGCTGTCGCATTACGCGAAAAACCGGCAGGAAAACAGAACAACAGAGCCACCACCGTGCGTTATTTATCCCAAAAGAGGGAAAGGAAACACTCGAAGTAAACCTGGGAAAGACATGGTCTCGCGACCAAAGAGAATGGGATCGGGAGTCGGTTATGCGAAGGGAAGGTATTAGCACCCCTACGCATCCGTCGTACTCGACGGGATCCACGCACAAAAGGAAGGAATATGGTTGCTAAAACACTGCTCACAAACAAACACACTGGCTGAAAGAGACACAAAAAAACAAAAGAAACTGACTCGGCAGGATATCGCATCCTGGGCCTACGTAGTCTAACAGGCATAGACATCAGAGTCGACGTAGTTCGGACGGGGGAAACATGCTCGCTAGGATGTCGCATCCTATGCATACGTATCTTCTCGGACTAGAGAAGAATCAGAGCACTCGTAGCTCGGCTAACGCACGCCAAACAAAACCACACAGGAAATCGACTGCCAATCGCTGGACTTACGTCAAACTCCACACATACAGGCAAACATGGAAACTGAATGCCAATCGTTGGACTTACATCAGACTCCGAACCAAACACGCACATACTGGAAACCAAATGCCAACCGCTAGACTTACATCGGACTCCAAGCACACAACAAAAGGATACAGAATGCCAATCGCTGGGCTTACATCCATCTCCTAACACACACAAGACAAAACAAAAAGGGCGCCCAGAGAGATCAGCTCATCTCCTGCCTACGTACCTCATCTGGTATGAGGATCAGGGCGACGTAGTTCCCCTACGCAGGGACAAAGGACTAGCCTAACCAGATAACAAAGGGAGACACAACTAGGGAGACTACGACTCGAGCCTAGATGTTATCTGCAAATCATCCCTAAGCTAAGGTTTCTAGCTAACTTGCACAAGGAGCAAGCTATCCTAAACAGCACAGGCAAAGCAAACAATCACACAAATAGCACACACTATATACACACAAAGTAGGCTCACACAAGGGTTAGGCTGTGAAACACAAGCCATCTGGAATCGGGTGATGTTAGCTTTTAACCCTAACATTGAGAGTTAGGGTGAAGCAGATGAAATGGGAAGTGAAGATAAGACTTCACAACTCTTATCCCTGGCCTGAGAGAGCTTTAGACAAATGAATGTGTGGGTTCAGAAAGTGGGAACCCTTCTACACATATGATTGACGCAACTGTACAAGGATCTTGGGTTAATATCCACAATGCATCAACACAAGGTGTGTGAGCAAAGGGATGACTCAACTGAATAGTAGGAGATGGATTGCACATCTCTTTTATCTGCCTATTGCCTTATCAAAGGTCTTTTCCTGCTTGGCACAAAGATAAACAAACACAAGCATTGCCTCTTAAGGAGGGCTTCAGACAGGTGCCTGCCCAAGTAACAGGACAGGTCTTCCAGACTACATGAAGTTAGAGACATTATACCTCAATGCTCAAGCTATCAAGCAAAGCAAAAGCAAGTTCACAAAGGAACTATAGCAACTAAGGTACCTGAAAACAATCCGACTCAGTCAGTACAAAACTCAAAAAAGTCAAACAGTTAATAGTTAATAACCAATGGCCAACAAACATAGTATACAAACAAACAACATTGCACAATGCACAAAGGTGCAAGCCACAAGGCCTAGGCTCAAGTCTCAAAGCCTACAAAACAAACTCAAGATTAGTCATCAACAAGCAATGGATCAACTCCAAATGAGTGAACATCATCAAGTATGGCAATTGTGCTTCTTATCCTGAAACAAAACTCAAATGTGAGAGGCAAACCACTAGGACAGGGCCTAGGGTCAAAGATGGAGCAATAATCCAAAACAGAACATGAAAATTGACAAGAATCAAACTCAATCAACTAGGAACAACATCCAAAAGGTCTCACATTCATATCATACACCAATTTCATTTCATAAAGCAACTAAGGCAAAGTGTGCAATTTCAAAGCTCATAGAAGCAAACTGAATGAACCAATTCATATCAACTCAAAAATGATTCAATAAAGCTCAAGAAAAATCATGGCTAAACAGCACACATCAAATGATCATCACATCAAAATTCAAGGCATTTGGACAAGTGGAAGCATGGCAAATAAATTCCATAAGGAAAGGTATGCACAAACAAGCTCAATTAGGGCACAAATAGATGCATCAAATTCATACAAGCATAAAACAGAATCCATGCATGATAAATGTCTCAAACCAAAGCCATGGCAAACTTCAAAGTGTCTAGAACACATGTGCAAAATTTCAGGTTCATATGATAAACATCCATCACTTAACAAATCATCTAAGTTCATGACTATCCAAAAGTCCAAACATGACCAACCAGCAAAACAAATCTCAAACAAATTGGAAATGCATTCAAAATTTCTACACAAATTCACAAGCAATCCTAACATCCAGAAGTAGCATCATGCAAAAAATCATATCAATTGGCATTGAATTGGCAAGGAAAATAAAATCAGAAAGTCAAGCAAGCAATGGTGTGACACACATTGTCACACCTTCATTAACCAAAGCATATCTCCACATCCAGAAATGAGAAAAATGCAAACTCTATACCAAAAAATCCCTAAAGGTGTCTAGTTTAAGCATGCAAAGTTTCACAGTCATTGGACCAAAACTCATCATTTCACAATCAAAATGGAAAAGTATGTCAAGAAAATATATGTATACACATTCCCTAAGAAAAATTAAAATCCATGCGTGCACAATTTCTGGAAAAATCACCATAAAATAGTAGACATCTTGAGGATCATCATGGAAAAAATCCCAGCTCAATTGGATAATTATTCATGAAGTTATGAATTTTTGAAATGGAGAGAAAATTAAAAATCACATAAGAAGCATAGCATGAACATGGAAGCATAAAGTGAAAAAATGCCAAAGGCCAAATGTGAAAATGCTGGAGCCAGGAATCGATCTACGTTGCAATTTGAAACAAGGTGCGTTTCATGTGAAACGCACCATTTCACTAATGTGAGGTGGCAAGGAGAATCAATCTTAGCCAATCGAAATGCCACGCCAGGGACACGCTGTACCAGTACATGCACACAAACACGGAATCGCATGCAAAACATACACTGAAAGATCAAACACGCTCCTGGAGAAAAAAACTAGGGTTCATGCAATATTCATACGCGTTCTTCATCATTTCCAGGCTCAAGAACATTTTGTCATAGAAATTAACAAAGGTTATACCATCGTGTTCATCTTTCAATGTACAACAACATGCTATGCTTGGATTTCTATAATTCAAATTACATTTAAAGATTCGAGCACAAGAACATCCATGCATCAAACTTAGATTCACAATAACTTTCTTGTTTCTTGATGAAATTCAACGCTACAAAGCTCAGATTACTCTACATTCAAAGATCTATCAAAAGCATATCACGATTTCATGAATTGTAAGGATCGATTCCTGACCTGAATTGAAGTGCAGAAGTGAGTTTGCTTGTTTCAAGTCCTGTAAGGTCCAAACAGAGGTTCTTCAATGCTTATGTGAGTGAATGAATGAAGAATCGAGACTCAATTGTCCTTGATGTAGCTCAAATCCGCAACTGCCATGGATGATGCAACTTGATACAGTTCCAAAATGTGCACGAAAATGATGGATTCTTTGCTTCAAAAGACTTCAATTACACTTGTGGATGATGAATCAATGAAGAACAATGCAAGGTTTGTGCAAAGTTTTGCAGAAAAGTTGAGAGAAAAAGTTTGTGAGATTTTGCAATTGGATCTAGATCTGAACCAAATGAAGTGTTAACCCCAATTTCTGTTATAATTTGCAATATATATGGTCTGTTAATCATGTTTGCTAATTAAGATTAAGCAATGCAATTGGAATTAAGTGAAATGCAAGTGTTATGCAAATTTGGTCAACTCACCTTATGTGCATGGAATCATTGCTACAGTACACGAGTTCATGTGTTAATTCACCTTGAAATATCATTTTTAGCCAAATGCCAATGTTGGAATGCATGGACAATGCTTATTTTTCAAATTGCAATTTTCCCTCCAAATTCAAATGAAATTCAAATGAAAAATGCAAAAAAATTTGTGATGAGAATTGATGAAATGTAATGCATGATTTGGATAGAGCATATCAAAACAAGAATGTTGCAAAAAATCCCACTCCATTTGGCCTTGTGGTGTGAAAGTTATCCCCTTTTGAACCTCAAATTGACTTGGAAAAGATTGATCCATAATTTCCCAACCATACATGAGAAATTCATGTTCTTGGACTTTTTGGAAATGGGAGAACAAGATCTTCAACTTTCATGTTGGACAAAATTTCATTTGAAGCTTTCTTGATGATGTAAACTTGAGGAGAAAACCTTTCCATTTTTGGCAGTTTGAAATTACAGGTCACTTACTATTTTTGGAAACTTTTCATCTGACCTCAAATTCTTCATTGTTGATGTTTGAAATGTCAAATGAGACTTGTATGGACATGAATGAGGCCTCTCTAATCATCTCCCACCTTCAAATCCATGGTTTCATGCACAGTTGACTTTGGTTGACTGTCTAGGGTTTCAGATGCATTGTGCAATGACTGATGACTTCTGAACATCCAATCTTTGGCCAAACCACTTCAAAATGATCCCTAGGTCATATGAACTCAATGAACCAACCTTAGGGCTTTGCTTCCATAGGAAATGCACTTGCTTGCTTGCACAACTGGATCTCCTGACCAGTCCTGACTGATGATTTGCACTTGGGCAATGGACAATGCAATGCTATGCAGTGGACAATGTCATGTTATGACCTATAAATGAAAATGTATGTACAAAATGGAAGGTGCAAATTTGAGGTGCTACACAAGGCACAGTCAAAGCACAGTTAAATTAGGGTTTCCTTGGGAAGCAATCCTCAAGCCCTTTGAGTTATCTTGATCAAATTGGAAAATTGAGATACTTGGGAGACATATATGATGATTAGGAACTTTGTGGACCATTTTAATGCTTTTTATCATCTTCATATGACCATTTCATTAAGCTTAGGAGCCTCCTAGGAGCATTGTGGCACATGACCACTTGAGCTTCAAAACAAAAAAGAATTAGTGACATATTTTTGTGCTTTTGGTTAGAATTAGTGACATATTTTTGAGCAATAATATATAATACAAGTATGCTTGGTGGTATCAAACCACTCACACCAGTACCAGCCCTAGGGTTAAGGAGCCAAACATGCTATGATCCTTGAGGTAATGCACTGAGCAATGATATGATGCCATGAGGGATCTTAGGGTCAAAATTAGGGTCTTACACATGAAAATCATTCCAAGCACAAAGGTAATATAAATGACATTCCAAACAACTTTGATGTTGAAGTCAAGAGCTAGGTTTGCTTGGAAAGTCATTTTTTACGGTGAAAGATTATAGGTCATTTTGTCAGAACCTTAGTTTGGAGGTCAACTTCCCAAGACCATAACTTGCTCAATTTTTATGATATTAAACCATTAAAATTGCATGATAAAATTAAAGATGTCTAATTAAACTTTTATGTTTGTAGGAAGTGAAAATTCAACTTACAAATGAATGTGCCAAGAGGAAACATTATAGGTCATTTTGGGCAAATACCATTGAACAAGTGACTTTCCTTAAATTCTAAAATGCATAACTCCTATATGACAAATTCAAATGAGGTCAAAGTTGTGACCAAATTGTAGAGGTTTGAAATACCTAAAACTTTTATGAAGGAACTTCTCTCATTTAAAGTCCATAGAAAAGGTTATTCAAGGTGGAAGAAGTGAACATTTGACTCGGGACAGAAAATTTTCAAATATGTTTGATTTCCCAAACTTCCACCTTAAAATTCATCCTGATCCAAGCTTCAAATTAAAAAGTGTTAAACATGAAAGTTGTTCCCCTTGATCTCACCTTTCCAAAACATCAAAGATCATCTCATTTGGATCAAAGATAAGGGACTTGCGCATGGGTGTAAGCTATTGCACCGTTTGGATAATTTCAAGTTCCAATTTTCACACACACTTGCATGAGCTTCTAACATGATTTAAGCACGAAGTACATTGAACTTTGGATCATATGGCATCATCTCGTGGGCCTAATGCACACCCATGCATCCATGCAAGGGAGAATTTGAAATTTTGGCAAATTCGGAAGTGTGCAAATATCATTCACATTAGCTATAAATAAGACCCTTCCTGATAAGAAATAGGATCCCTCTTGCCCAAGCTTCGACCCCTTTCATCCCCAAACACCATTGAAAGGATAATCTTGAAGGTTTCTTGAGAAACCGAGTTTCAATTCTCCTTCTGTTTTAGGATTGAAACTCCAAGAGTCCAAGCTTTTTAACCATCCAAATCATCTTCTGCAAGCTTCTAGAGTCAATCCTAGCTAAAATGGAAGCAAGATCAAGCTAATCTGAAGCTCCTCGAAGGTGAGATTTCAAAAACTTTTCTTCTTCGATTCTCCCTCATTTCTCATCCATTTTGACTGATTGTTGGTTTGCAGAAGTCCTACCAATGTAGGAAACAAGATTGAGTTGCTTTGAGGTTAAATCGAAGCAACTCAGATCATGATCCTCAAAATTCAAATCCCTATATCTTTTCATATACTTGTAATTGAACAAAATTGAGGCCAGATTTGAGCTCCTGAGCATTTTTTCTTTAAATCAATGTCTTTCTTTTGTGAAGTCAAGCTTCTCTATGATGAATGTTTTTGAGGAATACAAAACTCCAAGAAACAAGAAGGCAAAGCTTCAAGAAGGTATAATGAGAATACTTACCTTCACTAAAGTCTTAGATGCACAAGTATTTATATGGCTATTGCATAACTCTTCATAGTGCATGGAAAATGTCTTAGAATCATATTTTTCATTTTCAAACTAGGTAAATAGATTTTCCTATAAGGGAAATCGATTTACCACTGAAGCTTACATATTTTATAAAAGCAAAAATTAAGTTTTTTCACTTAGGTAAATCGATTTACCACTTAGGGAAATCGATTTACCACTGGAGCATTACATTTCCAGAAGCAAAATTTTAAGTTTTTTAACTAGGTAAATCGATTTACCTCTTAGGGAAATCGATTTACCACTGAAAGATTTTGAGAAATTTTAAACGTTGCAACAGGGTAATCAATTTACCCATTATGTAAATCGATTTACCATTGTGCATTTCTGAAAAATCAGTGGCTGTTCATACACCTCTTCATGCAGCATTTCATGGATTCTTTTAATTTCATCTTTGACAATTGTTCATGATTCTTTCAGAACATTACCATGTTTCATTTGAGGTGTTATGTGCATATAAATACATGATCTTTCAAATCCAAATTTTACCTCTTCCAATCAATCTCTTAGAATTATCATAATTCACACTTATTGTTTTAAACCTTCATTCAAGATATTTTTTTGCATATTTTCATATCATTCAAAATAGAAAATTCTTGAGCAATCTAATATCTTTGTGTTGTGAATTATTTTCATTGGAAGAGAAGATTAAGCAAATTGATATATCACTTTGAGTGATCATTATACTACAAACTTTACAATCAATCTATTGTTGTAATCCATATCTTATTTTTAGAATTGTGGAAAAATAAGATTGTGTGTTTTGTGAACACCTTGCTGTCCAGGATTGTTGGAAGCAAGAGAGTTGAGTTTGAGAGGATTGTTCTCATATCAATTTGGTGAATCACAAGAGGTTCTTCTTGGTGATTGTGTCTGTCGTGTACAAGTCATAACAAATAGTGAAATCTCTTTCATGTTGAAAGGGGACTGGAGTACTCTCGATCTGTGAGGTGAACCAGGATATTTCTTCGTGTTCTTTCTCTTTCCGCACTTTACCGTTCATCGCTTAACATAACCAGAAAAGAAAGAACAAAGTTTTTCATAAACCGGAAAAAGTGTTCAAAGATTCTAATTCACCCCCCCTCTTAGGCACTGCTCAACTAACAATTGGCATCAGAGCAGGTTTTGGTAACTTGCTCCACAGATCCAGACAATGGCTTCCGCAAGCGCAAACCCGATTTTTAAATATGGAGGTAGCTGCAATAAACCACCTCTATTTTCTGGAGAATATTTCAATTTCTAGAAAATCCGCATGAAAGCACATTTAGAAGCACAAGGAGATGGTATCCGGGAAACCGTTGAAAATGGTCTGCATAATCCAACAAGTGTGATAAATGGTGTTGGCACCCCAAAGATCAACAGTTCGTATGATGAAGACGATAAGAAGAAAATACTTAATGAGAAGAAGGACATCAACATTCTTTAAAGTGCATTAAGTATGGACGAGTTCTTCTGCATATCTCATTGCAAATCTGGGAAAGAAATATGAGATACCTTGGTGAAGACTCATGGAGGACCCATTGAAGTCAAAAGATCCAGATTAAATACATTGAGTCAAGAATACGAAATATTAAGAATGCAGCCCGGAGAATCCATCGTTGCTATACATAAAAGATTTGTTCTCTTAACGAATCACTTAATCGCTCTTGGAAAGACCTTTGTAAATGATGATCTCAACCTTAAAGTGCTTAGATCCTTGACTAGAGAATGGCAATCAAAAGTAACGGTCATATCGGAGAAGAAAAGTCTTTCCACTATGAGGTCCGCATCATTATTTGGAAAACTCCAAGAACATGAACTTGAACTTGGAAGACTCGAAAAGCATGAAAGTAAAGAGAAGAAATCCAAAGGAATTGCTTTAAAAGTAGATTCAAAGGAAGATAGAAATGATGGCGTATCGGAGGAAGATGAAAATTTCATGCTCCTTGTTAAAAGGCTTGGTAAGTTTTTTAGTAAAAATGACAAACCCTTTAATGCAAAAAGAAATAAACATTTCAGGAAAAGGGAGGCTTCCACATCTACGCAAGAAGTCGGATGTTACGAATATGTAAAGCAAGGTCATATAAAGCCGGATTGTCTGAAACTCTTAAAGAAAGGTGGCTTTAAAGGCAAGAAGAATTTCAAGAATAAAAAGTTATATGTTGCATGGGAAGATAATGAGATAAGTTCTTCATCTGAATCATAAAGCGACCAATGTGCAAATCTAGCATTAATGGCCTCACACCATTTCGACAATGAAGAAGATGAGGTTAGTAATGAGTTTTCTCTTTTCGATAGTGATGCACAAGGTGCTATAAATGAACTTCTTGAAGAATGCAAAGTTCTGTATAAAAATATATCATCTCAAAAGAAAACAATTTTATCTTTAGAATAAAGAATCGTGAGAATTGAAAAAGATGTCAACGATGAAAAACAAAAGATGATTAGTGAAAAACAGAATTTTGTATGTAAAAATTGTGAATCACTTTCTTTCCAAATTGTCCAATTAAAAAGAGTTCTTGAAATGTATGAAAAAGGACAAATTGGGTTGGAAGGTGTCCTTAGCCAACAAAGATATTCCAATGACAAAAGTGGACTTGGTTATTCAAAATTTTCCAAGCCAAGTTCAAGCAAAACTGTTTTTGTTAAGGCTAATGACCAACCAACCAAAGAGAAAGTGAACAAGGCAAAAAATGTTCATCACTATCATAAAAAAAATATCTTCTAAAAATAAATCTTATGTTCCTAGATATAAAAGCAATTTTGAACCTACTTGTTTTTATTGCGGAATAATTGGCCATACACCTAATGCATGCTATGTTAGAAACTTTAGCGTAGCAAGTGAGCATTACGTATGGGTACAGAAAGGCACTAATTATGAAGGACCCAAAGCAATTTGGGTACCTAACAAAATGTAACTTTGTTTTGTAGGTATGCTGGAAAACCTCATCAAATCTATGGTATCTTGATGGTGGGTGTTCCAAGCATATGACGGGAGACATAAACAAATTTTCAAATCTAGCATTGAAGGCTAAGGGTTATGTCACATAGGGTGATAACAGCAAAGGGAGAATTCTTGGCATAGGCAAAGTTGGAGCACCACCTTTCACATCCATTGAAGATGTCCTTTACGTCGAAGGACTAAACATAATCTTCTAAGCATTAGCCAACTTTGCAACAAGGGCTTCAAAATCAAGTTCACCAAAGATGAATGCTTGATTGAAGATGAAGTCTCTCATGAGGTAAACCTCAAAGGTACAAGAATTAATAATATTTTTATGATTTCCCTTGATGATTTATCTTTGAATGTAAAATGTCTTATGGTAAACAATAATGAGTCATGGTTGTGGCATAAAAGATTCGCACATATTCATATGGAACATTTGAATAAACTTATAAAGCATGATCTGTCATTGGTTTACCTAAGATAAAATTCGTCAAAGATAGACTTTGTGATGCACGTCAAAAAGGGAAATAAACCAAATCAACTTTCATATCAAAGAATATGGTGTCCACTACAAGGCCATTACAATTGTTGCATATGGACTTATTTGGTCCATCAAGAACAAGAAGCTTCGGAGGTAATGTATATGATTTAGTTATTGTTGATGATTTCTCTAGATACACTGGGACTTTCTTCTTAATGCAGAAAAATGATGCATTCAAGGCATTCAAGAAATATGCGAAGCAAATCCAGAATGAGAAATCGCTAACTATTACCTCCATAAGAAGCGACCATGGTGGAGAATTTCAAAATGCCTCCTTTGAAGAGTTTCGTGAAGAACATGGAATCTTTCATAATTTCTCGGCACCAAGGACTCCTCAACAAAATGGAGTGGTGGAGAGAAAGAACAAGTCACTTGTGGAACTTGCACGAACGATGCTAAGTGACTCAAATCTTCCAAACTATTTTTGGGTGGATGCGGTAAGCGGGACATGCTATGTAAGTAATAGAATTATCATTAGACCTATCCTGAAAAAGACTCCCTATGAACTCTTCAAAGGAAGGAAACCAAACATATCTCACTTTCACATTTTTGGGTGCAAATGCTTTGTCCTCAACAATGACAAAGACAATTTAGGTAAGTTCGACGAGAAGTCCGACGAAGGTATATTTCTTAGATACTCTCTTACTAGTAAAGCTTTTAGAATATATAATAAAAGAACTTTAAAAATTGAAGAATCTATGCATATTACTTTCGATGAATCTAACCCCTCCAAGGAGGATATTGTTTTATGTGATGATGATGATGATATTGTAGAAGTTCCTCAAATAGATATTTCAAGTGGAAACAATGGTGATCAACCAAAACATCAAGATGAGCAAAAAACAAATAATAATGATCTACCTAAGGAATGGAGAACTCATCGGGATCATCCAATTGATAAAGTCATTGGTCATATTAGTCAAGGCGTTGCAACAAGATTAAATCTGAAAGATGCATGCTTAAATATGGCTTTTGTCTCATAAATTGAACCTTCCAAAGTTAATGAAGCCTTAGGTGACGACCAATGGATGATTTCTATGCAAGAAGAGTTAAACCAATTCGAAAGGAATCAAGTTTGGGATCCTGTCCCTAAGCCAAGTGATAAACACATCATAGGTACCAGATGGGTGTTTAAAAACAAGCTTGATGAGAATGGTATAATTGTTCGAAACAAAGCTAGATTGGTGGCCCAAGGATACAATCAAGAGGAAGGCATTGACTTTGAAGAAACATTCGCTCCGGTTGCAAGGTTAGAAGCTATTCGTTTATTACTTGCTTATGCATATTCCTTAAATTTTCAATTATTTCAAATAGATGTCAAGAGTGCATTCTTGAATGGCTACATCAATGAAGAAGTCTATGTCAAACAACCCACGGGCTTTGATGACTTCAAAAATCCATCACATGTTTTCAAGTTTAGGAAAGCTCTTTATGGCCTAAAGCAAGCACCTAGAGCATGGTATGATCGTCTCAATAACTTTCTTTGTGAAAAGGGATTTGAAAAAGGTAAAATTGACAAAACCTTATTTATTAAGAAAATAAAAGATAACACTTTATTGGTTCAAGTCTACGTTGACGACATCATATTCGGCTCAACAAACAAACAAATGCGTGAAGAATTTTTATCAATGATGCAAGGAGAATTCGAGATGTCCATGATGGGTAAGATGAATTATTTTCTTGGACTTCAAATTAAGCTACTGACGGATGGCATCTTCATCAACCAATCAAAGTACTACAAAGAGTTGTTAAAAAGATTTGACATGGATAGTTGCAAGGCAATGTCTACTCAGATGGGATCCGGATCTTATGTTGATCAAGATGAATTAGGTGTTTCGATTGATATCGAGGATGTAAAACTAATCGAAAAATTACTAGTGGTACATGTCACATCCTTGGAAATGCATTAGTTTCATGGGCTTGTAAGAAACAACCATGTGTTGCTCTAAGCACTGCTGAAGTAGAATACATAGCGACAGGTAACTGTTACGCTCAAATACTTTGGCTTAAGAAACAACTTTGTGACTACGGACTCGATCTTGGATGCATTCCTCTTCGTTGTGACAACACAAGTGCGACAAACATTATAAAGAATCCGGTCATGCACTCAAGAACCAAACATATTGACATTCAACATCACTTTCTTCGTGACCACATGCTTCAAGGAGATGTTGAAGTCACATTTGTGGATACTCATAATCAACTTGCCGACATCTTTACAAAACCATTGGCGCGAGAACCATTTTACAAAATTCGAAGGGAACTTGGGATTCTAGATGAATGTGACATATAATTTGGCAAAAACATATCAATAATCAAAGGTGCACATACATTTCCAACTCATCTATTTACATTTGCAATTTATTACATGGATCTCCACTTCTACTCCTTTCTTTTACATGATTCATTGGGTGTCTCTTGCATGAATCTTTGTTAAAAATATGTGTTTTTTGGCCTTTTTCACCGAGTAAATCGATTTACTCATGATGTAAATTGATTTACACATAAAACACTAGCACTAGTTTTTGTATTTGGCATATTTGGCACTGAGTAAATCGATTTACCCATGTTGTAAATCGATTTACCCATAAAACAGTAACATTGTTTTTTCGTGTTTGGCATATGTTGAACTAGGTAAATCGATTTACCCATGATATAAATCGATTTACCCATGAAACTTTTAACTTTTTGTGCTTTCTGGCCATATGGTAATCGATTTACCTATGGGGTAAATCAATTTACCCCTGCGTGTTAAGATTTTTTTCTGTTCTTCTTCTTTGGTTGGTCCAATCACATCCCTTCTCTCTCCCATTTAAAAGCAAATTTTTCCTCACAAAACCTCACTTTAACCTAGCAGCCAGAATCTTCCCCCTTGCTGCTCTCACCTCAAAAATTTCATCTTCTCCAAATCACCCAAAACCTTCATTAAAGCTTATCTCCATCATCTCCTAATCTTTACTCATGGCATCAAAACTTAAGAGGAAAGCTGGAACTGCTGGAAAAGGGAAAGAAAAAGCTTCATCGTCATACATGGATGTTCAACATTTCTTTAAAGATCACACCTCGGAGGAATTGGAGAGGTATCAAAAGCTTTATCAAAAGAAGATTGTTCAAACTCCAAAATTCGGTGATCTCTCTTCCTTTCCTGAAGAATGCTTTAATTTTCAAGATAAATTAATTTCTCTAAGTTTAGGGGCTCTCATAACTTCTTATGGACCCTATTATCCATATTTAGTGAGAATGTTTTATTGCAACATGTCCATTGAGAATGGAAAATTTGTTTCACATGTTAGAGGGAAAAAGATTACCTTGACCCCTAAGAGACTTGGTCAAATTTTGGACATTCCCTCGGGTGGTCACATGTTATATGATCCGGAGGATGAAGTATGGAATGATTATAATAAAAGAGAATTTTATTTTGGCTCAAGTAGGATATCGGAAGGCGAATATCATGTAAAAAGGGTTGAATCTAATGGTGGGGAAGAACCACCAAAAGATTTTTGGAGTGCTGGAATTTTTTTCATCAATGATAGGTTGCTTCATTATTTCTTGGCTTATGTTATATTTCCTAGATATTCAAATCATTGTACTGTTACCGATATGGATATGCAAGCATTGTATGCTATTAAGAATGAGATTTCGCTTAATTGGTCACGTCTCATTCTTCACCATTTGATGACTCACACCAACAAGCTTAAGTCTCTTCCTTATGCTTGGTTCATCACTCGTATTATGGAGTATTTTAATGTTTACTTTAGTGATGTTGAGTTTTGTCTTATGGATACAAGAAGTCACAAAATCTCTATCAAGAATGTGGACAAGCGGATGGGCTATCGGTATAATCCGGAAACTAACTCGGTTATGTTTATAGGTGGCAATAATGAAGAAAATGAAGAGATTCCTCAAGAAGGAAATGGTGGTGAAGATGTACCTCCTCCAAGTGGTTTAAGTAATCAAGACCTCTTTAACTTCATGACATCTTAATTTTCCAACCTTAACACATCTATCAATGACCAATCGATTTCGGAAAATAATCAAATTGCACTAAATCATGAAGCCACCCCCAACCGCATAAACCTTCTTCAAACCGACATGAATCAACACTTCTCTTATCTCTACTCGCATCTGAATATCCCTCCATATGATCCAAATAACCCGGCTGCTCCCGCTCCTATATTTACGCCCATTCAATAACAATTTCCTTACGAAGGCAACAACTACAACACCACCAGCAATAACATGAACCAACCTTAGCCTTTTTCTGTTTGTTTGATTTATTCTTGTTATAGGTTGCTAATTGCATATTTGGTTTCATTATGTTTTAATTATGTCTAATATTTGAATTGTTTTGGTGTAAGGTACTTGGTACCACAACTTTGTTTGTTTTCATTATTTATGATTTCAATTTTGGAATGAATGAGGCTGTTTTTATTTTACTAGTTATGTTGTATATTCTATTTTATATTTGTCATGTGGTTATCTTTCACCCATCTTTCCCTTCTTTTTGATAATGTCAAAGGGGGAGAAAGGTGTTATGAATTATGCTTGTATGCTTGTGAATTTCCTAAGGTACAAATGATACAAATCTCCTTCAAGATGATCAAGTCAACATGATTGTTGGTTCTATGTGTTGGCATGAATTTTGGTAAAACCTAGAGTTATCACAAGTTGTCACGAGTGTTGTCTTGACATGAGATATCAGTTTCCTGCAGGATGTTTAAATATGGTTGTGTAGGATTTAACTGAGATGTCAGACCCGATGTTAAGACATGTTTATGCAGAACATTCAGTCTGAATGTTATGTATATTAAGATTGCTCTTTTCATGAAAATTTGTATGTGATTGATGTGGAGATTGAGCGCGACATTCAAGGAGTAAATTGAATTAAAACCGGATTGATTTATTTTCCAATAAGATAAGATCAACTGTCGTGAATAAGAAGATACGAAAGGAAAATAGATTTAGGGTTTTATGATGTCCAGGCCCATTCAAAAGCTTCTATTTAAAGGCCATGTAAAACCTGGTTTTAACACACAAGAAAACGAACGAAATAGTGAGAGAGAATAAGTGTTTTAGTCTTGTGTGAGCTTGTGTATTGTGAGCCATTCATTCATCCTATTGATGATTGAATTGGACTAACTTTTATGTTGTAATTTGTCCACTCTGTAAGACCCCAATTTTGGGCCCTAAGATCCCTCATGGCCCATATCATATCATATCATGGCCTCAAGGATCATTGCATGCCCTAGTTTCCCTCCTAGTGGGTGGGTTGCTTTGTGAGTGTTGTTTCTTGATCACCAAGCATGCTTTGCATTTGTATATCTTTGCTTTTCATATGTTTATCACCAAAAAGTACAAAAATATTGTCAGCTAACCTTGTTGCTTGCAGTTGAAGCAATCATCAGCAATTAGGTCAAAGGCAGTCAACAGTCAGTCAAAGCAATGGATGGTGGCCATTCTTACAGAATTTGGGCACCATGACCAATAATCAAGAGTTCATACAACTTGGGACATCATTTGAAGTCAAGTTCTCAAGGAATTAGGGTTTGGAATTCATCAGAAATGCTCCAGTCATCCAAAACCCTAGAAAAGTCAAACTTGGTCAACTGTGGATTTAATCAGTGATTTGATGGATGGAATTGATTTGAAGGAGCTCATTCATGTCCATACAAGCCTCATATATCATGTCCAACCTCATCATGGAAGAAAATCAAGTCAAACAGAAAATTTCCAGAAATAGAAAGTGGACCTGTAATTTTAACTGCCAAAAATGGAAACTTCTTGATCCTCAACTTGCATCATGATACAAGCTTCAAATGAATTTTTGCCCAACATGAAAGTTGAAGATCTTGCTCTCCCATTTTCAAAAAGTCCAAGAACTCTCAAATCCCATGAATGGTTTGCAAGATATGATCAAATCATTTTCACATTTTCATGAACTTCAAATGGCCATATCTCATGATTCCTTTGGCCAAATTTGATGGGGTTTTTTCCTACAAACCACATTTTCCCTCCTCTTTCCAAAAATATAAACATCATGTACCAAAACCTTGCCAATCAAAATGGCATTTTTTGACTTGTTTCATTTAAAATCAAGTTTGACCAAGGTTTGACTTTTTGAATTAAAGGTTTTCAGCACATTTGGCCAATTGGGAAGTGTTTGGAATGTTATTTGCAAGATGTTCCAAGCCCAAATTCAAGCAGCTTGCTGTCATACCACCTCCATATGCACCTTTGGTTCACAATCAGCAAATAATGCATTATGGTTCATTTAAGTAGAACAAACTTAGCACTTCATTGGCAGACTTAAAACAGCAAAATTAAGGGTCATTTGCAGCCTGTTTACAAGCCCATTTCGTGCAGATCATTACACCTCCACTTCCATATTCTTCAACTTAGCAATTTTGCAATTTGGTTCAAATAAACAAAACAAGCTTAGCATTCAATTAATATGGCTTAAACAGAAGTATATAACATGTTTTCTGTCACTTTGAATAACCCTAGCAGCCTCTAACAGATCAGAATACATCCATTCTCTCCAACTTGCATTTTTTGCACATTGATTTTTTCTGGCCAAATTCTCCAAACCCTCGAGCTTCCTTTGGTTTCTCCATCATCCAAACATCATTTCAAGCTCATTCCCATCGCCATTTCACAACTGGAAGAGGGTTACACGACTGTTCTTCAATACCAACCATCCATGGCAGAACTTGATTCCACCTCTTACAAGAGATGCTGAGCTAATCTTTCTTCATTATTCACCATTGGAAGCACAAATCATCATCTGTTAGAGCTTATCTTGGCCAAACAGCAACTGCATCTCAGATTTCTTCAAGAATAAGTAAGTTTTCGATTCACTTGTTTCTCAAATCCATGCTATGCTTTGTGTAGTCCTTGCCATGCTGAGTCTATTGAAGTTTGTCTCATGTAATTTGGTTGATTAGTTTGCAAGAAATCTGAGATTGAAGTTTTGTGTTCATTTGCATTTTTGCTCGAATCTCTTACCATAGTTTGTTTCCATGAAAACCATGCTTGGATTTGTATTGTACATGCTCCAATGGTTCTGTTGATATGCTACTCGATCATTTCTGGCCATATTTGTTCTTGAGCAAGATTGGATGTTTGGATTTCTTCTGTTTGATTCATGGCGTGTGTGTTGTTTTACTGAAAATCAATGATAGATTCATGATGTCCATGCCATGCTGAACATTTGTGTGTATCTAGTTTTGGTTTCTGGGATTTTTTGTGAAAAATTCGATTTGAACATGATGAAGCTGATGAACACACACACGGTCACTGTTCAAAACCCTAGCCATTTTTCCAGAAACTTGTTTTCACGTGTATTTCCTGGCTTTGGTACTGTTTCATTGGATGCGGACCAATCACAACATTTCCTGGTCGCCCCTTAAACACGGTCGTTTTGCTAAATGAGCTTCAGAATTACAACATTGCCACTCGGACCAAATATTTCCTAATTAATTCATTTTTATTTCAATAAACATTTCATTTGATCATCAACATTTACAAAAATCATATCTTGTTCATTTCAATTCCAATTTTCATGGGGTTTTTTGCATCATGTCCTGTTTGATGTCTAGTTTTTTGTCACGATTTTTAATAAATTTTCTGATCATTGGTATTTAAATGGCCTTAGGGTTTGTGTAATGTGACCAAAAATGATACATGTTGCCAAAACCATTGTGAAATAATCATGTTGCATCCATTTGATCTGAAATTTTTTGTGGTTATTCTACACTCATTCACCTTTGTTTTGATGTAGAGTTTGTGCATTTATCATTTGTGGTTTATTAGATATAAATTTTTGAATTAGGGTGTGACAACTTGTGTCACACCAATGATGTGCATTTTCATGAATTTTAATGACATACTTCCTGACCTCCAAATGATCCAATTTTTTTGCATAAGCCTTCTCTCATATGTCTAGTTTATGTTTGATTTTTCTGGGATTTATTTGAACTGTTTTCGATTTGTTTGAGATTTTCTTCCCTGCCTAGTCAATTGTTGACTTTATGTGACATACCTTGCCATATCATTTGGGAAATTCTCATATCTTATTGTATGATCATGAAATTTCATATGTGCATACTAGACATCTTGAACTTTGCATTGGTGTTAATCCCATCCATTTCTCATCTGTTTTCATTTTGTTATGATTTTTTGAAGATGACACATGTTTTGGTGACTTCTTGGTGCATACTTGAAACTTGTTTGACTTCCTGATTTTATTTGACTATCTTCCCATGATCCAATTGAGCTGAAATTTCATATGCATGCTATGTTATGGATTGTGATTGAGTATGAATTATTTCATAATTTTTGGGATTGTTTATGTTTGCTTTTGAGCTTGGTCTTGCTGTTGACCTTTTGTGTGCTCCCTCTTGCCATGTTTTGACTTCTTTGGTCTATAAAATGACAATGATGCATGATTTGATTGTGAATCCAATTGAGGTAGCTTCTTAAATGTTTGAACATGAATTGGGTTGACTTTTCTTTGCTGTTTTGACCTTTTCTTTCATCTTTGACCCTAGGCTAGTCCTAGTGGTCTTTTGAGCTTACAATTGAGTTAATGTTTCAGGTTAAGCACCAATGCCTCAAAGATCATTCAAATTTGATTGAGTTGGATTATATATATCATGTGCTAACCCTTATTTTGTAGGTGTGACTCATATAGTTGAGTCTTGTGCTTTGCACATTGGTTCCTCTGTGGTTGACTGTTGTTTATCCATTCCTTTTGTTTAAACTGTTGAACTGTTTACTAATTGGTTTGACTTTTTCAGGTACTTTAGTTGCTTAAGTTCTTTGAACTTGCTTTGCTTTGCTATTTAGCAATTTGCTTTGAGGTATAATTACTTCTTCTTCATGTAGTCTGGAGACCCGGTCTGTTATTTGGCCGGGCAAACTGTCTGAAGTCCTCCTTAAGAGGCAATGCTTGTGTGTGTTTAAAATTGTCCCCAAGCAGGAAAAGTCCTTCAAGTAAGGCAATTGGTTGATCAAAGGGATAAGCAACCTATCCCCTACTATTCAGTGTGTCCTCTCCTTGCTCCCATTACATGGTTGAAGCATTGAGATAAAAACCCAAAATCTATCGAGTCAATAATGTGGAAAGAGCTCCATCTTTCTGAGCTCCCACACCTTCTTAAATGCTCTCCCTCATCAGGGATAGAAGCAATGAGGCACACCCCTCATCTCCTTTTCATCTGCTTTACCTTAGCCTCTCAATGGCAAGGTTAAGAGCGACATTTACCTACTACAGTGGATTTTCATAGTCAAACCCTCTTGTGTGAGCCCCCCTTGTTTGGCTATAGAGTGTGCTGTTTGATATTCATTAATTGATTGATTGCTTCATATGCACATGTTTGCTTGTATGCTCCATGCATTTATCATCATCATTAATTGCCATTAATGCATGATCATTTCACTTGTCTTTGTGATGCTATCATTGTTGTTTACCCATTGAGGACAAGTGTAAGTCCATTGCTTTGGCATTTGCTCCTATGATATGGAAGGATAGAGTGTAAGACCTCATTGGTCACTCATATCTTCTGTTGTTTTGTTTGTTTGTGAGGATACAGTTATAAGTCCCTGTAAGTTGGCATCTGCTTTTCCTGTGATCATAAGTTGGTTTATCTGTTTATGTGAGGTTGCAATTATAAGTCCCTGTAAGTTGGCATTTGCATTCCTATGATCATATTGTTGTTTTTGATTTGTATGTGAGGTTGCAGTTATAAGTCCCTGTAAGTTGGCATCTGCTTTCCTGTGATCATAGTTTGTTTTATCTGTTTGTATGTGAGGATCCATTGTAAGTCCCTGTAATGTGGCATTGGTATTCCTATGATCATATGTGGAGTTAACCTAAGTCCAGATAGATTGGAAGTTGACTTCCATATCTCATCTTTGTTTTCTTTTGTGGAGATTAGTGTAAGACCATTGAGTGGCCTCTGATATCCCGTTTTGTTTTAGGAGATTGGTATAAGCCCAGCGATTGGCATCCGATATCCGCTTTTCTTGATTTTCTTTGTTTGTTTATTATCCATTGCTTATTCCAAAGGACACACTTGAATCATTCTCTATATGATCTCAAGAAGTGAACCTTCTAAGAAGTTTTATAATCCATCTCCATCCATTCATCATTCATTATGTCCTAAACCTTTTCACACTTTCCTTTTCAAACTTGACATAAGTATTGTGCAAACATCTTCATGCTTTTCTAACTAAAAACCTGGACCCAAGTCCTTGACTTTTTTCAAACTCTATTTTCATAATACTTCTTTGAATTAATCTTAATCATACTTTGACTCCATTTTCATAATCACAATCAATTAACTTCACCCATTCACTTGTTTTGGCTTTGTCCATTGTTAATCTTTTCATACATGAGCTATAGGTTTGATTTATCTTAGTGGTTGATGTTAATCTCACCTTCTGTCTTTAGTGATTGAATTGTAAGTCTTCCTTGCCTATTATAGGGTTAACCCCTCCCTGGCAAGTTGAAGCTGTTCTCACATGGTGGACTTTGTTGTTTGTATAAGGTTGAGTTTTCTCCCGTGGATAACGTAAGACCTAGGGTTTGTGTTTAAAATTGAACCCAACCCACTTTTGGAAATCTTTTAGCCGAACTACGGCGTTTTGATCCTTACCTTTGATGGAAGGTACGTAGGCAGCGGGTTCATCCGTTCGAACACAAAAATAACTAACTTGTATATTCTTTTCTCATCATCCCAATCATGTTTGCACAATACATATGTCATAACAAATAACAATATTATACAACAAGTGTGAAAAGGGCTCCCTAGGAGTACCTAGGACGTAGTGGGTGCCTAACACCTTCCCATTGCGTAATTTACCCCTTACCCAGAATCTCTGATCTTTTTATTAGTTTTCTACGTGTAAAACTTCTTAGGCTTTTGTTCGCTTTTTAGCCAATCCTTTGGATAAATAAAAGTGCGGTGGCGACTCGAAATTTCAATGTATCTCCTAGCTTATGATTTAATCGATAGATCATATAGCGACGAATACACCGCTACACACTCTAAGCTTTGAAGCATGAGTGTGTGTTTACTTGGTTGAAGCTTTTAAGCAAGATCAAGTATGTGTTCTTGAAGAGTGTCTTCTTTCTTTGTAATATTTGTTTTTATATCACTGTTGTGATTGAGGGGGAGTGAGTAGGGTCTCTTATTTAAGAGTTCTTAGATAGAAGTCACACGGGTAGAGATTAGGTGAAAAGATTGTAACTTGAAGTTGTTTACTGAGAGTCTTTGAACTAATTCTGTTTAGTGGATTTCCTTCCTAGATTGGTAGCCCCCAGACGTAGGTGAGTTTGCACCGAACTGGGTTAATAATTGCTTGTGTCACTTGTACTATTGTTTCCTTGTCTTTTATCCTGTTTATATTTTAGTGGTTGTTCAAATATTAGTGTCGTGACATTACCTTCGACATCTCATATCTGATACCAGAATTTCAATTGGTATCAGAGCAGGCATCCTGCTCTGGTTCTGGGTGAGATCTTGGGACGTTACTTTATGGTACTATGGATAGAGACGGAGGATCTGTTCACAAACCACCAATTATGGATGGATCTAACTATGACTACTAGAAACCTCGAATGGTAGACTTCCTGAAATCTTTGGATAATATGGCTTGGAAGGTTGTTCTAACAGGCTTGGAACATCCCGTTATTACTAAGAATTGAGAAGTTACAATTGATAAGAAGGCTGAGGAAGAATGGACCAAGGAGGAGGATGAACTAGCTCTTGGAAACTCTAAAGCATTGAATGCTATATTCAATGGGGTTGATAAGAACATCTTCAGACTGGTGAACAACTGTGAGGTGGCTAAAGATGCTTGGAATATTCTCAAAACCACTCATGAAGGTACCTCTAGAGTGAAGATGTCTAGATTGCAGCTGCTTACTACCAAGTTTGAGAATTTGAGGATGAAAGAAGATGAAAGTATTCATGACTTCCATATGAATATCCTTGAAATTGCTAATGCCTCAGGTGCCCTAGGTGAGAAGATGTCAGATGAAAAACTTGTGAGGAAAATTCTCAGGTCACTTCCCAAGAGATTTTCCATGAAAGTGACATCCATAGAAGAATCTCAAGCTATCAAGGAAAGCAAAGCAAAAGCAAGTTCACCTACTCATAGAAGACCTATTGTCAAATACTTCCATGTGTTTGGTAGTAAATGTTATATCTTGATTGATCGTGAACAAAGAAGGAAAATGGACCCCAAAAGTGATGAAGGAATATTTTGGGGTTACTCAACAAACAGCAGAGCATTTAGGGTCTTTAATTCCAGAACAAAAGTAATGATGGAATCTATCAATGTTGTTGTTGATTATCAAGAGACTGATGTCACAGACGATGTTGAAACATCTCTGAATGACGCCCCAGCTGATCTCCTGGACAAAAGAAATGAGAGTGAACCCACTCAAGTTGAACCTGAAGCTGATAAAATTAATTAGGGACCCTCTATCAGAATTGAGAAGGATCATCCGAAAGATCTCATTATAGGAGACCCAAATAACGGGGTCACCACTAGATCAAGGGAAGTGATCTCGCATGGCTGTTTTGTGTCCAAGATTGAGCCAAAGAATGTCAAAGAAGCCTTAACTGATGAATTCTGGATCAATGCCATGCAGGAAGAGTTAGGCCAATTCAAGAGAAATGAAGTATGGGAATTGGTTCCAAGACCTGAAGGAATAAATGTTATTGGAACAAAGTGGGTTTACAAGAATAAATCTGATGAACAACGGGTTGTCACTAAAAATAAAGCAAGATTGGTAGCACAAGGATACACTCAAGTTGAAGGAGTTGACTTTGATGAAACATTTTCCCCTGTAGCTCTCCTGGAGTCCATTAGATTATTGCTCAGAGTGGCATGTATTATGAAGTTTAAACTGTTCCAAATGCTTGTAAAAAGTGCCTTCTTGAATGGTTACTTAAATGAGGAAGTGTATGTTGAACGACCTAAAGAATTTACATACCCAAATCTTCCAAAGCATGTGTATAAGTTGAGGAAAGCCCTCTATGGGTTGAAACAAGCTCTTAGGGCTTGGTATGATAGACTCACAGTGTTTCTCATTGACAATGGATGCAGGAATGGAGGCATTGATAAGACCTTATTTGTCAAAAAAGAAGGAGGAAAACGCATGGTGGCTCAGATATATGTGGATGATATTGTGTTTGGTGGGATGTCAAATAAGATGGTCGAACATTTTGTTAAACAAATGCAGTCTAAATTTGAAATGAGCCTTGTTGGAGAACTAACCTATTTTCTTGGGCTACAAGTCAAGTAGATGGAAGATTCTATCTTTCTATCTCAAAGAAAATATGCCAAAAATATTGTTAAGAAGTTTGGCATGGAGAATGAAAGTCACAAAAGGACACCTGCTCCTACTCATAGAAAGTCTCTAAAGATGAAAATGGTGTTAGTGTGGATCAAAGTCTCTACAGAAGCATGATAGGGAGTAAGATATATCTCACAGCAATCAGACCTGACATTGCTTTGTTGTAGGTGTTTGTGCTAGATATCAAGCTGAACCAAAGGTGAGTCACATAAATCAAATGAAAAGGATCCTGAAATATGTCAATGGCACTAGTGACTATGGGATGCTATACACTCATGGATCTGGATATGTGCTGACTGGATATTGTGATGCTGATTGGGCTGGAAGTGCTGATGATAGGAAAAACACATCAGGAGGATGCTTCTTCTTGGGGAACAACTTAATATCATGGTTTAGTAAGAAACAAAATTGTGTGTCTCTGTCCACTATTGAAGTTGAATACATAGCAACTGGAAGTAGTTGCTCTCAACTGGTGCGGATGAAACAAATGCTGACTGAATACAATGTCACACAAGATATCATGACATTGTACTGTGACAACCTGAGTGCTATAAACATTTCCAAAAATCCTATTCAGCACAGCAGGATAAAACATATTGATATCCGTCACCCTTTTATTAGAGAACTCGTGGAAAATAAAATTGTAGCCTTGGAGCATGTTGCTAATGAGATGCAGTTAGCTGATATTTTTACAAAGGCCTTGGATGCAAATCAATTTGAACTTCTAAGAGGGAAATTAGGGATTTGTATTTATGAGAATTTGTAGCAATTAATATGGAGTGGAAAAGGTAGTCAAATTATTGTTTGCTTACTTAAAATAAAGCGCCCCCTTTATGGTAAACCATCACCTATTCTTGGAAATACCATCTATTACCTTTTCACACACAACCTCTACTCAAACATTTCCAACTCCCTACTTATTCCTCAAACTCCTCTTCTAGGGCAACTGAAATTTTTCCATAGAAACAACAAGATGTCACAACATCAAACTCCATCTGGTTCAAAAAATACTAAGCCTACTTACAAGGATAACACTCCTTCCATGAACTTTCTCGATGATGAAATTTTGGATGTGGTCCCTCTGTCTGTTATTCCAGGCGAAGCCCCTGTCTCAAACCATCCCATGGATGCATCTGCTTCTGCATGCCCCACTCAAGGTAACAAATCTAGTATCCCTTCTAGCTCTACTCATGCCACTAGTTCTAAGGAAGATATGCACCACATTGATCGTGTCATTAGAAACCTAGTCACTAGAATCCTGAATGAAGGACATTTTGTGAAGGGAGTCTCTACTCCTTTGTCTAGAATGTACCCCTCTCCTGAGGTTGAACCTCATAGTGAGAAGGATGATGATTCCTCTAGATCTGAGAAGGACATGGCTGCTGAAGGTTTGTGCTCTCTAGGGCAAATTGTGTCTGGTAAAAAATTTATGGCATCTATTACTGCCAATGCTTCACAGTTTGAGAAGCATGATTCTGCAAACAATGTGATCGACCTAGAGGATGATAGGTCTGATGATCAAGATGATAGCTTACTTTACCACTTAAAGCCTAGTGTGGCTAAGCGTATGAAGACTAGAAAAGGTAGATATGTGGCTGAAATGATGTCAGCCAAAACAACCAAGAAGACTACTGGTGTAGGTCCCTCAAAATCTTGGAGCAAAGTTGATGTGAAGAAGAGGAAGGTGAGATAAGTTTTTGAGTCTGACGAAGATGTTGAAGAAGATGTCCCTGACATCTCCCTTGTGAAGAGGACAACTGTGAGGAAGTCCCCTGTGAAAGTTGTTGTTGTGCATTTGGACAATATCTCTTTCCATCTTGAAGATGAAGCTGCAAAATGGAAGTTTGTGATCCAAAGAAGGGTGGCTGTAGAGAGAGAGAGAGAGAGTTAGGAAAGGATGTTGTTGAGGTCAAAGAGGTCATGGACCTAATTAAAAATGCTCGGTTAATGAAGACTGTGGATGGGTTATCTCAGTGCTATGAGGGATTGGTTAAGGAATTCATTGTCAACATTCCTGAAGATATTGCTAATAAAAACAACAAGGAATTTTGTAAAGTTTTTGAGAGTATCATTGACAAGTTTCTGGGAAGAGGTACAGAAGGTGCATGTGAATTGGAAGCCACAGACAATGAGGTTTGTAGAGAAATTATAGCAAGACAGGTGAAGGAGTGGCCTAGTAAAAAGCACTCCCTACTGGGAAGCTAACTGTTAAGTATGCCATATTGCATAAAATAGGATCTGCAAATTGGGTGCCTACCAACCACATTTCCACAATTTCAAATGCCCATGGAAGATTTATCTTTGTTGTTGGAACCAAGCTGAAATTTGATTATGGTAGATTTATGTTTGAACAAATTGTCAAGCATGCTTCTACTAATGCAGTAAAGTTGCCTATAGCCTTTCCCTCAATGATTTGTGGGATTATCCTGAGTCAACACCCTGGGATTCTGAGTACCAATGACCTTCCAAGTAGAAGAAAACCTCTTCTATTAATACACTAAAAATTGTTTGAAGGAAGTCATGTCGAAGACATTGTCATGACATCTGCTGTGAAAAAGCCAGCCTCAAAAGGTGGTCTTATTGCTGAGCTGAAGGAAACTTATAAAGAGCTGGATGCAGGGATAAGGGTAGCAACAACCAGGAAAGAAGCGTTGGAAGCTCTGATTGCAAGCTTGGAGCAAGCTGAAGGTGAGAATATTGGACAGGCCAAGGAAGCTGAAGCCTAAACCTCTAGTGAGAGGTCTGCAACTAAAGATGAGACAAGTGGTAATTTTGTTTCTGATGCTGATGAAGATACAAGCTCAGGCTTCTCTGATTAGCTCTTTTGATGTTGGCCCCCATTCTTCTGATGGTGTTTTTTTTCTCTTTGCTGTGATGGATATTCTAGTTTTTTTTTGCAGTTATGTTCTGTTGCTTTGATGTGTATTTTTCTGGATTTTCTGGTTTGTTGGATTTTATCGCAGCTTGTTTGAAGCTATGTATGTTCTTGGATCTGTAACACTTAACCTTTGACATTTTGTTTGTTTGATTGAACAACTAAAGTAGTTAAAGTAGCTATGCTATACTATATGTTATGCTATAGATGATATTACAGATGATGTTGGAGATGATCTGTATGATACATATGATGTTAGATGGGGAAGTGTTTTGTCTGTGTAGAGCAGACTAGTGCTAGCTGAAAGGGGATGTGGTGTGTTCTAAGCACAAACGCATGTGTGTTTACTATGTGTTTACTAGTTGTTATTTTTTCTAGTAATGTGTGTATGTTTACTTCTGCTGTTGAACTGATACTGTGATTATTTTCTTGTGAAACGTATGATCTGATGTATGTTTTAGCCAAAATTTGCCAAAGGGGGAGTTTGTTGGTTCTATGTGTTGGCATCAATTTTGGTAAAACCTAGAGTTATCACAAGTTGTCACGAGTGTTGTCTTGACATGAGATATCAGTTTCCTGCAGGATGTTTAAATATGGTTGTGCAGGATTTAGCTAAGATGTCAGACCTAATGTTTAGACATGTGTATACAGAACATTCAGTCTGAATGTTATGTATCTTAAGATTGCGCTTTTCATGCAAATCTGTGTGTGATTGATGTGGAGATTGAAAGCTCCATTCAAGGAGTAAATTGAATTAAAACCGGATTGATTTATTTTCCAATAAGATATGATCAGCTGTCGTGAATAAGAAGATACGAAAGGAAAAAAGATTTAGGGTTTTATGATGTCCAGGCCCATTCAAAAGCTTCTATTTAAAGGCCATGTAAAACCTGGTTTTAACACACAAGAAAACAAACAAAATAATGAGAGAGAATAAGGGTTTTAGTCTTGTGTGAGCTTGTGTATTGTGAGCCATTCCTTCATCCTATTGACGATTGAATTGGATTGAATTTTGTGTTGCAATTTGTCCACTCTAAGCTTTGAAGCATGAGTGTGTGTTTACTTGGTTGAAGCTTTTAAGCAAGATCGAGTATGTGTCCTTGAAGAGTGTCGTCTTTCTTTGTAATATTTGTTCTTATATCACTGCTGTGATTGAGAGGGAGTGAGTAGGGTCTCTTATCTAAGAGTTATTAGATAGAAGTCACACGGGTAGAGATTAGGTGAAAAGACTGTAACTTGAAGTTGTTTACTGAGAGTCTTTGAACTAATTCTGTTTAGTGGATTTCCTTCCTGGCTTGGTAGCCCCCAGATGTAAGTGAGTTTGCATCGAAATGGGTTAACAATTGCTTGTGTCACTTGTACTATTGTTTCCTTGTCTTTTATCCTGTTTATATTTTAGTGGTTGTTCAGATATTAGTGTCGTGACATTACCTTCAACATCTCATATCTGATACCAGAATTTCAATGATCATAAGGTTCTAAAATTATAGGAAGTTATACATCTCAGAGGGAAAAATTTTCGTTCCCGGAAATTGCACGCATCAAAGAGGATTATTTGTCATCATCAAAAAGGGGGAGAATGTGAAGTCAAGCTTCCATATGATGAATGTTTTTTATGAAGAAAAAACTCCAAGCAACAAGAAGGCAACGATTTTATTCTATGATAAAGCATCTTGATTCAATAAGTTAAGCTTTTCACTTCAAGAAGGTATAATGAGAATACTTACCCTTACTAAAGTCTTAGATGCTCAAGTATTCATATGGCTATTGTATAACTTTTCATAGTGCATGGAAAATGTCTTAGAATCATATTTTTCATTTTCAAACTGGGTAAATCGATTTACCTATAAGGGAAATCGATTAACCACTGAAGCTTACATATTTTATAAAAGCAAAAATTAATTTTTTCGCTTAGGTAAATTGATTTACCACTGGAGCATTACATTTCCAGAAGCGAAATTTTAAGTTTTTTAACTAGGTAAATTGATTCACCTCTTAGGGAAATCGATTTACCACTGAAAGGGAAATCCATTATGTAAATCGATTTACCACTGTGCGTTTCTGAAAAATCAGTGGCTGTTCATACACTCTTCATGCACCATTTCATGGAATCTTTTCATTTCACCTTTGACAATTATTCATGATTCTTTCAGAATATTACCATGTTTCATTTGAGGTGTTATGTGCAAATAAATACATGATCTTTCAAATTCAAATTTCACCTCTTCCAATCAATCTCTTAGAATTTTCAAAATTCACACTTATTGTTTTAAACCTTCATTCAAGATATTTTCTGCATATTTTCATATCATTCAAAATAGAAAATTCTTGAGCAATCTAATATCTTTGTGTTGTGAATTATTGTCATTGAAAGAGAAGATCAAGCAAATTGATATATCACTTTGAGTGATCATTATACTATAAACTTTACATTCAATCCATTGTTGTAATCCATATCTTATTTTTAGAATTGTTGAAAAATAAGATTGTGTGTTTTGTGAACACCTTGTTGTCCAGGATTGTTAGTAGCAAGAGAGTTGAGTTTGAGAGGATCGTTCTCATATCAACTTGACAAAGTTTTTCATAAACCGGAAAAAGTGTTCAAAGATCCTAATTCCCCCCCCCCCCTCTTCATTTTGGTGATGGTTGGTGGTGGACCAGTCTGGTGAGGTCCATCGAAGCTCTGGCTCCGGTGATGAGTTGTCTTGCATCTCAACCATATGATCCTTTTAAAATGTTTTAATCTCATTCGTTGCTTTTGAATACCAAGTCTATGCCGCAATGACTCCAGTGCACCATGGAACGCGCGCTTTCATCCATCCGATCTGCCACCTTAATTAATGAGGGAGATCAGATGGTTCTCACTTTTTTGAATTTCTGATTATTTCATTTAATTGCTTATTTTTAATTAATTCATATTAATTTCATTATTGATCCAAAAAATATGGGACTTTCACCAAAAAATTTCAAATATTCTCCTCTTTCATTTTCTGAATTAAAATTATTTTTGGATTAATATTGATATTTTTCATGATTTAATTGTTTTTGTGAATATATTTAATTGTTTAAAATATTTCTGAAAAAATAATGAAAATTTTCCTCCTAGGTCCTTTGACCTTCTTTGACCTATGATAAATCTGTTGGCTATTTATTTGGTGTTTTGAAGAGGTTTTACATTTTTTATTAAACATAATTTAATTTAATGCATTCTAACTTGATTTTTAATTGTTTAATTGTGTATAAATTATGTTGAGCCATTTTTATTGTTTTGTGAAGTTTGACTATGTGTTTGGGCCTTGGTCAAGGTTGATTTGACTTTTGTTGGATTAAAATCATTGGATTTAGGGGATTGATGAAAGATATATTTCATCTCCCAAAATGAATGAATGATTTTAATTTGATAAAATTCCTCCCATGACCAATTTGTGTTTGTCTCATTTCCCCTACCTCTTCATCTTCAATCCCATTCTATCCCATCCCTCTTATTGACCAATGAAGTCTCAATATCCTAAGGCTAATTGGTTCATCAATAACTTTGTGTTAGATGAACCAATACAAGTATGGATGAGATTAGGTCCATCCTTTGATCATTTTCTTTTTGTGTGTGGTATGATTTATGAGTATGGTCCATTATGCCATATCTCTAACATGCATTAACACCAAAATTTCTATTGCCCGACCTCAGGTAGTTGTGACTTCTACCTAAGTCCAATTATGATTACTTAACATAACGCTAAATTTTGACCCAAAGGCATATCATTCTAATAAGTGGGATTGTTAGTCTCCCCCCTTTCATGGTATTGTGTGGAAACTTGGACTTTTTTCCTTCCTTTGGAAAATGTCTTGTTTCAAGGATCCATGCTTGTGAATAAAGGGTCGAGTGTTCTCCAAAGAATGACTTAAACAATTGAAAATCAAAACTCCACTAACATCTAATCAACTAACATTTAACTAACCTTTTAATTACAAGTCATTTACTTTATGCCATTTAAATTCAAGTCATTTACCATTTCATTTGCCATTTTACATATCATTTAACTTGTTTATATTTATTCCATTTCCCTTTGCTCATTCGATCCATATATTGTGTTTGTATATACTTGTTGGTGTATCTTCTTTGTGTTTGTGATCTTAGGACCTTAAAATACTTAATAAACAACAAAAAACCCCTAAAAAATGTTTGTGTGGATTGTTGGATTTGATCTAAGCTTTGGACTTAGAATTAGGCAACATTCCCTATGCAAAAGGACTTAGCCAATGCCAACATCTCCGAAACCAAGTCATTGAGAATTGAGCTTTTATCTGATACAAGTATTGGGATCTACTTGAGTTCATCTGCTACGTGGTCTTGATGCAAATGTTACTTTGAACCTGTGTCTAATGCCTTATTCTAAGTCATTCAAGGAGTATGTCATCTGATACATGGGAAGATTTTGAAGAAGACTATGAAGTTGCTAGCTTGGATGTGGCTATCTTTATTTGATGCCTTGCTCTTCATTGTGCTACTTGCTTATTGGTATTGCTGGATTTAAAGTCCAAAGGAAAAATGAGTTTCTATATGACATTCTTGTCTATTGGATTGCATCCCATTGGTCAGATCTTTTCAACTTTAAATTTTATATTTTTGCTTAGGATTAGTCTCTTCATCTCCTCCCATTTCTTAAATTTCAAATCTCCCCCCTTTTCAAAATCTTATTTGCTTGTGATTTCTAAACTTAGACTTTATTGTAAATTGGAAACTTTGGCCTTATGCCATTGCATTTTTAAACACTTTTCAAAAGACAAAAAGAACTAACACTCATTCAAACTCTTTTTAGGCCTTTGTGCCTCTTTTAAATTTAATTTTTTGATTAAACGGAATTCACTCACTTTGAAATTGTTACCACGAACTACGAGGTTTTGATCCCTCATTTTTATGTTGGTACGTAGGCACAAGTCCGAAGGTCTTGTCAAACACAAAAAATATAATCAATGAATTCTTTACTCATCCCTACACTATATTTATTGCAAACATCTTTTATACCAAAACACATGCACACATAAAAAAGGGCTCCCTAGGAGTACCTAGGACACTTTGGGTGCTAACACCTTCCCTCTGTGTACCCAACCCCCTTACCTGTGATCTCTGCCATTTTATTAGTTTTGATTTGAAAACTTCTTATCTTTGGGTTTAGTTCGTACTTTTCCCTTTTCCTTTGGAAACAATAAAATCACGGTGGTGACTCTGGTTTTATTGACGTTCAGTTTATCCATAGCTTAATGGTCACGAATCTACTGCTACAGTATGCCACTAGCACTCACAAATGGAAAAGGAGCAACATTTTCATACAGTTGTCGCAACCTAAAAAAATGCGAAAAACAACAACCGGTGAGAGAAAAGAAAACAGAAGAGTCGCCACCGTTCGTTATTTATCCCAATGGAGGGAAAGGAAACGATCGAAGAAAACCTGAAGAGAAAGGAAAAGACAAGGTCTCGCAACCAAATCTTGGGTTCGGGAGTCGATTATGCGAAGGGAAGGTATTAGCACCCCTGCGCATCCGTAGTACACTACGGGATCCACTCTTGTTGTTCTAGTCTAAAGGGTGTAGGTATATCTAATGTACTATCAGCTAAAGAAGGTTAAAAGAAAATGAAAATGACTCGCAAGGATGTCGCATCCATTGCCTACGTATCTCACCTGAACATGAGAATCAGAGTCTTCGTAGCTCGGCTAACTAGGGGTTAAGGATTGACATCTGAACATGGACTTACAAAAGAGGACACCAGCTGTGTCAAAGGAAAGTGGGCAATGTGTTCACGTCCTAGCAGTAGGTGTCGCAGCTCGTTGAATCAAGTCTTAGGCAGTTACCTCTTTGCAATAGAACGGACTGACATGCCACAAGATCGGAGACGCACAGAAGGTTTAAAATGGGGAAGCTCTGCCGTAGAGTTGTCATGCAATGTGGACCTTTGTGTTAGGATTTACAAATGGGAACATCTACCTAATGTTAGCATGCAAAGAATAAGGGAATTCTACCTATGTTATCATACAAAGGGTTCTACCTAATGGGTGCTACCTGAACGGAACAAGAGTCGACGGATGGAGCAAGGAGAGGAGCAACGGACAAGGGTAGATGGCGATGCCTGAGGCAATCGACTTGCAGGTAGATGGCGATGTATGAAGCAATCGACTTACAAGAGAAATGGCGATGCCTGAAGCAATCGACTTACAAGAGGAAGGATGAATACGTGCTGGTTCTGTTAAGTTTTAAATATGATTACTCGACGTTGGAACGAGCTTTTGATCTTGTTTTGAAATGATTATCGGATGTTCGTTTTAATTCTTGTATTAACAGATGAATAAAGAATGAAAGAATAAATATTATACACTTCATGGGAGCGGGGTACATTTGTTATGAATGGGGATTGTTCATAGCAATCAAACAATAAGAATATATGCCTCATACATCATACAAGTAGGAAACAGTTATCCATCAGTAAGATAAGCATACAAGTGTATAATCAAATCAAAGAATGAAATAATGGAGCATTAGACATTGCATGAGAGGTATGAACATGTTAAACAATCAAACAATAGAAAGTATGGATGAAAGAAACAAGTATAAAAGATGATAGATGAATCAGACAGATGAAACTATGCACACAAAGGATCACTGAATAATTTAATCGGGAAATGATGCAAGGATCAAATAAAATCAAGATGAAAGGCCTCTAATACATGGAATATGAGATGAACAAGGGAGGATCAAAAGATCTCTTCAATTGCCATAAGCAATCCCTAAGTCAAACATCAATCATAGAAAAGTCAACTGAAAAGTTAAGTCAACTTAAAAAATATGAAATAATTAGCAAATTAATCAAGAAAATTATGAAAAATTAAACTAACTAAGGTGGGGTCAGGACATCATCGTCCCCCCAAAAGATTTTAAAAATAAAGAAAATTGGTTCATGAATTAATTAAAATGAAACAGAAGTTAAATTAAAAGTCAACCAACCAAAATAATTATCAAATAAATAGAAAATTGTGAAATAAAAATTCAAGAAAAGGTCGGGTTGACCATGGGACATTGTTCAACCCTCATCCCAAAAATCAAAACCTAAAAATAATTTTAAGTCATGAAAATAAAATCAAGAAATAAATGTATGCTTAATAGAACCACTTGAAATAAATAATTAAAATAAAATATTAACATTAAATAAATACGAAAATAAAAATTAAATAAAACATTAAGAAAAGTGAAAAATATTTTTTGATATTTTTATGAATTAATAAAATATTTTTATTAATTAAAACAAAACAGAAAATAAAATGACTTAAAAAAAGAAAAAGAAAATAAATGTGAATGGATCATGGTGATGGGCCAGGCGTGCGGGGTGTGGATAGCGCATAAAGCCAAGGTCCGGTCCAAACAAATTAAGCCAGCGCGTGACATTAAATAAATGAATGTTTAATTAAAAAAAATCATGTGACTTGCATGTCAATTGGTCAAGTGGTACTTAAGCACTAAATGACAAAATAGGACGGATGGTTATGATTAAAAGCCAGGCGCATGATCTAATGGCCTTGGAAGCGACACGTATCGTCTTCCTCACAAACCAAACCCTAATAACCATGGAGACGTGAAACGCGACAAACACAATGAGTTTTCCTCATCTTCCCCAACAAAATGCAACCACCATGATTCACCAAATGGCACGAAATAAATTTCAAAACTCAAGTATGGAATGAGTAGAACATGATGGTATTTTATTTTGAAGGAAATGAAGGCTCAAACATGAAGAAAAGTGGACAGCAAGATGGCCACATGCACACGGATATGAACAACAATTCAACAACACCAACTCAAACTTAATGACAATGCCTCATGTTGAAGGCTTCAGTAATGAACATAGCATAACATTCACATGGAAAATCAGCATGAAACAAGCATGGGAATGGCATGAAAAACAGTAATGAACAAGGTAAGCATGATTATAAGCATGGATATATGGCCATGGAAGAGAGTGATAGCATTACCTAGTGGATGTAAGGTCCACTACCTCTTCGTATTGGAGGAGATGGAAGAAGAAAGGTGTTGTTTCAATGCTTCAACTTTGAGAACTTGTGAAATGGAAATGGAATGAAAACAGCCTTGTCAACTTGCCTTTGCTTTTTGCTCGAAAATACCAGCCACCTTCCTTTCAGATTAGGGTTTAGTGCCTTAAATATGTGGGTCTAAAGTGTCTGAATGGGCTTACAAAACCAATCTGATTTATTTTGTGCAAAAATGCATTTTGGTGCAAATGGTGAGGTGGTGAAAGCAAGCTTCTAATTTTGGCAAAACTTAAATTAGTGGAAACAATAGTACATGGCCAAATGAGGTAAAGAATGTGGGCTGGTCGGTTTTGCAGCATGACTTGGCTGTCTTGGTCTGGCAAGGAAACAATCCAAAAGGGTGACTTTGAGACTATGTATCTTAATGAGAACATGACCAAATGGCAAGACAATGCAAACAGTAGAAAGAGTTCATGGAGCCTAACATCTTTCATGTTGAGCACAAGTGGAAATTATGAGTGGAAGAAGGTGAAAAATGGGCTTAAAGTTCAAGTTTCATCATGCCAAAATGGTTGGGCCAGTTTGGCCTAACATGCTGCCTAGAGATTCAGTTCAAGATGTCAACTTTAGATGAATGCATCTCTCAAACCATGGATCCAAATGAGATGATTCCAAAAGGATGTGAAAGAGGACATGGCAAGGTACAATTGTTATGAATAAAGTATTTTCAAAAGATGCCTTGAAGGGCAAGAAATCTGGCCAAGAAGTCTTGACAAACTTTGCAGATTTTGGGACTTAGAAAATTTTCTAAGTGTCTTAAAAAAATGTCTCACTTTGACTAGGCATAACCTTCTCAATATTGATCCAAATGGAGAAAACTTTATATCTCTAGAAAGCTTGGAACAAGAGGAACAACTTTCATGTTGAAGAATGTTTCAAATGGAGCTTTCATCTTGATGGAAAATGGGCTTAAAGTGGGTGCAACAATCATGAAAAAATGCCCTAAATGGAAAGTCAACCATTTCCAAATTAAGTCATTTTTTCAATTCCTGATTAAATGATGAATCCATGCTCCAACCTTGATCAAATTTCATATGTAGGCTCCCTTAGGCATGAATTTTGAGATTCCACTCTTAAAATGTCAGGAGTTGACTTTTCTACCATGGGAAAGAGTTTCACCCAAAGAATCAGAAATAAACTGATTTTATACCAAACCCTAGTTTTAGGGCAAAATGATCAAGAACTGATTGCACTGATTGCCAATGGATCTTTTTTGAGATAATTGTGAATCTTCCTAGGCCAAGATGCCTCTCCAATCATAATATGGATGAGCCCCTCTTCTTCAAACCAAACATTTCCTGTTGCAGATAGCCATGAAACCCTAGTTTCTGATTAAATCCAGATGCACACTCTGGGAGCTCTGAATCCTCCATTGATGAACTGTAGACCACAATAAGATACCTGGACCACCTTGAGACCCTTGAGACTTGTATACTTGGAAAAAGAAGTCCAATTCTCAACTTGCTTTGTGTGGGCCCCTTGTGTTAAGGAGTGATCAATCAAACCCTGATTTCCATGTCACTAATGCAATATGCTATGAGTATGACCTAGTATGATGCTAATGAAATGTAAAACATAATCCCATGCTTCCCATGAAAAAGTGAAGGGTAAATTTTGGGGTATTACAGCTGCCCCTATTCAATCAACTGGAGACCCGAAAGGAAGATAGCAACAGCTTTCGCACTTTCGAGGTATCAAGGGATTGAATACAATAAAAGCCCAAAAATTTACACTGAAGTAGGAAATTGAAAAAATGATGCCTGTCAGAATCGGCAAAGAGGTCTTGATCTGAGCATCAACAAAGAATCTGTCTGGTACGATGAGAGTCGGTCTGAACACCGAAAAAGAATGTTAGCTTGAATACCAAAATAAATGGTAACACATAAATTCACCATGGCCTGAATGCCGCTCATCAGTCTGAATACTGGAAATGACTTCGATCTGAGCATCAACAAAGAATCCGTCTGGTACAGTGAGAGTCGGTCTGAACACCGAAAAAGAATGTTAGCTTGAATACCAAAATATATGGTAACACAGAAAGTAACCATGGCCTGAATGCCGCTCATCAGTCTGAATACTGGAAATGACTTCGATCTGAGCATCAACAAAGAATCCGTCTGGTACGATGAGAGTCAGTGCGAACACCGAAAACGAATGTTAGCTTGAATACCAAAATAAATGGTAACACAGAAAGTAACCATGGCCCGAATGCCGCTCATCAGTCTGAATACTGGAAACGACTTCGATCTGAGCATCGGAAGATACTAAATTATCAAGCATCGGTCTGAACAACGGGAAACTGGCCTGAATGCCACTTCGGTCTGAACACCGGAAACTGGACTGAACGCCACAAGTTGCGTCGACCTGAATGTCGGAAACTTCTTCGATCTAAATATCGGAAAATTAGCCTGAATGCCACTTCGGTCTGAATACCGGGAAAACTGGCTTGAATGCCACTTCGGTCTGAATACCAGAAAACTGACCTGAATACCACTTCGGTATGAATACCGGAAAATTGGCCTGAATGCCACAAGTTGCATCGACCTGAACATCGGAAACTTTTTCGATCTGAACATCGGAAAATTGGCCTGAATGCCACTTCGTTCTGAATACCAGAAACTTGGCCTGAATGCCACAAGTTGCATCGACCTGAACATCGGAAACTTCTTCAATATGAACATCGGAAAACTGGCCTGAATGCCACTTCGGTCTGAATACCGGAAAACTGGCCTGAATGCCACAAGTTGCATCGACCTGAATGTCGGAAACTTCTTCGATCTGAACATCGGAAAATTGGCCTGAATGCCACTTCGGTCTGAATACCGAAAAACTGGACTGAATGCCACAAGTTGCATTGACCTGAATGTCGGAAACTTCTTCGATCTGAACATCGGAAAATTGGCCTGAATGCCATTTCGGTCTGAATACCGGGAAAACTGGCCTGACTTCCACTTCGGTCTGAATACCAGAAAACTTTCATGCCTGTCAATATCGGCAGAAATAGGGAAAGTGATAATTGAGGCGGCACGTGGGCCAACGACCCCTACTGGGAATAATAAAGGAAAAGTCATGAACAACCTTCAGTCTGAGTACTTGAAACAACTTCTGGCTTATCGCTTGGGATACCGAAGATGTTTTATGCTTCACATGAGTATGTTTGAATTTTTCGATGGCGTAATGCTCCATGAAGATGGAAATGCTACGTGATTTGGGAGGATGCAATGCGATATGATTCTACATGCAGGGATGCGAAATGTTAGGTTAGAGAGAAGGCCAAGTCGAGGCGAGGAACTCCGCTGGGGGAAATGATCGCAATCTCCTGGACCCTGACAAGGCTGTTGGAGATACACAGCACAATGAACTCTGTGGGGAAATGACCAGCCACGCAGTGTTCTGGCAATCACAAAATACCGAGACTCTGACTGGGGAGAGAATGGCACTGAAAGTTTGCTCCTGAGGAAAGCAACAGTGGTTCTGGAAACCATAATCTGCGAGAGAGACGACTCAGCAGGGGAAGCAAACACCAATATGATACCGAGATTCTGCCTCAAGGGAAGAGACCGTGGATCTGGCATCGAGATCATCGATCTGGCATCGAACTCTGAGGAGCAGCCGCTTCTGCTGGGTGGATACAGTCTGACACTGTCAACTCCGTTGGGGATATACAGTCTGACACTGTCAACTCTACTGGGGAGTGTATAGTCTGAAACACACGCTTGGGGGAAGTATAGTAGCGAGAACCTGCTGGGGATTGAAGAATCCAATGCTCAGACCAACTTTACAGGGGTAAGATACCAACTGTTGAAGAAAACATCCGCGATCATCTGCTGGGAACCTTAAGGAGATGCCCCGAGTGTACCTGTTCTGAATAGACGATCCAAAGCACTTAAAATTTACAGCAATTTTAAATGTTTATTAAGTAGTACCTGTAAAGCTCTTATGTTTCATGATGCAATGTTTATCAAAAATTCGGACGTCATTTTTGCAAACAAAACAGTAAAATGAAAATGAAAACAGTGATATACTGAATAACATGATTTTATTGATTGAATGGCCTCTGAATAGGAATTTAGATTAGGAAGCAATCCCTGGAAAGAGGTAATTGCGCACAAGATAAAAACAGAGATTAATCTAATGGCAATGTGAAATGGATTTCTATCGGGTTCCAATTCTGCTATGACTCGCTCGTCTTCAAGATCCTCCTGATGATCAGCTTTCTGAGAAGGGCGATTGGGATGTTTCCTATCCTTCGAAAGTTTCCAATTATCAATACGAAATGAGATTCAGAACTACTCAGAACGCAATCATTCGCTTAATCCCTAACTTTTGCCTGGATCGCCCTTTCGGGTTTTCAATCCACCGGGATACCCATTTTTGCCTAAGTTGCCTTTTCAGGTTTTCAACTTACCGGGTGTACAATCTTTTCATTTTTAATCCCTAACTTTTGCCCGAACCTTTTTCATTTTCTTGGTTCATCGGGATGCCCATTTTTTGCCTGGACTATTCTTTTTATTGTCTTGCGGGTCTATTTTATGCGAAGTATTTTTTAACTGCGACTGAGTTCATAGGGGAAGTGAAGTATTCACCATCCATAGTTGCAAGCATTAAGGCTCCACCATCAAAAATCTTGGTGATAATATATGGTCCATCATAGTTAGAAGTCCACTTGCCCCTGTGATCTGTCTGCGGAGGAAGGATCCTTTTCAACACCAAATCTCCAACTTGGAAACACCGAGGACGCACTTTCTGATCAAAGGCTCTCTTCATCCGACCTTGATACACTACCCATATCAAATGGCTGCCATTCGCTTCTCTTCGATAAGACTCAACTCATTGAACCTTGTCTGAATCGATTCAGCTTCATCTAACTTGACATCCAGCAGGACTCTTAGAGAAGGAATTTCCATTTCAACAGGTAGAACTGCTTCCATACCATACACAAGGGAGTAAGGGGTTACCCCGGTCGATGTACGTACTGAAGTACGGTACCCATGCAAGGCGAAGGGTAGCATTTCATGCCAATCCCTGTACGTAACGACCATCTTTTGCACAATCTTCTTTATGTTCTTATTTGCTGCCTCAACAACACCGTTCATCTTAGGACGATAAGGGGAAGAATTATGATGCTGAATGTTGAAGTTCTTGCACAACTCCTCCATCATTTTGTTATTGAGACTAGAACCATTATCAGTAATGATTCTTTCTGGAATCCCATAACGACAAATGATTTCTTTCTTAATGAAACGGGTAACCACATGTCTCGTGACCTTCGCAAATGACGCTGCTTCGACCCACTTGGTGAAATAGTCGATGGCAACAAGGATGAAGCGATGCCCATTGGAAGCAGTCGGCTCAATCTTTCCAATCATACCAATGCCCCACATAGAAAACGGCCACGTAGAAGACATCACATTTAGAGGATTTGGCGGCACATGCACCTTATCAGCATAAATCTGGCATTTATGACACTTCCGAGCATATTTGAAACAATCAAATTCCATGGTCATCCAATAATAACCCGCTCTCAACAAATTCTTAGCCATTGCATGTCCACCGGCATGAGTACCGAAGGAACCTTCATGAACTTCCTGCATTAACATGTCCGCTTCGTGTCTATCCATGCATCTGAGCAAAACCATGTCGAAGTTCCTCTTATACATCACATCATCTTTGTTCAAGAAGAAACTGCCTGCCAATCTTCTTAAAGTCTTTCTATCATTGTTAGATGCCCCTGCAGGGTACTCTTGATTCTTCAGAAAGCACTTGATGTCGTGATACCAGGGCTTTTCATCAACTACCAGTTCAGCAGCAAACACATACGCGGTCCTATCAAGGCGCATAACATCAATCCTGGGAGCATAGTTCCACCGAATCACCTTGATCATGGAGGATAGAGTAGCAAGAGCATCTGCCATCTGGTTCTCATCACGAGGTTTATGATACAGCTTTACTGTTGTGAAGAAAGTCAACAGTCTTCTCCTGTAATCTCTGTAGGGGACCAGGTTAGGCTGGAGAGTATTCCAATCACCATTCACTTGATTGATCACTAGAGCTGAATCTCCAAAGATGTCCAGAGTCTTGATTCTCAAATCAATGGCTTGCTCATACCCAAGATACAGGCTTCATACTTAGCTTCATTATTGGTGCACTCAAAAGTCGGACGAGCGGTGAAAGGCATGTGGGCACCTTTCGGAGTAGTAATGACAACACCAATTCCACTTCCTTTGGCATTGACGGCCCCATCAAACGTTAAAGTCCACTTTTCATCTGGATCAGGTCCCTTCTCAACAACTGGCTCTTCACAGTCTTTCATCTTGAGGAACATGATGTCTTCATCCGGAAAATCAAACTTCAATCGGCTGCTGAGCAAGATAGTCTGACAGAATACTCCCCTTGATGGCTTTCTGGGATGTATACTGGATGTCGTACTCTGTCAGTACCATTTGCCAACGAGCAACCCTTCCGGTGAGAGCTGGCTTCTCAAATATATATTTGACTGAATCCATCTTGGAGATCAGTAAGGTTGTGTGAGTCAGCATGTATTGTCTCAATCGCTCCGCAGCCCATGCAAGTGCACAACAAGTCTTTTCAAGCATTGCGTATCTCGACTCGCAATCTGTGAATTTTTTACTCAGGTAGTAGATGGCATGCTCTTTCCTACCTGTCTCGTCGTGTTGACCGAGAACACAACCCATGGAATTGTCAAGTACTGTCAAATACATAATCAGCGGTCTCCCTGGGACTGGAGGCATAAGGATAGGAGTATTCTGCAAATACTCTTTTATCTTTTTGAAAGCCCTTTGGCAGTCATCATCCCACCTGATGGCCTGATCTTTCCTCAACAATTTGAATATTGGCTCACACGTAGTTGTTAGGTGAGATACGAACCTTGCAATGTAGTTCAACCTCCCTAAGAAACCACGAACTTGTTTTTCTGTTCTTGGCTCAGGCATTTCTTGTATCGCTTTCACTTTGTCAGGATCCACCTCAATCCCTTTTTCGCTAACAATAAAACCCAGCAGTTTTCCAGATCTCACCCCGAAAGTGCACTTGTTCGGATTAAGCCTCAACTTGAATTTCCTCAAACGCTCAAACAGTTTCTGCAAATTCACCAAATGTTCTTCTTCCGTCTGAGATTTGGCAATCATATCATCGACATAAACCTCGATTTCATGATGAATCATATCATGGAAAAGAGTTGCCATAGCTCGTTGATATGTTGCCCCAGCGTTTTTCAGACCAAACGGCATCACCTTGTAGCAGATGGTGCCCCATGGGGTTATGAAAGTTGTCTTCTCCATGTCTTCTGGTGCCATCTTAATTTGATTATAGCCAGAAAAGCCATCCATGAAGGAGAATACCGAGAACTGAGCCGTATTATCCATCAAAACATCGATGTGAGGTAATGGGAAATCATCTTTAGGACTAGCTCTGTTCAGATCCCGGTAGTTAACACACATCCGTACCTTTTCATCCTTCTTAGGTCCTGGAACGATGTTTGCAAACCATGGCGGATAATTGGTAACTGCTAAAAACCCTGCATCCAACTGTTTTTGCACTTCTTCCTTTATCTTGACAGCCATCTCTGGTCTTGTTCTTCTGAGCTTCTGCTTGACCGGAGGACAATCCTCTTTGAGAGGCAAACGGTTTACCATAATGTCTGTGTCCAGTCCTGGCATATCCTGATAAGACCAAGCAAAGATGTCAACATACTCTTGCAGCAATTCAATCAACCCCTTCTTCGCATCATCTTCCAAAACAGCCCCTATCTTGATTTCCCTCTTGACGTCCTCGGTGCCAAGATTAATCACTTCAATAGACTCTTGATACGGTTGAATGACCCTTTCCTCATGTTTTAACAACCTGGAAAGTTTTTCAGGGAGTTAACAGTCTTCATCACCCTCTTCTTCAGCTTGAAAGATTGGATTTTCAAAGTCGAAGCGAGTCGTAGTAGAAATGTTATCAATAGGATCCGGTGACGTGCATCTGCATGAGTGTGAAAAAAGTGAAAACTAAACAAACATTGCCAAAATGTATTTATTATTTTTTTGATTTTTGAAAACTGCAAAAATAGAAAGACAATGAACAAAATATTTGAATGCAAAAAGACGTCCTTTATTTATGATTAAAAAAATGCAGGTATTCACATGGATGAGCCCTACATTGAGTCAATACGCCCTGGGCGGAACGTAAGACTTGGACATGCATGAACAAACAAAGAAAATTACTCTTCAAGAAGAGTGACTTGGATAATCTCTTCAGAAGACCAATTGTTGATGACTTCACCCGGGATCCTTGGACGCACCCAGTTGTCAATGTCGCAATCACTATCCCCATCTTCTTCGTTGATTGTAGAGATCCGGCCATACTGAATGATGCCAGCGTTGGAGAAAGTAATCGGCCCCTGACGAGTTTGAGGCGTTGAAGTTGTAGAAGTCAGAGTTGGCTGATACCCAATCCCGAACTTATCTTCCTTTACAGGTAAATCCAACAGACGTCCCCAACCAGGAGCAACACCTGAATCTACCAAGGCCTGCGCCTGCTTGAAGGACGAGATAGAGGCACCTGCTTTAACCTCTTCCACCGGAGTTGCATCCTTGACTTGAACTGCCTTAAAGGCCTGACACAGGGTCCCATGAATTTCACCTTCTACTTCTACATAGTTGAATGTAGACAGGTTACTGACCAGAATGTCCTCCTCACCACAGACAGTGATAATTTGTCCGTTGACTGGGAACTTGATCTTCTGATATAAAGTTGAGGAGACTGCCCCAACATTGTGGATCCAAGGACGACCCAACAGGCAACTATAGGAAGGACTGATATCCATCACATATAAGACGGTGTTGAAGGTTTGTGATTCAATCTGAATTGGCAATTCTACCTCTCCGAACACCGACCTCTTAGAACCATCGAAGGCTCTCACGACAAGATCAGAAGGCTTCAAGATCAAACCTTCTACTTCTAACCTTGACAGGGCTCTCTTGGGTAGCACGTTGAGAGAGGAACATGTATCCACCAGAACATGAGATAACACAGTGTCTTTGCATTCCATCGAAATGTGCAAAGCCTTGTTATGATTGCATCCAGCTGGTGTCAAGTCAGAATCAGTAAAACCCAACCCGTTGCTTGCATGAACATTTGCAACGATCCCCTCTAGTTAGTTCACTGAGATCTCCTGAGGCATATATGCAGCATTAAGAACCTTCAGAAGTGCCTCCCTTTGTGCCTTCGAACACAACAGGAATGAGAGAATAGACATCTTGGACGGCGTCTGAATCAACTGGTTGACTACCTTGTAATCACTTTTCTTTATGATCCTCAAGAGCTCGTCCACATCCTTCGCAAAAGCAGGCTCAGAGCCAGCCTGTGGTGCAGAGGAACCCTCATTCACAACTTGTTTGCCCTTGGCTTTCGCCGCGGCATCAGCACTATCAGTTTGGGTAACCGGTGGTGAGGACAGTCCACCACTCCTGGTGAATCGCCCGATTCCACCAACATTGTCCACTGCGCGAGTTGTAATTGTTGAAGGCTAGGAAGCAACTGAGCATACGACATTGGAAGAGTGTTGAAACGTCTGTCCATCATCTTTTGCCTCTGTTGATAGGCGGGTCTGTTACCTGATTGCTGTTGGTACTGAGTTTGTTGGCGTTGTGGTTGTTGTTGTTGTACTGGTGCTGTAGCCGGAATGGTCACAACTGCAACATAAGGCTGCTGATGGTAATTCTGGAAGTTGTTCCTCCGGATACCCCTACTCTGATATGAAGACAAAGAATTTGCATCCCCATCTCTTCGCTTCTGTCCTCCAATGAACGGCTTCTTTGTCTCTGATGATGATCCAACTCCATTCTGGATCTTACATGTCTTAAAGTAGTTCTCCACCCTCTCACCGGTAGAGACTACATCAGCAAAATTGGAGGCATTGCAACCCACCAGACGCTCCAAGTAAGACCCAGGTAGCGTATTCATGAACATGTTGGCCATATCCTTCTCCAACATCGGAGGCTGAACACGGGAAGCCGTCTCTCTCAAGCGTTGAGCATATTCTCTTAAGCATTCATTGCTCTTGAGAGACAGATTCTGGAGTTGAGTTCTGTCAGGCGCCATGTCTGCGTTGTACTGATACTGCTTTACAAAGGCCTCAGCCAAGTCTCTCCAACAACGGATGTGGGCTTTATCCAGCCTCATATACCATTCCAAGAATGCCCCAGCTAGACTACCCTGGAAGAAGTACATGAGCAACTTCTCATCATTAGAGTATGCAACCATCTTACGGAAGTAGGCTTGCACATGAGTCTTCGGGCAAGAGTTGCCATTGTATTTATCAAATATCGGAACTCTGAATTTTGGCGGAACTCTCACGCTTGGGACCAGCCCCAAATCAGCAACATCTACTCCGAGAGCATTCTGCCCCTCCACAGCCTTCAGCCTCTCCTCCAATCTCCTAAACATGGGGTCCATGTCATGGACCATACCAAAGTCCTCCTGCAGCAAGGTGAACTGATCCTCCTGATCATCATGAATGGGTTGTTGATCAGGGTTGTTACGTGGGATTGGGATAGGCCCCAGTCCATTGGGTCCGTTAACCTCTCCAACTGGAGGATCAATTACCGTCTCTGGTTGAGTAGTGGCGGGATTCCTCTGTATCATCTGTCTAAGCTCCTGCTGTCCTTGAGCCACTCCTTAAACCACATCCATGAATTGGTTCATGTGAATTCTCATCTCGGCGAGCTCTGCTTGTAGGCCTTCCATTGCTCTCTGCTGATTTCTTCTAGTACCGTACCGGTGAATGTATGAATCAGCTATCCTGCTAGTGGAACACCAAACAAAATGAGAACCACTGCGGCGGTACCTGTTGTGCAAGACATGCAAATGAATATGTAAATGCAATGACATGTTTATCAATTCCAAAGGGTATTCTACCCCCTTGATTCCAGTCTCACATCAGGTAAATAGTGTAAGAAGATCGAGTCGTGGATAAGCTTCTGAGATCAAGATGCAATAGAGCGAAATCGTCATACAAATGAGTTCAAAGAAGAGGGCCTAAGCCAACAGTACATCAAAAGAGGATCTCCACAACAAGCCTGTGGATCATCACTACAAAGCAACAACATGATAAGTAAAGAGAGGAACAAAAATCAGGAATCAGCCTCCTGTATACAACCCATAAGGACTGCTCCTCACTTCAGCCAGTAATGCCACCGTGTCAGGATGATCTGGAGATTCTGTCAAACGCCGGATAAGCAAATTGCTCTTGTGAATAATCCCATCCAGTTTGTTGATGTGCTCTATGTATTAATTCCCATCATCCTCTCTGAATACCTCTTCAAGTCTAGACTTCTTCAAACCCTCCAGCACCTTGAGTTCTTCAATCTGTTCTTACCTTGTTGAGTTGATCTGTGATGTAACCATTGGTTGTACGGGCACACAGAAGCTCATTGTTCTTCTCTTTCAGTAGAGTCTTCAACTTCTCCATCTGACCAGTCAATTCAGCCACCATCTCCTCCTCTTTCGCCTTCCGAGAAGCTGAGAATGCATCCCATTGCTCTTGCCACCCAACTAGCTTACCACGGGCATCTGTTAACGGCTGCTTGACTCACCTCAACTCAGAACTGGATGACCCTAAGGCTTTGTCAGTTTTCCTGAAGAAGTCCACCTCCACAGCCAATTTCTTCTCTGCTTCCTCTTGCAATCTGACGGCTTCCCCCTTCTGCTATTCTGCCTCATGGCATAGATGCATACAGTCTTGCAATTTCACACTCAACTCTGAGTTTTCAGTTTGAAGTTCCTCCATGGCTTTCTTCAATTTGTCATACTCCTCTCGACTCAACATTGTCGACTGCTCGGAAGCTGGTGGATACAAAGGTTCTTCAATAGGAAATAGCATACCAAACTCTTCGACTCTTCCCTGAAGCCAATCTTCATACTGAGGGTAAGTCCTGCAGTCCCCCTTTCCAAGCACAATCCTTCCTCTCTTGATTACTTTGAACCAGGCCTCAGCTGCCTTACGGGATACAGTCAGATCAGATGAAGAATGGAAAAACTGAGATTCTTCCACATCTTTTTCCAAAGGCGGAGTTCTTAAGGCATATCGAAACTGTCTGACTGCTAGAGAAGGATTATAGTTGATTCCCCCTGTTCTTCCTACCAACGGTACATTCGGGAAGTTCCCGTAACTGTGAATAATATCAGCCCGAAGCAAGTTCTGGTCAGACCACCAAGAAATATCTTTAGCTCTTATCCCCATCAATCTCTTCGACCAACTCAACGAGTCCTTGAAGTCAACGAACGCTCCTGACTTGGGTAGGTGAGAACTGAACCACTTATGAAACATGGGTGCACAATAATTCACCAATCCTCCTTTTCTATTCTCATTCCTGTGATGCACTGAATGAAAGAATTCTCCTAGCAAGGTCGGCACTGGATTTCCCAACACGAAGAGGCGTATTGCGTCTATGTCCACAAATTTTGCAACATTATGGAACAGGACAATCCCGTATACGCAAAGAGCTAACATAGCATTGAAACTCCTCCAATCACCATCTTCAAGCTTCTTCTTGGCTTCACCCACTAGGAAACTCAGATGAAAACCACTGACCCCTCCCTTCTGACACATATTAGCCTTCAAGATTGATTTCCCCAAATATGTGACTGAAGCAACCATGCTGAGATCGGGCAGAAACTCAGAACTGTAGAATAGCAACTGCAGCTTGATAGGAACTCTAAGAAAACTGGCAACCTCCTCCAATGTAGGGACCAAGATATAGTCTGGGAATGTAAAACACCTCAATGGAGGATCATAGAACTGCAGCAGTGTAAAGAGAGCGTCATGTTGATCTTTGGAGAGAACCGTAACGAAGCTTAGAATCAAACCGTAATCCTTCCGGAATCTTTCTAGAGAATCATGATCCATTAACTTCATCAGCTGTTGAATGGGATCCAAGCAAACCACAGGAAATTTGTAGGCGACATGTCTCTTTCTGCCAATATCCATCTTAGGAGAACCGGAAAACCCCGACTAGAATCAAGAAGAAGATATAAACCCGTAGTAATAGATAAGCATGTGTTAAATGATATGAATGCAAAATGATGTAATACAATGCAGTGACATGGGAATCCGAATTGCTGTATCTGCTTGACCAAATGTCAGGTTGCCCTGTCTAAAGAGAAACCCACTGAGGAATATAATACGAGATCAAAACTCTGCTCCAGAAAACCGGGTTGGTTGAAGGTTAAGGTTTCGTGAATTTAGCCTGCCCCTCACTGGTAGGTTCTAAGAATAAAAGTTCGTCAGCTTCTTGCCCTTCAGTCGAATAATACGTTTACCACTGAAGGTTTGGCATTATTACGAGACAAAAGACCTCCACTGACTCCGCTCGACAGGACATCCTAAAAGCAAGTTCCCAGCCTCGGGGTCCTCGAATTGAGCAGCGAGAATGCGCCCACCAAAGCTAACATAAATGCGTCTCGGAGGAGAGGCCTCAGCTGAGTCCTTGGGAAATGGTCACCAGAGCCGACGATTTCTAGAGGAACATTTGTCGTTATGGAACACCCATAGGACTAAATATATCCAAAAGAAACCTCGTTTAGATGTGGGTCTCATGAACGACTTAACGTAGCAACATGCCACGCAAGCCTAATGACTATCCACTCTAAAACCTGTGTGTAGGCTCAAGCCTGGGTAGTGGGCTTATCTCTCATGGAACAACCCATCCCAACAAACAACCAACCCAACAGCAGATACAACAATCATATGTACATAATGCAATAATATAAAGCAGGTAAATGCTGAAAGTAAATAACTGTACAAAAGAATAAACACACAATAAACCAGAAATCTACAAAAGCTAGGAGGGACTCACATAGGGAAACCGGGTCCCCATCAGAGTCGCCAGCTGTCGCAACCTAAAAAAATGCGAAAAACAACAACCGGCGAGAGAAAAGAAAATAGAAGAGTCGCCACCGTTTGTTATTTATCCCAAAAGAGGGAAAGGAAACGATCGAATAAAACCTGAAGAGAAAAGAAAAGACAAGGTCTCGCAACCAAATCTTCGGTTCGGGAGTCGATTATGAGAAGGGAAGGTATTAGCACCCCTACACATCCGTAGTACTCTACGGGATCCACTCTTTTTGTTCTAGTCTAAAGGGTGTAGGTATATCTAATGTACTATCTGCTAAAGAAGGTTAAAAGAAAATGAAAATGACTCGCAAGGATGTCGCATCCATTACCTACGTATCTCACCTGAACATGAGAATCAAAGTCTTCGTAGCTCGGCTAACTAGGGGTTAAGGATTGCCATCTGAACATGGATTTACAAAAGAGGACACCAGCTGTGTCAAAGGAAAGTGGGCAATGTGTTCACGTCCTAGCAGTAGGTATCGCAGCTCGCTGAATCGAGTCTTAGGCAGTTACCTCTTTGCAATAGAACGGACTGACATGCCACAAGATCGGAGACACACGGAAGGTCTAAAAGTGGGGAAGCTCTGCCCTAGAGTTGTCATGCAATGTGGACCTATATGTTAGGATTTACAAATGGGAACATCTACCTAATGTTAGCATGCAAAGAATAAGGGAATTCTACCTATGTTATCATACAAAGGGTTCTACCTAATGGGTGCTACCTAAACGGAACAAGAGTCGACGGATAGAGCAAGGAGAGGAGCAACGGACAAGGGTAGATGGCGATGCCTGAGGAAATTGACTTACAGGTAGATGACGATGCCTGAAGCAATTGGCTTACAATAGAAATGGCGATGCCTGAAGCAATTGACTTACAAGAGGAATGATGAATACGTGTTGGTTCTGTTATGTTTTAAAAATGATTACTCGACGTTGGATCGAGCTTTTGATCTTGTTTTGAAATGATTATCAGATGTTTGTTTTAATTCTTGTATTAATAGATGAATAAAGAATGAAAGAATAAATATTATACACTTCATGGGAGAGGGGGTACATTTGTTACGAATGGGGATTGTTCATGGCAATTAAACAATAAGAATATATGCCTCATACATCATACAAGTAGGCAACAGTTATCCATCAGTAAGATAAACATACAAGTGTATAATCAAATCAAAGAATCAAAGAATGAAATTATGGAGCATTAGACAATGCATGAGAGGTATGAACATGTTAAACAATCAAACAATAGAAAGTATGGATGAAAGAAACAAGTATAAAAGATGATAGATGAATCAGACAGATGAAACTATGCACACAAAGGATCACTGAATAATTTAATCGGGAAATGATGCAAGGATCAAATAAAATCAAGATGAAAGGCCTCTAATACATGGCATATGAGATGAACAAGGGAGGATCAAAAGATCTCTTCAATTGCCATAAGCAATCCCTAAGTCAAACATCAATCATAGAAAAGTCAACTGAAAAGTTAAGTCAACTTAAAAAATATGAAATAATTAGCAAATTAATCAAGAAAATTATGAAAAATTAAACTAACTAAGGTGGGGTCAGGACATCATCATCCCCCCAAAAGATTTTAAAAATAAAGAAAATTGGTTCATGAATTAATTAAAATGAAACAGAAGTTAAATTAAAAGTCAACCAACCAAAATAATTATCAAATAAATAGAAAATTGTGAGATAAAAATTCAAGAAAAGGTCGGGTTTGTAACACCCCGATAAAAATAAGATAATTATTTAAATTAAGTTAATAATATATTTATTAATTTAATTAAATAATTGGATTATTATTGGAATATTATTGGGATTATTATTGGATTATTATTATTATTATTATTATTGGAATAAAAGTTGGAATTAGAAAAGGTCCCATTTGGTAAAAAGAGGTTTTCACGTGAAAACAGAGAAACGACTCAAAAAGTGGAAAAGGAAAAAGGGCAAAGAGCCAGAGAACAAGGGTGGAAGAGAGGAAGAGCTCGAAGCTAAAGGATTGCCGGATTAACTCAGGTAAGGGGGGTTTATCATCGTTTAATGGGTATTATGGGATAACATGTAATGGGTAGTGATAAACCATTAATTTGACTCTGATTAGAATGATGTATGCTGAAATTTGTGAAATATTGGATGAACGAAATTTGGATTATAATGGAAGAAATTCGTAAGAATTAGATGTAATAATGTTAGGATTTGTGAAATTGAATAGGATATGATTGTGTTAGATGATATGAATGAATGTTGTGTAAGAAGTGGACTGTGGAAGGTTGGATCTGAGGAATCTCGTAGCAGAGAAAACCATAGCAGATCTGGAAATTCTGGTTTCTGGTCATACGCGTATGGCACTAGGCAATACGCGTATGAGATGGTCTGGTACGCGTATGGCACTAGGCAATACGTGTATGGATGAGGAAGATGATGTTTTGAACGTGGTTTTGTCTCTGTTGGTACGCGTATGGGGAAGTGGTACGCGTAGCATACGCGTATGAGATGGTGTTACGCGTATGGGATATGGTCAGGAGATGGGCCATACGCGTATGGGACTAGGCAATACGCGTATGGGCAGAATTGTGATTTTTTCCTGGGCTGTTGTTGTGCAGTTTTTGGTTGTTCAGCTGAGTAATATAATTTAGCTGATGTATGATATAGTAGGGATCATTTCCCGTTGTTTTGAGCAGTGCAGGTATTAGTAGAGTGTGCTAATACTGTGATTATTAATTGGCATGACATGATATGATTTTGTGATAATATGCTGATGATGTATGATTGTATGCATAATGCTGTGAATGTATGTATTATGTGGAATGGACTGTTTTATGGCTTAGAGTGTGAGCATATGTCCATTGTGGATTGTTGTTGATGTTGTATGCTAGGTGATTTAGCGTGCATATTATGGCCTTTATGGTGGTAGCTAATTCCCATGGTGAGGAATTAGTGAGTGAGTATTGTGAATTGTTGTTGATGTTTGCATGCTAGGTGATTAGCGTGCATATCATAGCCCTTGGGGTGGTAGCTAATTCCCAAGGTGAGGAATTAGTGAGTGAGTCACTAGGTCTCAAATGAGTGGGACTAGTGAGCTTGGTAGCCGTATCTGGATTTGATCGGTGAGGTTGAACTATATGTTCACGAATAGTCAGTACCGCATGCATGGAGTCTCATTGCATAATGTATGTATGTATGGCGTATAATATGAATGGATGTATTCCAATATTATACGTGTTGTTTTGGTGATTGTGTTGAGTATGATTTTGGAGTTGATATTGCCGTTACTGATTGTGTGATCTGATTAGGGTGATTGAATGTGTTAACTTACTTAACATTACATGATAATTTATAATGCTTATTATATCGATTGAGGATTGAGTAGAAGCTAGTCCTTGGAGTCTAGTGTAGTTCCTTAGTGGGTCATGCTCTGGTAGATGTAACATCGGGACGGGATGTTTTACTTGTTTTTCATTGATGATTGTTGAACAAGTTTACATGTAATGTGTTACATGTTTTGCATTGTTGTTAGACTTTATCCGCTGCGAATTATGCAAATGTTTTATTTTGATTAAATCAATGAGCATGACAGGATATTTTGGAAAATGGTGTGAAGTGTCAAGTGTGACACCCTTTAATTGCATATCTACTCTGATTTATGTTTTGATGTTTTAATTTAAATATTGGGGTTTTTTTAGAAGGGTGTTACATTAGTGGTATCAGAGCATAGTCGGTCGAGTTGAGTCGTAATTATTCTGTTCCCCTGTACGGGATAGGTGTTGTGTAACCCTATCAGTACTTATTGTTTTAGCTTGTTGGGTTTTCAGAAGAGAGATGGCTGGAAGAGGTAGAGACGATGCTGCGATTGCTGAGGCTCTGGGTATGCTAGCTGGAGTACTTGGAGGAAATCCGAATGTTGTGGGAATGGTAGCTGCTCGTCAACTGAGTGAGTTCCAGAAGAACAATCCTCCAATGTTCAAGGGAGCATACGATCCAGATGGCGCTCAGAAGTGGTTGAAGGAGATCGAGAGAATCTTCCGAGTGACTGAGTGTGCCGATAACCAGAAGGTCAGGTTCGGTACGCATATGCTGTCAGAGGAAGCAGATGATTGGTGGGTTGCTACCCGCACTGAGTTGGAAACTGCTGGGAATGCTGAGATCACTTGGGCGGTGTTCAGAGAGAGATTCCTGAGGAAGTACTTTCCAGAGGATGTCAGAGGAAAGAAAGAGATTGAGTTCTTAGAACTGAAGCAGGGCAACCGGTCTGTTACTGAGTATGCTGCTAAGTTCACAGAGCTGTCGAAGTATTACACTCCCTATGATGAGGCTACTGGGGAATTTTCGAAATGTGTGAAGTTTGAGAACGGGTTACGTCCTGAGATCAAGCAGGCTATTGGGTATCAGCGGATTAGAGTGTTTTCTGATTTGGTTGACTGTTGCAGGATTTTTGAACAGGATACCAAGGCTAGAGCGGAGAGCTATCAGCAAAGGGTTGATAGGAAAGGCAAGAATCAGAATGATCGTGGGAAACCGTATGCAGCTGGCAAAGGTTTCCAGAGACAGGGTGGGATGAAGAGGCCTAGTGGGGGAGACTCCAGTGCCCCTGCTAAGTGTTACAAATGTGGTCAGGCTGGACATCGTATCCATGAGTGTACCAGTAATGAGAAGAAGTGTTTCAAGTGTGGAAAAGGTGGTCACTTGGCTGCAGAGTGCCGGTTGAAGACTGTGACTTGTTTCAACTGTGAAGAGGTGGGTCATATCAGTCCACAGTGTCCTAAGCCGAAGAAAGAGAACCAGTCGGGAGGCAAGGTCTTCGCTTTATCAGGTTCTGAGACTTCTACAGATGATCGTTTGATCCGAGGTACGTGTTATATTAATGGCTTTCCTCTTGTAGCTATTATTGACACCGGTGCTACTCATTCCTTTATATCTTTGGATTGTGCTGTGAAACTTAAATTGGAGATATCTGAAATGTATGGTAGTATGGTGATTGATACTCCTGCGAAGGGTTCAGTGACTACTACTTCAGTTTGTTTGAATTGTCCTTTGAGTATTTTTGGTAGAGACTTTGGGATGGACCTTGTGTGTCTTCCACTAGTGCAGATTGATGTTATCCTGGGTATGAACTGGTTGGTGTTTAACCGATTTTATATCAACTGTTTTGATAAGACTGTGATCTTTCTTGAGATTGAGGAAGGAAAGAGTTTGTTTCTATCAGCGAGGCAGGTGAATGAGGCAGTAGCAGATGGGGCAGAGTTGTTTATGCTGTTAGCGACTTTGGAGGCTAAAGATAAACTGGTGATTTGCGATCTAGCCGTGGTGTGTGATTTTCCTGATGTGTTTCCTGAAGAAGTGAATGAATTACCGCCAGAGCGTGAAGTTGAGTTCTCGATTGAATTGGTACCTGGTACTAGGCCGATATCGATGGCTCCGTACCGTATGTCTGCTGTTGAGTTAACTGAATTGAAGAGTCAGCTGGAAGATCTGTTGGATAAGAAATTTATTTGTCCGAGTGTGTCACCGTGGGGTGCACCAGTGTTATTGGTTAAGAAGAAAGAAGGTACTATGAGGTTGTGTGTGGACTACAGGCAACTGAATAAAGTGACGATCAAGAATCGGTATCCTTTACCGAGGATTGATGATTTGATGGATCAGTTGGTTGGGGCGAGTGTGTTCAGCAAAATAGATTTGAGATCGGGGTATCATCAGATACGTGTGAAAACTGAGGATATTCAGAAGACTGCTTTCAGAACAAGGTATGGACATTATGAGTATTCTGTAATGCCTTTCGGTGTGACTAATGCGCCTGGAGTATTTATGGAGTATATGAATAGGATTTTCCATCCGTACCTAGACAAGTTTGTTGTGGTGTTTATTGATGATATTTTGGTGTATTCGAAATCTGAAGAAGAGCATGCTGAGCATTTGAGAGTGGTTTTAGGAGTTCTACGAGAAAAGAAGTTATTTGCTAAACTGTCTAAGTGTGAATTTTGGTTAGAAGAGGTTAGTTTTCTTGGTCATGTGATTTCAAGAGGTGGTGTTGCTGTTGATCCTTCTAAGATAGAAGCGGTATCTAAGTGGGAAGCTCCGAAGTCAGTTTCTGAGATAAGGAGTTTTCTTGGACTTGCAGGTTATTATAGGAAGTTCATTGAGGGATTTTCTAAGTTGGCGTTACCGTTGACGATGTTGACTAGAAAGGGGCAAGCGTTTGTTTGGGACTCAAAATGTGAAGAAGGTTTCCAAGAGTTAAAGAGAAGGTTAACTACTGCTCCTATTCTGATATTACCGAGTCCGTCAGAACTATTTGAGGTTTACTGTGATGCTTCATTGTTGGGTTTGGGTGGTGTGTTAATGCAGAATAAGCAGGTTGTAGCTTATGCTTCGAGACAACTGAAAGTTTATGAGAGGAACTATCCGACACACGATTTAGAGTTGGCAGCTGTGGTATTTGTTCTGAAGTTATGGAGGCATTACTTGTACGGGTCAAGATTTGAAGTTTTCAGTGACCATAAAAGTTTAAAGTATTTGTTTGATCAGAAAGAGCTGAATATGAGACAGAGGAGATGGTTAGAGTTTCTGAAGGATTATGACTTTGGTTTGAATTACCATCCGGGTAAAGCAAACGTAGTGGCTGATGCATTGAGTCGGAAATCATTGCATATGTCTATGTTAATGGTTAAGGAATTGGATTTAATTGAGCAGTTTAGAGACTTGAGTTTGGTGTGTGAGAGTACTCACAATAGTGTTAAATTGGGAATGTTGAAGTTAACGAGTGGTATTCTGGATGAGATTAGAGAGGGTCAGAAATCCGATGTGCTTTTGGTTGATAAGTTGACTCTAGTGAATCAAGGTCAAGGTGGTGAATTCAGAGTTGATGAGAATGGTGTTTTGAAATTTGGGAATCGGGTGTGTATTCCGGATGTTACCGAACTTAAGAAGAGTATTCTTGAGGAAGGACATCGTAGTGGCTTGAGTATTCATCCTGGAACTACGAAGATGTATCATGATTTGAAAAAGTTATTTTGGTGGCCGGGAATGAAAAGAGAAATTGCGAGTTTTGTTTATTCTTGTTTGACTTGTCAGAAGTCAAAGATTGAGCATCAGAAGCCGTCTGGGCTAATGCAACCGTTGGCTATTCCAGAGTGGAAGTGGGATAGTATCAGTATGGATTTTGTTTCTGGTTTACCGAGGACAATTAAGAATTTTGAAGCTATTTGGGTGATTGTTGACAGATTGACAAAATCGGCTCATTTCATTCCGATCAGAATGGATTATTCGTTAGAGAGATTAGCTGAGTTGTATATTGAGAAAATTGTAAGTTTGCATGGTATTCCGTCGAGTATTGTTTCGGACAGAGATCCTAGATTTACATCGAAGTTCTGGGAAGGTTTGCAGAGGGCTTTGGGAACTAAGCTGAGATTGAGTTCTGCATATCATCCGCAGACTGATGGTCAGACTGAGAGGACGATTCAGTCACTGGAGGATTCTTTGAGGGCGTGTGTTTTGGAAAAAGGAGGTGCTTGGGATTGTTATTTACCTTTGATTGAGTTTACGTACAACAATAGTTTTCATTCGAGCATTGGTATGGCACCGTTTGAAGCTTTGTATGGTAGGAGATGTCGGACACCTTTATGTTGGTATGAGTCCGGTGAGAGTGCTGTGGTTGGACCGGAGATTGTTCAACAAACTACGGAAAAGATTAAGATGATTCAGGAGAAGATGAGGATTGCTCAGAGTCGTCAGAAGAGTTATCACGACAAGAGGAGGAAGTCACTTGAGTTTCAAGAGGGAGATCATGTGTTTCTTCGTGTTACTCCGATAACTGGGGTTGGTCGAGCTTTGAAGTCGAAGAAGTTGACACCTCGATTTATTGGTCCTTATCAGATTTTGGAGAGGATAGGGGAGGTAGCCTATCGTATCTCTTTACCGCCGTCACTTACGAATTTGCGTGAGGTTTTTCATGTGTCTCAGTTGAGGAGGTACATTCCTGATCCGTCGCATGTAGTCCAAGTAGATGATGTACAAGTGAGAGATAACCTGACTGTTGAAACATCACCTATGAGGATCGAGGATCGAGAGTTGAAGCAGTTGCGGGGTAAAGAGATTGCTTTGGTAAAGGTAGCTTGGGGAGGACCAGCAGGTGGCAATGTGACTTGGGAACTTGAGAGTCAGATGAAGGAGTCTTATCCAGAGTTATTCGCTTGAGGTATGTTTTCGAGGACGAAAACTCTTTTAGTGGGGGAGAGTTGTAACACCCCGATAAAAATAAGATAATTATTTAAATTAAGTTAATAATATATTTATTAATTTAATTAAATAATTGGATTATTATTGGAATATTATTGGGATTATTATTGGATTATTATTATTATTATTATTATTATTGGAATAAAAGTTGGAATTAGAAAAGGTCCCATTTGGTAAAAAGAGGTTTTCACGTGAAAACAGAGAAACGACTCAAAAAGTGGAAAAGGAAAAAGGGCAAAGAGCCAGAGAACAAGGGTGGAAGAGAGGAAGAGCTCGAAGCTAAAGGATTGCCGGATTAACTCAGGTAAGGGGGGTTTATCATCGTTTAATGGGTATTATGGGATAACATGTAATGGGTAGTGATAAACCATTGATTTGGCTCTGATTAGAATGATGTATGCTGAAATTTGTGAAATATTGGATGAACGAAATTTGGATTATAATGGAAGAAATTCGTAAGAATTAGATGTAATAATGTTAGGATTTGTGAAATTGAATAGGATATGATTGTGTTAGATGATATGAATGAATGTTGTGTAAGAAGTGGACTGTGGAAGGTTGGATCTGAGGAATCTCGTAGCAGAGAAAACCATAGCAGATCTGGAAATTCTGGTTTCTGGTCATACGCGTATGGCACTAGGCAATACGCGTATGAGATGGTCTGGTACACGTATGGCACTAGGCAATACGTGTATGGATGAGGAAGATGATGTTTTGAACGTGGTTTTGTCTCTGTTGGTACGCGTATGGGGAAGTGGTACGCGTAGCATACGCGTATGAGATGGTGTTACGCGTATGGGATTTGGTCAGGAGATGGGCCATACGTGTATGGGACTAGGCAATATGCGTATGGGCAGAATTGTGATTTTTTCCTGGGCTGTTGTTGTGCAGTTTTTGGTTGTTCAGCTGAGTAATGTAATTTAGCTGATGTATGATATAGTAGGGATCATTTCCCGTTGTTTTGAGCAGTGTAGGTATTAGTAGAGTGTGCTAATACTGTGATTATTAATTGGCATGACATGATATGATTTTGTGATAATATGCTGATGATGTATGATTGTATGCATAATGCTGTGAATGTATGTATTATGTGGAATGGACTGTTTTATGGCTTAGAGTGTGAGCATATGTCCATTGTGGATTGTTGTTGATGTTGTATGCTAGGTGATTTAGCGTGCATATTATGGCCTTTATGGTGGTAGCTAATTCCCATGGTGAGGAATTAGTGAGTGAGTATTGTGAATTGTTGTTGATGTTTGCATGCTAGGTGTTTAGCGTGCATATCATAGCCCTTGGGGTGGTAGCTAATTCCCATGGTGAGGAATTAGTGAGTGAGTCACTAGGTCTCAAATGAGTGGGACTAGTGAGCTTGGTAGCCGTATCTGGATTTGATCGGTGAGGTTGAACTATATGTTCACGAATAGTCGGTACCGCATGCATGGAGTCTCATTGCATAATGTATGTATGTATGACGTATAATATGAATGGATGTATTCCAATATTATACGTGTTGTTTTGGTGATTGTGTTGAGTATGATTTTGGAGTTGATATTGCCGTTACTGATTGTGTGATCTGATTAGGGTGATTGAATGTGTTAACTTACTTAACATTACATGATAATTTTTAATGCTTATTATATCGATTGAGGATTGAGTAGAAGCTAGTCCTTGGAGTCTAGTGTAGTTCCTTAGTGGGTCATGCTCTGGTAGATGTAACATCGGGACGGGATGTTTTACTTGTTTTTCATTGATGATTGTTGAACAAGTTTACATGTAATGTGTTACATGTTTTGCATTGTTGTTAGACTTTATCCGCTGCGAATTATGCAAATGTTTTATTTTGATTAAATAAATGAGCATGACAGGATATTTTGGAAAATGGTGTGAAGTGTCAAGTGTGACACCCTTTAATTGCATATCTACTCTGATTTATGTTTTGATGTTTTAATTTAAATATTGGGGTTTTTTTAGAAGGGTGTTACATTAGTGGTATCAGAGCATAGTCGGTCGAGTTGAGTCGTAATTATTCTGTTCCCCTGTACGGGATAGGTGTTGTGTAACCCTATCAGTACTTATTGTTTTAGCTTGTTGGGTTTTCAGAAGAGAGATGGCTGGAAGAGGTAGAGACGATGCTGCGATTGCTGAGGCTTTGGGTATGCTAGCTGGAGTACTTGGAGGAAATCCGAATGTTGTGGGAATGGTAGCTGCTCGTCAACTGAGTGAGTTCCAGAAGAACAATCCTCCAATGTTCAAGGGAGCATACGATCCAGATGGCGCTCAGAAGTGGTTGAAGGAGATCGAGAGAATCTTCCGAGTGACTGAGTGTGCCGATAACCAGAAGGTCAGGTTCGGTACGCATATGCTGTCAGAGGAAGCAGATGATTGGTGGGTTGCTACCCGCACTGAGTTGGAAACTGCTGGGAATGCTGAGATCACTTGGGCGGTGTTCAGAGAGAGATTCCTGAGGAAGTACTTTCCAGAGGATGTCAGAGGAAAGAAAGAGATTGAGTTCTTAGAACTGAAGCAGGGCAACCGGTCTGTTACTGAGTATGCTGCTAAGTTCACAGAGCTGTCGAAGTATTACACTCCCTATGATGAGGCTACTGGGGAATTTTCGAAATGTGTGAAGTTTGAGAACGGGTTACGTCCTGAGATCAAGCAGGCTATTGGGTATCAACGGATTAGAGTGTTTTCTGATTTGGTTGACTGTTGCAGGATTTTTGAACAGGATACCAAGGCTAGAGCGGAGAGCTATCAGCAAAGGGTTGATAGGAAAGGCAAGAATCAGAATGATCGTGGGAAACCGTATGCAGCTGGCAAAGGTTTCCAGAGACAGGGTGGGATGAAGAGGCCTAGTGGGGGAGACTCCAGTGCCCCTGCTAAGTGTTACAAATGTGGTCAGGCTGGACATCGTATCCATGAGTGTACCAGTAATGAGAAGAAGTGTTTCAAGTGTGGAAAAGGTGGTCACTTGGCTGCAGAGTGCCGGTTGAAGACTGTGACTTGTTTCAACTGTGAAGAGGTGGGTCATATCAGTCCACAGTGTCCTAAGCCGAAGAAAGAGAACCAGTCGGGAGGCAAGGTCTTTGCTTTATCAGGTTCTGAGACTTCTACAGATGATCGTTTGATCCGAGGTACGTGTTATATTAATGGCTTTCCTCTTGTAGCTATTATTGACACCGGTGCTACTCATTCCTTTATATCTTTGGATTGTGCTGTGAAACTTAAATTGGAGATATCTGAAATGTATGGTAGTATGGTGATTGATACTCCTGCGAAGGGTTCAGTGACTACTACTTCAGTTTGTTTGAATTGTCCTTTGAGTATTTTTGGTAGAGACTTTGGGATGGACCTTGTGTGTCTTCCACTAGTGCAGATTGATGTTATCCTGGGTATGAACTGGTTGGTGTTTAACCGATTTTATATCAACTGTTTTGATAAGACTGTGATCTTTCTTGAGATTGAGGAAGGAAAGAGTTTGTTTCTATCAGCGAGGCAGGTGAATGAGGCAGTAGCAGATGGGGCAGAGTTGTTTATGCTGTTAGCGACTTTGGAGGCTAAAGATAAACTGGTGATTTGCGATCTAGCCGTGGTGTGTGATTTTCCTGATGTGTTTCCTGATATGTTTCAGGTAACGAGCAGTGATTGAGTAGAAGCTAGTCCTTGGAGTCTAGTGTAGTTCCTTAGTGGGTCATGCTCTGGTAGATGTAACATCGGGACGGGATGTTTTACTTGTTTTTCATTGATGATTGTTGAACAAGTTTACATGTAATGTGTTACATGTTTTGCATTGTTGTTAGACTTTATCCGCTGCGAATTATGCAAATGTTTTATTTTGATTAAATAAATGAGCATGACAGGATATTTTGGAAAATGGTGTGAAGTGTCAAGTGTGACACCCTTTAATTGCATATCTACTCAGATTTATGTTTTGATGTTTTAATTTAAATATTGGGGTTTTTTTAGAAGGGTGTTACAGGGTTGACCATGGGACATTGGTCAACCCTCATCCCAAAAATCAGAACCTAAAAATAATTTTAAGTCATGAAAATAAAATCCAGAAATAAATGTATGCCTAAAAGAACCACTTGAAATAAATAATTAAAATAAAATATTAACATTAAATAAGTACGAAAATAAAAATTAAATAAAACATTAAGAAAAGTGAAAAATATTTTTTGATATTTTTATGAATTAATAAAATATTTTTATTAATTAAAACAAAACACAAAATAAAATGAATTAAAAAAAGAAAAAGAAAATAAATGTGAATGGATCATGGTGATGGGCCAAGCGTGTGGGGTGTGGATAGCGCATAAAGCCAAGGCCCGGTCCAAACAAATTAAGCCAGCGCGTGACATTAAATAACTGAACGTTTAATTAAAAAAATCATGTGACTTGCGTGTCAATTGGTCAAGTGGTACTTAAGCACTAAATGACAAAATAGGACGGATGGTTATGATTAAAAGGCAGGCGCATGATCTAATGGCCTTGGAAGCGACACGTATCGTCTTCCTCACAAGCCAAACCCTAATCACCATGCATACGTGAAACGCGACAAACACAGTGAGTTTTCCTCATCTTCCCCAACAAAATGCAACCACCATGATTCACCAAATGGCATGAAATAAAAATCAAAACTCAAGTATGGAATGAGTAGAACATCATGGTATTTTATTTTGAAGGAAATGAAGGCTCAAACATGAAGAAAAGTCGACAACAAGATGGCCACATGCACACAGATATGAACAACAATTCAACAGCACCAACTCAAACTTAATGACAATGCCTCATGTTGAGGGCTTCAGAAATGAACATAGCATAACATTAACATGGAAAATCAGCATGAAACAAGCATGGCAATGGCATGAAAAACAGTAATGAACAAGGTAAGCATGATGATAAGCATGGATATATGGCCATGGAAGAGAGTGATAGCATTACCTAGTGGATGTAAGGTCCACTGCATCTTGGTATTGGAGGAGATGAAAGAAGAAAGGTGCTGTTTCAATGCTTCAACTTTGAGAACTTGTGAAATGGAAATGGAATGAAAACAGCCTTGTCAACTTGCCTTTGCTTTTTGCTCGAAAATACCAGCCACCTTCCTTTCAGATTAGGGTTTAGTGCCTTAAATATGTGGGTCTAAAGTGTCTGAATGGGCTTACAAAACCAATCTGATTTGTTTTCTGCAAAAATGCATTTTGGTGCAAATGGTGAGGTGGTGAAAGCAAGCTTCTAATTTTGGCAAAAATTAAGTTAGTGGAAACAAGAGTACATGGCCAAATGAGGTAAAGAATGTGGGCTGGTCGGTTTTGCAGCATGACTTGGCTGTCTTGGTCTGGCAAGGAAACAATCCAAAAGGGTGACTTTGAGACTATGTATCTTAATGAGAACATGACCAAATGGCAAGACAATGCAAACAGTAGAAAGAGTTCATGGAGCTTAACATCTTTCATGTTGAGCACAAGTGGAAATTATGAATGGAAGAAGGTGAAAAATGGGCTTAAAGTTCAAGTTTCATCATGCCAAAATGGTTGGGCCAGTTTGGCCTAACATGCTGCCTAGAAATTCAGTTCATGATGCCAACTTTAGATGAGTGCATCTCTCAAACCATGGATCCAAATGAGATGATTCCAAAAGGATGTGAAAGAGGACATGGCAAGGTACAATTGTTATGAATAAAGTATTTTCAAAAGATGCCTTGAAGGGCAAGAAATCTGGCCAAGAAGTCTTGACAAACTTTGTAGATTTTGGGACTTAGAAAATTTTCTAAGTGTCTTAAAACAATGTCTCACTTTGACTAGGCATAACTTTCTCAATATTGATCCAAATGGAGCAAACTTTATATCTCTAGAAAGCTTGGAACAAGAGGAACAACTTTCAGGTTGGAGAAAGTTTCAAATGGAGCTTTAATCTTGATAGGAAATGGGCTTAAAGTGGGTGCAACAATCATGAAAACTTGCCCTAAATGGAAAGTCAACCATTTCCAAATTAAGTAATTTTTTCAATTCCTGATTAAATGATGAATCCATGATCCAACCTTGATCAAATTTCATATGTAGGCTCCCTTAGGCATGAATTTTGAGATTCCACTCTTAAAATGTCAGGAGTTGACATTTGTGGCCCCACAGTTGACTTTTCCCAAACTGTCTAATTCCCGATTTCATTGATCAATTGAAGCACTTCTATGCTCACCCAAAGAATCAGAAATAAATTGATTTTATACCAAACCCTAGTTTTAGGGCAAAATGATCAAGAACTGATTGCACTGATTGCCAATGGATCTTTCTGTGATAATTGTGATTCTTCCTAGGCCAAGATGCCTCTCCAATCATAATATGGATGAGCCCCTCTACTTCCAACCAAACATTGCCTGTTGCAGATAGCCATGAAACCCTAGTTTCTGATTAAATCCAGATGCACACTCTAGGAGCTCTGAATCCTCCATTGAGGAACTGTAGACCATAATAAGATACCTGGACCACCTTGAGACCCTTGAGACTTGTATACTTGAAAAATGAAGTCCAATTCTCAATCTTGCTTTGTGTGGGCCCCTTCTGTTAAGGAGTGATCAATCAAACCCTGATTTCCATGTCACTAATGCAGTATGCAATGAGTATGACCTAGTATGATGCTAGTGAAATGTAAAACATAATCCCATGCTTCCCATGAAAAAGTGAAGGGTAAATTTTGGGGTATTACAACAGTACCATGAGGATTAGGAGACTTAAAATCTCACTTATAAAAGTGCCATTTCCCTTGGAACAAATTTAGCGCTATGTTAAGCAATCGTAATTGGACTTATGTAGAAGTCATAACTATCTGAGGCCGGTCACTAATAGTGATTGTGTTAATACATGCTAGAGAAATGATAAGAAAATGAAAGGGGATGGTCAAGCACAAAGGCTAGAAGGATGATCCATTACTTCCATCCATATTTCCTGATACTTAGGACAAACTTGTGCATCAATCCGAAGTACCTTAAATGATTCATGATCACTTGTAAGGTAGATTTAAAATGATGAAAATTCATCAAGCACCAATCCACACATCATGAACAAGATGGATACAATCCATCCAATTAATCAAAGGGAAAAAAGCAGATGAAGAAGAAGGGGGATAAGAGAAGTCGTACCCAAATTGAACCACAAATTTGATCAAGTCATCATCAAAACCAATCATTCATTTTGAAGGATTAGGGTTTTCACCCCATCAAGACCAAAATCCATTGAGTTTGACGAGACTTGAAGTCAAAATAATCATGATTCAAGGTCAACAGAAGTCCACAAGGACAAACAAATTTAAAAATGCACTTAAATGAAATAAAAATACATTAAAGGTATTTTAAAATGATTTTTAAAATAGAAATAAAATGGAAAATCCATAATGTCCTTCAAAACACCAAATAAATGGCCAAGAAAATTATGGAAGGTTGGAAATAAAATGAGAACCACAAAATAAAAATTTCAGAATTTAAAAATATAGAAAAGTATTTTTAAACTAATTAAAACAAAGGAGAAAAGAGAAAAATCATGAAAAATAGAAAATCAATGAAATAAAATGTGAAAATATAAAAATCAGATGAACAAAAATAAAAGAGAATTTTATAAATTATTTTGGCATTTTTTGGATAAAAAATGAATTTTAGTACGAACTTTTAAAGAAAAAGAAATTTAAAATAATTAAAGAAAAAGAATTAAAATCAGAAAAAACCAGGAGCATTGGATCACGCCTCATTAGTTGATGTGGCATATCCAACACTCCAAATGATGAGAAACACGATGGAACACACTGCAAGCCAAACAGAGGATCAAGTTTAAATCTAACCAATAAAAACATTTCAAAATGCCAATGTGCCTGGTTCAAACTTAGACCACCTAAGAAATACACCAGTTGCCTTCTCTGATGAGCTCTCACTGGAGTTTCATCGTTTGGTAACTTCAAGCCACGAGACCACCCCATTGTGATCCTTTTCTTATCCCGAGTTCAACCTTATGCTTCAAATCCATTTATATGCATTGAGCAAAGGGAATTTCAAAGAAGTTTCAGAAACAAGAAAAATACAAAAAATAAAATTAAATGATGAACATGATCAATCAACACTAGATAATTTAGGGGAAATCATCAGGGAGTGAAGGACTACATTGTGGTAACTTGTTTGAGTTTAAATGATGCTAAAAATTACCTTGTCCAGATGGTGATCAGAAGTTGATGAAGCTCGATCTGGTTTGAGCAATTCAGAAGGTCTCAGAGCTTGAGAATTGTTGTAAAAGTTTCAAAGGATACCGATGGAGCTAATAGAATCAAGAAAATGGATTGAAACTCAAAACACGATGGTTGATTTTTCTGGGAAAATTTCAAGTTGCGACAAGGGTTTCTTGGCTCTCCAAAGATTAGAAATGAAGGCAACATGCTCCTCTATTTATAGGGAAGCAAATGGTGGTTTCATACGGTCCAAATGATGCTCAATTATTCCAAAACAAATTTGCTTAGAATGCATGGAAAATGTGACCTGCGATCCATCAAAACTTACCCAAATGATGCATTTTAAGTGTCAATTAACTTCTGAAGGTTTGATTAAACATATTTAGGACTAAAATACTTGCTAATTTGACTTGGAATTGAGTTTAGTCATGATCAAATTTCGGTCAATGGTGATTTCTTCAGTTTCAAGTTGCCAGGTTCAACTCAAGGAGGCATCCTGTTCAAGAGGCTTTATGATCCCATTCTTTTTACAATGTCTTAAAATAATGGCCAAGTTTATAATGTGCCAAGAAACATTGCATTTGCATGTTTGAGTACAAGGTTATGGTGTGTTGAAGTTGGCACAAAATACTAGTTCCATAACTTAGAAAAATTTGAATGCTTCATGGCTGAAAATGACATATAATGTCCCAATGAATTCCATCGCCTTCCAAGCATAATTTGACCTTGGTCCTTGAAGAAAATGTATAGAGTGTATCACCAATGGCATTGTGCAAAAAGAATCAGCTTCATATGTTGAAAATTGAAGAAGTTGTGATCTTTGAAAGTTGGCAAAAAGTCACTTGAAAATAGGTTAAATTTCACTAAGTCACAAATGACCTATAATGTCTCCAAACGTTTGATGATACTCCAAGCATAATTAGCTCTTGTCATGTAAAGAGAAGCTATAGATAATGTTGAGAAGAGTAATTTGCAAAAATGGGAATTCAAAAATGTTTAGAATTGAGGGAGTTATGAACCTTGGAACCTTGACTTCAACATGTTGAGTTTTAGGTCAAACCACTTGGAACAAGCTTGTGTATTTGGACTTTTCTTGCATTTCAATGCACATGGGTGATCATATGAACTCAAGATGAGGTTTACTTGATTGTATCTTGATTAAATTGCTCAAAGCCTGATGTTGCTTATTGAAGAATGCATGGAAATAAACACACAAACCTTTAACTTTTCATGAGAAGTAAGCCATCAAACTTTAAGATGCCTTTGACTTGAGGAGACCTACCTTACACAATAAACATAAGGGAAACAAGACATATTTTTTTGGTATTTTGATTAGTGGTTAGATAAGCAATGTACACAAAAGTAAAACAAAACAAAGAAGTGCTTGATGATCCCTGCAAGAAGCAAACTCAAATATGGATAAGGGAAGGGCTAAGATGTGGCCTTGCTTGTATGCAAAAGATGAAATTAGATGTGGGATCTTAGGGTGAAAATTAGGGTATGACAGATGCCCCTATTTAAGTTTCTTCAATTTGGAGATATGAAGGTTGAAACCTTCGTCTCGACAAGATTGGAGAGACTTAAATATTAAAGACCCAATTTTTGGCAAAAGGTGTTTATGGTATTATATGAATGTGAAAAGAGATCTTTGTGGGGAATATGGCGCCACCAGAAATAAAGAACTACTAGATACGAGAGGATACTTAAATCCCGCATGGGAATGATAGATTCAAAAAGGGGTACCCAGATAGGGACAGAAAAAATTCCGTTGGGGGAAAAGGAAAAAGATCGAAAATAACCGATGCATGGTTAAAAAACGAACTAAAGACCCAACGAAGAAGGTTTAACAAGATAAGACTTTGCAGGGGTAAAGCAATCAAAAGTAAGGGAAGATCCTGACTTCAATAGGAGAGGAATATTACCAAACTATCAACCGAGTGATAACTTAACAAAGGTAATAAACTCAAACAGAATGATTACCGAATACCAGCCAAGTGATAGCTTAATAAAGGTAACCAACTAAAGGTAAACGAAAAGTTACCTACTACCCGCCGAGTGATAGCTTAACAAAGGTAATAAACCAAAGGGAATGATTACCAACTATCAGCCAAGTGATAGCTTAACAAAGATAACCAAACAAATGTAAAATAAATATTACCTTCTACCACTTGAGTGATAGCTTAACAAAGGTAATAAGTCAAAGGGAATGATTACCAACTACCATCCAAGTGATAACTTAACAAAGGTAACCAAACAAACGGGTACCAAAGTTCATACCAGGAATGAACTGGAGAAAAGCGGCCAAAGAGGACTTAATCCAATGAGAACATGAACTTAATTGGAGATTGACTCCATTCAGATAATGAACCTGAGGGGAAACTAAAACAAAATCTTCCATGAGGATCCGATTTAGTGGGGAATTAAAAAGGATAAACTCTTTTTGCTTATGGTAGACACTCTGTTGGAGAGAGGACACACACACTCTATAGGGAGAAAAGTTCCAAAGATTGGTGAGGAATTATTCCAAAATGCAAAATGCAAAATGCGCAAATAGACATCATGATGTTATTCACATGCATATGACTATGCTGGCAAAACAGGCACAAATGGTTTGAGATTGATAACATAGTATAATCGGATACTCGACTAATTTCAACAAGATGGAGATGCCGACTGAGATTCATTAGGGATTCTACCACTCCAGTAAACTGATGTTGGGGAGACTATTTTAAAAAGAAATCCTCCAGGGGGACATCACTAAATTCCGTTCTTCAAGATCTTACCATCCTTGGGATTGCCATTAATATTACTTCTTTGTATTCACAAGTCGAGGAATATACATATCGTTTTGTTAAATTTTCAAAAAATATGATTGTTTAAATGATTTTATTTCAAAAATCATCATCAAGAATAAATGAAATTTCGTAAACAAAAACACAATAAGAATAGTAAACAAATGGGCAAAAGGCTCAAATTTTATTGATAGAATGGTAGTCCGTAAAGGGCATGACTCCATGGATCATTACAAAGTTGGGAAATGGTAAATACATGGAAAGGGCTACATTGAAATACAATGAACAATATTCTCCTTGACAACTTAGAATTCCACTATGTTCTGGACTTCGGTTGAGGATGATAGAAAAGGAATTTGTGATAGCCATTGCTTCAAACAATCAAGTCTGGCCTGATGCAGTTACTTGCTATAATCCCTAACTTTTGTCTAGATTTCCCCTTTCGGGGTCAACCTACCAGGATGATTATTTTCTGTTTTTGTCTCTAACTTTTGCTTAGACCGCCCTTTCGGGATTTCAATCCACCGAGACACTCATTTTTTCCTAAGTCGCCCTTTTGGGTTTTCAACTTAGAAAGTTGTTATTTTATTTTTCTACAAAAAGTATTTCTTGACTGCATTGGAATTCACAGGACGAGGGAGCTCCTCACTATCCATGGTTGTAAGAATCAATGCACAGCTAGAGAAATCTCTCTTAACAACGTATGGGCCTTCATAATTAGGAGTCCACTTGACCCTAGAATCAGTGTTGAAAAACAAGATCTTCTTAAGCACAAGGTTACCTTCTCTGAACACACGAGGTCGAACCTTCTTATCAAATACTTTATTCATTCTCTTTTGATATAACGAACCATGACACAAGGCCGTCATTATCTTTTCTTCAATCAAATTTAACTGTTCATATCTTCTTTGACACCATTTAGCCTCTGTCAAACCGGCTTCCATCAGGACTCACATTGATGTGATCTCAGCTTCTACAAAGAGTATTGCTTCCATGCCATACACTAGAGAGAAAGGGCTTTCCCCTGTTGAAGTGCGGACAAATGTACGATATCATTGTAAAGCAAATGGGAGCATATCATGCCAATCTTTATACGTCACAACCATCTTTTGGATGATGTTCTTAATGTTCTTATTTGCAGCTTCAATAACCCCATTCATCTTAGGTCTGTAGGGAGAAGCGTTATGATGTTCAATCTTGAAGTCTTCACAAAGTTCTTTCATCATCTTGTTATTCAAGTTTGACCCGTTATCTATAATGATCTTACTTGGAACACCGTATCGGGAAATAATCTAATTCTTAATAAACCGGACCACAACTTGCTTGGTCACATTAGCATATGATTCTGCTTCAACCCACTTACTGAAGTAATCAATAGCTTCCAGAATGAAATGATGTTCGTTCAAAGCTTTGGGCTCAAGCATACCAATCATATCAATTTCCCACATAGAGAAAGGCCATGGGGATAAAATAACATTGATAAGTGTCGAAGGCACGTGAATCTTATCAACATAAATCTAACAATTATGGCACTTCTTCAAATACTTACATCAATCAAATTCCTTTGTCAGCCAATAGTAACCTTCCCTTAACATTTTTTTGGCCATTGCATGCCCATTGGCATGAGCACCAAAGGATCCTTCATGAACTTCTTACATTAAGATGTCTGCTTCGTGTCTACCCAAGCATCTGAGCAAGACTATGTCAAAATTTGTCTTGTACAACACATCTTCATTTAGAAAGAAATTGCCAGCCAATCTTCTCAAAGTCTTCTTATCTTTACTAGATACCCCAAGCGGGTACTTCTGACTTTGGAGGAAACATTTAATATCATAATAACAGGGCTTATCATCTGTAACTTCTTATGCTGCAAACACATGAGCAAGCCTATCAAGGCACATAATCGTGATACTGGGCGTGTCACTCCAACGATTCACTTTGTACATAGAAGACAGAGTAACCAGAGCGTCTGCCATCTAATTCTCTTAGCGAGGTATATGATGAAATTCTATTTTGTTGAAGAAAGTTGACAATCTCCTTGCATAATATTTGAAAGGGATTAAGCAAGAATGACGTGTCTCCCATTCTCCTTTAATCTCATTAACCACTAAGTCTGAATCTCCATACACATCCAGAATCTTAATCCTCAAATCGATGGTTGCTTCAAGACCCATGATGCAAGCTTCAAATTCTATCATATTATTCGTACAATCAAACATTAATCTTGCAGTAAAAGGGATATGAGAACCTTAAGGAGTAATAATGATTGCCCCAATTCCATTACCATAAGCTTTAACAGCTCCATCAAACACTATACCCCATCGGAATCCAGGCTCTGGTCCTTCTTTAGGCAACGGTTCATCGTAATCTTGAGCTTTCAAGTACATAACATCTTTATCAGGGAAGTCAAACCTGATGGATTGATAATCATCGATCGGCTGGTGAGCTAAACGATCTATAACAATACTTCCTTCAATCGCTTTTTGAGTACGGTACTCAATATCATATTCAGACAACAACATCTGCCAACGATCTATGCTTCCAGTCAAAGCAGGCTTTTCAAAGATATACTTGATTAGATCCATTTTGGATATCAACCAAGTGGTATGACTGATCATACATTGGACTAGTGAGACTCATAGTTTGTAAATTTCTTCCTCAGATAGTAGATGGCATGCTCCGTTCTACCAGTTTCATCTTGCTGTCCAAGTACACAACCCATGGATTCTTCTGACATAGTCAAATACATAATCAAAGGTCTCCCTTCTAGTGGGGGAGGAAAAATAAGAGGTTCAAGAAGATACTCCTTGATGTTGTCAAAAGCTTTCTGGGAATCTTCTGTCCACAGACAACTTTGATATTTACGAAGAAACTTGAAGATTGTCCCCACGTGGTAGTCATTTGAGATATGAATCTGGATATATAATTCAGACGCCCAAGGAACCCTCTGACTTGCTTTTCTATCTTTGGCGCAGGCATCTCTTGAATAACTCTGACTTTATCAGGATCTACTTCAATACCTTTCTGGATGACAATGAAACCAAACAACTTGCCTGAACGGACATTGAGAGTACATTTATTAGGATTCAACCGGAGTTTAAACTTTCTCAATCGCTGAAACAACATCAACAAACACTCAACATGATCTTTTTCAGTCTTCGACTTAGCAATCATATCATCAACATAGGCTTCTATCTTATTTTTGCATCATGTCATGGAAAAGAGTAGTCATGGCTCTTTGGTACATTGCACCAGTATTCTTTAAATCAAAATACAACACTTTATAGTAGAATATTCCCCACGGTGTAATAAATGTTATATTTTTCATATCTTAGGGTGCCATCTTGATATGATTATAACCGGATAATCCATCAATAAAGGAGAAGACATTGAACTTAGCCATATTATCTACCAACATGTCAATATGTTCCAGAGGAAAATCATCTTTCAGAATGGCTTTGTTCAAGTCTCTGTAATCAACACACATACGAACTTTACCATCTTTCTTTGAAACATGCACAATATTAGCTACCCACAGAGGATACTCAACGGTGACAAGGAAACCAACATCAATATGCTTTTGAACCTCTTCTTTGAGCTTAACAGCCATATCAGGGTGAGTTCTTCTCAACATCTACTTAACCGGCGAACATTTTGGTTTTAGCAGCAATCGGTGCTTCACAATATCGGTATCAAGACCTGGCATATATTAATAAGACCAAGCAAATACATCCACATATTCTCTAATAAGCTTTACCATACTCTTCTCAAAATTTGAACAAAGAAGTGGCCCAATCTTGACTTCCTTCTTATTATCTTCGGAACCCAGATTGATCACTTCCAACGGTTCTTTATGAGGCTGAATGGTCTTCTCTTCATGCTCAAGCAACCGAGAAATTTCATCAGGAATCTCTTCATCATCCTCTTCTTCCATTTCAAACATAGGAAATTCAAAGTTGGGAGAAGGCATAGGATCATTATTTTCAATGGGTTTAACAATTAATCTGCATAATGATTTTATGCTTGATTTTAGAATATGAACAAATAAACGCACATTCTGACGCAAATATAAGAATGATTATGATTTTGTTTTTTATGTTACCATTTCCCAGAATAAGCAAAAAAGGAAAAATATAATATGGATAAATGAAGAAACATTCTATTAATGATAATGAAATTTGAAACAAAGCCCACATAGATTCACTTTCACCTTGGGCGTAGTGAAAGGATTTTGAAAATAACAAAAAGCAAACATATTACTTTGACATGTGAATAACATAAGGAACATTAACAACAATCCAATTCTGGCACGTCAATCCGTGCATCACAAATTCTGGCACTCCTTGCTCTTCATCGTCTTCTAAAATTGCAGCAGCAGATTGATCTTTGGAATCAATAAAACCAGCACTGTGAAACACTTCTTGAATTCGCTTTAGATCTCTTCGGGTTGAACCAAGTGAAAAACCCAAACCAGCTCTATTCATGTTCTCAGCAAGCTTAATAAGTTGTCCCCACTTGGTAGATTGACCATTTTCCACCAAAAACTGGGCATCTTTTAATAATGACATGAATTCTCCCTTCTTCTTAACAACAATATTAACAACAGAAAGAGCTTGAAGCGACGTCCCCTCAACTTTGTCAGCATCAATATAGGAGAATGAAGAAAGGTGACTTACTAACATGGGCTGCTCGCCACCCACAATCACCAAATTCCCGCTCTTCACAAACTTTAACTTTTGATGGAGAGTTGATGTCACCGCTACGACTTTGTCAATCCATGTACGACCTAGGAGACAACTATAGGCGGGATGGACATCCATCACTTGAAAATTAATATGAAATAAGCACAAACCTATCTTTATTGGGAGATCAACTTCCCCAATTGCAGTATTTCTCGAGCCATCAAATGCTTTCATAACAACTCCACTGAACCTCATAGGAGCACCTTGGTAAGCAAGTTTTGACAATGTAGACTTAGGTAGAACATTCATAGATGATCCATTATCCACCATCATATTTGATAGGGAATCTCCATGATAATTCATAGAGATATGCAGGGCCAAATTGTGATTCCTTCCTGCTCGGGCAGCTCTTCATCACTGATGCTCAAATTGTTACATGCAGTAATATTGGCCACAATGCCATCAAATTTATCAATTGTCACGTCATGGTCCATATAGACTTGCTCTAGGATCTTCTGTAAAGCTTCTCGGCGTGCTTTCGAACTCATCAGTAGAGATAACACAAATATCTTGGACCGAGTATGCAACAATTGGTCCACCACATTGAAATCACTCTTCTTGATCAATTTCAACACTTCCTCTTGATCAACATTCTAATTCACAACACTGGATTGGTCGGCTTGTACAAAATGAGTTTTCTATGAACTTGATTTCTCTATCACCACATCTTCAGTCCTCTTAGAAGCTGCAACAACAAATATCTGACCACTCGGGTCACACCACTTACATCAACAATGTTCACCACAGACAGAAAAGCAGGAATATGCACTTCTTTTTCGTTTTCTACCATAGTAGCATTATACTTATAAGGCACAACTTTATCAGACTCGTAAGGTGTAGGGCCCTCCAAACGAATAAACAATGGAGAAACAACATGCTTTTGTCCATCATACCCAATAACAACAGGTTCTGGGAGATTAAAATGGGGAACTATGACATCCACCTCATGCTCATCCTCATTTCTATCCCCCGTAACCTGAATAAGATTGTGATCCAACATCTATTGCAAGTCTCTTTTCACAACGACACATCCTCGAGGATCTCTGGAACAAACTCGGCAAGAAGCATGGTCATGCTCATAATAGCTTAATTCACATAAAGTTGCATGCATTTCAACCAAGGATCTTTTGATTAAATTGACATATAAAACAAGGTACTTCCCAGGACAACCTTCGACCATATTCACAACTACATTGTCCGGCTTGCAGCGGATTAACTTGTACATTGGGATTGGAATCTTCAAACAACAAGATACCACTTTGCACTAACCTTCTCACTTCGGCTTTCAAGGAGAAACAATTCTCGATATCATGTCCAGGTGCCCCTTGGTGGAATGCACAATGTTGATCAGCTTTATACCACCATGGAAATTCTTTTGGAACAATTGGTGGAGTCCTTGTTTGCACCAAATTCTTCTGAACTAAAACAGGAAACAACTTTGCTTAAGTCATTAGAATTGGGTCAAATTGTATATGTCTCTAGGTATCATTTTGTTGATTCGGTTGATTCACGCATTATTGGAAACATGGTTAATAATTCGGTGCTGCTTGGGCAACTGGAGAAACATTGATCACTGATGAAATTTGACTATTCCTTGAAAGTATTCTATGTATCTCCTGCGAGATAGCGTTTGCATCATTTTCCTTCTTCTTGGGTAAACCATTCCCATACTTTCTGGAACCATCAGATGAATTACCTTCTTCTAATCTTAAACCCATATTCACCATTTCAGTAAAGTCACTAAGCTCACTTGCAACCGTCCGATCATAGTAGAATGGACTCAATGTCTTTAAAAACAACTTTGTCATTTCTTTCTCTTCCAATGTATGACTTATCCGTGCAGTAATCTCGAGCCACCTCTGTGCGTACTCCTTGAAAGTCTCTTTTTCCTTGCGGGACATAATACGAAGTTGACCCCTTTTTGGTGCCATGTCAACATTATATTTATACTGGCAAACAAAATCCTCACCTAGGTCATTGAATGTTCGGATCTGAGTACAGTTGAGCCCCATATACCATTTCAGAGCAGCCCCAGTTAAACTGTCTTGAAATTAGTGGACCGGTATATAATTATTGTCAGTTTGAGTCGACATCTTATGAGCGTACACCATCATATGACTCCGAGGACTTGAGTTACCTTTGTACTTCTCAAAATCTGGAACCTTGAACTTGTGAGAAATCTTCATATTAGGGACCAAACACAAATCATAAGCATTCTTCCCAAACAAATTTTTCCCTCTCAAAGCTTGAATCTCTTTCTTCATAGCTTGAAATTGATCTTGGAACTCTTCCATTCTCTCATAAACACCAACAGTATCGCCTTGGTTAGTGTGAAAAATAGGTTCTTCAACATACGGAGCAACATGAACCACGAGAAGTGGTACAATCATCACGGGTTGAGCTACTGGAACTTCAGGTTGGTACCACTTAGGAACACAATTGGGAGGCATTCCCCAAGGGAAAACAGGAGGCATGTGGTGCTGCGGATCACTGATGGGAGCCACATAGATGGGCGTAGATACAATCTCGGAAATCATGGCCTTCTGAAGAGGAGTTGGAGCAGGAGGTCGAGGCCGATTCTGAGAAGCCATCAAAGCTTCCATTAAAGTTGTCACCTCTTGATGGAGCTCACGATTCTCTTGCTCTATGCGGTCCATCCTTTACAACTGATTAGCTTGAGTATGATACCGGTGAGATAACTTGTCTGAATGAAGACCAAGAAAGAAATAAGACCATTGAAAAACTTGTTCCAAGCAAGACCAATATGCAACATGATGCATGATATGTAAATGCAAATGTTAATTATTGTTTCTTTTCTAAGGAACTTTAAGATATAAGTTGCCAACATAGTGATAACACATTCCAATGTACCAAAATCTCATTTGATTAATAAAAAGGATTACAATCATAAATACAATTTCAATGATCATTGTAAGACCCCAATTTTTACCCTAAGATCACTCATGCTATCTCATCATATGTATTGGCATTGGGATCACACCTTGGCATCCTCCTTACCCCTCATCCATTGGGTTTTCATTGGGAGAGATCACCAAGCATCATGCGATTGTATCATACTTTGTATTTTATCATTTTACTAACCAAAATACCAAAAATACGTCTTTGTATAAACTAACTCTTTTGTAGGTAGGGCATGTGCTCACCTTTGATCTATCAAGCTCACATTTAGGGTTTAAGACCCTGAGTGCAAGGAGCTCAATGAAGAAGTAATTTACTATGGCTCTAAGCATCATATATGGATCCCCTTGGTGCTCACATGTTATTTTGATCAAGAATCCATCAAGAGTTTGGAGTTGGTTTGCCTTGGAAACCCTAATTCATGTGGGTATCTTGTAACTTCTTCAACAAGCTTCTTCACCAATTGATCAAATATTTCAAGGGATACTTCAAACTTTCATCATCTTAGGCATATATGATCCTCCATGAGTCCCAAAAGTCAAAAGAATTGCAAGTTAGCAAGTTGGTTGATGGTGGTTGACCAGAGCAATTCATCTGATCAAAACTGGGGTTCCCTATACCCTATCTCCTACAATTTTTGTCATATGAAAATTATTCCAAGAGAAACGTTACTCTAAATGACATTCCAAACAACTTTCATGTTGAGGTCTAGAGCTAGTTTTGCTTGGAAAGTCATTCTTTATGGTGAAAGATTATAGGTCATTTTGTCTAAACCCTAATTTGGAGGTCAACTTCCCAAGGCCATAACTTGCTCAATTTTTATGATATGAAAGATTTCCAAGTTGCAAAATCAAACTCCAGATGTCTAGTTCAACATTTATGTTTGGAGGAAGATCTAATTCAACTTTTATGAGCATGTGATATGAGGATACATTATAGGTCATTTTGGACCAATGCCATTGAACAAGTGATTTTCCTCAACTTCAAAAATGTATAACTCCTTCATATTAAATCCAAATGAGGTCAAATTTGTCACCATTTTGAAGGACTTTGATAGAGATACAAATTTGATGAAGGAACTTTTCACATTTGAAGCTCACATAAAAAGTTACCCAAGGTGGAATAAGTTAACATATGGCTTGACACTTAGAATTTTTTTAACATGTTTGGTTTTGCCAACTTCCACCTCAATATTCACCATGATCCAAGCTTCAAATTAAAAAGTGCCCAACATGAAAGTTGTTCCTCTTGTTCTAACCTTTCGAAAAAGTCCAATTTCATCCATTTTGGACAAGATATGAATGAGTTGCGCATGGCTTGAACATTGCATCATCATTTGGCAAGATTGAACTTGAAACTTCCACACACTAATGCATGACATTCCAACATGATCTCAGACTTATTTGTATTCTATTATGGATCAAATGACATGATTTCACGGGCCTGTACACGCCCATGCACCCATGCATCACACATTACTATTTTTGGATTCCATGTTCAAGTGTGCAAATATCAATTGAATTGAATATAGATAGAGACCTCTTGGCTCAGAACAAAGGACCCTGCACGCCGTCTTTGAATCCACACCTTCAAACCGTTCTATTTCAGAGGACAACCTTGAGAATTTCCATTGAAAATTGAGTTTGAATCTCACTATTTTGAGATTCAAAACTCCAAGTATCCAACGCCTTTTGATCATTCTAATCTACTCCTTCAAGCATTCAGAGCAAGATCAAGCACAAGCAAGAGCAAGACCAATCAAATTTACACCTACATTGAAGGTATTTTCCAGAAATTTTCGTCTCTTCGATTCTCACTCAATTATCCATAATTCTTTTGGATCTTTGGTTGTCTGAAGTCCTACCAATATAGGCAACAAGATTGAGTTGCTTTGAGGTTAAATCGAAGTAACTCAGATCGTGCACCTCAAATTTCAACTCCTTGTATCTCTAAATATACTTGGAGTTAGGATAAATTGAGGACGTATTCGAGCCCAGTGCCATTTTTACTTTGAAATCATGTCCTTCTTTTTAATTTTGGTGATGGTTGTGACTGAACCAGTCCGGTGAGGCTCACCGGAGAAGCTGACCGGAGCTTTGGCTCCGGTGGTGAGTTGGTAGTCCTCAGAACCATATGATCCATTTGATTTAATCTAATCTCACGCGTTGGTTTGAATTAAAATTGTTGTAGCACGTTGACTCAGGTCCATTGTGGATTGCGCGCTAGTGGTCACTTGATCTACCACCTCAATTAATGAGGGAGATCAAGTGGTCCACGTTTTTTCTCATTATTTGATTTTCATTTTATTTTTCTATTTTCATTAATTCATATTAATTTTAATAATGATCAAAAAATCTGAGTTTCACCAAAAAAATTCAAATAAATTCCTCTTTCATTTTCTGAATTAAAATTATTTTTTGGATCATTATTAATATTTTTCATGATTTAATTGATTTTGTGAAATATTTTTACTTATTTAAAAATAATTTTAAGTTTCCAAAAATTATGAAATTATTTCTCCAAGGTCCTTTGACCTTGTTTGACCTATGATAAATCTCATGGCCATTTCTTTGGTGTTTTGATGAGATTTTAGGAATTTAACAAACCATAATTTAATTTAATGCATTATTTAATTGATTTTAATTGTTTAATTGCAAAATAAATCGTGTTGAGCATTTGATATTGACTTGTTGAGTTTGACATGTGTTGTTGGGCCTTGGTCAAGGTTTATTTGACTTTGTTGAGTTAAAATCATTGGATTTAGGGTATTGATGAAATGTACATTTCATCTCCCAAAAAGAATGAATGATTTTAATTTGGTAAAAGTCCTCATTTGACCAATTTATGTTGATTCCATTCCCCGCCCCCCTCTTCATCTCATTCCCCTTCTCTATTCATTCATGTCATAGACCTATGATATCTCCATATCCTAAGGTTAGTTGATTGAATAATCAACATGAGTGTGGATGAGATTAGGTCCACCCATTTTGCATGTTCTTTTCAAGTGTGGTATGTGTCACTACCGGGATTTCACGATAACGAAATCGAGAGTAAAGGGATGCCAAAGAGAGGCAAAGTCAGAAGAGTCGCCACCGTGCGTTATTTATCCCAAAGAAGGGAAAGGAAACGCTTGAAGTAAACCTGGAAAAAGGAAAGGAAAAGACAAGGTCTCGCAACCAAATCTTGGGTTCGGGAGTCGATTATGCGAAGGGAAGGTATTAGCACCCCTACGCATCCGTAGTACTCTACGGGATCCACTCTTATTGTTCTTGTCTAAAGGGTGTGGGTTTATCTAGTGTACTATTTACTAAAAGAGGGGTCAAAATAAATGACTCGCACGGATGTTGCATCCACTGCATACGTATCTCATCTGAATATGAGAATCAGAGTCTTCGTAGCTTGGCTGACCTATTTGTTTGTTTTGTGTGTTTTTTTAGGTGAACGACGTTACTACACAATATACTGGATGCTCGACCTTTGGAGACTTATTCGCCTGTAGTAGAAGGAGTTAACGTGTTCTTAGGAGAAGAAAAATCAATGAGTTTGTTTGTGTTTTAGGAATGCTCATGCAAAAAAGGAAGTCCTAGACGAAGGAACCGTGCTACCTTAATTGACATGCAAACGAGAGACTATACGAAGCCTAGCAATCCTATTGGGAGACGATCACACCATACAAAATAAACATGCATAAAGTAAACACGCCAACAAGGGGGCTCAAACATACATGGGTAGGGCTTTAGTCAAGAGGGGTCATATCAACCTAGACAAACAAGCCATGGAAAGGTAATCAAATGGGCTCTTAACCACTAACATTGAATGTCAGGGTGAGCCGATCAAAAGGGTAATGAGGATAAGACCTCATAGCTCTTAACCCTGGATAGGGTGAGCTCATGACGAAAAGTGGGGATTCAGGAAGATGGAACCTTCTCCACTGACGACCGGCAAAAAGATCTTGGGCTTTGGTTCTGAAGCATCAAGACGTAGTGCGAGCATAAAGAACGACACACTGAATAACGGGGGATTGACTACTAATCCCTTTTATCCGTCAATTGCCTCTTTGTGGAGGTCTTTAGCACTGGTGCCTCTTCTTGGAGGTCTTTAGGCACAAAGGTAAACACACAAAAATATTGCCTCCTATCGAGGTCTTCCAGCTAAGAAAGCGGTGAAATGCTGAAAAGATGTAAAAGGGACCAAAACATCTACCACACGGATAAAGATCCGAAGTAACGGCAACTAAAGAAACAGGAAACCCAGAGATCTCTCAAGCTGGCACCATCAAAGAAAGCAAGTCAGCACAGGTAATCGGAATAAATATCCAAATGGTATCCCACAAATAAAGTGGAATACCAAACAAGCTATCTCTTCAAGAGTCATGTGAGCCCTCACAAAAACTCAACAAACAATTAGAATAACAAAATGGGGTGCAATCAAGAGTTGCACAAAAGAAACATAACAACAACTGCGTCAGGTAAACAGTGCACGGATGCAATAGAAAACATGTCACAACAAAACACAAAACAGATTAGAGAGCAAATAAAAAAAAACTGTTGTCACGATCGGTACTGCTTCGCTTAGCGAAGGCATAGCGAAGCTTCGCTACATGTTCGCCTAGCGAGGTGCTAGCGAATGCTTGCGGGTTCTGGGTTCTTCCTTGATAACAGTCCGATTTCAGAAAACCTCAAACCCTGTGGTATCTATATCAGAAATTAAGTGATCAAACATTCGAGGCATTGCTCTACACATTCATGCATGTCTAAACCCACATGCAAAACCTAACTATACCCACTCTCCCGGATTCAACCATAATACCTCATGCTTCAGGAATTTCAGATTGAAAGCGTAAAGTAATGGGAGTAAGGAAAACCTGATTGGAGAGATCGAATGAAATTGAATTGCACGGTTGGGTTTGCAGAATAATCTTAGGGTTTATATGAGATGGAATTGATTCTTTGCAGATGAGTTCCCTTCAGTCTCTGGAGGCTGCTCTGAATTAGTTAGAATGTTCTTTCTAGGGTTTTTCCACTGTTTTTTTAGAATTTATAACCTGATTTTCGTGGCTTTGTGGGCTCAAATGAGAGAGGTCAAAGTCCAAGATTTTTCTGTTATATTTTGAAAACGCGTGGGCTTCGTCTAGCGAGCATGATAGTTCAGACTTTGGTGGCTCGCTAGGCGAACCATTCTGCTCGCCTAGCGAGCATGACAGTTCAAGTCATCTTTCCAAATATGTAACCTGTGCGCTGGACCTTTGTTCCTTCAAGAGTAATATGTCGAATGATGAATAGGCCTCATTTGAACATGTTTGGAAGTAACTCAAGTAATTCCCTAGCCATTTGACCTTCAGTAGACCAAAGTTGACCAGAGGTAATTCAGACGAACTTTGCTGAAATGCAATATGAAATGTTAAATGACTTAAAATGGATGCATGAATGAGGAGGGCAAATTTGAGGTGCTACAGCTGCCCCTATTCAATCAACTGTGAACCTGAACGGATGAAAGCAGCGACTATCAGACTTTCAAGGTAAATAGGGATTGAATACCAAAAGAACCGGAGAATTTGCACTCTGTAGGTGATGAGTCAAGGAAAGCGAGGCCATTTACCGATGGAGGCTTCAAAACAGATTTGATATTTATCGATATCAAAGAAAGCGAGGCCATTTACCGATGGCGGCTTCAAAATGAATTTTGATATTTACCGATATTAAAGAAAGCGAGGCCATTTACCGATGGTGGCTTCAAAACAAATTTTGATATTTACCGATATCAAAGAAAGCGAGGCCATTTACCGATGGTGGCTTCAAAACGAATTTTGATATTTACGGATATCAAAGAAAGCGAGGCCATTTACCGATGGCGGCTTCAAAACAATCTTGATATTTACCGATATCAAGAAAAGCAAGGCCATTTACCGATGACGGCTTCACTGGGGAGGAACAAGTGAAACAAGACCAGACATTTACCGATGACTGGGAAGGAACTCGATGTTTACCGAAATCGAACAAAGATATTTACCGGCGAAACAAGACCAAACATTTACCGATGACTGGGAAGAAACTCGATGTTTACCGACGTCGATCAAATGTTTATAAGTGAAACAAGACCAAACATTTATCGATGACCGGGAAGGAACTCGATGTTTACCGACATCAAACAATGATGTTTACAAGTGAAACAAGACCAGACATTTACCGATGACCGGGAAGGAACTCGATGTTTACCGACATCAAACAAAGATGTTTATAGACACCAAGGAAAGAATACACTTATGAAACGAAACCATTTATCGATGGCGAAAATGAGATACTCGATTTTTACAAATAGCGAATCTGCTGGGGAATCTTAAACGACAAAACCATTTACCGATGGTTAACAAGCAGCTGATGTTTATCGACATCGAATAATGATGTTTACCGACATCGAACAATGATGTTTACCGACACCAAAGAAAGGAAAGGACACACACAGGTTTTGACAGAACGAATATTTTTTTTTTGTAGACAACATGAGAGGCATGCCATTTACTGATGGCCAGCGATTGGAATTCGATGTTTACCGACATCGAAAGATGATGTTTGCCGACATCAAAGAAAAGCACAAACATTTACGGGGATCAGCACGACACTTACCGGTATCGCAAGGACGATATTTACATATGTCAAAATAAGGCAGACACTTGCCGGGGACTAAATCGGAGGGGAATCAAGCTTTCCTTTCACGGACTGGTGAGAAAATAAATCTCACTGGGATTATCGATTCTGAATGTTGCCAAGAGCAACTGCTGCAAATATGCTACACTGATGTTGAACAAATGATCTGTCTCTGCCGGGGATACGAGCCAATTTGGTTTAACACATGTATGCATATGTTTGAATTTTTCATGGCGTAATGCTCCATACTGAATGGAAATGCTACGTGATTTGAGAATGCGAATGCAAATGATGATTACTACATGCAAGATGCAAAGGGAGGAAAACTCCTGCTGGGAAAGCAAATGATCACTTTACTGAGCACACAATTTATGATTCGATCTTCCAACTCTGTAGGGACATACAACACTTCTGCTGAGGATACTTACTGATCTGACATTCTCGGAACGGTAGAGAAACCAACTCAACTGGGGAGTCACTTGTTGGGAAAACACCAACCTCTAGACCATGCTCGGGAAACAAATTCTGAACTTGACTTGGACGACCCAACTTCTTACACGACTGGACAGTGTTGAAACAACAGGGTCTTTCTTCGAACAAACTTTGGCTCATCTGCTTTAGCCATCAATCAAAGATAGTAACCTGCAAAACGGCAAGACATGCATGCCCCAGGGGATCGTATGGACAAAATATACTCAAGTGTACTCAACATTCGAAATGATTTTCAGATGTTTTATCTTTTCGCACGTCATTGTCTAGCCTTCATGTTTTTTAGATGCAATGTTTATAAAAAATTCGGACGTTTTTTGCAAACAAAACAGTAGAAATAAAAAAAACAAGAGAGCAATTTGATTGAATAACGACTTTTATTGATTGAAAATGGCCTATAAAGGCAAATACATCAGGAAGCAATTCCTAGGAAGAGGTAATTGCGCCAAAAGAGAAAATAAACTATCCTATTGGCAATGTGAACACGGCTTTTCACTATTTTCCAATTCTGTTATGACTCATAGATCTTCAGTTTCCCCCAAATTCTTTGCTTTCTGAAAAGAGTGATTGGACCGATCATATCCTTCAAGATGGTAGACACTGAAACGCGATGAAGTACAGATAACTCAGACTGTAGTCTTTGCTTTAATCCCTCTTTTGCCTGGACCGCCTTTTCAGGTTTTCAATCCACCGGGATACCCATTTTTGCCTAAGCCGCCTTTGCAGGTTTTCGACTTACCGGGTGTACATATTATTTTTATTCTTTATCCCTAACTTTTGCCCGAACCTTTTTCTTTTCTTTTTCTCTTGGTTCGCCGGGATGCCCTTTTTTGCCTGGACTTTCTTTTTTTGTCCAGCGGGTCAGTTTATGCGAAGTATTTTTTGACTACATCTGAATTCACAGGAGACGGAAAATCTTCACCATCCATAGTTGTAAGCATCAAGGCTCCACCAGAAAAGACCTTTTTAACAACATATGGACCTTCATAATTCGGAGTCCACTTGCCCCTGTTATCCGCACCGGGAGGAAGGATCTACTCCAAAACTAGGTCACCTATCTGATAGCTTCGAGGACGCACTTTCTGATCAAAGGCCTTCTTCATCCTTCTCTGATATAGTTGTCCATGGCACACAGCTACTAATCGCTTTTCCTCAATTAAATTTTACTCATCAAACCTGGCTTGAACCCACTCAGCCTCGTCAAGTTTTACATCCATCATCACCCTCAAAGAAGGGATTTCAACTTCTACTGGCAAGACTGCCTCCATGCCTTACACAAGTGAAAACGGAGTTACCCCGGTTGACGTACGCACTGGGGTACGATACCCATGCAAAGCGAAAGGCAACATCTCATGTCAATCCTTGTACGTCACAACCATCTTTTGCACAATCTTCTTAATGTTCTTGTTTGCCGCCTTTACAACACCATTCATCTTTGGTCTGTAAGGAGAAGAACTGTGGTGTTCGATCTTAAAGTCTTTGCAAAGCTCTTTCATCATCTTGTTATTGAGATTCAAACCATTATCAGTGATGATTCTCTCAGGGACCCCATAATGACAGATAATTTCTTTCTTAATGAATCGAGCAACCACTTGTCTGGTAACATTGGCATAGGAAGCTGCTTCCACCCACTTGGTAAAGTAATCCATCGCGACTAGGATGAAGCGATGTCCATTAGAAGCAGTAGGTTCAATCTTTCCAATCATATCGATGCCCCACATCGCAAATGGCTAAGGAGAATTCATAATATTCAGAGGGTTTGGTGGTACATGCGCTTTATCCGCATAGATCTGACATTTGTGGCACTTCCGAGCGTATTTGAAACAATCAGATTCCATGGTTATCCACTAATAGCCGGCTCTTAACAATTTCTTGGCCATTGCATGACCACCATCATGGATACCGAAAGATCCCTCGTGTACTTCCTGCATTAGCATGTCTGCTTCGTGTCTAACCACGCATCTGAGCAGAACCATGTCAAAGTTCCTCTTGTACAACACATCATCCTTGTTCAAGTAAAAGCTTCCAGCTAGCCTTCTCAGTGTCTTCTTGTCATTCTTTGACGCTCCTTCAGGATACTCTTGGCTTTTGAGGAAATTCTTAATATCATAAAACCACGGCTTCTCATTAATAACAGACTCGGCTGCAAACACATACGCAGGCCTCTCGAGTCGATTCATAGCAACGTGTGGCACATGATTCAGCCAATGAACTTTAATCATGGAAGACAATTTGGCTAAGGCATCAGCCATTTGATTTTCATCTCGGGGTACATGATACAACTTTACTGTCTTGAAGAAAGTCAGGATCCTTCTGGTGTAATCTCTATAAGGAATCAAATGCGGCTGATGAGTATTCCAGTCTCCATTGACTTGGTTAATCACTAGAGCAGAATCTCCATAAATGTCCATAGTTTTGATCCTTAGATCGATGGCTTCCTCAATCCTCATGATACAGGCCTCGTACTCAGCTTCGTTGTTGGTTACTTCAAAAGTCAATCTGGCGGAAAAAGGTATGTGTGCACCTTTAGGATTAATGAGTACTGCCCTAACACCATTTCCATTCACATTTACCGCCCCATCAAACATCAGTGTCCACTTGTCATCGGGATCCGGTCCTTCCTCGACAAGAGGCTCTTCACAATCTTTCATTTTTAAGTACATGATATCTTCATCAGGGAATTCAAACATCATCGACTGATAGTCATCAATTGGTTGCTCAGCAAGGTAATTAGACAGAATACTACCCTTGATGGCCTTTTGGGACGTGTACTGGATATCATACTCTGTCAAAATCATCTGCCAACGAGCCAATCGTCCGGTAAGAGACGGCTTTTCAAAGATATACTTTACTGGGTCCATCTTAGAAATCAACAAGGTAGTATGGTTCAACATATACTGTCTTAGTCGGCGAGCAGCCCATGCCAAAGCGCAACAAGTTTTCTCGAGCAGCGAATATCTTGTTTCACATTCGGTAAACTTTTTGCTAAGGTAGTATATTGCATACTCTTTTCGACCAGACTCGTCATGTTGTCCCAATACACACCCCATCGAATTCTCTGTTACTGAAAGGTACATTATCAGGGGCCTCCCAGGAACTGGAGGTATAAGAATTGGAGGTTTATGCAAATATTCTTTTATCTTATCGAAAGCTTTTTGACAATCATTGCTCCACCTGATTGCTTGATCTTTTCTTAGAAATTTAAATATAGGTTCGCACGTAGCTGTTAGGTGAGATATGAACCGTGCAATGTAGTTCAGCCTCCTTAAAAACCCACGAACCTGCTTCTCCGTTCTTGGTTCAGGCATTTCTTGAATAGCTTTTACTTTCGCTGGATCAACCTCAATCCCTTTCTTACTGACAATGAAACCTAACAGCTTTCCAGATCTCACTCCAAACGTACACTTGTTTGGATTCAGCCTCAGTTTGAACTTTCTCAATCTTTCAAACAACTTTTGTAAGTTTACCAAGTGCTCCTCTTCTGTCTGAGACTTCGCAATCATATAATCCACGTACACTTCAATTTCTTTGTGCATCATGTCATGAAAGAGAGTCGTCATAGCTCTTTGGTAGGTAGCACCGGCGTTCTTCAACCCAAATGACATTACCTTATAACAGAACCTGCCCCAAGGTGTAATGAATGTCGTCTTCTCCATGTCTTCTGGCGCCATCTTGATCTGATTATAGCTAGAAAATCCATCCATGAAAGAGAAAACCGAGGACTGAGCAGTGTTATCGACCAATACATCAATGTGAGGTAATGGGAAGTCATCTTTCGGACTGGCTCTGTTTAAATCTCGGTAATCAACACACATCCTGACTTTACCATCCTTCTTCGGCATGGGTACGATGTTGGCCACCCAAGGGGGATAATTGGTAACTGCTAGAAAAGCTGCATCCAACTGTTTCTGAACCTCCTCTTTGATCTTGACAGCCATATCAGGACTAGTTCTGCGAAGCTTCTGCTTTACCGAAGGACAACCTTCTCTGAGAGGTAGCCTGTGCACCACAATATATGTATCCAAACCAGGCATATCTTGATACGACCATGCAAATACATCCACATATTCTTGCAGCATTTCAATCATCCCTCTCTTGACCTTTTCCTCAAAAGTAGCCCCTATCTTGATCTCTTTCTTTGCGTCCTGAGTACCAAGGTTAATGACTTCCAACTCTTCCTGATGAGGTTGAATGACCCTTTCCTCCTGTTTCAATAGTCTGGCCAATTCTTTGGGGAGTTCACAATCTTCTTCACTCTCCTCTTCGGCTTGGTAAATGGGATTATGAAAGTCATACTGAGACATAACAGAACTGTTTTTAATGGAATATGCAAGATCAATTATGCACGAACAATGTTTCATGCTTTATTTTAGAAAAGAGTTCAAGGAAGTCACAAAAAAAACATTGCCATTTTTATTGTTTTGAAAATGAAAGTAAAAACAGAAAGATAGTGAGCACAAATTTGATTGCAAAACGTCCTTTATTGATGATAATCATTGAAAATTCAAAACATGATGTGGCCCTACAAGGAACCACTACGCCTTGGGCAGAGCGTAGGGTTTTCATGCAAAATGACAAAACAAAAGAAAATTACTCTATCTGAAGAGTAACTTGGACTATTTCTCAGCAGTCCAGTTGTTGATCTTCTCCCCTGGAGTACACGGGCGCACCCAATTATCCATATCACAATCACTGTCACCATCTTCATTGTCTGTTGCAAAGACATCCCCGTGATTCATCAATCCAGCACTAGTGAAAGTACACGGCCCTTTCTGATCCTGGACACCCTGCCCTGATGATTGAAAAAGCTGATAACCAATGCCAAACATGTCTTCTTTTACGGGCACATCAATCACCTTGCCCCAGCCTTCCGCGTTACCTGAATGAATGACCTCCAGAGCTTGTTTATAGGACACAATCGAGGTACCTGGTTTCTTCTGTTCAACAAAAGCCACCTTCTCGATACTGACAGTCTCAAAAGCTTGACATAGAGTTTCATGAATTTCGCCATCCATCTCCACATATTTGAAGGAGGATAAATGACTCACAAAGATGTCCTCTTCGCCACACAAGGTCACAACCTGACCATCCCACACATATTTTAGCTTTTGGTGGAGGGTCAAAGAAACTGCTCCGGCTCCATGTATCTAGGGACGCCTGTCGCATACGCAAAAAACAACCGGCGGGAAAAGACATAGAGCCGCCACCGTGCGTTATTTATCCCAAAGGAGGGAAAGGAAACGCTTGAAGTAAACCTAAGAAAGGGAAAGGAATGGTCTTACGACCAAAGATTGCAAGGTACGGGAGTCGGTTACGCAAGGGGAAGGTATTAGCACCCCTCACGTCTGTCGTACTCGACGGGATCCACGCTTAAAAGAATAGAATAAGGTTTCTAAGAAACTGCTCAAATAATGCACCACACTGGAATAATAAAACAGGTGAAAGAAAACGGAGAAAGCGGACTCGGCAGGATGTCGCATCCTGGGCCTACGTAGTTTGTCAGAAACAAACATCAGAGTCGACGTAGTTCGGGGAAATGGGGAACGTGCTCGCTAGGACATCGTATCCTATGCATACGTATCTTCTCTAACCAGAGAAAGAATCAGAGCACTCGTAGCTCGGCTAACGCACGCCGAAACAAAACGCTGAAAAGAAAACGCTGAGACGTCAAACAACACACAAAAGGAAACGGAATGCCAATCAATAGACTTACCTCTAACTCCTAACAACAAACACAAACAGGAAACATACTGCCAATAGATGGACTTACATCCGACTCCAAACAAACAAACGCAAACAGGAAACAGAATGCCAATTAATGGACTTACATCCGACTCCTAACACACACAAAAAGGGAAAAAAGGGTCTCGATTGCAACTAGGGCAAGAGAAAAGGAAGGTCTCGATCGCAACGAGGGCGAGAGAAAAGGATCCCAACGAGGGCGAAAACCAACAAGGATTAAATGTTAGTCGTCAGTCAAACTCGACAAGACATCGCATCTCGTGCCTACGTATCTCATCTGAACATGAAAACCAGAGTTGCCGTGGTTCGGCTACGCTATTTTTGTTTGTTTTGTGTTTTTTAGGTGAACAACGTCACTACAGAATCTACCGGATGCTCGACCTTTGGAGACTTACTCACCTGTAGTAGAAGGAGTTAACGTGTCCTTAAGAGAAGGTAAAGTTTGTTTGTGTTTTAGGAATGCTCACGCAAGAAAGGAAGTCCTATACGAAGGAACCGTGCTACCTTAACTGACATGAAAACGAGAGACTATGCGAAGTCTAGCAAACCTAGGGGACACAATCACACCACACAAAAACAAGTGCATGAAAGTAAACACACCAACAAGGGGGCTCAAACATCAAGGGTGAGGCTTTAGTCAAGGGGTCATATCAACCTCGACAAACAAGCCCGGCTTTAGTCAAGGGGTCATATCAACCTCGACAAACAAGCCAACTGGAAGGGTATCTGAGGGCTCTTAACCACTGACATTGACCGTCAGGGTGAGCAGATGAAAGGTAATGAGGATAAGACCTCATAGCTCTTAACCCGGGCCTGGGTGAGCTTCAATCAATGAAAACGTGGGGATCCAGAATGTGGGACCCTACTCCACTTGACTGACTCCATATACAAGATCTTGGGTTAGGTTCAAGAGCGTCAGCACGTAGTGCGAGCATAATGAACGATTCAACGACTAACAGGGGATTGATTGCAAATCCCTTCTATCTGTCAATTGCCTCTTCACTTAGGAGGACTTAAGTAACATGCCTCGACAAGGAGGTCTTTAGCACAAATGTAAATAAACACAGTCATTGCCTCTTAAGGAGGACTTCAGCCAAATGTCTGCCAAAAGAAACGACAGGGCTTCCAGACTACATGGAGTTAGAGAGTCGTTACCTAGTTGGTAAACCAACCACAAGCAAAGAAAATCTCAAGCAATAAGCTAAAAGCGACTAATGTACCTATACCAAAGCCAAACAATCAGTAGGATATTCTGACAACCAAACAGACAATCAACAGTGGGACATTTCCAATATGTGCACAATGCAATTCCTATGTGTAAATAACTCAAATGAGTTCATCAACAAGGAACCTACAAAACAACCAAGGTTAGTGTACAAAATAACTTGCATCTCAAGTCATGAGATCACATCAACCACTAGAGCTAATTGCTTGAACCTGAAATACAAAGCTCAAAAGGTGAGTACAAACCACTAGTACCAAGACTAGGGTCAAAGGCGAAGCAAAAAGTCAAAACAGCAGCCAATATTCAACATGAAGCATATTTATTCAAGTAAGAACATGTCCTAAAAAGGATCAAACTTAAATCCTAAGGCAAGGTCATCATTTGCACAAGATAAGGCAAAGGCAATCAAAGGTGATCACAATTGGACATCAAGAAGAGAAATTCCATATTAAAACAGAAATGAATCCAATATTCATGAAACTTTTTATGTGCACACAACATGTTAAACACAAGCATCATGCAACAAATTGGAATCAGAAAAGCTCAATTGACATGTATATGAAAATGAACAAGAGCAACATCAAAATGTGTGACACACATTGTCACACCATACATCCATGTGTCCAAAACAGAGATGGAATATGCTAAAAATGCCAAACAAAAGCTCAAAAATCATGTAACATGTTATGAATCAGCATATCAAATTTAAAAGCAATTGGCCAAACACTGAGCATTTCACAAGAGAGTTAGCACAACATGTCACATTTTGCATCATGTTCAAACAATCAAGCATATTCAAAAATCCAACAAGGCACAACTCCAGAAATTCACATCACAAAATAAAAGACATTCAAATGAACATGTAGAATAAAGAATGGATTAATTTGGATAATTTTTCAATTTGTTATGAATTTTGGAATTAATGAAAATAAATGGATAATGTGAAAATCCATAGAAATAACATGTGAAAGCAATTAAGGCAATGTGCAAAAGCTGGGAGTTGAACCCAGGCCAGGCAAGTACAAGGCGCTTCCAGCAAGTCAAATGGAAAATTAAAACAAGCAACATGCTGGAATCGTACACAGGCTTCAGTGGTAACAAAAGCGCTCAGAATAAAATGAATTGGAATAAAGGAAATGCTAGCGCTAAGGTTCGAACCGGCGTTTGTATGGCTGCAAGCGCGTTTCAATAAGTGAAACGCTTCCATTTCAATAGGGCGAGAAAACAAATGAAAAAAAAGAAAGTGTCAAGGCCAGATATCGAACCAGAGAAAGGAAGGTTCAAGGAGCGCTTCAATGGAAACATTAGCGCTGAACCAGAGCCGGTGGTTGACGGTGGTTTCCACCGTCTTCCTCAATGAACCGACGGCGCTCCATGAAGAACAATAAAAAACATTTTCCAGAAATTGGCATGGGATACACCATCCGAACCATCTCATTACCAGGAGTATGAATCTAACATTGATTTGATCTAATTCTAAATAACAAGCATGGATCGATAAAAAACATAAAGCATATCAAAAGTTCAACTCAGTATATCTCACTCAATATTTAGCCAAATCAAAAACTATTTATATCAGGATGATCAAAAATGAAAACTCTACAATATCATGTGCATAAAACAAAGAATTATGATGATCGAATTTCCAACCTCTTAAAGAACAGTGAGTTGATTTCTTGTGTTCAAGCTCCAACAATGTCCAGATCAACTCCTAAGCTTGTGTATGGAAGCTTTATGCACGATTTAATGCTTGAATACACTTGTATGCCGCTTAATCTTCAAGTTCCATGTTCATCTTCATGTGTTCAACTTGCTTGATTCTTGGCCAAAATCTTCAATCCACAGCTTGATCCCTACTAAATAACACTCAAGGAACACGATTATGCAATAAAATTCATGTGTTGTGTGAAGAATTTTCAAATTTGCATTGAGAGAAAAATTTGGAGGGAAATGAGATTCTAGATCTAGAACTTGTGAACTGAGCAATTCTGTTAGGGTTAAGCTTTTATATCACATGTTAATGATGCTGTAATCATGATTAGGCATTGGCTAATGAAAAATTAAGAAGATATGAGGTGTGATGCACAAATGGTAAATTCACCCTATGCATGGCCAAATGGACGTGAACAATACACATGCATGGTTCAAATACACTTAAAATCAGCTCATGAGTATAACTGGCTTGGAATTTAGCATGTATGATGCACCAAATTTAAATTCTTCATTTTCCCTCCAAAAAGCACATGTATGCACCAATTGTCATGTGATATTATTTCAGGCAATGCCATGATGGATTTGGAAAATATAGGTCACAAGAAGCAAATTTGCAAAAAGAGTGGCTCAAATTGGAGTTTTGGATCAAAAATTATGGCACTTTGAAGTTTCATGCACACTCGGTGATCATTTGCTCATAACTTCTCAACCATTCATCAGATGCTCATGATCTTTGACTTTTTGGAAATGGGAGAGAAAGATCTTCAACTTTCATGTTGACCAAAATTTCATTTGAAGCTTCTTTGATGTTGGAAAGTCAAGTTGAATGTGGTCCAAAAACTTGCCATTTTTGGAAACTTGAAATTACAGGTCACTTTCCATTTTTGGAAACTTTTGATCTGACTTCAAAATCTTTAAAGTATGTGTTTGACATGATGAATAAACCTCTTTTGGACATGAATGAAGTGTCTCAAACCATTTCTCCACCTCCTAGCCCTCATCTCAAGGAAAGACTTGCTCTTTTGTACTGATGAATCTCTTGATGCCAATGCTGACTGCCAAGATGCAATGCAATATGAAATGATTTATGACCTAAAAAATGAAATGAATGCATGAATGGGGGGTGCAAATTTGAGGTGCTACAGCTGCCCCTATTCAATCAACTGGGAACCTGAACGGATGAGAGCAACGACTATCAGACTTTCAAGGTAAACAGGGATTGAATACCAAAAGAACCGTAGAATTTGCACTCTGTCGGGGACGAAGCGAAGGAAGCGAGGCCATTTACCAGATGGCGGCTTCCACTGCAGGACTTGATATCTTCCGAGGTCAAGGAAAGCGAGGCACATTTACTGATGGCGGCTTCCACTGGGGAGGAAAAAGATGTTTACGACTGGAGCAAGACCCGATGTTCATTGACGACTCTACCGGGGAGTTTGATATTTATCAAAGAAAAGATACCTGACCAGACATTTATCGCTGACTGGGAAGGAACTCGATGTTTACCGACATCGAAAGATGATGTTTACCGACACAGAAAAAAGGACGACCATACATTTACCGATGACTGGGAAGGAAGGATACATGACCAGACACTTACCGATGACCGGGAAGAACTCGATGTTTACCAACATTGAAAGATGATGTTCAGAAATGAAACAAGACCAGACATTTACCGATGACTAGGAAGAACTCGATGTTTACCGACATCGAAAGATGATGTTCAGAAATGAAACAAGACCAGACATTTACCGATGACTGGGAAAGAACTCGACGTTTACCGACATCGAAAGATGATGTTTACCAACACCAACAAAAGGACGACCAGACATTTACCGATGACTGGGAAGGAACTCGATGTTTACCGACATCAAAAGATGATGTTTACCGACACCAAAAAAGAAACGACCAGACATTTACCGATGACATCAACAAATGAATGGGAAGAGACTCGATGCTACGGACATCGAAAGATGATGTCTACTGACACCAACAGAAAGGACCCACACGGGGATCAACACAACACTTACTGGTATCGCAAGGACGACATCTACCTATGTCAAACAAGGCAGACACTTGCCAGGGACTACACTAGGGAGTCACGCTTTCCTTTCACGGACGAGTGAGGAAATAAACCTCTCTGGGGATTGTCAATTCTGAATGTTGTCAAGAGCAACCGCTGCAAATGTACCATACAGATGTTGAACAATGATCCACCTCTGCTGGGGAAATGGTCCAAGCCTGCAAGATGCAAGGGGAGGAAAACTCCTGCTGGGAAAGCAAATGATCACTTTGCTGGGCACACAATTCCTGATTCGATCTCCCAACTCTGTGGGGAGTAGCACTGTTGGGGATGCTTGCTGATATGTCATGCTCGAAACGGAAGAGAAACCCACTCAACTTGGGAGTCACTTGTTGGGGACACACCAACCTCTCGACCATGCTAGAGAAACAGATTCTGAAATCGAACCAGATGACCCAACGTCGCGATGCTAAACTCCTCAGAATAACATCTTCACCAACCAGCTAAACCAATCCACGAATGGTAACCACGGCTTGGGGCTAATGGTTGCAATGCGGATGTATGAATTTTACTGCGTAATGCTCCATAACCATGGAAATGCTACGCAATTAAAGATGCAATATGCTATGCTTCTCTAAATGATGAATGCATAAAAAATATCCCCCTCCGGGGACTCTACTGGGGAGCTCGAGGAACTCTGCTGAGGAAATTGACGTCACTCCCATCTCCACCCTGCTGGGGAATAGCGCTGCTGCTGGGGAACGGATAATCCTCACTGGGGACGACCTCCGCTGAACTCGATCCGCTTGGGGACTTCGCTGGGGGAAAACAAGCAACGCCCACCTCCGTTGGGGAAACAGCAACCTTCAGACTTGTTGGGGAAATAACATTCTCAAACCCGCTGAGAGAAACAGCAAACTTCGGACTAGCTGGAGAAATAGTAACCTTCAGACTAGCTCGGGAACTAACAGTCACAACCCTGCTAGGGATTACAATAAATTCCAGACCTGGCTGCTGAGGAACAAACCACCCACAGACACCTCCGCTGGGGAAATAGCAACCCTCAGGTTCGCTGTGGATTACATTCTCGACCTTGCTGGGGATTGCAGCAAACTTCAGGCCTGGCTGCTGAGGAAACACTGATCTCGGATCTGCTGGGGAGATAACGACCTCGAACCCGCTCGGGAGATACGACCTATTTGACACGGAACGCCCGTCGACTCGTCGAACACTGGCATTCACCATCCAACCACAGTGTCAACTTTCCACTTTTGAGAACTCCCAGACTCATCCGGTCTATTCTGATTCATCACCTTATATTCTCGGCTTTTCTCTGCTATGAGACAATCGATCTCCTCAGATCCGGGCCAACTCTCTAGTCTTCAGACTTTGAAGAGTCTTCTTGATTACCCTCTAGGATCGTCGCGATTCTTTCATCGTCTTTTCACCGTTCTTCTATCCCTCGTCCCTGATTGGACTCTGCGGAGATCTCTTGTCAAAACGCTTCACATCACAACCTACAAGTGAGTGAAAATATCTAACAGCACCTGCAAAAAAGATCGTTAGATAAAAACGTGCCCCAGGCGTGCCAAAATTTCAACACCTAGGTCACTCAACCTTCCGAATAAGATTTCCGGTTTTCAATCTTATGAACATGCATTGGAAGGGACCCCTATGTCTCAAAATACAAAGATTCTTTATCAAAATAAACGGATGTTTTCGCAATCAAAGCGGTAATGAAAACAAAAACAAAATTATTTGACTAAATATGCATTTTATTGGTTGAAAAAGGTGGCTCGTAACTGAGCAAAACACAGGAAGCAATCCCTGAAAAGAGGAAATTGCGCACAAAAGGAAAATCTATCCTAATGGCAATGTGAAACCGTGATCTCATCGAGTTCTAACTCGGCTACACCCCATATGTCCTCAAGACTCTATGCGCTTTTTGCCTTCTGAACAAGACGCTTCCGACCGATCTCTGCCGGGGATTATCCAGGTGTCATAACCAAAACACAAACGATCATGCTGGACGCAGTTGTTCATTTCAATCCCTCTTTTGCCTGGACCTCCCTTTCGGGTTTTCAGTCCACCGGGATACCCTTTTTTGCCCAAGCCGCCCTTGTGGGGTTTTCGACTTGCCGGGTGTACAGTTTTTTCTTTTTATTTTTATCCCTAATTTTTGCCCGAACCTTTTCTCATTTTTTTGGTTCGTCGGGATGCCCATTTTTGCCTGGACTATTTTATTCTTTTCGTCCAGCGGGTCTCTTATACAAAGTATTTTTTAACTGCGTCCGCATTCACAGGGGATGGAAAATCCTCGCCATCCATGGTCGTCAACAACAAGGCTCCGCCAGAGAAAACCTTCTTGACCACGAATGGACCTTCACGATTGGGTGTCCACTTGCCCCGACGATCGTTCTGAGGAGGAAGGATCCTTTTTAAATTTCACACATGATACACACGAGGTCGCACTTTTCGGTCAAAAGCACGTTTCGTTCGCTGCTGGTACAACTGCCCATGACGAATGGTTGCCAACCTTTTTTCCTCAATTAGGCTCAACTCTTCATACCGAGTCCTTACACATTCAGCTTCTTCCAATTTTACATCCATCAGGACCCTTGATGACGGAATCTGGACCTCGACCGGTAGCACGACTTCCATCCCATACGAGCAAAAAAAGGCGTTGCCGCAGTAGATGTACGCACCGAGGTCCGATACCCAGGATACAAGCTTCGTACTCAGCCACTGGTGCATTCAAATGTTAGCCGGGCAGCAAGAGGAATGTGGGATCCCTTCGGCGTAACCAAAACAATACCAACTCTACTACCATTCCCATTAACGGCCCCATCAAACATCAGAATCCGTTCGGATTCAGGGTCACGCCCCTCCTCCGGGATCGGTTCCTCACAATCTTTCGATTTGAGAACCATGATGTCCTCATCAGGGAACTCAAACTTCATCGGTTGATAATCCTCAATGGGTTGCTGGGCGAGGTAATCAGACAATACACTCCCCTTGATTCCTTTCTGAGAGGTATACTTGATATCATACTTAGTCAAGATCATTTGTCATCTCGCAACCCGTCCGGTCAATGCTGGCTTCTCAAATATATACTTGATCGGATCCATCTTGGGAATCAACAAAGTGGTATGAACCAGCATGCCAAAGCACAACAAGTTTTCTCGAGCAGTGAATATTTTGTTTCACAGTCGGTAAACTTTTTGCTAAGGTAGTAATTTGCATGCTCTTTTCGACCAGACTCGTCATGCTGCCCCAGTACACACCCCACAGACCCCTCGAGGGTTGTCAAGTACATAATTAACGGTCGTCCTACCACGGGAGGCAATAGAATCAGAGGCCCCTGCAAATATTCTTTTATTTTTTCAAATGCCGTCTGGCAATCATCATTCCACCTGACCGTTTGATCTTTTCTTAAAAGCTTGAATATAGGTTCCCACGTGGCTGTTAGATGAGATACGAACCGTGAAATGCAGTTCAATCTATCCAAGAAGCCACGAACCTCTTTTTCTGTTCTCGGTTCAGGCATTTCTTGTATTGCTTTTTTTTTTGTCGGGATCAAGCTCGATTCTTCTTTCGCTTACAATAACCCCAGCGACTTACCGGACCGCACTCCAAAAGTGCACTTATTCGGATTCAACCTCAGTTTGAATTGTCTCAACCGGTCAAACAACTTGGCCAAGTCTACCAGATGCCCCTCTTCTGTGCGGGACTTTACTATCATGTCATCAACATAGCATTCAATCTCATGATGAATCATATCATGAAACAAAGCCACCATAGCTCTCTGATGCGTGGCACCGGCGTTCTTGAGACCGAATGGCATCACTTCCGCTCTTGACACTCGCCTCCAAGGCGGCCCCAACCTTTACTTCCTTTCTGACCTCTTCGGTACACAGGCTAACAAGCTCAACTCGTTCCTCATGCGGTCGAATCACCTTCTCCTCTTGTTTCAACAACCTGGCTAATCATCTGACAGTTCACAATCTTCTTCGCCTTCTTTCTTCGGCATGATAGATCGGATTGTCGAGGTCATATGAGGGTGTAACAAGATTGTTATCAATGAGATCCGGAGAATACGAAAGTCGAAACGAAGCCAATCAAAAGGAAGGAAAAATGAAAATAAACATTGCCATTTTTATTTTTTAAATTGCAAAAATAAATGAAAAACAGGGAACATCGCTTTTACTACAAAAAACATCCATTTATTAATGATGCAAAATGTTGCAAAATGAAACACATGAGGTGGCCCTTACAATGAACCATTACGTTTCGGGAAAAACGTATGGCTTTCATGCAAACAGACTTGAAAAACAGAAATATTACTCTTCACGTAGAGTGACAGTGATGATCTTTTCGGCCTTCCAGTTCTGGACCTCCACCCCTGGTACGCACGATTTTATCCAACGGTCGAGCTCGCAGTCACTGTCAATCTCCTCACCCATCGCACAGACGCAATCTGGATCTAGCATTCCAACACTGGTGAACGTGAACGGCTGACAACGTCCTCTACTCTGTCCAGACAAGTCTTAACCTGACTGATAGCCAACCCCGAACCTATCTGCTTCCACCGCCTGCTTTCCCTTTTGCCTTGGCTAAAGCCTCGGCCTTATCCACCTTTTCGGAGATCGCTTGCTGCCCCAAGGCGAACCCTTGCATGGCGTTGATCAGCGCACTCATCTTCTAATTCAGCTCGAGAATGTCAGCATTGGATGGATCCATCAGTCTAGGTTTGTCGAGTCTGGTAGGGTATCTGAGCGGACGAGCTATGTACAGAGGAATGACCCGGAGTGTGCGAGCAATGATTCCTGAGTCAATCAAACATGTTAGAAACTGACACCTGCAAAATAGAAGACAGGTTATTATGACTCATGCATGAATGCAATGTATATCCGTATGAGGAACATTCTGTCCTTCAATCCTGGTTTCATCGAGACGGATAATAATTTGACAATAACATTCTGACATCAGGATGTCTCTCAACCAGAATCTCAATCGAGAATGTACCCTGAGTATGGATAGAAATGAGTTAGATGCAGATCAATGCGAAATGGGAATGATGCAGATGTTGTACATCCTCCAAGTCATCTGAAGATCAACTGTGCGGAAGTTCAGGTCTCTGAACTGATCACAACCATCTGAAGGACCAAGTCACCATAAATCCAACTCATGAGGTTCGGAAATAAACGGAATTGGAGGTTATATCACCCTCATCACAGGAAATCCACTGAATGGATGACGACAAGATCCTCTGAACAAGTACCCTTGGATTTAACCCGAGGATCCGAAATAAACGGAACCCGCTGATAAATACCACGGACAGACCACCGGCATCTCAGAAATAAATATCCATAAATCCGACTGAACCAAAGTCAACATCATAACATCACTGGCAGAACCTGTACTTGTAAGAATCAAACCCTCCCCTCACAGGTGAATTCTAACAAGGTCATCCTAAGGCGGATAATGGTCTCAAAAATCGGGCAAGATACTCAACGGGTTTGCCCTTTCGGGTGTGCCGTTGCAGCTCTCATAAGATCATCCAAACCAAAGATCCGGGAAAGAACGGTCACCGAAGTCAACAGCTCAAAAGAGGCAACCCAGCCAAAGTGGAATACTCCACCCGGAAGGGCTTTCTCCAAAGAACCTCGCCCGGCTTGTTTGTATGTCACATCGCAACAACATGCTAATCCAACATGTGAGGAAACCTGAGACCACGCTAATCCTAGGTGTATACTCGGGCCTGGGTTTTAGCCCCACTCAGAACACCCACCCCAAATCAGAGGAACCAACCTGTACAGAATCCAACACAATGATAATATGATGCATGCAAACATATATGCAAATATATACACAGTATAATAATCACAAATGCAATAAATAAAGCAGTAAAAGCAACCAAAACTATCCTAGAGAGCGCTAGGATTGACTCGCTTAGGGAAAATGGACCAGCAAGAGGTCAACTTCTTTAGTCCCCAGCAGAGTCGCCAGCTGTCGCATACGCGAAAAACAACCGGCGGGAAAAGACACAGAGCCACCACCGTGCGTTATTTATCCCAAAGGAGGGAAAGGAAACACTCGAACTAAACCTAAGAAAGGGAAAGGAATGGTCTTACGACCAGAGATTGCAAGGTACGGGAGTCGGTTACGCAAGGGGAAGGTATTAGCACCCCTCACGCCCGTCGTACTTGACGGGATCCATGCTCAAAAGAATAGAATAAGGTTGCTAAGAAACTGCTCAAATAATGCACACAGAGGTTGCTAAGAAACTGCTAAGAAACTGCTCAAATAAGGTTGCTAAGAAACTGCTCAAATAAAGCGGACTCGGCAGGATGTCGCATCATGGGCTACGTAGTTTGTCAGAAACAAACATCAGAGTCGACGTAGTTCGGGGAAATGGGGAACGTGCTCACTAGGACATCGCATCCTATGCATATGTATCTTCTCTAACCAGAGAAAGAATCAGAGCACTCGTAGCTCAGCTAACACACGCTGAAACAAAACGCTGAAAAGAAAACCCTGAGACGTCAAACAACACACAAAAGGAAACAGAATGCCAATCAATGGACTTACCTCCAACTCCTAACAACAAACACAAACAGGAAACAGACTGCCAATAGATGGACTTACATCCGACTCTGAACAAACAAACGCAAACAGGAAACAGAATGCCAATAAATGGACTTACATCTGACTCCTAACACACACGAAAAGGGAAAAAAGGGTCTCGATTGCAACTAGGGCAAGAGAAAAGGAAGGTCTCGATCGCAACGAGGGCGAGAGAAAAGGATCGCAACGAGGGTGAAAACCAGCAAGGATTAAATATTAGTCGTCAGTCAAACTCGACAAGACATCGCGTCTCGTGCCTACGTATCTCATCTAAACATGAGAATCAGAGTTGCCGTAGTTCGGCTAAGCTATTTCTGTTTGTTTTGTGTTTTTTAGGTGAACAACGTCACTACACAATCTACTGGATGCTCGACCTTTGGAGACTTACTCACCTGTAGTAGAAGGAGTTAACGTGTCCTTAAGAGAAGGTAAAGTTTGTTTGTGTTTTAGGAATGCTCACGCAAGAAAGGAAGTCCTATATGAAGGAACCGTGCTACCTTAATTGACATGCAAACGAGAGACTATGCGAAGTCTAGCAAACCTAGGGGACACAATCACACCACACAAAAACAAGTGCATGAAGTAAACACACCAACAAGGGGGCTCAAACATCAAGGGTGAGGCTTTAGTCAAGGGGTCATATCAACCTCGACAAACAAGTCGGGCTTTAGTCAAGGGGTCATATCAACCTCGACAAACAAGCCAACTGGAAGGGTATCTCAGGGCTCTTAACCACTGACATGGACCGTCAGGGTGAGCAGATGAAAGGTAATGAGGATAAGACCTCATAGGTCTTAACCCGGGCTTGGGAGATCTTCAATTAATGAAAACATGGGGATCCAGAATCTGGGACCCTACTCCACTTGACTGACTCCATATACAAGATCTTGGGTTAGGTTAAATAGCGTCAGCACGTAGTGCGAGCATAATGAACGACTCAACGACTAACAGGGGATTGATTGCAAATCCCTTCTATCTGTCAATTGCCTCTTCACTTAGTAGGACTTAAGTAACATGCCTCGACAATGAGGTCTTTAGCACAAATGTAAACAAACACAGTCATTGCCTCTTAAGGAGGACTTCAACCAAATGCCTGCCAAAGGAAACGACAGGGCTTCCAGACTACATGGAGTTAGTGAGTGGTTACCAAGGTGGTAAGCCAACCACAAGCAAAGCAAAGATCAAGCAATGAGCTAAAAGCGACTAATGTACCTATACAAAAGCCAAACAATCAGTAGGATATTCAGACAACCAAACAGACAATCAACAGTGGGACATTTCCAGTATATGCACAATGCAAGTCCTATGTGTAAACAACTCAAATGAGTTCATCAACAAGGAACCTACAAAACAACCAAGGTTAGTGTACAAAATAAGTTGCATCTCAAGTCATGAGATCACATCAACCACTAGAGCTAATTGCTTGAACCTGAAATACAAAGCTCAAAAGGTGAGTACAAACCACTAGTACCAAGACTAGGGTCAAAGGCGAAGCAAAAAGTCAAAACAGCAGCCAATATTCAACATGAAGCACATTTATTCAAGTAAGAACATGTCCTAAAAAGGATCAAACTCAAATCCTAAGGCAAGGTCATCAATTGCACAAGATAAGGCAAAGGCAATCAAAGGTGATCACAATTGGACATCATGAAGAGAAATTCCATATTAAAACAGAAATGAATCCAATAATCATGAACATTTTTATGTGCACACAACATGTTAAACACAAGCATCATGCAAAAAATTGGAATCAGAAAAGCTCAATTGACATGTATATGAAAATGATCAAGAGCATCATCAAAATGTGTGACACACATTGTCACACCATACATCCATGTGTCCAAAACAGAGATGGAATATGCTAAAAATGCCAAACAAAAGCTCAAAAATCATGTAACATGTTATGAATCAGCATATCAAATTTCAAAGCAATTGGCCAAACAATGAGCATTTCACAAGAGAATTAGCACAACATGTCACATTTTGCATCATGTTCAAACAATCAAGCATATTCAAAAATCCAGCAAGGCACAAATCCAGAAATTCAAATCACAAAATAAAAGACATTCAAATGAACATGTAGAAAAAAGAATGTATTAAGTTGGATAATTTTTCAATTTGTTATGAATTTTGGAATTAATGAAAATAAATGGATAATGTGAAAATCCATTGAAATAACATGTGAAAGCAATTAAGGCAATGTGCAAAAGCTGGGAGTTGAACCCAAGCCAGGCAGGTACAAGGCGCTTCCAGCAAGTCAAATGGAAAATTAAAACAAGCAACATGATGGAATCGAACACAGGCTTCAGTGGTAACAGAAGCACTCAGAATAAAATGACTTGGAATAAAGGAAATTCTAGCGCTAAGGTTCGAACCGGCGTTTGTATGGCTGCAAGCGCGTTTCAATAAGTAAAACGCTGCCGTTTCAATAGAGCGAGAAAACAAATGAAAAAAAAGAAAGTATCAAGGCCAGGTATCGAACCAGAGAAAGGAAGGTTCAAGGAGCGCTTCAATGGAAACCCTAGCGTTGAACCAGAGCCGGTGGTTGACGGTGGTTTCCACCGCCTTCCTCAATGAACCGGCGGCGCTCCATGAAGAACAGTAAAAAACATTTTCCAGAAATTGGCATGGTATACACCATCCGAACCGTCTCATTACCAGGAGTATGAATCTAACATTGATTTGATCTAATTCTAAATAACAAGCATGGATCGATAAAAAACATAAAGCATATCAAAAGTTCAACTCAGCATATCTCACTCAATATTTAGCCAAATCAAAAACTATTTATATCAGGATGATCAGCAATGAAAACTCTACAATATCATGTGCATAAAACAAAGAATTATGATGATCGAATTTCCAACCTCTTGAAGAACAATGAGTTGATTTCTTGTGTTCAAGCTCCAGCAATGTCCAGATCCACTCCTAAGCTTGTGTATGGAAGCTTTATGCACGATTTGATGCTTAAATACACTTGTATGCAGCTTAATCTTCAAGTTCCATGTTCATCATCATGTGTTCAACTTGCTTGATTCTTGGCCAATATCTTCAATCCACAGCTTGATCCCTACTAAATGACACTCAAGGAACACGATTATGCAATAAAATTCATGTGTTGTGTGAAGAATTTTCAAATTTGCATTGAGAGAAAAATTTGGAGGGAAATGAGATTCTAGATCTAGAACTTGTGAACTGAGCAATTCTGTTGGGGTTAAGCTTTTATATCACATGTTAATGATGCTGTAATCATGATTAGGCATTGGCTAATGAAAAATTAAGAAGATATGAGGTGTGATGCACAAATGGTAAATTCACCCTATGCATGGCCAAATGGACGTGAACAATACACATGTATGGTTCAAATACACTTAAAATCAACTCATGGGTATAATTGGCTTGGAATTTAGCATGTATGATGCACCAAATTTAAATTCTTCATTTTCCCTCCAAAAAGCACATGTATGCACCAATGGTCATGTGATATTATTTCATGCAATGCCATGATGGATTTGGAAAATATAGGTCACAAGAAGCAAATTTGCAAAAAGAGTGGCTCAAATTGGAGTTTTGGATCAAAAGTTATGGCACTTTGAAGTTTCATGCACACTTGGTGATCTTTTGCTCATAACTTCCTAACCATTAATAAGATGCTCATGATCTTGGACTTTTTGGAAATGGGAGAGAAAGATCTTCAACTTTTATGTTGACCAAAATTTCATTTGAAGCTTCTTTGATGTTGGAAAGTCAAGTTGAATGTGGTTCAAAAACTTGCCATTTTTGGAAACTTGAAATTACATATCACTTTCCATTTTTGGAGACTTTTGATATGACTTCAAAATCTTCAAAGTATGTGTTTGACATGATGAATAAACCTCTTTTGGACATGAAGGAAGTGTCTCAAACCATTTCTCCACCTCCTAGCCCTCAGTTGACTTTACAGTTGACTTGTATGGGCCTCAGATGACCTGGCAATGCACTGATGACTTTGAGCTTCTAACACTTGGTAAAGTTGCTTTAAAATGAACCTTGCCTCATATAAGCTTTTTAGAATAATCATGTGGCCTTCATCTCAAGGAAAGGCTTGCTCTTTTGTACTGATGAATCTCTTGATGCCAATGCTGACTGCCAAGATGCAATGCTATATGAAATGATTTATGACCTAAAAATGAAATGAATGCATGAATGGGGGGTGCAAATTTGAGGTGCTACAACGCCCCAACAGACAACTATATGTTGGTTGGATATCCATCACATAGAAGACAATGTTAAACACTTCCGGGCCGATCATCACAGGCAACGTGACTTCACCAAAAACCGATCGCTTGGATCCATCAAAAGCACGGACAACAAGATCACTTGGTGTGAGAACAACCCCTGCGGCATCAAGCTTACTCAGAGCCTTTTTGGGAAGCACATTCAAAGAAGAACCGGTATCAACCAAAACATGCGACAAAACCGCGCCTCTGCATTCCATCGTGATATGCAGAGCTCTATTGTGATTGCGAACCTCAGGTGTCAAGTCTAGATCCGTGAATCCCAAACCATGTCTCGTGTTAACATTTGCAATAACACCTTCGAGCTAGTTAACAGAAATCTCTTGGGGCACATAAGCCATATTCAACATTTTCAACAGGGCATTACAATGTGCCTCGGAACACATTAACAGAGAGAGAATAAAGATTTTTGATGGTGTCTGGTTCAACTGATCCACGATCTTGTAATCACTTTTCTTGATAATTCTCATAAATTCCTCCACGTCCTTCTCAAAAGAATTCTCGGGCACTTCCTTTCCCATTGGTTCGTCTTCGACTACAGCTTGTTTTCCTTTTGTTCTAGCAAGAGCCTCAGCATTGTTATCCTTCGGAACCTGTGGTGCAAACAAACAACCACTTCTCGTAAATCCTATGGGTCCTCCCACATTACCCACAACCGAACCAACTGTTACTGGAGTCTTATTTACTAATCTGGTCTGATTCTCAGGTCTTCTATTTCTGCAAGAAGCATTGTCATATTGCCACGGAATTTCTCTACTATTCTCATAAAGTCTTCCACTAGAAGCAGCAATGGTGGTAGGAGTACTGATAGTTACTAGAGCATTAATCATCGCGGGAACACCAACAGTCACCGGAGCAGATATGGTCACGGGCGCAGCTACGGTCACAGGAGTACCAATAGTTACAAGCGCACTAATAGTTCTTGGGGTTAAATACACTTTACCCCCCTGTAATGTTAGCGAGTTTAGGGTTACCCCCCTGGTAAAGTTATTTTTTCAATACCCCCCTTATGTTATGTACATTCCTTCATAGAACCCCCTAATATCCAGGTGGCATGGAATCTTGGTTTTTTATTTCAGACGTGGCTTTTTAATTTTTTTATTTTCACATGTGAATCTTCATTAGGTCTCCAGCATGGCATAAACTAGAAATTAGGGTTCCAAATCCATCCCTCTCTCTCTTCGTGAAATCCATCCCTATCCCAAATCCATCCCTCTCTCTCTTCGTGAAATCCATCCCTACCCCAAATCCATCCCTCTCTTCATCTTCGTCCGTGTCCCCTTCATCTGGGTTATGATGGCAGACGGCGGTTTGATGGCAGTATTGCTGGTAAAGTATTACTACTTTCTTCCCGAATACAATCAATTCATGAGATACTGCAAATTTCAAACAAGCAACTGTCTATAGATATTGAATAATCATAAACCAAAATTCTGTAAACATGCAGTATTATTTGAAGGCGCGATTTCAATTCAACAAGAATCAGTTTGCCGATTTGATGATGATCTCTGGGATCGGAGCTACTCTGACACAAGTATGTCATAATCCTAGTTGAATTCACTATATTTTCTGTTTCCGTATACTAGCTAACATATCGTTTGTTGTGTACTCGCGATTCTTTTCCAGCTATTTCTCATGCCGATATTAGTACCTGCTGTAGGAGAGGAGAAGTTGCTCACAACAGGGCTCTTTGTTTCCTGCATAAATGTAAGTTCAAACCTGATACTTGACAGTTCCCTTGATTTCTTGTTTGAAACATGCTGCTAATAGTTTGTTATGTTATGCAGATATTCGTATACAGTATAGCGTGGTCGTCATGGGTAATTAATATTTAGAAAATTGTTATTTACTAAAGTTTTTTATTTTATTTTGCAAAACAATCCTTCAAGAGTGTTGAAATTGAAAACCGTGCAGGTTCCATATGCTCTAGCAGGTTTCTCTGTTTTAGGCGTTCTCGTGCGACCAACTGTAAGTCTCTGATTTATATCTGTTATTACTCTCTATCATATATATTCATATCTGTTTTTGTTTCAATACTTTGTGGAACAGATAACCAGCATTGCATCGAAACAAGTTGGACCGAATGAACAGGTATCTGAATGACGGAAGAAAAGACATTTGATTCCCTCTTATAATTGTAAATGCTATGAACAAATTTGAAAACTCTGCTCAACTTCATCTCTATATGCTTAGAAGTTCAATCTTTGATTTAGGGAATGGTTCAAGGATGTCTCTCAGGAATCACTTCCGTCGCCAACATCATTTCTCCATTAATTTTCAGTCCACTGACAGGTAAGACAGTAATCAGGAGTAAAGTCCACAGACACATATAATACTACTGAATTAAGAGAAAAATCAAAAACTGATAAGCTTCTACTGTATGCAGCCTTGTTCCTGTCAGAAGACGCACCGTTTAATTTTCCAGGATTCAGCCTAATGTGCCTTGGGCTAATACTGGTAAGATTACCCTTCATCACTTGTCAACTATCATTCATCACTTATCAATTAGTTCTTCCATTGTTCTTCCAATTTTCTTCTGCCATGAAGTTGACATATTACATTGTATTGCAGATGACAGCATTTTTCCTTAGTCTTATGATTCGTGTTGCGCCTCCTATTGTTGGCGACAAAGTTAGTAGTAACCGTTACACAGACACCTTGGTCTGAGGTGGGAGATAAATCTGCCTATTATTTATGCGCAGAAGCAACAAACATTATATTTCATTCATCATTTTGCCTCTCCAAAAAGTGTTGTACATAACCTGTGAGAGATAAGTTGCAAAATAATAGAATGAAACATACTTTAGGTGTAGGTTCTACTTCTACTCAAGACATCTATATGCTTTGACACACGGAGACACCAAGAACACACAAAGGTGAATTACAGAAAAAGAAACATGACTCATGACTCATGACTCAGTGAAGTTGGTTTTGAAAATAGTAATCAGGTGAACCACTGCTAAGTCACAGAATTTTCTGCAATTATGAAGAGGGAATGTGGTAATGTATTTATGAACCACATTATCTTACAGCCTTAGACTTATGTTGTTTAATCATCCTTTCTGTGAAGAACTGTAATATTTAGTATGTTATATGTATGGATGATTGTGTTAAGTGTGTGAAGCTATACATACAACAAAAGAAGTAGTTATGCAAAGTATTGTACATGATTAAATTCATGATCGTACAATTCGGTTGCGAAGCTATACATACACATATACTATACAAAGCAATCCTCTAACAAATGTTACTATTAAGCATGAAAACATAAACAATATACATTACAACTGATCTAAAATTTCTTAAGATCAGAGGCAGAAAATATATACTCCATAAGCTGGTAATTCACTCATGTAACTGGGAATATATCATCATCGCTGTCGCTATCAACGTCCATGAACCTGAACTTAAGATCATCCCATCCAGGACCTTTATAATTAAAACTTGAATTCAGATAGCAATTTGTCTCCTGAAACAAGTTCAAGTGATCCACGAGCTTATGGTACGCATTGCATCCACAGCACTGCCAACAATGGAAAAACAAATGTATGGTTAGCTTTTTTCTTTCAGTTCCCATTTGAAATTTAACATGACATTCTAACTTCTTTTTTTCAACAACTACAATTTTACATCCCTTTCTTGCATTAAAATTTGGCCCTCCAGAATATCCACATCCATTTTTCTAGGGCTGATTTTGAGATTATAAAACCAACCGGCAGGGTTGAAGTAGACTTTGCCCATTCATAGATAGAGTGCAAATATGTAACAATATGTTGAAAACAATATGATATACATGTTTTAATTATAAAAATAAATCATCTAAAAGTATTAAAATCATAATACTATCAAATTTATAAGTACTATATTAACAAGGGCCAACTCGAAGTCTTGCAACTTCATGACAGTTTACGATTGTCATCTTTCAGAGGTTAAGTTTCAGACTCCAATGGTTAGCTTGTTATTCCAATATAATCTTCAAATCATTAATAACCTTTTAGGATTTCCCCTAAAGATTCAGTTTACAGATGAATTGCCTTCTCGTGCAATCCATGGCAGTTCGCATAAGTAATTTAACCAAACTATGAGCAGTTCAGCTACACAATCAATATGCAAATTATACCATCTGAAAACTATGGTCATATATGATACAACATAACTAAAAGATTTGGTGTATAATATCCTACATCCCAAAAACAGTTGCATCTTCCAGAACCACACATGACAGAATAACATTTTGGCATTGTTTGTAGACAAATCAAAAATAAAAACCGAGAAGAGCTTATGACATAAATGCTTAAACTCAGCGATCTATTTCCAATTTGATATATGCGTTGACATTGACAAGCTATTTGCATTGCAGATATTTGTTTTCATTTTAAAAATGGAATTTGAGGTAAAAATAAATTGAACAACAGATGGATGGTAAGCTTCGCAAAAGCTATTTCAATAGGCCATTCTGAGAAAAAGCTTATTAAAATAAGCTATTTCAGAAAAAACCTTAGTTGAACAAAAACAAAGTGTTACCTGAACAAAAACAGTTCCATCATTATACGCATGAGGATTAATAGCCCGCGTAGTTCGCTGGCCACATATGGTACAAGTAAAAGCGATAAGCATCCTCCTCCTCGGAGATTTTGTAAAGAGCGACCACGGAAAAGTTGAAATATTCCCCGTCCCAAATTGATCATCCTTCCCAACAGCAGGAACAGGCGGCCCTTCCATCCCCGAACCCGTTGTCCATCCTCTACCAGTTGCAGCACTCAACACCAGCCCCATCGCAGCATCCTAACCCCACAAATTACCATCAAAATCTTCTCGTCTTTCTCGTTTGCTTCGTTCCCTGCATTCTTCTTCTTCGTCTTCGTCTTCCCCTGGAAATTTCGTCTTCGTCTTCCCTGCTATGTTCAGAACCCTAATTTTCTAAGGGGGTATTTGAAATTAAAAAGTGTAAAATGACACATAATCACTTTAACAAAATTAAAAATATGCCAGGTGTAGGACCTCTTATTAGATTCCATGCCACCTGGATATTAGGGGGTTCTATGAAGGAATCTACATAACATAAGGGGGGGTTTACAAAAAATATTTTTACAGGGGGGTAATCCTAAACTCGCTAACATTACAGGGGGGAAAAGTGTATTTAACCCTAGTTCTTGGAGCACGTACAGGACCTTCTGACAGTGTAAAGTAAATGCTAACAGTCGATACCTCTTCACGGTCTTTCACTACTCGATCAAACTGTAAACAACCTTCATTCATCAATTCCTGAATACCTTCTTTCAACTTCACACAGCCGTTTTCATGATTACCACAATCTGAACAATTCTTGTCACATCCCGGGAATACTCCCCCTTAAGCATACGTTCCTTCAATACAAACAACGAAGTCTGAACATCATTAACATCGACTACCAAGTTCAAATTTTCCCCATCTTCCACACTGTTTACTCTGGGCCCTCCATGCTGAGGCATAGGATTATTCATCACATTCGGAGTAGGAGCGAAGTTAATCGTCTTGGCATCAATCAAGTCTTGGACTTTATGGTGAAAAGCTCGACAATTCTCGATGTGGTGCCCTGGCGCACCAGAATAAAAGTCACAACAGACATTGGCATCATAACCAGCGGGAATCCTTGTTAATGGAGCCATAGTGCGAAGTTCAACAAACTTTAACCTGAGCAGTTCAGGGAGTAATTCAGCATAAGTCATTGGCAACAGATCAAAATGACGATATGGCATTCTTTGTCTTGGTTGGAATTGGCGTTGCTGTTGTTGTTGTGGTTGTCCTCTTTGTGGTTGTTGAGGTTGTGTTGCTGGAATAGTCACAACAGCAACTTGACGGTATTGTTGTCCTCTGTTTCCATTTCTCTGATTATGTATAGCATCTGTCTCACCCTCTCTCCTTCTGGGTGCCCCTGAAAATGGTTTCTTAGCACTTGAAGAACTTGAAGAACCAGGGTCTTCGATTTTTCCCGCTTTGATAAGACTTTTAGTTCTTTCTCCGCAAATCCCAACATCCGAAAAACTACCAAACGGGCAACTTCCCATACGATCCATGAAAACACCTTGCAGGGTTCCAATGAACATATCTGTCAATTCTCTCTCCAACATCGGAGGTTGTACTCTCGCATCTAGCTCGCGCCACCTCTGGGCGTATTCCTTGAAAATCTCTCCAGTCTTTTGAAACAAACTCTGCAACTGGGTTCTGCTCGGAGCCATATCCATGTTACGCTTGTACTGCCTCAGAAAAGCTTCACCTAACTCTCTCCAGCTTTTGACAGATTCTTTTCTCAAGTCCATGTACCAATCCAAAGATGCTCCAGACAAGTTGTCTTGGAAAAAGTACATCCACATCTTTTCATCATCAGTATAAGTGGATATCTTCCGGTAGTAAGCTTGCACATGAGTTCGGGGACAAGAAGTGCCATTGTACTTGTCGAAATATGGCGCTTTGAACTTGTACGGGATCCTCAACCCATCAACTAAACCCATATTAATAACATCAAAACCCAAAGAATTCTGGCACTCCATGGCGCAAATCTTCTCAGCAAGGGCGTCAACCTTTCTATCTCTCTCTTCCGCCTTTCCAAATTCATCATCATCACTCGGAATAGTGAACATATCTTCTTGCTTGTCAACCAAATGAGAAGGATGGTGAACGGGAGCACGTGTCGCTCGAGCATTAGCAACCTCTGTAATGATGGGTTGTCCATTGATTCTAATACCACGCAATTCGTCACCATTAGCATGGTTGTTGACAGGGTTGGTAACAACTGTGTCATCGACAAGGGTCCCTTCTGGCGGATTCTGACCGACAGGGGGAATCACAGTTTCTTGTCTCTGGACCAAGGCTCGGAGTTCCTCTTGCCCTTTCACTACCCCTTGCATCATACTCATGAACTGGGCCATGTTGGTCCTCATCTCTGCTAGATCTGCTTGAAAGCTTTCCATTACTCTCTGCTGGTTTCTACGGGTACCGTACCGGTGAATTCCTGAATCAGCTATCCTGCTAGTGGAACACCAAATAATATAAGAACACCGCAGCGGTACCTGTTATGCAAGATATGCAAATGAATATGTAAATGCAATGACATGTTTATCAAATCCAACGGGTATTCTACCCCCTTGATTCCAGTATCACATCCGACAGAAAACGCAAGAAGACCGAGTTGTGGATAAACTTCTGAGATCAAGATGCAATAAGGAAAACCATCATATAAATGGGTTCAATAAGGGAAAGGCCTTAGCCAATAGTTCATAAAAAAAGGATCTCCACAACAAGCCTGTGGATCATCACTACAATACAATAAGTAAAGAGAGGAACAAAAACCAGGAGTCAGCCTCCTGTATACAACTCATAAGGACTGCTCCTCACTTCAGCCAGTAGTACCACTGTGTCAGGATGATCCGAAGATTCTATCAGACGCCGGATAAGCAGATTCCTCTTGTGAATAACTCCATCCAACTCGTTGATGTGCTCTCTGTAGTAATTCCCATCATCTCCTCCGAATACCTCTCCAAGTCTGGATTTCTTCAAACCTGCCAGCACTTTGAGTTCCTCAATTTGTCCTTGATCTTTGTTGAGTTGATCTGTGATATAACCATTGGTTGAACGGGAAAACAGAAGCTCATTGTTCTTCTCCTTCAGCAAAATCTTCAACTTCTCCATCTGACCAGTCAATTCGGCCACCATCTCCTCCTCCTTTACTTTCCTAGAAGCTGAAAATGTATCCCATTGCTCTTGCCAACCAGCTAGTTTACCAAGAGCATATGTTAACTGTTGTTTGACTCGCCTAAACTCAGAACTGGATGATCCCAGGGCTCTGTCTGTCTTCCTAAAGAAGTCCACCTCCACAACTAATTTCCTCTCTGCTTCCCCTTGCAATCTGACGGCTTCCCCCTTCTGATATTCTGCCTCATGGAATTGATGCATACAGTCTTGCAGCTTTACACTTAACTCCGAGTTTTCAGTTTGAAGCTCCTCCATGGCATTCTTCAATTTGTCATACTCCTCTCGGCTCACCATTATTGACTGCTCAAGAGTAGGTGGATACAAAGGTTCTTCAATAGGAAACGACAGACCAAACTCTTCGACTCTTCCTTGAAGCCACTCTTCATACTGAGGGTAAGTCCTACAATCTCCTTTTCCAAGCACAGTTCTCCCTCTCTTGATCACCTTGAGCCAGGCCTCAGCTGCCTTACGGGATACAGTCAAATCGGATGAAGAATGGAAAAACAGAGATTCTTCCACATCTTTTTCCAAAGGCGAAGTTCTTAAAGCATATCCAAACTGTCTGACTGCCAGAGAAGGATTGTAGTTGATACTTCCTCTTCTTCCTACCAATGGTACATTCGGGAAGTTCCCACAACTATGAATAATATCTTCGCGAAGCAAGCTCCGGTCTGACCACCAAGAAATATCTTTAGCTCTTATCCCCATCAGTCTCTTTGACCAACTCAACGAGTTTTTGACATCAACGAACGCTCCTGACTTGGGTAGGTGGGAACCGAACCACTTATAAAACAAAGGAGCGCAACAATTCACCAATCCTCCCTTTCTATTCTCATTCCTGTGATGCACTGAATGAAAGAATCTCACAACAAGGTCGGCACCGGATTTCCCAACACGAAGAGGCGTATGGCGTCTACGTCCACAAATTTCGCCACATTAGGGAATAGGATAGTCCCATACACACAAAGAGCCAACACATCATTGAAACCCCTCTAGTCACCATCTTCAAGCCTCTTCTTTGCTTCTCCCAGTAAGAAACTCAGATGAAAACCATTAACTCCTCCCTTCTGACACATATTAGCCTTCAAGACTGATTTCTCCAAATATGTGGCTGAAGCTACCATGTTGAGATCGGGCAGAAACTCGGAACTATAGAATAGCAACTGCGGCTTGACAGGAACTCTGAGAAAACTAGCAACCTCCTCCAAAGTAGGGACCAAAATATAATTTGGGAACGTGAAACACCTCAATGGAGGGTCATAGAACTGCAACAATGTAAAGAGATCATCATGTTGATCTTTGGAGAGAACCGTAATGAAGCTTAGAATCAAACCATAGTCCTTCCGGAATCTTTCTAGATAATCCTGATCCATTAACTTCATCAGCTGTTGAATAGGCTCCAAACAGACCACAGGAAACTTGTAGGTGACATGTCTCTTTCTGCCAAGATCCATCTTAAGAGAACCAGAGAACCCCAGCCGGAATCAAGAGGAAGATGTAAACCCCTAGAAATAGATAAACATGTGTTAAATGATATGAATGCAACATGATGTGATGCAATGCAGTGACATGGAAATCAAGATTGTTGTATCTGCTTGAACAACTGTTGGGTTGCACTGTTTGAAGAGAAACCCACTGAGCAATATAATACAAGATCAAAGCTCTGCTCCATAAAACCGGGTTGGTTGATGGTTAAGGTTTCCTGAATTTATCCCGCCCCTCAGTGGTAGGTTCTAAGAACAGAAGTTCGTCAGCTTCAGCCCTTCAGTCGAATAATACGTTTACCACTGAAGGTTTGGCATTATTACGAGACAAAAGACCCCCACCGACTCCCCTCAACAGGACATCCTAATATCAAGTTCCCATCCTCGAGGTCCTCGGATTGAGCAGCTAGAATGCGCCCACCAGAGCTACCATAAACGCGTCTCGGAGGTGAGGCCTCGACTGAGTTCTCGGGAAATGGTCACCAGAGTCGATGATTTCTAAACGAACATCTATCGTTATGGAACACCCATAGGACATAATATATCCAAAAGAAACCTCGTCTGGAATGTGGGTCTTCATGAACGACTTAACGTAGCAACATGCCATGCAAGCCTCATGACTATCCACTCTAAAACCTGTGTGTACGCTCAAGCCTGGGTAGTGGGCTTATCTCATAGAACATCCCACCCCAACAAACAAACAACCCAACAGAACCCACAGATACAGCAGACATATATACATGAATGCAATAAGGTAAAGTATGTAAATAAATAACTGTACAAAAGAATAAACACCCAACAAACAAGAAAACTACAAAAGCTAGGAGGGACTCGCTTAGGGAAACCGGGTCCCTAGCAGAGTCGCCATCTGTCGCAACCGGGATTTCACGATAACGAAACCGGGACTAAAGGGATGCCAAAGAGAGGCAAAGTCAGAAGAGTCGCCACCGTGCGTTATTTATCCCAAAGGAGGGAAAGGAAACGCTCGATGTAAACCTGGAAAAAGGAAAGGAAAAGACAAGGTCTCGCAACCAAATCTTGGGTTCGGGAGTCGATTATGCGAAGGGAAGGTATTAGCACCCCTATGCATCCGTAGTACTCTACGGGATCCACTCTTGTTGTTCTTGTCTAAAGGGTGTGGGTTTATCTAGTGTACTATTTACTAAAAGAGGGGTCAAAAGAAATGACTCGCATGGATGTCGCATCCACTGCATACGTATCTCATTTGAATATGAGAATCAGAGTCTTCGTAGCTCGGCTGACCTATTTGTTTGTTTTGTGTGTTTTTTTTAGGTGAACGATGTTACTACGCAATCTACCGGATGCTCAACCTTTGGAGACTTATTCGCCTGTAGTAGAAGGAGTTAACGTGTTCTTAGGAGAAGAAAAATCAATGAGTTTGTTTGTGTTTTAGGAATGCTCATGCAAAAAAGGAAGTCCTAGACGAAGGAACCGTGCTACCTTAATTGACATGCAAACGAGAGGGGGCTTAAACATACATGGGTAGGGCTTTAGTCAAGAGGGGTCATATAAACCTAGACAAACAAGCCATGGAAAGGTAATCAAATGGGCTCTTAACCACTGACATTGAACGTCAGGGTGAGCAGATTAAAAGGGTAATGAGGATAAGACCTCATAGCTCTTAACCCTGGACAGGGTGAGCTCATGACGAAAAATGGGGATTCAGGAAGATGGAACCATCTCCACTGACGACCGGACAAAAGATCTTGGGCTTTGGTTCTGAAGCATCGACACGTAGTGCGAGCATAAAGAACGACACACTGAATAACGGGGGATTGACTACTAATCCCTTTTATCCGTCAATTGCCTCTTCGTGGAGGTCTTTAGGCACAAAGGTAAACACGCAAAAACATTGCCTCCTACCGAGGTCTTCCAGCTAAGAAAGCGGTGAAATGCTGAAAAGATGTAAAAGGGACCAAAAGATCTACCACACGGATAAAGATCCAAAGTAACGACAACTAAAGAAACAAGAAACCCAGAGATCCCTCAAGCTGGCACCATCAAAGAAAGCAAGTCAGCACAGGTAATCCGAATAAATCTCCAAATGGTATCCCACAAATAAAGTGGAATACCAAGCAAGCTATCTCTTCAAGAGTCATGTGAGCCCTCACAAAAACTCAACAAACACGTTAGAATAACAAAATGGGGTGCAATCAAGAGTTGCACAAAAGAAACATGACAACAATTGCGTCAGGTAAACAGCGCAAGGATGCAATAGAAAACATGTCACAACAAAACACAAAACAGATTAGAGAGCAAATATTAAAAAACTGCTGTCACGATCGCTACTGCTTCGCTTAGTGAAGGCTTAGCGAAGCTTCGCTACATGTTCGCCTAGCGAGGTGCTAGCGAATGCTTGCGGGTTCTGGGTTCTTCCTTGATAACAGTCCGATTTCAGAAAACCTCAAACCCTGTGGTATTCATCTCAGAAATTAAGTGATCAAACATTCGAGGCATTGCTCTACACATTCATGCATGTCTAAACCCACATGCAAAACCTAACTATACCCACTCTCCCGGATTCAACCATAATACCTCATGCTTCAGGAGTTTCAGATTGAAAGCGTAAAGTAATGGGAGTAAGGCAAACCTGATTGGAGAGATCGAATGAAATTGAATTGCACGGTTGGGTTTGCAGAACAATCTTAGGGTTTATATGAGATGGAATTTATTCTTTACATATGAGTTCCCTTCAGTCTCTGGAGGCTGCTATGAATTAGTTAGAATGTTCTCTCTAGGGTTTTTCCACTGAATTTTTAGAATTTATAACCTGATTTTCGGGGCTTTGTGGGCTCAAATGAGAGAGGTCCAAGTCCAAGATTTTTCTGATTTTCGAAGAATCTACTCGCCTAGCGAGCATGACAGTTCAGACTCTGGTGGCTCGCTAGGCGAACCATTCTGCTCGCCTAACGAGCATGATAGTTCAAGTCATCTTTCCAAATTTGTAACCTGTGCGTTGGACCTTTGTTCCTTCAAGAGTAATATGTCGAATGATGAATAGGCCTCATTTGAACATGTTTGGAAGTAACTCAAGTTATTCCCTAACCATTTGACCTTCAGTAGACCAAAGTTGACCAGAGGTAATTCAGATGAACTTTGCTGAAATGCAATATGAAATGTTAAATGACTTAAAATGAATGCATGAATGAGGAGGGCAAATTTGAGGTGCTACAGTATGTTTTAGGAGCATGGTTCATAATACCATGTCTCTAACATGCATTAAGACTAAAATTTCTATTGCCCGGTCTCAAATAGTTGTGACTTCTACATAATTCCAATTACGAATGCTTAACATAGAGCTAAATTATTGACACAAAAGGCATCACATTCTAGTAAGTGAGATTGTAAGTCTCCCCTCTTTCATTGTATTATGTGGAAACTTGGCCTTTTTTCCTTCCTTTGGAAGATGTATCGGTTCAAGGATCCATGCTTGTGATAAGTGGGTTGAGTGTTCTCCAAAGAATGACTTAAACAAAACAAAAACAAAAGTAATACTAACTTCTAATCAACTAACAAATAACATATAATTTCAAGCCATTTACTTTTATGCACTTTAATTTTAAGTCTTTATTCATTTGCTATTATTCATATCATTTAATTTGTTTACTTTAATGTCATTCTGACTTTGCTCACTTGAGCCATACTTTGTAAATATATTGTGTTTGTGGTCTTTTGACCTTAATGTAAATAATAAGAACAAAAACCCTAAAAAACATTTGTGTGGATTGTTGGTTTGATCTGAGGTATTGGACTTAGAATTAACCAACATTCCCTATGCAAAAGGACTTGGCCAATGCCAACTTTCATGAAACCAAGTGCTTGTGAAGTGAACTTTCTTCTGATACAAGTATTGTGATCCTATCTTAGTTCATCTGCTACATGGTCTCATTGAAGTTGTTACTTTGAACCTGTGCCTGGTGTCTATTGAATTCATCTGATGCATGAGAGATTATGAAGAAGATCATGAAGTTGCTAAGCTTGGATGTGGCTATCTTTATTTGATTCCTTGCCCTTCATCTTGCTATTTGTGTATTAATATTGCTTGATTCTAAAGTCCAAGCAAAATTTGGGTTTCTATATGACATTCTTGTCTATTGGATTGCAACCCATTGGTCAGATCTTTTCAACTCTCAACTTTTAAATTTTTGCTTAGGATTAGTCTCTTCATCTCCCCCCCATTTCTTTAATTTCAAATCTCTCCCTCCTTTTAAAATATTCTTTGTTTGTTATTTCTAAATTTTGACCATATTGGAAATTAGAAACTTTGGTCTTAGGCCATTGCATTTTTAAACTCACTTTCTTAATCAAACTTATAAATGAACTTAACTATGCTTGACTTAACATTTCAAAAGACAAAAAGTACTAACACTCACTCAAACCTTTTTAGGCCTATTGTGCCTTTGTTAAATTCAAAATTTTGTTAAAAGAAAATCATTCACCTTGAAATTTATACCACGAACTACGAGGTTTTGATCCCTCATTTTATGTTGGTACGTAGGCACAAGTCTGAAGGTCTTGTCAAACACAAAAATATAATTAATGAATTATTTCCTCATCCCTCAATTCTATTTATTGCAAATATCATTTTATACAAATATACATATGCATACAAAAAAGGGCTCCCTATGAGTACCTAGGACACTTTGGGTGCTAACACCTTCCCTTTGTGTAACCAACCCCCTTACCTGTAATCTCTGGCATTTTATTAGTTTTGATTTGAAAAATTCTTATATTTGGGTTTTGTTCGTACTTTTCCCTTTTCCCTTGGAAACAATAAAAGCGTGGTGGCGACTCTGGTTTTATTGACGTCTAGCTTATCCATTGCTTGATGGTCATGAATTTACCGCTATAGAAATTAAGTGGCGACTCTGCTGGGGAGTAGTCTCTAGTGGGTTTAGCCTACTTTTTTTTGTGTATATATAATTGTATATTTGATGTATGTATATTTGTTTGTGTGATATAATCTGAGTGGTGAGATAAGAGGATGGTATAGTCATGTTTGACTTGTGTGGAGTAGAACTTAATAAGTTGGCTTGAGATCCATCTACTCAGTGGAGACTCTTTTGATGTTAGGAATGTCACACAAGTTATTTGTGGTTAGGCATTACTATCTCTGATTTGGGGTCCAAGAAGCTGAGGACCGTAGAACATTTAACCCCTCTTGGCCTATTTAGGACGTAGTGTAGTGACTGTTCAGGTGTAGACTTGATAACAGTTGTTATGTGATACTACACTTAGACGAGTTTCTCTTGAGAATATTATGGGTTAATGAGTCAGTCATCCTAACCTGTAATATCTGATAAATGGAATTAAGACTATGGGAACTTTTTAGAACATGATCTACAGGTTGTTATCCTTAGTTCACTCCTTTGGGATGGTTCTTACCCAAACTCCATGCTCGTGACTCGTAACAAACCCCTTGAATCTTGGTTGATCCAATCAAGTCTTGTCAATATCAATGGAAATTGGGTGTTGATAAGGTGGAAACCATAATCCACCAAAATGGATGATTGATCTTGACAATGACTTGATTCATCCCTTGACCTTTGTTTGTTTGCCTTGTGTGTGATCCCTTATTTATGATTGTTGCATTCATGCATTCGTGCGCATCATAACATTCATCACACGAAAATTTCAAGGAATTGAGGTCTTATTTGCAAATATTTTCAGACCATGGATTATGGCCGAAGGAACACTAAGAAGTACAGTTTCATATGTCTACATTTGAAAGAGTTACGGAAGCTATCATCTTTTATATTAGATCCTTTGGACTTCAGGCAACGTCATGGGAAGCTTCTGTCCATCTTGTCTACTGATGTGGTTGAAGGACTGGTTAATGTATTGGTTCAGTTCTATGACCCTCTCTACCGTTGCTTCACTTTTCCTGATTATCAGCTAGTGCCTACGTTGGAGGAGTATGCCCCTCTCTTGGGGATACCTATTTATAGAAAAGTGCCTTTTAGTGGATTAGAAGACATCCCTAGATCTCATATTATTACTTAAGCTCTTCACTTGAAGAAGTCTGAGATAAAGGCGCATTGGGTGAATAAAGGAGGAGTGTTTGGGTTGACTTCTGAATTCCTCATCAAGGAAACTACTGCCTTTGCTCAAGCCGGTAGTGTGGATGCTTTTGAAGCTACCTTTGTGTTGCGCATCTATGGTTTAGCTTTGTTCCCTAACATTGACAGTTTTGTTGATGTTAACTCCATTAGAATTTTCTTGATTGGGAATCATGTGCTTACTCAGTTAGGAGATATGTACTTCTCTTTGCATCTAAGGAATTCTAAAGACGGTGGAACGATTGTGTGATGTGTTCCTCTTCTGTACAAGTGGTTTATTTCGCACTTGCCTCAGACGCCTACTCTTGTGGAGAACAAACAATGTCTATGGTGGTCTCAGAGACTTATGTCTCTCACTAATGATGATATATTTTGGTATGACTCTTCATTAAGTAGCTTGGAGATTATTTATTGTTGTAGTGAATTCTCTAATGTGCCTCTCATTGGTACACAAGGAGGAATCAATTACAACTCTGCTTTGGCTTGTCGTCAACTTGGGTTCCCCTTGAGAGAAAAACCTAATAACACTTTGTTAGAAGGTCTTTTCTATCAAAAGGTTAAAGATCCCCAATGTTTGAAGTAAGAAGTTTGTGCATGTTTGGTATAATGTGCATAAGAAAGGAAGAGTCGAGCTTGGTCCATGCAATTGTGTAGCTTTGGAAGCTTACACTCTTTGGGTGAAGAAGAGAGCTTTGGAATTGAAGATGCCGTATGCTTGTGAGAGACCTATGTCTATGGTTGTGGTCGAGCCATCAACCCTCCCTAACCAAGATCTAGAGGAGTTGGAAGACGAACTCACCAAGATGAAACAAGAGAAGGATATGTGGGAAGAGCGATTCCATGCTTTGAGCAGAAAGCATGAGGAGTTGTTGCTTGAGTCTAAGGACAAAGATGCACTTATTGAGCTTCTTGAAGACCGAGTAATGAAGAGACAGAGAGAACCAGATGTTTCATCTTCCTCTAGTATGCCTCAGCATTCCATCGCTTGGAAGAAGATTGTTGATCAGCTTATCCTTGAGAAGACTCAGATGAAGACTTCTTTTGAGTCCGAGATTCGACGCATCCGAAGGAAGTATGCGCCTGCAGCTAGATCTTCTGATATTATTGTTAGGGATCCTTAGGATGACTAGTCTCCTTTTCTCTTATATTTTGTATTTTTGGTTTCTGAAATTGTACTCAGTGTAATCCTTCCAATTATATAAATAAGAAAGATTTTTTATGGTCAACCAAATTGTTACAATTGTTATATATATTTGCAAATAATATAGTAAGTTCCTTGAAAATAAAAACAATCAAGCATTGCATTTCATGCATCATTTGCATAGCAGGTTTCTCTTTCGCCAGATGTCTTATTGGTATTTCTTATGTGCTTCAGCCAAGCTAACTCATCGATACAATACCCGTGCCGATCACACAAGAATCATGGAACATCTAGAGCAAGAAAGCAGAGACTTAAAAGACGAGATCGCTCGCCTGAATGCCATGATGGAGTCAGTGTTAGCTGCTCAGAGCCAATCTTCTCCAATGCCTGCAACTCCTCCTCAAAGGATTGTCATTTCAGAGGTTACTACCTCTACCATTCCAGTTGCTGCCGCTCATTTTGGACCTGCCATGCCTGCCGGATTCCCGTGGGGAATGCCACCCAACTTTGTGCCCGAGGTTTTTGCGCCTACATTTGCTTCCATGCCGGCATCTACCCCAGTCATGTCTGTGCCACCACCGGTTGTTCACACTTTACCCCACTTTGAAGACACCATCAATCATTCTGAGCCGTCTGAGGGTCCGAATGTTTATGAGAAGATGGATGAAATGAAAGACCAATCCCTTGAGCTGCGAAAGGAGTTGAAGACCTTGAGGGGAAAGGATCTGTTCGGTAACAGTGCTTCGGAGCTTTGCTTGGTTCCTAATGTTAAGATCCCGATGAAGTACAAAGTCCCTGACTTTGAAATGTATAAGGGGAATACCTATCCACTCAGTCATCTCGTCATGTATGCTAGAAAGATGTCGACGCAAACTGATAATGATCAGTTACTGATTCATTATTTCCAAGACAGTCTGACTGGTGTCTCCTTGAGGTGGTGCATGGGTTTGGATAGTGCGAGTATCCACACATTCAATGATTTGGGTGAGGCTTTCGTGAAGCAGTACAAGTATAATGTGGATATGGAGCCGGATAGGGATCAATTGAGGTCATTGTTTCAGAAGGATAATGAGACATTTAAAGAATATGCTCAGCGGTGGAGAGAGCTTGCCGCTCAGATTACCCCTCCTTTGGAAGAAAAGGAGATGACCGAGATTTTCCTCAAGACCCTAATCTCATTTTACTATGAGAGGATGATTGCCAGTGCCCCTAGTGATTTTACCGAGAGGGACGATTATCTATAGAGGAAGTTTCATCCAGCAAGAAGTATGGCAGTGGGTTTACCAAGAAGAAAGGGAATGAGACCAATGAAGTATCAGTTGGGAGGCAGAAGAGGCCTCATGTAAGAAGAAGTCAACAACCCCGTCAACACCATCATCAAGTATCATTTGTAATTCCAGTATTTTCTAACAATCAATTAACACCAATTCAACAACAACGTCAACAACCGCCACCGCAAAGAACAAACACCTACAACAACAACAATATCAACAATCATAAACAAACATAAAATTTTGAGAGGAAGAAGGTCTTCTTCGACCCGATTCCTATGACTTATGTGGAACTGTATCCATCTTTGGTTCTCAAGAACCTGTTGCAACCAAGAAATCTGCCTCAGATTTCTGAACCACTTCCATGGTGGTATAAATCGGAACTTCATTGTGCCTTTCACCAAGGAGCTCCCGGTCACGATATTGAGAATTATTACCCCCTGAAGTATGAAGTCTTAAAGCTAGTAAAGAGTGGGATGGTGTCCTTTGAGGTCCGTGTGCCTAATGTCAAAGCTAATCCACTACCTGCTCATGGTAACCCTTCTATCAATATGGTGGATGGATGTCTTGGGGAGTTCAAGGTATTTGACGTCTTCTTTATTAGAAGGTCCTTGGTGACGATGCACAAGGATATCTGTTTGGTAAGATATTGTGAGCATGACCATGATGGTTGCGCAATTTGCAGTGTCAATCCTAGAGGTTTATGGTTGTGAAGAGAGACATCCAGAGGTTAATGGATGAAGGTGTGATTCAGATTCTCTAGTCCCGCCACGTGGATGACGATGTGAATGTTATTGTTCTAGTATTCAAGACACCAGAGAGAGTGGTATTCCAGTTCGACAGCAGTAGTAACAGTGTCAGCAACAAATCGGTATCATCGTTGGTTATACGGTTAGCGGGCCCCGTCCCGTATGCATCCGATGAAGCTGTCCCGTATCAGTACAATGTGACTATGTTAGAGAATGGTTAAGAGATTACTTTACCTACGACTAGTTTTGTTGTGAGCATTGCTGATGTTACAAAGGTGACCCGTAACGGTCGTGTTTTTGGGCCGGTGTTCCCAAAGAGTGTAAAAGATATATCTACCGGTAAGAATGTGGAGGTGCCTGTATTAGATCTAGTTAGCGCTCTGAAGTGTCAGTCTGGTGAATCCAGCGGTTTGAAGAAAAGTGAATCCGGTGGTTTGAATTCGGTTGATTAAGAAAAGTGAATTCAATGTGGTGGAGCAGCTGCTCTAAACCCCCTTCAAGATTTCAGCATTATCCCTGCTTATGAACTCTAAAGCGCACAGAGAAGCATTGCAGAAGGTATTAGAACAAGATTATGTGGAACATGATGTTACGGTGGATCAGTTTGATCATATTGTGGCTAACATCACTTCCTGCAACAACTTGAGTTTCTGTGATGAGGAACTTCCTGAGGAGGGAAGAAATCACAATTTAGTGTTGCATATTTCAATGAATTGCAAGGAGGATGCTATGTCGAATGTATTGGTCGACACCGGTTCTTCTTTGAATGTACTTCCGAAGTCAACTTTGTCAAGATTGTGATATCAAGGAGCTCCGATGAGATATAGTGGCGTAATCGTTAAAGCATTTGACGGTTCTCGCAAAACTTTGATAGGAGAGGTGGACCTTCTGGTGAAGATAGGTCTGAGTGATTTCCAAATTACTTTCCAAGTGATGGATATCCACCCGGCCTATAGCTGCTTGCTAGGAAGGCCATGGATACATGAGGCAGGAGCCATTACGTCAACTCTGCATTAGAAGTTAAAGTTCGTTAAAAATGGAAAGCTGGTTATTATTGGTGGAGAGAAGTATTTGTTGGTAAGCCACCTGTCATCTTTCTCTTATGTAGAAGCTGAGGATGAGATTGGAACTCCATTCCAAGCCTTATCTATTGCAGAGGAAAAGAGAGTTGGGGTACCTATGTCCTCATTCAAAGATGCGCAGAAGATTGTTGAAAACGGTAGTTCTGATCAGTGGGGCCAGATGGTAGAGGTCGCCGACAACAAGAGAATAGTCGGTTTAGGTTTCCAACAAGGTTCGTCAGTGATTAGAGTTGAATATGTGCAACCCAGTTTCCGTAGCGGAGGGTTCATTCATGGTAATGAACAACACTTAGTTGTTGTGATCGAGGGTGATAAAGATGAAGACTGCACCAATTTTGTGACGTATGGAAAAGCTTGCAACAATTGGTATGTTGTTGATATTCCTATTATTGTGCATCGATCTAAGTAATTGCTTTTATTTGTTTTTGAAAATCCTTCTTCTATGCCTAAGGGAGAAGTGAACATTGTTTGGGCATTTTTAAATTTGATCATCAATAAAATATAATTCTATTCATCCACATCTATGATGTTTTATTTTTCCTTTTTGTTTTATTCTGAAAAATGGTAATCACAAAAAACATAAATAAATAATAATTTGTCCATCTGCATGATATTTGTTCACAATTCACTTCTCTAAAATCAAAATATCAAATCATTATGCAGGTTGGTTTCTAAACCCATTGAATATAATGATCCAACTCCTTCACCAAACTTTGAATTCCCTGTGTTTGAGGCCGAGGAAGGAAGTGATGAAGAAGTACCTGATGAATTGTCTCATCTACTTGAGCATGAGGAAAAAGCCATTCAACCAATCTAAGAGCAGATTGAGTTAGTCAACTTGGCTTCCAAGGATGATCTGAAGGAAGTCAAGGTTGGGTCTCGACTGTGTCCAGAAGTTAAGAAGGGGTTGATTGATCTTCTCCAAGAGTATTCATATGTGTTTGCTTGGTCCTATCAAGACATGCCTGGTTTGTATTCTAAGATTGTGGAGCATAGATTGTCGTTGAAGCCAGAATGCCCGCCAATCAAGCAGAAGTTGAGGAGAACTCATCCTGACATGGCAGAGAAGATCAAAGAAGAAGTTCAAAAGCAGATTAACGCTGGTTTCCTTGTTACTACCGAGTATCCGCAATGGGTGGCCAATATTGTGCCTGTTCCGAAGAAGGATGGAAAAGTCTGTATGTGCGTATATTATAGAGATTTAAACAAAGCTATTCCGAAAGATGATTTCCCTCTACCACACATTGACATGTTGGTAGACAATACAAAATTCAAAGTCTTTTCGTTTATGGATGGATTTTCCGGATATAATCAGATCAAGATGGCACCCGAAGATATGGAGAAGATCACGTTCATTACACCTTAGGGAACATTCTGTTATAGAATGATGCCTTTCGGTCTAAAGAATGCTTGTGCAACTTACTAGAGAGCAATGGCCACTCTTTTTCATGATATGATGCATAAAGAGATCGAAGTCTATGTTGATGATATGATTGCTAAATCCATTGATGAAGAGGGACATGTTGAGCATTTGTTGAAGTTATTCCAGCGTTTGAGGAAGTACAAACTTCGCTTAAATCCCAATAAGTGTACATTTGGTGTTCGTTCTGGTAAGTTGTTGGGATTTATTGTCAGTGAGAAAGGTATTGAAGTTGATCCTGCCAAGGTCAAAGCAATACAAGAGATTCTTGCGCCCAAAACTGAGAAGTAAGTCATAGGTTTTCTCGGCCGCTTGAATTATATCTCGAGATTCATTTCACACATGCATGTCACATGTGCGCCTATATTCAAGCTTCTTCGAAAAGATCAGTCTTGTGATTGGATCGAGGATTTCTAGAAAGCTTTTGACAGTATCAAAGAGTATTTGCTTGAACCTCCGATTCTGTCTTCGCTTGTTGAAGGAAAACCATTGATCATGTATTTGACTGTGCTTGAAGAGAGTATGGGTTGTGTTTTAGGTCAGCAAGATGAAACTAGAAAGAAAGAAAATGCAATTTACTACCTCAGTAAGAAGTTCACCGATTATGAGACTCGGTATTCTATGCTAGAGAAGACTTGTTGCACATTGGCTTGGGCTGCTAAGTGTCTGCGTCAATATATGCTGAATCATACCACTTGGTTGATATCCAAAATGGATCCAATCAAGTATATTTCTGAGAAGCCTGCTTTAACTGGGAGAATTTCCCGTTGGCAGATCTTATTGTCAGAGTACGATATTGAATACCATTCTCAGAAAGCAATCAAAGATAGTGTCTTGGCTGACCAACCAATTGAAGATTACCAATTAATGCAGTATAATCTTCCTGATGAAGAGATCTTGTACTTGAAAATGAAAGTTTATGATGAACCATTGCTTGAAGAAGGGCCAAAACCTGGTTCTGGTTGGGGCATTGTATTTGATGGAGCTGTTAATCAGTATGGTAATGGCATTGGGGCAGTGATTATTACTCCTCAAGGCCCGCATTTTTCATTTATAGCTAGATTGACTTTTAAGTGTACAAATAATATGTCCGAGTATGAAGCTTGCATCATGGGGCTTGAAAAGGCCATTGATCTCTGAATCAAGTACTTAGACGTCTATGGAGATTCAGCTTTAGTTGTGAATCAGATCAAAGGTGAATGGGAGACGAATCAACCTGGTTTGATACCATATAAAGACTATGCAAGGAGGATTTGAACTTTATTTACGAAGGTTGAATTTCATCATATCCCGCGAGATGAAAACTGAATGGCAGATGCTCTTGTGACGTTGGCTTTGATGATTGTGGTGAAGTATTGGAATGAAGTTCCCAACTTAACTATGATGCGTCTTGATTGGCCAACTCATGTGTTTGCTGTTGAAGAGGCCAAAGATGAGAAGCCGTGGTATTTTTATATCAAGTGTTTTCTCCAGAGTCAGATTTACCTGTCTGGGGCATCTTTGAAAGATAAGAAGACTTTGAGAAGATTAGCCGACAACTTCTACCTAAATGGTGATTGTAGCGGGAAATTCATGATCATTAAGCTATTGACAAGCTAAAGATCAATTAACAAGAGTCGTCACCGCGATTTTATTGTTTCCAAGGGAAAACGGAAAAAATGCGAACAAAACCTAAATAGTAAGAGGTTTTCAAATAAAAAATAATAAAAGTCAGAGATCATAGGTAAGGGGGTTGGTTACACAGAGGGAAGATGTTAGCACCCAAAGTGTCCTAGGTACTCCATAGGGAGCCCTTTTTGTGTGCATATGTATTTTGTACAAAGTGATGTTTACAGACAAATAGAATGGGGGAATGAGAAAAGAATTCATTAATTATATTTTTTGTGTTTGACAAGACCTTCGGTCTTGTGCCTACGTACTAACATATAAATGATGGATCAAAACCTCATAGTTCGTACTATAAATTTCAAAATGAGTGCGTCTTTTTTTAACAAAATTAAGTTTGAAAGGCACAAAGGCCTGAAATTGGTTTGGATGAGTTAGTTCTTTTTGGCTTTTTGAAGGTTTAAGTCATGTATAGTTAAGTTTATTGACAATTTGATTTAAGAAAATAAGTTTGAAAATGCAATGGCATAAGTCCAAAGTGTCTACCTTTTTTGTAAAAGTGGTCAAAGTTTAGAACAAAATAGTTCACACAAAGAAGGTTTTGGGAATGGAGGGAGAGATTTTGAAATTAAAGAAATGGGGAGAAGATGAAGAGACTACCCTAGATACAAGAAATTTAAAAGTTTAAAGTTGAAAAGATCTGAACAAATGGGAGCAATCCAATAGACAAGTATGTCAATAGAAACCCAGAATTCCCTTGGACTTTTTAGAATCAAGCAACACACAAATGCATAATTATATCAATCTTGAAGAGAAAAGGCATCAAATAAAAATGGCGTCATCCAAGCTTATCCACTTTACTGATCTTATTTAGAATAACCTATGTAGCAGATGAATTCCACAAGTCACAGGTTCAACATAACAGCTTAACAAGGATCAATGTTGCAGATGAATCTGGAGAGATCTTGAATGATGTGTCAGATGAATCCAAATTTGCAAGTTCTTGGTCTTTCAACAAATTTGCATTGTCCAAGTCCATTAGCTAAGGAATGTTGCCTAAATTCTAAGTCCAATTGGGGAGATCAAAACAACAGTCCATTCAAATTGTCTTTTAGGATTTTGGTTATTATTATGTGCATTAATGGTCAAAGACCAATCAAACAAACAAAGAAACAAAGTATATCACACAATATGGTCCAAGTGGACAAAGTAAAAATTGCATAAACATAAACAATTAGAATGATATGTACAATGACACATGGTAATAGAATAATAAAAGTAAATTGCATTAAAAGTAAAAGCTTGAAAGTAAAAGTTAATGGTTAGTAACTTAGTGGTTAGTTTTGTTTTGCTTTTTTATTTCAAGGTATTCTTTGGAGAACACTCAACCCACTTGTCACAAGCATGAATCCTTGAACCAAAACATCTTCCAAAGGAAGGAAAGAAGGTCAAGTTTCCACACAATACCATGGAAGGGGGGAGAGTTACAATCACACTAACTAGAATGCTTATGCCTTAAATTTAGCGCTATGTTAAGCAATCGTAATTGAACTTATGTAGAATTCACAACTATTTGAGGTCGGGCAATAAACTTTTGGTGTTAATGCATGTTGGAGACATAGTATTAAGAACTATGCTCATTAAACATACCACACACAAAAAGCATGCAAAGGTGTGGCCTAATCTCATCCATACTCATGTTAATCTTTCAATCAACTAGCATTTGGACTTTGAGATGTCATTGGCCAATTGAAAATTAATGGATGAAGAAGGGCAATTAGATGAAGAGGGAAAGGGATGAATGAAATCACAAATTGGTCAAAGGAGGACTTTTACCAAATTAATATTATTCATTTTTTTTTGGGAGATGGAATATACATTCCATCAATCCCCTAAATCCAATAATTTTAATTTGACAAAGTCAAATCAACCTTGACCAAGGCCCAACAACAAATGAGAAGCTCAAATAAGTCAATCCAAATGGTCAACACAATTAAAATGGCATTTATTCTATTAAAAGTATTAAAATAATGCATTAAATTCAAATATGTTTTGTCCAAATCCTAAAATCACATCAAAACACCAAATAAATGGCAGTGTGATTTATCAATGGTTAAACAAGGTCAAAGGACCTTGGATAAAAAATTTCATAATTTTTGGAAACTTAAAAATATTTTTAAACAATTAAAAACTAATGAAAAATCAATTAATTCATGAAAAATATTAATAATGATCCAAAAAATAATTTTAATTCAGAATATGAACGAGAAAAATATTTGAATTTTTTTGGTGAAAGTCCCATATTTTTTGGATCAATATTGAATTTAATATGAATTATTGAAGAAAATGAAATAAAAAGGAAAATCAGAAATTGCAAAAATACGTGGACCATCAGATCTCCCTCATTAATTGAGGTGGCAGATTTGATGATCCACAATGCGCGTTCCACCAATGCACGAGTCCACTGTTGGTGTAAGCCCTAGAGGCCAATACTTTTGGTACTTGTATCGAATTATTTATTAATAATAAAAGGCATTTTCTTTATTATGGTTGATTAATAAAGTCCCTGGAATAGATAGTCCGTTTAATGTATTAAGTGTGACTTAATCATGAGAACACATTAGACATAAGGACACTATTCTTAAAGTATCTGTAGTCGAGCTTTAGTCTAAAGTGGGATAACATTAAAGCATTAAGACTATTATGTTTGTAGACTGATGATCCGATCTCATGGATCATGGATAAGGAGTTATCAAGTCTTAAACATAGGTATGAATATTAAGAGTAATATTTATACCGGATTGACCCGCTATGAGAATACTATATAGAAAGTTATGCAAAGTGTCATAAGTTATTCTCATGGTGATAATAATGTATACCACTATTAGACCTGAAACCACTATGGATCCTAGATATAGAGTCGAGTGCGTTATTGCTGATCCAACGTTGTCGTAACTGGATAACCATAAAGACAGTTGATGGGTACTCCACAAAGCATGTTGAGGGACATGAGTGTCCTAGATGGAATTTTCCCATCCTGCGTAACAGGATAAATGTCTATGGGCCCAATATTGAACTGGACAAGGGTGACACGGTCTATACCTTGTGTTCAATATAGACATAAGGGCAAAGGGGTAATTATACACATAATTATTATCATAGGAGGTTTTGTCAGATCACATGACATTTTCGTGACTTGGAAAGCAGTGATGTGTTGCTAGATACCGCTCACTGTTTATCATGTTAAATGCGTGATTTAATATAATTGCCAACGTCGTGAAAACCTACAGGGTCACACACAAGGACGGATTGATGAGAAATAGAGTAACTAAGGAACATCGTAAGGTACGATGCACTTAAGTGGAATACGAAATAAGGTAAGGTACCAAATACTTAAGTGATTTTGGCATATTATGAGATATGGGCAAAATGCACTTAAGTGGGCTTTTTGGCTTGAAGCCCACACAAGTGGTTCTATGAATAGAACTCTTGTGCAGAAGCATTGTATGGGAATACAAGACAACTAAAGAGTTGGAATTTTGTATCTCTCTTTCTCTCACTCAAAGCCTTCATTCATAACAGTTAGCACTGCGATTGACGGAATCCGTTCGTGTGGAGTGAGTAGAGACGTTGTCATCGTTCAACGTTCGTGATCGCCCCGTGGATTTGTATCCAAGGTTTTGATCATTACAAGAGATCTGCACCAAAGGTTTGAATCGCCACAAGAGGTAACGATTCTATCACTGATCATGCCCATTCGTAAGGATCACTAAATGGAGAAATTTTTAAATTCCGCTGCGCCTTGGATGGCAATTCTCCTTCAGTGGTATCAGAGCCACTTACGAAACCATGAATCTGATAACTATTTTTGTTCTGTAATAATATGATTAAAGACAGAATGAATTAAAGATTAAATTGAGATCGATCAAGTTTTATATATATATATATCTATGATATATGTAATCCTGATGCAAAATACATTAAATATGATATAGTGTTCTCGTTTCGTTCATTCAAACCCTCAATGATTGTTTTCCTTTGTGCGATAAATGGTTGTTTGCTTCTTGATCCGACATTAGTATGGTGAAGCAATGACGTGTTGATCAATCATACTGAATTAACAATCGAGATGTGTTTGACGGTCTGAAATTGGTGCATCAGGGTTAGTGACGGCGCAAGGGTTGTATTGTCAGAGAGTTATGCGATTGGGGTTTGACTGCACAAGAGTTGTGCGTTCTAAACACTTTTTGGAACAGTGTTAACCGGTTAACGCAAAGCGAAATAAAAATTTTAATGTTTTCAAACAGTGTTAACCGGTTAACGCATTTGGTTAACCGGTTAACGCAAGACGGAAAACAGTTTTCCAAGAGATTTTCAAACAGTGTTAACCGGTTAACGCATTTGGTTAACCGGTTAACGCGAGGCAGAAAACAATTTTGAACAGATTTCAAACACTGTTAACCGGTTAACGCATATGGTTAACTGGTTAACGCAAGGCAAAATTCACCCGTTCGGCTAACTCAGTGCTTTAAAAGTATCAAGTGTTGATGCGAAAAGCGACATTGATTTTAAATGAATTGTTCATTAAAATGTGGTGATCGGTCGTCGAGATTTAATTTGATTTTAATTAATTAAAGGAATTAATAATAATAATAAAGTGTTTATTATTATCTTTTGGTGATCGGTTATGGCCTTAGTCTTCCTTTATTTTGTTTTGGGTTTTAAAATACGACCTGCGTGTCGTGCCTCTCTCTTAATCTCCCAAATGTAACTTCTTTTCTCATCTCACTCCCTCGTATGTAAAACGAGTTTATTTTATGTAATGTAATGATATGAAGAAAGCAAAGAAGTCAGTGCCAAAGGAGGACAACCTTGAAGATCTTGCTTGGAGAAGCTTAGATCATTGTTAGGTTAGCTTAGGTTCTCTCATTGGCTTGGGAGAACAGTTGCGCTAGGGGCCATAACTGTTTCATTATGTATGTATGTATGTTGATGCATGTGAATGTATGTTGATGCATGTGAGAGACGGTTTATATGATAAACAAGCCGGTGAGATCAGAAAAATTGCAATTCCCTCAAATTAAATATTAAGTTTATGCTTTCCAAGTTTTAACACTCATCAAGACTAGTAACGAATAATGTAGGTTTCGCCTACGCGAGGTGCATGTTCTATATTAGGAAGACGCGATGGGATAATTGTAATATCCAACTGTTAAAACAATGGGTCAAACTTAACTAAACAAATTATAATAAGATTATATATATGTTTAGAAGCAAGAGTTGGGAATGATCCATATGATGGATTGGAATAAGGAGTTATTCACCAAGCTGAAATTTTTGAGAGTTGTATGAGATACAATTGGAAGGAGTTCCTACCTAAATAACCTAGTTTTCTGTAATCCGCCTACGCGGACTTAGAACGAAGTGAAATATGGATCTCGACCCACTAGAAAATCTTCCAACGGGATTTTCCGAATCAAATGATGAGGGTCATTTGTTTTGAATAAAATAGTGGGAGCATGTTTAATTAAAGGCCTAATTAAATATGTCAATGATACTTATATTTTCATTAATCCTTATGTAGATAACCATGACAACAAACACCTCTAACAACATATTGCGATCAAACCTTGAGAAAGAAAAATTGTTTGGGACAAATTTTCTGGATTGGTACCGAAACATGAGGATTGTCCTCAAACATGATAAAGGGAAAGGCAAGGAAGTTGCCAAACCCAAACCCACTATTACTGCTTTGAAGCCTAGTGGAAGCATAGAAAAAGAAGGCATCTGCTTCCATTGCGGTAAGACCGCACACTGGAAGAGGAACTGCCCAGAGTACCTTGAAGATAGGAAGAATGGAGTAGAGACTCCAACTTCAAGAATTTTTGTTATTGAAATTAATTTATCTACTTCTGCATCATGGGTATTAGATACTGGATGCGGTTCTCACATTTGTACAAATGTGCATGGACTAAAAAGGAGTAGAGATTTGGCAAAAGGTGAAGTCGACCTACGAGTTGGCAATGGAGCAAAGGTTGTTGCCTTAGCCGTAGGAACTTATGAATTGACTTTACCTAGTGGTTTAATAATTCAGTTAGAGAACTGTTATTATGTACCAGCAATTAGCAGGAATATTATTTCCGTTTCTTGTTTGGACAAGTTTGGTTTTTCATTTATAATAAAGAGCAAGTGTTGCTCAATTTATTTGAATGATATATTCTATGCTACTGCACAAATGAACAATGGACTATATGTCCTTGATCTTGAAATGCCTATTTATAACATTAATACTAAAAGGATTAAACCTAATGAGTTAAATCCAACTTACCTTTGGCATTGTCGATTAGGCCACATAAATGAGAAACGCATTTCCAAACTCCATAAAGATGGACTCTTGGACTCTTTTGATTATGAATCATATGAGACATGCAGATCTTGTTTAATTGGAAAGATGACAAAGTCTCCATTCACAGGAAAAGGTGAAAGAGCTAATGATCTTTTGACCCTCATACATACTGATGTATGTGGACCACTGAACATACCAGCCAGAGGAGGTTTTCAGTACTTCATCACATTTACTGATGATTTCAGTAGATATGGTTATGTGTATTTAATGAAACACAAATCAGAGTCCTTTGAAAAGTTCAAGGAATTCAAGAATGAAGTACAAAACCAACTAGGTTAGAATATTAAAACTCTTCGATCAGATCGAGGTGGTGAGTATTTAAGCCTAAAGTTTGATGACCATCTGAAAGAGTGTGGGATCCTATCCCAACTCACTCCTCCTGGAACACCCCAATGGAATGGTGTATCTGAGAGAAGAAATCGAACCCTGTTGGACATGGTCCGATCCATGATGAGTCACGCCGATCTTCCAAACTCCTTTTGGGGACATGCGTTGTTGACAGCAGCTTACACACTTAACCGTGTTCCATCCAAAAAGGTTGAGAAGACACCATATGAGTAATGTAGTGGTGAGAAACCACATATGTCTTACATGAAGATTTGGGGTTGCGAAGTTTATGTGAAACGACAAATTTCAACTAAGCTTGAGCCCAAATCTGACAGATGCTTATTTGTGGGGTATCCTAAAGAAACAAGAGGGTATTACTTCTACAATCCTTCTGAGGGCAAAGTGTTTGTCGCTCGAACTGGAGTTTTCCTAGAAAAGGATTTTATTTCCAAAGGAACCAGTGGGAGGAAAGTAGAGCTTGAAGAAATTCAAGAATCACAAAGCATCGATACACCTATGGAGGAATTAGAGCAGGAAACACAAGTAGTTGTGTAAGAGCAACCTGCTCAAGTAGAACAAGACCAGCGTAGGTCAGGCAGGATACGTCACCTACCCGAGATATATGGATATCTGATCAAGGTGATGTATTACTCATGGATCAAGATGAGCCTGTGACCTACTCATGGAATCTTCGTTTTGATGAAACAGTAAAACAGTATGGATTCATCAAGAACGAAGATGAGCCTTGTGTCTTCAAGAAGGTTAGTGGGAGCATGATCGTGTTCCTAGTGTTATATGTAGATGACATATTACTCATTGGAAACGATGTGCCTACCCTGCAACAAGTAAAGTCTTGGTTGGGGAAATGCTTTTCTATGAAGGACCTAGGTGAAGCAGCCTATATATTAGGAATCAAAATCTATAGAGATAGATCACGAAAATTGCTTGGCCTAAGTCAGAGTACATACATAGACAAAGTGCTGAGACGCTTTAATATGCATGATTCCAAGAAAGGATTCATACCTATCCAATATGGCATGTGTCTGTCAAAAGCACAATCCCCTTCAACTAAGGAAGAAAGGGATTGCATAAATAAGATTACATATGCATATGCAATAGGATCTATCATGTATGCCATGTTATGTACTCGACCAGATGTCTCGTATGCTTTAAGTGCAACGAGTAGGTACCAATCTGATCCTGGTGATGCCCATTGGGTAGCTGTCAAGAATATCCTTAAGTACTTGAGAAGGAATAAGGACTCATTATTAATATATGGAGGTCAGGAAGAATTGGCTGTAATTGGTTACACCGATGATAGCTTCCAGACAGATAAGGATGACTTTAGATCGCAATCTGGTTATGTGTTTTGCTTGAACGGTGGCGCTGTGAGCTGGAAAAGTTCAAAGCAAGATACAGTTGTTGATTCTACAATCGAGGCCGAGTATATTGCTGCCTCCAGTGCAACAAAGGAAGCTGTTTGGATCAGGAAGTTAATTAGTGAACTTGGCATAGTCCCTAGCGTTGTGGATCCCATTGGTCTCTATTATGATAACAATGGTGCTATCGCACAAGCTAGGGAACCTAGATCTCACCAACGATCCAAACATATACTTAGGCGTTATCATCTCATTCGAGAGATAATGGATAGAGGAGATATGAAAATATGTAAAGTACCTACACTTGACAATATTGCTGACCCACTGACAAAGCCTCTTGCGCAGCACAAGCATGATGGCCATACTAGATCAATGGGCATAAGGGGTATGCCTGATTGGCTCTAGTGCTAGTGGGAGATTATTGGTGTAAGCCCTAGAGGCCAATACTTTTGGTACTTGTATCGAATTATTTATTAATAATAAAAGGCATTTTCTTTATTATGGTTGATTAATAAAGTCCCTGGAATAGATAGTCCGTTTAATGTATTAAGTGTGACTTAATCATGAGAACACATTAAACATAAGGACACTATTCTTAAAGTATCCGTAGTCGAGCTTTAGTGTGAAGTGGGATAACATTAAAACATTAAGACTATTATGTTTGTAGACTGATGATCACATCTCATGGATCATGGATAAGGAGTTATCAAGTCTTAAACATAGGTATGAATATTAAGAGTAATATTTATACCGGATTGACCCGCTATGAGAATACTATATAGAAAGTTATGCAAAGTGTCATAAGTTATTCTCATGGTGATAATAGTGTATACCACTCTTCGACCTGAACCCACTACGGATCCTAGATGTAGAGTCGAGTGCTTTATTGTTGATCCAACGTTGTCCGTAACTGGATAACCATAAAGACAGTTGATGGGTACTCCACAAAGCATGTTGAGGGACATGAGTGTCTTAGATAGAATTTGCCCATCCTGCGTAACAGGATAAATGTCTATGGGCCCAATATTGAACTGGACAAGGGTGACACGGTTAATACCTTGTGTTCAATATAGACAGAAGGGCAAAGGGGTAATTATACACATAATTATTATCACAGGAGGTTTTGTCAGATCACATGACATTTTTGTGACTTGGGTAGCAGTGATGTGTTGCTAGATACCGCTCACTGTTTATTATGTTAAATGCGTGATTTAATATAATTGCCAACGTCGCGAAAACCTACAGGGTCACACACAAGGACGGATTGATGAGAAATAGAGTAACTAAGGAACATCGTAAGGTACGGCGCACTTAAGTGGAATACGAAATATGGTAAGGTACCAAATACTTAAGTGATTTTGGCATATTATGAGATATGGGCAAAATGCACTTAAGTGGGCTTTTTGGCTTGAAGCCCACACAAGTGGTTCTATAAATAGAACTCTTGTGCAGAAGCATTGTATGGGAATACAACACAACTAAAGAGTTTGAATTTTGTATCTCTCTTTCTCTCACTCAAAGCCTTCATTCATAACAGCTAGTACTGCGATTGAAGGAATCCGTTCGTGTGGACTGAGTAAAGACGTTGTCATCGTTCAACGTTCGTGATCGCCCTATGGATTTGTATCCAAGTTTTTGATCGTTACAAGAGATCTGCACCAAAGGTTTGAATCGCCACAAGAGGTAACGATTCTATCATTGATCATGCCCATTCTTAAGGATCACTAAATAGAGAAATTTTTAAATTCCGCTGCGCCTTGGATGGCAATTCTCCTTCATCTACTGCGCTGTAAACTTGGTAATCACAATGCACGGCTAAGATTAGAACACATGAGTTGGATCACACGGTCTAGACCTCAAACACATCATCACCGGAGCCAGAGCTCCGGTTGTCTTCTCCGCAGATCTTCGCCAGACAGGTCAGCATCAACCATCCCCAAAATTTCAAACAGGGACATGATTTTAAAGAGAAAACATCACTGAGCACGAATATCACCTCCATTTCTTCTAATTCCAACTATATTGAGAGATATGTGGAATTGAAAAATGAGGTTCATGATCTGAGTTGCTTCGAACACCTTGCCTACATTGGTCGGACTTCAGCCAACCCAATAATCAAGAGAGTTGAGCAAGAAAAAAGGAGAACCGAAGAGATCAAATTTTCTGGAAAAGACCTTCAATGGAGGTCTGAGCTTGCTAGATCTTGATCTGAATCGTGTTTGGCTTCACTCCAATTGCTAGCAGAAGAGGAATGGAATGGCTTAGAATCAAAGGACTCCTGGAGAATTGAATTCCAAAACAAGGGAGATTCAAGCCAAATTCAATAGAATTTCTCAGGTTTATCCTCTTGGTATGAATTGTTTTCTGTGGGGAATCAAAGCTTGTGCAGTGTGTGTCCCGATTCTGAATAATTGATCTTCATTTTATAGAGAATTCAAATGATAATTGCACATTCCTTCAAGTTTCAAAAATTGGCAAAATGATGTAAGCAAGCTGCATGGGCGCGCATAGGCCCATCAAATGATTGTTCAAAAGTCCATAATGAAGTTCAGATGCATTGGAGGTGGATTGGATTGCAAGGCAATTGAGCATTGTTGTTTGAAGTTTGATCCATGACACATGATACCAGCCTATTTAAGCCATGCGCAACCTATGCATTTCTCATCCAAAATGCATGAATTTTAGCTCTTTGGAAAGGTGAGATCAAGAGGAACAAGTTTGATGTTGAACACTTTTTCATTTGGCTCTTGGAACTTGGAGATATTTGAGGTGGAAGTTTGGAAAAATTTGACATATTGAAAATTTTCTAAGTGTCAAGCCATATGTCTCAATATTCCACCTTGCTTAACTTTTTATGGGAGCTTCAAATGAGAAACGTGTCTTCATCAAAGTTGCAGCTCTCGCAAATACATTCAAAATGGTCACCAATTTCATGTCATTTGGATTTGAAATGATAGAGTTATGCATTTTTGAAGTTTGGCAAAATCACTTGATCAATGGTATAGGTCAAAAGTGACCTATAATGTAGCCTCATATCACATGTGCAAAGAAGTTGAATTAGCTCCCACTCCAAACATCAAAGTTGAATTAGACACAATTAATTTGATTGTGCAACTTGGAAATATTTCATCTCATAAAAATTGAGCAAGTTATGGCCTCGGGAAGTTGACTTTCAAGTTAGGGTTTAGACAAAATGACCTATAATGTTTCAACATAGAAAATGATTTTACAAGCAAACCTAGCTCTAGGTCTCAAAATGAAAGTTGTTTATAATGTCATTTAGAGTAAGTTTTATCTTGGAATCATTTTGATATGGTGAAAATTATAGGAGATAGGGTCTAGGGAGACCCAGTTTTGATCAGATGAATTCATCTGGCCAACCACCATCAACCAACTTGCTAATTTACAATTATCTTGACTTTATTGGCTCATGGTAGACCATATATGCATAAGATGATGAATTTTGCAGTTTCCCTTGAGAAATTTGATCAATTGGTGAGCTAGCTTATTGGACAAGTTACTCAAGATACCCAGTCAAACTAGGGTTTCCAAGGCAAATCACCCTCAAACTCTTGAAGCAAACTTAATCAATATAACATGTAGAAGAAATTGGGACTCATACATGATGCTCATAACCATTCTTGAATCAATTCTTGATGGTGCTCTTTGTTCATGAGGGTCTCAAACCCTAGATGCTCATAACCATTCTTGAATCAAGGAAATCATGTCCCTTACCTACAAAAGAGTTAGACAACTACAAAGACATATTTTTTGGTATTTTGGTTACTAAAATGATAAAATACAAGTATGATATAATCACAAAGTGCTTGGTGATCTCTCCCAAAACAAACCCAATGAAAAGGGGTAAGGCGAATGCCAAGGTATGATCCCAATGCTAATGCTTATGATGAAATGCATGAGGGATCTTAGGGTCAAAATTGGGGTCTTACAGCTGCCCATATTTAAGTACATTCTAACTAAGGAGGTGAAGGTTAAAATCTTTGGCTTGACTCAGTAGAATGGGCTTAAATAACAACATAGATTAACAAATTTTGGTCCCTAAGAGACCTCATGATGCATATGATATGAATGTAAAAGTCAATGCTTTATGGGGAAATATTGCCACAAAGGAAAAAGAAATCAGAGGGACCGAAAATCCGCAGGAGCACAATGCATTCCATAAGGAAAACTCACTAGGGAGATAGAGACTCTGGGGGATAAAAGGAGTTATGCGTAGGCCAGGCTACAACTTAAAACTACTTGGGGACTTGAGGGGATCCATATAAAACGGAAAGACTCAGTCGGGGAAACAAACATCTGCAGGGAAAAGCGATTTCACTAAGGAAATGCGTACTCGACTCGACTGGGGAGAAAATAAAATTTCAACACAGGAGGAGCAGACATATATTATCTACTACCTGTTACTGGGTAAGGAGATAATAAAGATCTGATAGAGAGAACATCCGTCATCGGTTAGGATGAACATATCAAGGTTGATTCGCTGAGGAAAAGCCAGGAGCGAATATTCATTACAGGTTACTGGGTAAGAATAGCCTTGCTGGGAATAACTGCAGAAAAAAGGATTTACTACTAACAGTTACTGGGAAGAAGACCAAAGGGTGAGAGTATCCATCATCGGTAAGGATGAACATATCAAGGATAAACTCAACAAGGAAGAAAATCAGTCACCAGTTAAGATGAACATATCAAGGATAGACTTGCCTGGGGATGTCAAGGAGGATACCCGTCATTGGTTATGATGAACATATCAAGGATATACCAACTGAAAAACACAAGGGGAATTACATCTATTGAAAACTGGATAGAAAACCGTCGGAGAGGGAATCCGTCACCGGTTAGGATGAACATATAAAGGATTAAACTTTTCGAGGGGACAAAGTAGGATTTACAACTCCTGGTTACTGGGTAGAAGACCAAACAAAGAGAAAATCCGTCACCGATTAAGATGAACATATCAAGGATAAACTCTGAAAGGGGAGAAAATAGGGATTACATCTATCAGTTACTGGATAAAATACCAAAGAAGAGAAAATCTGTCATCGACTAAGATGAACATATCAAGGATTAAATTTCTGGGGAAACAAAATAGGGATTACAACTACCTTTTTACTGGGTAGAATAACAAAGAAGAGAATATCCGTCACAGGTTAAAGTGAACATATCAAGGATATACTCCTGCGGGGAAAAGAAAGATATTCGTCACCTGGTTAAGATGAACATATCAAGAATATACTTCCGAGGACTCCATTGGGGAGAAAAGGGGTACTTTTGCCGGGTATTGGGAAAGCAGTAACAAACCACAAACTAAGAAGAATATTACCAGTTACTAGTTAATAGACTCTTAGGGGACCAAAATATCTATCTAGGTAATAGCTAGAAAGAACAGTCAATCAAGACTCAACCCAATAAGGACATAACTCAAAGGGAGTAATTCCAGTCGGAAAATTTTCCGGAGAGGAAACTGAAATAACAATCATCTAAGAGGAAACAAACTCAGTGGGGAAACAGAGAAAGGTTAAAGTCTTTCTGCCTAAGGGGATGGCACTCTACAATTGAAGGAGGACAGACACCAGATTTGGTATGGGGATAAAGTACTGCCATAACAGAGAATAAAATCTCAAACCAAACAAATATGAAGATGCAGGATATGCAAATCATGAATTCATATGAAAGTATATGCGTATGTATATATGGTGATTATGCTGACAAAACGATCGCGAAGGATACAGAGGTGTCGCAAAGAATTTGAACCACCGGTACAATCCTCGGTCAATCCACAAAAAAAAATCATGGAGACAAACTGCTGGAGAACAGAGAGATCAACATCCAATGGCAAACCTAACTGGGGAAGAAGGAGATCTGATGAGGATAAAACACATCCAACTGTAGGGATTTTTAGGTCAACACCATAAAAATGGGATACAACCCTACTGGGGAGGAGTCAAAAAGCTGCTCAGAAACCAGGAAGGAACTCTGACTGGGAGCAAAGATACGACGATTGGTGGACACCAAAGCGATCTACTGGGGAGAGATCAAACATCTTCTGATGACGATCTACCTGCTGAATAAATATGAACTTCCCTGGGAAGGCCGAAACTCTGTTGGGGACAAGGACACGCCGTTGGGGATTTGAATCAATCAACTCAGCTGGGGAACAAAAAATAAATTCCACTAGTGTATCAAACATTCCACCGGGGAGCTGAATCCACTAGCTGAGGACAACAACACTCTAATGAGGACATGAATCAACGTTGATTCCTAGAGATACCCGAAGAGTTACTGCTTGGGGAACCTCGGATGCTTCACACTTAAGGACTTGCTATTCAACGAAATGTTGTTGATATTACTGTTACTTGCTTTGGAAAAGTTTTTGCTTTTATATATTTAAGAAAATTTGATTTTGATTTAAAAAATTTATTTCAAAATAATCATTATAAAAATTTAAAACTATTGGCTAAAGTAAATAAGAGTAGAAACAATAGATTTTATAGAATGGTAGTTTGTAAATGACAAGACTCCATAGATTTTACAAAGTTGAAAATGGTAATTTACATGGAAAAGGGTTATATTGAATACAAATGATCCCTAATCCTTCTACCAAATCTTGATATCCACTGTGTCTTTGACCGCTGTTGAAAATGAACTGACGTTAACCCTTGTGCTCAAACAAGTCTTTAAAAATCACTAAAGATCAGCAGAAGGCAGTTACTTGCCAAAATCCCTAATTTTTGCATAAGTTTCCCCAAGGTGGGGTACTCAACTTATCGGGAAATTATTTTCTATTTTTATGTCTCTAACTTATCGGGACAATTTTTTCTATTTTATGTCTCTAACTTTTTCCTGGATCACCCTTTCGGGTTTTCAATCCACCGAGACGCTCATTTTTGCCTAAGCCGTCCTTTCGGGTTTTCAACTTAGCGAGCTGTTCATTTATTTTTTTAGGCGAAGTATTTCTTGATTATATCTGCATTCACAAGGCGAGTGAACTCTTCACCATCCATAGTTATAAGAATCAATGCACCGCCTGAAAAGGCTCTCTTGACAACATATGGGCCTTCATAATTAGGAGTCCATTTTCCTCTGGAATCTGGCTTGAATGACAAAATCTTCTTGAGCACAAGGTCACCTTCTGTGAACAAACGAGGTTTGACCTTCTTATCAAAAGATTTCTTCATCCTCTACTGATACAACTGACCATGACACATGGCAGTTAACCTCTTCTCTTCAATCATATTCAACTGGTCAAACCTGGTCTGACACCATTCAGCTTCAGTCAACTTGGCTTCCATGAGCATACGTAACGAAGGAATCTCAACCTCTACAAGGAGCACTACTTCCATACCATAAACAAGAGAGAAAGGGGTTGCCCCTGTTGAAGTGCGGACAAATGTACGATACCCATGCAACGCAAATTGGAGCATCTCATGCCAATCCTTATACGTAACAACCATCTTCTGGACAATCTTCTTGATGTTCTTGTTCGTAGCTTCAACAACCCCATTCATCTTGGGTCTATAGGGAGAAGAATTATGATGTGCAATCTTGAAGTCTTTGCAAAGAGCTTCCACCATATTGTTATTTAAGTTCGATCCATTATCAATAATGATCTTACTTGGCACACCATAACGACATATAATCTGATTCTTGATAAACCTTACAACAACTTGCTTGGTTACATTTGCATATGATGTCGCTTCAACCCATTTTGTGAAATAGTCAATTGCCACCAAAATGAAACGATGTCCATTCGAAGCTTTGGGTTCAATCATCCCAATCATATCAATTCCCACATGGAGAAGGGCCATGGGGAAGAGATAACATTCAATAGTGTCGGAGGAACATGAATCTTATCAACATAGATTTAACACTTATGGCATTTCTTCACAAACTTGCAACAGTCAGATTCCATTGTCAGCCAATAGTAACATGCTCGCAACATCGTCTTCGCCATTGGATGTCCATTGGAATGAGTACCAAAGGATCCTTCATGCACTTCGGTCATTAACAAGTCTGCTTCGTGTCTATCCATGCATCTGAGCAAAACCATGTCGAAGTTTCTCTTGTACACTACATCACCATTCAACTAGAAATTGCCGGCTAATCTTCTCAAAGTCTTCTTATCTTTCAAAGATGCCCCAGGCGGGTAAATTTGACTTTGAAGGAAACATTTGATGTCGTTATACCACGGCTTCTCGTCTTTGATCTCTTCAACCACAAACACATCAGCTGGCCTATTAAGATGCATCATAAATAAATTGGGAACTTCATTCCAATACTTCACTACAATCATTGATGCCAACGTTGCAAGAGCGACTGCCATCCGGTTCTCATCTCGAGGGATATGATGAAACTCAACCTTTATAAAGAAAGTTGAAATCCTCCTCGCATAATCTCTATATGGTATTAAACCGGGTCTATTTGTCTCACATTCTCCTTTGATCTGATTCACTACCACAACTGAGTCACCGAAAACATCCAAATATTTGATTGTGAGATTCATGGCCTCTTCAAGCCCCATAATGCAAGCTTCATATTCTGCCATGTTGTTTGTACACTTGAAAGTCAATCTAGCTGTAAATGGTAGATGTGTGCCTTGAGGAGTAATAATCACTGCCCCAATGCCATTTCCAAATTGATTAACAGCTCCATCAAATACCATGCCCCAACGGGAACCAGGTTTTGGCCCTTCATCTAGCGATGGTTCATCACAATCTTTCATTTTCAAGTATAAAATCTCTTCACCAGGAAAATCATACTGCACTGACTGGTAATCTTCAATTGGTTGGTGATCCAAATGGTCAGCCACGATACTACCTTTGATTGTTTTTTGAGATTGATATTCAATATCATACTCTGATAACAACATCTACCAACAGGCAATTTTCCCAGTTAAAGCAGGCTTCTCAAATATATACTTGATTGGATCCATTTTGGATATCAACCAAGTGGTATGATTCAACATATACTGACGCATACGCTTAGCAGCCCAAGCCAATACGCAACAAGTTTTCTCAATTATTGAATACCGATTTTTACAATCGGTGAACTTCTTACTGAGGTTATAAATTGCAAATTCTTTCTTCCCAATCTCATCTTGCTGACCAAGAACACAACCCATACTATCTTCTAGCATAGTCAAATACATGATCAATGGTCTTCCTTCAACAGGTGGAGACAAAATCAGAGGTTCAAGCAAGTATTCCTTGATACTGTCAAAAGCTTTTTGGCAATCTTCGGTCCAATCACAAGACTGATCTTTCCGAAGAAGCTTGAATATAGGTGCACATGTGGCAGTCATGTGGGAAATGAATCTGGAAACATAATTCAAGCGGTCGAGAAAACCTCTGAGTTGCTTCTCAGTTTTGGGTGTTAGCATCTCTTGTATCACTTTGACTTTGGCAGGATCAACTTCAATACCTTTCTCACTGACAATAAAGCCCAACAACTTACCAGAACAAACACCAAAAGTACACTTATTGGGATTCAAGCGAAGTTTATACTTCCTCAAGCACTGGAATAGCTTCAACAAATGCTCAACATGTTCCTTTTTATCAATTGATTTAGCAATCATGTCATCGACATATACTTCAATCTCTTGATGCATCATATCCATAAAAAGAGTAGTCATTGCTCTCTGGTAAGTCGTACCAGCATTCTTTAAACCGAAAGGCATCACTCTATAATAGAATGTTCCCCAGGGTGTAATGAATGTGGTTTTCACCATATCCTCGGGTGCCATCTTAATATGGTTATATCCGAAAAATCTATCCATAAACAAAAAGACTTTGAACTTAGCACTATTGTCTACCAACATATGAATGTGTGGCAGAGGGAAATCATCTTTCGAACTGGCTTTATTCAAATCTCTATAATCGACACACATGCAGACTTTTCCATCCTTCTTTGGCACAGGCACAATGTTGGACACCCATTGCGGATATTCAGCAGTTACAAGGAAACCGACATCAATTTGCTTCTACACTTCCTCTTTGATCTTCACAGCCATATCAGGATGCGTTCTTCTCAACTTCTGTTTGACTAGCGGGCATTCTGGCTTCAACGACAATCTATGCTCCACAATATCGGAATCTAACCCAGGCATGTCTTGATAGGACCAAGCAAACACATCTGAATACTCTCAAAGAAGATCAATCACCCCCTTCTTAGCATCTGGACACAATCGAGACCCAATCTTGACTTCCTTCACATCATCTTCGGAACTCAAGTTGAGTAGCCCAATCTGCTCTTCAAATGGCTGAATAATCTTCTCATCTTGCTGAAGAAGACGAGACAATTCATCATTCAATTCTTCATCACTTTCCTCCTCGACCTCAAACACAGGGAATTCAAAATTCGGAGAAGGATCACTGTATTCAATGGGGTTAGGAACCAACCTGCATAATGATTTGATATTTTGATTTTAGAGAAGTGAATTTGTGACCAAATATTATGCAAATGGACAATTATATTGTTTATTTATGTTTTCTTTTTGTGATTACCATTTTCAGAAATAAACAAAAAGTAAAAACAAAACATCAAAGATTTGGATGAATAGAATTAATTTTATTGATGATCAATTTAAAATGCCCAACAATGTTCACTTCTCCCTTAGGCATAGGAGAAGGATTTTTAAAATATAAAAAGCAATTACTTAGATCCATGCAAAATAACAGGAATATCAACAGCAGTCCAATTGTTACATGTCTGTCCATGCGTCATAAAGTTGGTGCAGTCTTCCTATTCATTATCCTCTAGCACAACAACTAAGTGTTGTTCATTCCCATGAATGAATCCTCCGCTACGGAAGTTGAGTTGCATCTCTTCTCATCTAACGGTTGACAAGCCCTTCTGGAACCCCAAACCAGTTCTTCCTTTGTTCTCGGTGACCTCTACCACGCGCCCCCACCGATCAACAGGACCTTCTTCAACAATCTTCTGCGCATCTTTCAAAGAGGACATAGGTGCCCCAACTCTCTTTTAAGCAGCAATAGACAAGGCTTGGAACGACGTCCCAACCTCATCCTCAGCTTCCACATATGAAAAAGATGACAGATGGCTGACCAACCGTGCTTTCTCACCTCCCACAATCACCAACTTGCCATTCTTGACAAATTTGAGCTTCTGGTGCAGAGTGGAAGTAACAGCCCCTGCTTCATGAATCCATGGCCTTCCCAACAAATAGCTATAGGCCGGATGAATATCAATTACCTGGAAAGTAATCTGAAAATCACTTGGACCTATCTTGCCCGGAAGGTCCACTTCTCCAATAACTGTCTTGCGCGAGCCATCGAAGGCTTTGACAATCACCCTACTGTACCTCATGGGAGCTCCTTGATAAGATAACTTTGACAATGTTGACTTCGGAATCACATTGAGTGACGAACCGGTGTCAACGAGCACGTTTGATAAAGCATCTTCTTTGCAATTCATCGAAATATGCAAAGCCAGATTGTGATTTCTTCCCTCCTCAGGGAGTTCTTCATCGCAAAAGCTCAAATTGTTGCATGAAGTGATGTTAGCCACAATGTGATCAAATTGAGCTACAATAACATCTTGCTCCACGTATGCCTATTCAAGAACTCTTTGGAGTGCTTCTCTGTGCGCTTCAGAATTTAAAAGCAGAGACAACACGGAAATCTTAGAGGGAGTCTGAAGCAACTGCTCAACCACATTGAATTCACTCCTCTTGATCAGTCGGAGTACCTCGTCATCATCATTATTGGCTTTCAAATTGTTTGATTCACCGAACTTATCTCTTGAACAACCAGCAGGATCTACACTAGGCACCTCCGCTTTCCTACCAACAGTCAAATCTTCCTTACTCTCTGGGACAACTGGCCCAAAAATTCGACCACTGCGGGTCACCTTCGTAACATCTGGAATTCTTACGACTGAACTGGTCGTAGGCAATGGGACCTCTTGACCTTTCTCAATCATCGTAGCAATGTATTGATATGGTACAACCTTATCTGATGCATACGGAATTGGGCCTGCCAACCGTATTACCAATGGCGAAACTGATCTATTGTTGAAGTTCTTGCTACTATCATACTATATCACTAACAGCCCTGGTTGCTTGAAAACGGGAATAATGACATTAACATCGTCATCTTCATGCCGGGATTGACAAATCTGGATCATGCCTTCATCCATCAGGCGTTGAATGTCCCTTTTCACAACAACGCACCCCCTTGGGTTCACACTACAAATATCACAACCTTCGCGATCATGTTCACATTCACTCACCATACAGATGTCCTTGTGTATCTGCACCAAGGATCCACAAATGAAACTCACATCAAAAACTTTATATTCACCTGGACAGTCGTCCACCATATTCACTGAGGTATTCCCATGAGCGGGCAAGGGATTAGCTTTCACATTAGGCGTGCGGTCTTCAAAAGACACCATGCCACTTTTCATAAGCTTTTGCACCTCATATTTCAGTGGGTAACAATTCTCAATATCGCGCCCAGGTGCGCCCTGGTGAAAAGCACAACGAAGTTCAGGTTTATACCACCATGGAAGTGGTTCTGGGATTTGTGGCGGATTCCTCGGTTGAATCAAATTCTTGAGGACTAAAGATGGGTACAGCTCGACATATGACATAGGAATCGGGTCAAAAGAGACCTTCTTCCTCTCGAAATTTTGTTGCTGGTGATGATTGTTGTTGGAATTGTTGTTGTTGTAGGTGTTTGTTCTTTGTTGCGGTTGTTGTTGTTGACATTGATTTTGATATTGATGTTGTTGTTGTTGTTGAATTGGTATTGTTGACTGATTTGAAAACACTGGAATAATAGAAGATACTTGATGATGATGATGTTGATGGGGTATAAATTCCTTCTTGCTTGAGGCCTCCTCTGCCTCCCACTGCTTACTACATTTGTTTCATTTTCCTTCCTCTTGCTAAAATTGCTCCCATACTTCTTGCTAGCTGACGCCTCTTCCTTCGGCAATCGTCCTTCACAGACCCATTCTTCAAGTCTCATCCCCATGTTTACCATTTCGGTAAAATCACTGGGGGCACTGGCGATCATACGTTCATAATAAAATGAACTCAGGGTTTTGAGAAAGATTTTTGTCATCTCCTTCTCCTCTAAAGGAGGAGTAATCTGGGCAGCCAACTCCCTCCAACGCTGGGCGTACTCTTTAAATGTCTCCTTGTCCTTCTTAGACATGGACCTCAGTTGGTCCCTATCTGGCGCCATATCCATGTTGTATTTGTACTGCTTCACAAAAGCCTCACCTAGATCATTGAAAGTGCGGATGCTTGTACTATCTAGCCCCATATACCAATGGAGTGCAGCACCTGTCAGGCTATCCTGGAAATAGTGAATCAGTAGTTGATCATTATCTGTCTGGGTTGACATCTTGCGGGCATACATCATAAGATGACTGAGTGGACAAGAGTTTCCCTTATACTTCTCAAAGTCAGGAACTTTGAATTTGACTGGGATTTCCATGCTGGGCACTAAGCACAGTTCAACAACACTCTTCCCAAACAAATCTTTGCCTCTCAGTGTTTTCAGTTCCTTGCGCAGCTCAAGGAATTGGTCTTTCATCTCATCCATCTTCTCGTAGACGTCCGGGACCTCAGATGGCTCGGAATGATAGATGGTGTCTTCTACTCGTGGCAAAGTGTGCATAATGGGAGGTGGCACAGACATGACCGGGCTAGATTCCAGCATGGAAGCAAAGGTGGGAGAGAAACTTTCTAGCACAAAATTCGAAGGCATTCCCCAAGGGAATCTAGCAGGCAGATTCAGAGCGAAGTGGGCGATGGCAACAAGCACTATAGAGGTAACCACTTCAGAAATGACAGTCCTCGCGGGAGGAGTTGCAAGAGTTGGAAAAGCTTGGCTCTGGGCAGCAAGAACTGACTCCATCATGGCAGTCAGTCGGGCAATCTCCTCTTTCAAGTCTCGGTTCTTTTGCTCAAGGTGTTCCATGATCTTTGAATGAGTGGCTCGAGTGTTGTACCGGTGAGTCAGCTTGGCTAAAGCACAGAAGAACACTAATCAGACACCTAGCAAAAACCTGGTTATGAAAATGATGCATGAAATGCAATGCTTGATTATTATTTTTTTAATTTCCAAGGAACTTTCAATAATTTTTATATGACCAAAAATCTCCTTTCATTTATATAAATTGGAAGGATTACACTGAGTACAATTTCAGAAACCAAAAATAAAAGATACAAGAGAAAAGGAGACTAGTCATCCTAAGGATCCCTAACAACAGTGTCAGAAGATATGGTTCAAGGCACAAACTTCCTTCGAATGCGACGAATCTCAGTCTCAAAAGAAGCCTTCATCTGAGTCTTCTCGAGGACAAGCTGGTCAACAATCTTCTTCCATGCAACGGAAGGATGAGGCATGCTAGAAGATGAAACTTCTGGCTCTCTCTGTCTCTTCGTCACTCGGTCTTCAAGTAGCTCAATCAGTGCGTCTTTGTCCTTAGACTCTAATAGCAACTCTTCATGCTTCTTTCTCAAAGCATGGAAACTCTCTTCCCACATATCCCTCTCTTGCTTCATCTTGATAAGCGTGTCTTCCAACTCCTCTACATCTTGGTTAGGGAGAGTTAATGGGTCAACCGCAACCATAGGCATAGGTCTCTCACAAGGATAAGGCATATTCAATTCCATATCTCTCTTCTTCACCCAAGGAGTGTAAGCTTCCAATGTTACACAATTGCACGGACCAAGCTCGGATCTCCCTTTCCTATGCACATTATGCCAAGCATGCATAATCTCCTGCTTCAAATGTTGGGGATCTTTACCCTCTTGATAAAAAAGACCTTCTAACAAAGTGTTATTAGGTTTGTCTCTCAAGGGGAACCCAAGTTGACGACGAGCCAAAGCAGGGTTGTAGTTAATTCCTCCTTGTGTACCAATGAGAGGCACATTAGAGAATTCACCACAACTATCAATAATCTCCAAACTTCTTAAGGATGGATCATACCAAACTATATCATCATTAGTGAGAGGCATAAGTCTCTGAGACCACCTTAGATATTGTTTGTTCTCCACAAAAGCAGGCGTCTGAGGCAAGTGTGAAATAAACCACTTATAATGAAGAGGAGTACAACAGACAATCATTCCACCACCCTTAGAATTCCTTAGATGCAAAGAGAAATACATATCACCCAACAAAGTAGGCACAGGATTCCCAATCAAGAAAAGTATAATGGCGTTAACATCAACAAAGCCGTCAATGTTAGGGAACAAAGCTAATCCATAAATGAGCAGCACAAAGATAGTTTCAAAAGCATCCACACTACCAGCTTAAGCAAAAGCGGTAGCTTGCTTGATAAGGAAAATAGATGGCAATCCAAATAACCCTTCTTTCTTCACCCAATGAACCTCTATCTCAGACTTCTTCAAGTGAAGAGCTTCAGCAATAATACTAGATCGGGGAATCTCCTCCAATCCACTAAAAGGCACTCTACTAGAAACAGGTATCCCTAAAAGATGAGAATACTCCTCCAAGGTAGGCATAAGCTGAAAATCTGGGAAAGTGACACAATGGTAGAGAGGATCATAGAACTGCACTAGTACACTTAACAATCCTTCCACTACATCAGCATACAAGATGGACACAAGCTTCCCATGACGTTGTTTAAAGTCCTAGGGATCTAATACAAAAGATGCTAGCTTCCTTAACTCTTTCAAGTCGGGACATATGAAACTGTACTTCTTAGTGTTCCTTCGTCCACAATCTATGGTCTGAAAATATTTGCAAATGACACCTTAGTTCCTTGAAATTTCGTGTGATGAATGTTATGATGCGCATGAAATGCATGAATGCAACAATCACAAGTAAGGGATCATACACAAGGCAAACAAATGTCAAGGGATGAATCAAGTCATTGCCAAGATCAATCATCCATTTTGGTGGATTATGGTTTTCACCTTATCAACACCCAAGTTCCATTGATATTGACAAGACTTGATTGGATCAACCAAGAATCAAGGGTTTGTTGCAAGTTACGAGCATGGAGTTTAGGTAAGAACCATCCCAAAGGAGTGAACTAAGGATAAAACCTGTAGATCATGTTCTAAAAAGTTCCCAAAGTTTTAATTCCATCTATCGGATATTACAGGTTAAGATGACTGACTCATCGACCCATAATATTCTCAAGAGAAACTCGTCTGAGTGTAATATCGTGTAACAACTGTTATCAAGTCTACACTTGAACAGTTTCCGCACTACGTCCTAAATAGGCCAAGATGGGTTAGGTGTTCTAAGGTTCTCACCTTCTCAGACCCAATTAGCAATAGTCATGCCTAACCATAAATACTTGTGTGACATTTCCAAATCCAAAGGAGTCTCCATTGAGCAGATGGATCGCAATCCAACTTGTTAAGGACTACTCCACACAAGTCGAACATGACTATACCATCCTCCTATCTTAATTGCACTCAAGTTCGGGTTAGGACTTATCTCACCACTTAGAGATCACGAAGCACAACAAGCAGATTATATCACACATACATATATACAAACATCACCTATATACATATATATTTAGACAAAAAGAAAGCTAAACCCACTGGAGACTACTCCCCAGCAGAGTCGCCACTTAATTTCTGTAGCGGGAAATTCATGATCATTAAGCTATTGACAAGCTAAAGACCAATTAACAAGAGTTGCCACCGTGATTTTATTGTTTCCAAGGGAAAAGGGAAAAATGCGAACAAAACCTAAATAGTAAGAAGTTTTCAAATAAAAACTATTAAAAGTCAGAGATCACAGGTAAGGGGGTTGGTTACACAGAGGGAAGGTGTTAGCACCCAAAGTGTCCTAGGTACTCCTAGTGAGCCCTTTTTGTGTGCATATGTATTTTGTACAAAGTGATGTTTACAGACAAATAGAATGGGGGGATGAGAAAAGAATTCATTAATTATATTTTTTGTGTTTGACGAGACCTTCGGTCGTATGCCTACGTACCAACATATAAATGAGGCATCAAAACCTCATAGTTCATGCTATAAATTTCAAAATGAGTGTGTTCTTTTTTTTAACAAAATAAAGTTTGAAAGGAACAAAGGCCTGAAAATGGTTTGGATGAGTTAGTTCTTTTTGGCTTTTTGAAGGTTTAAGTCAAGTATCGTTTTGTTTATTTACAAGTTTGATTTAAGAAAATAAGTTTGAAAATGCAATGGCATAAGGCCAAAGTTTGTACCTTTTTTGGAAAAGTGGTCAAAGTTTAGAACAAAATAGTTCACACAAAGAAGGTTTTGAAAATGGAGGGAGAGATTTTGAAATTAGAGAAATGGGGAGAAGATGAAGAGACTACCCTAGATACAAGAAATTTAAAAGTTTAAAGTTGAAAAGATCTGACCAAATGGGAGCAATCCAATAGACAAGTATGTCAATAGAAACCCATAATCCCTTGGACTTTTTAGAATCAAGCAACACACAAATGCATAATTATATCAATCTTGAGAGAAAAGGCATCAAATAAAGATGGCCTCATCCAAGCTTATCCACTTCAATGATCTTCTTTAGAATAACTTATGTAGTAGATGAATTCCACAAGTCACAGGTTCAACATAACAGCTTAACAAGGGTCAATGTTGCAGATGAATCTGGAGAGATCTTGAATGATGTATCAGATGAATCCAAATTTGAAAGTTCTTGGTCTTTCAACAAATTGGCATTGGCCAAGTCCATTAGCAAAGGAATGTTTCCTAAATTCTAAGTCCAATTGGGGAGATCAAAACAACAATCCATTCAAATTGTCTTTTAGGGTTTTTGTTATTATTATGTGCATTAATGGTCAAAGACCAATCAAACAAACAAAGCAACAAAGTATATCACACAATATGGTCCAAGTGGACAAAGTGAAAATTGCATAAACATAAACAATTAGAATTATATGTACAATGACACATGGTAATAGAATAATAAAAGTAAATTGCATTAAAAGTAAAAGCTTGAAAGTAAAAGTTAATGGTTAGTAAGTTAGTGGTTAGTTTTGTTTTGCTTTTTGATTTCAAGGCATTCTTTGGAGAATAATCAACCCACTTGCCACAAGCATGAATCCTTGAACCAAAACATCTTCCAAAGGAAGGAAAGAAGGCCAAGTTTCCAAACAATACCATTGAAGGGGGACACTTACAATCTCACTAACTAGAATGCTTATGCCTTTTGTGTCACAAATTTAGCGCTATGTTAAGCAATCGTAATTGGACTTATGTAGAAGTCACAACTATTTGAGGTCGGGCAATAAACTGTTGGTGTTAATGCATGTTAGAGACATAGTATTAAGAGCTATGCTCTTTAAACATACCACACACAAAAAGCATGCAAAGTTGTGGCCTAATCTCATCCATACTCATGTTAATCTTTTAATCAACTAGCATTTGGACTTTGAGATGTCATTGGCCAGTTGAAAATGAATGGATGAAGAAGGGCAATTAGATGAAGATGGAAAGGGATGAATGAAATCACAAATTGGTCAAAGGAGGACTTTTACCAAATTAATATTATTCATTTTTTTTGGGAGATGGAATATACATTCCATCAATCCCCTAAATCCAATAATTTTAATTTGACAAAGTCAAATCAACCTTGGCCAAGGCCCAACAACAAATGAGAAGCTCAAATAAGTCAATCCAAATGGTCCACACAATTAAAATGGCATTTATTCAAATAAAAGTATTAAAATAATGCATTAAATTCAAACATGTTTTGTCCAAATCCTAAAATCACATCAAAACGTCAAATAAATGGCCATGTGATTTATCATAGGTCAAACAAGGTCAAAGGACCTTGGATAAAAAATTTCATAATTTTTGGACACTTAAACAATTAAAAACAAATGAAAAAATCAATTAATTCATGAAAAATATTAATAATGATCCAAAAAATAATTTTAATTCAGAATATGAAAGAGAAAAATATTTGAAATTTTTTGGTGAAAGTCCCATATTTTTTTGGATCAATATTGAATTTAATATGAATTATTGAAGAAAATGAAATAAAAAGGAAAATCAGAAATTGCAAAAATACGTGGACCATGAGATCTCCCTCATTAACTGAGGTGGCAGATCTGATGATCCACAGCGTGCGTTCCACCGATGCACGAGTCCACTGCGCTGTAAACTTGGTAATCACAATGCACGGCTAAGATTAGAACACAGGAGTTGGATCACACGGTCTAGACCTCAAACACATCATCACCGGAGCCAGAGCTCCGGTTGTCTTCTCCAGTGAGCTTCGTCGGACTGGTCATCATCATCCATCACCAAAATTTCAAACAGGGACATGATTTTAAAGAGAAAACATCACTGAGCACGAATATCACCTCCATTTCTTCCAATTCCAACTATATTGAGAGATATGTGGAATTGAAAAATGAGGTTCATGATCTTAGTTGCTTCGATTCAGCATCAAAATAACTTAAACACCTTGCCTACATTGGTAGGACTTCAGCCAACACAATAATCAAGAGAATTGAGCAAGAAACAAGGAGAATTGAAGAGATCAAATTTTCTGCAAAATACCTTCAATGGAGGTCTGAGCTTGCTAGATATTGATCTGAATCGTGCTTCGGTTCACTCCAATTGCTTGTAGAAGAGGAATGGAATGACTTAGAATCAAATGACTCATGGAGAATTGAATTCCAAAATATTGGAGATTCAAGCTCAAATTCAACATAATGTCTCACGTTTATCCTCTTGGTATGAATGGTTTTCTATGGGGAATCAAAGCTTGCGCAATGTGTGTCCTGATTCTGAATAATTGAGCTTCAACTTATAGAGAATTCAAATGATAATTCCACACTCCTTCAAGTTTCCAAACCTGGCAAAATGATGTAAGCAAGTTGCATGGGCGCGCATAGGCCCATCAAATGATTGTTCAAAAGTCCATAATAAAGTTCAGATGCATTGGAGGTGGATTGGATTGCAATGCAATTGAGCATTGTTGTTTGAAGTTTGATCCATGACACATGATACCATCCTATTTAAGCCATGCGAAGCCTGTGCATTTCTCATCCAAAATGCATGAATTTTAGCTCTTTGGAAAGGTGAGATCAAGAGGAACAAGTTTGATGTTTAACACTTTTTCATTTGGAGCTTGGAACTTGGAGATATTTGAGGTGGATGTTTGGAAAAATTTGACATACTGAAAGTTTTCTAAGTGTCAAGCCAGACGTCTCAATATTCCACCTTGCTTAAATTTTTATGGGAGCTTTAAATGAGAAAATTGTCTTCATCAAAGATGTAGCTCTATCAACGACTTTCAAAATGGTCACCAATTTCATGTATTTGGATTTGAAATGATAGAGTTATGCATTTTTGAAGTTTGGCAAAATCACTTGATCAATGGTATAGGTCAAAAGAGACCTATAATGTAGCCTCATATGACATGTGAAAATAAGTTGAATTAGCTCCCATTACAAACATAAAAGTTGAAGTAGACACATTTAATTTGATTTTTAAACTTGGAAATCTTTCATATCATAAAAATTGAGCAAGTTATGGCCTTGGGAAGTTGACTTTCAAATTAGGGTTTAGATAAAATGACCTATAATGTTTCAACAAAGGAAATGCTTTTACAAGAAAAACTAGCTCTAGGACTCAACATGAACATTGTTTATAATGTCATTTAGAGTAAGTTGTCTCTTGGAATAATTTTCATATGGTGAAAATTATAGGAGATAGGGTCTAGGGAGACCCAGTTTTGATCAGATGAATTCATCTGGCCAACCACCATCAACCAACTTGCTAATTTCCAATTCTCTTGACTTTCTTGGATCATGGTAGATCATATATGCATAAGATGATGAATTTTGAAGTGTCCCTTTAGAAATTTGATCAATTGGTGAGATAGCTTGTTGGAGAAGTTACTCAAGATACCCAATCAAACTAGGGTTTCCAAGGCAAATCACCCTTAAACTCTTGAAGAAAAATTGATCAATATAACATGTAGAAGAAATTGAGACTCATACATCACCCTCAAAATCTTTGTTCATGAGGGTCTCAAACCCTAGATGTGCTCAATGAATCAAGGAAATCATGTCCCTTACCTACAAAAGAGTTAGACAACTACAAAGACATATTTTTTGGTATTTTGGTTACTGAAATGATAAAATACAAGTATGATATAACCACAAAGTGCTTGGTGATCTCTCCCAAAACAAACCCAATGAAAAGGGGTAAGGAGGATGCCAAGGTATGATCCCAATGCTAATGCTTGTGATGAAATGCATGAGGGATCTTAGGGTCAAAATTGGGGTCTTACAGTGATGTGTTGTACAAGAGAAACTTCGATATGGTTATGCTCATATGAGTGGATAGACACGAAGCAGATCTATTGATGACCGAAGTCCATGAAGGTCCCTTTGGTACTCATTCCAATGGACATGCAATGGCAAAGAAGATGTTGCGAGCAGATTACTATTGGCTGACAATGGAATCTGACTGTTGCAAGTTTGTGAAGAAATGCCACAAGTGTCAAATATATGCAGATAAGATTCATGTTCCTCCGATACTGTTGAACGTCATTTCCTCCCCATGGCCCTTCTTCATGTGGGGAATTGATATGATTGGCAGGATTGAGCCCAAAGCTTCGAATGGACATCGTTTAATTTTGTTGGCTATTGACTACTTCATAAAGTGGGTTGAAGCGACATTGTATGCGAATGTAACCAAACAAGTTGTTGTGAGGTTTATCAAGAATCAGATTATATGCCATTATGGTGTGCCAAGTAAGATCATTACTGGTAATGGTTCAAACAAGAATAACCATATGGTGGATGCTCTTTGCAAAGACTTCAAGATTTCACACCATAATTCTTCTCCCTACAGACCTAAGATGAACGGGACCGTTGAAGCTGCAAATAAGAACATCCAGAAGATGGTTGTGTCGTACAAATATTGGCAAGAGATGCTCCCATTTGCTTTACATTGGTACCGTACATACATCCGTACTTGAACAGGGGAAACCCCTTTCTCACTTGTTTATGGAAGGGAAGTTGTTCTCTCAGTAGAGGTTGAGATCCCATCACTGCGTGTCTTGATGGAAGCCAAGTTGACCGAGGTTGAATGGTGTCAGACCAGATTTGATCAGCTAAATTTGATTGAGGAGAAGAGGTTAATTGCCATGTGTCATGGTCAGTTATATCAGCAGAGAATGAAGAAAGCTTTTGACAAGAAGGTTAGACCTCATGTGTTTAGAGAAGGTGACCTTGTGCTCAAGAAGATTCTATCTTTCAAACTAGATTCTAGGGGCAAATAGACTCCTAATTATGAAGGCCTAGATGTTGTCAAGAGAGCCTTTTCAGGCGGTGCTTTCATTCGTCCTTTGAAGGCAGATGCAATCAAGAAATACTTCGCCTAAAAAGAAAAGAACAACTCGCTATGTTGAAAACCTGAAAGGGCGGCTTAGGCAAAAATGGGCATCTCGATGGATTGAACCCAAGAGGGCGGTCCAGGCAAAAGTTAGAGACATAAAATAGAAAGATTTATCCCGATAAATTGAGTACCCCACCTTGGGGCAATTTATGTAAAAATTAGGGATTATGGCAAGTAACTGCATCCTGCTGATCTTCGGTGTTGAAGACTTATCTTGAGCACATTGTCAGATTTTGGTTCACTATCTCCAGCAATCGCCAAAACCACAATGGATATCAAGAGTTGGTAGAAGGATTAGCGATCATTGTATTCAATTTAGCCCTTTTCCATGTAAATTACCATTTTTTCAACTTTAGTAAAGATTTATGGAGTCTTGTCATTTACAGACTACCATTCTATTAAATAAAGTTGAGCTTTTATCCATTTATTTCTACTCTCGTTTAATTCAGCCAAACAGATTTAAATTTTATCATGACCATTTTGGAAATTAAAAATCTTTAAACAAAAATCATGTTTTCTTAAATATATAGAAGCAATTATTTTAAGCAATCGGTTTCATTCAAGAGGAATATTAACATCGGTTTGAAAGCAGTAAGCCCTAAATGAGGAGCATTATTGGTTCTCCCTAAGTAGTTGGCGTGATCCCTGTTTCATCCCCCAATAACTTTTTAGTATCCGATGTTTGTTGGCTTCCCCAACCAAGTTCGTCGTCATCCCCAACTGTGTTTTTTGTCCTCCCTCAAGTTGTAGGCATTTTATTGCAACAATTTGCATGGTTTCGACATAATTTCATCCTCACAAGTCTCCATCAGATTCATCCCCAATTAGAGTTTCTGAGCAGCTATTTGTATTCATCCCCTACAGGTTTGTCTCCCATGTAATATTGGGTTGATCTAAAATTCCCCACAGAGTTGACAGCAGTTTCCTCAGCAGATCCTCTCCTTTATTCCCCATCCAGGGTCAAGCCTTCGAGGTGTTCGATCTCTTCTTCAGCAGTTGTTTCCCTCTTGTGTGGATTGGCCAAAAATTGTATTGATGATTCAAATCAGCGATTGTTGTATCCTCTGCGATCGTTTTGTCAACATGATCATTACACATACATATACATATACATTTAGAAACTTCATTATTGCATTATTACACATTGTGTTTCATCGTTATTTTGACTCTCTGCTATGATGGTACTTTATCCCCATGTAGATTTGGTGTGTCTATCCTCTTTCAATTGTTGAGTGTCAGTCCCTTAAGCAGAAATACTTAAGCTTTCTCCTATTCCCCACTGAGCTATTTCCTCGTGGATGATTATTATTTAAATTTCCTCCCCATTCGATTCCTTGGATGTAATCACTCCCTTTGAGTTATATCCTCATTGGGTTGAGTCTTGATTGACCGTTTCTTTCTAGATCTTCCCTAGATAGATGACTTTGGTCCTCTAAGAGTCTATTACCCAGTAATTGGTAATATTTCTTTTAGTTTGCAGTTTGTTACCTCTGTCCAATACCCGACAAGAGTAATCCCTTTTATCCACGGAAGATCCGTTTTTATGTTTCCCAGGAAGTATATCCTTGATATGTTCATCCTAACCGATGACATATATTTTCTTCCCCTGCTTCGAGTTTATCCTTGATATGTTCATCTTAACCCGTGATGGATGTTCTCTCCTTTTTGGTATTCTACCTAGTAAAAAGGTAGTTGTAATCCATGTTTTTATTCCCTAGAGAGTTAATCCTTGATATGTTCATCCTAACCGATGACGTATTTCCTTCTCTTTGCGGTCTTCTGCCCAATAACTGGTAGTTGTAAATCCTGTTTTTCCCCCCTTTGTAGAGTTTACGTTCATTCTAATTGGTGAAGGATATTCTCTTTCTGGTATTCTATCCAGTAATTGATAGACATAATTCCTATTCCTCCCTTCGGAGTCTATCCGTGATATGTTCATCCTAACCGGTGACAAATATTCTCTTTTTGGTATTCTATCTAGCATTCGATAGATATAATTCCTACTTTGTTCAAGCGGTTTATCCTTGATATGTTCATCCTAAACAACGACAGATAGCCTCCTTAAACATCCCCAGGAAAGTTTATCCTTGATATGTTCATCTTAACCGATGACGATTTTTCTTTCTTTTGAGTTTATCCTTGATATATTCACTTTAATCAGTGACGGATATTCTCTCCCTTTGGTCTTCTGCCAAGTAACTGGTAGTTGTAAATCCTATTTTGGCTTTCCCCAACAGTTTTATTCTTACCTAGTAACCGATAATGAATACGCCTCCTGGATGCCCTTAGCTAGTCATCCTTGATATGTTTACCCTAACCGGTAACGGATGTTCTCCCTGTCAGATTTTGTTATCTCCTTACCTAGTAACCGGTAATGGATAATATACTTTTGTTACTCTTGTGTCGAAGATCATTTCTTCCCCAGTTGAGTGTGAGTGCGCATTTCTTTATTGAAATTATCATTTTCCTGCTTGCATCGAGTATTTCAGCTTTTGCTCTGATCTACCCGTTTTCCCCTGCAAATTTCCTTTTGTTTCCCGGCTGAGTCTTTCCATTGATTTATTTTTCATGGAAACCCACGTAGTCCCCCAGCAGTTTTTAAGTCGTGGCCTGGCCTACGCACAACCCTTCATTCCCCCTAGAGTCTCTGTCTCCCTAGTGAGTTTTCCTTATGGAATGCATTATGCTCCTGCGGACTTTCAGTCTCTCCGGATTCTTTTCCTTTGTGGAAACATTTCCCCACAGAGATTTATTTTAACATTCATATCATATGCATGATGAGGTCTCTTAGGGACCAAAGTTTGTTTCTCTATGTTGTTATTTAAGCTCATTCTACTGAGTCAATGTGAAGATTTTAACCTTTATCTCCTCAGTTAGAATGTCTTTAAATCGGGGCAGCTGTATGACCCCAATTTTGACCTTAAGATCCCTCATGCTATCTCATCATATGCATTAGCATTGGGATCACACCTTGGCATCCTCCTTACCCCTCATCCATTAGGTTTGCATTGGGAGAGATCACCAAGCATCATGTGATTGTATCATACTTTGTATTTTATCATTTTACTAACCAAAATACCAAAAATATGCCTTTGGATAAACTAACTCTTTTGTAGGTAGGGCATGTGATCACCTTTGATCTATCAAGCTCACATCTAGGGTTTAAGACCCTTAGTGCAAGGAGCTCAATCAAGAAGTGGTTTACTATGGCTCTAAGCATCATATATGGATCCCCATGGTCTTCACATGTTATTTTGATCAAGAATCCATCAAGAGTTTGCACTTAGTTTGCCTTGGAAACCCTAATTCATCTAGGTATCTTGTAACTTCTTCAATAAGCTTCTTCACCAATTGATCAAATACTTCAAGGTATACTTTAAAATTTAATCATCTTATGCATATATGATCCTCCATGAGTCCCAAAATTCAAGAGAATTTCAGGTTAGCAAGATGGTTGATGGTGGTTGACCAGAGGAATTCATCTGATCAAAACTGGGGTTCCCTAGACCCCATCTCCTACATTTTTTGTCATATGAAAATGATTCCAAGAGCAAAGTTACTCTAAATGACATGTAAAACAACTTCAATGTTGAGGTATAGAGCTAGTTTTTCTTGTAAAGTCATTTTTTATGGTGAAAGATTATAGGTCATTTTGTCTAAACCCTAATTTGGAGGTCGACTTCCCAAGGCCATAACTTGCTCAATTTTTATGATATGAAAGATTTCCAAGTTGAAAAATTAAATTCAAGATGTCTAATTCAACTTTGATGTTTGAAGGAAGAGATAATTAAACTTTTATGAGCATGTGATATGAGGATATATTATAGGTCATTTTGGACCAATGCCATTGAACAAGTGATTTTCCTCAACTTCAAAAATGCATAACTCCTTCATATTAAATCCAAATGAGGTCAAATTTGTCACCATTTTGAAGGACTTTGAGAGAGATACAAATTTGATGAAGGAACGTTTCTCATTTGAAGCTCACATAAAAAGTTAGCCAAGGTGGAATAAGTGAACATATGGCTTGGCACTTAGAATTTTTTTTAACATGTTTGATTTTCCCAACTTCCACCTCAAAATTCACCATGATCAAAGCTTCAAATGAAAAAGTGTCAAACATGAAAGTTGTTCCTCTTGATCTAAACTTTCCCAAAAGTCCAATTTCATACATTTTGGATAAGATTTGAATGGGCTGCACATGGCTTGAACATTGCATCATCATTTGGCAAGATTGAACTTGAAATTCCACACACCAATGCATGACATTCCAACATGATCTCAGACTTATTTGTATTCAATTATGGACCAAATGACATGATTTCATGGGCATGTACATGCCCATGCACCCATGCATCACACATTGCTGTTTTTGGATTCCATGTTCAAGTGTGCAAATATCAATTGAATTGGCCATAAATAGAGACCTCTTGGCTCATAACAAAGGACCCTGCGCGCCAGCTTTGAATCCACACCTTCAAACTCTTCCATTTCAGAGGACAACCTTGAGAATTTCCATTGGAAATTGAGTTTGAATCTCACTGTTTTGAGATTCAAAACTCCAAGGATCCAAAGCCTTTTGATCATTCTAATCTACTTTTTCAAGCATTCAGAGTAAGATCAAGCATAAGCAAGAGCAAAACCAATCAAATTCATACCTACATTGAAGGTATTTTCTAGAAATTTTCATCTCTTCGATTCTCACTCAATTCTCCATAATTATCTTGGATTTGTGGTTGTTTGAAGTCCTACCAATGTAAGTGTAAGACCCCAATTTTGTCCCTAAGATCCCTCATGGTATCATATCATATCATTGCATAGCCTCAAGGATCATTAGACACATGGCTTCCTTCCCTGTGGGTGGGATCTTTCTTTGAGAGTGGTTCTTGATCACCAAGCATTGCTTGCATTTGTATATCATTGCTTTTCTTTCAATCATTAACCAAAAATGTACAAAAATATGTCATTAACCTTTGTTACTTGCAGCTTAAGCAGTCAACAGTCAAGGCAATTCAAGTAAATCTTGTGTGCAAGAGATGAAATTTCCATTGAGATATGGATCATATGATCATTTTATGGAGATTATGTGAGCTATAGGTTCATTTTGGAGCAAATTCCCAAGTGGCAAAGGCCCCAAATTCATCAGGACATGTTCAGGTCATCTAAGGACCAATACAGTCAACTGAAAAGTCAATTGTGGGTTTTGAATTGAGAAATTGGGTTTCTTCATCCCATTCATGTCCAAATCATGCTTATTCATCATACCAAAGATCAAGGTTGAAGAATTTGAAGCAAGTCAAAAGTTTCCAAAAATGGAAAGTGACCTATAATTTCAACTTTCCAAAAATGGCAAGTTTTTGATCCAACTTCAACTCAACTTTCCAACATCAAAGAAGCTTTAAATGGAATTTTGTCCAACATGAGAGTTGAAGATCTCTTTCTCCCATTTCCAAAAAGTCCAAGATCATGAGCATCTGATGAATGGTTGAGGAGATATGATCCAATCATTGCCAAGTGTGCATGGAACTTCAAATGGCCATATCTTTTGATCCATAACTCCAAATTTGGTGGTTCTTTTTGCATTTTGCTTCTCATGACATGAGCTTTTCAAAACATTCACCACATTGCATGAATTGTTATCACATGATCATTTGCTACTCCATGCCTTTTTTGGAGGGAAATTGCAAATTTCAAAAATGGTGCATCATGGGAACTTTCTACGATTGGCATTGGGTTTAAAAAATGATTTTAAGTGTAATTGATGAAGCAAATGGTACTGTTCACATGGGATTAGTCCATGCACCATGCATTTTTGAAATTTTGCAAAACACCTTATTTTAATTAACCAAGTTAAGTATGGATTAGCAAGGTGATTAAGGAAGCATATAAATACTCTAATCTAACAGAATTTGGAGGAGGTTAATCATTTTTCACCATTTCAAGATCCAAATTCTCTCTCCCTCCAAAATTTTCTCTCAAGCATAATTCAAATTTTCTCCCAATAACATTGATATTTCTTTCCATATTCTGGTTCTCTGGCTTTGATTTTGTGCAGATCAAGCTTTAGATTGGTGAATTCGTGCAAGAATCAAGTGTAGCAAGCTCATGAAGGTGAAGATGGAAATTTTGTTTTGAGCTAGATCCAGCACCTGTCAAGCTTCAATTTCTTCATCAATCATCATAACAAGTGTTGTAGAGTGGATTTGGATCATTCAAGGCTTTGGATCGTGCGAATTCAAGGAATTGCTCTTCAAGAGGTCAAGTTTCGAATCTCTTAATTCTCAAAATTATTGTCATAATAATGTAGATCTCATGTTGCTGATGATTCTGGTGAAAATTTCATGAAAAACGGTGCATTATCGAGTGAGTTATGTGTGATGGAAGTTTTGTGCACCAATCTTATTTTGTTCGATTCTCTTTGATCTTGTGGAATTAGGCTTAGATATTACTTGATCCGTGATGTACATTGCATGAACTTTGTTTTGATATAATTTTTGTTGATTTCTGGAAAAATTCTGGAAACTGGTATGAAGTTCTTCACTGTTCATCTTCGTCTTCATGAGGAAGACGAAGTAGCGTCGGATTTGTGACGGTTTAGCGTCCATTTTGCTTGGCTAGGGTTTGCAGGTGAAACGGCACCGTTTTGGTGTTGGCGCGCTTCCTTTTGAAAATCAACATGGTTCGATCCCTGGCGTGCAACATTTTTCAAATTGCTTCAGCATTTTATGCTTTCCCTCCATTTTCCATGCTATATGATTCACTTTGATTTTTATTTTTTATGTCAACTTTAAAAATTCATATAAAATTGAAAAATGATCCAAAAAATGCTTGGTTTTTTGCTACTTGATCCTTAGAAAGTCTGGAATTTGATGATAATTTCTGAAGTTGTGCATGGCTGGATTTTGGATTGTGCTAGACTTTGTGATCATGTGTACATTTGTGACCTTGCTCCATTCATCTTATCATGAAATGCTTGATTTTAATCCAATGGACATGAAATTTTACATGATGATTCTTGACATATTACTGGATGTTTTAGGCTTGGTTTGGTATTTTTCCCATTTGCCATTTCTGTTTTATGCACATGTTTGCATGGTGTGACAATTTGTGTCACACATTTGGTTGATCAACTTGTACAATTTAATTTCCATATCAAATGATCTTTGATGCTTCTGATTTTTTGTATGATGATCATGTTGGTTGTATTGAATGCTCATGAATATTTCCAGAGTTATTTGAATCATTTCTGTTTTGATTTGGAATTTTCATTCATGATGTCCAAATATGAGCTTTGAAATTGCCTTTGACTTCCTTTGCACATGAAATGCCTTTGCTTGATGATTTTGATGTGAGCCTTTTTAGGACATGTTAATATGTGTTTGAAGTTGCATTGTGTTGAATATTGGCTCCTGTTTTGAATTTTTTCTTCACCTTTAACCCTAGGCTTTGACCTAGTGGTTTGGACTTACATTTGAGCTTTGAATTTCAGGACCAAGCACTCAATTTCCATGGTTAATGTTGCTTCATCATTTGAATGTTGATATTTGCTTTTGATTGCTAACATTTGTTGTTTTGTAGGTTGATGATAAGTCACTTGAGTTTGCCCTATGGCTTATGTGTTGTACATTGGGATTGTTTGTTTGTTATTGATTGTTGTCTGTTTGTCTGAGTATTGTACTGATTTGTTTAGTTGTTTCCACAGGTACTTAAGTTGTTTTAAGTTCATTAGAACTTTTCTTTGCTTTTGCTTGTGGTTGGCATACCACTTAGGTATAACCCTTAATCTTCATGTAGTCTGGAAGACCTGTCATGTTACTTTGGCAGGCACATGTCTGAAGCCCTCCTTAAGAGGCCATGTTTTTGTTTGTTTAATTTTGTGCCAAGCAGGTAAAGTCCTCTTAAGAGGCAATTGGTAGATAATAGGGATGTGCAATCCATCCCCTGCTATTCAGTTGTGTCATTCACTTTGCTCACACCATGTGTTGATGCATTGTGAATAAGAACCCAAGATCTTATAGAGTCAACCATATGTGGAGAAGAGTTCCCTCATTCTGAACTCCCACACTTTCTATTGATTAAAGCTCTCCCAGGCCAGGGATAAGAGCTATGAGGCATAACCCTCATCTCCATTTCATCTGCTTCACCCTAACTCTCAATGTTAGGGTTAAGAGCTCAAAACACCCCATTCCAGTTGGCTTGCTTCTAAAGCCCAACCTTGCTTGAGCCTCTTGATTGAGTATAGTGTGTGCTAATTGAATGATTGTTTGATTGTTTGCCCATATGTGCATAATTGTTTGTGTGTGCCTTTGTGCATTGTTTTCATCTTTGAGCATTAATTCTATATCATTTCATGATCATTGTTCATACTTTGTGACATTTTGTTTTGTCCATTGAGGAGTCAATTGTAAGTCCATTTATTGGCAGTTGTTTCCTATGATCTGGTAGGAGTTGGGACTAAGACCATTGATTGGCATCCCATTTCCTTGGAGTCGAGTGTAAGACCATTTATTGGCAACTTGTTTCCTTTTGCTTTTTGCATTTGTTTTCTTTGTTTTGTGAGATTGGTGTAAGTCCATTGATTGGCATCCGGTATCCATCTTTGTTTTGTGAGACTAGTGTAAGTCCATTGATTGGCATCTGGTATCCATCTTTGTTTTGTGAGATTGGTGTAAGTCCATTGATTGGCATCTGGTATCCATGTTCTCTTTGCTTTGTGAGATTGGTATAAGTCCATTGATTGGCATCCGGTATCCATCTTTATTTTGTGAGTCTAGTGTAAGTCCATCGATTGGCATCTGGTTTCGATTTATGTTGGCTTTGCCTGATACATTGTTTACCTGCTACTTGCTTGTTGCCTTTTCCAAATGAATCACTTGGATCATCTACATATGATCTCAAGAGGTGAACATCTAAGAAGTTTTACATCCCTTAATCTCCCACCCTTTTTGTTCCTTAAACCTCCATTTGTATGTTAACCCAAACCAGAAAACTTTGTGCAAACATTTTCATTTCTTTTCAAATTAGAAACCTAGGCTTTAGGCCTTTGATTTTCAAATTTCATTTTCACAATACTTCTTCTGAATTGAACCTAATGTCATACTTTGACTTCATTTTGTGAATACTCTAATTGGTTAATTCCACTCATTCAATTGTTTTGTGGCTCAAGTCCACTTCTTGATAAGTTTTCATACATTAGCCATAGATCTCAATTATCTTGGTGGTTGATGTAAATCTCACCTTTTGTCCTTAGTGATTGAATTGTAAGACTTCCTTGCTTATTATAGGGCATGGTCCCTCACTAGCAAGATGAAGTTTTTCTCATATGGTGGACTTGTGGTTGTATAGGTTGAGTTTTCTCCCGTGGATAATGAAAGACCTTAGGGCTTTTGTTTAAAATCAATTCACCCATGTTTTGGAAATCTTTTAGCCGAACTACGAGGTTTTGATCCTGTAAAGGTACGTAGGCAATGGTAATCCATCCAAACACAAAAATAATAAAAATTGTACATTCTTCTCTCATCCCCTCATTCATGTTTGCACAATAAATCTTTCATAAACAATATCTTTTGCAACAATTTGTGAAAAGGGTTCCCTAGGAGTACCTAGGATGCTTTGGGTGCCTAACACCTTCCCTTTGCATAATTACCCCCTTACCCAGATCTCTGACCTTTCATTAGTTTTCTATGCGTAAAACTTCTTAGGCTTTTGTTCGCTTTTTAGCCATTCCTTTGGATAAATAAAAGTGCGGTGGCGACTCTATCCTTGTATGTTTTGCTTTTGGTTTAATCAATAAATCATAAAGTGATGAATACACCACTACAGAAAAGTGGCGACTCTGCTGGGGATCACTTACTTCCTAGTGGGTTTGCCAACTTTTCACAATTATTGTGATATATTGTTTATGACATAATTTTGTACAATTTGGGATTACTGTATTGATTGTAATGATTGATTTGCTTGATATATCAATTGCTTGCTTGTTTGGTGATCTGTGAGATGAGTTCTATATCCGAACTCGAGTGCACCTTATGATAGGAGAATGGCATAGTCTCGTCAACTTGTGTGGAGTTATTCCTTAGCAAGTTGACTTGCGAGTCCATTCATTTGGTGGAGGTCATGTTGGATTAATGATGTCACACAAGTTATTTGTGGTTAGGCATTATTCTTTCAATGTGTGCCGTAGAAGCCAAGGACCTTAGTTTACCAAGCCCATCTTGGCCTATTTTTAGGATGTAATGCGGAGGTCGTTCAGATGTAAGATCTGATGCGATTGTTACGCGATACTACACTCATAAGAGTCTCTCTTAAGAATATTTTTGGAATACGAGTATTCGTTCCTCCGATAATATTCGAGAGATGGGATGATGTCTATGGGAACCTCTGGTAGAACATGTTCGGCAGGTTTAAACCATAGTACACTCCCTTTGGGTGGTTCTTAACCGAGACTCCATGCTCGTGACTCGCAACAAACCCATGATTCATGGTTGATCCGTTCACCCATCGTTAATATCAATGGAACTTGGGTGTCGATAAGGTGAAAACCATAATCCACCAAAATGGATGATTGATATTAAGGATGGTTGAACAGTTCATATATCGTTAATATCAATGGAACTTGGGTGTTGATAAGGTGAAAACCATAATCCACCAAAATGGATGATTGATATTAAGGATAATACGAGCTATCCCATGACCTTTGTCTGGTGTGCTTTGCTTGATCCTTGAGTGTGATTGTTGCATTCATACATTCATGCATTCATCTGCATCCATATCATCAGAAAAAGAAAATTTTCAAGGAACTTAAGGGGTTTATTTGCAAAATTTTCAGATATGGAAAGACCAAAAAGGCATACAAAGAAGTATAGCTTTAGACAGCCCGATTTGAAAGAGTTAAGGAATCTGACATCTTATGTATTAGATCCCTTGGGTTTAAAAGCTCGTTATGGGAAGCTTCTGCCTCTGCTGACTACTCAGGTTGATGAAGGATTGATGAATACTTTGGCGCAGTTCTATGATCCTCTGTATCACTACTTCTCTTTTCCAGACTTTCAGCTATTGCCTACCCTTGAGGAGTATGCTCATCTTGTGGGTATTCCGATTCTGGATCAGGTGCCGTTCAGTGGCTTGGAGAGTATTCCTACTTCTCGAGAGATAGCTGACTTGTTGCACATAGATGAATCCTTGGTTAAAGCTCATATAACTACCAAAGGTGGAATTCAAGGTCTCCCTTCTGAGTTCCTCATCGCTCAAGCTACCGTTTATGGGAAGGCCATGAGTGAGGATGCCTTTGAGGCTATATTTGTGCTTCTCATCTATGGATTGGTATTGTTCCCCAACATCGACAAATTTGTGGATGTGAACGCTATTAGGATCTTCTCGGTTCTTAATCCTGTTCCGACTCTGTTGGGTGATACCTATTTCTCTTTGCATCTGAGGAATGCGAAGGGTAGTGGTGCTATTGTGTGCTGTTTGCCTCTGTTGTATAAGTGGTTTATTTCTCACTTACCTCAGACGGTCGCTTTCAAGGAGAACAAGGGATGTCTACGGTGGTCTACGAGGCTTATGTCTCTCACTAATGATAATATCTCTTGGTATGATAGTGTATATGACGGTGTCCAGATCATTGATTCTTGTGGTGAATTCTCCAATGTGCCTCTTCTTGGTACATGTGGTGGAATTAGCTACAACCCTATATTAGCACGTCGTCAGCTTGGGTTCCCCCTAAGGGATAAACCTAATAACATTCTGTTAGAAGGTGTGTTCTTTCAGGAGGGTAAAGATCCCCAAGGCCTGAAAGCCAGGATGGTTCGCGCTTGGCGCAAGATTCACAAGAAGGGTAGAAGTGAATTGGGTCCGAAGAACTGCATAGCTTTGGAGCCTTATACGACTTGGGTAAGGAAGAGAGCCTATGAGTATCTCATGCCTTATGACTATCCGAGACCTACACCGTTGGTTGTGGCTGGGCCTTCAACCCTCCCTAACCGAGGCGTAGAGGAGTTGAGAGACGAAGACCTTTCACGTGCCTGGATCCGTGAAAGAGAAGAGTTGCTTCAGCAAATCAAGGAGAAAGATGCTCTGATCGAGTTTCTCGAGCATCGGGTGATTGATGATCCGAATGATACTTGGACTTCTCTACTTCCTCAGTCTTCTAAGTTCTGGAAAAGGAGGTATGACAGACTCGCCAAAGATAAGGCGACATGGAAGCAGCATATGAGAGAGAGATCAAGAGGCTTCGCGCAACTTATCTTCCGGCATCCCGAGCTTCTAGGGATCCATAGGATGTTTATTTTCCTTTCCTCTTGTAATGTAATTGACAATGTTGTACTTCTTTGTTCAAATATATTTGATGAGATATTTTCCATATGCGATTAAAATGATAAATATTCAAATTTGCAAATAATACCCTAAAGTTCCTTCGAAAATAAAAACAAATCATGTGCACGAGCATTGCATGCATCATTTGCATAAGCAGGTGTTGTTCTGGTCTTCTTGTCTGTGGCCTAACTCTGTGCTCTTCATTTATTTTGAAGACAAGCTGACTCATCGGTACTACACCAGAGCCAACTCTGCAAGACTAATGGATCATCTCGAGCAAGAGAATCGTGAGCTGAAGGATGAAGTTGCCAGACTCACTACTTTGATAGAGCAGTTCTTAGTTGCTCAGAATCAGCCGTCTCCACCGCCTGCAACTCCTCCGTAGATGACTGTTATATCTGAGATAGTCTCATCGACAGTGCCAGCTGCTAGTGCCCATTTTGTGCCAACAGCCATGCCGCCCGGGTTTCCGTGGGGGATGCCTCCTGGTTATATGCCTGATATTCAAGCTCCGACATTTGCTTCCATGCCGGCATCTAGCCCAGTCCTTGTAATGCCTCCTCCTGTCGTGCATACCATTCTCAGGGTAGACGACACCATCTATCATTTTGAGCCGTCTGAGGGCCCAGATGTTAATGAAAAGATGGACGCGATGAATGACCAATTCCTTGAACTCCGCAAGGAATTGAAGACCCTTAGAGGAAAGGATTTGTTCGGCAAGTCTGCCGCTGAATTATGTTTGGTTCCCGGTGTTAAGATACCCGTCAAAGTCAAAGTTCCAGACTTTGAGAAGTATAAGGGAACACTTGCCCGCTCAGTCACTTGGTTATGTATGCCAGGAAAATGTCTACTCAGACAGATAATGATCAGCTGCTGATTCATTATTTTCAGGATAGTTTGTCCGGTGCAGCTCTTCGGTGGTATATGAGTCTGGATAATGCAAACATCCGTTCCTTCAATGATCTTGGCGAAGCCTTCGTCAAGCAATACAAATACAACGTGGATATGGCTCCTGACCGTGATCAACTTAGAGCCATGTCCCAGAAGGACATAGAGACATTTAAGGAATATGCCCAGAGGTGGCGAGAGCTGGCAGCTCAGATTACTCCTCCACTTGAAGAGAAGGAAATGACTAAGATCTTTTTGAAGACTCTTAGTTCATTTTATTATGAGCGGATGATCGCTAGTGCTCCCTCTGACTTCACCGAGATGGTGAACATGGGGATGCGATTGGAGGAAGGGGTCCGTGAAGGACGTTTATCCAAGGATGAAGGCTCTTCTAGCAAGCGGTATGGAGCATTTGCTAAGAAGAAAGATGGGGAGGCACATGTTGTGCAATCCCATGCTAAATCCAGAAGACCCTCTGCCAAGAGGAAGCCTGTGCGTCATGCCAGCAATCAGCATCAGGTGGCTCACATAGCACCTGTCTTCCGTGACAATCAGCAATATCAGCATTCCAATCAACAACCTCAACAATATCAACAACAACATCGTCCTCAGCAACAGGCTTACCAGCCTCGCAACAACAGTAATCAGGCTAATACGAGTTATGAGAGGAAGAAGATCACTTTCGATCCAATTCCTATGTCATACGCTGAGCTATATCCCTCTTTAATATAGCAGAAACTGATTACTCCCAGAGAGCCTCCGGCTGTACCTGCTAACCCGCAGTGGTGGTACAAGCCCGACCACAATGTAGACAATTGCTATCCATTGAAGACTAAGGTTCAAGACCTTATGAGATGCGGCATTCTGAGCTTTGAGGACTCAGGCCCTAATGTTACGAAGAACCCATTGCCCGAGCATGGGAAATCAGTGAACATGGTCCAGGGTTGCCCTGACAAATACAAAGTAAAATATGTAAGCCATATTCGACAGTCATTGGTTGAGTTGCATCGTCTGCTGTGTGATTACAGTCATATGGAGCACGACCATGACAAATGTCGTATCTACTCTGTCAATCGTCTGGGTTGTCGCCAAGTGCGTAGAGAGCTGCAAGAGCCGTTGGATGATGGGACTATTGAGATTCTTCAGAACAGAAATGTTGATGAAGATGAACCAGAGGTGAACGTGATTTCTCCGGTGTTCAAAATTCCTGAGCCTGTTGTCATCTGTTATGATGGTAGCAAGTAGAAGGTCTCTCCTTCTTTGGTGATTAAGCCTGCAGGCCCTGTGCCTTATTCTTTAGATAGAGCAGTTCCCTTCCGCTATAATCCTGTTGCTGTGGAAGATGGGAAAGAAGTGCCGTTTCCTTCATCCTCTGTCGTGAATATAGCTGATGTGAGCGGGATGACCCGTAGTGGTCGTGTATTTTCAGCGCCAAAGCCTTAGGCTAAAGCTGATGCTGATGTGCGTCCGGTGGGGAATGCTGTTAATCCTCTGAATCTGGCACTTGCTGTTAAACCCTCCTCTGTACAAAAGACTCCTATTTCTTTTGTTGGCCCTAGTGGCATTGTGAATGAAGACTGTGATGAGATGCTGAGGCTCATCAAGAAGAGTGAGTATAATGTTGTAGACCAGCTTCTACAAACGCCGTCCAAAATCTCCGTGTTATCTTTGCTTCTGAATTCAGAACCCCATAGGGAGGCTCTGTAGAAAGTTTTGGACGTGGCTTATGTTGATCATGATGTCACAATTGAACAATTTGACCGCATTGTTGCAAACATTACTGCTTGCAACACTTTGAGTTTCTGTGACGCTGATCTCCCTGAGGAGGGAAGAGACCACAACATGGCTTTACATATATCCATGAATTGCAAGAGCAACGCCATGTCCAACGTGCTGGTGGACACTGGGTCATCTTTGAATGTATTGCCGAAGACCACTCTCTCTAGATTGTCATATCAAGGTCCTCCCATGAGGCAGAGTGGTGTTGTTGTGAAAGCTTTTGATGGGTCGCGTAAGACCGTGATTGGGGAAGTTGATCTCCCAATCAAGATTGGACCAAGTGATTTCCAAATCACCTTTCAGGTTATGGATATCCACCCATCTTATAGCTGTCTCCTTCGTAGACCATGGATTCACGAGGCTGGCGCCGTGACATCCACCCTACACCAGAAGCTGAAATTCGTTAAGAATAAGAAACTGGTTGTGGTAGGGGGAGAAAAGGCTCTCCTGGTTAGCCACTTATCTTCTTTCTCATACATTGATGCTGAGGACGAAGTTGGAACCCCTTTCCAAGCTTTGTCTATTGCTGAGCCGATTGAGAAGAAGTCTCCTTCATTTGCTTCCTATCGTGATGCGAAACTGGCCATTGAATGTGGTGCAGTTGCAGGGTTAGGAAATATGATTGAGCTTGAAGATAACAAGTCCCGGGCTGGCATTGGCTATTCTTCTGGGGTCTTCAACGACAAAGGGATGTTCAAGAGTGGAGGTTTCATCCACGCCGATCAAACTGAGGAAGCTGCTGCTATCTTGGAAGAGGATGCAGAGGATACTGACAACTTTGTTATCCCTGGCGGGATCTGCCATAATTGGGTCGCTGTGGATGTTCCTACGGTCATTCATAAGTCAGCGTAATATGTTCACTTTGTTAAAAACCCTTCTCCCATGCCAAAAGGAGAAGTGATGACATTGTTGGCAGCATTTATACAATGATATTTCATTCAATCAATTCATATTAAATGTTTGTTTTTCCATTTGTTTTCACTTTTCACTTTTTGCATGAAATCGGTGATCACAAAAAACCCTAAAAACAAGAATAAAAGCAACCTTTTCATCAGCATAATGATTTGCTTGTTTAAATTCTGAAGTTTTATTATCCCAAATCATTATGCAGGTTGATTCTAAAACCCATTGAACATAATGATCCAACGCCATCTCCCAATTTTGAAGATCATTCAGCCGCACCTTGAGAATCTGGAAACAATCAACTTGGGGTCTGAAGATTGTGTTCGTATGGTGAAGATTGAGGCACTCCTTGAAGAGTCTGTCAAGAAGGGGTTGATCAGTTTGCTACGAGAATATTCCGATATCTTTGCTTGGTCGTACGAAGATATGACGGGTCTAGATACAGATATTGTGCAATATTTCCTGCCTCTGAAGCCTGAGTGCGTGCCTGTGAAGCAGAAGCTCAGAAGAACTCATCCCGATATGGCAGTGAAGATCAAAGAGGAAGTTCAAAAGCAAATTGATGCGGGGTTTCTGGTGACTTCTACGTATCCTCTATGGGTGGCCAATATTGTGCTTGTGCCCAACAAAGACGGAAAAGTCTGTATGTGTGTTGATTACAGAGATATGAATAAAGCTAGTCTGAAAGATGATTTTCCTCTACCACACATTGATATGTTGGTAGACAATACAGCTAAATTCAAAGTCTTATCGTTTATGGACGGATTTTCCGGATATAATCAAATCAAGATGGCACCCGAGGATATGGAGAAGACAACATTCATCACACCTTGGGGAACATTCTGTTATCGAGTGATGCCCTTCGGTTTGAAGAACGCCGGAGCCACGTATCAACGTGCTATGACTACCTTGTTTCATGACATGATGCACAAGGAGATAGAGGTCTATGTCGATGATATGATTGCTAAGTCACGAACGGAAGTTGAACATGTTGAGCATTTGTTGAAGCTTTTTCAGCGTCTGAGGAAGTTCAGGCTTCGTTTGAATCCGAACAAATGTACATTTGGAGTCCGTTCTAGCAAGTTGTTGGGTTTTGTTGTCAGCGAGAGAGGTATTGAGGTTGATCCTACAAAGGTCAAAGCAATACAAGAGATGTCTGCGCCCAAAACTGAAAAGCAAGTCCGAGGTTTTCTTGGTCGCTTGAACTATATTTCCAGATTTATATCCCACATGACTGCCACATGTGCGCCGATATTCAAGCTCCTCCGGAAAGATCAGTCTCATGATTGGACCGAGGATTGCCAGAAAGCTTTCGATAGTATCAAAGAGTATCTGTCTGAACCTCCGATCTTGTCTCCGCCTGTAGAAGGAAGACCTCTGATCATGTATCTGACTGTTCTAGAAGACTCGATGGGTTGTGTACTCGGTCAGCAAGACAAATCAGGGAAGAAAGAATCTGCTATCTACTACCTGAGTAAGAAGTTCACTGATTGTGAGTCTCGATACTCAATGCTTGAGAAGACGTGCTGTGCTTTGGCTTGGGCTGCTAAACGTTTATGCCAGTACATGATAAATCATACAACTTGGTTGATATCCAGAATGGATCCAATCAAGTATATCTTCGAGAAGCCTGCTTTAACTGGGAGGATTGCCCGTTGGATAGACACGAAGCAAACCTGTTGATGACTGAGGTCCATGAGGGTTCATTTGGTACTCATTCCAATGGACATGCCATGGCTAGAAAGATGCTGAGAGCAGGCTACTATTGGTTGACAATGGAGTCTGACTGCTGCAAATATGTGAAGAAATGCCACAAGTGTCAGATTTATGCGGATAAGACTCATATTCCTCTGACACTTCTGAATGTGATTTCATCACCATGGCCTTTCTCTATGTGGGGAATTGACATGATCGGCATGATTGAACCGAAAGCGTCCAACGGACACAGGTTTATTCTCGTAGCAATTGACTACTTCACCAAATGGGTTGAAGCGGCATCGTATGCTAATGTGACCAGGCAGGTGGTCGTGAAGTTTGTCAAGAATCAGCTGATATGCCGTTATGGTGTGCCTGATAAGATCATTACTGATAATGGATCTAATCTGAACAATAAGATGATGGAAGAGTTGTGCGTTGAGTTCAAGATTGCACACCCTAATTCCTCTCCCTACAGACCCAAGATGAATGGGGCTGTTGAAGCTGCTAATAAGAACATCAAGAAGATTATCCAGAAGATGACAGTCACGTACAAAGATTGGCATGAGATGCTGCCGTTTGCTTTGCATGGATATCGTACATCTGTCCGCATTTCAACAGGGGCAACCCCTTTCTCTCTTGTTTACGGCATGGAGGCTGTTCTCCTAGTAGAGGTGGAGATCCCATCAATGCGAGTCTTGATGGAAGCCAAGTTGACTGATGCTGAATGGATTTAGAGTCGTTATGACCAACTGAATTTGATTGAAGAGAAGCGATTGACTGCCATGTGTCATGGTCAGTTATATTAGCAGAGAATGAAGAAAGCATTCGATAAGAAGGTCAAGCCTCGTGTGTTCCGAGAAGGTGACCTCGTGCTCAAGAAAGTTTTGTCTTTCGCGCCCGATTCCAAGGGCAAGTGGACTCCAAACTATGAAGGTCCATATGTTGTCAAGAGAGCCTTTTCAGGCGGTGCTCTGATACTCACAACTATGGATGGGGAGGATTTCAATTGTCCTGTGAATTCAGATGCAGTCAAGAAATACTTTGCCTAAAAATAAAAACAGAATAGCTCGCTAAGTTGAAAACCCGAAAGGGCGGCTTAGGCACAAATGAGCGTCTTGGTGGAAAACCCGAAAGGGTAATCCAGGCAAAAATTAGAGACATGAAAAAAAAAAAGTATTTGCATCCTGCTAGATTGAGTACCTCACCCTGGGGCTATCTAGGCAATAATTAGGGATTTGGCAAGTAACTGCATCCTGACAAGACTTTTTGTTTCATAGCCGTCTTTTCGTCAGAGATTCTCGCTCAGTCATTGTCAACTGAAGCTTCAAATACATCAGATTCAAATTGGTAGAGAAATGGTCATTATGTTCAATGTAGCCCTCTTCCAATATATATCACCGATTTCAAATTTGTACAGATCTATGGAATCTTGCCATTTGCAGGCTACCATTCCATCAAATAAATTTGAGCTTTTATCCAATTATTTGCACTCTTATTTGTTTCATTTCAACAAATGTTTTGCATGTTTTAATTGATAAAATGTAATTGTTTTAAACAAACAAATTTTTTCATAAAAATTGTTTTTAAACAAAGTGAACGTTCACAATGATGAAAGGATACTTAAGAATTTCTCAGTGCTCTCCCAAGGGTGGCATGATTTCCAACAGGGTAAGACATTTGTTCATATTCCTGGCATGGATGTATCCTCTTTCTCCAGATTGTTGTTGGGGTTTCCCCAAGCAGAGTTTCTGTTGAGATTTTGTTCCCTGAGTAGGGTGTTTGATGGGATTTTCTCCCGAACGGGTTTTGTTGAACAGAGCCGTTATTATGACTCCTCCTCACTCAGAGTGTTTGTTGAAGACTTCAATTTTCCTCTCCAGCAATATTCTCTCCCCAGCATGGTTGCTTTCCTTTTGGAAGATTCGGTAGTTGGTGGGTTGATACCCCAGTACTACGTCGTTTCCTCAGTAAAGTCGCCAGCAGAGTTGTTGGTATGATGTACTTCATCTATGTTATCTGTCCTCTCAGAGTGCTTGTTGAGGTTTCCACCTCTCTTCCCTTCAACAGAGCAGTGATTCTTTCCTCCTCAGCAGTTGTGGTTTCCTTTTGGAAGGTTTGGTATTTGGTGGTTGATCCCCAGCTCTCCTTCTCTGCCTCAGACAAATCCCCAGTAGGGTTGTGATGGTGGATTGTATCTGTGATGATTTTCTCTCCTGCAGAGATTTGGTGATTTTTTGATGTTGCTGATCCCCAGTAGAGTTGCTTGTGTGGCAGAATCTACTTGTGTGATCTGTTTTCCCTCAGTGGATTTATCCCCAATGGAGTTGCTGACAGTATCCCCAGTAGAGTTGCTTGTGCGGCCAGACTCTACTTGTGTGGTCTGTTTTTGTAGAAATTCTTGCCTGTGCAGCGAACTCCTGTTTCCCAGCTGAGACTGATGATCCCCCTGCAGAAATCTCGTGATTTCTCCACTTCCCCAACAAAGTTGCTTCCGTGGAAGTTTCTGCCTGTTAAAAACTTCAGTTCCCCAGTTGGGTTGATTGATGATCCATCACTCAGAGATTTTGTGATTTCTTGATATCTCTGGATCTTTCCCAACAGATCTCTGCTTTTTAGCATTCAGATCTCCAGCAGATTGGCTTTCTAGTTGGATTTCTCGGTTTTTTCCTCTGGAAGTGTAGTACCGGGCGTTTGATTCCTGGACCTGTTTATGTTAGACATGTCTGTTTTGTCAGCATTCATCAAACATAAATCACGCATATTCATGCATACTTTCAACATTCAGATATTCATGTTGCATTTTTTGCCATATATCTTTTGTTTGTTGTCTCCTGCTAATGGTGATATAAATCTCCCCAGTAGATCTCCCCAAGCAGATGTCGGGTGTTAAATCTCTCAATATAGAGTCAGCCCCTTAAGCAGAAAGTGTCTGTCATTCCTTCTGCAGTCCCCACTGAGATACATCCTCGTGGATGACGGTTGTTTCTGTTTCCTCCCAACATATATATTGGGATGGGTTTTCCCTATTGAGTTCTTTCCTCATTAGGACGAGTTTTGATTCAGTTTGCCTTTTTGGATTGATCCTGAATTGGCCTTTTTTCGACTGTCTCTTGTGCTTCCCTGTGGAATAAATGAATAAATTGCCTAGTAACCGGTAATAGTTCATATTATCCCCAGCGGAGTGTGGGCTTCTACTAGTATTCGGTAGTTATAAGTCCTATCCTTTTGGTTTTCTACCCAGTAACAGGTAGTTGTAAATCCTATATATCTTTTTCCCTTTTGTGGAATCTGTGGTAGTTCATATTATCCCCGGTGAGTCCTCTTTCATTTACCCTTTTGTTGGTAATGATTGTTGCTCCCTTTGATCGGTCATCATTATATACCTAGTTTTGGTATCCCGATGCATTTCTTTTAGGATGATTTATCCTTTATTAACCCAGTAACCGGTTGTGGATAATCTTCCATGCGAGTATACTATCCACGTTCTGACCGTAATGGATAATATATCTCATGCACTCTTCAGCCGAAGCCTGTTGTATTTCCCCAGTCGAGTAAGATTCGTGTTCCTTTTGCGGAATCGAATATTCTTTGTTCCCCTTTTCAGCGTATCTCCCAGTAACCGGTGATATGTTTCATGGATAATTGCCGTATGCTTGCAATTTATCCCCTGTGAGTTATCTTTCGTTTACCCTGTTTGTTGTTGGTAACGATTGTTTCTCTTTTCGGTCGGTCACCTATTATATACCCAGTAACCGGTATCCCTGGTGTTCCTTCCATGCGAGTATATTATCTATGTTCTAACGGTAATAGATAATATATCTCATGCAAGTATACTATCCATGTTCTAACGGTAATGGATAATATATCTCATGCACTCTTTGGTTGAAGCCTTTTGTCCTTCCCCATTTGAGTAAGATTCGTTTTCCCGTTGCGGAGTCGAATGTCCATCTTGTAAGTCGATTTGCTTTTTCAAGCCCTCCTTTCGGATGATGAGTGTTTTGGCATATATACCAATTCACGCTTTGGTCGATCACCTATTATATACCCAGTAACCGCTATCCTTGGTGCTCCTTCCTTTTCTGCTCCCTATTATGACCTTGGTCCCGTGCGGAGTCAGATTTTCCTGAGTTGATGTACCTTTTCAGGTCTTTCTCAGATGTTTTGGTTGATTGATATCTCTCACCCTTATACCGGTCTTAGATATTCATTCTTCCTGAGCTTGTTGTTCTTTCACCCAGTAACCGGTGTTTAGATCACATGTCTCTCTGAGCTTGTTACCTAGTAATCGGTAACACCTCATCTTGCAGATTTTCCCCAGGAGAGTCTCTTTGTTAGACATTTCCCAGTGGAGTTTTTGTTGTTTTTTACCCTCCTGCTGTATTGGCGTTTTCCCCAATATATGCAATTTTCCCCGGCAGGGAAGTTCTATGTGAATTTTTCCCCAGTCCGAGTCCGAATTTTTATCCGAAGTATCCTTTGTGGATAGTTTTGCTGTATTGGTGTTGTTCCCCCAGTACACGCATTTTTGAGTCAGCTTGAGTCTTTCCATTGGATATGTTCCCTTTGGAAACGTCTTTCTTTTCCCCAGTTTGAGTCCTTTACTCCCCAATTAGGTCTCCAGTCCAGTCGTGTCTTGCTCACGCAGTGTCTAGTTCTTGCTTTCCCTAATTCAGAGTCGTGTCCTGCTGTAGTACCTCAAATTTGCACCTCCAATTTGTACCTACATTTCATTTTTAGGTCATTAAGATTACATAGCATGTTACATCTCATCAGTCAAGACTGGTCAGGAGTTTCACTGTGCAAGGCAACAAGAGCACTTTCCATGAGATCAAAGCCCTAGGGTGGTTCCAATGAGCTTACATGATTCAAGGATCATTTTGAAGCAACTTTGCCAAGTGTTGAAGGCTCAGAATTCATCAGTGCATGTGCAAGCCATTTGAGGCCCATAAAAGTCAACAGAAGTCAACTGCAAAGTCAACTGTGGATTTGGAGGTGGGAAGTGATTAGAGATGCTTCATTCATGTTCAAACAAGTCTCATTTGACATTTCAAACACTCACGTTGAAGAATTTGAAGTCAGGTCAAGAATTTCCCAAAATAGCAAGTGACCTATAATTTGAAATTTCCAAAAATGGAAAGGTTTTCGACCAACTTCAACTCAATTTTACATCATCAAGAAAGCTTCAAATGAAATTTTGTCCAACATGAAAGTTGAAGATCTTTCTCTCCCATTTCCAAAAAGGCCAAGATCATGGAATTATGATGTGTGGTTAAGGAGATATGATCCAATCATGGCAAAGTGTGCTTAAAAATTCAAATGGGCATAACTTTTGAACCAAGGCTCCAATTTGGGTGGTTCTTTTTGCATTTTGATCCTCATGACATGTAGTTTCCAAAACATCCATTACATGGCATGAATTTCTCTTGCATGATCATGTGCTCACTCATGAAGTTTTTTGAAGGAAATTTCATAAAATCATTTTGGATGATTATATGCATGAAAAACCATTTCCAAAGCTTGCATGGGCCTTGTTTAAGTGGATTTGGATCAGTATTGAACACTGTTCACGCATGCATGAAAGGCATGAGGTGCAAATGCCAATTTTCTCATACACCTTATAAATTGTTAATCTTGATTAACTTTGGCTTAAACTGGTTTTCAGAATGATTAGCATGGGGTATATAATGTTAATCACAATTGTTTTCATCATTAACATCCATTTTTTCAGATCTGAATCTCAAATCAACCAAATTTTTCTCTCAAAAATATTTTCCAAATTCTTCACACAAAAGCATTTTCTCTTGTTGGAATCATGATCATGAAGCATTTCTGAGCAAGTTTGAACGTGGAATTGGAGCAAATCGTGCCAGTTTGGACCATACTCGAAGCTTGAAGGTTCAATGGAGCTTGCGAATTGAGCTGGATTCATGCATGCTGGAGCGTCCAATTCATCATCAATCACATCAACAAGCATTGTAGAAGAGATTTGAGGCATTGCTGAGATTGGTAGCACACGATTCCAGTTTCTGTTCTTCAAAGAGGTCAGGTTTCGAGTTCAATTATTTTGTAATTCATCATGATATTTGTGTAGATCTTTCATTGGTGATCATTCTGGTATAAAATTTGAGTGAAATGGCGCAATATTCATGAGGTTATGCTTGATTGAAAGTTTGATGTCAAATCTTATTTCCTTCGATCTGAACTTGTTATAATGTTTTTGCATGACTTGGTTATGGATCTTTGATGTGCATGAAACGAGGAATAGATTGGTGTAATTATTTGTGATTTCTGGATGTTTTGTGAATTTTCTGGAATTTTGCATGAAGATCATCTTCATCTTCATCTTCAACCTATGAAGATCATGAGTTTTCCAGGCTTGCTATGAGTTTGCTAGGAATTAGCTACGAAACATTCATCAATTAGCTACGATTTCTGGGATTTCTGGGATTTCTGGGCGCCTTAGGGTTTTGATCCAAAACGGTATCGTTTTGACGCTGAGCTCGCAAATTCAAATGTGGCAAGGGTTCGAGTCCCAGCGAAGGAACTTTTCAAATTGCCATGCTATTTTTTTACTTTCCCTCTCATTTGCCCATGCTATTCATGTTTTGAACTTCATTTTTTCCCAAATTTCATAAAATCATAACAATTTGAAAAATGCATCAATTTCATCCCATTTTTTTGCAAAATGCTCCTTATTCTGTCTAGTTTTTTATGATCATTAATTGGAAAGTTGTGCCTGGCTGGAAAAATATTTTGCTCTAGGATGATTGAATGCATATGCATGTGTGATGTTGCCTTGTTCTCTCCATCATACAATGCTCAAAAATAATCTAATGGCTTTAAAATTTTGTGTGTAGTTTCTCAACACATTGATGAAAATTTTGGCTTTGGTTTGACATTTTTCCCATGCTCCAATTCTTTTTTATGCTTGTGTTGATTTGGTGTGACAATTTGTGTCATACATTTGATTGTTTGAATTGTTCAATGTGATTGTCATGCCAAATGATGTCCAATGCTTCTGATTTTTTGTGTGATGGATGTTATGGATGTCTTGGTTGCTCATGAATTTTTCCAGATTTATTTGAATCATTTCTATTTTGATTGAGATTTTTCATTCATGTTGATCATTTGGATGCCTTGAATTGGTCTTGGACTTATCTTGCACATGAAATGAACTTGCTTATGGATTATGATTTGGTTCTTTTTAAGACTTATTCTTGAGTGATTAAGCATGCTTCAGGTTGAGTTTGAAGTTCTGTTTTGACTTTTTGATCCTCTTTTGACCCTAGGCTTTGACCTAGTGGTTTGGACTTATCCTTTGAGTTGTGATTTCAGGTTCAAGTACACATCTCCATGAGTGATGATGCTCCTTCATTTGAGCTTGGTCATTTGTTGTTATTGGCTAATGTTTGTGTGTTTTGTAGGCTTTGAGGACAATTCATTTGTGTTTGCCTTGTGCCTTGCACCATTGGTTGCCTGATTGGATTTGACTGTCTGTTTGATATTGACTGTTAACTGTTTGTCTGGATTTTGTACTGATTGGTTTAGCTGTTTCCACAGGTACCTAAGTTGCTTTAAGTTCATTTGAACTTTGCTTTGCTTGCTTGTGGTTGGCATACCACTGAGGTATAATTCCTTGATCTTCATGTAGTCTGGAAGACCTGTCATGTTATGTTGGCAGGCACCTGTCTGAAGCCCTCCTTAAGAGGCAATGTTTGTGGTTGTTTAATTTTGTGCCAAGCAGGTAAAGACCTCTTAAGAGGCAATTGGCAGATAAAAGGGATGTGAAATCCATCCCCTGCTATTCAGTTGTGTCATTCACTTTGCTCACACACCATGTGTTGATGCGTTGTGATTAAGAACCCAAGATCTTGTTGTGTCAGTCATCTGTGGAGAAGAGTTCCTTCATTCTGAACTCCCACACTTTCTATTTGATTCAAGCTCTCCCAGGCCAGGGATAAGAGCTATGAGGTATTACCCTCATCTCCATTTCATCTGCTTCACCCTAACTCTCGATGTTAGGGTTAAGAGCTAAAAACACCCCATTCCAGTTGGCTTCTTTCTACAGCCTAGCCTTGTATGAGCCATTTGTTTGCATATAGTGTGTGTAGGCAGGAGATGAGCTGATCTCTCCGGGCGCCCTTTTTCTTTTTCAACCCTTTGTGTGTGTTAGGAGTCTGACATAAGTCCAGCGATTGGCATTCGGTTTCCTGTGTCTTGTTTGCTTGTTGGAGTCTGACGTAAGTCCAGAGATTGGCAGTTGGTTTCCTGTGTGTGTTTGTTGGTTCAGAGTCTGATGTAAGTCCAACGATTGGCATTCGGTTTCCATGTTTTCCCGTTTGTATGGAGTCTGACGTAAGTCTAGCGATTGGCAGTCGGTTTCCTGTTTGTGTTTTGTTTGGCATGCGTTAGCCGAGCTACGAGTACTCTGATTCTTCTCCGGTCAGAGAAGATACGTATGCATAGGATGCGACATCCTAGCGAGCACGTTTCCCCTGTCCCGAACTACGTCGACTCTGATGTCTGTGTACGACAGGCTACGTAGGCCCAGGATGCGATATCCTGCCGAGTCCCGTTTCTTTGTCTTTCTGTGTTTCCTTCCAGCCTTGTGCAGTGTGTGAGCAGTTTCTAGCAACCTTATCGTTTCTTTTGTGCGTGGATCCCATCGAGTACGACAGATGCGTAGGGGTGCTAATACCTTCCCTTCGCATAACCGACTCCCGATCCCATCTTTCTCTGGTCACGAGACCATGTCTTTTCCAGGTTTACTTCGAGCGTTTCCTTTCCCTCCTTTGGGATAAATAACGCACGGTGGCGGCTCTGTTGTTTCGTTTTCCCGCCGGTTTTTCGCGTAATGCGACAGCTGGCGACTCTGCTGGCGATTAAGAGAAGTTGACCTCTTGCTGGTCCATCTTCCCTAAGCGACTCACTCCTAGCGCTCTTTAGGATAGGGTTTGGTTGCTTTACTGTTTCATTTATTGCATTTATTTTTTTATGCTTGCATTTATGTTTGCATTTATGTTTGCATTTATGTTTGCATTCATCATATTTTCATCTATGCTGGCTGGTTGTCTGTTTCTCTGTTGGGCGGGAGTTACAAGAGGTAAAAGGCCCAATACCCAGGCTATGAGTGAACTCTAGGACACCTAGGAATAGAGTGATTCATGGGAAGCGGGTGGTATTGCGCCACTTAGCGGAACATGATATCACGAGCAGTTCAGATCCTGATGGGGTATTATCGGTGCATACATCTGGTGTGTACAGGATGATATTCTTGAAAGGGTTGTTTATCCTGCGTTTCTCTTGACCTTACCCTGGCCTAGATGACACCCGTGAATGGGGAGGGATTGAATCGTTTGCAGGTACAGATGGTGACTATGGTTCAGGTGAACTTATGGGTACTTACTTATGACACGCCGAAATTTTGTCCGTGATATCTATCAGCGGGTTCCGTTTATTTCGGATCCCCGGGTTGAATTTGAGGACACTTGTTCAGAGGATTTGGTTGTCATCCGTTCAGTGGATTTCCTGTGATGATGGTGATATATTCCCCGGTTCCGTTTATTTCGGAACTCCCCAAGTTGGATTTATGGTTACTCGGGCCCTCAGATGATTGTAATCAGTTCAGAGACCGGTTCAGTACAGTTGATCCTCAGATGACTTGGAAGATCGCACAGTGACCTGCCTGCATGCATTTGCATCATTCCCATTTCGCATTCATCTGCATTCAACCCATGCCTATCCGTACTCAGGGTCCATTTTTGATTAAGATTCTGGTCGAGAGACATCCTGATGTCAGAATGTTATTGATGAAATGTTATCCGTCTCAATGAAGCTAGAATCAAAGGACAAAATATTCCTAGTACGGATAGACATTGCATGCGTGAGTCATATTAACCTGTTTGATGTTTTGTAAGTGTCAGTATCTAACCAGTGCACATAGCTCTCCCGCTCAGACGTCCTGTCAGACCCGACAAGTCCAAGCTAATGGATCCACCCAACGCCGACATTCTCGAATTGAAAGAGATGATGAGGGAGTTGTTCAAAGTCGTGCAAGGGCTCGCCTCGGGGCAGAAAGCAATTGCTGAGAGGTTGGAGAGGATTGAAAGCTGGATGATAAAGGAGAAAGTTCAGGGAAAGGCCCCGTCATCCGTAGTAAAGAAGCTCTCTGGCAATGGCCAGCTCAAGAAGGAGGTTGAATCAAGTGGTGTGCAGGCCAAAAAAGAACGCGGTAAGGATCGTTACCACCCTTATGTTGCCGCTGTAACCACTCCTGGTTGTAATCCACCTGTACAACAGCAACAACCGCTACCTCAACAGAAAGCACAAAAAGCTAAGGGCCAAGTGAAGAAGGGGGCGACGGATCGTCAGTTTGATATGCCACCCGTGACTTATACCCTTCTGTTCAAGAGGTTGAGGGGTCTTGGGTTAGTTCGGCCAAGGATATTGGTTCCTGTAGGACTGCATCAGAGGCCTGCAAACTACGATGAGAACGCCAGGTGCGAGTTCCATTCTGGGGCACCAGGGCATAACATTGAGGGTTGTAGAGCTTTTAAGCATGCCGTCCAAGATATGGTGGATTCTAAGGCCATCAGTTTGGCGCCAACACTGAATGTTAACGCTAACCCCGTGCCAATGCATGGTCCTGTAGAGGTGAAAGTGATGTCAAAGGACAAGAGAGGATAGATGTGACTGAGGGGGATCAGTTAAAAACTCCCGTGTCTGTGGTCCCGAAACATCTGATGAAGAGTGGAGCTTACCCTAGTGTTGATAACTGTTGTGCGGCAGTCACCACAAATGGGTGTGTAGTGATGGGGGAAACGGTTCAAAGGCTGATGGAAGTAGAAATGGACGGTGAAAAATTTGAAACACCAGGTCAGGATGTTGAAACCGTCAAGGTAGAGGATGCCATTCTAGCTGAGAAAGAGAAGAAGCTGTCCATTTCTTCTTACAAACAGGCCAGGGAAGTGGTGAAGAACGGAGAAGCCCTGGGTTGGGGAAAGATCATAGACATTATGGTGAAAGCGGATATGTTCGGGATTGGCTATCAGCCAGACCAAGACTTGTCTGGGCAAAACAGAGGACGTCGTCCACTGTTCACATTCATCAGTGCAGGAATGTTGGATCCTGGTCACGCCTGTACAGTGGGTGAAGAGATTGACTGTGACCGCGAGCTTGAGTCGTGGATAAAGTCTTGCGTACCAGGGAACTGGAAGGCCTCAAAGATCATCACTGTCACTCATCATGAAGAGTAGTATTTCTGTTTTTCAATTCTGTTTGCATGAAAGCCATACGTTTTGCCCGAAACGTAATGGTCCATTGTAAGGGCCATCTCACGTGTTTCATTGTGCAACATTTTGCATCATTAATAAATGGATGTTTTTGTGATCAAAAGCGGTGTTCCCTGTTTTTCATTTATTTTTGCAGTTTAAAAATAAAAAATAAAAAATGGCAATGTTTATTTTCATTTTTCTTTCCTTTTGATTTGCCTTGTTCCGACCTCAAAAGTGACTATCCTCCTGATCTCATCGATAACAATTCGGTTACACCTCTGCATGACTTCAACAATCCGCTCTATCATGACCGAAGAATAAGGCGAAGAAGATTGTGATCTGCTGGAATTAGCCAGGTTATTGAAACAAGAGGAGAAGGTGATTCAACCGCACGAGGAGCGATTCAAGATTGTTATTCCAGGCACCGCCGAGGTCAGAAAGGAAGTGAAAATTGGGGCCGCTTCAGAGGCGAGTCGAGAGCAGAATGGTAGCCCTGTTGAAAGAGCATGTGGATACCTTCGCCTGGTCGTGTTAGGATATGCCAGGGTCGGATACCGATGTCGTTGTGCACAAGCTACCATTGAGAGAAGACTTTCCTCTAGTGAAGCAGAACGCCGGTGCCACGTATCAGAGTGACTTTGTTTCATGATATGATTCATCATGAAATTGAATGCTATGTTGATGACATGATAGCAAAGTCCCAAGCAGAAGAAGGGCATCCGGTAGACCGGGGCAAGTTGTTTGACCGGATCGAGACAACTCAGACTGAGGTTGAGTCCGAATCAGTGCACTTGTGGAGTGCTGTCTGGTAAACTGCTGAGGTTTATTGTGAGCGGATAAGAGGAATCGAGGTCGATCCTGTTAAAAAAAAAAGATATAAAGAAGAAAAAGCAATACAAGAAATGCCTGAACCGAGAACAGAAAAGAAGGTTCGTGGTTTCTTAGATAGATTGAATTGCATTTCACGGTTCATATCTCATCTGACAGCCACGCAAGAAAAAGGGAGCAAACGGTCAGGTGGATAATGATTACCAAGGGGCATTGAAAGATAAAAGAATAAGTTGCAGGAACCTCTAATTCTGATGCCTCCTATGGAGAGACGGGCGTTAATTCTGTACTCGACAGCCATTGAGGGGTCTATGAGGTGTATTGGGTCAGCATGACGAGTCTGGTCGACAAGAGCATGCAATTTACCTTAGCAAAGAGTTTATCGACTGTGAAACAATACATTCACTGCTCGAGAAAACTTGTTGTACTTTGGCATAGGCTGCTCGCCGGCTGAGACAGTATATGCTGGTTCATACCACTTCGTGGATTTCCAAGATGGACCTGATCAAGTAAACAAGTGAAAAGCCAGCATTGACCGGACGGGTTGCGAGATGGTAAATAATTTCGACTGATATGAATATTGTTTATACCTCTCAGAAAGCAATCGAGGGGAGTGTATTGTCCGATTACATCGCCCCGCAACCCATTGAGGATTATCAACCGAGGAAGTTTGAGTTCCTTGATGAGGACATCTCGAGGTGCTCAAATCGAAAGATTGTGAGGAACCGATCCCGGAGGAGGAGCCTGACCCTGAATCCGAACGGATTCTGATGTCTGATGGGGTTAATGTGGATGAGTTAGCGCTGTTTTGGTTACGCCAAAGGGATCCCACGTTCCCTTCGTTGCCCGGTTAGCATTTGATTGCACCAACAATGGTGGCTGAATACGAAGCTTGTATCCTGGGTATCAAACCTCGGTGCGTGCATCTACTGGGGCAACGCCTTCCGTGCAGGTGTATGAGAAGGAATCGGTGCTACCATTTGAGGTCCTGATTGGAAAAGGTTGAGTGGATAAGGATTTGGTATGACGCGTTGAGCCTGATTGAGGAAAAGAGGCTAGCAGTTACTTGTCATGGGGCAGTTGTACCCAGTGAATGAAGCGTGTTGTTGACCGAAAAGTGCGACCTCGTGCGTACCACGTGGGAGAGCTGGTATTGAAAAGGATCCTTCCTCCTCAACGATCGTAGGGGCAAGTGGACACACAATTATGAAGGTCCATTCGTGGTCAAGAAGGTTTTCTCTGGTGGAGCCTTGTTGTTGACGACCATGGATGACAAGGATTCTCCATCCTATGTGAATGCGGACGCAGTTAAAAGATACTTCGTAAGAGAGACCCGCTGGACGAAAAGAATAAAAGAGTCCAGGAAAAAATGGGCATCCCGGCAAACCAAAGAAAAAAAAGGAAAAGGTTCGGGCAAAAGTTAGGGATAAAGAATGAAAAGAATTTGTACACCCGGCAAGTCGAAAACCCCACAAGGGCGGCTTGGGCAAAAAATGGTATCCTGGTGGACTGAAAACCCGAAAGGGCGGTCCAGGCAAAAGAGGGAATGAAACGAACAACTGTGTCTAGCATGGTCATTTGTGCTTTGGATAAGACATCATGGATAATCCCCGACAGAGATCGATCGGAAGCGTCTTGTTCAGAAGACAAAAAGTGCGGAAAGTCTTGAGGACATAGGGGGTGTAACCGAGTTGAAACCCAATGAGATCACGGTTTCACATTGCCATTAGGATAGATTTTTCCTTTTGTGCGCAATCACCTCTTTTCAGGGCTTGCTTCCTGTGTGTTGCTCGGTTTTGAGCCACCTTTTTTTTTCAGTCAATAAATGCGTGTTCAGTCAAATAATTTTGTTTTTGTTTTCATGACCGCTTTGATTGCAAAAACATCCGTTTATTTTTTATGAGCATATTTGCATTTTGAAATATAGAGGTTCCTTCCGATGCATGCTTATAAGATTGAAATCTGAAAATATTATTCGGAAGTTCGAGTGACCTAGGTGTTGAAATGTTGGCACGCCTGGGGCACGCTTTTATCTAACGATCTCTTGTGCAGGTGCTGTTAGATATCTTCATGCACTTGCAGTTGGTGATGGGTAACATTTTGACAGAAGATCCCTGCAGAGTCCAATCAGGGGCAAGGGATAGAAGAACGGCGAAGAGATGAAAGAAGGACTACGATCCTAGAGGGTAATCAAGAAGACTCTTCAAAGTCTGAAGATTGGAGAGTTAGCTCGGATCTGAGGAAATCAGTTGTCTCGAAGCAAAGAAGAGACGAGAATATTAGGTGATGAATCAGAAAAGACCGGACGAGTCTGTAAGTCCTCAAAGGTGGAAAGTTGACATTACGGTCGGATGATGAAGGCCAGTGTTCGTCGAATCGAAGGGCGTTCCGTGTCAAATAAGCCGTATCTCCCCAGTGGATTTGGGAGTGTTATCTCCATAGCAGATTCGAGATCGGTGTCTCCCCAACGAGCATGAAGGTTGCCATATCCCCAGTAGAGGTGTCGGTGGGTAAATTGTTCCTAAGGGTGGAGAGATGTTTTTTTCCCAACAGGGTTAAAGATGTTTTTCAGCAGGCTTGGAAGTGATATTTCCCCAAGCAAGTCTGAAAGTTGTTAGAATTGTTCTTCCCCAGCAGTCGGGTAGCAGGTTCAAAGGCCATTCTATCCCCAGCTAGTCTGAAGACTGTTGGTCCCCACTGAGTCTAAAGGATGTTGTATCCCCAGCGGAGGTATCAGTGAGTAGTCTTTTTCTCAGAAGTCGGGTACGAAGTACTGTAATCCTCAGCATAGTCGTGAATGTTTTCCCATAGCAGATCTCCCCAGTAGAGGTTTGCGTTGATGGTTTTCCCTAGTGAAGTCCCCAAGTGGATCAGGTTCGGTGAAAATTATTCCCCAGTGGAGTTTATCCTGCTCATGGGTTGGCAGTTATCCCCAGTAGAGGTGAGCATTGGCTGTTTCCCCTAGCGGAGTCCCTCAGTGGTTTGTTTCAGTGGAAGTTGTCCCCGGTGGGATTTATCCTTTCTCCAGCAGCAATGCTACTCGCCAGCACGGTTGAGAAGTTGGCGTGTTCCTCAGACAGAGTCTCCCCAGAGTTGACTTGGTTTCCTCTGCCGTCTCCAGAGTTTCAGATCAGCAAAGCACCCCCAGCAGTGCATCTCCCCACCGAGTCGGAGAGTCTAATCAGATGTGTGCATTCAGAGGAGCGACCTGTGCTCCCCAGCAGAAGTTTTCATCATTTTGCATCTTGCATGTAGTAAACATTGCATCCTCAAATCGCGTAGCATTTCCATTCAGTATGGAGCATTACGCCATAGAAAAATTCAAACATATGCATTCATGTCAAACCTAATCAGACCATATCCCCGGCAGAGGCGGATCATTATTCAACGTCTGTACGACACATTTGCTACAGTCGCTCTTGACAGACAGCATTCAAGGTTGATTCTCCCCAGTGAGCTCCCCAATGAGATCCCCAGCAAGTGTTTAGCCTTGCCTTGACATATGTAGATGTCATCCCTGTGATACCAGTAAGTGTCATGTTAGCACCCGTGTGTGTTTTTCTTTGGTGTCGGTATGCACCATTGTTTCGGTGTCGGTAAAAATCGAGTCTCATTCCAGTCATCGGTAAATGTCTGATCGTCCTTTTTTAGTGTCGGTAAACACCATTGTTTCGGTGTCGGTAAACATCAAGTCTTACTCCCAGTCATCGGTAAATGTCTGGTCTTGCTTCACTTCTGTACGCATCATCTTTCGATGTCGGTAAACATTGTATCTCTTCCCATTCATCCGTTGATGTTTGGTCACCTCTCCGTTGGTATTGGTAAACGTTGAGTTTTTCCCATTCGTCCGTTGACGTCTGGTTGTATATCTTCTTCCCATTCATTCGTTGATGTCTGGTCACCTCTCTGTTGGTGTCGATAAACGTCGCGCTTCTCCCGTTCGTCCGTTGACGTCTGGTCGAGTCTTCCCATTCATCCGTTGATGTCTGGTCACCTCTCTGTTGGTGTCGATAAACATCGAGCTTCTCCCGTTCGTCCGTTGACGTCTGGTCGAGTCTTCCCATTCATCCGTTGATGTCTGGTTACCTCTCTGTTGGTATCGATAAACGTCGAGCTTCTCCCGTTCGTCCGTTGACGTCTGGTCGAGTCTTCCCATTCATCCGTTTATGTCTGGTCACCTCTCCATTGGTGTCGATAAACGTCGAGCTTCTCCCGTTCGTCCGTTGACGTCTGGTCGAGTCTTCCCATTCATCCGTTGATTTTTGGTCACCTCTCCGTTGGTGTCGATAAACGTTGAGTTTTTCCCATTTCGTCCGTTGACGTCTGGTTGTATCCTTTCCCAATTCATCCGTTGATGTCTGGTCACCTCTCCGCTGGTATCGGTAAACGTCGAGTTTTTCCCATTCGTCCATTAACGTATGGTTGTATCTCTTTCTTCCTAGTTCATCCGTTGATGTCTGGTCACCTCTCCGTTGGTGTCGATAAACGTTGAGTTTTTCCCATTTCGTCCGTTGACGTCTGGACGCTGTATCCTTTCATTGATAAAAATCAAAATCCCCAGTAAAGTCGTTGGTAGACGTCTTGTCTGGTCCAATGGTAAATATCAGATCCCAGGTGAAGTTGTTGTTGGTGAACTTTCTATTCTTGGATCCCCGCAGAGTGCAAATTTCTACGGTTCTTCGGTATTCAATCCCTATTTACCTTAAAGGTCTGACAGCCGTTGCTCTCATCTGTTCAGGTTCCCAGTTGATTGAATAGGGGCAGCTGTAGTACCTCAAATTTGCACCTCCCATTTGTACCTACATTTCATTTTTAGGTCATTAAGATTGCATTAGCATTACATAGCATGTTACATCTCATCAGTCAAGACTGGTCAGGAGATTCACTGTGCAAGCCAACAAGAGCATTTTCCATGAGATCAAAGCCCTAGGGTGGTTCCAATGAGCTTACATGATTCAAGGATCATTTTGAAGCAACTTGGCCAAGTGTTGAAGGCTCAGAATTCATCAGTGCATGTGCAAGCCATTTGAGGCCCATAAAAGTCAACAAAAGTCAACTGCAAAGTCAACTGTGGATTTGGAGGTGGGAAGTGATTAGAGATGCTTCATTCATGTTCAAACAAGTCTCATTTGACATTTCAAACACTCACATTGAAGAATTTGAAGTCAGGTCAAGAATTTCCCAAAATAGCAAGTGACCTATAATTTGAAATTTCCAAAAATGGAAAGGTTTTGGACCAACTTCAACTCAATTTTACGTCATCAAGAAAGCTTCAAATGAAATTTTGTCCAACATGAAAGTTGAAGATCTTTCTCTCCCATTTCCAAAAAGTCCAAGATCATGGATTTATTATGTGTGGTTAAGGAGATATGATCCAATCATGGCAAAGTGTGCTTAAAAATTCAAATGGGCATAACTTTTGAACCAAGGCTCCAATTTGGGTGGTTCTTTTTGCATTTTGATCCTCATGACATGTAGTTTCCAAAACATCCATTACATGGCATGAATTTCTCTTGCATGATCATGTGCTCACTCATGAAGTTTTTTGAAGGAAATTTCATAAAATCATTTTGGATGATTATATGCATGAAAAACCATTTCCAAAGCTTGCATGGGCCTTGTTTAAGTGGATTTGGATCAGTATTGAACATTGTTCACGCATGCATGAAAGGCATGCGGTGCAAATGCCAATTTTCTCATACACCTTATAAATTGTTAATCTTGATTAAATTTGGCTTAAACTGGTTTTCAGAATGATTAGCATGGGGTATATAATGTTAATCACAATTGCTTTCATCATTAACATCCATTTTTTCAGATCTGAATCTCAAATCAACCAAATTTTTCTCTCAAAAATATTTTCCAAATTCTTCACACAAAAGCATTTTCTCTTGTTGGAATCATGATCATGAAGCATTTCTGAGCAAGTTTGAACGTGGAATTGGAGCAAATCGTGCCAGTTTGGACCATACTCGAAGCTTGGAGGTTCAATGGAGCTTGCAAATTGAGCTGGATTCGTGCATGCTGGAGCATCCAATTCATCATCAATCACATCAACAAGCATTGTAGAAGAGATTTGAGGCATTGCTGAGCTTGGTAGCATACGATTCCAGTTTCTGTTCTTCAAAGAGGTCGGGTTTCGAGTTCAACTATTTTGCAATTCATCATGATATTTGTGTAGATCTTTCATTGGTGATCATTCTGGTATAAAATTTGAGTGAAATGGCGCAATATTCATGAAGTTATGCTATATTGAAAGTTTGATGTCAAATCTTATTTCCTTCGATCTGAACTTGTTATAATGTTTTTGCATGATTTGGTTATGGATCTTTGATGTGCATGAAACGAGGAGTAGATTGGTGTAATTATTTGTGATTTCTGGACATTTTGTGAATTTTCTGGAATTTTGCATGAAGATCATCTTCATCTTCATCTTCAACCTATGAAGATCATGAGTTTTCCAGGCTTGCTATGAGTTTGCTAGGAATTAGCTACGAAACATTCATCAATTAGCTACGATTTTTGGGATTTCTGGGCGCCTTAGGGTTTTGATCCAAAACGGTATCGTTTTGATGCTGAGCGCGCAAATTCAAATGTGGCAAGGGTTCGAGTCCCAGCGAAGGAACTTTTCAAATTGCCATGCTATTTTTTTACTTTCCCTCCCATTTGCCCATGCTATTCATGCCAGATGAGGTACGTAGGCAGGAGATGAGTTGATCTCTCCGGGCGCCCTTTTTCTTTTTCAACCCTTTGTGTGTGTTAGGAGTCTGACATAAGTCCAGCGATTGGCATTCGGTTTCCTGTGTCTTGTTTGCTTGTTGGAGTCTGACGTAAGTCCAGCGATTGGCAGTTGGTTTCCTGTGTGTGTTTGTTGGTTCAGAGTCTGATGTAAGTCCAACGATTGGCATTCGGTTTCCATGTTTGCCCGTTTGTGTGGAGTCTGACGTAAGTCTAGCGATTGGCAGTCGGTTTCCTGTTTGTGTTTTGTTTGGCATGCGTTAGCCGAGCTACGAGTACTCTGATTCTTCTCCGGTCAGAGAAGATACGTATGCATAGGATGCGACATCCTAGCGAGCACGTTTCCCCTGTCCCGAACTACGTCGACTCTGATGTCTGTGTACGACAGGCTACGTAGGCCCAGGATGCGATATCCTGCCGAGTCCCGTTTCTTTGTCTTTCTGTGTTTCCTTCCAGCCTTGTGCAGTGTGTGAGCAGTTTCTAGCAACCTTATCGTTTCTTTTGTGCGTGGATCCCATCGACTACGACGGATGCGTAGGGGTGCTAATACCTTCCCTTCGCATAACCGACTCCCGATCCCATCTTTCTCTGGTCGCGAGACCATGTCTTTTCCAGGTTTACTTCGAGCGTTTCCTTTCCCTCCTTTGGGATAAATAACGCACGGTGGCGGCTCTGTTGTTTTGTTTTCCCGCCGGTTTTTCGCGTAATGCGACAGCTGGCGACTCTGCTGGGGATTAAGAGAAGTTGACCTCTTGCTGGTCCATCTTCCCTAAGCGACTCACTCCTAGCGCTCTTTAGGATAGGGTTTGGTTGCTTTACTGTTTCATTTATTGCATTTATTTGTTTATGCTTGCATTTATGTTTGCATTTATGTTTGCATTCATCATATTTTCATCTGTGCTGGCTGGTTGTCTGTTTCTCTGTTGGGCAGGAGTTACAAGAGGTAAAAGGCTCAATACCCAGGCTATGAGTGAACTCTAGGACACCTAGGAATAGAGTGATTCATGGGAAGCGGGTGGTATTGCGCCACTTAGCGGAACATAATATCACGAGCAGTTCAGATCCTGATGGGGTATTATCGGTGCATACATCTGGTGTGTACAGGATGATATTCTTGAAAGGGTTGTTTATCCTGCGTTTCTCTTGACCTTACCCTGGCCTAGATGACATCCGTGAATGGGGAGGGATTGAATCGTTTGCAGGTACAGATGGTGACTATGGTTCAGATGAACTTATGGGTACTTACTTATGACACGCCGAAATTTTGTCCGTGATATCTATCAGCGGGTTCCGTTTATTTCGGATCCCCGGGTTGAATTTGAGGACACTTGTTCAGAGGATTTGGTTGTCATCCGTTCAGTGGATTTCCTGTGATGATGGTGATATATTCCCCGGTTCCGTTTATTTCGGAACTCCCCAAGTTGGATTTATGGTTACTCGGGCCCTCAGATGATTGTAATCAGTTCAGAGACCGGTTCAGTACAGTTGATCCTCAGATGACTTGGAAGATGGAACAGTGACCTGCCTGCATGCATTTGCATCATTCCCATTTCGCATTCATCTGCATTCAACCCATGCCTATCCGTACTCAGGGTCCATTTTTGATTAAGATTCTGGTCGAGAGACATCCTGATGTCAGAATGTTATTGATGAAATGTTATCCGTCTCAATGAAGCTAGAATCAAAGGACAAAATATTCCTAGTACGGATAGACATTGCATGCGTGAGTCATATTAACCTGTTTGTTGTTTTGTAAGTGTCAGTATCTAACCAGTGCACATAGCTCTCCTGCTCAGACGTCCTGTCAGACCCGACAAGTCCAAGCTAATGGATCCACCCAACGCCGACATTTTCGAATTGAAAGAGATGATGAGGGAGTTGTTCAAAGTCGTGCAAGGGCTCGCCTCGGGGCAGAAAGCAATTGCTGAGAGGTTGGAGAGGATCGAAAGCTGGATGATAAAGGAGAAAGTTCAGGGAAAGGCCCCGTCATCCGTAGTAAAGAAGCTCTCTGGCAATGGCCAGCTCAAGAAGGAGGTTGAATCAAGTGGTGTGCAGGCCAAAAAAGAACGCGGTAAGGATCGTTACCACCCTTATGTTGCCGCTGTAACCACTCCTGGTTGTAATCCACCTGTACAACAGCAACAACCGCTACCTCAACAGAAAGCACAAAAAGCTAAGGGCCAAGTGAAGAAGGGGGCGACGGATCGTCAGTTTGACAAGCCACCCGTGACTTATACCCTTCTGTTCAAGAGGTTGAGGGGTCTTGGGTTAGTTCGGCCAAGGATATTGGTTCCTGTAGGACTGCATCAGAGGCCTGCAAACTACGATGAGAACGCCAGGTGCGAGTTCCATTCTGGGGCACCAGTGCATAACATTGAGGGTTGTAGAGCTTTTAAGCATGCCGTCCAAGATATGGTGGATTCTAAGGCCATCAGTTTGGCGCCAACACTGAATGTTAACGCTAACCCCGTGCCAATGCATGGTCCTGTAGAGGTGAAAGTGATGTCAAAGGACAAGAGAGGAATAGATGTGACTGAGGGGGATCAGTTAAAAACTCCCGTGTCTGTGGTCCCGAAACATCTGATGAAGAGTGGAGCTTTCCCTAGTGTTGATAACTGTTGTGCGGCAGTCGCCACAAATGGGTGTGTAGTGATGGGGGAAACGGTTCAGAGGCTGATGGAAGTAGAAATGGACGGTGAAAAATTTGAAACACCAGGTCAGGCTGTTGAAACCGTCAAGGTAGAGGATGCCATTCTAGCTGAGAAAGAGAAGAAGCTGTCCATTTCTTCTTGCAAACAGGCCATGGAAGTGGTGAAGAACGGAGAAGCCCTGGGTTGGGGAAAGATCATAGACATTGTGGTGAAAGCGGATATGTTCGGGATTGGCTATCAGCCAGACCAAGACTCGTCTGGGCAAAATGGAGGACGTCGTCCACCGTTCACCTTCATCAGTGCAGGAATGCTGGATCCTGGTCACGCCTGTACAGTGGATGAAGAGATTGACTGTGACCGCGAGCTTGAGTCGTGGATAAAGTCGTGCGTACCAGGGAACTGGAAGGCCTCAAAGATCATCACTGTCACTCATCATGAAGAGTAGTATTTCTATTTTTCAATTCTGTTTGCCTGAAAGCCATACGTTTTGCCCGAAACGTAATGGTCCATTGTAAGGGCCATCTCACGTGTTTCATTGTGCAACATTTTGCATCATTAATAAATGGATGTTTTTGTGATCAAAAGCGGTGTTCCCTGTTTTTCATTTATTTTTGCAGTTTAAAAATAAAAAATAAAAAATGGCAATGTTTATTTTCATTTTTCTTTCCTTTTGATTTGCCTTGTTCCGACCTCAAAAGTGACTATCCTCCTGATCTCATCGATAACAATTCGGTTACACCTCTGCATGACTTCAACAATCCGCTCTATCATGACCGAAGAATAAGGCGAAGAAGATTGTGATCTGCTGGAATTAGCCAGGTTGTTGAAACAAGAGGAGAAGGTGATTCAACCGCACGAGGAGCGATTCAAGATTGTTATTTCAGGCACCGCCGAGGTCAGAAAGGAAGTGAAAATTGGGGCCGCTTCAGAGGCGAGTCGAGAACAGAATGGTAGCCCTGTTGAAAGAGCATGTGGATACCTTCGCCTGGTCGTGTCAGGATATTCCAGGGTCGGATACCGATGTCGTTGTGCACAAGCTACCATTGAGAGAAGACTTTCCTCTAGTGAAGCAGAACGCCGGTGCCACGTATCAGAGTGACTTTGTTTCATGATATGATTCATCATGAAATTGAATGCCATGTTGATGACATGATAGCAAAGTCCCAAGCAGAAGAAGGGAATCCGGTAGACCGGGGCATGTTGTTTGACCGGATCGAGACAACTCAGACTGAGGTTGAGTCCGAATCAGTGCACTTGTGGAGTGCTGTCTGGTAAACTGCTGAGGTTTATTGTGAGCGGATAAGAGGAATCGAGGTCGATCCTGCTAAAAAAAAAGATATAAAGAAGAAAAAGCAATACAAGAAATGCCTGAACCGAGAACAGAAAAGAAGGTTCGTGGTTTCTTAGATAGATTGAATTGCATTTCACGGTTCATATCTCATCTGACAGCCACGCAAGAAAAAGGGAGCAAACGGTCAGGTGGATAATGATTACCAAGGGGCATTGAAAGATAAAAGAATAAGTTGCAGGAACCTCTGATTCTGATGCCTCCTATGGAGAGACGAGCGTTAATTCTGTACTCGACAGCCATCGAGGGGTCTATGAGGTGTATTGGGTCAGCATGACGAGTCTGGTCGACAAGAGCATGCAATTTACCTTAGCAAAGAGTTTATCGACTGTGAAACAATACATTCACTTCTCGAGAAAACTTGTTGTACTTTGGCATAGGCTGCTCGCCGGCTGAGACAGTATATGCTGGTTCATACCACTTCGTGGATTTCCAAGATGGACCTGATCAAGTAAACAAGTGAAAAGCCAGCATTGACCGGACGGGTTGCGAGATGGTAAATAATTTCGACTGATATGAATATTCTTTATACCTCTCAGAAAGCAATCGAGGGGAGTGTATTGTCCGATTACATCGCCCCGCAACCCATTGAGGATTATCAACCGAGGAAGTTTGAGTTCCTTGATGAGGACATCTCGAGGTGCTCAAATCGAAAGATTGTGAGGAACCGATCCCGGAGGAGGAGCCTGACCCTGAATCCGAACGGATTCTGATGTCTGATGGGGTTAATGTGGATGAGTTAGCGCTGTTTTGGTTATGCCAAAGGGATCCCACGTTCCCTTCGTTGCCCGGTTAGCATTTGATTGCACCAACAATGGTGGCTGAATACGAAGCTTGTATCCTGGGTATCAAACCTCGGTGCGTGCATCTACTGGGGAAACGCCTTCCGTGCAGGTGTATGAGAAGGAATCGGTGCTACCATTTGAGGTCCTGATTGGAAAAGGTTGAGTGGATAAGGACTTGGTATGACGCGTTGAGCCTGATTGAGGAAAAGAGGCTGGCAGTTACTTGTCATGGGGCAGTTGTACCCAGTGAATGAAGCGTGTTGTTGACCGAAAAGTGCGACCTCGTGCGTACCACGTGGGAGAGCTGGTATTGAAAAGGATCCTTCCTCCTCAACGATCGTAGGGGCAAGTGGACACACAATTATGAAGGTCCATTCGTGGTCAAGAAGGTTTTCTCTGGTGGAGCCTTGTTGTTGACGACCATGGATGACAAGGATTCTCCATCCTATGTGAATGCGGACGCAGTTAAAAGATACTTCGTAAGAGAGACCCGCTGGACGAAAAGAATAAAAGAGTCCAGGAAAAAATGGGCATCCCGGCGAACCAAAGAAAAAAAAGGAAAAGGTTCGGGCAAAAGTTAGGGATAAAGAATGAAAAGAATTTGTACACCCGGCAAGTCGAAAACCCCACAAGGGCGGCTTGGGCAAAAAATGGTATCCTGGTGGACTGAAAACCCGAAAGGGCGGTCCAGGCAAAAGAGGGAATGAAACGAACAACTGCGTCTAGCATGGTCATTTGTGCTTTGGATAAGACATCATGGATAATCCCCGACAGAGATCGATCGGAAGCGTCTTGTTCAGAAGACAAAAAGTGCGGAAAGTCTTGAGGACATAGGGGGTGTAACCGAGTTGAAACCCGATGAGATCACGGTTTCACATTGCCATTAGGATAGATTTTTCCTTTTGTGCGCAATCACCTCTTTTCAGGGCTTGCTTCCTGTGTGTTGCTCGGTTTTGAGCCACCTTTTTTTTTCAGTCAATAAATGCGTGTTCAGTCAAATAATTTTGTTTTTGTTTTCATGACCGCTTTGATTGCAAAAACATCCGTTTATTTTTTATGAGCATATTTGCATTTTGAAATATAGAGGTTCCTTCCGATGCATGCTTATAAGATTGAAATCTGAAAATATTATTCGGAAGTTCGAGTGACCTAGGTGTTGAAATGTTGGCACGCCTGGGGAACGCTTTTATCTAACGATCTCTTGTGCAGGTGCTGTTAGATATCTTCATGCACTTGCAGTTGGTGATGGGTAACATTTTGACAGAAGATCCCTGCAGAGTCCAATCAGGGGCAAGGGATAGAAGAACGGCGAAGAGATGAAAGAAGGACTACGATCCTAGAGGGTAATCAAGAAGACTCTTCAAAGTCTGAAGATTGGAGAGTTAGCTCGGATCTGAGGAAATCAGTTGTCTCGAAGCAAAGAAGAGACGAGAATATTAGGTGATGAATCAGAAAAGACCGGACGAGTCTGTAAGTCCTCAAAGGTGGAAAGTTGACATTACGGTCGGATGATGAAGGCCAGTGTTCGTCGAATCGAAGGGCGTTCCGTGTCAAATAAGCCGTATCTCCCCAGTGGATTTGGGAGTGTTATCTCCACAGCAGATTCGAGATCGGTGTCTCCCCAACGAGCATGAAGGTTGCCATATCCCCAGTAGAGGTGTCGGTGGGTAAATTGTTCCTAAGGGTGGAGAGATGTTTTTCCCCAACAGGGTTAAAGATGTTTTTCAGCAGGCTTGGAAGTGATATTTCCCCAAGCAAGTCTGAAAGTTGTTAGAATTGTTCTTCCCCATCAGTCGGGTAGCAGGTTCAAAGGCCATTCTATCCCCAGCTAGTCTGAAGACTGTTGGTCCCCACTGAGTCTAAAGGATGTTGTATCCCCAGCGGAGGTATCAGTGAGTAGTCTGTTTCTCAGAAGTCGGGTACGAAGTACTATAATCCTCAGCATAGTCGTGAATGTTTTCCCATAGCAGATCTCCCCAGCAGAGGTTTGCGTTGATGGTTTTCCCCAGTGAAGTCCCCAAGTGGATCAGGTTCGGTGAAAATTATTCCCTCGTGGAGTTTATCCTGCTCATGGGTTGGCAGTTATCCCCAGTAGAGGTGAGCATTGGCTATTTCCCCTAGCGGAGTCCCTCAGTGGTTTGTTTCAGTGGAAGTTGTCCCCGGTGGGATTTATCCTTTCTCCAGCAGCAATGCTACTCGCCAGCACGGTTGAGAAGTTGGCGTGTTCCTCAGACAGAGTCTCCCCAGAGTTGACTTGGTTTCCTCTGCCGTCTCCAGAGTTTCAGATCAGCAAAGCACCCCCAGCAGTGCATCTCCCCACCGAGTCGGAGAATCTAATCAGATGTGTGCACTCAGAGGAGAGACCTGTGCTCCCCAGCAGAAGTTTTCATCATTTTGCATCTTGCATGTAGTAAACATTGCATCCTCAAATTGCGTAGCATTTCCATTCAGTATGGAGCATTACGCCATAGAAAAATTCAAACATATGCATTCATGTCAAACCTAATCATACCATATTCCCGGCAGAGGCGGATCATTATTCAACGTCTGTACGACACATTTGCTACAGTCGCTCTTGACAGACAGCATTCAAGGTTGATTCTCCCCAGTGAGCTCCCCAATGAGATCCCCAGCAAGTGTTTAGCCTTGCCTTGACATATGTAGATGTCATCCCTGTGATACCAGTAAGTGTCATGTTAGCACCTGTGTGTGTTTTTCTTTAGTGTCGGTATGCACCATTGTTTCGGTGTCGGTAAAAATCGAGTCTCATTCCAGTCATCGGTAAATGTCTGATCGTCCTTTTTTAGTGTCGGTAAACACCATTGTTTTGGTGTCGGTAAACATCAAGTCTTACTCCCAGTCATCGGTAAATGTCTGGTCTTACTTCACTTCTGTACGCATCATCTTTCGATGTCGGTAAACATTGTATCTCTTCCCATTCATCCGTTGATGTTTGGTCACCTCTCCGTTGGTATTGGTAAACGTTGAGTTTTTCCCATTCGTCCGTTGACGTCTGGTTGTATATCTTCTTCCCATTCATTCGTTGATGTCTGGTCACCTCTCTGTTGGTGTCGATAAACGTCGCGCTTCTCCCGTTCGTCCGTTGACGTCTGGTCGAGTCTTCCCATTCATCCGTTAATGTCTGGTCACCTCTCTGTTGGTGTCGATAAACATCGAGCTTCTCCCGTTCGTCCGTTGACGTCTGGTCGAGTCTTCCCATTCATCCGTTGATGTCTGGTTACCTCTCCGTTGGTGTCGATAAACGTCGAGCTTCTCCCGTTCGTCCGTTGACGTCTGGTCGAGTCTTCCCATTCATCCGTTGATGTCTGGTCACCTCTCCATTGGTGTCGATAAACGTCGAGCTTCTCCCGTTCGTCCGTTGACGTCTGGTCGAGTCTTCCCATTCATCTGTTGATGTCTGGTCACCTCTCCGTTGGTGTCGATAAACGTTGAGTTTTTCCCATTTCGTCCGTTGACGTCTGGTTTTATCCTTTCCCAATTCATCCGTTGATGTCTGGTCACCTCTCCGTTGGTATCGGTAAACGTCGAGTTTTTCCCATTCGTCCGTTAACGTATGGTTGTATCTCTTCCTAGTTCATCCGTTGATGTCTGATCACCTCTCCGTTGGTGTCGATAAACGTTGAGTTTTTCCCATTTCGTCCGTTGACGTCTGGACGTTGTATCCTTTCATTGATAAAAATCAAAATCCCCAGTGAAGTCATTGGTAGACGTCTTGTCTGGTCCAATGGTAAATATCAGATCCCGAGTGAAGTTGCTGTTGGTGAACTTTCTGTTCTTGGATCCCCGCAGAGTGCAAATTTCTACGGTTCTTCGGTATTCAATCCCTGTTTACCTTGAAGGTCTGACAGCCGTTGCTCTCATCTGTTCAGGTTCCCAGTTGATTGAATAGGGGCAGCTGTAGTACCTCAAATTTGCACCTCCCATTTGTACCTACATTTCATTTTTAGGTCATTAAGATTGCATTAGCATTACATAGCATGTTACATCTCATCAGTCAAGACTGGTCAGGAGATTCACTGTGCAAGCCAACAAGAGCATTTTCCATGAGATCAAAGCCCTAGGGTGGTTCCAATGAGCTTACATGATTCAAGGATCATTTTGAAGCAACTTGGCCAAGTGTTGAAGGCTCAGAATTCATCAGTGCATGTGCAAGCCATTTGAGGCCCATAAAAGTCAACAAAAGTCAACTGCAAAGTCAACTGTGGATTTGGAGGTGGGAAGTGATTAGAGATGCTTCATTCATGTTCAAACAAGTCTCATTTGACATTTCAAACACTCACATTGAAGAATTTGAAGTCAGGTCAAGAATTTCCCAAAATAGCAAGTGACCTATAATTTGAAATTTCCAAAAATGGAAAGGTTTTGGACCAACTTCAACTCAATTTTACATCATCAAGAAAACTTCAAATGAAATTTTGTCCAACATGAAAGTTGAAGATCTTTCTCTCCCATTTCCAAAAAGTCCAAGATCATGGATTTATTATGTGTGGTTAAGGAGATATGATCCAATCATGGCAAAGTGTGCTTAAAAATTCAAATGGGCATAACTTTTGAACCAAGGCTCCAATTTGGGTGGTTCTTTTTGCATTTTGATCCTCATGACATGTAGTTTCCAAAACATCCATTACATGGCATGAATTTCTCTTGCATGATCATGTGCTCACTCATGAAGTTTTTTGAAGGAAATTTCATAAAATCATTTTGGATGATTATATGCATGAAAAACCATTTCCAAAGCTTGCATGGGCCTTGTTTAAGTGGATTTGGATCAGTATTGAACATTGTTCACGCATGCATGAAAGGCATGCGGTGCCAATGCCAATTTTCTCATACACCTTATAAATTGTTAATCTTGATTAAATTTGGCTTAAACTGGTTTTCAGAATGATTAGCATGGGGTATATAATGTTAATCACAATTGCTTTCATCATTAACATCCATTTTTTCAGATCTGAATCTCAAACAACCAAATTTTTCTCTCAAAAATATTTTCCAAATTCTTCACACAAAAGCATTTTCTCTTGTTGGAATCATGATCATGAAGCATTTCTGAGCAAGTTTGAACGTGGAATTGGAGCAAATCGTGCCAGTTTGGACCATACTCGAAGCTTGGAGGTTCAATGGAGCTTGCAAATTGAGCTGGATTCGTGCATGCTGGAGCATCCAATTCATCATCAATCACATCAACAAGCATTGTAGAAGAGATTTGAGGCATTGCTGAGCTTGGTAGCACACGATTCCAGTTTCTGTTCTTCAAAGAGGTCGGGTTTCGAGTTCAATTATTTTGCAATTCATCATGATATTTGTGTAGATCTTTCATTGGTGATCATTCTGGTATAAAATTTGAGTGAAATGGCGTAATATTCATGAAGTTATGCTATATTGAAAGTTTGATGTCAAATCTTATTTCCTTCGATCTGAACTTGTTATAATGTTTTTGTATGATTTGGTTATGGATCTTTGATGTGCATGAAACGAGGAGTAGATTGGTGTAATTATTTGTGATTTCTGGACGTTTTGTGAACTTTCTGGAATTTTGCATGAAGATCATCTTCATCTTCATCTTCAACCTATGAAGATCATGAGTTTTCCAGGCTTGCTATGAGTTTGCTAGGAATTAGCTACGAAACATTCATCAATTAGCTACGATTTCTGGGATTTCTGGGCGCCTTAGGGTTTTGATCCAAAACGGTATCGTTTTGATGCTAAGCGCGCAAATTCAAATGTGGCAAGGGTTCGAGTCCCAGCGAAGGAACTTTTCAAATTGCCATGCTATTTTTTTACTTTCCCTCCCATTTGCCCATGTTATTCATGCTTTGAACTTCATTTTCTCCCAAACTTCATAAAATCATAACAATTTGAAAAATGCATCAATTTCATCCCAATTTTTTGCAAAATGCTCCTTATTCTGTCTAGTTTTTTATGATCATTAATTGGAAAGTTGTGCCTGGCTGGAAAAATATTTTGTTCTAGGATGATTGAATGCATATGCATGTGTGATGTTGCCTTGTTCTCTCCATCATAAAATGCTCAAAAATAATCCAATGGCTTTGAAATTTTGTGTGTAGTTTCTCAACACATTGATGAACATTTTGGATTTGGTTTGACATTTTTCCCATGCTCCAATTCTGTTTTATGCTTGTGTTGATTTGGTGTGACAATTTGTGTCACACATTTGATTGTTTGAATTGTACAATGTGATTGTCATGCCAAATGATGTTCAATGCTTCTGATTTTTTGTGTGATGGATGTTATGGATGTTTTGGTTGCTCATGAATTTTTCCAGATTTATTTGAATCATTTCTATTTTGATTGAGATTTTTCATTCATGTTGATCATTTGGATGCCTTGAATTGGTCTTGGACTTATCTTGCACATGAAATGAACTTGCTTATTGATTATGATTTGGTTCTTTTTAAGACTTATTCTTGAGTGATTAAGCATGCTTCAGGTTGAGTTTGAAGTTCTGTTTTGACTTTTTGATCCTCTTTTGACCCTAGACTTTGACCTAGTGGTTTGGACTTATCCTTTGAGTTGTGATTTCAGTTTCAAGTACACATCTCCATGAGTGATGATGCTCCTTCATTTGAGCTTGGTCATTTGTTGTTATTGGCTAATGTTTGTGTGTTTTGTAGGCTTTGAGGATAATTCATTTGTGTTTGCCTTGTGCCTTGCACCATTTGTTGCCTGATTGGATTTGTCTGTCTGTTTGATATTGACTGTTAACTGTTTGTCTGGATTTTGTACTGATTGGTTTAGTTGTTTCCACAGGTACCTAAGTTGCTTTAAGTTCATTTGAACTTTGCTTTGCTTGCTTGTGGTTGGCATACCACTGAGGTATAATTCCTTGATCTTCATGTAGTCTGGAAGACCTGTCATGTTATGTTGGCAGGCACCTGTCTGAAGCCCTCCTTAAGAGGCAATGTTTGTGGTTGTTTAATTTTGTGCCAAGCAGGTAAAGACCTCTTAAGAGGCAATTGGCAAATAAAAGGGATGTGTAATCCATCCCCTGCTATTCAGTTGTGTCATTCACTTTGCTCACACACCATGTGTTGATGCGTTGTGAATAAGAACCCAAGATCTTGTTGTGTCAGTCATCTGTGGAGAAGAGTTCCTTCATTCTGAACTTCCACACTTTCTATTTGATTCAAGCTCTCCCAGGCCAGGGATAAGAGCTATGAGGTCTTACCCTCATCTCCATTTCATCTGCTTCACCCTAACTCTCGATGTTAGGGTTAAGAGCTAAAAACACCCCATTCCAGTTGGCTTGTTTTTACAGCCTAGCCTTGTATGAGCCATTTGTTTGCATATAGTGTGTGTGCTTGCTCTCTTGTGCTTGTGTTTGCTTATTGTGTTGTGTTTAGGTTAGCTTGCTTCCTGTGCAAGTTAGGATAGAGACCTCAACATAGGGATCGTATGCATGACAACTTCTAGGCTCGAGTCTTAGTCTCCCTAGTAGTTTGTGTCTCCCTTTGTCTCTGGATAGGATAAAAGTTCTTTCCCTGTGTAGGGGAACTACGTCGCCCTGATCCTCATTCCAGATGAGGTACGTAGGCAGGAGATGAGCTGATCTCTCCGGGCGCCCTTTTTCTTTTTCAACCCTTTGTGTGTGTTAGGAGTCTGACATAAGTCCAGCGATTGGCATTCGGTTTCCTGTGTCTTGTTTGCTTGTTGGAGTCTGACGTAAGTCCAGCGATTGGCAGTTGGTTTCCTGTGTGTGTTTGTTGGTTCAGAGTCTGATGTAAGTCCAGCGATTGGCATTCGGTTTCCATGTTTTCCCGTTTGTGTGGAGTCTGACGTAAGTCCAGCGATTGGCAGTCGGTTTCGTGTTTGTGTTTTGTTTGGCGTGCGTTAGCCGAGCTACGAGTGCTCTGATTCTTCTCCGGTCAGAGAAGATACGTATGCATAGGATGCGACATCCTAGCGAGCACGTTTCCCCTGTCCCGAACTACGTCGACTCTGATGTCTGTGTATGACAGGCTACGTAGGCCCAGGATGCGATATCCTGCCGAGTCCCGTTTCTTTGTCTTTCTGTGTTTCCTTCCAGCCTTGTGCAGTGTGTGAGCAGTTTCTAGCAACCTTATCCTTTCTTTTGTGCGTGGATCTCGTCGAGTACGACGGATGCGTAGGGGTGCTAATACCTTCCCTTCGCATAACCGACTCCCGATCCCATCTTTCTCTGGTCGCGAGACCATGTCTTTTCCAGGTTTACTTCGAGCGTTTCCTTTCCCTCCTTTGGGATAAATAACGCACGGTGGCGGCTCTGTTGTTTTGTTTTCCCGCCGGTTTTTCGCGTAATGCGACACCTGCTCGCGCAATCTTTGCTTACCCCCATGAGAGTCCTGTTAGAGTCTCTGTTCCTGGTGAGTGTATTACTCCGATGGATCGTCTTTCTTCTTTGTGGACCTATATCCCCACAGAGTTTGTTTGTTTTACATGCATACATTTCCATCATGAGGTCTCAAAATTTGTCTCATTACTGTTATTTAAGCCCATTCTACCGCGTCGAGATGAAGATTTTAACCTTCACTTCTCCGGCTAGATTGACCTTAGATAGGGGCATCTGTAAGACCCCAATTTTGTCCCTAAGATCCCTCATGGCATCATATCATATCATTGCATAGCCTCAAGGATCATTAGACACCTGGCTTCCTTCCCTGTGGGTGGGATCTTTCTTTGAGAGTGGTTCTTGATCACCAAGCATTGCTTGCATTTGTATATCATTGCTTTTCTTTCAATCATTAACCAAAAATGTACAAAAATATGTCATTAACCTTTGTTACTTGCAGCTTAAGCAGTCAACAATCAAGGCAATTCAAGTAAATCTTGTGTGCAAGAGATGAAATTTCCATTAAGATATGGATCATGTGATCATTTTATGGAGATTATGTGAGCTATAGGTTCATTTTGGAGAAAATTCCCAAGTGGCAAAGGCCCCAAAGTCATCAGGACATTTTCAGGTCATCTAAGGACCAATACAGTCAACTGAAAAGCCAACTGTGGGTTTTGAATTGAGAAATTGGGTTTCTTCATCCTATTCATGTCTAAATCATGCTTATTCATCATACCAAAGATCAAGGTTGAAGAATTTGAAGTCAAGTCAAAAGTTTCCAAAAATGGAAAGTGACCTATAATTTCAACTTTCCAAAAATGGCAAGTTTTTGATCCAAATTCAACTCAACTTTCCAACATCAAAGAAGCTTCAAATGGAATTTTGTCCAACATGAAAGTTGAAGATATCTTTCTCCCATTTCCAAAAAGTCCAAGATCATGAGCATCTGATGAATGGTTGAGGAGATATGATCCAATCATTGCCAAGTGTGCATGGGACTTCAAATGGCCATATCTTTTGATCCATAGCTCCAAATTTGGTGGTTCTTTCTGCATTTTTCTTCTCATGACATGAGCTTTTCAAAACATTCACCACATTGCATGAATTGTTATCACATGATCATTTGCTACTCCATGCCTTTTTTGGAGGGAAATTGCAAAATTCAAAAATGGTGCATCATGGGAACTTTCTACCATTGCCATTGGGTTTAAAAAATGATTTTAAGTGTAATTGATGAAGTAAATGGTACTGTTCACGTGGGATTAGTCCATGCACCATCCATTTTTGAAGTTTTGCAAAACACCTTATTTTAATTAACCAAGTTAAGTATGGATTAGCAAGGTGATTAAGGGAGCATATAAATACTCTAATCTAACAGAATTTGGAGGAGGTTAATCATTTTTCACCATTTCAAGATCCAAATTCTCTCTCCCTCCAAAATTTTCTCTCAAGCATAATTCAAATTTTCTCCAAATAACATTGCTATTTCTTTCCATATTCTGGTTCTCTGGCTTTGATTTTGTGCAGATCAAGCTTTAGAATGGTGAATTCGTGCAAGAATCAAGTGTAGCAAGCTCATGAAGGTGAAGATGGAAATTCTGTTTTGAGCTAGATCCAGCACCTGTCAAGCTTCAATTTCTTCATCAATCATCATAACAAGTGTTGTAGAGTGGATTTGGATCATTCAAGGCTTTGGATCGTGCGAATTCAAGGATCTACTCTTCAAGAGGTCAAGTTTCGAATCTCTTAATTCTCAAAATTATTGCCATAATAATGTAGATCTCATGTTGCTGATGATTCTGGTGAAAATTTCATGAAAAACGGTGCATTATCGAGTGAGTTATGTGTGATGGAAGTTTTGTGCACCAATCTTATTTTGTTCGATTCTCTTTGATCTTGTGGAATTAGGCTTAGATATTACTTGATCCGTGATGTACATTGCATGAACTTTGTTTTGATATAATTTTTGTTGATTTCTGGAAAAATTCTGGAAACTGGTATGAAGTTCTTCACTGTTCATCTTCGTCTTCATGAGGAAGACGAAGTAGCGTCGGATTTGTGACGGTTTAGCGTCCATTTTGCTTGGCTAGGGTTTGCAGGTGAAATGGCACCGTTTTTGTGTTGGCGTGCTTCCTTTTGAAAATCAACATGGTTCGATCCCTGGCGTGCAACATTTTTCAAATTGCTTCAGCATTTTATGCTTTCCCTCCATTTTCCATGCTATATGATTCACTTTGATTTTTATTTTTTATGTCAACTTTAAAAATTCATATGAAATTGAAAAATGATCCAAAAAATGCCTGGTTTTTTGCTACTTGATCCTTAGAATGTCTGGAATTTGATGATGATAATTTCTGAAGTTGTGCATGGCTGGATTTTGGATTGTGCTAGACTTTGTGATCATGTGTACATTTGTGACCTTGCTCCATTCATCTTATCATGAAATGCTTGATTTTAATCCAATGGACATGAAATTTTACATGATGATTCTTGACATATTGCTGGATGTTTTAGGCTTGGTTTGGTATTTTTCCCATTTGCCATTTCTGTTTTATGCACATGTTTGCATGGTGTGACAATTTGTGTCACACATTTGGTTGATCAACTTGTACAATTTAATTTCCATATCAAATGATCTTTGATGCTTCTGATTTTTTGTATGATGATCATGTTGGATGTGTTGAATGCTCATGAATTTTTGCAGAATTATTTGAATCATTTCTGTTTTGATTTGGAATTTTCATTCATGATGTCCAAATATGAGCTTTGAAATTGCCTTTGACTTCCTTTGCACATGAAATGCCTTTGCTTGATGATTTTGATGTGAGCCTTTTTAGGACATGTTAATATGTGTTTGAAGTTGCATTGTGTTGAATATTGGCTCCTGTTTTGAATTTTTTCTTCACCTTTAACCCTAGGCTTTGACCTAGTGGTTTGGACTTACATTTGAGCTTTGAATTTCAGGACCAAGCACTCAATTTCCATGGTTAATGTTGCTTCATCATTTGAATGTTGATATTTGCTTTTGATTGCTAACATTTGCTGTTTTGTAGGTTGATGATAAGTCACTTGAGTTTGCCCTATGGCTTATGTGTTGTACATTGGGATTGTCTATTTGTTATTGACTGTTGTCTGTTTGTCTGAGTATTGTACTGATTTGTTTAGTTGTTTCCACAGGTACTTAAGTTGTTTTAAGTTCATTAGAACTTTGCTTTGCTCTTAAGAGGCAATTGGTAGATAAAAGGGATGTGCAATCCATCCCCTGCTATTTTCAGTTGTGTCATTCACTTTGCTCACACCATGTGTTGATACATTGTGAATAAGAACCCAAGATCTTATAGAGTCAACCATATGTGGAGAAGAGTTCCCTCATTCTGAACTCCCACACTTTCTATTGATTAAAGCTCTCCCAGGCCAGGGATAAGAGCTATGAGGCATAACCCTCATCTCCATTTCATCTGCTTCACCCTAACTCTCAATGTTAGGGTTAAGAGCTCAAAACACCCCATTCCAGTTGGCTTGCTTCTAAAGCCCAACCTTGCTTGAGCCTCTTGATTGAGTATAGTGTGTGCTAATTGAATGATTGTTTGATTGTTTGTCCATATGTGCATAATTGTTTGTGTGTGCCTCTGTACATTGTTTTCATCTTTGAGCATTAATTGTATATCATTTCATGATCATTGTTCATAATTTGTGACATTTTGTTTTGTCCATTGAGGAGTCAATTGTAAGTCCATTTATTGGCAGTTGTTTCCTATGATCTGGTAGGAGTTGGGACTAAGACCATTGATTAGCATCCCATTTCCTTGGAGTCGAGTGTAAGACCATTTATTGGCAACTTGTTTCCTTTTTCTTTTTGCATTTGTTTTCTTTGTTTTGTGAGATTGGTGTAAGTCCATTGATTGGCATCCGGTATCCATCTTTGTTTTGTGAGACTAGTGTAAGTCCATTGATTGGCATCTGGTATCCATTTTTGTTTTATGAGATTGGTGTAAGTCCATTGATTGGCATCTGGTATCCATGTTCTCTTTGCTTTGTGAGATTGGTATAAGTCCATTGATTGGCATCCGATATCCATCTTTGTTTTGTGAGTCTAGTGTAAGTCCATCGATTGGCATCTGGTTTCGATTTATGTTGGCTTTGCCTGATACATTGTTTACCTGTTACTTTCTTGTTGCCTTTTCCAAAGGAATCACTTGGATCATCTACATATGATCTCAAGAGGTGAACATCTAAGAAGTTTTACATCCCTTAATCTCCCACCCTTTTTGTTCCTTAAACCTCCATTTGCATGTTAACCCAAACCAGAAAACTTTGTGCAAACATTTTCATTTCTTTTCAAATTAGAAACCTAGGCTTTAGGCCTTTGATTTTCAAATTTCATTTTCACAATACTTCTTCTGAATTGAACCTAATGTCATACTTTGACTTCATTTTGTGAATACTCTAATTGGTTAATTCCACTCATTCAATTGTTTTGTGGCTCAAGTCCACTTCTTGATAAGTTTTCATACATTAGCCATAGATCTCAATTATCTTGGTGGTTGATGTAAATCTCACCTTTTGTCCTTAGTGATTGAATTGTAAGACTTCCTTGCTTATTATAGGGCATGGTCCCTCACTAGCAAGTTGAAGCTTTTCTCATATGGTGGACTTGTGGTTGTATAGGTTGAGTTTTCTCCCGTGGATAATGAAAGACCTTAGGGCTTTTGTTTAAAATCAATTCACCCATGTTTTGGAAATCTTTTAGCCGAACTACGAGGTTTTGATCCTGTAAAGGTATGTAGGCAATGGTTATCCATCCAAACACAAAAATAATAAAAATTGTACATTCTTCTCTCATCCCCTCATTCATGTTTGCACAATAAATCTTTCATAAACAATATCTTTTGCAAACATTTGTGAAAAGGGTTCCCTAGGAGTACCTAGAATGCTTTTGGTGCCTAACACCTTCCCTTTGGATAATTACCCCCTTACCCATATCTCTGACCTTTCATTAGTTTTCTATACGTAAAACTTCTTAGGCTTTCGTTCGCTTTTTAGCCATTCCTTTGGATAAATAAAAGTGTGGTGGCGACTCTATCCTTGTATGTTTTGCTTTTGGTTTAATCAATAAATCATAAAGTGATGAATACACCGCTACAGTAGGCAACAAGATTGAGTTGCTTTGAGGTCAAATCGAAGCAACACAGATCGTGCACCTCAAATTTCAACTCCTTGTATCTCTCAATATACTTGGAGTTAGGATAAATTGAGGACATATTTCAGCTCAGTGCCATTTTTACTTTGAAATCATGTCCTTCTTTTTAATTTTGGTGATGGTTGTGACTGAACCAGTCCGGTGAGGCTCACCGGAGAAGGAGACCGGAGCTTTGGCTCCGGTGGTGAGTTGGCAGTCTCCAGAATCATAGGATCCATTTGATTTAATATAATCTCACGCGTTGGTTTGAATTACCATTATTGTGGCGCGCTGACTTAGGTCCATTGTGGATTGCGCGCTAGTGGGCACTTGATATACCACCTCAATTAATGAGGGAGATCACGTGGTCCACGTTTTTTCTCATTATTTGATTTTCATTTTATTTGTTCTATTTTCATTAATTCATATTAATTTTAATATTGATCCAAAAAATATGAGAGTTTCACCAAAAATTTTAAAATAAATTCCTCTTTCATTTTTTGAATTAAAATTATTTTTTGGATCATTATTAATATTTTTCATGATTTAATTGATTTTGTGAATATTTTTAATTGTTTAAAAATACTTTTAAGTTTCCAAAAATTATGATTTTTTTTCTCAAAGGTCCTTTGACCTAGTTTGACCTATGATAAATCTCATGGCTATTTCTTTGGTGTTTTGATGCGATTTTAGGAATTTGACAAACCATAATTTAATTTAATGCATTATTTAATTTATTTTAATTGTTTAATTGCAAAATAAATTATGTTGAGCATTTGATATTGACTTGTTGAGGTTGACTTGTGTTGTTAGGCCTTGGTCAAGGTTAATTTGACTTTGTTCAGTTAAAATCATTGCATTTAGGGTATTGATGAAATGTACATTTCATCTCCTAAAATGAATGAATGATTTTAATTTGGTAAAAGTCCTCCTTTGACCAATTTGTGTTTATTCCATCCCCCCCTCTTCATCTCATTCCCTTTCTCTATTCATTCATGTCATGGACCTATGATATCTCAATATCCTAAGGCTAGTTGATTGAAAAATCAACATGAGTGTGGATGAGATTAGGTCCACCCCTTTTGCATGTTCTTTTCAAGTGTGGTTTGTTTTAGCAGCATGGTTCATAATACCATGTCTCTAACATGAATTAACACTAAAATTTCTATTGCACGGCCTCAAATAGTTGTGACATCAACATAAGTCCAATTACGAATGCTTAACATAGCGCTAAATTGTTCACACAAAAGGCATAACATTCTAGTAAGTGAGATTGTAAGTCTCCCCTCTTTCATGGTATTATGTAAAAACTTGGCCTTTTTTCCTTCCTTTGGAAGATGTCTTGGTTCAAGGATCCATGCTTGTGATAAGAGGGTTGAGTGTTCTCCAAAGAATGACTCAAACAAAACGAAAACAAAAACAATACTAACTTATAATCAACTAACAACTAACATTTAATTTCAAGCCATTTACTTTTATCCACTTTAATTTTAAGTCTTTATTCATTTGCCATTATTCATAACATTCAATTTGTTTACTTTAATGCCATTCTCACTTTGCTCACTTGAGCCATACTTTGTGAATATATTGTGTTTGTATATACTTGTTTGTATTTGTGGTCTTTTGAGCTTAATGTACATAATAAGAACAAAAACCCTAAAAAACATTTGTGTGGACTATTGGTTTGATCTGAGGTATTTGACTTAGAATTAGGCAACACTCCCTATGCAAAAGGACTTGGCCAATGCCAACTTTCATGAAACCAAGTGCTTGTGAAGTAAACTTTCATCTAATACAAGTATTGTGATCCCATCTGAGTTCATCTGCTACATAGTCTCATTGAAGCTGTTACTTTGAACCTGTGCCTGATGCCTATCTTTGAATTTATCTAATGCATGAGAGATTATGAAGAAGATCATCAAGTTGCTAAGCATGAATGTGGCTATCTTTATTTTATGCTTTTCCCTTCATCTTGCTACTTGTGTATTGATATTGCTTGATTCTAAAGTCCAAGGGAAATTTGGGTTTCTATATGACATTCTTGTCTATTAGATTGCAGCCCTTTGATTAGATCTTTTCAACTCTCAACTTTTAAATTTGTGCTTAGGATTAGTCTATTCATCTCCCCCGTATTTCTTTAATTTCCAATCGCCCCTCCTTTTAAAATATTTTTTGTTTGTGATTTCTAAACCTTGACCATATTGCAAATTAGAAACTTTGGCCTTATGCCATTGCATTTTTAAACTCACTTTCTTAATCAAACTTGTAAATGAACTTAACTATGTTTGATTTAAAATTTCAAAAGACAAAAAGAACTAACACTCATTCAAAACTTTTTATGCCTCTTGTGCCTTTGTTAAATTCAAAATTTTGTTAAAAGCAACTCATTCACCTTGAAATTTATGCCACGAACTACGAGGTTTTGATCCCTCATTTTATGTTGGTATGTAGGCACAAGTCCGAAGGTCTTGTAAAACACAAAAATATAATTAATGAATCCTTTCCTCATCCCTCCATTCTATTTATTGCAAACATCATTTTGTACAAAAATACATATGCACACTAAAAAAGGCTCCCTAGGAGTACCTATGACACTTTCGGTGTTAACACCTTCCCTCTGTGTAACCAACCCCCTTACCTATAATCTCTGGCATTTTATTAGTTTTGATTTGAAAACTTCTTATTTTTGGGTTTTGTTCGTACTTTTCCCTTTTCCCTTGGAAACAATAAAAGTGCGGTTGTGACTCTGGTTTTATTGACGTCTAGCTTATCTGTAGCTTGATGGTCATGAACTTATCGCTACAATCATAAGAGAAAAGAAACTAGGTCCATGGAATCATGTCCGACAATGACCCAACTCCAAGCTGACACTTCTTGTGAATCCTTTTAATATCTCTCTTATAGTTGCTTTTCATAGTATCCTTCTCTATCACGAGCTGGTCTACAATGCCTTTCCAAGTGCCAAAAGGAGGAAGATGAGCGGATGATGAGCTTTAAGAGGAAAATAAATCCTCTTGGCCTCTGGATCTCTTCATAACACGTTGCTCGAGTAACTCTATCAAGTCGTCCTTTTCCTTTAGTTGTTTTTCCAATCCTACTTTCTCAAGGTGTGAGGTGTGAAATTTTCTTTCCCAATAATCCCTCTCTTGATTCACCCTATCAAAAGCTTCTTGCAACTCCTTTATGCCTTTAATATTGAGAGATTTGACCATTATTAAGGACATAGGTCTTTCATAAGCGTATGGCAGCTTGAATTCCTTTGCTCTCTTCTTCACATAACTAGTATAAGGCTCCAAAGCTATACAATTCCTAAATCCAAGATCATCTTTTCCTTTCCTACGGACAATGTGCTAGGCATGCTCTCTCCTAGTTTTTAACACTTGAGTGTCCTTCCCTTCTTGGAAAAAGAAACCTTGTAATAATGTATTATTAGGTTTGTCCTTTATGGCCAACCCAAGTTGACGTTTTTCTAAAGCCGGATTGTAGTTGATTCCTATTTGTGTACCAAAAAGAGGCACATTAGAGAACTCCCCATAATCAATAATCTCGACATCGTTGTAAACAGAATAGTACCAAGTAATGTCATCATTGTTGAGAGACATAAGTCTATGAGACCACCTCAAACAATGCTTGTTTTCTTGGAAGATAAGAGACTGCGGCAAGTGCAAAATAAACCACTTGTATAGTAAAGACGCATAACAAACTATAATTGCACCTCCTTTAGAAGTCCTATGATGAATGGAGCAATAAGTATCGTCGAGCAAAGTTAGAACCGGATTCCTAATCAGGAAGATCCTCATAGCATTAACATCAACAAAATTATCAATGCTAGGAAACAAGACCAAACCATATATGAGTAAGGAAATAATTATTTCGAAGGCCATCATGCTACCGACATTGGCAAAAGAAAAGGATTTTTCTAATAGAAACTTTAAATTCAACCCTCTGATACCTCCTTTGACAGTGAAATTGGCATCTATGTCAGACTTCCTCAGATGAATGGCTTCGGAAACAACCCTAGATTCGAGAATTCCTTCTACCCCACTAAAAGGAACTCTATCAGAAACTGGTAAACCCAAAATATAAGCATACTCCTCGACGGTAGGCACATCTGATAATCAGGGAAAGTGAAACACTGGTAAATAGGATCATAGAACTGAACTAAAGAACAAAGCAAACCATTATCAATGTCCGTAGATAGCACAGGTAAAAGTCTTCCAAAAGGGTCTCTGAAACCCTTACGATTATCCACAAAAGATGCTAGCTTCCTTAATTCCACAAGATCATGACATCTGAAACTGTATTTATGAGTATTCCTTCTTCCAATGTCCATGATCAAAATATTTGCGATGTTTGCAACAAGAGACTCTAAGTTCTTTGAAAATTTGTGTAAAAAAATCTTATGAATTCCATGAGTGCATGATGCAACAATCATAAACAAGGTCACACAAAGCATACAAACATGGTTCAAAGGTTCGGAGTCACGAGCATGGAGCCAATGGTAAGAACCAACCCACAGTGTATGTACTAAGGATATCATCTGTAGAATAAGGTATTAAAAAGTTCCCAGAGTCGTTATTCCATCTTTTGGATATTATCGATTTATATGATTACTCGTCAACCAATAATATTCTCAAGAGAAACTCATCTGAGTGTTGTATCGTGTAACAACTAATTCAAGTCTACACATGAATAGCCACCGCACTACGTCCTAAAAGGCCAAGATGGGTTAAGGGATCTAAGGTCCTCGGCTTCTCGGTCTCCCAGGTCGGAAAAAGTAATGCCAACTACGACTACTCGTGTACCATCAGTAATCCCAAAGGGGCCTCCACTGAGTGGGGGATCTCAAGTCAGTTTATTAAGGATTAACTCCACGTAAGCCAAATATGACTATACCGCCCTCCTATCATAAGAGCTCTCAAGTCCAGATATAGGACTTATCTCACCATACAGAGATCACCAAGCACCACATAGAACAAACAATAACAAATAATAGCAAACATAATATATGCACAAAAACAAATACGGGCTTAACCCACTAGGGACTACTCCCTAACAGAGTCTCCACTTTTCTATAGTGGTAAAAAATTGAGATTAAGCATTGATTAACTTAACTCACAAATCAAGATTCGCCACCGCACTTTTATTGTTTCCAAAGGAAAAGGGAAAAAGTATGATCAAAACCCAATGAAGTTTTAAAACAAAACTAATAAAAGAGAATAGGGCCCTGTGGGTTAGTTATGCAAAGGGAGGCTATTGGAACCCTAAACATCCATGGTACTCCATGGGAACCTTTTTTAAATTTGTGTAGATTTTGGTTTGAGAAATGGTGTTGTCACTACGCCAAATAAGGGAAAAGAGGGCGCTTATTTTGGCCTATAACAGCGCTTTTAAGCGCCCTCTAATCTGGCGCTGGCATAGGTAAAGACAGCGCTTTGTTTTCCTGGAGAAAGCACTGTCTAAAGTGGCCACATTATAGTGCGCTTTAGGAAAAAAGCGCCCTCTGGAGTGGTCCATAAAGGGACACCTTAGAGGGCGTTTTCTGGAAAAAGCGCCCTCTAAAGTTGTCAATGTAAAGTGTTTAGAGGGCGCTTTCAGGAAAAAGCGCCCTCTAAAGTTGTCAATGTAAAGTGTTTAGAGGGCGCTTTCAGGAAAAAGTGCCCTCTAAAGTTGACAATGTAAAGTGTTTAGAGGGCGCTTTCAGGAAAAAGCGCCCTCTAAAGTTGTCAATGTAAAGTGTTTAGAGGGCGCTTTCTGGACAAAGCGCCCTCTAAAGTGTTAGTTATTTTAAAAAAAATTGTTTGAAAAACAGTGGATATTTAATTGGTAACCTGTTCGCATGCTGCAAAAGTGTAAAATTCATATTGATTTCATCCTTTAATCCAATGTTATACACCATTAATCCATTGATATATACAACATGAATCCATTTATATACAACATTAATCCTCCATATATACAACATTAATATATGATTCTTTGATCAACAATATACAACAACATATTCATGATTTAGTAAAATTACAACAACAATATACAACATATATACAACAACAGCATACAACAACAACATTCCATACATATATGTACAACAATATACAACCTAGCTATATGATTCTTTGATCAACAATGAATTGACACAATTCATCCTTGATTTCATCCAAATTTGCTCTTGAGTAAGTTTTGTATTCCTCAAAGTACTACAATTAAGAGAATAAAACATATTCATGATTTAGTAACAAATTAGATGAAATATTCGATAATATTAAAATAAACCCTAAGTTATTATTCCATACCATTTTTGGGATGTCTATACGATTCAACGCAATGATGTCTCTCATAAATCTCAATACAAAAAATCCGCAATCGACCGAATTATTTTGCTGAGGACACTACACAGAAAAACAAACAATATATATATAGTTAATTTCTTACAAACACTATTATAAGCAAAAAAACAAACACTATTATAAGCAAAAATAAGATACTTAATATATACCTGAACTCTGATCCAGGTAATGTCCTTCCTATTGCGGTATTTCTTTTTCAATCTAAATTTTATTATTGCCCTAACAAAATAAAAACGTATATTGAGATCAATCTGACAGACATAATTAAATATACAAATACACACGAATATTTAAGGGAATTTCACTTACGCGTCAACCGTCTTCTTCATATTCGGATATTTACTCCAATCACCCGATAAAGAATCGAGATAATACACTATTAGTCTCGAAAGATCCATAGCAACCAACACCCAGTGACCACTGTAAAATAAAACAAAAATTTAGATAATTGAAAATTTTCTACGTAAAAGATATACATAGATTAGAATGAAATTATTAGAAAGAAAATCTAACCCGTTGCCAGAATTAAACGGTAAAAAATACAAACTGGGTGTAGTATTATCGCCAGCCGCCATGAATCTATCGACTAGATCATTCTTTACGGATGTTGGATTATTCGTTATTAACGTTGCATTGACACGGGAAGCAGCAATAAAATTGAAACGGTTACACAATTCAGTTCCCCGCATCAATGTTACATACATATACCTTAAATAGAAACATAATAAACATTAGACTACTCATTGAAATGTGTAAATAAATTGTTCAACTAAGTAAATTATAGATTGATCGGAGTACCATATGTATGTATGAATGACAGCGATGCCCAATTCGGTGTGTTCAAAAAGTTGTTGGAAGTCCTCCTTTCCAATTATTTCGAAATGAGCAGCTCCGAAAACACCTTCATCAAAATCTATAGTACGAATGGCCCCATGCATAATATCGGACTCCTCCACCATTTTCTCAAACGCATCATAATTTGAGATTTTGTCCCAGACGTCGTTGGAATATCCTTAGCAGCGCTTTTCAACTCTCGACCGGGAACCTAAAAATTCATATAAAATAAATCATGACTTTTTGTGATGCAACATAATCGTTGCGTATATAATTCAATGGGTATATATATTTGTACCTCTTTTTGAGATGCAACCGACTCGATGCGTCTTGAAATCCCTTTACCAACTTTATGTGTGGGTCTTGTAGGAGTCTAACATTACCATATAATTAATTAAATATCATAATTGTAGCTGAATTGAAATGTGATTACTAAATATTCATAATCATTTAGAACATATATACCTCGGCATCAGGGAAAATTAGATCTGACGGCCAACCAACAAAGGATTCGACTGCATCTCGCATCAACGTTGTCTCTGAAACAACGTCAGGTAATGGTAGACGGGCGTCCGTATCTAATACGAGGTCAACCGAAACTTTTATAAATCCCACCGGGAGGGGATTATGGTGAAGTAATTCACCCGAAGTATTGTGCACTTTTCCCTTGCCAACCATGCGATAAGTTGGTGACGATAGATACAGCTGACAAGGTGAAATGCCCTAAACCAATAATAAATGTTATTGTTAACTTGTATATGTGTCAAGTAAAAAAGTGCTATTTTAATTTCATAATAACATATATAATTACCTCGGGAAATTTCGGTTGATGATTGATACTAGCTCGGTCACTAGTATCTTTTGCCTCGGAAGCGCACCTTTCCTCTCTATACCTTGCATTCTCGTTTTGCAGTTGGAGTACTTGTGCCCTTAACTCCGCCAAGGTCTCCATCACCTCTTTGTTGGTAGGATTTTTTGTTTTTTTTTTTTATAAAATGACGACGGAGTCACACCAAAACCCTTACCCCTCACACGACCGGAATACTCAGGAACATTTAGTACTCGACTAAGTACGCTCCTGCAATCCTGGACCTCGGTTGAAGGTACGGTTTGGGATAAAGTCTCCTGAAATATTATTAGAGGAGATTAAAAATGAATTATATGTCTAACAAAATTTTCGATATAATTAAAGAAATAATGTTACATATACTTACACATTCGTCATAAACATTTTGGACCGCTTCAACGACAGCCCCATCCTTCCCAACCCGAGCAGCCTTCCATAATACGTGCTCCGGAAGAGATGTTGCGTCACTTTTCTCCTCGGCTAGCTACACATTGAATTAGATTATAAGATCATCAATTATAACATATTGTGACAATGTATAAGCTCATAGCATTTGAATATACTCACAATTCTTTGTTGTAACCGTGCATAACCCGTACGCCCTTTTTTGTACGGATACGCGGGTTTTGATGCCCTTTTCCTATTTTTGTCGCTTACTTCCTGGATAAAAAAGTTTAAGGCATATTAGAACCAAGTAACTTAACAATTGTATAATACCATAATTAATAGACATTACATGGAATTTTTCGTTTCTTCGTTTGGCGACAAAGTTATCCCATTCATCGGCTGAAATAATCTCGGCATACTTCATTGGCCGTTCTCCTTCAACAAATTTTCCTTCCTCATCCTTGAGAAATTTGTTGCACAAAAAGGATCGAAATCCTCGGAGTCTTTTTCCGGCCAATTGAATACAATATTTTTGCCGGCTTTCATCGATGTGAAAGGATCTCTAAAAAACATACAAATGGAGTGTGTTATTATAAAGTAATATTATAACAATATATGGTTAACAAATAGTCAACAAAAAAAAACATATAACAATATATGGTAAGTACCTGTATCTCCGACCATATTTTTTCCTTGCCAACCTTCAAGTCCGGACTTCTCCAATTATCACATGTAATCGGAATATGTTGGCGAACAAGGAAACCAATGTAACTTGCCAACATTGAACCGTTAGGCTCAATTAGTTGGTCTTCAACACTCCAATGTACTTCAAATTTTACACCCTTGTCTCTTGCACGAATGATTGACTTCATAACAGTCAATCCTCGTTTGATTTCTTTTTCAACATTATTACGTGATTCATTCGCGGCATGGGTATCGTCTTGGTTAGCCATTTTATCTGTAATATAGAAATGATTCAATAAGACCCAAGTAAGACAATGATTCAATACGTGAACACATTCATATACCTTCCATTTCTCTCATGTTACAACAATCTAAACTCTTTTTTTTTATCATTATTGAATACAAACTCACACACACCTACTGCATGCAAAAGACCAATGCAAACTTATGGTGTTTGGAACATGAACAAACTTGCATCCATAATCATCAAACTTCGAAGCACAAGCTCAAACACACTTCAAATATATCAGTTTTCAATCAGAAATAAAAAACTCAGTTTGCCCTAAACAACATTAATCAACATAATGCACAAAATGAAAAACTAAGTTTAGAAAATGCCCTAATCAAACACATGAAGAAAGTGAACGGTAACGATGGAGAAGAGAAATACCTTAAAGGTGACGGTAACGATGGAGAAGAAAGTGAACGGTGACGGTGGAAGAGGATAACGCAGTGAACATGAACGGTGAGGGAGGGAGAACGAACGGCGACGATGACGGTGAGGGAGGGAGAACGAACGGAGGACGAGAGTAATCGCAGTAGAGAGTAATCGCAGTTGAGAGAAAACCCAGTTACGTAAACGAAATAGCTTATAGAGAGGGAAAATAAAGAGACATGCAGTATATGTTATAATTTTAATGTTTACTAAATGGGACCTTAGAGGGCACTTTTTTAAAAAAAGAGCCCTCTAAAGGGGGCCTAAGAGGGCGCTTCTGAAAGCGCTCTCTAAGGCTTTCCAAAAGCGCCTTCTAAACTGGAAATGTACATGGACTTAGAGAGCGCTTTTTCAAAAGCGCCCTCTAAGGGTAACCTTAGAGGGTGCTTTCACAAAAGCGCCCTCTATTGTTGTCCCTCCATTTTTTTTTGGCTTCACTTTAGAGGGCGCTTTTGTAACAAAAGCGCCCTCTAAAGGGGGCCTAAGAGGGCGCTTCTAAAAGCGCTCTCTAAGGCTTTCCAAAAGCGCCTTATAAACTGGAAATGTACATGGACATAGAGAGCGCTTTTTTAGAAGCGCCCTCTAAGGTTACCCTTAGAGGGCGCTTTCAATAAAGCGTCCTCTATTGGTGTCCCTCCATTTCCTCATTATTTTTTCGCTTAACTTTAGAGTGCGCTTTGTTACAAAAGCGCCCTCTAAAGTGTGCTGTCTATTCTAGTAGTATGCTCCTTATTTTTTCTCTTCACTTTAGAGTGCGCTTTTGTAATAAAGCGCCCTCTAAGGGGCGCTGTCTATTCCAGTTTTTGGCGTAGTGTGTTTGCAAAAGATTGGAGGGATGAGGAAAAAATAATTTTCTTTATTTTTGATATTTACCAAGACTTTTAAAGTCTCATGCCTACGTACCAACAAAGTGAAATGGAGGATCACAGCCTCGTAGTTTGTGGTAATAATAATTGAAGGAGTTGGTCTTAATTTATTTTTATGGAAAATACATTTTGTCATTTTAAGGAGAATACTCAACTAGTCACCCACAAGTATGAGAACTTTACATCATCATGAGAAGGGATCCAACTTAGACGAGGATCAACAAGAATGCCACTAGCTCCCATAGATGGAAAAGAATTATCATCAAAATACTATGGAGATAGGAGAATTATGACTCAACTATGGAAATGACTCATGTCTAATACATTGAGAAACATTTTAAAGGAAAAATCAACAACACCACAAAAATGGTTTGAATGAGTTAAACATTTTTAAGTCTTTTGAAATCGGTCTAAATATGCAAGAAAAAAAACAAGAAGGTTTTGAAAAAGAGGGAGGGTTTTGAAAATTAAAGAAGGGGAAGAGAAGAAGAGACTATCCTAGAGAATATAGTAAAAGCTTGGGAGGAAAGATATAAGAAAGAGATAGCAGGCTTTATGAAATAATTCAAGCAATAATTCCCTCCATTGGATTAAGCCTCAAACAAGCTAAGATAAGAAAATCACAATCTATGTGTCAGATGAGCCCAAAGTAACCAAGCTAAGTCTTCACAGAGAAGCCAAAGTCATATGTACCAGATGAATTCCAAGGTCTTAAATAAGAAGTCCCAAAGCAAGGGTCAAGATCCTAATTCTAAGTCCATAACTCCACAATGATCTCAAGGATAGTAACCACAAGTCCATGAGTTAGGAGAAACAAGTTCTTTTTTAGGCTTTTTCTTATTAGTATCTTCTTTACAATGATATCAAAAGGAAGGTCCAAATGGACAAAGAACAAAATAACATAATCACAAACAATATGATATGAAATGTTAAACATAAATTATAAAGTAAATAACATAAAATAGAAGCATAAAGTAAATGACATTAAAATAGAAGTTTGAACAACTTAAGGTTAGTAAAGAATGTTAGTGAAGATGAAAATATGTTTGATCATTTTTTGGAGAACACTCAACTATCCACTCACAAGCTTGAAAATATGATCCTAGGCATCATTTATGAGAAGGGCTCTGTAAGACCCTAATTTTGACCCTAAGATCCCTCATGCATTTCCATCATAAGCATTAGCAGTGAGATCATACCTTGGCATCCTCCTTACCCCTCTTTCATTGGGTTTGTTTAGGAGATATCACCAAGTACTTTGTGATTATATCATACTTGTATTTTATCATTTCAATAACCAAAATACCAAAAATATGTCTTTGTATTTGCGTAACTCTTTTGTAGGTAGGGCATGATCTCATTGATTCATCAAGATCACATCTAGGGTTTGAGACCCTCATGAACAAAGAACACAACCAAGAATTGATTCAAGAATGGTGATGAACATAATGTATGAGTCCCAATTTTCTCTACATGTTATATTTATCAATTTTGCTTCAAGAGTTTAAGGGTGATTTGCCTTGGAAACCCTAGTTTGACTGGGTATCTTGAGTAACATCTCCAACAAGCTATCTGACCAATTGATCAAATTTCTCAAGGGACACTTAAAAATTCATCATATTAAGCATATAGGATCTACCATGAGCCATGAAAGTCAAGAGAATTGGAAATTAGCAAGTTGGTTGATGGTGGTTGGCCAGATGAATTCATCTAATCAAAACTGGGACTCCCTAGACCCTATCTCCTACAATTTTCACCATTAGAAAATGATTCCAAGAGAAAACTTAGTCTAAATAACATTCCAAACAACTTTAATGTTGAGACCTAGAGATAGTTTTGCTTGGAAAATCATTTTCTATGTTGAAACATTATAGGTCATTTTGTCTAAACCCTAATTTGAAAGTCAACTTCCCAAGGCCATAACTTGCTCAACTTTTATGCGATGAAATATTTCCAAGTTGCCCAATCAAATTCACTTTGTCTACTTCAACTTTTATGTTTGGAGTGGGAGCTAATTAAACTTTTTTTAGCATGTGATATGAAGCTACATTATAGGTCAATTTTGACCTATACCATTGATCAAGTGATTTTTCCAAACTTCACAAATGCATAACTCTATCATTTCAAATCCAAATGACATGAAATTGGTGACCATTTTGAAGGTCTTTGAGAGAGATACAACTTTTAAGAAGACACGTTTCTCAATTGAAGCTGCTATAAAAAGTTAGACAAGGTGGAATATTGAGACATATGGCTTGACACTTAGAAAATTTTTGATATGTCAAATTTTTCCAAACATCCATATCAAATTTCTCCAAGTTCCAAGCTCCAAATGAAAAAGTGTTCAACATCAAACTTGTTCCTCTTGATCTCACCTTTCCAAAGAGCTCATATTCATTCATTTTGGATGAGAAATGCATAGGCTACACATGGCTTAAACAGGATGATATCATTTGGCATGGATCAAACTTCAAACAACAATGCACATGTGCCTTGCAATCTAAGCTAACTTCAACATATCTGATCATTCATTTTAGACCTTCAACTATCATTTCATGGGCCTATGTGCACCCATGCAGCTTTGCATCATCATTTTCCAATTTTGGAAAGTGGAAAGAGTGTGCAAATATCACATGGATTTGGCTATATATAGGCCTTTATGCTCAGAATTTCACACACCATTGCGCCAACTTTGAATCCCCATTGAAAACCCTTCACTCTCATAGGATAAAGCTGATAAATTCATTTGAATTTGACCTTGAATCTCCACTGTTTTGGAATTCAATTCTCCAGGAATCCATTGCTTCTAAACCTTTCCATTCTCCTCCTGCAAGCAATTGAAGTGAGTCCAAGCACAATTCAGATCAAGATACATCGTGTTCAGGCCTCCATTGAAGGTAATTTGCAGAAATTTTAAACTCTTTGATTCTCTTAAATTCTTGCTCAATTCCATTGATTCTTTGGTTGTCGGAAGTCCTACCAATGTAGGCAAGAAGATTGAGTTGCTTTGAGGTCAAATCGAAGCAACTCAGATCATGTACCTCAATTTTCAAATCCACATATCTCTCAAGATATTTGTGTAATACCCCAAAATTTACCCTTCATTTTTCCTGGAAGCATACGCTTTACACCTCATGCATGCATTCATTTTTAGGTCATTTAACATTAGATACATTGCATTTCATCATGTCAATCAAAATTAGATCCAAGAAGCTTTATTATATATAAAAAAAAAAATAATAATAATAATAAATAAATAAATAAAATATAACAAAAAATTTTGGACTTGGGTCTCTCTCATTTGAGCCCACAAAGCCATGAAATTCAGTCTATAAATACCAAGGCTTCACTTGAGAAAAAGGAAGAGAAGCAAAATACTCTGGGGTTTCCTTGAAACAAAACCCTGGACAAAACCTGGAGAGAAACCTGACAGAGAACTCAAAGCAGCCTCCAAACCCTGAAGGGAACTCAACTGCACAAAATCACCTCTGCCTCACATAAACCCTAAAGATTGTTTTGTAAACCTCACGGGTGCCACTCAATTTCAATCAAGCTCTTCAATCAGGTTTGCCCTTATTCCCATTACCTTTATGCTCTTAATTTGGATCATCTTAATGTTTGAGGTATGATGGATGAATTTCATTAGGTTTTTGCCCACGGGTCATAATTATGTATGAATGTATAAATAATGCCTTGAATGCTTAATCGTTTAATTTCTGAAGTGTATGCCACAGGGTTTGAGGTTTCTGAAACCATATTGTTATCCATGAAAAAAATGCTTATCGTGTTTCACTAACCCTTTTGTTGAGTTTTTGTGAGGGCTCACATGACTTTTGCAGGGATAACTTGCGTGGTTTTCCACTTTATTTGTGGGATACCCCCTGGAGGTTTCATTCCGATTACCTGTACTGACTCACTTTCTTTGATGGTGTTTAGCTTGGAAGGATCCCTGGGTTTCCCATTCCTCTAACTGCTGTTACTTCAGATCTTTATCCGCGTGGTACTTTTACATTTTTCCCGCATTTTACTGCTTTCCTAGCTGGAAGACCTCGATAGGAGGCAATGTTTTTGTGTGTTTTTTTTACAAGTTCCTTCGTCAAGGACTGCCTTTTTGCATGAGTTCACCAAACCCTAACCCTTCATTGATTTTTCTTCTCCTAAACACACGTTTACTCCTTCTACTACAGGTGAGTAAGTCTCTAAAGGTCGAGCATCCGGTAGATTGCGTAGTAACATCGTTCGTCCAAAACCCTCTCCATAACCCTGTAGTTAGCCGAACTACGGCTTGCTCTGATTCTCATTCCAGATGAGATACATAGGCATAAGACACGATGTCTTAGCGAGCACACATCCCCCCAACCCATAGGTCAGCCGAGCTACGAAGACTCTGATTCTCATATTCAGATGAGATACGTATGCAGTGGATGCGACATCCGCGCGAGTCATTTTCATTTAACCCTTTTTTTTGGTAAACAGCACAAGATAAACTCACACCCTTTAGACAAGAACTACAAAAGTGGATCCCGTAGAGTACTACAGATGCATAGGGGTGCTAATACCTTCCCTTCGCATAACCGACTCCCGAACCCAAGATTTGGTTGTGAGACCCCGTCTTGTCCTTTCCTTTTTCAGGTTTACTTCGAGCGTTTCCTTTCCCTCCTTTGGGATAAATAACGCACGGTGGCGACTCTTTTGTCATTTTCTTTCGCCGGTTGTTTTTTCGCACACTGTATTTTTTCAGGTTGCGACAGCTAGCGACTCTGATGGGGAAACTAAGAAGTTGACCTCTTGCTGGTCCATCTTCCCTAAGAGAGTCCCTCCTAGCTTGTGTGATTTCTTGTTTATTGGGTGTTCATGCTTTTATACATTTATTTGCTTACTTGCTTGCATGCATCTGTTGTATCTGGTGGATTTGTTTGTTTGTTTATTGGGATGGGGTGTTCTATGAGAGATAAGCCCATTACCCAGGCTTGAGTGTACACACAGGTTTTAGAGTGGATAATCATGAGGCTTGCGTGGCGTGTTGCTACGTTAAGTCGTTCGTGAAGAACCACACCCAGACGAGGTTTCTTTTGGATATATTATGTCTTACGGGTGTTCCGTAACGGCAGGATGTTCCTCTAGAAATCGTCGACTCTGGTGACCATTTCCCGAGAACTCAGTCGAGGCCTCTCCTCCGAGATGTGATTATGTTAGCTCTGGTGGGCGCATTCTCGCTGCTCAATCGGAGGATCCCGAGACTGGGAACTTGCTATTAGGATGTCCTGTTGAGGGGAGTCAGTGGAGGTCTTTTATCCCGTAATAATGCCAAACCTTCAGTGGTAAACGTATTATTCGCGACTGAAGGGCTGAAGCTGACAAACTTCTGTTCTTAGAACCTACCAGTGAGGGGCGGGCTAAATTCAGGAAACCTTAACCTCCAACCAACCCGGTTTTCTGGAGCAGAGATTTGATCTTGTATTATATTCTTCAGTGGGTTTCTCTTCAGACAGTGCAACCTGACAGATGTTCAAGCAGATACACATCACTGCATTCCCCTGTCACTGCATTACATCATCATTTTGCATTCATATCATTCAACACATGTTTATCTATTCCCAGGGGTTCATATCTTCTTCTTGATTCTAGTCGGGGTTTTCTTCTTACACTGTCTATCAAATGTGAGACTGGAATCAATGGGATAGAATGCCTTTTGCAATTGATAAACATGTCATTGCATTTGCATAGTCATCCGCATGTCTTGCATAACAGGTACCGCCACAGTGTTCTCAGTTGTTTGGTGTTCCATCAGCAGGATAGCTGACCCAGGCATTCACCGGTACGGTACCCGCAGAAACCACCAGAGAGCAATGGAAAGCCTACAAGCAGAGCTCGCCGAGATGAAGATTCGCATGAATCAGTTCATGGATGTGGTTCAAGGGGTGGCTCAGGGACAGCAAGAGCTCAGACAGATGATGCAGAGGAATCCCGCCGCTACTCAACCAGAGACATTGGATGATCCACCAGCTGGAGAGGCTAATGGTCCCAATGGACCGGGGCCTATCCCGATCCCACATGTCAACCTTGATCAACAGCTCGTCCATGATGATCAGGCCGATCAATTCCCCCTACTTCAGGAAGACTTTGGCATGGGCCATGGCATGGACCCCATGTTTAGAAGATTAGAGGAGAGGCTGAAAGCTGTGGAAAGACAGAATCCTCTGGGAGTAGATGTTGCTGACTTGGGGCTGGTCCCAGGTGTGAGAGTGCCACCGAAATTCAAAGTCCCGGTCTTTGACAAATACAATGGCAGCTCTTGCCCCAAAACTCACGTGCAAGCCTATTTTCGTAAAATGGTTGCATACTCTGATGACGAGAAGCTACTTATGTACTTCTTCCAGGATAGCCTAGCTGGGGCATCCTTGGAATGGTATATGAGGTTGGGCAGAGCCCATATCCGCTGCTAGAGGGATTTGGCGGAGGCTTTCGTAAAGTAGTATCAGTATAATGCAGACATGGCTCCGGACAGAACTCAACTTCAGAATCTGTCTCTTAAAAGCAATGAGTGCTTCAGGGAATACGCTCAACGCTGGAGGGAGATAGCTTCCCGTGTTCAGCCTCCTATGTTGGAAAAGGAAATGGCCAACATGTTCATGAATACGCTGCCTGGACCTTATCTGGAGCGTCTGGTGGGGTGCAATGCCTCCAACTTTGCTGATGTGGTCTCTACCGGAGAGAGGGTGGAGAATTACCTGAAGACCTGCAAGATCCAAAATGGAGTTGGATCTTCATCAGGGGTAAAAAAGTCGTTCATTGGAGGGCATAAGCAGAGAGAGGGGGGAGTGAATTCTTTGACTTCCTATCAGAACAGAGGTGTTAGAAGGAACAGTTTCCAGAATTATCATCAACAACCGTATGTTGCGGCTGTGACCATTCCAGCTGCAGCACCACTACAACAACAACAACCACAACTTCAACCAGCTCAGTACCAACAGCAGCAACAACCGGGTAACAGACCCGCCTATCAACAGAGGCAAAGGATGATGGACCGGCGTTTCGACACCCTTCCAATGTCGTACGCTCAGTTGCTCTCTAGTCTTCAACAACTACAACTTGTGCAATTGCGCACTCTGGCTCCTCCTGTTGGTAGACTTCCGGTGGGTTACGACGCCAACGCTAGGTGTAGCTTCCACTCTGGGGCACCTGGCCATAACATTGAGAACTGCAAAGCTTTTAAGCACGTAGTTCAGGACCTCATAGATTCAAAAGCCATCAAACTTGCACCGGCTCCTAATGTCATCAACAATCCCATGCCGCAGCATGGTGGTGCAAACATTAATATGATGGAAGGAAAAGCCAAGTCCATTAAGGATGTGTTGAAGTTGAAGACTCCATTATTGGATATCAAAGGATGCTTGCTGAAGGCCGATGTTTTCCCCGGTTGTGGGAAGGATTGTTTGGATTGTGCCACTCAGAGTGGAGGTTGTTTGAAGCTACAACAGGGTATCCAGGCCTTGCTCGACAAAGGTATCCTCCAGGTTGAAGATTTGTCTGTCCAAGAGTCTGTGGAAGAGGTTAAAGCGGGTGCCTCTATCTCATCCTTTAAGAAGGCACAGGCCGTGGTGGATTCAGGTGTTGCTCCCGGTTGGGGGCGTCTGTTGGAATTACCAATGAAAGACGACAAGTTCGGGATTGGGTACCAGCCAGCTCTGACTTCTACAACTTCAACACTTCAGACTCATCAGGGGCCTATTACTTTCTCCAGCGCTGACATCTTTCAGTATGGCCAGGTATCAGCAATCAATGAAGAGGGTGGGGATAGTGATTGTGACATCGACAACTGGGTGCGTCCGAGGATCCCGGGTGAAGTCATCAACAATTGGTCTTCTGAGGAGATTGTCCAAGTCACTTTTCTGAAGGAGTAATTTTCTTTGCTTATTCATGCATGTCCAAGTCTTACGTTCTGCCCAGGACGTAATGACTCATTGTAGGGCTCATCTATGTGACACTTGCATTTTTTATCATAAATAAAGGACGTCTTTTTGCATTCAAATATTTCGTTCCTTGTTTTTCTATTTTTGCAGTTTTTCAAAATAAAAAAAATGGCAATGTTTTGTTTAGTTTCCACTTTTTTCTTTCACACTCATAAACACATACCATCGCTCATGCAGATGCACGTCACCGGATCCTATTGATAACGGTTCTGCTATGGCTCGCTTCGACTTTGAAAATCCAATCTTTCAAGCTGAAAAAGAGGGTGATGAAGACTGTGAACTCCCTGAAGAACTTGCCAGGTTCTTAAAACAGGAAGAAAGGGTCATTCAACCATATCAAGAGCCTACTGAAGTGATTAATCTCGGCACCGAGGACGCCAAGAGAGAAATCAAGATAGGGGCTACTTTGGGAGAATATGTGAAGAAAGGGCTGATTGAATTGCTGCAAGAATACGTTGACATCTTCGCCTGGTCTTATCAGGACATGCCCGGGCTGGACACAGACATCGTGGTACACCGCTTGCCTCTCAACGAAGGTTGTCCTCCGGTCAAGCAGAAGCTCAGAAGAACAAGACCAGAGATGGCTGTCAAGATAAAGGAAGAAGTGCAAAAGCAGTTGGATGCAGGGTTTCTAGAAGTCACCAATTATCCGCCATGGGTTGCAAACATTGTCCCAGTACCTAAGAAGGATGGAAAGGTACGGATGTGTGTCGACTACCGGGATCTGAACAGAGCTAGCCCTAAAGATGATTTCCCATTACCTCACATCGACGTTTTGGTGGATAATACAGCTCAGTTCTCGGTATTCTCCTTCATGGATGGCTTTTCTGGCTATAATCAAATTAAGATGGCACCAGAAGACATGGAAAAGACAACTTTCATAACCTCATGGGGCACCTTCTGCTACAAGCTGATGCCGTTTGGTCTGAAAAATGCCGGAGCAACATATCAACGAGCTATGGTGACTTTGTTCCATGATATGATTCATCATGAAATCGAGGTTTATGTGGACGATATGATTGCCAAATCTCAGACAGAAGAAGAACATTTGGTGAATCTGCAGAAATTGTTTGAACGGTTAAGGAAATTCAAACTGAGACTTAATCCGAACAAGTGCACTTTCGGGGTGAGATCGGGAAAATTGCTGGGTTTTATTGTTAGCGGAAAAGGGATTGAGGTGGATCCTGACAAAGTGAAAGCAATACAGGAAATGCCTGAGCCAAGAACAGAGAAGCAAGTCCGTAGTTTCTTAGGGAGGTTGAACTACATTGTAAGGTTCATCTCTCACCTAACAACCACGTGTGAGCCAATTTTCAAATTGCTGAGGAAAGATCAGGCTATCAGGTGGAATGAAGATTGTCAAAGGGATTTCGAGAAGATAAAAGAGTATTTGCAGAATCCTCCTATCCTTATGCCTCCAGTCCCAGGGAGACCGCTGATTATGTACTTGACAGTACTTGACAATTCTATGGGTTGTGTTCTCGGTCAACACGACGAGACAGGTAGGAAAGAGAATGCCATCTACTACCTGAGTAAGAAATTCACAAATTGCAATTCGAGATACTCAATGCTTGAAAAAACATGTTGTGCACTTGCATGGGCTGCGAAGCGATTGAGACAATACATGATGTCTCACACAACCTTACTGATCTCCAAAATGGATCCAATCAAGTATATATTTGAGAAGCCAGCTCTCACCAGAAGAGTTGCTCGTTGGCAAATGGTACTGACAAAGTACGACATCCAGTATACTTCCCAGAAAGCCATCAAGGGGAGTATTCTGTCAGACTATCTTGCTCAGCAGCCGATTGATGATTATGAGCCGATGAAGTTTGATTTTCCAGATGAAGACATCATGTTCCTCAAGATGAAAGACTGTGAAGAGCCAGTTGTTGAGGAGGGACCTGATCCAAATGAAAAGTGGACTTTGTTGTTTGATGGGGCTGTCAATGCTAGAGGAAGTGGAATTGGCGCTGTCATTACTACTCCGAAAGGTGCCCACATGCCTTTCACCGCTCGTTTGACTTTTGAGTGCACAAATAATGAAGCTGAGTACGAGGCCTGTATCTTGGGTATTGAGCAAGCCATTGATCTGAGAATCAAGACTCTGGACATCTTCGGAGATTCAGCTTTGGGGATCAATCAAGTAAATGGTGATTGGAATACTCTCCAACCCACTCTGGTCCCCTACAGAGATTACACGAGAAGACTGTTGACTTTATTCACAACAGTAAAATTGTATCATATACCTCGTGATGAGAACCAGATGGCAGACGCACTTGCTACTCTATCCTCCATGATCAAGGTAATTCGTTGGAACCATGCTCCCAGGATCGATGTGATGCGCCTTGACAGGACCGCGTATGTGTTTGTTGCTGAACTGGTAGTCTATGACAAGCCCTGGTATCACGATATCAAGTGCTTTCTGAAGAATCAAGAGTACCCTGCAGGGGCATCCAACAATGACAGAAAGACTTTGAGAAGATTGGCAGGCAGTTTCTTCTTGAACAAAGACGATGTGCTGTATAAGAGGAACTTCGACATGGTTTTGCTCAGATGCGTGGACAGACACGAGGCGGACATGTTAATGCAGGAAGTTCATGAAGGTTCCTTCGGTACTCATGCCGACGGACATGCAATGGCTAAGAAATTGTTGAGAGCGGGTTATTATTGGATGACCATGGAATCAGATTGCTTCAAATATGCTCGGAAGTGTCATAAATGCCAGATTTATGCTGATAAGGTGCATGTGCCTCCAAATCCTCTGAATGTGATGACTTCGCCGTGGCCGTTTGCTATGTGGGGCATTGACATGATTGGAAAGATTGAGCTGACTGCTTCCAATGGGCATCGCTTCATCCTTATTGCCATCGACTATTTCCCCAAGTGGGTCGAAGCAGCATCGTTTGCGAATGTCACCAGACATGTGGTTGCCCGTTTCATCAAGAAACAAATCATTTGTCGCTATGGGATTCCCGAAAGAATCATTATTGATAATAGTTCTAATCTCAACAACAAAATGATGAAGGAGTTGTGTCAGAACTTCAACATTCTTCCCCTTACCGCCCTAAGATGAACGGCGCTGTTGAGGCGGCAAATAAGAACATAAAGAAGATTGTGCAGAAGATGGTCGTCACGTACAGAGATTGGCATGAGATGCTACCCTTCACCTTGCATGGGTACCGTACTTCAGTGCGTACGTCGATTGGGGCAACCCCTTACTCCCTGTTGTATGGTATGGAAGCAGTCCTACCCGTTGAAGTGGAGATTCCTTCTCTAAGAGTCCTGTTGGATGTCAAGTTAGACGAAGCCGAATGGATTCAGACAAGGTTCAATGAGTTGAGTCTTATCGAAGAGAAGCGAATGGCAGCCATTTGTCATGGGCAGTTGTATCAGAGTCGGATGAAGAGAGCCTTTGATCAGAGAGTGCGTCCTCGTTGTTTCCAAGTCGGAGATTTAGTGTTGAAAAGGATCCTTCCTCCTCAGACAGATCACAGGGGCAAGTGGACTCCTAACTATGATGGACCGTATATTGTCACCAAGGTTTTTGATGGTGGGGCCTTAATGCTTGCAACTATGGATGGTGAAAACTTCACTTCCCCTGTGAACTCAGATGCAGTTAAAAAATACTTCGCATAAAATAGACCCGCTGGACAGTAAAAAGAATAGTCCAGGCAAAAATGGGCATCCCGACGAACCAAGAAAATGAAAAGGTTCGGACAAAAATTAGGGATTAAAAATGAAAAGATCGTACACCCGGTAAGTTGAAAACCTGAAAAGGCAACTTAGGCAAAAATGGGTATCCCGGTGGATTGAAAACCCGAAAAGGGAGATCCAGGCAAAAGTTAGGGATTAAGCGAATGACTACGTTCTGAGTTAGTTCTGAATCTCATCTCATATCGATGACGGCAAATTTTTGAAAGGTAAGAAACAGTCCAATCACCTTTTTAGAAGGCTGATCATCTGGAGGATCTTGAAGACGGGCAAGTTATAGCAGAATTGGAACCCAATAGAAATCCATTTCACATTGCCATTAGATTAATTTCTGTTTTTATCTTTTGTGCGATTACCTCTTTCTAGGGATTGCTTCCTGATGTAAATGCCTATTCAGAGGCCATTCAATCAATAAAATCATGTTATTCAGTATATCTCTGTTTTCATTTTCATTTTACTGTTTTGTTTGCAAAAATGACGTCCGAATTTTTGATAAACATTGCATCATGACACATAAGGGCTTTACAGGTACATGCTTAATAAACATTTAAAATTGCTGTAAATTTTAAGTGCTTTGGATCATCTATTCAGAAGAGATACCCTCGGGGCATTTCCTTAAAATCCCCTGCAGATGATCGTGAATATCTTCCCCAAAGAAGTCGCCAACAGACGAATCCGGTGTCTTATCCCTGCAGAGCTGATCAGAGTGTTGGATTCTTCAATCCCCAGTAGGTTCTCACCATTGTACTTCCCCAAGCGTTTGTTTCAGGACATACACTCCCCAGTAGAGTTGACAGTGCCAGACTATATATCCCCAGCGGAGTTGACAGTGCCAGACTGTATCTTCCCAGCAGATGTGGCTGCTCCTTAGAGTTCGAGGCCAGATCGATAATCCCAATGCCATATCCATGGTTTCTTTCCTTGAAGCAGAACCTCGGTATCGTATCAGTGTTTGCTTCCCCTGCCGAGTCATCTCTCACAGGTCGTGGCTGCCAGAACCACTATCGCTTTCCCCAACAATAGGTTTTCAGTGTCGTTCCCCCCTAGTCTGAATCTCGGCATTTCGTCATTGCTAGAACACCGTATGGAGGGTCATTTCCCCACATAATTCTTTGCGCTGTGCATCTCCAGCAGCCTTGCCAGGGTCCAGCAGATGGTGATCATTTCCCCAGCAGATCCCCTTGCCTCAGCTTGGCATTCTACCCAGCATTTCGCATCCCTGCATGTAGAATCATATTGCATTGCATCCTTCCAAATCGCGTAGCATTTCCATTTTCATGGAGCATTACGCCATTGAAAATGGTGTTCTCGTACGTGCCAAATGATGCTCAATTCGTGCAAAACCAATTTTCTCATAATGCGTGGAAATTGTGACTTGCAATCCATCAAAACTCAGCCAAATGATGTGTTTTAAGTGTCAATTAACTTCTGGAGGTTTGATTAAACATGTTTAGGATGAAAACACTTGCTAATTTTGCTTCGAATTGAGTTTAGTCATGATCAAATTTCGGGCAATGGTGATTTCTTTAGTTTCAAGCTACCATGTCCAACTCAATGGGGCATCCTACTCAAGAGGCTTTATGATCCCATTCATTTTGGAATGTGTTAACATCATGGCCAAGTTTACAATGTGCCAAGAAAGGTTGCATTTGGATGTTTGAGCACAAAGTTATAGTGTGTTGAAGTTGGCACAAAATACTAGTTCCATAACTTAGAAAAATTTGAATGCTTAACGGCTGAAAAATGACCTATAATGTCCCAATGAATTACATTGCCTTCCAAGCATAATTTGACCTTGTTCCTTGAAGAAATCCTGTAGAGTGTATCACCAATGGCACTATGAAAAATAATCAGCTTCATATGATGAAAATTGAAGAAGTTGTGATCTTTGAAAGTTGGCAAAAAGTCACTTGAAAATAGTCCACAAATGATATATAATGTCTCCAAACTTTTGATTATCCTCCAAGCATAATTGGCTCTTTTCATGTAAAGATAAGTTATAGAAGATGTTGAGAAGAGTAATATGCAAAAATAGTATTTACAACTACCTGTTACTGGGCAGAAGACCGCAAAGAGGAGAATATTTGTCACTGGTTAAAGTGAACATATCAAGGATATACTCAAAGGGAAGAATATCCGTCATCAGTTGAGATGAACATATCAAGGATAGACTACCGAGAAAAAGTAGGACTTACATCTATCAGTTACTAGATAAAATACCAAAAAGAGAATATCCGTCATCAGTTAAGATGAACATATCAAGGATAGACTCCGAGGGGATAAATAGGAATTATATTTATCAGTTACTGGATAGAAAACCAAAAAAGAGAATATTCATCATCAGTTAAGATGAACATATCAAGGATAAAGTCACAAAGGGGAAACAAGATATACAACTAGCGGCTGCTGGGCAGAAGATCGCAAAGAGGAGGAAACATGTCATCGGTTAGGATGAACATATCAAGGATTAGCCCTCTAGGGAATGAAATAGGGATTACAACTACCTTTTTACTGGGCAGAAAACCAGAAAGAGAATATTTGTCATTGGTTAAGATGAAAATATAGAGGATAGACTCAAAAGGGAAAGAATATCCGTCATCGTTTAGGATGAACATATCAAGGATAAACTTCCTAGGAAAACATGAAAACGATTCTGTTGGGGAGAAATAAGAGGAAGTAAATTACTTTTACCGGGTATTAGGCAAAAGCACAGTACTCACAAATCGAGAAGAATATTACCAATTACTGGGTAATAGACTCTTAGGGGACCAAAATAGTCTATCTAGGTAAGAGCTAGAAAGAAAAGGTCAATCAAAGACTCAACCCAATGAGGATATAACTCAGGGGGAGTGGTTCCATGCAGACAATCAACTAGGGGGAGGAAGCTGAAATAATAATCATCCATGAGGAAATAACTCGGCGGGGAATGAGAAAGGTTAAATTCCTTCTGCTTAAGGGGTTGACACTCTACAATTGAAAGAGGACAGGCACATTGAATCTGCGCGGGGAAAAAGGATACGACCATAGCAGAGGATCAGAAACAGGATGAATCGCAAAAATGCAATAACAATGCAAATGACGAAATCTATGAATGTATATGCATATGTATATATGATGATTATGCTGATAAAACAATCACGAAGGATATGAATGTCACTGATATGAATCATCGATACCACACTCTGCCAATCTCAACAAGATGGAAGCAACAATTGGAGAAAGAGATGAATCAGATGAACGTGAATCATTCTTCTCAAAGGCTCGACCTTGCCTAGGGGAAAAAGGACGAATTATTGGGTATCTGCATCATCAACTCTGTGGGGAATTTTAGGCCAACACCATATCAAATGGGAGATAACCTTGCAAAGGACCAGGAATATTGCTTAAGAATCAGTGCTAACAGGGATCGGGCATAAACTCTGCTAACGACCTGTGGGGAATAACATTATGTGATGAATCTATGCAAACCACTGAGATAACGCGCCTACAACTCGAGGGAGGAAATTACAAACTCGGCTGGGGAAACCAACAAAACTCAGCTGGAGATGTTGAGTTGTCGTTCAAAAAGATATGACCAAACTAGCTGCTTGGGGAAAACCAACCACGTTTCTCTTTTTAGGACTTACCTGTTCTCAGACTGCTGTTGATATTCCTTAAATGAAATCGATTGCTCTTAAAAAGTAATTGCTTTTATTATTTAAGAAAAACATGATTTTAATATTTAAATTCAATTTCAAAATGATCATCATAAAATTAAATTCTATTTAGCTGAATTAAATAAGAGTAGAAACAATTGGATAAAAAGCTCAACTTTATTTAATAGAATGGTAGTCTGTCAATGACAAGACTCATAGATCTTTACAAAACATTGAAAATGGTAATTTAGAAGGAAAATGGCTACATTGAGTAAATTGGTCACTAATCTTTCTACCAACTTTGATATCCATTATGCTCTTGGCTTCGGTTGAAGATGACGAATCAGAACCCAGTGACATGCTCAAGAATGTCTTCAAAACTGAAGATCAACAGGTTGCAGTTACTTGCCATAATCCCTCATTTTTGCATAAATTTCCCCAAGGTGGGGTACTTAATTTATCATGATAGATTTTCTGTTTTATGTCTCTAATTTTTGCAGGGATGACCCTTTCGGGTTTTCAATCCACCAAGACACTCATCTTTGCTTAACCGGCCCTGTCGAGTTTTCAACTTAGCGAGTTTTTCTTTTCGTTTTTAAGCGAAGTATTTCTTGACTGCATCGGCGTTCACAAGACGAGTGAACTCTTCACCATCCATACTTGTAAGAATTAAAGCACCGCATGAAAAGGTTCTCTTGACAACATATGGGCCTTCATAATTTGAAGTCCATTTGCCCCTAACATCTGATTTGAAAGATAAAATCTTCTTGAGCACAAGGCCACCATCTCTGAACACACGAGGTCTGACCTTCTTATCAAAAGCTTTCTTCATTCTCTGCTGGTATAACTGACCATGACACATGGCAATCAACCTCTTCTCTTCAATTAAATTCAGCTGGTCATACCTGGTCTGACACCATTCATCTTCTGTCAACTTAGCTTCCATCAAGACACATAATGATGGGATTTCAACCTCCACTGGGAGCATAGCTTCATGCCATAAACAAATGAGAAAGGGGTTGCCCTTGTTGAGGTGTGGATGGATGTATGGTACCCATGCAAAGCAAATTAAAGCATCTCATGCCAATCTTTGTACGTCACAACCATTTTCTGATTGATCTTCTTGATGTTCTTATTCGCAGCTTCAACAACCCCATTCATCTTAGGTGTGTAGGGAGAAGAATTATGATGTGCAATCTTGAAATCATTGCAAAGAGCTTCCACCATATTATTATTCAACTTCGATCCGTTATCAGTAATGATCTTACTTGGCACACCATATCGGCATATAATTTGATTCTTGATAAACCTCACAATAACTTGCTTTGTTACATTCGCATACGATGTCGCTTCAACCCACTTTGTGAAGTAGTCAATAGCCACCAGAATGATACGATGTTCATTCGAAGCCTTAGGCTCAATCATGCCAAACATATCAATTCCCCACATGGAGAAGGGCCATGGAGAGGAAATGACATTAAATAGTATCGGAGGAACATGGATATTATCTGCATATATTTGACACTTATGGCATTTCTTCGCAAACTTGCAACAATCAGATTCCATTGTCAGTCAATAGTAACTTGCTCTCAACATCTTCTTAGTCATAGCATGCCCATTGGAATGCGTACCAAAGGAACCTTCATGCACTTCAGTCATCAACAAGTGTGCTTCGTGTCTATTCACACATATGAGCAGAACCATATCGAAGTTTGGTTCTGATTTATCATTCTCAATCAAAGACAGGAGCACATCAGATTTTAAAGTTGGTAGGGAGAGTAGTGATCATTGTGTTCAATGTAGCCCTTTTCCATGTAAATTACCATTTCTCAAACTTTGTAAATGTCTATGGAGTCCTTCCATTCCCGAACTACCATTCTATTAAATAAAGTTGAGCTTTTATTCAATCATTTCCATTCTTATTTACTATCGTTAAAAAAAAATTAATTTTTATCATGATAATTTTGAAATAAATCAATGGATAAGTATTTTTTTAGAATAATAAAAACATTCACGTTAAGAATAACCAATTTCTGCAAGGAATGTCAACAACAATCTAAGAAGAGGTAAGTCTTGAAGTGTGAAGCATTGTTAGTCTTCCCCAAGCAGTTGGTTTTGTAACTTTTTCATCCCGAACAGTTTGTCATTCGTTCCCAGCTTGGGTAAGAAGTTGCTCCCCAAGCAACCTATTATCCCTGGTTGAGCTGATAATTGGTTCCCATTTGCAAATTCATATTCCCCAGTCAAGGTGTTCATGTTTTGCATCCTCCAGATTTGTGATTTGAGGATTGGACCCTGGATATTGCAAAACCTTTATTTGGACTCCATATCCCCATTTGCATTTATTTGTGTTGCATAACCACGATTGTTTTTCCCGGTGTGAGTCACATCCGGTTATCTTTACCTTGGAATTGGTTTATTTCGCAATTTCCAAGAAGAATTTGATGATTATTGAGGAGTGTGACAATCTTTGGTTTGTTCCAACAAGTCACAACATTCCTAGCATTTTTCTCGATTCCCTACTCAAAGTTCTATCACTTGTTTTTCCTGGCAGAGTTTGTCTTCTGATAGAAGATCCCTCATTCCCGGCAGTGTTTGGTTCTGAGCAATATTTGATCTAGTCCCCTGCAAGGTTGTCTCCCATTTAATATGGTGTTGAAATAAAATTCCCCGCAGTGTTGACTTATTTGGATCCTCAGTAGATCCTTCTCTATCCTCGGCATGTTTGGTTGATTATCCTTCAGCAGTGCTCTCTCCCCGCGGAGTTTGCCATGATTTGATTGGAAACATGTTCTCCATATCTTTCCCCAGTAAGAGTCCATTTATAGTGATGATTCATCTTGTTGAGATTAGTTGAATGTTTTGTAGTGATGATTCAAATCTTTGTTATTTGTATCTTTTGTGCTGTTTTGCCAGCATAATCATAATCACATACATACATATTCATGCATAAATCACAGCATCAAATATATCATTGTGCATTTTATCGCATTGATTTTTATTATGATCCCCTGCTTTGGTGATATTATTTCCCCATGCAAATTTGGTGTGTCTGTCGTCCTTCAATTGTAGAGTGTCATCCCCTTAAGCTGTAAGAGTTTATCCTTTCTCATTCCCCACTGAGCTATTTCCTCGTGGATGGTGATTATTTCAGTTTCCTCCCCAGTTTATTGTCTGGACGGAACCACTCCCCTTGAGTTATATCCTCATTAGCTTGAGTCTTTGATTGACCGTTTCTTTCTAGTTCTTACCTAGATAGATCTTTTGGTCTCCAAGAGTCTATCACCGAATAACTGGTAATATTCGTCTTGATTTTGAGTACATTACCTTTACCCAATACCGGGTAAAATGTAATCTACCTCCTTTGTTTTCCCTAGCGGATTCATTTTCATGTTTCCCCGGTAAGTCTATCCTTGATATGTTCATCCTAACCGTTGACAGATATTCTTCCTTTGTGGTTTTCTACCTAGTAAAAAGGTAGTCGTAATCCCTATTTTATTCCCCGGAGAATTTATCCTTGATATGTTCACTTTAACCGATGATAGATTTTCTCCTCTTTGCGGTCTTTTCCTCAGTAACCGGTGGTTGTAAATCCCATTTCCTCTGTTGAGTCTATCCTTGATATTTTCATCCTAATCGGTGACAGATATTCTCTATCGTTGGTCTTCTACCCAGTAACCGATAGTTGTAATTCCTATTTCTCCCTGGCAGTTTATCCCTAATATGTTTACCCTAACAAGTAACGGGTATTCTTCCTCTTTTCCCAGGTGGTCTGTCCTTGATATGTTCATCGTAACTGATGACATATATTCTTCCTTTGAGTTTATCCTTGATATGTTCACTTTAACAAGTGACGAATACTCTCTCTTTGGTCTTCTGCCCAGTAATCGATAGCTGTAAATCCTATTTGATCTTTTCTCCCCAATAGGTCATTCTTACCCAGTAACCGGTAATGAATACACCTCTTTTTCCTCAACGAGACATCCTTGATATATTTATCCTAACCGGTAACAGATGTCCCTCTATCCGAGTGTATTGATCTTTTTACCTAGTAACCGGTAGTAGATTAATACATCTCTTTTACTCCTGTGTTGAAGTTCTTTTTTCCTAGTTGAGTTTGAGCGCATACATCCTCAATGAAGTCGCCAATCCCCTGTTTGGTTTGAATATTTCAGCTTTGTTCTGATCTATTCTCATCCCATGTAGATTAATACATCTCTTTTACTCCTGTGTTGAAGTTCTTTTTTCCTAGTTTAGTTTGAGCGCGTATATCCTCAATGAAGTCGCCAATCCCCTGTTTGGTTTGAATATTTCAGCTTTGTTCTGATCTATTCTCATCCCATGTAGATAACCTTATCCCCATACCGAGTCTTTCCATTGATTTATTTTGGTGGACATCCCCTCGCGTCTCCCAGCAGTTTTTAAGTCGTAGCCTGACCTACACACAAATTTTATCCCCTAGACTATTTGTCTCCTCAGTGAGTTTTCCTTACGAAGTATATTATGCTCCTTTGGACTTTCAGTCTCTCCAGATTCTTTTCCTTTGTGGCAACATATTCCCCATGATGATTATTTTAACATTCATATCATATGAATCATGAGGTCTCTTAGGGGCCAAAATTTGTTTCTTTATGTTGTAATTTAAGTCCATTCTACTTAGTTGATATGAATATTTTAACCTTCACATCCTCAGGTAGAATGTCCTTAAATAGGGGCATCTATAAGACCCTAATTTGGACCCTAAGACCCCTCATGATATCTCATCATTTGCATTGGCTTTGGGATCATACCTTGGCATCCTCCTTACCCCTTATTCATTGGGTTTGTATTGGGAGAGTTCACCAAGCATATATGATTGTATCATACTTTATTTTTCTTTGTTTACTAACCAAAATACCAAAAATGTGTCTATGTATAGCTTTGTTTCTTTTATAGGTAGTGTGTGTACCCACTAATGCCCTATCAAGATAACAACTAGGGTTTGAGACCCTCAATGCAAGATATTAATAAAGAGATGGTTCAAAATGGTTCTAGACATCATATATGTATCCCCATGTTCTTTATTTATCATTTTGATCAAGAATTCATCAAGAGTTTGAAGCTTGTTTGCCTTGAAACCCCTAATTCATCTGGGTATCTTGTGTGACTTCCTCAGCAAGTTTCTTCAACAATTGGTCAAATATATCAGTGGATACTTCATCATACATCATATTATGCATATATGATCCTCCATGAGTCCCAAATATCAAGATAATTTCAAGTTTGCAAGTTGGTTCAAAGAGGTTGACCAGAGAAAGTCAACTAGTTAAAACTGGGGTTCCCTAGACCCTATCTCCTACAATTTTGGTCATATTAAAATGATTCCAAGAGAAAATTTACTCCTTATGACATTTCAAATAACGTTCATGTTGACATCAAGATCTAGTTTTGCTTGGAAAGTCAGTTTTTATGATGAAAGATTATAGGTCATTTTGTCTGTGCCCTAGTTAGGAGGTCAACTTCCAAGGATCATAACTTGCTCAATTTTTATGAGATGAAGGCCATACAAGTTTCATGATCAAAATCAAGATGTCTTCTCCAACTTTGATTCTTTGAGAAACTTCAAATTGAACTTGAAAGGGCATGTTCCAAGAGGAAACATTATAGGTAATTTTGGGTCATCACCATTGAACAACCAATTTTTCTTAACTTATAAAATGCATAAATCCCTCATTCCAAATCCAAATGAGGTCAAATTTGTGACCATATTAAATAGGATTTAAAGAGATACAAATTTTGTGAAGGAAACATTTCCATTTGAAGCTCATAGAAAAAGTTATTCAAGGTGGAAGAAATGGTCATTTAACTTGGTACATAGAAAAATTTCAATTATGTTTGATTTCTCAAACTTCCACCTCAAAATTCATTATGATACAAGCTCCAAATGGAAAAGTTTTCATTATCAAAGTTGTTCCCCTTGATGTCACCATTGTGCACGAATTGAAATATGATTACATCATGAATTGGTCCCAAATCATTGTCCATGCCCATACCCATCACATTCATAGCACTGTACTTCTTTTCCTTCTTTGGGCTTATCATCTGACCTTGCTCTTGTTCCAGCATTGTTGGATTTACTGATGTCATATGAGACGTTCTTGACATTAGCCTTAGATCTTACATCCATCTTTTTCAACAGTCTGTTGAATTGTCTTCCCAGCATTGCCACTTCATTGGCCAAATCTTCATCAACATCCTGACTATTTTCCTCTTCTGTGTTTGACATAAAGGCCATGCTTTTGGTTTTCTTTTCAGAACCATCATTCAATCCCATCTCAAATGTTTGGAGGGAACCAATTAGCTCATCAAATCTCATGTTGGAGATGTCTTGAGACTCTTCTATGGCAGTCACCTTCATAGCAAATCTCTTAGGGAGAGACCTGAGTATTTTTCTTACCAATTTTTCATCTAACAATTTCTCTCCCAAGGCTCCTGAAGAATTAGCAATTTCAAGGATACTCATATGAAATTCATGAATATTTTTTCATTTTCTTTCATCCTTAAATTTTCAAACTTGGAGGTGAGCAGTTGTAGTCTCGACATCTTTACTCTAGAGGTGCCTTCATGAGTGGTCTTGAGAATGTCCCAAGCATCTTTGGCCACTTCACAATTGTTTACCAACCTGAAAATATTCTTGTCTACCCCATTGAATATTGCATTCAACTCTTTAGAATTTCCAAGGGCTAGATCATCCTCCTCATTGGACCATGGTTCTTTAGTTTTCTTATCAGTTGTGGCTTCTCCTTCTTTAGTAATTATAGGATGTACCCATCCTGTTAACACAGCCTTCCAAGCCTTGTTATCAAGAGATTTTAGGAAAGCTACCATTCGAGGTTTCTAATAGTCATAGTTAGAACCATCCAAAATTGGTGGCCTGTGAACATATCCTCCATCTCTCTCCATTGTACCAGAAAGTATTGTCCCTAGATCTCACCCAGAACCAGAGCAGGATGCCTGCTCTGATACCAATTGAAGTTCTGGTATCAGATATGAGACGTCGAAGGTAATGTCACGACACTAATATCTGAGTAACACAATCAGAAGAAAGATATAGAATGATAATGCAAAAGACACAAGCAATTGTTAACCCAGTTCGGTGCAACTCACCTATGTTTGGGGGCTACCAAGCCAGGAAGGAAATCCACTAATTAGAATCAGTTCAAAGACTCTTCGTACACTTCAACAAGTTACAGTCTTTCTCACCTAATATCTACCCGTGCAATTTCTACCTAAGCACTCTTAGAGATGAGAACCCACTCACTTCCCTACAATCACACCTGTGATTTTAAACAACAATCCCTTGAGAAAAGAAAATACTTTTCAATAACACACTCTTGATTTTACTTCACAATTTCAATCAAGAAGACACACACTTGACCTTACTTCACAGCTTTGATCAAGTAGAGACACACATGATCTTGCTTCACAACTTTGATCAAGTGGACACACACTCTTGCTTACAAGCTTTAGAGTGACAAATTACAACCACAAATCAGACCAATTCAATCATCAATGGGTGACTTGAATGGATTACAAGTCTGACGACTAAAAAAGACATACACCCTAGCTCTCTCTCAATATTTCGCTCAGTATTGGTTGTGTGTTTAAAACAGGTTTTCCAAGTCCCTTTTTATAGAAGCTTTCAGCTGGGCTTGGACCTCTTGAAAACCCTAAAACTATTTTCCAATTGAATCTTTTCATAATAGCTGGTTAGATCTCCTTGGAAAATAAGTAAATCAGGTTGTAATCAATGATTGAATGCGCCTGCAAATCAGATCTTCAATCATACATAGATTGCCATTAATTGCGCAATCACATAACACCAGACATTCACACTGAATGTTCTGTGTACAGGATGTCATGACATCGGGTCTGACATCCTGGAACAATCCTGCATAATTCCATAATTCCTTTTATAATTTCCAGCAGGTACAAAATATCAGATGTCATGACATCGTGTATGACATCCTGAAATAATCCTGCATGTTTATGTTTTCCATTTAAACTCCAGCAGGTACACATCATCAGATGTCATGACATTATGACATTCTGAAACAATCCTGCATGATCAGGTTCTTGAACTCCAGCAGGTACACAGGATATCTTATGTTAAGACATCACACATAACATCTTGTGAACACTCTTTGTTTTACCAAAATTGTTGCCAACACTTAGAACCAACACATACCATTCTAATTGTTTATGTTAATGCCATTTTCACTTTGTCCACTTGGACCATATTGTGTAATATATCTTGTTTGTGTATATTTTGTTTGTTTGTATGGTCTTTGAACATTAATGTACATAATAAGAAACCAAAAACCCTAAAAAGACTATTGTGTTGACTGTTGGTTTGATCTTGAACAATTGGACTTAGAATCTAGGAAATATTCCTAAGCTAAAGGACTCGGCCAATGCCAACTTTTGTGAAACCAACTGCTTCAAATTTCAAACTTCATCTGATACATCATTGAAGATCCCTTTGAGTTCATCTCCAACATGATCACTATAAAGTTGTTATTTTGAACCTGTGACTTGTGGAATTCATCCGCTACATGGGATAAGTTGAAAGACCTCATGGAGTGGCTAAGGCGTGGATGGGGATATCTTTATTTGATGCCTTTCTCTTCAAGATAATATTGTATGCATTATTTGTGGCTTGATTCTAATATCCAAGGGAATTTGGGATTTCTATAAGACATTCTTGTCTGTTGGATTGCTACCCATTGGTCAGATCTTTTCAACTCTTAAATTTTAATTTTGTGCATAGGATTAGTCTCTTCATCTCCTCCACACTTCTTTAATTTCAAAATCTCTCCCTCCTTTTAAAAAATTCGTCTTTCCTTGAACTAGTTTTCTTCTAAACTTTGACCATTTTGCAAACTAGAAACTTTGGCTTTATGCCATTGCATTTTCAAACTTCTTTTTTTAATCAAACTTGTAAATAAACTTAATTATACTTGACCTAAACTTTTAAAAGCCAAAAAGAACTAACTCATTCAAACCATCTTTTAGGCCTTTGTGCCTTTCAAACTTTTTTTTTGTTAAAAAACAATGTATCCATTTTGAAATTTGTATCACAAACTACGAGGTTTTGATCCCTCATTTTCATGTTGGTACGTAGGCACAAGTCCAAAGGTCTTGTCAAACACAAAAATATAATTAATGAATTCTTTTCTCACCCCCCCCCCATTTTATTTCTTTGTAAACATCACTTTGTACAAAATACATATGCACACAAGAAAGGGCTCCCTAAGAGTACCTAGGACACTTTGGGTGCTAACACCTTCCCTCTGTGTAACCAACCCCCTTACCTGTAATCTCTGACATTTTATTAGTTTTGATTTGAAAACTTCTTACTTTTGGGTTTTGTTCGTACTTTTCCCTTTTCCCTTGGAAACAATAAAAGCGCGGTGGCGACTCTTGTTATTTGATGTCTAGCTTATCCATAGCTTGATGATCATGAATTTACCGCTACATTATGCTATTTAAATTTCAGTCATTTATCATTCATTGCCATTTCCATTTCTTATAACATGTTTATGTTTTAGTCCTTTTCACTTTGCTCATTTGAGCCATATCTTATGATTGTATATCTTTGTTTGTGTGTTTTGATTTTATTTGTGGTCTTAGGGTCCTAAAATACATAATAATAACAAAAACCCTAAAAAAGATTTGATGGATTGTTGGGACTTGATCTGAGCTTTGGACTTAGGATTAGGCAACATTCCTAGTGCTAAAGGACTTGGCCAATGTCAACATCTGAGACTAAGCTATCTTTGACAGTGACTTTCATCTGATGCAAGACCTTGGATCTCTTTGATTCATCTGCTACTTTTTCTTTTTGCTTAATTGTTATGGTCTATGTTTAATGTTTTGTTTTGAGTTGATTAGATGTGACTATCTTTATTTGATGCCTTGATCTTCATGACATCTGGATATTTCTCATTGCTTGTTGCTTATTGCTTGATCAAAGTCCAAAGGAAAATGGGTTTCTATATGACATTCTTATCTGTTGGATTGCATCCCAGTGGTCAGATCTTTTCAACTCTTAACTTTAAAATTTTTGCTTAGGGTAGACTCTTCATATCCTCCCACTTATTTAATTTCAAAATCCCTCCCTCTTTTCAAAAACTTTTCTTTGATTGTAATTTCAAACATAGACATATTTTAATGATTAGAAACTTTGGCCTTATGCCATTGAACTTTCAAAAAAAATCTTAAATCAAACTTGTAAATAAACTTAACTATATTGACTTAAATTTCAAAAATGACAAAAAGAACTAATAACCTCATTCAAATCTGTGGCTTTTTATGCCCTTTCACTTAAACTTTTGTTAAAATCAATTCTTCAACTTCTTTGAAATTTTTACCACGAACTATGGGGTTTTGATCCCTCATTTTTATGTTGGTACGTAGGCATAAGATCGAAGGTCTTGTCTGTAGCGGGGTATTCGTTACCATTAGAGATATTGACTAAATCCAAGGTAAACCATACAACTCGAGTCGCCACTGCACTTCTAATTATCCAAAGGAATGGTTAGAAAGCGAACAAAAACCTAAAAGTCTTATCGAATCAAAAACTAGTAAAAGAGAGTCAGAGATCTGGGTAAGGGGGTTGGTTATGCAATGGGAAGGTGTTAGGCACCCAAAACATCCTAGGTACTCCTAGGGAGCCCTTTTCATACTTGTTGTAAGGTTGTTAATTTTGTGAAAATTTATTGTGCAAACATGATTGAAGAGATGAGAAGAGAATATACAAGTTTATTTACATTATTGTGTTTGGATGGATAAACCCATTGCCTGCGCACCATCTTAAAAAAACATATGGATCAAAACCTCGTAGTTCGGGGTAAAAATCTCAAAATGAGTTGGTGAATTGATTGATCCAAAAGCCTTAAGGTCTTTTGTTATCCAAGGGAGAAAACTCAACCTAAAACCACAAATCCACCATGTGAGGATAGCTTCAACATGCTAGTGAGGGGTTAACCCTATAATAAGCATGGAAGACTCATTGTCCATCACTAAGGATATAGGTGAGTATTATATCTACCTCAAGGATAACTCAAACCTAATGGCTAAAGGTTATGAAAAAATTGATTAAGAGAGTGGCCATTGAAACCACAGAAGTATTTGAATGGGTTATATTTACCAATGAAAAGTATGTACAAAATATGGTCAAAGTTGACTTGGAAATTCAATTCAAAATAAGTGTTATGAAAAGAAAGTTTGAAAATAAAAAGCATAAGGCTTAGGTTTCTAATGTTTGAAAACAATTGTTGAATGTTTGCACAAAACGTTTTGGCTTGGGTTAGAGTGGAGAGAAGAAGAAGAATGGCTAAAGATCCTAAGCAATGCAAAATGTGAGGGATAAGAAACAAAACCACAAAAGGAGTTCCTCTCTTGAGATCATATGGATGATCCAAGTAGCTCCCATACTTTGGAATAAGCAATCACATAAGCATAAACTCAAGCAATCAACAATCAAATGAACTCTTGGAAGGTTCCTCAATGTATCTTGAATCTTTCTCTCTTAGAAGCACATGGCAATGGATCCCCAATTTGGATCAAGATGGAATCCCTAGCATAAAGAAACACACACATCAAAAGGTTCTATTTACAAATCAAAGAATGGACAAGAGGGAGTTTAGAATATGGTCCTTTCATTGTTCATCTTCAAGCTTTAAGCATTCTAAAGGCATGAGGCCTAGTTGCTCTTTGACATTTATAGCACTCTAAAGGCATGAGGCCTAGTTGCTCTTTGACTCCATTTTGCATAGGGAATGTCCTAAATTCTAAGTCCTTTTGTCCATTTTTTGCATTTGGTCCACAACAATCAAACAAAAGACAAACACAATAGTATATACACAATTATGTGCTCAAGTGAGCAAAAGGCAAATTGCATTAACATAAACATGTGCTCAAGTGAGCAAAGAAAAAAAATGGATAATATGTGCAAGAATAGTAAATTGCATAAAAATAAAGAGCAAAAGTAACTGTTAATGGTTAATAGTTAGTGTTAGTAGTTAGTGTGCCATAAGGCAAATTAGCACTATGTTAAGCAATCGTAATTGGACTTATGTAGAAGTCACAACTATCTGAGGCCGGTCAATAATAATGTAGGCAACAACACAAGTTAGAAGTCTTGATTAGTGAACCAAGTTCCAACAACTTGCCATGCCAAAAAGAAAAAAAGAGAATTGATCTTGTATTGGTTTAAGTCTTTTTGCATGATTTAGGAAACAACCTATCCTTAATGCAAAGCCATTCACTTGATCAATTGATCAAGATGAATTAGATTTGAATCAAGGAAGATTAAGTCTCCCTAATCAATGCTAACTTATCAACCTTCAACTCATTGATCAAAAAGAAAAAGAAGAAGAAGAAGAAAGAGATGAATAATGGAAAAGGAAATGGAAAGAATAAAGTGCATAAGGTGAAATAAAATGTACCAATCCATGTGTGTTGACCAAATGACATTTGAAGTCAAAGTCAAACCATGAGAAACCAGAAATGGGATGAAGATTGGAGGTCAAATAATAAGCAAAATATTTTTGGCATTTTTAATTAATATCAAAATAAACTTGAATTAAAAATAAAACAAAGGTCAAACATCAAAATCACTTCAAATCAACCTTGAAAGGTCCAAATGATTTATCCCAAGTTCAACAAGGTCAAACAAGGTTTAATCAATTAAAATGAATAAAAATAACCTAATTGAACTAAAATCTCAAATAAATCTCAAATCAATTAAAATGTTGATGAGAATATTTTTCATAGATCCATCATCATTCAAATAGGTTATGAAAATATTTTTGTATTTTTTGAATATCAAAAACTATTTAAAATGAATTAAAAATAACCAGAAAAGAGAAAATTCACAAAAAATATCAAATGACAAAATAAAAAAGATTAAAAAATCAAAATTAGAAACAAGAAATTATTTGGAGAAGAATGCAATTGGTCCCATATTTTTTGGATTAAAAATGAAGAAGATATGAATTTTTGAAAAATAAAGGAAATAAAAGAAATTAAATCAGAAAATAGAAAAAACAAAAAAACCAGGAGCGTTTGATCAAGCCTCATTAATTGACGTGGCTGATCAAACGCTCCAGACGCGCGCTTCCACCATACGCCTTGGTCAACTGAAACACACCAAGCCTTTAAATAAGTCATAACAATGGACGCGTGTGATTGAATCTGGAAACTCACATGGACGAATCAGATTGAATCTAGGAACCAGACGGTGGCCAGCGTCACCGTCTTCTCCGGCCAACCTCCGGCCACATCCAAAATTTGCAGAACTTAAAATGGAAACCAAAGTGAACGATCTAGGTATCATTCGAAAGCTGAGGTGATGTACATCACCCCTATGCCACTCAATTTCACTCTAGATCTCTATATTGAGAGAAATTAGAGGTGGAAATTTTGTGGTGTTCATGTGAACTTCATGGATTTCAACAATTGAGCACTCAAAACAGTTGCCTCTATGAAGAGGACTTCACCCAACACAGTATCCAAGCAAATAGATCAATAAATGGTGAGTTTCGAAGAAAAAACCAGTTGGAGAGAACCTTTGAATTGTGGTGATCTGAGCTTGCTTCCTTGCTTACTTTGGCCAAACAGAGCTTCAATGGATTATGAGAGAGAGGTCTAGGAACTTTAGATCTAGAAATTCAACCAGATTTAGTTGAATTTCAGATCTGAGAAATTTGAGTGATAATGAAATAGTTCCTTTAGTGAGAGGTTTGGTTTTCAGTTCAGCAGCATTTCAGGTTGATTCATGGATGAAAATTGAATGGAATGATGCCTCTATTTATAGAAGGAGAGGCAAGGCAAGTGTGATCAAATCTGTGTGCATGGCAAATGGATATGCATTGCATGGGCTTGCATGATCATGTAGAAAGCCCAAATCCAATGCCAAATGCAATCTGAAGTGTAATTGAGTTGAAATGGACGTGTAATTGGCAATGCACAAGCTTGTGTAATGAGTTTCAACATTTTCCAAATTCGAACATGAGCATGTGAGTAATGGTTGGAAAGGTCTTGATTTAAGGAACAAATGTTATGTTGGGCAAAAATCCATTTGAAGTGGGGAAATTAATGAATTTTGAGTTTAAAGTGTAAGATGCAAAACATGCAAAGGTGAGGTTTCCAAATTTGGCCAATGTTCAAGCCCCTCTATTTTGATGATTCAAGCCTCAAATGAAATAACCTCCAACATCAAAGTTATAGATCATTTCAAAACAATCAAAATGGACTTAAGCTTTGCATAATTTGGATTTTTGATGAAAGAGTTATGGGCACTTGAAGTTGGACTTTTTTGCCTTTCAATGCATTTGGTCCAAAGTGACCTATAATGTTTTGCATTATCACATGTATTTAATTTGAGATTTTGGAATTTTGTTCAACATAACATTTGAATTAGACATCTTAAGCTTTCCAATTCATTTTATCTCACCTAAAAATCATAAAAAATGAATGAGTTATGTTCTTGGGAAGTTGACCTAAAACTAGGGTTTCAGTCAAAATGACCTATAATGTATTGGAATGGGAGATGACCTTCCAAGCTTCAAATCAATTTTTTATGAACATGAAAGTTGTTCATATTGTCCTGAAGAACATTTTTGCGTTTGGGATCATCTCCATTTGACCAACACATAAAAAGTTAGGTCTCAGTGTATTTCAAAATAATCAGATGAATTGACTGATCAACTTCTCAAGTCCATGACTCATATCTTGATGAATTGATGATTGAGGACACTCAAATAAGTTCAAATATGTATGGAATGATGAATTAGAGGACTTACCTTGATGGTATTTGACCATGGGTTGAGGTTGCTTCAAGAGCAAGGCATTGTGGATGATCTGATGAACTAGGGTTTTCTTGGGGAACAAACCTCAAACCCTTTGACTTGCTTTGATCAAAACAATGAATTGAGATGCTAGGGAGGCATATTTGATGGATAAGAGCCTTGGGAACCATTACCCTGCTTGCTATCATCTTCACTTGGCCATATCTCTGCACAAAGGATCTCCTTGAAGCTCTTGACTTTGTGATTGCTCAAGCTACAAACAAGAAATGTTAGTGACATATTTTTGTGCTTTTGCTTAGTAAAAAAAATAAGAAAAGCAATAATATACAATTCAAGCATGCTTGGTGATCTCAAACCACTCACAAGAGGTCCCACCCAAAGGTAAAGGGAACTAAGATGCTCATGATCCTTGAGGCAATGCAAATGCAATGTTATGATGCCATGAGGGATCTTAGGGACAAAATTGGGGTCTTACATTGTCAAACACAAAAATATAAACAATGAATTATTTTCTCATCCCCTCACTCTATATTTTATCAAACATCATTTATACCTAAAAACATAGGCACACAAAAAAGGGCTCGCTAGGAGTACCTATGACACTTTGGGTGCTAACACCTTCCCTCTGTGTAACCAACCCCCTTACCTATAATCTCTGGCATTTTATTAGTTTTGATTTGAAAAATTCTTACCTTTGGGTTTTGTTCGTACTTTTCCATTTTCCTTTGGAAACAATAAAAGCACGGTGGTGACTATGGTTTATATTGATGTCAAGTTTATCCATAGCTTGATGGTCATGAATTTACCGCTACATAATAGAGTCGTCATCAAACTTTATTTATTCCTAAAGGAAAGGGAAAACATCGATAAAACCCAGGGGAAGAGAGAAAGGGTAAGGAAGTCGGTTATGCAAGGGGAACGTATTAGCATCCCTCATAATCGTTATACTCATCGGGAACCTTTTTTATTATTCTATGCTCGAATGGGTGTTCTATATAAAGGTTACTCACAAAAGAATAAAGGGAAAGTAATGGAATAGATAGAGTGCTCGGTGAGGATTAAGGCCCTTATACCTGCGTATCCTTATAGTGCAATAAGGAATTCACAGCTCCGTAGTTCATAGAACTAAAGGTGGGAGGTGAAAGAAGAGTGATTGAAGGGATGGTGTAAACCCAAGGATAATTTTATTTGAACCTATAGGGTAGGTATGTCTGAACCAATGAGAGGAACTGGCATATTAACCAAAAAATAAAGAATTTTTCCTATATAAGGCTTGCAAAGTAAGCAAAGGAAAGGTTCTTAGTTCAGAGGTAGGTATCGGTTATTAGCCCAAAAGTATATATGGAGCTTAAATAAACAATGTATTTGGCTCAAAGAGGAAGCATATCACATGGGTGAATGACTGGTAGAAGATATTGAATGTAGGTAGTGAATAGTGAATAATAGAAATGAACGGTAGGAAAGATAGAAATAATTAATATGGAAGGAACTGAAAAATGTGGTAAAAGTGACGAAAGATATAATTTGGAACCAAAGGATAATGTTGTTGTTGGAATCCATAAAGGGAATGAAATTTGTACCACAGAGGAAAGAAGGCATATTGTCCGGAAAAAATAAGGAATGAAATGTTTGGCATCAAGACAAACAACTCTTGGTACGAATGTGAACACAGGTTATTTGTCCTAAAAGGGTATATATGGAATCCCAAATAAAGTATGGTATTTGGTTTCAAAGAAAGACAATATGTCACTGAGATGAATGGTTATGATTAACGATAGATGATGGATCATGAAAGATATGAATGGTTCCCTAAGGCATAAGAAATAATTAGTATGATGAAAGGAGGATCAATAATTAGGATGAAACGGGAATTAATAATTAGGACGAAACTGGAATTAATAATTAGGATGCTCGCCAAGGGTGTGAAGCCTTGTGTCTACATATTCTCATCGTGCAATAAGAAAGTCAGAGCTCCTAGTTTGTGGAACTAATGCGGAACAAGGACAACAAGATATTTGTTAAGGATCGATAAAAAGTATAACTTGGCACCAAAATACAATTGTATCACAGGAACCCATAAAGTTTAATGATCTTTGAACCAAAGAGGAAATATGCATATAACCAGAAATCAAAGGAATTAAGTGTTTGGCGTCAAGACAAATAACTCTTGGTTCATACGGTGAGCATTGGTTATTTTCCCTAAGAGGGTATATATGGTACCCAAAGGAATATGATATTTCCTCCAAGGAAATAGTATATCACTTTAGGAGAACAGACAATTTGAAACCAAAAGATAATGGTATATGAATCCATGAAGGAATAAACTCTGAACCAAAGACTAAACGGCCAAAAATAAAGGAATGAAATGTTTGTCAATGAGACAAATAGCTCTCAGTTCAAAGGATGGACATTGGTTATTTTCCTGAGAAAGTATTAATGGAATCCAAAGGGATATGGTATTTGGTTCAAAGAGAAGACAATCAAATACCGTTGTGGGATGGTAATGATAGATGTAGAAGACTTAGCAGTCATTGGATATGAACCACACTAAATTATATGAGTAAAGGTGCATACAATGAGCAACTGGGTCATTCGTCCTGTACCCAAAGATATTCATAATGAGTTAAGGAATGCTCCACTTTCACTCCTTATTTACTAATTAAGGCTCATGGCATATTATCCTCACCATAACTGGCAAGTTGTTGAAGAAGACTCTCATTGATGCTCCTTATCATGAAGTGTTGCTTTGAAGAAGACTTGTCAATCATTTGAATAAAATTAAACTAAAGTATACAATGAGCAATTGGGTCATTTGTCCAGTACCTAAGAATACTCTAGACAAGTTAAGGAATGCTCCACTCTCATCATTCTTCATTACTTAAGGCTGATGGCGTGTAACTCTTATCATGATTGGAAAGTCTTGAAGAAGGCTCTGATTGCTGACCCTGTAGTGCAAAATTGCTTATGAAGAGAGACTTGACAATCATTTGATTCAAATTGTGCTAAAGTCTATGAATAAAGGTGAATATGATGAGACTCTGGGTCATTCGTCCCATACCCAAAGATATTCAGAATGAGTTAAGGAATGATCCACTTTGACTCCTTCTCTATTGCTTAAGGCTTATGGCACCCAACTTGAGTCATAATTGACAAGTGTTGATACCTTTGTTATGCTTAAATAGTAGTCCGCTCTGTTTGCATTGTGAATGCCTAGTAATGACTTTGATGTCTTGAACTCTTGATCCTGAATCTTGAGGTCTTGAGCTCCTAAGATCCGGTACAACTTGAACACAAGGGACTTGCCTTATCAAGTGATCAAGGGTCTTTTGATCACTTGAACAGGCTTGGGGAATTAAGCACAGTGCAAAGGATTTGGTTGATGAAAGTAATCTTTGATCAACACACAATCAGTGGGAAAAAGTAAATTGAATTATATACAACCTAAAGGGTTAATTAGTTAATCTACCAAATTATTCTACATAACCCTAAAGTAGGGGAACATACAATAGTTAGGGTGCAATCAATGCAAAAGATCATATGTTTAATGGTACTTAAAGTCAATAAAAAATGAAACCAATCATGGAAAATTGAATGAACATATTTCTCATGATTATTGTGAAAGAAATGACATACATAAGTTATACATATAACAAATTGAAATGGAATTTTCAATTGACATTATAACCATAAATCAATGGACCATTAAAGGGAATTAAGCCTATGGATCAAAAATTAATCTAAGCATGGATTGTGAATTAAACAAAGGCAATGGAACTCATATTCAAAAATTAAAGAATTAATCAATAAAGTGACAAGATGATCCATCAAAAACCTAATCTAAACATGCTCAAATTGATCAAGACTTCATGGTATCAAACATGTTCATCAAACTCAAGATCAATCATCACATAAAAAATGAACAAAAAACTCCATAAAAATTCTCATAAAAATCAACCAAAAATATCAAGTAAATCCATGAAGACAAGTTAACCTCATATGGCACATAAGTACCAGGCATCCTGTAAGACCCTAATTTTGACCCTTAAGATCCCTCATGCCATCTCATAATCTTGGCATTAACATTTGGATCACATCTTGGTATCCTCCTCACCTATCATTTATTGGGTTTGCATTTGGAGAGATCACAAAGCTTATTTGTGATTGTATCATACTACATTTTCTTTGTTTTACTAACCAACAAACCAAAAATATGTCTATGTGTAGCTTTGTTTCTTTTGTAGGTAGTGTGTCTGTCCACTTATGCCTCATCAAGCTCACAACTAGGGTTTGAGACCCTCAATATAAGAGATCAAGTTAGAAAGGGTCCACATTGGTTCTAAGCATCATATATGGATCCCCATGTTCTTTATTTGTCATTTTGATCAAGAATTCCTCAAGAGTTTGAAGTTTGTTTATCAAGGAAGCCCTAATTCATCTAGGTATCTTGTGTGTCTTCCTCAGCAAGTTTCTTCAACATTTGGTCAAAGATATCAAGGGATACTCCATTGTACTAAATCATAAGCATATATGATTCTCCATGAGCCTCAAAGAGCAAAGGAACTTCAAGTTTACAAATTGGTTCATGGAGGTTGACCAGAAAAGTCAACTAGTCAAATCTAGGGTTGCATACCCCTTATCTCCTACAATTTTTGTCATATGAAAATGATTCCAAGATAAAAGTTACTCTTTATGACATTCCAAACAACTTTCATGTTGGCATCAAGAGCTAATTTTGTTGCTGTAAGCCCTAGAGGCCAATACTTCTGGTACTTGTATTGAATTATTTATTAATAATAAAAGGCTTTTTCTTTATTATGTTTGTTGAATAAAGTCCCTAGAATAGCTAGTCCGTTTAATGTATCAAGTGTGAGTTAATAATGTGATCCCATTAAACATAAGAACACAATTCTTAAAGCATCCGTAGTCGAGCTTTATTGTGAAGTGGGATAACATTAAAGCATTAAGACTATTATGTATATAGACTGATGATCACATCTCATGGATCATGGATAAGGAGTTATCAAGTCTTAAACATAGGTATGAACATTATGGGTAATATTTATATTGGTGTTACCACGAGAAATCTGTAAGGCATGCTTGGTGATAGAGTCCTGTGAATTTGGGGATTATACCCCATCAAAGGATGAAGATGTGCTTGAGACAAGCAGGAGGGGGAAAAACACAAGTCAAGGGATGAAGTCGACATGAGAAACGTGTTTGGTCGACAATCCATTTCGTTGACTAAAACGAAGTTTGGGACTTAAAGAATTTTCCTTCATCCCAAATGCTTAAAAGACAGTGTCGCCCTAAACGTCTGGATGGTAGAAATTTGAAAATAGAAAATAACCAGCAGTTACAAGAAGAATAAAAGTGCCAGAATCTAGAGTAGTTTTGCAAGACGTGGGTAGAACGGTTTGCAGATAGTGTGGCACGACATTCGGTAGTTTTTAGGAGTTTTTAGCCTGTGGGCAGTTTCTTTAGTTTAGTATAAATAGAATATCCCACAAGGGGCTCGAGGTGTTCACCTTGTACTAAAAAAATCACTTGTAAGAAACTTCTCATTCCCAGCGCGAGGAAGCAAGAGTTTTGAGAATGCTATGTATGTGAATCACCACATTTATTTCAATGCAACTTCCTTACTTTTCAATTGTTCCCGTTGAACATTTTATTTTTATTTCGTTTACTTTTGAGTTATCACTTTACGTTGTCGTTTATGCTGTCAACACTGATTTTATTACGATAATAGAGTTCACCAAAAACGTGTTCGTCGTGTACGTCTTTTGAACGTTGTAGCGCCGTCGGTCACGAGTCACCCATAGGCTATAACATTGTTCAAAATCGTTCATGTGGAAAAACCTTTGCTTGTTCAATACTTTGTCAGGAGCCGTTCCTCACAAAGTTATTTCGTCGAATTGGATAAGCCTCATTTGCACTAGCACATGTCCTAGGATCAACTGGTCGATCCTGCAAGTAACCCTTAACCTTAAGGCCGAGGGAAGACCAGCGGTTGTTTACCAATTTCCACAGTAAACAAAATGGCACGCCCAGTGGGACAGTGCTAGAGCAGTTGCGAAATTGCATGAAACTTAGAAGTGGAAAACTGTATAGTAAGCCACGAGACACTTTGAAAATGTCAGATTCTAACACAGATGAAGTACCGCGAGGAACTTTATCCACTTTGGAAATAGTAATCTCACAGGTTGCCACTTTGCCACCGATGACAAATGCAGCTCCAACAATGTCGACCAAAGGTGCGGCTGGAACATCAATTCCTCTACCTCTACCGGGGGGTTCAGGATCAACGTAACGACGTTCAGACCTTATGTGCCTCGCTTTTATCACCATAGATCCTCTTTATGGAATGTCGTATTCCTTAATGCCAGGATATCAGTCGACATCAAGTGCAACACTATTTTCAGACAACGCCCAAAACATAAATCCCTCCTTGCAAGGATCAATGCAAGGGGGCAACATTCAGAATAATACTCAGAATAGAACCATGTCGTTGTCGAACACTTCAATAGTAGTGTTGAGACAGCAAGTGGATGATAGTAACCATGAATTGGTTAACATGTTAACCAACCAAATGGGCATAATTTTTAATCCAGTTATACAAGAATCTGCTGAAACGAATAGACAGGTGGCAAATCAACTAACACGCTTGTGTAATTTTTTGGGGGCACCGACTCGAGATACGACACAAGTGGTTAGGCAAATTGTTCCTATTCAAATGGAGATAGGGGAAGCAGAAGATGAGACAGTCCACGAAGGACAAATCCTTAGACCCCTTCAAAATCAAGGCGTTGAATCAGGAGTCGTAGGACATAACCAGATGGTACTGGTTAACCGACACCAGGATGCTGATCAAATTGTCGATCAACATCGACAAGAAGACTTAGCAGTGGAGAATAATTTGACAAATTGTCGAAAGGATTATGGCTATAAATGGTATGGGTGCCACGTTGCGAAGGCCACTGTACGCCTCCCCGTTAGCTGAATTTATTCTCCAAGCCGAGGCGCCCAGGGGAATGAAGGTGCCTAAGTACACTAAATTTGGGGGAGAATCTGGTGAATCGATAATAGAGCATGTTGCCAGATATCTAACAGAGTCAGGAGATCTAGCTCATAATGAATGTTTGAGAGTAAAAAACTTTCCCTCTTCTCTAACTAAGGCTGCCTTCACATGGTTTACTTCTTTGGCCCCAAGTTCAATTGATTCATGGGCCAAATTAGAAAAGAAGTTCCATGAACAGTTTTACGAAGGACACTCCAAAATTAGTTTGGCAGAATTGTCTAGTATCAAGAGAAGGTTTGCTGAGAGCATCGACGATTATCTGAATTGATTCAGGTCATTAAAGGCTAGATGTTTCACGCAAGTGCCAGAACATGAACTTGTTCAGATGGCTATAGGGGGGGTTAGATTATTCCATTAGGAAGAAAATAGATCCAACCTCTCTGAGAAGTATATGACAATTGGCCGATAGAGTTCGACATCTCGAACGGCTAAGATTAGAAAAAGTTAGACACAATAAGTCTATGAAAGAAAAAGTAGGGTTTGTCGACTACGACGCAACAGACCCAATATATGAGGCTGATTATGCTTCATCGACCGATTTAGAAATTGACATGGCTGAGTTAAAGCCAGGATCGACCTACGAGTGTCAATCATTACTTCCTGCGCAAGGAAAAAATCCTGTCGAAAACAATCCAAAATTCCCTGTGAAAACTTACACTTTTGATGTGACAAAGTGTGAGGAAATTTTTGATCTGTTGGTCAATGATGGTCAAATGGTGATACCACCTGGTACTAAAATACCACCGTTAGAACAAAGACAGAAAAGAGGTTTTTGTAAGTATCATAACTATCTTGTTCATAATACCTCTAATTGTTACCTTTTCAGGAATTTGGTTCAGAAAGCGATTCAAGAAGGCAGGCTGAAATTTGCTGGCCGCAGAATGAAGATCGACGCTGGTCCTCTCCACCAGGAGGAATCCCTATTTGTGGAGCCAGTCAAGATCAACATTGTCGAGATCACTGAATACAATGAGGCCGACATGCTGGAGCAAACCGGGGAAAGCCCAGATGTTGATATAGATGAAGTTTACCCAAGGGATGATGAAGACTTAGTAGATTTCATGTATCGCTGCAAGAACAAGGGCTCACAAGTGTGCTTGTGCCCTAGATGTGGTGCTGTCAGCGACAAAATAGCCGCAGAAAATTTCCAGAAGCTGTAGTTAGGCAAAAGCAAGAGAAACGGACCGACCAGAGAATACCAGAATGAAAGAGGCTCAAAAAAGGCTGTGGAAAATACACAGGCGAGGCCTAAGAGCTTTGTATTGTCGGCAAGTGCCCCTAGAGGTACTTGAATCAAGCCTCAAGAAAAACAAGACACCCCACAAGGGGTTGTTGTTGCTGCTGCTAGAGGAGGTCTAGCAATTAATTACAGGCGTGAGTTTAAGTCTGAAAAAAGGACTCATGTCTCTGAAAATTATTTGGGGAAAAACCCCATGTCGAGGACTCAATGGAGACGCTTTCAGAGGCGTAAACAGGTTGAACGAGAGGCTGCAAGAGGAATAGCTGGAAGAGGCATGGCCAGTGGGGTGAATGCTGGGAAGAAGGTTGTTGTGAAGGTCGACACAACAGCGAAAGAACGGATCAGAGAGTATGTCCGTCGACCAACTGAAAATTGTTCTGATGAAGTTACTGATGACTTCAATTCAGAGTCTGAAGCAAGTCTGGATTTCTTGGTCAACGTGGTATCAATCCTACCACAAGAACACAAATGTGTGACTGAAGTGGAGGAGTCGGTGGATGATGTTGATGCTGAAGAAATGGCTTTGCACCAACCAAGGTGCTATTTTGTGCTAAACGATGGCTCTGCTGAAAGCCAAGAAGCAATTTTCGAAAGACCCACAATGACCATGAAAAATCATTTGAAACCATTGCTGATAAGGGCCAAAATGGAAGGCGTAACGATCAACAAAGTCTTGGTCGATTGTGGCGCCACTGTCAATATCATGCCGCACCATATTCTGAGGAAGATTGGCAAGTATGATACCGACATCAGATCTAACAACGTGGTTTTGTCTGACTACGGAGGAAAAATGAAAAGCACCATGGGAGTGATTATGGTGAACATCACGGTGGGTTCAATAACCAGACCGACACTGTTTATGGTGATAGATGCTAAGCCAAGTTACAACTTGTTATTTGGCAGAGAATGGCTCCATGGTGTCGGAGCCGTACCATCGTCAACGCACCAAACGTCTGGATGATCCACCCTATACAGGTATCCGACCGACAGGGTGGGGAGATTTCACTGATGATGACTGAGTTAGAAGCTCTAAGAAATATTTCGACATACATTGTCGAGAACAAAATAAAGTCGGCTCTAGAGGCTGAAGAAAACATGGTTGTCGAAGCCTGTGCGTTAAATAAAGAGGGTTATATGGCTATTGGGCCATAGCCCACAGATAAGCCAGTTTTGGCTAAAGGAAACGTCAACATGCAGCGTTTAGACTGCATTTATGACAATGAACCTTTAGGGTTTGAAAAAGACCCAAAGGAACCAGAGAAAATCCGACCAAAAGACCCCTTGGAAGAAGTCAACCTTGGCGAAAATGGCGAAAAGAGGCCAACATACATCAGCGCCAACATCGACAGAAAACTAAAGTCTTAGGTAACATCCATACTTAAAGAATTTAGGGATTGTTTTGCTTGGGATTATAACGAAATGCCTGGTTTAAGTAGGGATTTGGTCGAGCTAAAGCTGCCAATAAAAACTTGAAGAAAGCCAGTAAAGCAGACGCTCGGGCGTTTCGCCCCAGAGATCATGGCAAAAATAAAAGCAGGAGTGGAAAGACTCCTGAAAGGCAAGTTTATACAAACTGTGAGGTATGTCGAATGGTTGGCAAATATCGTGCCAGTCATAAAGAAAAATGGGTCTTTAAGAGTATGTATTGATTTTAGAGATCTAAATGCTGCCACCCCGAAAGACGAGTATGCCATGCCCGTGGCAGAAATGTTGGTCGATTCGGCCACTGGTTTCGAATATTTAAGTATGTTAGATGGTTATGTTGGATATAACCAAATTTTTATTGCAGAAGAAGACGTGCCGAAGACGACGTTTCGATGTCCAGGAGCCTTGGGGACATATGAATGGGTTGTCATGCCATTTGGCTTGAAAAATGCCGGAGCAACATATCAAAGGGTAATGAACTCAATGTTCCATGATTTTATTGAAGATTTCATGCAAGTATACATTGATGATATGGTGATAAAATCAAATGGTCGACATACTCACGTCTAACATCTCCGAAAGGCTTTTCTAAGGATGAGGAAATATGGATTAAAAATGAATCCATTGAAGTGTGCTTTTTGTGTATAGGCAGGCGACTTCCTTGGCTTTGTGGTGCATAAAAAGGGTATTGAAGTAAACCAAAGCAAAACAAAGGCCATTATGGACGTCAAGCCTCCGTCGACCAAAAAGGAATTACAATCTTTGTTGGGAAAAATAAATTTTCTTAGAAGATTTATATCAAATTTAAGTGGCAAAACAAAAGCTTTTTCCCCACTACTCCGACTGAAGAACGAGGATTTTAAGTGGCAGGATGAGCACCAAGAGGCTTTTAACAAAATCAAAGAGTATTTGACTAAGCCTCATGTACTGGCCCCTCATGTTAGGAACAGGCCAATGAGACTGTATATTGCAGCCTCAGAATCGACTATAGGAAGTATGTTAGTCCAAGAGGAGGAAAAAGGTTTCGAAAGACCTGTGTATTACCTTAGTCGAATGCTTAATGACCCTGAAACTAGGTATAGTGATATAGAAAAGCTATATATATGCATGTATTTCTCTTGTATGAAACTAAAGCAATATATTAAGCTTGTTGTTGTGTACGTATCTTCCCACTTTGATATTATTAAACACATGTTATCTAAACCAATTTTGCATAGTTGAATTGGGAAATGGGCTTTAGCGTTAACAGAATACTCTCTGACATACATACCCTTGAAAGCAATGAAAGGGCAAGTAGTAGCGGATTTCCCGTTCGACCACTCAATGGTCGAAATGGCGCAAAATTACGTAGACTTAGCGCCATGGAGGTTATACTTCGACGGTTCTAGACATTAACATGGATCTGGGATAGGAGGAGTCATAATTTCTCCAGATGGAATTCCAACAGAGTTCAAATACAAAATTGAAGGGGTATGCACAAATAATGAAGCAGAATATGAGTCACTGATCATAGGACTTGAACTTCTGCTAGAATTGGGGGCAAGGAATGTCGAAATTATGGGAGACTCAGAGCTAGTGATTAAGCAAGTATCGAAGGAATACAGGTGTGTTAAAGAAAATTTAATCATGTATTTTGTGGTTACCATTAGATTACTCAAGAAGTTTGAGCAAATCAACCTCCAGCACATACCACGGAAAGAGAACCAAATAGCAAATGATTTGGCGCAGGAGGCTTCAGGGTACAAAGCATCGAAAGACCAAGAGGAAGAGGTCCAAGAGAGAAAGTGCGAGCGACATTGTTATCACCATCAGATTTGTCGATTATAAAGTTGGGAGCCATAGATAAATATCATTTTGAAATTTTGACCGTCGACGACGAGGGGGAAAGTGATTGGCATAAACCGCTAGTCGATTATTTACGTAATCCTGTAGGGTCGACAGATCGAAAGATAAAATATAGGGCACTTACCTACGTCTTGGTGCATGAGGAACTATTCAAAAAGACAGTTGAAGAAGTGTTACTAAAATGCCTGGGAGAAAGCGAGGCATATGTGGTTGTGTCTAGCGTACATAGTGGAGCGTGTGGGGCGCATCAAGCGGGTTTGAAGATGAAGTGGCTCTTGATGCGTTCGGGAGTTTATTGGCCTTCAATGTTGAAAGATTGCATTGAATTTGCTAAAAGCTGTCAAGAATGTCAATTCCATGGGGGCATACAGCATGTGCCTGCAAGCGAGTTGCATATAATTGTGAAGCCTTGGCCTTTTCGAGGGTGGGCATTAGATGTTATAGGAGAAATAAAACCAGCCTCGTCGAAACAACAAAGGTATGTTTTGGTCGGTATCGACTATTTCAAAAAATGGGTCGAAGCCGTGGCATTAACAAATGTAGACCAAGAGGCTGTGATAGATTTTGTCCAAAGTTATATCATCTGCATATTTGGCATACCAGAAATGATCACAACCGACCAGGGGTCAGTTTTCACTGGTCGAAAAATGCAAGAATTTGCAAAAGAAATGGGAATCAAATTACTGACTTCTACCCCCTATTACGCACAGGCGAATGGCCAAGTCAAAGCTGCCAACAAGGTGATCATCAGCCTAATAAAGAAACACATAAAAAATGAACAAAAAACACCATAAAAATTCTCATAAAAATCAACCAGAAATATCAAGTAAATCCATGAAGACAAGCTAACCTCATATGGCACATAAGTACCAGGCATCCTGTAAGACCCTAATTTTGACCCTTAAGATCCCTCATGCCATCTCATAATCTTGGCATTAACATTTGGATCACATCTTGGTATCCTCCTCACCTATCATTTATTGGGTTTACATTGGGAGAGATCACCAAGCATATTTGTGATTGTATCATACTACATTTTCTTTGTTTTACTAACGAAAATACCAAAAATATGTCTATGTGTAGCTTTGTTTCTTTTGTAGGTAGTGTATATGTCCACTTATGCCTCATCAAGCTCACAACTAGGGTTTGAGACCCTCAATGCAAGAGATCAAGTTAGAAAGGGTCAACATTGGTTCTAAGCATCATATATGGATCCCCATATTATTTATTTGTCATTTTGATCAAGAATTCCTCAAGAGTTTGAAGTTTGTTTATCAAGGAAGCCCTAATTCATCTAGGTATCTTGTGTGCCTTCCTTAGCAAGTTTCTTCAACATTTGGTCAAAGATATCAAGGGATACTCCATTGTACTAAATCATAAGCATATATGATTCTCCATGAGCCTCAAAGAGCAAAGGAACTTCAAGTTTACAAATCGGTTCAAGGAGGTTGACCAGAAAAGTCAACTAGTCAAATCTAGGGTTGCATACCCCCTACCTCCTACAATTTTTGTCATATGAAAATGATTCCAAGATAAAAGTTACTCTTTATGACATTCCAAACAACTTTCATGTTGGCATCAAGAGCTAATTTTGTTGCTGTAAGCCCTAAAGGCCAATACTTCTGGTACTTGTATTGAATTATTTATTAATAATAAAAGGCTTTTTCTTTATTATGTTTGTTGAATAAAGTCCCTAGAATAGGTAGTCCGTTTAATGTATCAAGTGTGACTTAATAATGTGATCCCATTAAACATAAGAACACAATTCTTAAAGTATCTGTAGTCGAGCTTTATTGTGAAGTGGGATAACATAAAGCATTAAGACTATTATGTATATACACTGATGATCACATCTCATGGATCATGGATAAGGAATTATCAAGTCTTAAACATATGTATGAATATTATGGGTAATATTTATATTGGTCTTACCACGAGAAATCTCTAAGGCATGCTTGGTGATAGAGTCTTGTGAATTTGGGGATTGTACCCCATCAAAGGATGAAGATGTGCTTGAGACAAGCAGGAGTGGAAAAAACACAAGTCAAAGGATGAAGTCGACAGGAGAAACGTGCTTGGTCGACAGTCCATTTCGTCGACTAAAACGAAGTTTGGGACTTAAAGAATTTTCCTTCATGCCAAATGCTTAAAAGACAGTTCCACCCTAAACGTATGGACGGGAGAAATTTGAAATTAGAAAATAACCAGCAGTTACAAGAAGAATAAAAGCGCCAGAATCTATAGCAGTTTTGCAAGACGTGGGTAGAACGGTTTGCAGATCGTATGGCACGACATTTGCTAGTTTTTAGGAGTTTTTAGCCTGTGGGCAAGTTCTTTAGTTTAGTATAAATGAAATATCCCACAAGGGGCTCGAGGTGATAACCTTGTACTAAAAAAATCACTTGTAAGAAACTTCTCATTCCCAGCGCGAGGAAGCAAGAGTTTTGAGAATGCTATGTACGTGAATCACCACATTTATTTCAATGCAACTACCTTACTTTTCAATTGTTCCCGTTGAACATATTATTTTTATTTTGTTTACTTTTGAGTTATCACTTTACGTTGCCATTTATGTTGTCAACACTGATTCTATTACGATAATAGAGTTCACGAAAAGCGTGTTCGTCGTGTACGTCTTTTGAACGTTGTAGCGCCGTCGGTCACGAGTCACCCATAGGCAATAACATTGTTCAAAATCGTTCATGTGGAAAAACCTTCGCTTGTTCAATACTTTGTCAGGAGCCGTTCCTCACAAAGTTATTTCGTCGAATTGGATAAGCCTCATTTGCACTAGCACATGTCCTAGGATCAACTGGTCGATCCTGCAAGTAACCCTTAGTCTTAAGGCCGAGGGAAGACCAACGGTTGTTTACCAATTTCCACAGTAAACAAAATGGCACGCCTAGTGGGACAGTGCTAGAGCAGTTGCGAAATTGCATGAAACTTAGAAGCGGCAAATTGTATAGTAAGCCACGAGACACTTTGAAAATGTCAGATTCTAACACAGATGAAGTACCACGAGGAACTTTAGCCACTACGGAAATAGTAATCTCACAGGTTGCCACTTTGCCACCGATGACAAATGCAGCCCCAACAATGTCGACCACAGGTGCGGCTGGAACATCAATTCCTCTACCTCCATCGGGGGGTTCAGGATCAACGTAACGACATTCAGACCTTATATGCCTCGCTTTGGCACCATAGATCCTCTTTATGGAAGGTCGTAGTCCTTAATGTCAGGATATCAGTCGACATCAAGTGCAAAACTGTTTTCAGACAACGCCCAAAACACAAATCCCTCCTTGCAAGGATCAACGCAAGGGGGCAACATTCGGAATAATACTCAGAACATAACCATGCCACTGTCGAACACTTCAATAGCAGTGTTGAGACAGCAAGTGGATGATAGCAACCATGAATTGGTTAACATGTTAACCAACCAAATGGGCACAGTTTTTAATCCAGTTATACAAGAATCTGCTAAAACGAATAGACAGGTGGCAAATCAACTGACACGCTTGTGTAATTTTCTGGGGGCACCGACTCGACAGATGGCACAAATGGTTAGGCAAATTGTTCCTGTTTAGATGGAGATAGGGGAAGCAGAAGATAAGACAGTCCACGAAGGACAAATATTAGACCCCTTCAAAATCAAGGCCTTGAATCAGGAGTCGTAGGACGTAACCAGATGGTACTCGTTAACCGACACCAGGATGCTGATCAAATTGTCGATCAACATCGACAAGAAGACTTAGCAGTGGAGAATAATTTGACAACTATTGTCAAAAGGATTATGGCTAGAAATGGTATGGGTGCCACGTTGCAAAGGCCACTGTACGCCTCCCTGTTAGCTGAATTTATTCTCCAAGCCGAGGCGCCCAAGGGAATGAAGGTGCCTAAGTACACTAAATTTGGGGGAGAATCTGGTGAATCGACAATAGAGCATGTTTCCAGATATCTAACAGAGTCAGGAGATCTAGCTCATAATGAATGTTTCAGAGTAAAAAAGTTTCCCTCTTCTCTGACTAAGGCTACCTTCACATGGCTTACTTCTTTGGCCCCAAGTTTAATTGATTCATAGGCCAAATTAGAAAAGAAGTTCCATGAACAGTTTTACGAAGGACACTCCAAAATTAGTTTGGCAGAATTGTCTAGTATCAAGAGAAGGTTTGCTGAGAGCATCAACCATTATCTGAATTGATTCAGGTCATTAAAGGCTAGATGTTTCACGCAAGTGCCAGAATATGAACTTGTTCAGATGGCTGCAGGGGGTTAGATTATTCCATTAGGAAGAAAATAGATCTAGCAGTTACAAGAAGAATAAAAGCGCCAGAATCTAGAGCAGTTTTGCAAGACGTGGGTAGAACGGTTTGCAGATCGTGTGGCACGACATTTGCTCGTTTTTAGGATTTTTTAGCCTGTGGGCAGTTTCTTTAGTTTAGTATAAATAGAATATCCCACAAGGGGCTCGAGGTGATCACCTTGTACTAAAAAGATCACTTGTAAGAAACTTCTCATTCCCAGCGCGAGGAAGCAAGTGTTTTGAGAATGCTATGTACGTGAATCACCACATTTATTTCAATGCAACTTCCTTACTTTTCAATTTTTCCCGTTGAACATATTATTTTTATTTCGTTTACTTTTGAGTTATCACTTTACGTTGTCATTTATGCTGTCAAAACTGATTCTATTACGATAATAGAGTTCACCAAAACCGTGTTCGTCGTGTACGTCTTTTGAACGTTGTAGCGCCGTCGGTCACGAGTCACCCATAGGCTATAACATTGTTCAAAATCGTTCATGTGGAAAAACCTTTGCTTGTTCAATACTTTGTCAGGAGCCGTTCCTCATAAAGTTGTTTCGTCGAATTGGATAAGCCTCATTTGCACTAGCACATGTCCTAGGATCAATTGGTCGATCCTGCAAGTAACCCTTAGTCTTAAGGCCGAGGGAAGACCAACGGTTGTTTACCAATTTCCACAGTAAACAAAATGGCACGCCCAGTGGGACAGTGCTAGAGTAGTTGCGAAATTGCATGAAACTTAGAAGTGGCAAACTGTAGTAGTCGGTGGATGATGTTTATGCTGAAGAAATTGCTTTGCACCAACCAAGGTGCTATTTTGTGTTAAACGATGGCTTTGCTAAAAGCCAAGAAGCAATTTTCGAAAGACCCACAATGACCATGAAAAATCATTTGAAATCATTGCTGATAAGGGCCAAAGTGGAAGGCGTAACGATCAACAAAGTCTTGGTCGATTGTGGCGCCACTGTCAATATCATGTTGCACCATATTCTGAGGAAGATTAGCAAGTATGATACCGACATCAGATCTAACAACGTGGTTTTGTCTGAATACGGAGGAAAAATGAAAAGCACCATGGGAGTGATTATGGTGAACATCACGGTGGGTTCAATAACCAGACCGACACTGTTTATGGTGATAGATGTTAAGCCAAGTTACAACTTGTTATTTGGCCGAGAATGGCTCCATGGTGTCGGAGTCGTACCATCGTCAGCGCACCAAAGGTTGGTGATTTAGAGAGAAGATGGAGTGGTCGAAAATATCGAAGCCGACCAAGGGTACTTCATGGCTGACGTAAATAATGTCGGCAAGAAGGAATTCGAGAGGAAGCTGGCCAACATTTCTCCTTGTTTTCCAGCGAGGATGTATATGCTAATCTGAGTGAGGCCTTCGTTTCTTTAACTCTGCACGAGACTCATGGCTTCATTTGGGATGTGGAACGTCTGGATGATCAACCCTATACAGGTATTCGGCCGACAAGGTGGGGAGATGTCACTAATGATGACTGAGTTAGAAGCTCTAAGAAAGAATTCGCCATACGTTGCCGAAAACAAAATAAAGTCGGCTCTAGAGGCTGAAGAAAACATTGTTGTCGAAGCCTATGCGTTAAATAAAGAGGGTTATATGGCTATTGGGCCAGAGCCCACAGATAAGCCAGTTTTGGCTAAAGGAAACGTCAACATGCAGCGTTAAGACTGCATTTACGACAATGAACCTTTAGGGTTTGAAAAGACCCAAAGGAACCAGAGAAAATCCGACCAAAAGACCCCTTGGAAGATTCGACCTTGGCGAAAATGGCGAAAAGAGGCCAACATACATCAGCGCAAACATCGACAGAAAACTAAAGTCTTAGGTAATATCCATACTTAAAGAATTTAGGGACTGTTTTGCTTGGGATTATAACGAAATGCCTAGTTTAAGTAGGGATTTGGTCGAGCTAAAGCTGCCAATAAAAACTGGAAGAAAGCCAGTAAAGTAGACGCCCGGGCGTTTCGCCCCAGAGATCATGGCCAAAATAAAAGCAGGAGTGGAAAGACTCCTGAAAAGCAAGTTTATACAAACTGCGAGGTATGTCGAATGGTTGGCAAATATCGTTCCAGTCATCAAGAAAAATGGGTCTAAATGCTGCCACCCCAAAAGATGAGTATGCCATGCCCGTGGCAGAAATGTTGGTCGATTCGGCCACTGGTTTCAAATATTTAAGTATGTTAGATGGTTATGTTGGATATAACCAAATTTTTATTGCATAAGAAGACGTGCCGAAGATGGCATTTCGATGTCCATGAGCCTTGGGGACATATGAATGGGTTGTCATGCCATTTGGCTTGAAAAATGCCGGAGCAACATATCAAAGGGTAATGAACTCAATGTTCCATGATTTTATTGAAGATTTCATGCAAGTATACATTGATGATATTGTGATAAAATCAAATGGTCGACATACTCACGTCTAACATCTCTGAAAGGCTTTTCTAAGGATGAGGAAATGTGGATTAAAAATGAATCCATTGAAGTGTGCTATTTGTGTATAGGCAGGCGACTTCCTTGGCTTTGTGGTGCATAAAAAGGGTATTGAAGTAAACCAAAGCAAAACAAAGGCCATTATGGACGTCAAGCCTCCGTCGACCAAAAAGGAATTACAATCTTTGTTGGGAAAAATAAATTTTCTTTGAAGATTTATATCAAATTTAAGTGGCAAAACAACAGCTTTTTCCCCACTACTTCAACTGAAGAACGAGGATTTTAAGTTGCAGGATGAGCACCAAGAGGCTTTTAACAAAATCAAAGAGTATTTGACTAAGCCTCCAGTACTGGCCCCTCATGTTAGGAATAGGCCAATGAGACTGTATATTACAGCCTCAGAATCGACTATAGGAAGTGTGATAGTCCAAGAGGATGAAAAAGGTGTCGAAAGACCTGTGTATTACCTTAGTTGAATGTTTAATGACCCTGAAACTTGGTATAGTGATATAGAAAAGCTATGTCTATGCCTGTATTTCTCTTGTATGAAACTAAAGCAATATATTAAGCCTGTTTATGTGTATGTATCTTCCCACTTTGATATTATTAAACACATGTTATCTTAACTAATTTTGCATAGTCGAATTGGGAAATGGGCTTTAGCGTTAACAGAATACTCTCTGACATACGTACCCTTGAAAGCAATGAAAGGGCAAGTAGTAGTGGATTTCCTTGTCGACCACTCAATGGTCGAAATGGCACAAAATTACGTAGACTTAGCGCCATGGAGGTTATACTTCGACAGTTCAAGACATAAACATGGATCTGGGATAGGAGGAGTCATAATTTCTCCAAATGGAATTCCAACAGAGTTCAAATACAGAATTGAAGGGGTATGCACAAATAATGAAGCAGAATATGAGTCACTGATCACAGGACTTGAACTTCTGCTAGAATTGGGGGGAAGGAATGTCGAAATTATGGGAGACTCAGAGCTAGTGATGAAGCAGGCATCGAAGGAATACAAGTGTGTTAAAGAAAATTTAATCATGTATTTTGTGGTTACCATTAGATTACACAAGAAGTTTGAGCAAATCAACCTCTAGCACATACCACGGAAAGAGAACCAAAGAGCAAATGATTTGGCGCAGGGGGCTTCAAGGTACAAAGCATCGAAAGACCAAGAGGAAGAGGTCCAAGTAAGAGAGAAAGTGCGAGCGACATTGTTATCACCATCAGATTTATCGATTAAAAAGTTGGGAGCCATAGATAAATATCATTTTGAAATTTTGACCGTCGACGACGAGGGGGAAAGTGATTGGCATAAACCGCTAGTCGATTATTTACGTAATCCTGTAGGGTCGACAGATCGAAAGATAAAATATAGGGCACTTAGCTACGTCTTGGTGCATGAGGAACTATTCAAAAAGACAGTTGAAGAAGTGTTACTAAAATGCCTGGGAGAAAGCGAGGCATATGTGGTTGTGTCTAGCGTACATAGTGGAGCGTGTGGGGCGCATCAAGCGGGTTTGAAGATGAAGTGGCTCTTGATGCGTTCGGGAGTTTATTGGCCTTCAATGTTGAAAGATTGCATTGAATTTGCTAAAAGCTGTCAAGAATGTCAATTCCATTGGGGCATACAGCATCTGCCTGCAAGCGAGTTGCATATAATTGTGAAGCCCTGGCCTTTTCGAGGGTGGGCATTAGATGTTATAGGAGAAATAAAACCAGCCTCGTCGAAACAACAAAGGTATGTTTTGGTCGGTATCGACTATTTCAAAAAATGGGTCGAAGCCGTGGCATTAACAAATGTAGACCAAGAGGTTGTGATAGATTTTGTCCAAAGTTATATCATCTGCATATTTGGCATCCCAGAAACGATCACAACCGACCAGGGGTCAGTTTTCACTGGTCGAAAAATGCAAGATTTCGCAAAAGAAATGGGAATCAAATTACTGACTTCTACCCCCTATTACGCACAGGCGAATGGCCAAGTCAAAGCTGCCAACAAGGTGATCATCAGCCTAATAAAGAAACACATAGGCAAGAAGCCAAGAAATTAGCATAAGACGTTAGACCAAGCTCTGTGGGCATGTCGAACGTCACCAAAAAAAGCAACTGGAACGACTCCATTTCGACTGGTATATGGGCATGACACAGCGTTGCCAGTAGAGATTCAGGTCCAGGCGGTCAGAACCCAAAGGCAATATGAAATACCTTCTGAAGATTATTGGAGCATGATGACAGATGAACTGGTCGACATAGATGAAGAGAGAATGTTAGCCTTGGATTCCATAGAAAGGCAGAAAGAAAAAGTCGCCAGAGCCTACCATAAAAAGGTGAAAGGTAAAATGTTTGCTGTCGACGATCTAGTTTGGAGAGTGATCTTGCCTATGGAAAGAAATGATAGAGTTTTGGGTAAATGGTCCCCTAATTGGGAAGGATCGTTTAAGGTTTTGCAGGCCTTTTCTAATAACGCCTACGAGGTCGAGAAGTTGGCACCAGATAGGCGAATCCTAAGGGTGAATGGAAAGTACTTGAAAAAACATAGGCCTATCCTTCAAGAGGTTAAGATTTTGACAGACTAAATACATGTCGAAAGAACTATGTTGGAAACCAGTTACAAAAGGCACAAAAAATAAATACACAGTGCTAAAGGTAAGAAGGATAACATTAAATTGGCAAGAAGTCATGGTTTAAATATTACACAAAAATCATACAAACAATAGAAGCGGTCAAAGTTGGCCGAACTTGGATTGGAAATATTTAAGCTCAAAATTATAATGTAAAGATGTAGGCTCCAAGGTGTCAGCATGGGCTTTAAGCTGCTCAAGCTTCCCCTCAACAGTCATAAGCTCTTCAGCGACCGCTAAGGCATCACCGGTGGTTTTCTCCACATTGGCCTGGGCAGGTTTCAGAACTTCGTCAATAAAGCACGACTCCTCCTTGGTAATTGACTCCAACTCACTGTCTAGAGTTGCAATTTGACGCTGAAGGGCATCAATTTGTTGACGTATCTCTGTAGCCCGTGTTTGTTTGGAGATTAATTCTTTCTTCCGCTCCTCCATTGTCCCTAACATGTTGGTGACCTCCGTGTCGGCGTGCATCACCAACTCCCATTTTTCCTTCACAGAGGCCTCAATAGCAGCAATCTGGCATTTAGTGTCCCTGACGCTGTCGAGATGGTGCAACATGGGAACCAGAAGTTGTTCTAAAGCGGCCATTGCACGCTTGGCATAATCTGAGAGCTGAAGATCTTTAAGTTAGGAAAGCACGCGCAGGATCTCTGAATCGACAGCGGGTTCATGCATGAGCACAAAAGGGAGGTCAGGATTCAGGGCATGAAAGGGGACTTTATCCATCAAAGCTTTGGTCTTCGTCGCCTCAGAGCCCATTTTTCCAGAGTGAATCTACTCAGAGTCGGATGAGGCATCACGCGATTTCACCAGATTGTGGAGCCTAGCAATTGCTTCTAAAGAATAAGGTTTTATCTCCAGCCCCGGGAAAGACAAAGGAGAAGCGGCCGACAGAGGGGTAGTCTGAGAAGAAGGAGAAGCATTTGACAAAGGACTAGTCTGAGAAGGTTGTTTCTTATTGGTGTCGACACCCACTGGTTCCCTTGGATCCTGCAAAGGCAAGGAAGCTGAAGAAAGACTAGAGTCAAAACTAGTCAAACTAGAGTCCGTATACATTGCAGGACAAGTGACTAGGTCAGAGTCACTATCACTAATCTGGATAGGGAAGTCAATGAACTCACCAGCGGTGTCGATAGACTGTAGTGGGCGAACTAGAGAAGAAACCGGCGACAAAGGAGTGTAGTCGGCGACAGGTTGAGTCGACTCAGCAGAAGCATCAGCCTATTGTAAGAAAAAAAATTGTGTAAGAGAAGTACAATAATCCAAGGGAGTAGACAGGAAAACAATTAATTACCTGTGTCGACGCAGGGGAGACGACATCCTGATTTTCTTTCCCCAAGGCAGCAACAGGGGAGGTGCTAGTCGACTATGAAACCCCCACAACTGGATCAGGGACCTTGTCGAGAATGGAAGTGTCGACCACAATGTTGTCGACATCTACAGCAGGAGCCTCTGGAGTAAGCGCTTTATGGTACCTCTTTTTCTTGGCTTCGCCACTCCTAGAGGGAGAGTCATGCTTCTTCCTTTTGTGGCCATGGCGGCTCTTTGATTTGTGCTGAGAAGATAGCTGAGAAGTTGGCTGAAGACACGAAGAGATATTATAAGCAGATATTCTGGTCAGAAGATCAGACAAGCCGGCAAGAAATACTTCAGAGCCTGTGGCAGTAGAGGGTTTGTGTTTTTTGGATTTTTTGGAGTGAGAGGAGACAGTGGGATCTGTCGAACGTGGTTGACCCTACACATAAGTGAGAAATTAGAGACCACGTAGTGTTTCCCTTAAAAAAAATCACAAATCTCAAGAGTAAATGAGACTATTTCATATAGGTGCATACTGAAGAACTGGGTTTTTTCAAGACTTGAGCAATAGGGCGTTCATCATCGTTAGAGGATTTCTCAGGAGCAGCCTGCAAAAAGGGAGATGACGGCTAAGAACAAAAAACAAAAAGCTAAAAGAAACGGCGACTTAGCCAGAGTCATACATGAGCCTCTTGTGTCGAAGGAGTAGGTTCTCTAGCAGGGGTGGGACCTACAGGATCTAGAGGGATCGCTGCAAACAAATAGAAGAAACACAAGTGAGCGACGAAATTCAACTAAAAGGAAGTTTAACTTTCCAGAAAAGTGTTACCAAGTTGTGTGGATTCCAACATGCTAACATATTGAGGATCAATATGAAGTGGCCCTGAGTAATCAGGCAAATAGTGCTTCGTCAGGACCACTCTGTCGGCCTTCTTCTTATAGGCATTTGGTACATGCGAAATAGGACAATAAAACCACTCCGGGACCAAATGGCCAAAGGCCAGAGCCAAGGGGTTAGATGGCAAAGGACGGAACTTGAGATTTCCAAAATGAAGGGCATAAAGATACTTGTCTTTCGCGTAACCAGGGATTTTAAGTTTTGGGAGCCTGTCAGTTACTTTCTCCTTTAGTTCGACTGCGGCCTCCCAGATGGTCCGACGAAGATTATCTGGTCGATACACAACTAAGAAATAGTTCTGGAAAGCGCGAATTTTTTTGACATGGAGAGACTTACACTTGGTCGACTTCGCCTGCAAGTACACAAAAGCCTGAGTTAGTTCATAAAGTTTGGCCTCAGGAGCACCAAGATAAATTGAAAAATATGACTGCCACCAATCATGGAATTCTTTGGTGCAGAAGTAGGCTGGTCAAAAGGGAATAGAGGGGAGCCGTGGTCGGTTTTCCTAGATGGTTTCAAGATCGTCCTGGATCTCACTCCAAGGTTGACCACAGAGGATATTAGTGAGTAATTCTTGAGAAGAGAACATGGACTTGGGAATGAATTGGCAAAGGCCAAATTGTCTGGCCACCAAGTTAGGCTGATAAGCCACTAAGCCAGGATTACTGCTAGAGGTTTCCGTCGACAGGAATCGAGGGACCAGAAGACGTCTCCAAATGAGAAAGGTTTCATCCTTATGTTCATCTTCAGTCGGAGGAAAAGGCCTGGTGAGCCATATAGGACCCTCAGTTCGAAGGCTGAAAGGGGCCATAGAAGGTAGAAAATTGGCACGGGTCAGCATGATGTTGAACAGAAGACGAAACACTTGGAGGTCAGGGAAGTTTTTGGCGATGGGCGTCAAGGGGATTAACCGTTTCCAAATGAGGTGTCGTTCCTCTGGGGGACACGCAACCCTCCTCATCCCGTAGGGGGCTATATCTTAAGTGAAAGTGGCATTGAGCCATAGTTGCAAGAACAAAAAAGGTTCATGGACCAATACATTTTTCTTTCTGGAATTCTCAGGGTCAAAGAGTCTAATTTGGCAGACGACCTCAGACAGAGACTCATAGAGAGAAGCTAATATCAATTAGCCCAGGGCGATGTCACGCTCTTGGTGCAGTTGAGTTGCCAGGAGAGCAAAGTGTTTGGCTATTTGCATAGATCTGGAGCAGAAAAAAAAGCGAGATAGCCAGAGGGTTAGGAAAACCACATGTTCCTTGTCGATCACAGGGCCTGAAGAGGTGGCATGGTGATCAATGAAATTGTTGTACGTTGGCTTACGAGAGTTACCAACGTCGAACCGCAGGGAGATTGTCGCTACAGCTTCATAGGCGAACACTTCGCTAGTCGGTTTTAAGCCAGTGATGGCAGCGATGTCCAGGAGTGTCAGCGTGATCATGCCACACTTGGTATGGAAAGAGTTGGTCAAACTATCCCAGAACTGGAGGGCAGCTAATAACATGCCACAAGACTGGGGAGGGCCACAACGGGCAATCTGTAGAAGGGTGTAGATGCTTGTCCTTTTCCAATGATCGATTTTCTTTAATTTTAATCGATCCATCCAGGCACAAAACTTGGGACAGTTTTTGGGAGGAGCAGTCCTGAAGTTCCTGTCGACGTAGCGAAGGGAAAAGGGTTTTTGAGCAGAAACCAAGGGTTCAGAGATATGACTGGAGGGGAAAAGGGAAGAGTTTTTGGTGATCTCTGGGTGTCGGTTTTCTGGAAGAGGACCTAGGAACCCTAAAGGTTCGTCAGCCAAAGAAAAAGGGATCAATACCTGAGAACGCCATATTTTTGCCTTCTCTTCTACAAACGGAGGCTCGAGAACATACTTGTAGTGGGGTATTCGCCACCGCACTTCTATTTATCCAAAGGAAAGGTTAGAAAGCAAACAAAAACCGAGAAGTTTTATCGAATCAAAAACTAATAAAAATGTCAGAGATCTGGGTAAGGGGGTTGGTTATGCAATGGGAAGGTTTTAAGCACCCAAAACATCCTAGGTACTCCTACGGAGCCCTTTTCACAATTTGTTGTAAGGTTGGTATTTTGTGAAAATTTGTTTGTGCAAACATTATTAGGGAGATGAGAGAGGAATGTACAAATTATTTACAATTTGGTGTTTGAATGGATAAACCCATTGCCTATGTACCATCTTAAAAAAGATTAGGATCAAAACCTCGTAGTTCGGGGTAAAAATCTCAACACAAGTTGGTGAATTGATTGGTCCAAAAGCCTTAAGGTCTTTTGTTATCCAAGGGAGAAAACTCAACCTAAAACCACAAATCCACCATGTGAGGATAGCTTCAACATGCTAGTGAGGGGTTAACCCTATAATAAGAATGGAAGACTCATTGTCCATCACTAAGGATATAGGTGAGTATTATATCTACCTCAAGGATAACTCAAACCTAATAGCTAAAGGTTAGGAAAAGTTTTGATAAGGAGTGGCCATTGAAACAACAAAAAGAATTTGAATGAGTTATATTTACCAATGAAAAATATTTACAAGATATGGTCAAAGTTGACTTAAAGATTCAATTCAAAATAAGTGTTATGAAAAGAAAGTTTGAAAATCAAAAGCATAATGCTTAGGTTTCTAATGTTTGAAAACAAATGTTAATGTTTGCACAAATTTTTTTGGCTTGGGTTAGAGTGGAGGGAAGAAGAAGAATGGCTAAGTCCTAATCATACAAGAGATGAGGGAAAAGAGATAAGACCATAAATGGTGTTCCCTTCTTGAGATCATATTGATGATCCAAGTAGCTCCCATCCTTTGGAATAAGCAAGCAAATAAGTGTGTACTCAAGCAATCAATCAATCAAGTAAAGCTCTTAGGAATCTTCCAATGGCTCTTGTATCTCTCACTTTAGATGCACATGGCAATGGTTCTTCAATTTGGCTCAAATGGGAATCCCTAGCACAAAAGCACACACATCAAAAAGTTCCACAATGTAAACCAAGAATGGACAAGAGTGAGTTTAGAGATTTGGTCCTTCTAATCCATCTTCAACATTAAGGCCTTTTACTCCATTTGTGAATAGGGAATGTCCTAGAATCTAAGTCCTTTTTGTCCATTTTTGCATTTGGTCACAATAATCAAAACAAAACACAAGCACAATAATATATACACAATTATGTGCTCAAGTGAGCAAAAGGAAAATTGCATTAACATAAACATGTGCTCAAATGAGCAAAGGGCAAAATCAAATGAATAATATGTTCAAGAATAGTAAATTGCATAAATGTAAAGTGCAAGAATTAAATGTTAATGATTAATGGTTAATGGTTAGTATTAGTGTGCCATAAGGCAATTTAGCGCTATGTTAAGCAATCTTAAGTGGACTAATGTAGTAGTCACACCTAATTGAGGCCGGTCAATAAAATGTAGGCAACAACACAAGTTAGAGACCTTGATTAGTGAATCAAGCTCCTACAACTTGCCATGCCAAAAGAAGATGAGAAATGATCTTGTATTGATTTAGGTTCTTTGCTTGATTAGGAAGCAACCTATCCCTAATGCAAAGCCATTCACTTGATCTATGATCAAGTTGAATTAGATTTGCATCAAGGAATGTAAAAATGCATAACGACAGCAAAAGCAACAAGCTGCAAGATACGGCGTGAACAATACTTCACCGAGCCAACGTCGAAGTTGAAGGGTAAGCTAGAAGGTGCAACACCAAGACGACACAAAGCTGCAAAACACAATCCAAGCTACTGCAAAATTGCAAGGGAACTGCAAACGGCGTGAACATAACCAATAATAAGTCTCGATGCGAAGAAGTATAAACCAAGCTACAACTGAAACCGTAAACGGCAACAAAAGGCGAAGCATATTTGAAACTCAACGAGCATAAAAACTCAGAAATTTGTAAACGGCAATGAAGGAGTAAAATGCAGAAATGCAGCATACAATCCAATTCCAAACTCACTCAATATTTCTATAAATACACGTTCTCAAGTTGAGTCGCGTTCCCGCGCGCGATTGAGCAAGATTTTGCAGAATTGCACTACAACCAAACTACATGAACTTTGTAAATCCACCATAACTCAGAACTCACCATCGCCACCGTAATACGAAGCCATCCATCGCACCATTACCGACGTTTCCCATCGTTGTTTCCAAACGACAACTCCACGTCACTGAAGAACCTGCAAGTCGTAAACCATTCTAAAGCTACGTCATCAAAGCGCATCGGAATCACGGTGAAGGTTTGTGACGCGCAACCATTACCTGCGGAAAAATTTAATTGTTAAGCCACTTCCAGAAAGCAACGAAGAGATCCAGGACGAGAATGACGCTAATCAGCAGCAGAAAGAGAATAGAAAGGAAGAGGAAGAGAGGAGATTGGAAACTTCATTTGGAGTCGTCAAAAAATATGGTAGGTTCATCTTTCTTCATTTTTTTCAACTCAGCTTGCAATTAAATCATTGTTGTGCCGAGGATCCATCGTGTTTAGGTCCATTCTTCCTTCTTCCTTTTACATTGGAGAAGGATGAAACGTTCATCTGTTCTTCCTTTTACATTTCAGGTTGGGCCTTAGGATTATTTAGGTCCAAACATTTCACTGCCTTACTCCCTTATCCAGTCTCCACCTCCCCTTGGTTGGGCCTGAACGACTTGCCTAAGCCCAATCTGTCTGGATCCATAACATAGGATAATTAATCTTCGATAATTATTAGTTAATTTTAGGACTAATTGTTAGATAACTGTTAGTTAATTTTAGGAGTAATTGTTAGATGATTGTTAGTTAATATGTTAGATATTAATCTTGATTGCTAATTTTAGGATTTAATTTTGTTAATATGTTAGATATTAATTGATTTTAATTGTTGATATCGTTGACTTTAGAAATTTTATCTTGATTGTGATAATTGATTTGATTTTTGATTCGTTAATTGCGTTAATTGTTTAATCTTAGAAGTTGATTTAATTTTGATAATTGTTTTTGAATATTCTTCTACTTTAATGTTAATTTCTAACAATTAACTTCTAACATATAATTCTTTACTTTTTCACATTTAACTTTTAATTTCCACATTCTAACATCTAACTTTTAATTTCCGTTCCTAACTTTTAATTTTTGTCATTTACTTTATTTGCTTTTATTTTGCTTTTTCATCATATTGTATCATCCTTCTTCATCTCATATTAAAATGAACTTAAAAATGGTTGAGATTTAAAAATAATAACTCCCAAGCATGGAATGTAATGGACAAAGGACTTAGAGATTGTTATTAGGACCTCTTGCAAAAGACCTTGGACAAATATTCAACCCGAACATGGATGGAGCATTCAAGAATCAAGAAGAACCTGTAATCTTTTATGCGCTTCCTAGTTTAGGACACATTTGCACACACAAGGCTTTCTCTTGGGCTACCTGACATGAGACCTTTTATTTCCTGCACTCCCTTGTACATTACATGTACCCCCTCCCCTTTCCAATGTATGCTTTTACTCGCTTTTCTCTTTTTTTATTGCTTTATAGCTACTCCTTAGGCATTAGGAGCGCTCACTCTTTCGGAATCAATAAGTAAACCCTTGATCCAATGTCAAGCGGTTCCTTTTTCAAATCAACAACAATAAACAAACCCTTGATCCAACGTCAAGCGGCATTTTTCCAAATCAAACTCAAAAACACAATAAATATGATCAGGATTGTACGCCACGGGCCTTAAGTGGTAAAGAAGGGATGAGAATGGAGCTTTTCTATAGTCGTTCTGAATGCTTTGAACACAAGACGTTTTTCTTGGTAGTTCGAGGTATTCACCTTTATCCATGGTCTTTAGTGCAATCCGAAATCAATAACACTTTCTCAAAACCTAAAAAACAATTCAACTCATTCAAACCTTTTGTTTGAGCCTTAGGGCGACATAATCGAAAACCCTTCTTCAAGGTAATAAAATCAACAAAACAAACAACATTTTTAAACCCACGAACTACGGGGCTCTGATTTCTCACTTCAACAAGTGGGCATACGTAGGCACGAGGACCCAATCATTGGAGAGCACACTTATTTAAAATATACCTCCACTACGTAAACCTTTGGAAAGCAAACTTTCGATAAACAACATCCACGTAAGCATAAACATCCTAGATAGTTCCCAAAGAGTACCATGGATGTGAGGGGTGCTAATACCTTCCCCTTGCCTAACCAACTTCCGAACCAGTTCGTGGTTGCGATGACCATTCTTTGGGGTTTTCTCGATATTTTCCCTTTCCTTTGGAATAAATAAAAACTGATGGCGACTCTGTATTTTTCGCGTAGCGACAGCTGGCGACTCTGTTGGGGACACCTCCCTAAGCAAGTCGAGCCTAGTCTAGGTTGCTTCCTTGCGTGTGTGGGTGTTTATCCTTCTGATTGTTTGCCTTATTTATTGTTTTTCGCTTTAATTTTTGTAATATATGTATCTTGGTTCCATGATCCTATGATAACGAATGGATACAACTTTGATTGCAAGAAACCTTGTGGGAAAGACTCTCCACCCGAGTCTAGAATGGAAACTTGAGATAGGAGTGGTTGAGTAGTATGGGCCACTGAGAACCTTGCTTAGAGTAGATTCTTTTGGAGATGCTGACGACCGTCAAGCTTTTGGCGTAAGCGATCAATGTCTTCATTAGGATCAATGACTCTAATGAAGATTGATGGTCACGTAGTACGGGTCCCCAAGAAGCTTTTCTTGCATGGGTCGGTACGAACATCTCACTCAAAGTAGATTTTCTTAATGGAGTTGTCGACTGACAAGCTTTTGCCGGAAGCGGCAAACAGTCAAGGAGGTCCATGACTTTGAGACCCTTGTCTAGAACTTAATGTCGATGGTCGTGTAGTGCGGGTCCCCGGGAAGCTTTTCTTGTGTGGGTCGGTACAAATATCTCACCCATAAGAGGCTCATTTGAGGGAGTTAATGACCGACAAGCTTTTGCTGTAAGCGCCAAACAGCCAAATGAATCGATGACTCTAGGGTTCCTATCTATATCCCTAGACTACGACCAGTGAGATCCCCATCATGGAAAGCAATCAGTGTTATCCTCCATCCGTGTCTCAAGCCTGTGATATTATGCCAACTTGTGTGTTCGACTTGTGAGAACCATGCTTGTGTATCATTCATCCACTCATTCAGGCATCCATGCATCATAAAAAATCTTCAAATATAATATTCATGCATCATTATGCATATCATCAGACAAAACCAAGAAAACTTACCAAAAGACCTAATTGAAGCAGGGTTTATTTCGAAAGCATACTATAGTCAGAACTACTGTGTTAAAAAACTGACTCCTCAACAATTTTCTTATCATATGTGTTGGTATCGACATGACATTCTCATTAGTGATTTACTCACTATATGTCATAATTCCAGCAAACATGCTTGGATTTCAAAACTGCATAAACATGACATTAGCATTACCATTTACAACCTCAGAGTTGTTGTTACTTCCTTCTTTCCAGCCTCAAAGTTGTTGTCTATTTCTCCTATTCCCAACCTTAGAGTTGTTGTCATTCTCTTACACCCGACCTCAGCGTTGATGTTAGTTCCTACTCCAACCTCAGAGTTATTATCTATTTCTCTTATCCCCAGCCTCAGAGTTGTTGTCTTCCTTTTATATCCGACCTCAAAGTTATGTGTTTCTCCAAACCCCAGAGTTGACGCTTGTCATCCATACCCCAACCTCAGTGTTGTCACCCTCTTTCCAACCTCAGTGTTGTGTTGTCGCCCCTTTTGCAGCCTCAGTATTATCGCTATTTTCCAACCTCAGTGTTGTCACCCTTTTCTAACCTCAGTGTTGTCGCACTTTTCCAACTTCAGTGTTGTCGCCCCTTTTCCAACCTCAGTGTTGTCTCCCTTTTCCAACCTTAGTGTTATATCCCCTTTCCAAACCTCAGTGTTGTCGCCCTTTTCCAGCCCCAGTGTAGTCGCCCCTTTCCCAACCGTAGAGTTGTCGGCCTTTTCCAACCTCAGTGTTGTCGCCCCTTTTTCAACCTCAGAGTAGTTGCCCCTTTTCCAACCTCAGATTTGTTGTTTACCTTTAATCTTCCCACCTCAGAGTCGAGTATCTGCTTATTTCCAACCTCTGAGTTGATGTTTACCATTTTTCGCTCCCAGCCTAAGAGTTGAGCAACTACATTTTCCAACTTCGGAGTCGGTGTATCTCTTTCTAGCCTTAAGGCTTCATATATACCTTTTTCCAACCTTAGAGTTGACGATTACCATTCTTTTTTCCGGCCTCAGTGTTGAGGGTCTACCTTTTTCCAACCTCAGAGTTGACGTTTATCCTTGTCCACCCCCAGCCTCAGAGCTTAGTATCTACCTTTTTTCAACCTTAGGGTTGACGATCTATCTTTTTCCAGCCTCAAAGTTGAACGACGACTTACTTTCAACTTTGGAGTTGATGAACCTTTTTTCCCCTAGCCTCAGAGCGAAATGGCTACCTTTTTCCCAACTTTCGAGTTGTTGTATCGTTTTTCTTATCCTCCAACCTCATAACTGGTGTCTGCAAACCCAGCCTCAGAGTTGACGCCTACTACCTTTGTCCATGGCCTTAGAGTCGATGTTCATCTCATTATACCCAACCTCAGAGTCGACGCCTATTCTTTTCCCAGTCTCAGAACCGATGTTGATCGCAATTCATTTCCAACCACAAAGTGGAGAATGTCCAGTTTTACCCTAGTCGCAGTATGGAGGTTAGAATGTTTCAATCCCCAGCAATCAGTTTTACTCTTGCTTCTTTCCCCAACCTCAGAGTTGACGACCAACTATTTACCTTCCAAATTCCCTATTGTCGTCCTCAGTAAAGTCATCTACCATCTCGAATCCCAAGATTTTCCGGCCGAACCATGTCATAATTCCAAAAAAAATTCAATCACCATATATCCCCCAACGGAAAATTCTTTCTCGGTGCCTGCTAAAACTTGTTAGTAGAGATAAAATGAAAAAATAATCAATCATTTTTCATTAGCATATTGCATGCGTCATGCTCAAATACCCATATATCACATAACATTATGATTCCCAACAGCTGCCTTGCGTAAAGACTAGTTTGTTCACCCACGTATCCCAGGGAAGAGGTTCCTTGTGACCTCTCTTCACATTGCTTTCCATTTGTTCATGGAGGGAAAATTTCTGGCTATTTTAGTATTTAATCCTCTCGTACCTTGATTGTACAGATGTCATTGCTATCCGCACATTCAGGTTCGAGAAGATTAAATAGGGACATCTGTCATACCCCAAATTCGCCATACCCTTTGTCGCATTACGCGAAAAACCGGCGGGAAAACAAGAACAACAGAGCCGCCACCGTGCGTTATTTATCCCAAAAGAGGGAAAGGAAACGCTCAGAGTAAACCTGGAAAAAGCATGGTCTCGCGACCAAAGAGAATGGGATCGGGAGTCGGTTATGCGAAGGGAAGGTATTAGCACCCCTACGCATCCGTCGTACTCGACGGGATCCACGCACAATAGGAAGGAAAATGGTTGCTAAAACACTGCTCACACACACACACTGGCTGAAAGAGACACAAGAAAACAGACTGAAACTGACTCGGCAGGATATCGCATCCTGGGCCTACTTAGTCTATCAAACATAGACATCAGAGTCGAAGTAGTTCGGACTGGGGAAAACACATGCTCGCTAGGATATCGCATCCTATGCATACGTATCTCCTCGGACGAAGGAGAATCAGAGCATTCGTAGCTCGGCTCACGCACACCAAACAAACACAGGCAAAGGCAAACGTGGAGCTTGAATGCCAATCACTGGACTTACATCAGCATCCGAACCAAAACACACACAAAGGGGGGTTGAAACACAAAGGTTGAAAAAGAAAAAGGGCGCCCGGAGAGATCAACTCATCTCCTGCCTACGTACCTCATCTGGTATGAGGATCAGGGCGACATAGTTCCCCTACGGAGGGACACAGGACTAGCTTAACCAGATAACAGAGGGAGACACAACTAGGGAGACTACGACTCGAGCCTAGATGTTATCATGCAAATTCATCCCTAAGTTAAGGTTTCTAGCTAACTTGCACAGGAAGCAAGCCTATCCTAAACATGACTTGCACAGGAAGCAAGCCACACCAAACCTATCTTGCACAGGAAGCAAGCTAAAGCAAACCTATCTTGCACAGGAAGCAAGCTAAAACAAACACACAAGCACAAGTAGCACACACTATATGCAAGCAATGGGCTCAATCAGGGTTAGGTTTTAGTCAAGGGGTCATGTCAACCTCAACAAACAAACCACTATAACAGGGTAATGTTAGCTCTTAACCCTAACATTGAGAGTTAGGGTGAAGCTGATGAAAGGTGAGTGAAGATGAGACTTCACAGCTCTTATCCCTGGCCTGGGAGAGCTTAAGACAAGAATGTGTGGGTTCAGAAAGTGGGAACCCTTCTACACATTTGACACTGACTCAACTGTACAACTGTACAAGATCTTGGGTTAGTATCTGCAATGCATCAACACAGTGGTGTGAGCAAAGCAGATGACACACAGAATAGCAGGGGATGGATTGCACATCCCTTGTATCTGCCAATGCCTCTTCACTTAGGAGGTCTTTGAATAAATGCAAGGACAAAAGTAAACATTCACAAACATTGCCTCTTAAGGAGGACTTCAGACAGGTGCCTGGCCAAGTAACAGGCCAGGTCTTCCAGACTACATGGAGTAAGGAAATTATACCTCAATGCAAATTGCTATCAAGCAAAGCAAAGAAAAGTTCACAAAGAACTACTAGCAACTAATGTACCTGAAATCAGTCAAGCACAATTAGTATACCAGACACAAAGTTAAAACAAACAGCATAAGCCAACAGACAACACAGTCAAGCATATGTGCAAAGCACAAGCTCATAACAAGTGAGCTAAGCAACCTACAAAACAAACAAGTTAGTTCATGATAAACAATCAAACTCATTCAACTTGTATTAATCTCTTTGGAGCATTTGCTGCTTAACCTGAAAAACCAAACTTAAACATGAGTAACAAGACCACTAGGACAAGCCTAGGGTCAAAAGGAGATAACAAATTTAAAACAGCAAGGGACAAGTGTCCAAAGTCAAGACAAATCAATCAAGAAACAAACCCAAGTGGTTTCACATTCATATCATTCATCATCATCATTTCACAAACAAATTAGGTCAAAACATGTCAAATAGAACCTCAAAGAAGTCAACAGAATGACTCAACTCAAATCCAATCAAAAACATTTCAATAAATCCTCAAATAAATCATGATCAAACATCATCCACAACATGATAAGCATACCAAATTTCAACTCATTTGGATCAAAGTAAGTAGGTCAATGAAAATCAGAAAGTCAAAGCAAGTTCAAACAAACTCATACAAAGCATCAAAACATGCACCAACTTCAGTTAATCATAAAACAGAAACAAAATATGATAAATGAATGGTACCAAAGCCATGATATACGCCAAGATGTCGACAATGCTCATGTCAAATTTCAAGTCCATCCAATTAAGCATTAGAATTTCACAAATCATATGGCATCATGTGTCACAAAAGTCAACAATTTTGTCAAACAGGGGAGAAATTATCAATCAAATAGGAAATGCATTCAAAATTTCCATAAAAATTCACACAGATGCTCAACATGCACAAGTGTATTCATGAAAAAATCCAGACCATTTTGAGTTCAATAAGCATGGTAATTAAAATCATGAAGTTGGACATGCATGGTGTGACACAAATTATCACACCCCTATTCAAAAAATCATATCTCCACAACCAGCAATGATAAAATTACAAACTCTATACCAAAATCACCATGAACATGTCTAGTTTAAGCACAAAAAATTTTAGAGGCATTGGATTATGTATCATCATTTCACAAGCAAATTGGCAAAGCATACACAAAATGGATACACATGAACAAACCCTAGCACATTTAAAAATTCACACGTGCAAAAAATCTGGAAAAATCACCATAATAAAGTAGAGATCAAGAGGAGCATTTCACAAAAAGTCCCATCAAAATTGGATTAAAAATGAGGAACTTATGAATTTTTGAAGATTGGCATACAAAATAAAATAAAAATTGAGAAATGAAATGATTTAAATTAAATAATAAGCGGACAATGGCATTATGGTAAATATGGGGACTCACTAAGTGAAACGCCGCGTTTCACTTAGTGAGGTGGCGTCCGGCTATTCTCTACATGGCCCATGAACGGGAAAAACATGCAAGGCGAAATCCTGATGGATCAAACACAATGCCTGGGTTCATAAATTAGGGTTTAATGCAACAGTAACTTGTTCATCCACACGATGAACAATTTTCCCAGAATTTGAAAACAAGTACACTAATCAACTCATCTCACCACGTATATCAATAATCTAACCCTATTTTTCACTAATTCGAGCTAACAAGGAAGAACCAAGCAAAAACACATTTGACAATCAAACTTTAAATCGATGTTTCTCTCTCAATATGCAACCATTTTCCACGATTCAAGTTTCATTGCAATCAGCATGGAGAGATCTTTAATAAGCATAGCATGATTCTAACAATGGCTAGGTTCGAATGTTACCTGATTTTGAAGAGCAGTAATGGAACAGTGGTTCTTTGGCTATGATGAGCTGAAACAGAAGTGCAAAGATGTTCCAAATGATGAATAAGTGAAGAATCGTGGCTCAACAATGCTTGGTGAGGCTCCAAACTCGAACTGCCATGTGAGGAGCTCCAATGCAACAGTATGGAAATGGCTTAACAGCTGAGAAATGATGCTTACAGAAGCTTCAAAAATGTTGGTGAATGATGAATCAATGGACCAAGGTACCAGTTCTTTGAAGATTTTCAGAAAAAATTCAGATGAACAAATGAGAGTTTTTTGAGAGAAAATGAAGTTCAGATCTCAATTGTCAATAGTGGCTAGGGTTTTTCAGTCTGAAATGTGCAATATATACTTTGATTAACAATGCCTAAGCTTGGTTAATGAAGTGGTAAGTGAAATTAGCTCAAATGAAGGTGTTTTGACAATTTGCTAAAAACCACTCAATAATGCATGGGGTGCATGTTAATGCACGAAAATGGGCCTAGGCATACCCCAAATGTAGTTTCTGAACATTGTCAATTGATAGAATGTATTGGAAATGATTAATTTGAAAGTTCATTTTTCACCTCACCCCTTTTTAATTCAAACCACTTGAAAAAAGGCCATTTTGATTGGATGATTTTTGGTAAATTGTATGAAGGATTTGGATAGAGCATATCAAATGTGACTTGTAGCAAAAAACCTCACTCAATTTGGCCAAATGGTTTGGAAGATATGCCACTTTGAAGTTCAAAAATGCTTGAGAATGATTTGATCATAACTTGCCAACCACAAATGAGAAATGAGTGTTCTTGGACTTTTTGGAAAGGTGAGAGCAAGATCTTCAACTTTCATGTTGGACAAAATTTCATTTGAAGCTTGTATGATGATGTAAATTTAAGGAGAAAAACTTTCTATTTTTGGCAGTTTCCAATTACAGGTCACCTGCCATTTTAGGAAACTTTTTGTCTGACTTCAAATTCTTCAATCTTGATCTTTGAAATGTAAAATGAGACTTGTATGGACATGAATGAACCCTTTCAAACCATCTCCCACCTTGAAATCCATAAAATCAGGCACAGTTGACCACAGTTGACCATAGTTGACTTTCTAGGGTTTCTGATGGACTGAACAATGACTGATGACTTCTGAGCACCCAATCCTTGACCAAAACACTTCAAAAGGACCCCTAAGTCATGTGAACATGTTGGACCAAACCTGGGGCCTTGTCTCAATGGAAATTGTACTTGCTTGCTTGATTGACTGATCTCCTGACCAGTTTGACCTAATTTGTCAGCTGAACTTGCACTTGGGCAGAGGACAATGCAATGTTATGCAGTGGACTATGTTATGTTAGTGACCTAATATGAAAATGTATGTACAAAAGGTAGGTGCAAATTTGAGGTGCTACAGCTGCCCCTATTCAATCAGCTGGGAACCCGAATGGATGAGAGCAACGACTGTCAGACTTTCAGGGTAAACAGGGATTGAATACCAAGAACCATAGAATTTGCACAATACCGGGATCCACCAATGGAAACGTCCACTGGGATTTGATATTTATTACTGGGTATTCTTGGTTTTTTTTTTTTAAAAGGATACGGCCACATCTAGACATCACAACGACGATGAATGGGAATAGAAATCACAACTAGATGCCAACGAACAACTAGGAAAAACTCAACGTTTATTGGAACCAACGGAGAGGTAACCAGACATTAACGAATGACTGGAAGAGATACAACCATACATCAACGGACGAAATGGGAAAAAACTCAACGTTTATCGAAACCAACAGAGAGGTAACCAACTAGGGACGACCAGGAAAAACTCGACGTTTACCAAAACCAACGGAGAGGTAACCAACTGGGGATGACCAGGAAAAACTCGACGTTTACCAAAACCAACGGAGAGGTAACCAACTGGGGACGACCAGGAAAAACTCGACGTTTACCAAAACCAACGGAGAGGTAACCAACTGGGGACGACCAGGAAAACTCGACCAGACGTCAACGGACGAAAGGGAGACTCGACCAGACATTAATGAATGACTGGGAAGGGGTATACAATCAGACGTCAACGGACGAATGAGAAAAACTTGACGTTTATCGACACCAACGGAGAGGAGGAATTTCTGAGGGGAATCATCTGGCATTACCAAATGACCTGTGGGGAATAAACAACTATACGTCATCGGACGCATAGGAAAAACTCGAACGTTTATCGACACCAACGGAGAGGAGTACTGGGGATAACGAACACAACCAAATCATCAACGGATGATCGGGAAAAACTCGACGTTTATCGACACCAACGGAGAGGAGGATTCTTCACTAGGGAAGGAGGACGACGTTACGAACATCGAAAGATGATGTTTACCGACACCAAAGCAAACCAGACACTACGCATGACTGGGAAAGCACCGAGAGATGGCGTTTACCGACACCAAAGAAGACCAGACACTTACGCATGACTGGGAAATCACCGAAAGATGGTGTTTACCGACACCAAAGAAACAACACACGCGGGTGCTGACAGGATACTGACATCTACATGTCTGGGCAAGGCTAAACACTTGCAGGGGATCTCATTGGGGATCAAGGTCACGACAGCGAGCCAACAGGAAGGAACACCAAAGATACCGGGTTGTAGGTATGAAACGGGTGACCGACCAAAGCGTGAATTGGTTTGTGTTCCAAAACAATCAACATCCTGAAGAGGGCTAGAAAAGCAGTCTTGTTAGAGGATGGACATTCGATTCCACAAGGAATGCGAACCTTACTCGACTGGGGAGGACGACTTTGACCCAAGAGCGCATGAGACATATTATCTATAGCCGTCAAAACGTAGATAATAGACTCGCATGGAAGATTATCCATAACCGGGTTGCAGGTTGTTAAATGGATAAACGACCGACATCATCCTGAAGAGAGCGAAAGCAAACTTGTTAAAGGATGGACATTCGATTCCACGAGGAATACGAATCTTACTCTGCTGGAGAAAACAATCAAGCGACTGACCAGAGAGTGCATGAGATACATTATCTATAGCCGTCAAAACGTAGATAATATACTCGCAAGGAAGATTATCCATAACTGGGTTGCAGGTTGTTAAATGGATAAACGACCGACATCATCCTGAAGAGAGCGAAAGCAAACTTGTTAAAGGATGGACATCCGATTCCACGAGGAATACGAATCTTACTCTGCTGGAGAAAACAATCAAATGACTGACCAGAGAGTGCATGAGATACATTATCTATAGCTGTCAAAACGTAGATAATATACTCGCAAGGAAGATTATCCATAACCGGGTTGCAGGTTGTTAAATGGATAAACGACTGACATCATCCTGAAGAGAGCGAAAGCAAACTTGTTAAAGGATGGACATCCGATTCCACGAGGAATACGAATCTTACTCTGCTGGACAAAAACAATCAAACGACTGACTAGAGAGTGCATGAGATATATTATCTATAGCCGTCAAAACGTAGATAATATACTCGCAAGGAAGATTATCCATAACCGGGTTGCAGGTTGTTAAATGGATAAACGACCGAAAAGAAAGGCATCGGGGTACCAGGAATAGGTATGCAAAGATGACCAATCAAAAGGGATAAAGTTGCTTAGTCGAAGCAAGTACCAGAAAGGTGAAGGGAATATCAATACCGAGATTGGATAATGATAACCATAAAGAGGGGATTACATCTACCGGTTGACAAGTAGAAAACCACGAAAACAGTAACCGTCATCAACAGGATGAGCACAAAGGGTTAACTCCATCAAGGGGGAACATGGGATTTTACAACTACCACTTTGTAAGTAGAGGCCACAAAAGATTCTGCTGAGTATAAGATGAAAGAGTGCCGGTTAGTGAGTAACTATTCATTTATGCCCCAGGGAAGTACAAGAAACAGTCAACGGGGAGCCAATTTAGGATCGATCCAAAAAGGCATACTGAATCAAGACTCGTCCTACTGAGGAAAGAACTCAATAGGGAAAACCCATCCCGTGCAGGGAGAGAACGGAAACAACCGTCATCCACGAGGATCTAACTCAGTGGGGAGCGCAGAAGGAAATGGTAGACGCTTTCTGCTTAAGGGGTAGACTCTACATGGAGAGATCGGACACACCCACATCTGCTAGGAGATCACTGGGTAGAACCAAGTTTTCTTTTCACCAACGGATGAGGAAATAAACCTCTCCGGGGGTACCAATCCTGAATGCCGTCAGGAGCAACTGTAGCAAAAGTGCTGTACAGATGTCGAACAAGAATCTGCTTCTGCCGGGGATATGGTCTGACGGGTTAACACATGAATGCATATGTTTGAATTTTTCTATGGCGTAATGCTCCATTATGAATGGAAATGCTACGCGATTTTGAGGATGCAATGATCACTACATGCAACATGCAAAATGAAACCTGGCTGGGGAGCCAAAATGATCAGATACTCCAACTCTGTGGGGAGACTCTGCTGAGGAAATCTGCTTGAGGAAAACTCTGCAGGGAGAGCACCGACTTCTCACTCGTGCTGGAGAACAGAGATACCAAGAATCAACCAGATCTCTGGTGATGATAGATAGGCATTGACAACACTCATCATGCCAACAACTCCGCTGAGGATCTATCCGGGAAAATACCGGAGTACTGGGATGTCAATCCATCAAATACTGAATCTTATCGGAAACACACCCGTGCTAGGGTGAGCAGAAGACTGCTCTGCTGGAGAGACGAAAATTGAAGTCTTCAGTACACCTTTTGCTTGAGAACTGCCCCATGAAAATGTTCCACCAGCAATCTTGCTGGGGATGCCCCACCATAGGGCTCAAACAACACTTTACTGGGGATGCCCCACAATATGGCTAACAGGAACTTGGAGGAAGAATGTTGCACTGCCGGGGACATGAAGATGAACAACTTCAACCAACACTGCACTGAGCAACCTCGCTGAGGAGAAACCATAAGAGGTTCTACAGGAAAGAGATACAGTTATGCTCGAGATACGAACGAATGTCTTACTTGTTGGTAATCATACCACCCTTGGGAGAGCACTGCGAGTCTCCTAAGTATCCTTCCATCATTGTGAATGTTCACTTTGTTTAAGAACAATTTTGTGAAAAATTTGTTTATTTTGAAAACAATGACATTTTATCAATTAAAACATGCAAAACACTTGTTGAGTTAAAACAAATAAGAGTACAAATAAACGGATAAAAGCTCAAATTGATGTGATGGAATGGTAGTCTGCAAAGGGCGAGACTCCATAGATCTGTACAAGTTTCAAATCAGTGATATACATTGGAAGAGGGCTACATTGAACATAATGACCTTTCCTCTACCCTTCTGAATTTCAATGTATTCGGAGCTTCTGTCGACGACGAATCGAGAATCCCTGACGGATAACAGATGTAGAGCATAGTCTTGTCAAGATGCAGTTACTTGCCAAATCCCTAATTTTTGCCTAGATTGCCCCAGTGTGAGGTGCTCAATCTAGCGGGATGCAAATTCTTTTTTCAATGTCTCTAACTTTTGCCTGGATCGCCCTTTCGGGTTTTCAATCCACCGAGACGCTCCTTTTTGCCTAAATCGCCCTTTGGGGTGTTCGACTTAGCGAGCTGTTTTGCTTTTTTCTTCTTTTTTATCTTAGGCGAAGTATTTCTTGACTGCATCAGGATTCACAGGACGAGTGAACTTCTTCATCCATTGTTGTAAATGTCAGAGCACCGCCTGAGAAGGTTTTCTTGACCACATATGGACATTCATAGCTTGGAGTCCACTTTCCCCTGGAATCGGGCACGAAAGACAAGACTTTCTTGAGCACAGGGTCATTTTCTCAGAACTCGAGACTTAACCTTCTTGTCGAATGCTTTCATCACTCTTTACTGATGTAACTGACCATGACACATGGGAGTTGATCTCTTCTTTTCGATCGAATTCAGCATCAGTCAACTTGGGACTTTGAGGGTGCTATTTTCTTTTGTTCCTTTCTTTGTTTTTTTTTATTTCGCTTTTGATATCTTTTGATTTTTTTTTGTTTTGCACCCTCCTCTTTTTTTTTTTGTATGTATATGCCCCAGTTGGCTGTTCTGCTGATTCTCGAGATGCAGCTGAGTGATCTTCTTTTCTTGCTCAAGAAGTCGGGAAATCTCGTCAAGAATCCCTTCAACATCATCTTCTTCCGCTTCGAATACAGGGAATCCAAAATTGGGAGATGACGTCCGATCATTATGTTCAATGGGTTTGAGAATCAACCTGCATAATGATTTGATATGAAAAGCTTTTTGGAAATACAACAAGACAATCGTTATGCAGATGAAAAGATTGCTTTTATTCTTGTTTTTAGGGTTTTTTGTGATCTCCAATTTCAAGCAAAAAGCGAAAAGGGAAAACAAATGGAAAAACAAATGTTTAACATGAATTTATTTGAATGAAAATATCATTGCACAAAATGCTGCCAACAATGTCATCACTTCTCCTTTTGGCATGGGAGAAGGGTTTTTAAGCAAAGTGATTATTATTCTGACTTATGAACAACTGTAGGAACGCCCACAGTGACCCAATTGTGATAAATCCCACCAGGGATGACAAACGTCAGAATCTCCTGCAACAACAGCTTCTGCCTTTGAACAACCCTCTTTGTTGAAAAGTCAGCGCCGGCCCAGGGCTTTTTAACTTCAAGCTTGATTAACACTGGGACCCAAGTCTTCAAAATTCAGAATACCCGACCTTACGAGGTCTTGAACCTTCATCTTCAACTGAAAGCAACTATCCACATCATGACCAGGAGCACCCGAATGATACACACAATGCTGCTCAGGCCTATACCACCACCGAGGGTTGACGGGTATAGCCGGCGGGTCTCTGGGAGTAATCAAGTTCCACTCTATCAACGAGGGATACAACTCTGCGTAAGACATAGGAATCGGGTCAAAAATGATCCTCTTCCTATCATTACCCGTATTGGCTTGATTATCATAGGGAGGCTGGTAAGCCTGCTGTTGAGGACGATGTTGCTGATGTTGATATTGCTGAGTTGGTCTTCTCTGTTGCTGTTGAGTTTGAGTTGCTGGGATAGTCACAACAGCGACCTGACGATATGGTCCTCTGTTTGCACTCCTTCGACGGTGCACAGCATTTGTTTCACTTTCTCCCCTTTTGGGTGCCCCAGAGGATAGCTTCTTAGAACTCGAAGAGCTTGAATAGCCAGGATCTTGAATCTTTCCGGCTTTGATAAGGCTCTCAGTCCTTTCCCCACAGACAACAACATCAGAAAAGCTACTGAACGGGCAACTTCCCATGCGGTCCATGAACATACCTTGCAAGGTCCCAATGAACATGTCAGTCAGCTCTCTCTCCAGCATAGGAGGTTGTACTCTAGCGGCTAGCTCACGCCACCTCTGGGCATACTCTTTGAAGCTTTCCTTGGATTTCTGACACAAACTCTGCAATTGGGTTCGGCTCGGCGCCATGTCCATTTTGTGCTTGTATTGCCTCAGAAAGGCCTCACCCAGCTCTTTCCAGCTTCTGACTGATTCTTGTTTCAGGTCCATGTACCAGTCCAAAGATGCCCAGATAGACTATCTTGGAAAAAGTACATCCACATCTTCTCGTCGTCAGTGTAAGCAGAGATCTTTCTGAAGTAAGCTTGCACATGGGTGCGAGGACAGGAGGTACCGTTGTACTTTTCGAATGAGGGTGCTTTGAATTTGTACGGGAGCCTCAAACCCTCTACCAGCCCCATATTTGTAACATCAAATCCGAGGGAATACTGGCATTCCATCGCACGGATCTTCTCAGCCAGGGCGTCAACCTTACGGTCCCTCTCTTCAACTCTAACCACCTCATCATCCTCACTCAGAAGCGTGAACATGTCCTCTTGTCTGTCGATAATAGGAGCTGGATGACAAACCGGAGCCCGGGTAGCTCTAGCATTGACCTCTGCAGCAAGAGGCTGTCCATTGATCCTTATTCCTCTCAACTCTTCCCCGACGGCGTAGTCGTTAGCGGGAGCAGCAACATTGACATTCTCTTGTCTCTGAACCAAAGCCCGAAGCTCCTCTTGAATTTGAGCAACCCCTTGCATCATCGTTATGAACTGGGCCATGTTCGCCCTCATCTCAGCCAACTCATTCTGAACCTGATCCATGCTTCGCTGTTGATTGAGTCTGGTTGAATACCGGTGAGGTCTTTGATCAACTATCCTGTCTGACACAGGAACCAGAGTGAGAAGTCCGAACTAGAACACCTGTTATGCAATATGATATGAGTATGATGCTAATGCATATGATGCACATGAAATGATCATTTCTCAGGCATTCAAAGAGCCTGATTCATCTTCAAAAGATGGCAACCTGCAACAACACGGCACAGTATACAAGAGCAAGGAGTACCAAGTGAACCCAACAATTTCATCTGTAAATGAGCACCCAGATCTATCAGTGAACAGACTCTGGAATGTACCTGAGAAATGATATGCATGCAGAGATTAGTTTTCTTTTTTTTTCTCTTTTTTCTTTTTTCAATTTTTTTATTGCATTTCTTTTGAAAAATAACAATGCTATGATGCACATGATGCAGACACGACTGGCAAGCTGTGCATCTCGGAACACAGGATCGAAGCTTCGGCTCGAACTCTGATCACCATCAGCTGAAACCCAAAGTCAACTGGTCAACTGTCATCTGAACCCAATCTGAGAAACTGAGTCACCAACAGGAACACACTGAGTCACCAACTAGTCACCAACCGGTCACCAACAGTCACCGTCTGTACCTGTTAAAATGATCATTCCCTCCCCACTCACGGGTGTCATCTAGGCCAGGGTAAGGTCGAAAGAAACGCAGCATAAATAACCTTTCGCAGAATACCATCATATACACACCTGAAGTATGTAACGATAATATCCCACCAGGGTCTGAACTGCTCGTGATGTCGATGTTCCGCTAAGTGGCGCATACCACCCGCTTCCCATGAATCACTCTATTCCTAGGTTTCCTAGATTGCACTCATAGCCTGGGTATTGGGCCTTTTACCTCGAGTAACGCCCGCCCCCAATCAGAGAAACACAGCCAACACAGCAGATGAAATGAATGAATGCAAACATTAATGCACACATTGAATGCAAACAGTAAATGAAATGAATGCAATAAATAACAGCAGATAGCAACCAAAGCCCTAACCTAGAGAGCGCTAGGAGAGACTCGCTTAGGGAAGATGGACCAGCAAGAGGTCAACTTCTCTACGTCCCCAGCAGAGTCGCCAGCTGTCGCATTACGCGAAAAACCGGCGGGAAAACAAGAACAACAGAGCCGCCACCGTGCGTTATTTATCCCAAAAGAGGGAAAGGAAACGCTCAGAGTAAACCTGGAAAAAGCATGGTCTCGCGACCAAAGAGAATGGGATCGGGAGTCAGTTATGCGAAGGGAAGGTATTAGCACCCCTACGCATCCGTCGTACTCGACGGGATCCACGCACAATAGGAAGGAAAATGGTTGCTAAAACACTGCTCACACACACACACTGGCTGAAAGAGACACAAGAAAACAGACTGAAACTGACTCGGCAGGATATCGCATCCTGGGCCTACTTAGTCTATCAAACATAGACATCAGAGTCGAAGTAGTTCGGACTGGGGAAAACACATGCTCGCTAGGATATCGCATCCTATGCATACGTCTCTCCTCGAACGAAGCAGAATCAGAGCATTCGTAGCTCGGCTCACGCACACCAAACAAACACAGGCAAAGGCAAACGTGGAGCCTGAATGCCAATCACTGGACTTACATCAGCATCCGAACCAAAACACACACAAAGGGGGGTTGAAACACAAAGGTTGAAAAAGAAAAAGGGCGCCCGGAGAGATCAGCTCATCTCCTGCCTACGTACCTCATCTGGTATGAGGATCAGGGCGATGTAGTTCCCCTACGGAGGGACACAGGACTAGTTTAACCAGATAACAGAGGGAGACACAACTAGGGAGACTACGACTCGAGCCTAGATGTTATCATGCAAATTCATCCCTAAGTTAAGGTTTCTAGCTAACTTGCACAGGAAGCAAGCCTATCCTAAACATGACTTGCACAGGAAGCAAGCCACACCAAACCTATCTTGCACAGGAAGCAAGCTAAAGCAAACCTATCTTGCACAGGAAGCAAGCTAAAACAAACACACAAGCACAAGTAGCACACACTATATGCAAGCAATGGGCTCAATCAGGGTTAGGTTTTAGTCAAGGGGTCATGTCAACCTCAACAAACAAACCACTATAACAGGGTAATGTTAGCTCTTAACCCTAACATTGAGAGTTAGGGTGAAGCTGATGAAAGGTGAGTGAAGATGAGACTTCACAACTCTTATCCCTGGCCTGGGAGAGCTTAAGACAAGAATGTGTGGGTTCAGAAAGTGGGAACCCTTCTACACATTTGACACTGACTCAACTGTACAACTGTACAAGATCTTGGGTTAGTATCTGCAATGCATCAACACAGTGGTGTGAGCAAAGCAGATGACACACAGAATAGCAGGGGATGGATTGCACATCCCTTGTATCTGCCAATGCCTCTTCACTTAGGAGGTCTTTGAATAAATGCAAGGACAAAAGTAAACAGTCACAAACATTGCCTCTTAAGGAGGACTTCAGACAGGTGCCTGGCCAAGTAACAGGCCAGGTCTTCCAGACTACATGGAGTAAGGAAATTATACCTCAATGCAAATTGCTATCAGGCAAAGCAAAGAAAAGTTCACAAAGAACTACTATCAACTAATGTACCTGAAATCAGTCAAGCACAATTAGTATACCAGACACAAAGTTAAAACAAACAGCATAAGCCAACAGACAACACAGTCAAGCATATGTGCAAAGCACAAGCTCATAACAAGTGAGCTAAGCAACCTACAAAACAAACAAGTTAGTTCATGATAAACAATCAAACTCATTCAACTTGTATTAATCTCTTTGGAGCATTTGCTGCTTAACCTGAAAAACCAAACTTAAACATGAGTAACAAGACCACTAGGACAAGCCTAGGGTCAAAAGGAGATAACAAATTTAAAACAGCAAGGGACAAGTGTCCAAAGTCAAGACAAATCAATCAAGAAACAAACCCAAGTGGTTTCACATTCATATCATTCATCATCATCATTTCACAAACAAATTAGGTCAAAACATGTCAAATAGAACCTCAAAGAAGTCAACAGAATGACTCAACTCAAATCCAATCAAAAACATTTCAATAAATCCTCAAATAAATCATGATCAAACATCATCCACAGCATGATAAGCATACCAAATTTCAACTCATTTGGATCAAAGGAAGTAGGTCAATGAAAATTAGAAAGTCAAAGCAAGTTCAAACAAACTCATACAAATCATCAAAACATGCACCAACTTCAATTAATCATAAAACAAAAACAACATATGATAAATGAATGGGACCAAATCCATGATATACTTCAAGATGTCCACAATGCTCATGTCAAATTTCAAGTCCATACAATTAAGCATTAGAATTTCATAAATCATATGGCATCATGTGTCACAAAAGTCAACAATTTGGTCAAACAGGGGAGAAATTATCAATCAAATAGGAAATGCATTCAAAAATTCCAGAAAACTTCACACACATTCTCAACATGCACAAGTGTATTCATGCAAAAATCCAGACCATTTTGAGTTCAATAAGCATCGTAATTAAAATCATGAAGTTGGACATGCATGGTGTGACACAAATTGTCAAACCCCTATTCAAAAAATCATATCTCCACAACCAGCAATGATAAAATTACAAATGCTATACCAAAATCACCATGAACATGTCTAGTTTAAGTACAAAACATTTGAGAAGCATTGGATTATGTATCATCATTTCACAAGCAAATTGGCAAAGCATACACAAAATGGATACACATGAACAAACCCTAGCACATTTAAAAATTCACACGTGCAAAAAATCTGGAAAAATCACCATAATAAAGTAGAGATCAAGAGGAGCATTTCACAAAAAGTCCCATCAAAATTGGATTAAAAATGAGGAAATTATGAATTTTTGAAGATTGGCATACAAAATGAAATAAAAATTGAGAAATGAAATGATTTAAATTAAATAATAAGCGGACAATGGCATTATGGTAAATATGGGGACTCACTAAGTGAAACGCCGCGTTTCACTTAGTGAGGTGGCGTCCGGCTATTCGCTACATGGCCCATGAACGGGAAAAACATGCAAGGCGAAATCCTGATGGATCAAACACGATGCCTGGGTTCATAAATTAGGGTTTAATGCAACAGTAATTTGTTCATCCACACGATGAACAATTTTCCCAGAATTTGAAAACAAGTACACTAATCAACTCATCTCACCACGTACATCAATAATCTAACCCTATTTTTCACTAATTCGAGCTAACAAGGAAGAACCAAGCAAAAACACATTTGACAATCAAACTTTAAATCGATGTTTCTCTCTCAATATGCAACCATTTTCCACGATTCAAGTTTCATTGCAATCAGCATGGAGAGATCTTTAATAAGCATAGCATGATTCTAACAATGGCTAGGTTCGAATGTTACCTGATTTTGAAGAGCAGTAATGGAACAATGGTTCTTTGGCTATGATGAGCTGAAACAAAAGTGCAAAGATGTTCCAAATGATGAATAAGTGAAGAATCGTGGCTCAACAATGCTTGGTGAGGCTTCAAACTCGAACTGCCATGTGAGGAGCTCCAATGCAACAGTATGGAAATGGCTTAACAGCTGAGAAATGATGCTTACAGAAGCTTCAAAAATGTTGGTGAATGATGAATCAATGGACCAAGGTACCAGTTCTTTGAAGATTTTCAGAAAAAATTCAGATGAACAAATGAGAGTTTTTTGAGAGAAAATGAAGTTCAGATCTCAATTGTCAATAGTGGCTATGGTTTTTCTGTCTGAAATGTGCAATATATACTTTGATTAACAATGCCTAAGCTTGGTTAATGAAGTGGTAAGTGAAATTAGCTCAAATGAAGGTGTTTTGACAATTTGCTAAAAACCACTCAATAATGCATGGGGTGCATGTTAATGCACGAAAATGGGCCTAGGCATACCCCAAATGTAGTTTCTGAACATTGTCAATTGATAGAATGTATTGGAAATGATTAATTTGAAAGTTCATTTTTCACCTCACCCCTTTTTAATTCAAACCACTTGAAAAAAGGCCATTTTGATTGGATGATTTTTGGTAAATTGTGATGAAGGATTTGGATAGAGCATATCAAATGTGAGTTGTAGCAAAAAACCTCACTCAATTTGGCCAAATGGTTTGGAAGATATGCCACTTTGAAGTTCAAAAATGCTTGAGAATGATTTGATCATAACTTGCCAACCACAAATGAGAAATGAGTGTTCTTGGACTTTTTGGAAAGGTGAGAGCAAGATCTTCAACTTTCATGTTGGACAAAATTTCATTTGAAGCTTGTATGATGATGTAAATTTGAGGAGAAAAACTTTCTATTTTTGGCAGTTTCCAATTACAGGTCACCTGCCATTTTAGGAAACTTTTTGTCTGACTTTAAATTCTTCAATCTTGATCTTTGAAATGTCAAATGAGACTTGTATGGACATGAATGAACCCTTTCAAACCATCTCCCACCTTGAAATCCATAAAATCAGGCACAGTTGACCACAGTTGACCATAGTTGACTTTCTAGGGTTTCTGATGGACTGAACAATGACTGATGACTTCTGAGCACCCAATCCTTGACCAAAACACTTCAAAAGGACCCCTAAGTCATGTGAACATGTTGGACCAACCCTGGGGCCTTGTCTCAATGGAAATTGTACTTGCTTGCTTGATTGACTGATCTCCTGACCAGTTTGACCTAATTTGTCAACTGAACTTGCACTTGGGCAGAGGACAATGCAATGTTATGCAGTGGGCTATGTTATGTTAGTGACCTAATATGAAAATGTATGTACAAAAGGTAGGTGCAAATTTGAGGTGCTACACCCTTCATATAATCATATATGTCACTAACCCCAAACATTTGTGTATCATCTTCATCCATTCATTTTATTTGGATAAGCATGGTTTGACACAAGGAGACACATGACCTGATTTCATGGTTTTATGCTTTCATCTGGTGAGTATTTTGGTTCATCCATAATTCGAGGTGGATCAATCCTTCAAATCCTAATCCCTTGGTTGATAACAGTGGTGAACAATTCCACTTGCATGGTAAATTGGATGATTGTGAGGCATTTGATCAAGCTTGATCATCAAGGTTTGCCATGTATTTTGCTAATCAATTGGCCCATTCATCATATATTTTATTCTCATAATAAAAACTAACATTAGCCATACAATCCATCAAGCCCATAAGTTTGACCCATTTATCCATTTTTATCCATTGTCCAATTCCAATTTTAATCCAATTTAATCATGATTCAATTACCATTTAATTCTTTCCAATTTTCATTATCCATTTCAAACCCAACCCATATTCAATTATCCATTTTCTAATTTCAAATCCACTTGATCCATTAAAACCATTTTAACCCATTTGGTCCAACCCATATCTATTTAATCAAGACAAATCCATTCATTAACCAAAACCATAATCCAATTCGATTAACCATTTTTGTTATCCATCTTTATTCTATTTCAATCAAATATCCATTTCTAATATCACAAAACCAATTTAAAGGGCCATTTCATTTATCCTATTTTCAAAGCTCATCCACCTTTTTGTTTAAGCCCAATTCACATCAGACAATGAGAAGTCCAATTCACTTCAATCAACCATAACAACAAGCAAAGCGCAGTTTAGAAAAAAGCTGCATAAGCTGCAGCTGTAACGTACAGAACAAAAGCAAGCTGCTACACAATTGAAAATCAGCATAAGCCAAAAGTGAAACGCGAATCTGTATAATGACTCCAAAACGACGGCAATGAAAAAAATAAGAAACACAAAATGTAGGCAATTGAGAAAAAGGCAATGTAAAAATGCATAACGGCAACCAAAGCAACAAGCAACAAGCTACGGAGTGAACAGTACTTCACCAAGCCAATGCCGAAGTTGAAGGGTAAGCTACAAGCTGCAACACCAAAACGACACGAAGATGCAAAACGCAATCCAAGATGCTACAAAATTGCAAGCCAACTGCAAACGGGGTGAACATAACCAACAATAAGCTGTGACGCAAAGCAGCATAAGCCAAGCTACAACTCAAACCATAAACGGCAACAAAACGCGAAGCATATTTGAAACTCAACGAGCATCAAAATGCAGAAAGTTGTAAATGGAAATGAAGGAGTGAAATGCAGAAATGCAGCGTACAATCCGAATCCAAACTCACTCAATATTTCTATAAATACATGTTCACAGGTTGAGTCGCGTTCCCGCGCACGATTGGGCATGATTTTGCAGAATCGCACTATAACTAAACTACACGAACTCTGCAAATCCACCATAACTCGGAACTCACCATCGCCACCGTAATACGAAGCCATCCGCCGCACTATTACCAGCGTTTTCCATCGTTGTTTCCAAACGATAACTCAACGTCACTGAAGAACCTGCAAGTCATAAACCATTCTAAAGCTATGTCAGCAAAGCGCATCGGAATCACGGTGAAGGTTCGTGACGCGCAACCATTTGCGGCAAAATTTACTTATTAAGCCATTTTGAGAAGACGACGAAGAGATCCAGAACGAGAACGACGCCAATCAGCAGCAGAAAGAGAATCGAAACGAAGAGGAAGACAGGAGATTAGACACGTCATTTGAAGTCTTCAAAAAATCTGGTAGGTTCATCTTTCTTTATTTTTTTCAACTCAGCTTGCAATTAAATCATTTTTGTGTCAAGGATCTATCGTGTTTCTTTGAGTCGTCACGAAGAAGGATTCAAAGTTTGTTTGTTATTGTTCTTGATTACGGATTCCGATCGGAGTGAGCCTTGGGAACTCATGACAACATTGTGACGGAGAGCGGAGGAGGAGGCGGTGCGATTCCGCTTTTCCGCGTGGAGCGCCGCTGCCGGTGAGGAAACCACCGACACGGCTAAGTGTCGCAACCTAAAAAATACAGTGCGCGAAAAAACAACCGGCGAAAGAAAATGACAGAAGAGTCGCCACCGTGCGTTATTCATCCAAAAGGAGGGAAAGGAAACGCTCGAAGTAAACCTGAAAAAGGAAAGGACAAGACGGGGTCTCGCAACCAAATCTTGGGTTCGGGAGTCGGTTATGCGAAGGGAAGGTATTAGCACCCCTACGCATCCGTAGTACTCTACGGGATCCACTTTTGTGGTTTTCGTCTAAAGGGTGTGGGTTTACCTAATGTGTTTATTTACTAAAAAGGTTAAGAGAAATGACTCGCGCGGATGTCGCATCCACTGCGTATGTATCTCATCTGAATATGAGAATCAGAGTCTTCGTAGCTCGGCTGACCTATGGGTTGGGGGATGTGTGCTCGCTAAGACATCGCGTCTTATGCCTACGTATCTCATCTGGAATGAGAATCAGAGCAAGCCGTAGTTCGGCTAACTACGGGGTTGTGGATTGGGTTTTGGACGAACGACGTCACTACGCAATCTACCGGATGCTCGACCTTTGGAGACTTACTCGCCTGTAGTAGAAGGAGTAAACGTGTTGCTTTGGGTTTTAGGGTTTGGGATGCTCGAGGGCAAACAGGCAGTCCTTGACGAAGGAACCGCGCTACATGTGGGGATATGAATACAAAACACAAAACATGTATCTCAAAGTAAAATGCCACCAAGGGGCTCAAACATTGCCTCCTATCGAGGTCTTCCAGCTAAGAAAGCGATAAAGTACGAGAAAAGGAAAAAATTACCACACGGATAAAGATCTGAAGTTACAGCAATTAAAGGATTAGCAACCCTGAGATCTCTCCAGCTAGACCATCAAAGAAAATCAGTCAATACGATTAATCAGGATAAACCTCCGGATGGTATCCCTGCAAGAGTATGTGAGCCCTCACGAAAACTCAACAGAAAGGTTAGACAAACAAGGTGAAATCCAGGGAAAACAATACCATGGCAACACAAAGACAGGTTAGAGAAACAAAATAGGGTAACCAAGAGTTGCCTCTAAATCAAAATGTAACCACATGAATAATTCCATCAAAATTCACAAAAAACTCACAAAAAGCAATCAAGGGTAGGAGGCCTAAACCTCTTGTCAAACACATGCATCAAAAGGGTATTAAATTCACCCATAATACCTCATACATTTAGAGCATTCAAATTAAAGGCATAAAGATGATGGATATATGGCAAACCTAATTGGAGAGATTAATTAAGATTGAATGGTACGGCCGGATCTGCAAAGTAATATTAGGGTTTGTGTGAGGCGGAGTGAACTTCTCAGGGCTGCCTGAAGGTCGCTGCAGAGTAGTTCCTAGGTTTCCTTCTCTCAAAATCTTTCTCCAGTGAATCTCCCAGTGTAACTCCAAGTGTGTTTTCCTCTACTGAAAGTTCAGTATTTATAGACTGATTTTCGTGGGTAGTGGGCTCAAATGAGGGAGACCTAAGTCCAAAAAAAATTGTTATATTTTATTTATTTATTTATTTAATTAATTTTATTTATTTATTTATTTTTAACTTTTTTTTTTTCGTTTTCTTTTTTTTCGTTTTTTTTTTCTTTTTTTCTTAAGTTTCTTGGATCTAAATCTGATCGACATGATGAAATGCAATGTATCTAATGTTAAATGACCTAAAAATGAATGCATGCATGAGGTGTAAAGCGTATGCTTCCAGGAAAAATGAAGGGTAAATTTTGGGGTATTACAACTGCCCATATTCAATCAACTGGAGACCTGGAAAGAAGATAGCAGCGGTTTCGTGCTTTCGAGGTATCAAGGGATTGAATACAATAAAAGCCCAAAAATTTGCACTGAAGTGAAGTGAAGTAACAATGTCTGTCAGAATCGGCAAAGACGTGGTCTTGAAAGAAGAATCCGTCTGGTACGGTGAGAGTCAGTCTGAATACCGAAAAAGAATGTTAACTTGGATACCAAAATAAATGGTAACACAGAAATGACCATGACCTGACTGCCGCTCATCAGTCTGAATACTGGAAATGACTTCGATCTGAACATCGGAAAATTGGCCTGAATGCCACAAGTCGCATCGACTTGAACGTCGGAAACTTCTTCGATCTGAACATCGGAAAGACTTGGCCTGAATGCCACTTCGATCTGAATATCGGGAAAACTGGCCTGAATGCCACTTCGATCTGAATATCGGAACACTGGCCTGAATGCCACTTCGATCTGAATATCGAAACACTGGCCTGAATGCCACAAGTCGCATCGACCTGAACGTCGGAAACTTCTTCGATCTGAACATCGGAACACTGGCCTGAATGCCACTTCGGTCTGGATACCGGAAAACTGGCCTGAATGCCACTTCGGTCTGAATACCGGAAAACTGGCCTGAATGCCACTTCGGTCTGAATACCGGAAAACTGGCCTGAATGCCACTTCGGTCTGAATACCGGAAAAACTTCATGCCTGTCAGCATCGTCAGAAATATGGAAAGATAATAGAGGCGGCGCATGGGCCAATGACACTTGTTGGGGATAACCAAGGTGGGTCATGAACAATCTTCAGTCTGAGTACTGGAAACAACTTCTAGCTTATCACTTGAGATACCGAGAATGTTTTATGCTTACATGCGTATGTTTGAATCTTTCAATGGCGTAATGCTCCATAAAAATGGAAATGCTACGCGATTTGGGAGGATTCAATGCAATATGATTCTACATGCAGGGATGCGAAATGCTGGGTAGAATGCCAAGCTGAGGCAAGGGGATCTACTGGGGAAATGATCACCATCTTCTGGAGATCTACTGAGGCAAGGCTGTTGGAGATGCACAGCGCAAAGAATTCTGTGGGGAAATGACCCGCCACACGGTGTTCTAGCAATGACGAAATACCGAGATTCTGACTGGGGAGAGAACGACACTGAACACCTGCTGTTGGGGAAAGCGATAGTGGTTCTGGCAACCACGATCTGCGAGAGATGACTCAACAGGGGAAGCAAACACTGATACGGTACCGAGATTCTGCTTCAAGGAAAGAAACCATGGATCTGGCATTGGGGTTATCGATCTGGCCTTAAACTCTAAGGAGCAGCCACTTCTGCTGGGAAGATACAGTCTGGCACTGTCAACTCCGCTGGGGGTATACAATCTGGCACTGTCAACTCTACTGGGGAGTGTATATTCTGAAACAACCGCTTGGGGAAGTACGGTGGTGAGAACCTGCTGGGGATTGAAGAATCCAACACTCTGATCAGCTCTGCAGGGATAAGCCACCGAATTCGTCTGTTGGTGACCTCACTGGGGAAGATATTCACGATCATCTGCAAGGGGATTTTAAGGAAATGCCCCGAGGGTATCTGTTCTGAATAGACGATCCAAAGCACTTAAAATTTACAGCAATTTTAAATGTTTATTGAGCATGTACCTGTAAAGCCCTTATGTGTCATGATGCAATGTTTATCAAAAATTCGGACGTCATTTTTGCAAACAAAACAGTAAAATGAAAATGAAAACAGAGATATACTGAATAACATGATTTTATTGATTGAATGGCCTCTGAATAGGCATTTACATCAGGAAGCAATCCCTGGAAAGAGGTAATCGCACAAAAGATAAAAACAGAAATTAATCTAATGGCAATGTGAAATGGATTTCTATTGGGTTCCAATTCTGCTATGACTTGCCCGTCTTTAAGATCCTCCAGATAATCAGCCTTCTGAAAAGGTGATTGGACTGTTTCCTACCTTTCGAAAATTTCCAGTCATCGACATGAGATGAGATTCAGAACTAACTCAGAACGCAGTCATTCGCTTAATCCCTAACTTTTTCCTGGATCGCCCTTTTCGGGTTTTCAATCCACCGGGATACCCATTTTTGCCTAAGTTGCCTTTTCAGGTTTTCAACTTACCGGGTGTACGATCTTTTCATTTTTAATCCCTAATTTTTGCCCGAACCTTTCCATTTTCTTGGTTCGTCGGGATACCCATTTTTGCCTGGACTATTCTTTTTACTGTCTAGCGGGTCTATTTTATGCGAAGTATTTTTTAACTGCGTCTGAGTTCACAGGGGAAGTGAAGTTTTCACCATCCATAGTTGCAAGCATTAAGGCCCCACCATCAAAAACCTTGGTGACAATATACGGTCCATCATAGTTAGGAGTCCACTTGCCCCTGTGATCTGTCTGAGGAGGAAGGATCCTTTTCAACACTAAATCTCCGACTTGGAAACAACGAGGACGCACTTTCTGATCAAAGGCTCTCTTCATCCGACTCTGATACAACTGCCCATGACAAATGGCTGCCATTCGCTTCTCTTCGATAAGACTCAACTCATTGAACCTTGTCCGAATCCATTCGGATTCGTCTAACTTAACATCCAACAAGACTCTTAGAGAAGGAATCTCCACTTCAACAGGTAGGACTGCTTCCATACCATACACCAGGGAGTAAGGGGTTGCCCCGGTCGATGTACGTACTGAAGTGCGGTACCCATGCAAGTCGAAAGGTAGCATCTCATGCCAATCTCTGTACGTGACGACCATCTTCTGCACAATCTTCTTTATGTTCTTATTTGCCGCCTCAACAGCGCCGTTCATCTTAGGGCGGTAAGGGGAAGAATTGTGATGCTGAATGTTGAAGTTCTGACACAACTCCTTCATCATTTTGTTGTTGAGATTAGAACCATTATCAGTAATGATTCTTTCGCGAATCCCATAGCGACAAATGATTTCTTTCTTGATGAAACGGGCAACCACATGTCTGGTGACATTCCCGAACGACGTTGCCTCGACCCACTTGGTGAAATAGTCGATGGCAACAAGGATGAAGCGATGCCCATTGGAAGCAGTCGGCTCAATCTTTCCAATCATGTCAATGCCCCACATAGCAAACGGCCATGGCGAAGTCATCACATTCAGAGGATTTGGCGGCACATGCACCTTATCAGCATAAATCTGGCATTTATGACACTTCCGAGCATATTTGAAGCAATCTGACTCCATGGTCATCCAATAATAACCCGCTCTCAACAATTTCTTAGCCATTGCATGTCCGCCGGCATGAGTACCGAAGGAACCTTCATGAGCTTCCTGCATTAACATGTCCGCCTCGTGTCTGTCCACGCATCTGAGCAAAACCATGTCGAAGTTCCTCTTATACAGCACATCGTCTTTGTTCAAGAAGAAACTGCCTGCCAATCTTCTCAAAGTCTTTCTGTCATTGTTGGATGCCCCTGCAGGGTACTCTTGATTCTTCAGAAAGCACTTGATATCGTGATACCAGGGCTTGTCATCAACTACCAGTTCAGCAGCAAACACATATGCGACCCTGTCAAGGCGCATCACATCGTTCCTGGGAGCATGGTTCCAGCGAATTACCTTGATCATGGAGGATAGAGTAGCAAGTGCGTCTGCCATCTGGTTCTCATCATGAGGTATATGATACAATTTTACTGTTGTGAAGAAAGTCAACAGTCTTCTCGTGTAGTCTCTGTAGGGGACCAGAGTGGGTTGGAGAGTATTCCAATCACCATTCACTTGATTGATCACTAGAGCTGAATCTCCGAAGATGTCCAGAGTCTTGATTCTCAAATCAATGGCTTGCTTAATACCCAAGATACAGGCTTCATACTCAGCTTCATTATTTGTGCACTCAAAAGTCAAACGAGCGGTGAAAGGCATGTGGGCACCTTTCGGAGTAGTAATGACAGCACCAATTCCACTTCCTCTAGCATTGACATCCCCATCAAACTACAAAGTCCACTTTTCGTTTGGATCAGGTCCCTCCTCAACAACTGGCTCTTCACAGTCTTTCATCTTGAGGAACATGATGTCTTCATCTGGAAAATCAAACTTCATCGGCTCATAATCATCAATCGGCTGCTGAGCAAGATAGTCTGACAGAATACTCCCTTTGATGGCTTTCTGGGATGTATACTGGATATCATACTCTGTTAAAATCATCTGCCAACGGGCAACACGTCCGGTGAGAGCCGGCTTCTCAAAGATGTACTTCACTGGATCCATCTTAGAAATCAACAAGGTAGTATGGTTCAACATATACTGTCTCAGTCGGCGAGCAGCCCAGGCCAAAGCACAACAAGTTTTCTCAAGCTGCGAATATTTGATTTCACAGTCGGTAAACTTTTTGCTAAGGTAGTATATGGCATGCTCTTTTCGACCAGACTCGTCATGCTGTCCCAATATACACCGCATCGAGTTCTCGGTCACTGACAGGTACATTATTAGAGGTCTCTCAGGAACTGGAGGTATAAGGATTGGAGGTTTCTGTAGATACTCTTTTATCTTCTCGAAAGCCCTTTGACAATCTTCATTCCACCTGATAGCCTGATCTTTCCTCAGCAATTTGAAAATTGGCTCACACGTGGTTGTTAGGTGAGAGATGAACCTTGCAATGTAGTTCAACCTCCCTAAGAAACTACGGACTTGCTTCTCTGTTCTTGGCTCTGGCATTTCCTGTATCGCTTTTACTTTGTCGGGATCCACCTCAATCCCTTTTCTGCTAACGATAAAACCCAGCAATTTTCCCGATCTCACCCCGAAAGTGCACTTGTTCGGGTTAAGTCTCAGTTTGAATTTCCTCAAACGCTCAAACAGTTTCTACAAATTCACCAAATGTTCTTCTTCTGTCTGAGATTTGGCAATCATATCATCCACATAAACCTCGATTTCATGATGAATCATATCATGGAACAGAGTTACCATAGCTCGTTGATATGTTGCTCCGACATTTTTCAGACCAAACGGCATCACCTTGTAGCAGAAGGTGCCCCATGGGGTTATGAAAGTTGTCTTTTCCATGTCTTCTGGTGCCATCTTGATTTGGTTATAGCCAGAAAAGCCATCCATGAAGGAGAATACCGAGAACTGAGCTGTATTATCCACCAAAATGTCGATGTGAGGTAATGGGAAATCATCTTTAGGGCTAGCTCTGTTCAGATCCCGGTAGTCGACACACATCCGTACCTTTCCATCCTTCTTAGGTACTGGGACGATGTTTGCAGCCCACGGCGGATAATTGGTGACTCCTAGAAACCCTGCATCCAACTGCTTTTGCACTTCTTCCTTTATCTTGACAGCCATCTCGGGTCTTGTTCTTCTGAGCTTCTGCTTGACCGGAGGACAACCTTCTTTGAGAGGCAAGTGGTGTACCACGATGTCTGTGTCCAGCCCAGGCATGTCCTGATAAGACCAGGCGAAGATGTCAACGTATTCTTGCAGCAATTCAATCAGCCCTTTCTTCACATCATCTCCCAAAGCAGCCCCTATCTTGATTTCTCTCTTGGCGTCCTCGGTGCCGAGATTAATCACTTCAACAGACTCTTGATGTGGTTGAATAACCCTTTCCTCTTGTTTTAATAACCTGGTAAGCTCTTCAGGGAGTTCACAGTCTTCATCATCCTCTTCTTCAGCTTGAAAGATTGGATTTTCAAAGTCGAAGCGAGCCGTAGCAGAAACGTTATCAATAGGATCCGGTGATGTGCATCTGCATGAGTGATGGTATGTGCTTATGAGTGTGAACAAGAAGTGAAAACTAAATAAAACATTGCCATTTTTTTTATTTTGAAAAACTGCAAAAATAGAAAGCTAGGGAACGAAATATTTGAATGCAAAAATACGTCCTTTATTTATGATAAAAATGCAAGTGTCACATAGACGGGCCCTACAATGAGTCATTACGCCCTGGGCGGAACGTAAGACTTGGATATGCATGAATAAACAAAGAAAATTACTCTTCAAGAAGAGTGACTTGGATAATCTCTTCAGAAGACCAATTGTTGATGACTTCACCCGGGATCCTCGGACGCACCCAGTTGTCAATGTCACAATCACTATCCCCATCTTCTTCGTTGACTGCAGAGACTTGACCATACTGAATGATGCCAGCACTGGAGAAAGTGATCGGCCCCTGAAGTGTTGTAGAAGTCAAAACTGGCTGATACCCAATCCCGAACTTATCTTCTTTCACTGGTAATTCCAACAGACGCCCCCAACCGGGAGCAACACCTGAATCCACCACGGCCCGTGCCTGCTTAAAGGATGAGATAGAGGCACCCGCTTTAACCTCTTCCACCGGAGTTGCATCCTTGATTTGAGCACACTCAAAAGCCTGACACAGAGTCTCATGAATTTCACCTTCTACTTCTACATACTTGAATGTAGACAGGTTACTGACCAGGATGTCCTCCTCACCACAGACGGTGATAATTCGTCCGTTGACCGGAAACTTAATCTTCTGATGTAGAGTTGAAGAGACTGCCCCAGCATTATGGATCCAAGGACGACCCAGCAGGCAACTGTAGGAAGGACTGATATCCATCACGTAGAAGACAGTGTTGAAGGTTTGTGATCCATTCAGAATTGGCAATTCTACCTCTCCAAACACCGATCTCTTAGAACCATCGAAGGCTCTCACAATAAGATCTGAAGGTTTCAAGACCAAACCCTCTACTTCTAACTTCGACAGGGCTCTCTTGGGTAGCACATTGAGAGAGGAGCCTGTATCCACCAGAACATGTGATAGCACGGTGTCTCTGCATTCCATCGAGATGTGCAGAGCCTTGTTATGATTGCGTGCGGCTGGTGTCAAGTCAGAATCGGTAAAACCCAACCCGTTGCCTGCATGCACATTGGCGACGATCCCTTCTAGTTGGTTTATCGAGATTTCTTGAGGTACATATGCAGCATTAAGAACCTTCAGAAGTGCCTCCCTGTGTGCCTCCGAACACAACAGGAGTGAGAGAATGGATATCTTGGACGGAGTCTGAATCAACTGATCGACTACCTTGTAGTCGCTTTTCTTTATGATTCTCAGAGGTTCGTCCACATCCTTTGCAAAAGTGGGCTCAGAACCATCCCGGGGTGCAGAGGTACCCTCATTCACGACTTGCTTGCCTTTGGTTTTCGCCACAGCATCAGCATTATCAGCTTGGGTAACCGGTGGTGAGAACAATCTACCACTCCTGGTGAATCGGCCGATTCCACCGACATTATCCACTGCGGGACCGTCAAGTTCAGGCTTCTGACCCTCTTCTGCTTTCAGTGGCCGTTCCACCCTATGATCGTGCGTATACACGCTCCCCCCATAATGCCACGGAATGGCCCTTTCACTGGTGAAAGGTAAAGGACCAGGGGTTGTGATGGTCATAGTAGATCGTCGCACTGGTGGCACGGGTTGCGCTTCTGGCACACTGATCTGATTAGTTGGGTAGAAAATAGTGATAGTAGCAATATCACAGTCGCACTCGGAAACCTCATTCATTGAAATGCAAGCATCCGAAACATCGGGATCAAGTTCAATTACATCAGGATCAACCACATTGGAAAAAATAAATACATCATCATGGATTACAGAATCAGTAGGAACAACATCTGCGAATTCATTAGTAGCATCTTCAAACCCTTCTTCCTCAACCCCTTCCACAGACTCTTGGACAGACAAATCTTCAACCTGGAGGATACCTTTGTCGAGCAAGGCCTGGATACCCTGCTGTAGCTTCAAACAACCTCCACTCTGAGTGGCACAATCCAAACAATCTTTCCCGCAACCGGGGAAAACATCGGTCTTCAGCAAGCATCCTTTGATATTCAACAATGGAGTCTTCAACTTCAACACATCCTTAATGGACTTGGCTTTTCCTTCCATCATATTAATGTTTGCACCACCATGCTAGGGCATGGGATTGTTAACGACATTCGGAGCCGGTGCAAGGTCGATGGCCTTTGAATCTATGAGGTCCTGAACTACGTGCTTAAAAGCTTTTCAGTTCTCAATATTGTGGCCAGGTGCTCCAGAGTGGAAGCTACACCTAGCGTTGGCGTCGTAACCCATCGGAAGTCTACCAACAGGAGGAGCCAGAGTGCGCAGTTGCACAAGTTGTAGTTGTTGAAGACTAGAAAGCAACTGAGCGTACGACATTGGAAGGGTGTCGAAACGCCGGTCCATCATCCTTTGCCTCTGTTGATAAGCGGGTCTGTTACCCGGTTGCTGCTGCTATTGATACTGAGCTGGTTGACATTGTGATTGTTGTTGTTGTAGTGGCGCTGAAGCTGGAATGGTCACAGCCGCAACATACGGTTGCTGATGATAATTCTGAAAATTATTCCTCCGGTTATCCCTGTTCTGATAAGAAGATATGGCATTTGCATCCCCTTCTCTCCTCTTCTGTCCCTGAATGAACGGCTTCTTCACCCCTGATGAGGATCCACCTCCACTCTGGCTCTTACAGGTCTTTAGGTAATTCTCCACCCTTTCTCCAGTAGAGACCACATCAGCAAAGTTGGAAGCATTGCAACCTACCAGACACTCCAAGTAAGGTCTAGGCAGCGTATTCATGAACATGTTGGCCATTTCCTTTTCCAACATAGGAGGCTGAACACGGGAAGCTGTATCCCTCCAGCGTTGAGCGTATTCCCTGAAGCACTCATTGCTTTTAAGAGACAGATTCTGAAGTTGAGTTCTGTCCGGAGCCATGTCTGCATTATACTGATACTGCTTCACGAAAGCCTCTGCCAAATCCCTCCAGCAACGGATGTGGGCTTTGTCCAGCCTCATATACCATTCAAAGGATGCCCCAGCTAGGCTATCCTGGAAGAAGTACATAAGTAGCTTCTCGTCATCAGAGTATGCAACCATTTTACGGAAATAGGCTTGCACGTGAGTTTTGGGGCAAGAGCTGCCATGGTATTTGTCAAATATCGGGACCTTGAATTTCGGTGGCACTCTCACACCTGGAACCAGCCCCAAGTCAGCAACATCTACTCCCAGAAGATTCTGTCCTTCCACTGCTTTCATCCTCTCTTCCAATCTTCTAAACATGGGGTCCATGCCAAAGTCTTCCTGAAGCAAGGGGAACTCATCATCCTGACCATCCTGAATGGGTTGTTTATCTAGGTTGACATCCGGGATCGGGATAGGCCCCGGTCCATTGGGACCATTAGCCTCTCCAGCTGGAGGATCAGCCAACGTCTCTGGTTGAGTAATAGGGGGATCCCTCTGTACCAACAATCTAAGCTCCTGCTGTCCTTGAGCCACCCCTTGAACCAAATCCATGAATTGATTCATGCGAATCTTCATCTCGGCGAGCTCTGCTTGTAGGCTCTCCATCGCTCTCTGTTGATTCCTTCGGGTATCGTATCGGTGAATGCCTGAGTCAGCTATCCTGCTAGTGGGACACCAAACAATATGAGAACACTGTAGCGGTACCTGTTATGCAAGATATGACAATGAATATGTAAATGCAATGCCATGTTTATCAAATCCAAAAGGTATTCTACCCCCTTGAAATGGATAAACATGTGTTAAATGATATGAATGCAAATGATGTGATGATGTGAATGCAATGCAGTGGTATGTCAATCAGGATTGCTGTATCTGCTTGAACATCTGTCGGGTTACACTGTCTGAAGAGAAAACCACTGAGGAATATAATACAAGATCAAAGCTCTGCTCCAGAAAACCGGGTTGGTTGGAGGTTAAGGTTTCCTGAATTTAGCCCACCCCTCACTTGTAGGTTCTAAGAACAGATGTTCGTCAACTTCAGCCCTTCAGTCGCGAATAATACGTTTACCACTGAAGGTTTGGCATTATTACGGGATAAAAGACCTCCACTGACTCCCCTCAACAGGACATCCTAAAGCAAGTTCCCAGTCTCGGGGTCCTCGGATTGAGCAGCGAGAATGCGCCCACCAGAGCTAGCATAATCACGTCTCGGAGGAGAGGCCTCGACTGAGTTCTCGGGAAATGGTCACCAGAGTCGACGATTTCTAAAGGAACATCATGTCGTTACGGAACATCCGTAGGACATAATATATCCAAAAGAAACCTCGTCTGGGTGTGGTTCTTCACGAACGACTTAACGTAGAAACATGCCACGCAAGCCTCATGATCATCCACTCTAAAACCTGTGTGTATACTCAAGCCTGGGTAATGGGCTTATCTCTCGTAGAACATCCCATCCCAACAAACAAACAACAGCTCCAACAGATACAGCAGATGCATGCAAGCGGGTAAGCAAATAAATGTACAAAAGCATGAACACCCAATAAACAAGAAATCACACAAGCTAGGAGGGACTCGCTTAGGGAAGATGGACCAGCAAGAGGTCAACTTCTTAGTGTCCCCAGCAGAGTCGCCAGTTGTCGCAACCTGAAAAATACAGTGCGCGAAAATACAACCGGCGAAAGAAAATGACAGAAGAGTCGCCACCGTGCGTTATTCATCCCAAAGGAGGGAAAGGAAACGCTCGAAGTAAACCTGAAAAAGGAAAGGACAAGACGGGGTCTCGCAACCAAATCTTGGGTTCGGGAGTCGGTTATGCGAAGGGAAGGTGTTAGCACCCCTACGCATCCGTAGTACTCTACGGGATCCACTTTTGTGGTTTTCGTCTAAAGGGTGTGGGTTTACCTAATGTGTTTATTTACTAAAAAGGTTAAGAGAAATGACTCGCGCGGATGTCGCATCCACTGCATACGTATCTCATCTGAATATGAGAATTAGAGTCTTCGTAGCTCGGCTGACCTATGGGTTGGGGGATGTGTGCTCGCTAAGACATCACGTCTTATGCCTATGTATCTCATCTGGAATGAGAATCAGAGCAAGCCGTAGTTCAGCTAACTACGGGGTTGTGGATTGGGTTTTGGACGAACGACGTCACTACGCAATCTACCGGATGCTCGACCTTTGGAGACTTACTCGCCCGTAGTAGAAGGAGTAAACATGTTGCTTTGGGTTTTAGGGTTTGGGATGCTCGAGGGAAAACAAGCAGTCCTTGACGAAGGAACCGCGCTACATGTGGGGATATGAATACAAAACACAAAACATGTATCTCAAAGTAAAATGCCACCAAGGGGCTCAAACATTGCCTCCTATCGAGGTCTTCCAGCTAAGAAAGCGATAAAGTACGAGAAAAGGAAAAAATTACCACACGGATAAAGATCCGAAGTTACAGCAATTAAAGGATTAGCAACCCTGAGATCTCTCCAGCTAGACCATCAAAGAAAATCAGTCAATACGATTAATCAGGATAAACCTTCGGATGGTATCCCTGCAAGAGTATGTGAGCCCTCACGAAAACTCAACAGAAAGGTTAGACAAACAAGGTGAAATTCAGGGAAAACAATGCCATGGCAACAGAAAGACAGGTTAGAGAAACAAAATAGGGTAACCAAGAGTTTCCCCTAAATCAAAATGTAACCACATGAATAATTCCATCAAAATTCACAAAAAGCTCACAAAAAGCAATCAAGGGTAGGAGGCTTAAACCTCTTGTCAAACACATGCATCAAAAGGGTATCAAATTCACCCATAATACCTCATACATTTAGAGCATTCAAATTAAAGGCATAAAGATGATGGATATATGGCAAACCTGATTGGAGAGATTGATTAAGATTGAATGGTACGGCCGGATCTGCAAAGTAATATTAGGGTTTGTGTGAGGCGGAGTGAACTTCTCAGGGCTGCCTGAAGGTCGCTGCAGAGTAGTTCCTAGGTTTCCTTCTCTCAAAATCTTTCTCTAGTGAATCTCCCAGTGTAACTCCAAGTGTGTTTTCCTCTACTGAAACTTCAGTATTTATAGACTGATTTTCGTGGGTAGTGGGCTCAAATGAGGGAGACCCAAGTCCAAAAAAATTTGTTATATTTTATTTATTTATTTAATTAATTTTATTTATTTATTTATTTTTAACTTTTTTTTTAAAAAAGTTTCTTGGATCTAATTCTGATCGACATGATGAAATGCAATGTATCTAATGTTAAATGACCTAAAAATGAATGCATGCATGAGGTGTAAAGCGTATGCTTCTAGGAAAAATGAAGGGTAAATTTTGGGGTATTACACTAAGTTCTCCCCCGAGGCCGTTTTCCCTATTTCTATTCTTCTGGTGAAACGCCGTGATTTTGTTATGGAGAAGGATGACACGTTCATCCGTTCTTCCTTTTACATTTCAGGTTGGGCCTTAGGATTATTTAGGTCCAAACATTTCACTGCCTTACTCCCTTATCCAGTCTGCACCTCCCCTTGTTGTGGCCTGAACGACTTATCTAAGCCCAATCTGTCTGGATCCATAACATAGATTAGTTAATCTTAGATAATTATTAGTTAATTTTAGGAGTAACTGTTAGATAATTGTTAGTTAATTTTAGGAGTAATTGTTAGATGATTGTTAGTTAATATGTTAGATATTAATCTTGATTGCTAATTTTAGGATTTAATTTTTTTAATATCTTAGATATTAATTGATTTTAATTGTTGATATTGTTGACTTTAGAAATTTTATCTTGATTGTGATAATTGATTTGATTTTCGATTCGTTAATTCCGTTAATTGTTTAATCTTAGAACTTCTTCCCAAGGTTGTGTGATTTGTTTTGATATTAGAACTTGATTTAATTTTGATAATTGTTTTTGAATATTCTTCTACTTTAGTGTTAGTTTCTAACAATTAACTTCTAACATCTAATTCTTTACTTTTTCACATCTAACTTTTAATTTCCGCATTCTAACATCTAAATTTTAATTTCCGCTCCTAACTTTTATTTTTTGTCATTTACTTTATTTGCTTTTATTTTTCTTTTTCATCATATTGTATCATCCTTCTTCATCTCATATTAAAATGAACTTAAAAATGGTTGAGATTTAAAAATAATAACTCCTAAGCATGGAATTTAATGGACAAAGGACTTAGAGATTGTTGTTAGGACCCCTTGGAAAAGACCTTGGACAAATATTCAACCCGAACATGGATGGAGCATTCAAGAATCAAGAAGAACTTGTAATCTTTTATGCGGTTCCTAGTTTATGACACAATTGCACACACAAGGCTTTCTCTTGGGCTACCTGACAATGAGACCTTTTATTTCCTGCACTCCCTTGTACTTTCCATGTACCCCCTCCCCTTTCCGATGTATGCTTTTACTTGAGTTTCTCTTTTTTATTGCTTTATAGCTACTCCTTAGGCATTAGGAGCGCTCACTCTTTCGCAATCAATAAGTAAACCTTTAATCCAACGTCAAGTGGTCCCCTTTTCAAATCAAAAATAATAAACAATTCCTTGATCCAACGTCAAGCGACATTTTTCCAAATCAAAATAAAAAACACAATAAATACGATTAGGATTGTACGTCACGAGCCTTAAGTGGTAAAGAAGGGATGAGAATGGAGTTTTCCTACAGTCGTTCTAAATGCTTTGAACACAAGACGTTTGGCTTGGTAGTTCTAAGTATTCACCTTTATCCATACTCTTTAGTGCAATCCGAAATCAATAATACTTTCTCAAAACCTAAAAACAATTCAACTCATTCAAACCTTTTGTTTGAGCCTTAGGGCGACACAATCGAAAACCGTTCTTCAAGGTAATAAAATCAACAAAACAAACAACATTTTTAAACCCACGAACTACGGGGCTCTGATTTCTCACTTTAACAAGTGGGCATACGTAGGCACGAGGACCCAATCCTTGGCGAACACACTAATTTAAAATATACCTCCACTCCGCAAACCTTTGGCAAGTAAACTTTCGATAAACAACATCCACGTAAGCGCAAACATCCTAGATGTTTCCCATGGAGTACCATGGATGTGAGGAGTGCTAATAACTTCCCCTTGCATAACCGACTTCCGAATCTGTTCATGGTTGCGATGACCATTCTTTGGGGTTTTCTCGATATTTTCCCTTTCCTTTGGAATAAATAAAAACTGATGGTGACTCTATATTTTTCATGTAGCGACAGCATCCAGAGAATGTGGCAGATGAATTCAAATTAATCCCAAGACTTGTATCAAATGAAGTCTCAATTCACAATAACTTGATCTCAGAATGTTGGCATTGGTCAAGTCCTTTTTACACAGGGAATGTTGCCTAGTTCTAAGTCCAAAAGTTCAGATCAAGCTCAACAGTCCACCAAACATTTTTTAGGGTTTTTATTGTTTATTAGGTGTTTTAAGGTTCTAAGACCACAAGCAAAATCAAAATACATAAATAAAATATATACAATCCTAAGATATGGCTCAAATGAGCAAAGTGAAAATGGCATAAACATAAACAAGTTAAGTGAAATGTAAATGGCAATGAATGATAAATGACTACAAAATTAAATTGCATAAAGTAAACGACTTGAAAGTAAAGCAATATTAATAAGAGTTAGTCAAATATTAGTCAAGATTAATTGAATGTTAGTGATGTTTTTACTTTTTAATTGAATAAGTCATTCTTTGGAGAACACTCAACCATCTATTCATAAGCATGAATCCTTGAACCAAGAAATCTTCCATAGGAAGGAAAAAAGGCCAAGTTTCCGTACAATACCATGAAAGATGGGAGACTTACAATCTCACTTACTAGAATGTTATGCCTTTAGGGTCAAATTTAGCTCTATGTTTAGCAATCGTAATTTGACTTATGTAGAAGTCACAACTATCTGACGTCGGGCAATAAAAAATTTAGGTGTTAATGCATGTTAGAGATTTGGTATGATGAACCAAACTCTTAAAACATACCACAAACTAAAAGAAAAGATCAAAAGGGGTGGACCTATCTCATCCATACTTGTATTGGTTCATCTGACACAGGGTCATTGATGAACCAATTAGCCTTATGATATTTGAGATTTCATTGGTCAATGAAAGGAATGGGTAAGAATAGGGATGAAGATGAAGGGGGAGGGGAATGAGAGAAACACAAATTGGTTATAGGAGGAATTTTATCAAATTAAAATCATTCATTCATTTTGGGAGATTAAATGTACATTTCATCAATCCCCTGAATCCAATGATTTTAATCCAACAAAAGTCAAATCAACCTTGACCAAGGCCCAAACAAATAGTCAAACATCATAAGACCATGAAAATGACTCGACATAATTTTTACATAATTAATCAATTAAAAATCAAATTAAAAAGGCATTAAAATACAAATTAGTTTGGTCAAAACCTAAAATCTCTTCAAAACACCAAATAAATGGTCAAGAGATTTATCCTAGGTCAAACATGGTCCAAGGACCTTAGCCAAAAAATTTCATGATTTTTGAAAAGTCAGAAATATTTTTAACACAATTAAAAATATGCACAACAAAATTTAATTCATGAAAATATCAAAATTAATCCAAAAAGATATTTTAATTCATAGAATGATAGAGAAAAATATTTAAATATTTTTGGTGAATGTCCCATATTTTTGGATTAAAATTGAAATTATTATGAATTAAACAAAATAAAGAAATTAAACGAAAAATCAGAAAATATAAAAAAAACAAGGCCATCAGATCTCCCTCGTTAATTGAGGTGGCAGATCTGATGTCTAGAAATGCGCATTCCACCAACACTTCAGTCAACGCGTGCACACGTGTGGTAATTAAAATAGATGGCTAAGATTAGAAGCTAGGAGGAAGATCTGATGGTTCAGGACATTGCCAACACGTCACCGAAGCTAGGGCTCCGGTCTTCTTCTCCGGTGGACCTCACCGGACTGGTCCACCACCAACCACCACCAAAATGAAAAACAAGGACATGGATTTAAAGAAAAAAATATTCAGGAGCTCGAATATGGCCTCAATTTTCTCCAAATCCAAGTATATAAAAAGATACAAGGATTTGAATTTTCAGGATCATGAACTGAGTTTCTTCGATTTGACCTCAAAATAACTCAATCTTGTTGCCTACATTGGTAAGACTTCATCCAACCAAATATCACAAAGAATAGTGAAGATTTGAGGGAGAATCAAAGAGATGAAAATTATGAAAAATTACCTTCGAAGGAGCTTCAACCTTGCTTGATCTTGATCCCAACTGTGCTTGGCTTGGCTTCAGAAGATTGTAGGATGTGATTAAGATCAAAGAGAGGCTTGGACTCTTGGAGTTTCAATCTCAAAATAGAATGAGATTTGAAGCTCGATTTTCAAATGAAAACCTTCAAAATTATCCTTTAATGGTGAGGGTTTGGATTAAAGGTTCAAAGCTTGGGCATGAGGTCCTTAATTTTGATCCATGAGGGTTGTATTTATAGGCAATGTCATTCGTTTCCACACACTTCCAAAATTTGCTAAATTTAGCAACTCACCTTGAATGCTTGCATTGGCGTGTGATAGGCCCATCAAGTGATGCTATCAGGTCCAAAAATGCTTGAGTACAATGCTAAAAACATGTCATGTCGCCATGCATTTGAATTTGAAATGTGAAGGTGAAATCCATCCAAATGGTCCTTTGAAAAGAACCCACTTGCAAGTCCTTCATTCCTTGGCCAAATGAGGTAATCTTGGACTTTTTGGAAAGGTGAGATCAAGGGGAACAACTTTCATATTGGACACGTTTCCATTTGAAGTTTGGATCATGACTAATTTTGAGGTGGAAGTTTGGAAAATCAAACATGTTTGAAAATTTTCTAAGTACAAAGTCAAATGTTCACTTCTTCCACCTTGAATAACTTTTGCTATGGACTTCAAATGGAAAACGTTCCTTCATAAAAGTTGTATCTCTTTCAAACCTATTCAATTTGGTCATAAATTTGACCTCATTTGGATTTGGCATGAAGGAATTATGAATTTTAGAAGTTGAGGAAAATCACTTGTTCAATGGTAATGGCCCAAAATGACCTATAATGTGTCCTCTTGGTACATGAATTTACAAGTTGAATTTGAACTTCTTCCAAACATCAAACTTGGAGAAGACATCGTGAATTTAATCATGGAACTTGAATTGATTTCATATCATAAAAATTGAACAAGTTATGATCCTTGGAAGTTGACCTCCTAACTAGGGTTCACATAAAATGACCTATAATCCTTCTCCATAAAAAATGAGTTTCAAAGCAAAAATAGCTCTTGACTTAAACATGAAAGTTGTTTGTAATGTCACGAGGAGTAACATTTCTTTTGGAATCATTTTTATATGACAAAAATTGTAGGAGATAGGGCTTACGGAACCCCAGTTTTGACCAGATGACTTTCTTCGGTCAACCACCATGAACCAACTTGCAAACTTGATATTCTCTTGATATTTGGGACTCATGGAGGATCATATATGTGTAGGATGATGTAATATGAAGTATCCTTTGAAATATTTGATCAAATGATGAAGAAACTTGCTGAGGAAGTCACATAAGATACCCAGATGAATTAGGGCTTCCAAGGCAAACAAGCTTCAAACTCTTGATGAATTCTTGATCAAAATGATATGTGAAGACCATGGGTATCCATATATGATGTATAAAGCTAATTTAAACCATATCTTTATTGATCTCCTTGCATTTAGGGTCTTAAACCCTAGATATGAGCTTGATGGCGCATGGGTGATCACACATACTACCTAAAAAAGCAACAAAACTATACATTGACATATATATGGTATTTTGGTTAGTAAATATTGAAAAAAAAACTATGATACAACCAAAATGTGCTTGGTTATCTCTCCCAATTCCAACCCAATTAATGAGGGGTAAGTGTAAGACCCCAATTTTGACCCTAAGATCCCTCATGCAATTTCATCATATGCATTAGCATTGGGATCATACCTTGGCATCCTCCTTACCCCTCTTTCATTGGGTTTGTTTTGGGAGAGATCACCAAGCACTATGTGATTGTATAATACTTGTATTTTATCATTTCACTAACCAAAATACCAAAAATATGTCTTTGTATTTGCCTAACTTTTTGTAGGTAGGGCATGATCCTCATTAATCTATCAAGTCCACACCTAGGGTTCGAGACCCTCATGGCTAAAAGAACAACCAAGGATCGATTCAGAATATCTCAAAGAATCATATATGAGTCCCAAAGATCTCTACATGTTATATTGATCAAGTTTTCTTCAAGACTTTGGAGGTGATTTGCCTTGGAAACCCTAGTTTGACTGGGTATCTTGAGTAACTTCTCCAACAAGCTATCTCACCAATTGATCAAATTTCTCAAGGGATACTTCAAAATTCATCATCTTATGCATATATGATCTACCATATGAAAATGATTCTAAGAGAAGCGTTACTCTAAATGGCACTCCAAACAACTTTCATGTTGAGACCTAGATCTAGTTTTGCTTGGAAAATCGTTTTCTATGTTGAAACATTATTGATCATTTTGTCTAAACCCTAATTTGAAAGTCAACTTCCCAAAGCCATAACTTGCTCAATTTATATGAGATGAAAGATTTACAATTTTAAAAATCAAATTCAAGATGTTTAATTCAACTTTGATGTTTGGATTAAGAGCTAATTCAACTTTTATGAGCATGTGATATGAGGATACATTATAGGTCATTTTTGACCTATACCACTGAACAAGTGATTTTCCTCAACTTCAAAAATGCATAACTCTATCACTCTAAATCTAAATGACATGAAATTGGTGACCATTTTGAAGGTCTTTTAAATAGATACAACATTGATGAAGACACTTGTCTTATTTGAAGCTCACGTAAAAAGTTAAGCAAAGTCACGGGCCTCTTCAGGCCCATCCAACACTCATCAAAGCCACCAGTCTGGGCCTACACCCCAGTTTTCAATTATTAAGGCCCATTGCTTGTTTTCTTTACTTTGTTATTATTAAGAGATAATAATTTTTTATTAGTGTATTGATTAGGAATTTTAGAAGTAGATTTTATTCTTGATTAATTCTTAGAAATAATAGGTTTCGATTAATTACGTTAAATACTGATTTAAATTAAAACACTAATTAATTAGAGTTTTAGGACATCTTGGAATTTTATTGGTTTTTTAATTAGAATTATTAGAATTTGGTTGTTAGGATTAAAGTTCAATTAGAAATTGGCATAACTAGGTAATTAGGATTAATCCCTTATTAATTATTGATTATTAGAAACTATTCTTCTAATTAATTAATTTTTCACATATTGACTATTTTGCCCTTAAGGCTCAAATCCCGATTTTATACATGCTCCCCTAGTTTAGGATTTTACTTAGAATTGTCTAATATCACTTAGTTAATTTAATAGTATTATTATATATAATTCAACTATTATCTTAATCACATTTATGAGCATTAACCAAAGACACTTTGGTCAACTAAATCCTTTGTAATCATGATTTAAGCCTGTAATACCCCAAAATTTACCCTTCATTTTTCCTGGAAGCATACGCTTTACACCTCATGCATGCATTCATTTTTAGGTCATTTAACATTAGATACATTGCATTTCATCATGTCAATCAGAATTAGATCCAAGAAACTTTAAAAAAAAAAAAAACGAAAATAAATAAATAAATAAATAAATAAATAAAAAATCTCAGACTTGGACCTCTCTCAAAAGCCCACTAAGCTACCAATATTAGGCTATAAATACTAGAGTTTCAGTGAAACAAATATTGATTCTATTCCTATTACCCTGAGGAAAAAGATAGTGAGAGAAGAGCTAACAGAGTTCAGAGCAGCCTCCAAACCCTGAAGGGAACTCAACTGCACGGAATCACCTCTGCCTCACATAAACCCTAAAGATTGTTTTGTAAACCTCACGGGTGCAACTCAATTTCAATCAAGCTCTCCAATTAGGTTTGCCCTATATCCATCATCTTTATGCCTTTAATTTGAATGCTCTAAATGTATGAGGTATTATGGGTGAATTTGATACCCTTTTGATGCATGTCTTTTTTGTGAATTTTAATGGCATGATTCTTGTGGTTACATTTTGATTTGGGGGCAACCCTTGATTACCCTATTTGTTTTGTCTCTAACCTGTTTGTTGAGTTTTTGTGAGGGCTCACATGACTTTTGCAGGGATAACTTGTGTGATTTTCCACTTTATTTGTGGGATACCCCCTGGAGATTTCATTCCGATTACCTGTACTGACTCACTTTCTTTGGTGGTGTTTAGCTTGGAAGGATCCCTGGGTTTCCCATTCCTCTAACTGTTGTTACTTCGGATCTTTATCTGTGTGGTACTTTTACATTTTTCCAGCATTTTACTACTTTCCTAGCTGGAAGACTTCGATAGGAGGCAATGTTTTTGTGTGTTTTTTTTTACAGGTTCCTTCATCAAGGACTGCCTTTTTGCATGATTTCACCAAACCCTAACCCTTCATTGATTTTTCTTCTCCTAAACACACGTTTACTCCTTCTACTACAGGTGAGTAAGTCTCCAAAGGTCGAGCATCCGGTAGATTGCGTAGTAATGTCGTTCGTCCAAAACCCACTCCATAACCCCGTAGTTAGCCGAACTACGGCTTGCTCTGATTCTCATTCCAGATGAGATACGTAGGCATAAGACGCGATGTCTTAGCGAGCACACATCCCCCGAACCCATAGGTCAGCCGAGCTACGAAGACTCTGATTCTCATATTCAGATGAGATACGTATGCAGTGGATGCGACATCCACGCGAGTCATTTTCATTTAACCCTTTTTTTTTTGTAAACAACACAAGATAAACTCACACCCTTTAGACAAGAACTACAAAAGTGGATCCCGTAGAGTACTACGGATGCGTAGGGGTGCTAATACCTTCCCTTCACATAACCGACTCCCGAACCCAAGATTTGGTTGCGAGACCCTGTCTTGTCCTTTCCTTTTTCAGGTTTACTTCGAGCGTTTCCTTTCCCTCCTTTGGGATAAATAACGCACGGTGGCGACTCTTCTGTCATTTGCTTTCGCCGGTTGTTTTTTCACGCACTGTATTTTTCAGGTTGCGACAGCTGGCGACTCTGCTGGGGACTGTAAGAAGTTGACCTCTTGCTGGTCCATCTTCCCTAAGCGAGTCCCTCCTAGCTTGTGTGATTTCTTGTTTATTGGGTGTTCATGCTTTTGTACATTTATTTGCTTACCTGCTTGCATGCATCTGTTGTATCTGTTGGATCTGTTTGTTTGTTTGTTGGGATGGGGTGTTCTATGAGAGATAAGCCCATTACCCAGGCTTGAGTGTACACACAGGTTTTAGAGTGGATAATCATGAGGCTTGCGTGGCGTGTTGCTACGTTAAGTCGTTCGTGAAGAACCACACCCAGACGAGGTTTCTTTTGGATATATTGTGTCCTACGGGTGTTCCGTAACGGCAGGATGTTCCTCTAGAAATCGTCGACTCTGGTGACCATTTCCCGAGAACTCAGTCGAGGCCTCTCCTCCGAGACGTGATTATGTTAGCTCTGGTGGGCGCATTCTCGCTGCTCAATCCGAGGACCCCGAGACTGGGAACTTGCTTTAGGATGTCCTGTTGAGGGGAGTCAATGGAGGTCTTTTGTCCCGTAATAATACCAAACCTTCAGTGGTAAACGTATTATTCGCGACTGAAGGGCTGAAGCTGATGAACTTCTGTTCTTAGAACCTACCAGTGAGGGGCGGGCTAAATTCAGGAAACCTTAACCTCCGACCAACCCGGTTTTCTGGAGCAAAGCTTTGATCTTGTATTATATTCTTCAGTGGGTTTCTCTTCAGACAGTGCAACCTGACAGATGTTCAAGCGGATCCTGTAATCCTGATTTCCATGCCATTGCATTGCATTCACATCATTGCATCACATCATTCTGCATTCATATCATTTAACACATGTTTATCCATTTCTGTGGGGTTTATATCTTCTTCTTGATTCTAGTCGGGGTTTTTCTGGTACTTTTTAAAAGGGATATTTTATCTGATGAGAGACTGGAATCAAGGGGGTAGAATACCTTTTGGAATTGATAAACATGTCATTGCATTTGCATAGTCATCCGCATGTCTTGCATAACAGGTACCGCCATAGTGTTCTCAGTTGTTTGGTGTTCCATCAGCAGGATAGCTGACTCAGGCATTCACCGATACGGTACCCGAAGGAATCAACAGAGAGCAATGGAAGGTGTACAAGCAGAGCTCGCTGAGATGAGGATCCGCATGACCCAATTCATGGATGTGGTTCAAGGGGTGGCTCAGGGACAGCAAGAGCTCAGACAGATGATGCAGAGGAATCCCGCCGCTACTCAACCAGAGACATTGGATGATCCTCCCGCTGGAGAGGCTAATGGTCCCAATGGACCAGGGCCTATTCCGATCCCACATGTCAACCTTGATCAACACCTCGTCCATGACGATCAGGCCGATCAATTCCCCCTACTTCAGGAAGACTTTGGCATGGGCCATGGCATGGACCCCATGTTTAGAAGATTAGAGGAGAGGCTGAAAGTTGTGGAAGGACAAAATCCTCTAGGAGTAGATGTTGCTGACTTGGGGCGGGTCCCAGGTGTGAGAGTGCCACCGAAATTCAAAGTCCTGGTCTTTGACAAATACAATGGCAGCTCTTGCCCCAAAACTCACGTGCAAGCCTATTTCTGTAAAATGGTTGCATACTCTGATGACGAGAAGCTACTTATGTACTTCTTCCATGATAGCCTAGCTGGGGATCCTTGGAATGGTATATGAGGCTGGACAGAGCCCATATCCGCTGCTGGAGGGATTTGGCGGAGGCTTTCGTAAAGCAGTATTAGTATAATGCAGACATGGCTCCGGACAGAACTCAACTTCAGAATCTGTCTCTTAAAAGCAATGAGTGCTTCAGCGAATACGCTCAACGCTGGAGGGAGATAGCTTCCTGTGTTCAGCCTCCTATGTTGGAAAAGGAAATGGCCAACATGTTCATGAATACGCTGCCTGGACCTTATCTGGAGCGTCTGGTGGGGTGCAATGCCTCCAACTTTGCTGATGTGGTCTCTACCGGAGAGAGGGCGGAGAATTACCTGAAGACCTGCAAGATCCAAAATGGAGTTGGATCTTCATCAGGGGTAAAAAAGTCGTTCATTGGAGGGCATAAGCAGAGAGAGGGGGGAGTGAATTCTTTGACTTCCTATCAGAACGAAGGTGTTAGAAGGAACAGTTTCCAGAATTATCATCAACAACCGTATGTTGCGGCTGTGACCATTCCAGCTGCAGCACCACAACAACAACAACCACAACCTCAACCAGCTCAGTACCAACAGCAGCAACAACCGGGTAACAGACCCGCCTATCAACAGAGGCAAAGGATGATGGACCGGCGTTTCGACACCCTTCCAATGTCGTACGCTCAGTTGCTTTCTAGTCTTCAACAACTACAACTTGTGCAATTGCGCACTCTGGCTCCTCCTGTTGGTAGACTTCCGGTGGGTTACGACGCCAACGCTAGGTGTAGCTTCCACTCTGGGGCACCTGGCCATAACATTGAGAACTGCAAAGCTTTTAAGCATGTAGTTCAGGACCTCATAGATTCAAAAGCCATCAACCTTGCACCGGCTCCTAATGTCGTCAACAATCCCATGTCGCAGCATGGTGGTGCAAACATTAATATGATGGAGGGAAAAGCCAAGTCCATTAAGGATGTGTTGAAGTTGAAGACTCCATTGTTGGATATCAAAGGATGCTTGCTGAAGGCCGATGTTTTCCCCGGTTGTGGGAAGGATTGTTTGGATTGTGCCACTCAGAGTGGAGGTTGTTTGAAGCTACAGCAGGGTATCCAGGCCTTGCTCGACAAAGGTATCCTCCAGGGTGAAGATTTGTCTGCCCAAGAGTCTGTTGAAGAGGAGTTTGAGAAATATGGCCAGGTCTCTGCGGTCAACGATGAAGATGGGGATAGTGATTGTGACATCGACAACTGGGTGCGTCCGAGGGTCCCGGGTGAAGTTATCAACAATTGGTCTTCTGAGGAGATTATCCAAGTCACTTTTCTGAAGGAGTAATTTTCTTTGTTTATTCATGCATGTCCAAGTCTTACGTTCCGCCCAGGACGTAATGACTCATTGTAGGGCTCATCTATGTGACACTTGCATTTTTTATCATAAATGAAGGACGTCTTTTTGCATTCAAATATTTCGTTCCATGTCTTTCTATTTTTGCAGTTTTTTTCAAAACAAAAAAAAATGGCAATGTTTTGTTTAGTTTCCACTTTTTTCTTTCACACTCATAAGCACATACCATCACTCATGCAGATGCACGTCACCGGATCCTATTGATAACGGTTCTGCTATGGCTCGCTTCGACTTTGAAAATCCAATCTTTCAAGCTGAAAAAGAGGGTGATGAAGACTGTGAACTCCCTGAAGAACTTGCCAGGTTCTTAAAACAGGAAGAAAGGGTCATTCAACCGTATCAAGAGCTTACTGAAGTAATTAATCTCGGCACCGAGGACGCCAAGAGAGAAATCAAGATAGGGGTTGCTTTGGGAGATGATGTGAAGAAAGGGCTGATTGAATTGCTGCAAGAATACGTTGACATCTTCGCCTGGTCTTATCAGGACATGCCCGGGCTGGACACAGACATCGTGGCACACCGCTTGCCTCTCAAAGAAGGTTGTCCTCCGGTCAAGCAGAAGCTCAGAAGAACAAGACCAGAGATGGCTGTCAAGATAAAGGAAGAAGTGCAAAAGCAGCTGGATGCAGGGTTTCTAGCAGTCACCAATTATCCGCCATGGGTTGCAAACATCGTCCTAGTACCTAAGAAGGATGGAAAGGTACGGATGTGTGTCGACTACCGGGATCTGAACAGAGCTAGCCCTAAAGATGATTTCCCATTACCTCACATCGACGTTTTGGTGGATAATACAGCTCAGTTCTCGGTATTCTCCTTCATGGATGGCTTTTCTGGCTATAACCAAATCAAGATGGCACCAGAGGACATGGAAAAGACAACTTTCATAACCCCATGGGGCACCTTCTGCTACAAGGTGATGCCGTTTGGTCTGAAAAATGCCGGAGCAACATATCAACGAGCTATGGTGACTCTGTTCCATGATATGATTCATCATGAAATCGAGGTTTATGTGGACGATATGATTGCCAAATCTCAGACAGAAGAAGAACATTTGGTGAATCTGCAGAAATTGTTAGAACGGTTAAGGAAATTCAAACTGAGACTTAATCCGAACAAGTGCACTTTCGGGGTGAGATCGGGAAAATTGTTGGGTTTTATTGTTAGCGGAAAAGGGATTGAGGTGGATCTTGACAATGTTAAAGCAATACAGGAAATGCCTGAGCCAAGAACAGAGAAGCAAGTTCGTAGTTTCTTAGGGAGGTTGAACTACATGGCAAGGTTCATCTCTCACCTAACAACCACGTGTGAGCCAATTTTCAAATTGCTAAGGAAAGATCAGGCTATCAGGTGGAATGAAGATTGTCAAAGGGCTTTCGAGAAGATAAAAGAGTATTTGCAGAATCCTCCTATCCTTATGCCTCCAGTCCCAGGGAGACCGCTGATTATGTACTTGACAGTACTTGACAATTCTATGGGTTGTGTTCTCGGTCAACACGACGAGACAGGTAGGAAAAAGCATGCCATCTACTACTTGAGTAAGAAGTTCACAGATTGCGAGTCGAGATACTCAATGCTTGAGAAGACATGTTGCGCACTTGCATGGGCTGCTAAGCGATTGAGACAATACATGCTGTCTCACACAACCCTACTGATCTCCAAGATGGATCCAGTCAAATACATATTCGAGAAGCCAGCTCTCACCGGAAGGGTGGCTAGTTGGCAAATGGTACTGACAGAGTACGATATCCAGTATACATCCCAGAAAGCCATCAAAGGGAGTATTCTGTCAGACTATCTTTCTCAGCAGCCGATTGATGATTATGAGCCGATGAAGTTTGATTTTCTAGATGAAGACATCATGTTCCTCAAGATGAAAGACTGTGAAGAGCCAGTTGTTGAGAAGGGACCTGATCCAAACGAAAAGTGGACTTTGTTGTTTGATGGGGCCGTCAACGCCAGAGGAAGTGGAATTGGTGTTGTCATTACTACTCCGAAAGGTGCCCACATGCCTTTCACCGCTCGTTTGACTTTTGAGTGCACAAATAATGAAGTTGAGTATGAGGCCTGTATCCTGGGTATTGAGCAAGCCATTGATCTGAGAATCAAGACTCTGGACATCTTCGGAGATTCAGCTCTGGTGATCAATCAAGTAAATGGTGATTGGAATACTCTCCAACCCACTCTGGTCCCCTACAGAGATTACACGAGAAGACTGTTGACTTTCTTCACAACAGTAAAATTGTATCATATACCTCGTGATGAGAACCAGATGGCAGACGCACTTGCTACTCTATCCTCCATGATCAAGGTAATTCGTTGGAACCATGCTCCCAGGATCGATGTGATGCGCCTTGACTAGGCCACGTGTGTGTTTGCTGCTGAACTGGTAGTCGATGACAAGCCCTGGTATCACGATATCAAGTGCTTTCTGAAGAATCAAGAGTACCCTGCAGGGGCATCCAACAATGACAGAAAGACTTTGAGAAGATTGGCAGGCAGTTTCTTCTTGAACAAAGACGATGTGCTGTATAAGAGGAACTTCGACATGGTTTTGCTCAGATGCGTGGACAGACACGAGGCGGACATGTTAATGCAGGAAGTTCATGAAAGTTCCTTCGGTACTCATGCCGGCGGACATGCAATGTCTAAGAAATTATTGAGAGCGGGTTATTATTGGATGACCAGGGAATCAGATTGCTTCAAATATGCTCGGAAGTGTCATAAATGACAGATTTATGCTGATAAGGTGCATGTGCCGCCAAATCCTCTGAATGTGATGACTTCGCCGTGGCCGTTTGCTATGTGGGGCATTGACATGATTGGAAAGATTGAGCCGACTGCTTCCAATGGGCATCGCTTCATCCTTGTTGCCATTGACTATTTCACAAAGTGGGTCGAAGCAGCGTCGTTCGCGAATGTCACCAGACATGTGGTTGCCCGTTTCATCAAGAAAGAAATCATTTGCCGCTATGGGATTCCCGAAAGAATCATTACTGATAATGGTTCTAATCTCAACAACAAAATGATGAAGGAGTTGTGTCAGAACTTCAACATTCAGCATCACAATTCTTCCCCTTACCGTCCTAAGATGAACGGCGCTGTTGAGGCGGCAAATAAGAACATAAAGAAGATTGTGCAGAAGATGGTCGTCACGTACAGAGATTGGCATGAGATGCTACCCTTCGCCTTGCATGGGTACCGTACTTCAGTACGTACGTCGATTGGGGCAACCCCTTACTCCCTGGTGTATGGTATGGAAGCAGTCCTACCTGTTGAAGTGGAGTTTCCTTCTCTAAGAGTCCTGTTGGATGTCAAGTTAGACGAAGCCGAATGGATTCGGACAAGGTTCAATGAGTTGAGTCTTATCGAAGAGAAGCGAATGGCAGCCATTTGTCATGGGCAGTTTTATCAGAGTCGGATGAAGAGAGCCTTTGATCAGAAAGTGCGTCCTCGTTGTTTCCAAGTCGGAGATTTAGTGTTGAAAAGGATCCTTCCTCCTCAGACAGATCACAGGGGCAAGTGGACTCCTAACTATGATGGACCTTATATTGTCACTAAGGTTTTTGATGGTGGGGCCTTAATGCTTGCAACTATGGATGGTGAAAACTTCACTTCCCCTGTGAACTCAGACGCAGTTAAAAAATACTTCGCATAAAATAGACCCGCTGGACAGTAAAAAGAATAGTCCAGGCAAAAATGGGCATCCCGACGAACCAAGAAAATGAAAAGGTTCGGGCAAAAATTAGGGATTAAAAATGAAAAGATCGTACACCCGGTAAGTTGAAAACCTGAAAAGGCAACTTAGGCAAAAATGGGTATCCCGGTGGATTGAAAACCCGAAAAGGGCGATCCAGGCAAAAGCTAGGGATTAAGCGAATGACTGCGTTCTGAGTTAGTTCTGAATCTCATCTCATGTCGATGACGGGAAATTTTCGAAAAGTAGGAAACAGTCCAATCACCTTTTCAGAAGGCTGATCATCTGGAGGATCTTTAAGACGGGCAAGTCATAGCAGAATTAGAACCCAATAGAAATCCATTGCCATTAGATTAATTTCTGTTTTTATCTTTTGTGCGATTACCTCTTTCCAGGGATTGCTTCCTGATGTAAATGCCTATTCAGAGGCCATTCAATCAATAAAATCATGTTATTCAGTATATCTCTGTTTTCATTTTCATTTTACTGTTTTGTTTGCAAAAACGACGTCCGAATTTTTGATCAACATTGCATCATGACACATAAGGGCTTTACAGGTACATGCTTAATAAACATTTAAAATTGCTGTAAATTTTAAGTGCTTTAGATCGTCTATTCAGAACATATACCCTCAGGGCATTTCCTTAAAATCCCCTGCAGATGATCGTGAATATCTTCCCCAATGAAGTCGCCAACACACGAATCTGGTGTCTTATCCCTGCAGAGCTGATCAGAGTGTTGGATTCTTCAATCCCCAGCAGGTTCTCACCACTGTACTTCCCCAAGCGTTTGTTTCAGGACATACACTCCCTAGTAGAGTTGACAGTGCCAGACTATATATCCCCAGCGGAGTCGACAGTGCCAGACTGTATCTTCCCAACAGAAGTGGCTGCTCCTTAGAGTTCGAGGCCAGATCGACAATCCCAATGCCAGATCCATGGTTTCTTTCCTTGAAGCAGAACCTCGGTACCGTATCAGTGTTTGCTTCCCCTGTTGAGTCATCTCTCGCAGATCGTGGTTGCCAGAACCACTATCGCTTTCCCCAACAGCAGGTTTTCAGTGTCGTTCTCTCCCCAGTCTGAATCTCGGCATTTCGTCATTGCTAGAACACCGTGTGGCGGGTCATTTTCCCACATAATTCTTTGCGCTGTGCATCTCCAGCAGCCTTGCCCGGGTCCAGAAGATGGTGATCATTTCCCCAGCAGATCCCCTTGCCTCAGCTTGGCATTCTACCCAGCATTTCGCATCCCTGCATGTAGAATCATATTGCATTGCATCCTTCCAAATCACGTAGCATTTCCATTTTCATGGAGTATTACGCCATTGAAAAATTCAAACATAGGCATGTAAGCATAAAACATTCTCGGTATCCCAAGTGATAAGCTAGAAGTTGTTTCCAGTACTCAGACTGAAGATTGTTCATGACTTACCTTTGTTATCCCCAGCAAGTGTCATTGGCCCATGCGCCGCCTCTATTATCCTTCCCTATTTCTGCCGATGCTGACAGGCATGAAGTTTTTCCGGTATTCAGACCGAAGTGGCATTCAGGCCAATTTTCCGGTATTCAGACCGAAGTGGCATTCAGGCCAATTTCCGATATTCAGATCGAAGTGGCGTTCAGGCCAGTTTCCGGTATTCAGACCGAAATGGCTTTCAGGCCAGTTTTCCGATGTTCAGATCGAAGAAGTTTCCGACGTTCAGGTCGATGCAACTTGTGGCATTCAGGTCAATTTTCCGATGTTCAGATCGAAGAAGTTTCCGACGTTCAGGTCGATACAACTTGTGGCATTCAGGCCAATTTTCTGATGTTTAGATCAAAGAAGTTTTCGACGTTCAGGTCGACGCAACTTGTGGCATTCAGGGCAGCCTCTCGGTGTTCAGACTGATATTAATAATTTCATATCTCCAGATGTTCAGATCGAAGTCATTTCCAATATTCAGACTGATGAGCGGCATTCAGGCCATAGTTATTTCTGGGTTACCATTTATTTTGGTATCCAAGTTAACATTCTTTTTCGGTATTCAGACTGACTCTCACCGTACCAGACGGATTCTTCTTTCAAGACCACCTCTTTGCCGATTCTGACCGACATTGTTACTTCACTTCACTTCAGTGCAAATTTTTGGGCTTTTATTGTATTCAATCCCTTGATACCTCGAAAGCACGAAAGCCGCTGCTATCTTCTTTCCAGGTCTCCAGTTGATTGAATAGGGGCAGCTGTAATACCCCAAAATTTACCCTTCGTTTTTCCTGGAAGCATACGCTTTACACCTCATGCATGCATTCATTTTTAGGTCATTTAACATTAGATACATTGCATTTCATCATGTCAATCAGAATTAAATCCAAGAAACTTTATTTAAAAAAAAAAACGAAAAAATAAAATAAAAATAAAAATAAATAAATAAATAAATAAATAAATCTCAGACTTGGACCTCTCTCAAAAGCCCACTAAGCTACCAATATTAGGCTATAAATACTAGAGTTTCAGTGAAACAAATATTGATTCTATTCCTATTACCCTGAGGAAAAAGATAGTGAGAGAAGAGCTAACAGAGTTCAGAGCAGCCTCCAAACCCTGAAGGGAATTCAACTGCACGGAATCACCTCTGCCTCACATAAACCCTAAAGATTGTTTTGTAAACCTCACGGGTGCAACTCAATTTCAATCAAGCTCTCCAATTAGGTTTGCCCTATATCCATCATCTTTATGCCTTTAATTTGAATGCTCTAAATGTATGAGGTATTATGGGTGAATTTGATACCCTTTTGATGCATGTCTTTTTTGTGAATTTTAATGGCATGATTCTTGTGGTTACATTTTGATTTGGGGGCAACCCTTGATTACCCTATTTTTTTTGTCTCTAACCTATTTGTTGAGTTTTTGTGAGGGCTCACATGACTTTTGCAGGGATAACTTGCGTGGTTTTCCACTTTATTTGTGGGATACCCCCTGGAGATTTCATTCCGATTACCTGTACTGACTCACTTTCTTTGGTGGTGCTTAGCTTGGAAGGATCCCTGGGTTTCCCATTCCTCTAACTGTTGTTACTTCGGATCTTTATCCGTGTGGTACTTTTACATTTTTCCCGCATTTTACAGCTTTCCTAGCTGGAAGACCTCGATAGGAGGCAATGTTTTTGTGTGTTTTTTTTACAGGTTCCTTCGTCAAGGACTGCCTTTTTGCATGAGTTCACCAAACCCTAACCCTTCATTGATTTTTCTTCTCCTAAACACACGTTTACTCCTTCTACTACAGGTGAGTAAGTCTCCAAAGGTCGAGCATCCGGTAGATTGCATAGTAACGTCGTTCGTCCAAAACCCACTCCATAACCCCGTAGTTAGCCGAACTACGGCTTGCTCTGATTCTCATTCCAAATGAGATACGTAGGCATAAGACGCGATGTCTTAGCGAGCACACATCCCCCCAACCCATAGGTCAGCCGAGCTACGAAGACTTTGATTCTCATATTCAGATGAGATACGTATGCAGTGGATGCGACATCCGCGCGAGTCATTTTCATTTAACCCTTTTTTTTGGTAAACAACACAAGATAAACTCACACCCTTTAGACAAGAACTACAAAAGTGGATCCCGTAGAGTACTACGGATGCGTAGGGGTGCTAATACCTTCCCTTCACATAACCGACTCCCGAACCCAAGATTTGGTTGCGAGACCCCGTCTTGTCCTTTCCTTTTTCAGGTTTACTTCGAGCGTTTCCTTTCCCTCCTTTGGGATAAATAACGCACGGTGGCGACTCTTCTGTCATTTTCTTTCGCCGGTTGTTTTTTCGCACACTGTATTTTTCAGGTTGCGACAAAGCCCCTAGCCTAATTCAAGTGACCAAAACACCCTTGGTCACTCGATATGGTAAGTTCATTGCACCCAAGCTATTATGGATATTCTGAATCTAACAAGATCAAAACCTTAAGGTCCAAGTGCAAGATCAAGACTTCAAGTCAACATCAGTCAAGCATAGCTAGCAAAGTGGACTAAATTCTCAAGCACAACAAAGGTGTCAATACTTGGTAAATACGATTCAAATTGTACAAAACAAGCCTTAATTAATAGGGAATGATGAGATGGGGTTTCTCCTATCCTTTTCTAGAGAGACTTGGCGTATGGGGCGTATGCCCCAAATATTCAAAGCATTCGCCCTTATTCATAGACTTTAGTACAATACGAATCGATTAAACTACCAAGTCTTCTTCATACAAAATCAACATCAATAAAAGGAGCAACAATGAAGATCCTCTTCCAACAACTTGTCATTTAAGAGAAGTATCATGCGCTACAAGCCTTAAATGCTAAGGAATGATGAGACGGGGTTTCTCTTATCCTTTTCTAGAGCGACTTTGCATATGTGGCGTAGGCCTCAAATATTCAAAGCACCCGCCCTTATTCATAAACTTTAGTGTGATTCCTATCAATCGACCGTCAAGTATCTTATTAATTCATCATCCATTCTAATCATTTCAATTCAATCATTCAATCATTATTTTACCTCAATCACCTTGTTTTCAGCCGTAGTAGGCTGAACTACGAAAGCTCTGATTTCCTTATTGCACCATAAGGATACGTAGGCAGGAGAATCCAGATTCTTCGTGAGCTATCTTATTTATCAATCTATCTTATTTTATTGATCAATCTTTCAATACCCCAATAGTGGAGCTTCTTTGGCTATCAGTAACTTGTGGTTGTGTACACCCTCTTCTAATCCAATTCTTTGCCTTGTGAGGTGTTAAACCTTGGCTATTCGATTTTGATCTTTGCCTTGAGAGTCATAGACTCTGGCATCTAACTTTCTCTTCTTTGTGAGGTGTTAAACCTTGGCTCTTCGATTTTGATATTTTCCTTGAGAGTCATAGACTTTAGTATCTAACTCTCTTCGCCTTATGAGGTGTTAAACCTTGGTATTCTATTCGATTATTCGCCTTGAGAGTCATGGACTCTGGCATATATGTCTCTTCTACCTTGTGAGGTGTTAAACCTTGGTTATTCAATTCAATTCTCAACCCTGAGAGTCATAGACTCTGGCATTTGGTTCTCTTCGCCTTGTAAGGTGATAAATCGTGGAAATTTAATTCTTCGACATCATCAATTATAAACTTTGGTATTGATACCTCACCTTGAAGATCATGAACCTTGGCACTCCTTTTCAGCCTTGGTGGGTATTGAACGCTGGAAAATCAATCGATCATACTCCTCTTGCCTCATCAATCATCTTACTTTCAGTCGTAGTAGGATGAACTATGATTGCTCTGATTTTCTCATTGCACGATGAGAATACGTAGGCACGAGGGTTTGAATCCTCTGCGAGCATACTTATTTATTCTTCTTCTTTCTGCCTTAGTGCACTATTCATATCTTTCATGACCCAATATCTACCTTCGATCATAAACCGTTCACCTAGTGACGTATTGTTTCTTTGGAACCGAATGACAGTTTCTTTGGGATTCTATATATACCCTTTTAGGATGAAATAGGAACAACCCGCATTTGTACCTAGAGTTGTTTGGATTGTCCCCTAGACATTTAATCCCTTCTTTTTCGGCTCAACCATAAAGTGATACAGTGCTGTAGGCCCTCACTTGTGGTTCGTGACAGCTTCCTCCTATGGTACAAATTCCATTTCTCTTATGGATTCCGATGTTTACCTTGACTTTGGTTTCAAACTATTCCTTCTTCAGTCATTTATTACCAAACCTTGATTCTGTGACTTTGGTCATTTCACTCTGTTCATCTCCACGATGCATTCATACTTTATCTTCATTCACTCCATGTGATATATCAATATTCTTTGAGCCAAATACACTACCTCTTTGTGATGCACCTTGTATCCCTTTGTGAGTCAAGAGTTGTTTGGCTTGTACCCAAACACTTAATTCATTCTTTTTCGGTTGTTCCAATACAGTGACACTGTGATGTAGGCCCTCACTTGTTAGTTCATACTAGTTTTACTGTTGGTTTCATGTTTTCACCCCTTGTTGGAGTTCAAATCACGTTATTCTTAGGTTCATACCATATTGTTATCACAACTTCTTTTCACCTTCCACCACTAGTTCTTTGAACTACGGAGCTCTGAATTCCTCATTGCACTATGAGGATACGTAGGCATGAGGGTCCCAATCCTCACCGAGCACTCTATCTATTTCTCTTCCTTTTCCCATTCTTTTGCGAGTAATCTTTTGATATCACACCTATTAGAGAGAGAACAATCAAAATGGTTCTTATGGAGTACCATGGATGTTTGGGGTGCTAATACCTTCCCCTTGCATAACCGACATCCTTACCCAGCATATCTCTTTCTCTCGGGTTTTATCGATGTTTCTTCTTTCCTTCGAGAATAATAAAGTTTGATGGCAACTCTGTTGTATGTTCGAGCATGCGATACGTTCAAGTATATTTCCGCTAGCTTCACCTACGTTGGAAGAGTATGCATATCTCTTAGGTATACCCGTATCTGACAAAGTTCCTCTCAGTGGATTAGAGGAGATTCTGAAATCTCAAGTCATAGTTGATGCTCTTCATTTGAAAAAGTATGAGATCGATGCTAATATGACGAAAAAAGGAAGTATCTAAGGGCTAACTTATGAGTTTCTCATTCGGAGAGCTACGGATTTTGCTCAAGTTGGTACTGTGGACGCTTTTGAAAACATCTTTGTCTTGCTCATCTATGGTTTAACATTTTTCCCTAACATTAACAACTTTGTTGATGTTAATGCCATTAGAATATTCTTGATTGGGAATCCTGTTCCGACTTTGATGGGTGACACATATCTCTCTCTGCATTTAAGGATATCTAAGGGTGGTGGAGCCCTTGTGTGTTGCATTCCTCTTTTGTAAAAGTGGTTTATTTCACACTTACCTCAGACACCAGTCTTCTTGGAGAACAAGCAATGTCTACGATGGTCTCAGAGACTTATGTCTCTCACTAATGATGATATTACTTGGTATGATTCTGCATATGATGGCTTGGAGATTATTGAAAGTTATGGGGAATTCTCTAATGTACCTCTTATTGGTACACAAGGAGGAATCAACTATAACCCTGATTTGGCTCGTCGTCAGCTTGGGTTCCCCTTGAAGGATAAACCTAATAACGCTCAGTTAGAAGGTCTGTTCTATCAAGAGGGTAAAGATCCCCAAAATTGGAAGAGTATAATGGTGCATGGTTGGCATAACGTTCATAGGAAGGGAAGAGTCGAGCTTTGTCCGTGAAATTGTGTAGCTTTGGAAGCTTACACTAGTTGGGTGAATAAGAGAGCTTTGGAGCTTAAGATGTCGTACGCCTTCGAAAGACTTATGTATATGGTTGTGGCTGAGCCATCAACTCTCCCTAACTAAGATGTAGAGGACTTGGAAGACACACTAGCTAAGATGAAGCAAGAGAGGGACCTTTGGGAAGAACGGTTCCATGCTTTGAATCGAAAGCAAGAGAAGTTGCAGCTTGAGTTGAAAGACAAGGACGCACTCATTGAGATTTTTGAAGAGAGTGTAGTGAAGAGAGAGAGACAGATAAAGGATTTATTTTCCTCTAGTATTCTTTAGCCTTCCTGTGCTTGGAAGAAGATCGTTGATCAGCTCATCATCGAGAAAGCTCAGATGAAGACCACTTATGAGTCAGAGATCAAACGCATCCGAAGGAAGTACACACCCTTGGCCAATTCAGCTGATTCAGTTTCTAGGGATCCTTAGGATGATACTTTCCTTTTCTCTTGTATTTGTATTTTGAGTTCTGAAATTATACTCAGTGTAATCCTTCCAAATTTTTATGAATGAAAAAGAGATTTTATGGTCAATTCAAATTGATATTATTGATTTTTATTATTATTGAAATATTTGAAAGAAACACTTTGTATGTTCCTTGAAAAAATTAAAATTAAAACATTGCATTTCATGCATCATTTGCATTACAAGTTTCTTGCCTTCCAGCCCTTCGGCCAAATGTCTCATTATTCTTCATATTTGTATTAGACAAGTTAACTTATCAATACGATACTCGTGCTAATCGTCAATGAAGAATGGATCATTTGGAATACGAGAACCGAGAGATCAAGGAAGAAGTTGCTAGACTCACCGTTCTGATGGAGTCTTTTATTACTGCTCAGAGTCAACCGGCTCCGACTCTTTCAAATCCTCAAAGGACAATCATTTCAGAAGTCGTATCAACGTTAGTGTATGTGGTTCCTTCCAGCCAGCCTGCAAAAAAAATGCCTACCGGATTCCCAAGGGGAATTCCTCTGAATTATATGGCCTGAAGGTTATGCTCCTACTATTACTCCTATGTCGGCATCTAGCCCGGTCATGTCTGCTCCTCCTCCAGTTGTGCATGTTATGCCACGTGTTGAAGAAACCATTTATCATTTTGAGCCATCTGAGGGCCCTGATGTGTATGACAAAATGGATGATATGAAGGACCAATTTCAAGAGCCGAGAAAGGAATTGAAGACCCTAAGGGGTAAAGATTTCTTTAGGAAAAGTGCTGTTGAACTTTGCTTAGTGCCTAATATTAAAATCCCTATCAAATTCAAGGTCCCTGACTTTGAGAAGTATAAGGGAAATACTTCTCCTTTAATCCAGCTTGTGATGTACGCCCGCAAAATATCGATCCAGACATATAATGATCAATTGCTCATCCACTATTTTCAAGACATCTTAACCGGTGTTGCGCTTCAGTGGTACATGGGTTTAGACAGTGGCATCGTCCGTACTTTCAATGACTTAGACGAGGCCTTCGTCAAGCAGTCTAAGTATAATGTAGATATGGCGCTAGATCGTGATCAATTGCGGTCCATGTCTCAGAAGGATAAGGAGACGTTTAAAGAGTATGCGCAGAGGTGGAAAGAGCTTGCTGCTCAAATTAGCCCCCCATTAGAAGAAAAGGAGATGGCGAAGATATTTCTTAAGGCATTGAGTTCATTATATTACGAGCATATGATTTCTAGTGATCCCAATGATTTTATTGAAATGGTGAACATGGGGATGCATTTAGAAGAGGGTGTCCAAGAGGGTCGTTTGTCTAAAGGAGAAGCATCTACGAGCAAGAAGTATGGAGGAAGTTTCTCTAAGAAGGAGGGGGAAACTAGTTCAGTTTCTGTGGGGAGGCAAAGGAGGCCTCATGTGAGGAAGAATTAAAGATTCCAATAAAATAACCAAGTATCCTTTGTCATTCCAGTATTTACTAACAATTCTGTAAGTCAATCAACACCAGTTCAACAACAACAACAATAACATACTCACAACAATCATAATTACAACAATAATCAGCATAATAATTTTGAAAGGAAGAAGGTCACTTTTGATCCTATTCTGATGACTTATGCAGAACTGTATCCATCTCTTGTCGTCAAGAATTTGATCTAGCCGGAGAATCCTCCGTATACACTTGAGCCCTTGCCATGGTGGTACAAGACTGATCAGCATTACGCTTTTCATCAAGGGGCACCCGATCATGACACCTAGAATTCCTATCCATTGAAGTATGAAGTCTAGAAAATTGGTCAAAAGTGGGATGATGCCCTTTGAGGACCGCACACCAAACATCAAAGCTAATCCATTGCCCGCTCATGGCAATTCTTTAGTGAATATGGTAAATGGTTATCCTGGTATATATATAGTGTTTGAAGTTATTCGTATCCAATGGTCTTTGGTGGAGATACATAGAACTCTGTGTTTGATTATTAATTGTGAACATGATCATGATGGTTGTGTTATCTGCAGTGTTAATCCATGAGGATGTATGATTGTCAGAAGGGACATTCAGAAGTTGATGGATAAAGGTGTGATTCAGATCAGCCAAGCCATAGATATGGGTAATGATGTGAATGTAATTGTGTCGGTGTTCAAGACTTCTGAGCGAGTAGTAATCTATTTTGACAATAGCAAAATAAGTGATAGATCGGTATCGTCGTTGGTAATATGGTTAGCGAGCCCAGTCTCGTATGCATTCGATAAAGATGTACCTTACAAATATAGTGCTACTATGATTTGAGACGGGCAAGAGGTTTCTCTTCCCGTAGATAATTCAGTAGTGAGCATTGTTGATGTTGTTAAGGTGACCCGGAGTGGTAGTTTATTTAACCCGGTGTCCCCGAAGGTTTTAGAGGATGTTATGGTTGACAAGAAGGAGGATGTTCCTTTGGTTAATCCTGTTAACACTCCAATTTGTCAGTCTGGTGAATCCAGCGAGTTGAAGGTTAAGGATGATGATGAGGTTCTCTGATTGATTAAGAATAGTGAGTGTAATATTATGGAGTAGTTGCTCCAAACACCATCCAAGATCTCTATCTTACCTTTATTGATGAATTCTGAGGCACACCGAGAGGCGTTGTAGAAAGTGCTTGACCAAGAATATATGGATCATGATGTTACTGTTGATCAGTTTGATAATATCGTTGCTAATATCACTTCATGCAATAATTTGAGTTTCTTCAAGGAAGAGCTTCCTGAGGAAGGAAGAAGTCATAACTTGGTCCTCCAATGTAAAGAACATGCTTTGTCCAACATTTTGGTAGACATCGGTTCGTATTTGAATGTTCTACCTAAGTATACTTTGGCAAGGTTATCCTATCAGGGCTCACCATGAGATACATTGGTGTGGTTGTGAAAGCGTTCGATGGTTCCCGTAAAACTGTCATTGGAGAAGTGGACCTCCCAGTTAAGATTTGTCCGAGTGATTTCTAGATTGCTTTCCAAGTAATGGATATTCACCCGGCCTATAGCTGTTTATTGGGAAGGCCGTGGATTCATGACGCTGGTGTTGTCACGTCGATGCTACATCAGAGACTCAAATTTGTTAAGAATGGAAAGCTCGCTGTTGTGGGAGGTGAGAAAGCATTGTTGGTAAGCCATTTGTCGTCTTTCATATATGTTGAAGCTGAAGAAGAGGTTGGAACGTCATTCCAAGATTTGTCTATAGATGATGAGGATCAGAAGACTGGGGCATCCATGTCTTCTCTAAAAGATGCACAAGAATTTATTCAGGTTGGTGGCATAAACAAGTGGGGTCATGTCGTAGATGTCGTCGAGAACAAGAACAGGGCTGGTCTGGGATTTCAGCGATGGCAATTCAAAGGCGATGTCAAGACTATGCAATAAGTTTTCCAAAGTGGAGGGTTCATTCACAAAGAAAAGAACACTCATGTGCGATCACTGAAGGTGAAGATGAAGGAGACAATGCCAACTTTGTAACACACTGACAGACTTGCAACATTTGGGTTGTTGTTGATATTCTTGTTGTAGTCCATCGTTCAAAGTAATATGTCTTATTGTTTATGGAAAAACCATTCTCCTATGCCTAAGGAAGAAGTGAAACATTGTCAGGCATTTTCAAATTATCATCAATAAAATGCAATTTTATTCATCCACATTTATGTTGTTTTTACTTTTTGCTTTTTCTGAAATGGTAATCATAAAAAACATAAATAAACAATAATTTTTCTTTTATCTGCATAATATTTGTTTGCACTTCATATTTCTAAAATCAAAATATCAAATCATTATGCATTTTGCTTCTCAAACACAATGAAAACAATGATCCTACTCCCTCTCCAAACTTTGATTTCCATGTGTTTGAAGTTGAGGAAGAGAATGATGATGAAGATGTTTCTGATTCAGTTATCCCGATTGCTTGAGCACGAGGAAAGAACCATTCAGCCGTTTGAAGAACAAATTGAGTTGGTCAACTTGGGTTCCCAATGTGACATAAAGAGGTTAATATTGGGTCACAACTTTGTCCAGAGGTTAAGAATGGGTTGGTTGAGCTTCTTTGAGAATAATCTGATGTGTTTGCTTGGTATAATCGAGATATGCCAGGTCTTGATACCGATATTGTGGAGCATATATTACCGCTGAAGCTAGAATGTCCGCCAGTGAAGCATAAGTTAAGAAGAACCCATCCAGATATGGAAGTAATGATTAAGGAAGAAGTGCACAATCATATTGATGCCGATTTACTTGTTACCTCTGAGTATCCGCAGTGGGTGGCCAATATTGTGCCTGTTCCTAAGAAGGATGGAAAAGTCCGCATGAGTGTTTATTATAGAGATTCGAATAAAGCTAGTCCGAAAGATGATATTCCTCTGCCACACATTGATATGTTGGTAGATAATACAAATAAGTTTAATGTTTTCTCTTTTATGGATGGATTTTCTAATTATAGTCAGATTAAGATGGCACCCGAAGATATGGAGAAGACCACATTCATTACGCCTTGGGGAACATTCTATTATAGAGTGATGTTTTTCGGTTTGAAGAGTACTAGTGCAACGGACCAAAGAGCCATGACCATTCTTTTCCATGATATGATTCATAAAGAGATTGAGGTCTATGTTGATGATATGATTTCCAAATCAAGATCTGAAGATGAGCATGTTGAGCACTTCTTAAAGTTATTCCAGCATTTGAGGAAGTATAAACTCTGCTTGAATCCTAGTAAGTGTACATTTAGTGTTTGCTATGGTAAGTTGTTGGACTTTATTGTCAGTGAGAAGGGTGTAGCGGTAAACTTATGACCATCAAACTATGGATAAACTTGATGTCAATAAAACCAGAGTCGCCACCGCGCTTTTATTGTTTCCAAAGGAAAAGGGAAGAGTACGAACAAAACCCAAAGATAAGAAGTTTTCAAATCCAAACTAATAAAATGTCAGAGGTTACAGGTAAGGGGGTTGGTTACAGAGAGGGAAGGTGTTAGCACCCAAAGTGTCCTAGGTACTCCTAGAGATCCCTTCTTTTTGTGCAAGTGGTTTGGTCAAAAAGATGTTTGATAAAAATATAGATTAGGGGGATGAGAAAAGAATTCATTAATTATATTTTTGTGTTTGACAAGACCTTAGGTATTATGCCTACGTACCAACATAAAAATGAGGGATCAAAACCCCATAGTTCGTGGTAAAAGTTTCAAAGAAGTTGGTGAATTGATTTTAACAAAAGTTCTAATGAAAAGGGCACAAAATGACTAAAAAAGTTGGATGGAGTTGTTAGTTATTTTTTTCTTTTTGAAATTGAGGTCAATATGATTAAGTTTATTTACAAGTTTGATTTATGAAAAGGTTTGAAATTTCATTGGCGTAAGGCCAAAGTTTCAAATTATTGAAAGATGTCTAAGTTAAAAACACAAGCAAAGAAGATTTTTTAAAAGAGGGAGAGATTTTGAAATTAAAGAAATGGGAGGAGATGAAGAGACCACCCTAGAAAAAAATTAAAAGTTAAGAGTTGAAAATATTTGACCAATGGGATGCAACCCACAAGACAAGAATTTCAGATAGAATCTCATTTCCTTTGGTCTTTTGAGCAAGTAATAAGCATAAGAAAACATCCAAGAAAATCATATGAAGACTAAGGCATCAAATATAGATAGCCATAACATCCAAGCAAGCACACCAATAGCTAGCAGTCTTCAATATCTTCCAATGTATCAGATGAACTATTTCCTTGGTAAACTCACAAAAACAATCATCAAACATCAATTAGAATAACAATATAACAATTAAGCACAAAGACAAAGTAACTGATAATGTCATTGGCCAAGGTTTCCATCAGATGAAAGGAACTGTCAAGGATGGTTCAGTCTAAGATAGTGGTGTAAGACCCCAATTTTGATCCTAAGATCCCTAATGTTATCTCATCATTCGCATTGGCTTTGATATCACACCTTGGCATCCTCCTTACCCCACACTCATTGGGTCTGCATTGGGAGAGATCACCAAGCACCTTTAATTGTACCATACTTGTTTTTATTTGTTTACTAACCAAAATACCAAAAATATGTCTATGTATAACTTTGTTTCTTTTGTAGGTAGTATGTGCTTACACCTATGCCTCACCAAGCTCATATCTAGGGTTTAAGACCCTCAGTGCAAGGAGATGAATCAAGAGATGGTTCACATTGATTATATACATCATATATGGGTCCCCATGATATTCACCTATCATTTTGATCAAGAAATCACCAAGAGTTTGAAGGTTGTTTGTCTTGGAAGCCCTAATTCATCTGGGTATCTTGTGTGACTTCGTCAACATGTTTCTTCAACATTTGATCAAATATTTCAAGGGATACTTCATATTACATCATATATTACATATATGATCCTCCTTGAGTCCCAAATATTAAGATAACTTCAAGTTTTCAAGTTGGTTCAAAGAGGTTGACGAGAGAAAGTCAACTTGTCAAAACTGGTATTCCCTAGACCCTATCTCCTATAGTTTTTGTCATATGAAAATGATTCTAGGAGAAACGTTACTCCTTATGAAATTCCAAACAACATTCATGTTGAGGTCAAGAGCTAGTTTTGCTTGGAAAGTCATTTTTTATGGTGAAAGATTATAGGCCATTTTGTCTGAACCCTAGTTAGGAGGTCAACTTCCAAGGACCATAACTTGCTCAATTTTTATAAGATGAAGTACATCCAAGTTTCATGATCAATTTAAACATTTCCTATCCAACTTTTATTCTTTTCAAAACTTAAAATTCAACTTCCAAAAGCATGTGCCAAGAGGAAACATTATAGGTCATTATGGGCCATTACCTTTGAACAAGCAATTTTCCTCAACTTCAAAAATGCATAACTCTCTCATGCCAAATCTAAATGAAGTCACATTTGTGACCAAATTGAATAGGATTTAAATTTCTACAACTTTTATGAAGGAACATTTTCCATTTGAAGCTCATAGAAAAAGTTATACAAGGTGGAAGAAGTGGATATTTGACTTGGTACTTAGAAAATATTTAATTATGTTTGTTTTCTCAAACTTCCACCTTAAAATTCATTATGATCTAAGATTCAAATGGAAAAGTGTTCAATATGAAAGTTGTTCTGCTTGATATCACATTTCCAAAAAGTCTAAGATCACCTTATTTGGACCGAGATTGAGGGACTTGCATATGGTTACTTTGTTGGGTTTGTTTTGGGAAGATTTGGATTCAAATGATCATTTCCCTTTACATGCTTCCATGTGATGACCTCCACACTCTATGCACGAATTGAAGTTGGATTGCATCATTCTTTAGGCCCAAATCATTTCCCATGCATCCATGCACTATGGTTTCTAATTTTGTCAAATATTCAAAGGGTGTAAAACATAATTAAATTGGCTATATAAACAAGTGCATTGCCTTATAAATAACACAGACACCTTGCCCAAGCTTTGCTAAGAGACCTCATAACCTCACACCATAGAATTCCTGGAATATTTCCTTGAAATCGAGTTTGAATCTCACCTTCTGATTTGATGTTCAAACTCCAAGGATTCATAGCCTTTGTCATCTCGATTGATCACTACAAGGAAGAGGAGGAAGAATCAAGCAAATTCAGATCGAGATCAAGCCAATTTGGCGCTACCCGAAGGTGATTTTTCAGAAACTTTGAGCCTTCGATTCTCTCTCAATTCTTCACCATTCTCTTTGATTTTTGGTTGGTTGAAGTCCTACGAATGTAGGTAACAAGATTAAGTTGCTTTGAGGTCAAATCGAAGCAACTCAAATCATGAACCTCAAATTTCAAATCCATGTATCTTTCTATATACATGGAATTGGAAGAAATGGAGGTCAGATTCGTGCTCCTGAGCATTTTTCCTTCAAAAACATGTACTCAATTTTCATTTTCCATTTGGTTGAGGGTGGATCAGTCCGGGGAGGTCCATCGGAGAAGATGACCGGAGCCCTAGCTCCGGTGGTACGTTGGCATTTTTCCAAACTTCAGATTCATTTAAAATATTTTAATCTTGACCGCCCCTTATGATTATCATCCCTATGACGCGTTGACTGAGGTGTATGGTGTGAACCACGCGCTTGGCCATCAGATCTGCCACCTCAATTAATGAGGGAGATCTATTGGCCCTTGTTTTTTTGTTTTTTCTGAATTTTCATTTAATCCACTTATTTTATTTAATTCATAGAAATTTCTTTTTTAATCCAAAAAATATGGGACTTTCACCAAAAATATTTAAATATTTTTCTCTACCATATTCTGAATTAAAATTATTTTTTGGATTAATTTTGGTATTTTTCATGAATTAAATGTTTTTGTGCATATTTTTAATTGTTCAAAAATACTTCTGACTTTTTAAAAATAGTGGAATTTTTGGCTAAGGTCCTTTGACCTAGTTTCACCTAGGATAAATCCCTTGGCCATTTATTTGGTGTTTTGAAGGGATTTTAGGTTTTTACCAAATTAAAATGTATTTTAATTCATTTTTAATGTGATTTTTAATTGATTAAATGTGTAAAAATGTTGTTCAGCCATTTTTATGGTCTTGTGATGTTTAACTTTCTATTTGGGCCTTGGTCAAGGTTGATTTGACTTTTGTTGGATCACAACCATTTGATTTAGGGGATTGATGAAATGTACATTTCATCTTCCAAAATGAATGGATGGTTTTGATTTGATGAAATTCCTCCCATGATCAATTTGTGTTTCTATCTTCCCCTCCCTCTTCATCTTCATCCCTATTCTTTCCCCTTCCCCATTTGACCAAATCTCTAACATGGAGTTTGGTTCTTCCCATTTTCTTTTAGTATGTGGTATGTTTTAGGAGTTTGGTTCTTTGTACCAAATATCTAACACGCATTAACACCTATATTTTATTGCTCGGCCTCAAATAGTTGTGATTTCTACATATGTCCAATTAAGATTGCTTAATATAGAGCTAAATTTGACCCCCAATGCATAACATCCTAGTAAGTGAGATTGTAAGTGAGATTGTAATCTCTGTAAGACCCCAATTTTAACCATAACATTCTTGTAAGTCTCTTTAGGGATCAGACCTTGGCATCATCCTAACCCCTCATTCATTGGGTTTGCATTGGGAGAGATCACGAAGCATATTTTATTGTATCATACTTTGTTTTTCACTATTTACTAACCAAAATACCAAAAATATGTCAATGCATAGTTTGTTGCTTTTGTAGGTAGAGTGTGTGATCACCCATGCTCCATCAAGCTCATATCTAGGGTTTAAGACCCTCAATGCAAGGAGATCTATCAAGAGATGGTATACATTAGCTTTATACATCATATATGGATCCCCATGGTCTTCACATATCATTTTGATCAAGAAATCATCAAGAGTTTGAAGCTTGTTTGCCTAGGAAGCCTAATTCATCTGGGTATCTTATGTGACTTCCTCAACAAGTTTCTTCATCATTTGATCAAATATATCAAGGGATACTTCATATTACATCATCCTACACATATATTATCCTCCATGAGTCCTAAATATCAAGAGAATATCAAGTTTTCAAGTTGGTTCATGGTGGTTGACCAGAGAAAGTCAATTGGTCAAAACTGGGGTTCCCTAGACCCTATCTCCTACAATTTTTGTCATATGAAAATTATTACAAGAGACATGTTACTCATTATGACATTTCAAACAACTTTAATGTTTAAGTAAAGAGCTAGTTTTGCATGGAAAGTCACTTTTCTATGGTGAACGATTATAGGTCATTTTGTTTGAACCCTAGTTAGGGGGTCAACTTCCAAGGACCATAACTTGCTCACATGTTATGAGATTAAATCCATTCAAGTTCCATGATTAAATTAAAGATGTCCGCTCTAACCTTTATGTTTGGAAGAATTTAAAATTCAACTTGAAAATGCATGTGTCAAGAGGAAACATTATAGGTCATTTTGGGCCGTTACCATTGAACAAGTGATTTTCCTCAACTTCTAAAATGCATAACTCCTTCATGCAAAATCCAAATGAGGTCAAATTTGTGACTAAATTGAATAAGTTTGAAATAACTACAACTTTGATGAAGGAACTCTTTCCATTTGAAGTCCATAACAAAAGTTATTCAAGGTGGAAGAAGTGAACATTTTGCTTAGTACTTAGAAAATTTTCAAATATGTTTGATTTCCCAAACTTCCACATCAACATTCATCATGATCCAAGATTCAAATGGAAACGTTTTCAACATTAAAGTGGTTCCCCTTGATCTCACCTTTCCAAAAAGTCTAAGATCATCTCATTTGGATCAAAATTGAGGGACTCTCACATGGCTCCATTGTTGGATTTGTTTTGCCAAGTTCTTAATTCAAGTGATCATTCTTCTTTGCATGCAACATGGTTTCCAATTTTGGCAAAATTTCAAGTGGTGAAAAAATGAATTCCATTTTCCTATTTAAACAAGCTCATGGCTTCAAAAATGACAATAACATCTTGCCCACGCTTTTCCAAGAGAACCCAGACCCTCACACCATAGAATTTCTTGAGAATTTCATTGAAATCGAGTATGAATTTCACTTTCTGTTTTGAAGTTCAAACTCCAAGAAACCATTGCCCTTTCCATATCAATTGATCATTATAAGCAAGAGGAGGAAGAATCAAGCAAATCCAAATCAAGATCAAGCTGAATTGAAGCTACTTGAAGGTGAAATTTCAGAAACTTCATCTCTTCAATTCTCTGTCAATTCTTCATTATTCTTTGTGATGTTTGGTTGGCTGAAGTCCTATCAATGTAGGCAACAAGATTGAGTTGCTTTGAGGTCAAATCGAAGCAACTCAATTTATGATCCTCAAAATTCAAATCCCTGAATTCGAGCTCCTGAGCATTTTCTCTTTGAAATGGTGTCCTTGTTTTTCATTTTTCATGAAGTTGAGGTTTGACCAGTCTGGTGCTGATCACCAGAGAAGATGACCGGAGCTAGGGCTCCGGTGGTGCGTTGGCAAGTCCCAAGCCATCTGATCTGGTCCAAACATTTTAGTCTTAGCCATTGGTTGTATTACCATGCGTGTGGCATTTTGAATCAGGTCTTTGGTGGATAGTGTGCGCGTGGCCATCAGACCTGCCACCTCAATTAATGAGGGCGATCTGATGGCCCTTGCTTTTTTGTGTTTTCTGATTTTCCATTTAATTGCTTTATTTTGTTTAATTCATATTAATTTCAGTTATAATCTTTAAATATTTTTCTCTTTCATTTTCTGAATTAAAATTATTTTTTGGATTAATTTTGATAATTTTCATGAATTAAATGTTTTTGTGCATATTTTTAATTGGTAAAAAATACTTCTGACTTTTCAAAAATCATGAAAGTTTTTGGCTAAGGTCCTTTGACCTTGTTTGACCTAGGATAAATCTTTTGGGCATTTATTTGGTGTTTTTAAGAGATTTTAGGTTTTGACCAAATTAAATTCTATTTTAATGCATTTTTAAATTGATTTTTAATTGATTAAATTTGTAAAAATCATGTTGAGCCATTTTTATGGTCTTGTGATGTTTGACTATTTGTTTGGGCCTTGGTCAAGGTTGATTTGACTTTTGTTGGATTAAAATTATTGGATTTAGGGGATTGATAAAATGTACATTTCATCTCCCAAAATGATTGAATGATTTTAATTTTATAAAATTCCTCCCATGACAAATTTGTATTTCCTTCATTCTCCTCCCCCTTCATCTTTATCCCTATTCTTTCCCATTCCTTTTATTGACCAATGAAATATCAAATATCCTAAGGCTAATTGGTTAATCAATGACCCTGTGTCAGATGAACCAATACAAGTATGGGTGAGATAGGTTCATCCCTCTTGATCTTTTCTTTTAGTGTGTGGTATATTTTAGGAGTTTGGTTCATTATACCAAATCTCTAACATGCATTAACACCTAAATTTTTATTTCCCAACCTCAGATAGTTGTGACTTCTACATAAGTCAAATTACGATCGCTTAACATAGAGCTAAATTTGACCCTAAAGGCCTAACATTCTAGTAAGTGAGATTGTAAGTCTCCCATCCTTCATGGTATTGTGTGGAAACTTGACCTTTTTACCTTCCTATGGAAGATGTCTTGGTTTAAGGATCCATGCTTGTGAATGGATGGTTGAGTATTCTCCAAAGAATGACTTAATCAATTAAAAAGCAAAACACTATTAACATTCAATTAATCTTGACCAACTCTTATTAAAATTGCTTTACTTTCAAGTCATTTACTTTCTGCAATTTAAATTTCAGTCATTTACCACTCATTTCCATTTACATTTTATTTAACTTGTTTATGTTTATGCCATTTTTACTTTGCTCAGTTGAGCCATATCTTGTGATTGTATATATTTGTCTGTGTATTTTGACTTTTATTTATGGTCTTAGGATCTTAAAATACTTAATAAACAACAAAAACCCTAAAAAATGTTTGGTGGACTGTTGATCTTGATCTGAACTTTTGGACTTAGAACTAGGCAACATTCCCTGTGCAAAAAGGACTTGGCCAATGCCAACATTCTGAGATCAAGTTATTATGGACTGAGTCTTCATCTGATGCAAGTCTTGGGATTCATTTGAATTCATCTACTACATTGTCTTGATGCAAATTATTATTTTGATCTGGTGTCTAATGCTTTATTCTGAGTTGATCAAGGAGTATTTCATCTGATACATGAGAAGGCAAAGAAGACTGCTAGTTATGCAGTTGCATTCTTGGGTATGGCTATATTTATTTGATGCCTTGATCTTCATGATGTCTAATATTGCTAATTGCTTGTTGATTATTGCTTGATTCAAACTCCAAAGGGAAAATGGGTTTTCTATATGACATACTTGTCTGTTGGATTGCACCCATTGGTCAGATAATTTCAAATCTTAACTTTTAATTGTATGCTTAGGATTAGTCTCTTTATCTCCTCCAACTTCTTAAATTTCAAAATCTCTTCCCCTTTTCAAAAATTTTCTTTGCTTGATATTTCAAACATAGGCCTTATTTTAAGTAGAAACTTTGGCCTTATGCCATTGAATTTTCAAACTCCTTTTTCTTAAATCAAACTTATAAATAAATCTAATCATATTGACTTAAAATTTCAAAAGACAAAAAGAACTAACAACTTCATTCAAATTTTTGGCCTTTTGTGCCGTTCTTATTAACTTTTGATTAAAAGCAATTCACCAACTTTGAAATTGTTACCACGAACTACACGGTTTTGATCCCTCATTTTTATATTGGTACGTAGGCACAAGTATGAATGTCTTGTACAACACAAAAATATAATCAATGAATTCTTTTCTTATCCCCACACTCTATTTTTCTCAAATATCATTTTATACCAAAAAACACATACATACATAAAAAAGGGCTCCCTAGAAGTACCTATGACACTTTAGGTGCTAACACATTCCCTCTGTGTAACCAACCCCCTTACCTGTAATCTCTGGCATTTTATTAGTTTTTATTTGTGAACTTCTTATCTTTGGGTTTTTGTAGCGTTAAATTCATGATCATCATGCTATGGATAAGCTAGAGATCAAATAACAAGAGTCGCCACCGCGCTTTTATTGTTTCCAAGGAAAAAGGGAAAAAGTACGAACAAAACCCAAAAGTAAGAAGTTTTCAAATCAAATTTAATAAAATGTCAGAGATTACAGGTAAGGGGGTTGGTTACACATAGGGAAGGTATTAGCACCCAAAGTGTCCTAGGTACTCCTAGGGAGCCCTTTTTTGTGTGCATATGTATTTTGTATAAAATGATGTTTACAAATAAAATAGAATGGGGGGATGAGAAAAGAATTCATTATTTTTGTGTTTGACAAGCCCTTCAGACTTGTGCCTACGTGCCAACATAAAAATGAGGGATCAAAACATCGTAGTTCGTGATACAAATTTCAAAGTGGATGCATTGCTTTTAACAAAAATTAAGTTTGAATGGCACAAAAGCCTAAAAATGGTTTGAATGAGTTAGTTCTTTTTGGCTTTTTGAAAGTTTAAGTCAAATATAATTAAGTTTATTTACAAGTTTGATTTAAGAAAAGAAGTTTGAAAATGCAATGGCATAAGGCCAACTTTTCTATCTTTTTGCAAAGTGGTCAAAGTTTAGAACAAAATAAGTTCAATCAAAGAAGATTTTGAAAAGGGAGGGAAAGATTTTGAAATTAAAGAAAAGGGGAGAAGATGAAGAGACTAATCCTATGCACAAAATTAAAAGTTGAGAGTTGAAAAGATCTGACCAAATGGGTAGCAATCCAATAGACAAGAATGTTAATAGAAATCCAGAATTCACTTGGACATTTAGAAACAAGCAACACACAAATGCACAATTATATTATCTTGAAGAGCAAAGGCATCAAATAAAGATAGCCACATCCAAGCTTTATCCATTCCATGATCTTCTTCAAAGTAGCCATGTAGCAGATGAATTCCACAAGTCACAGGTTCAAAATGACAGCTTCACAATGATCATGTTGAAGATGAACTCAGAGGGATCTTGAATGATGTATCAGATGAAGTTTCAAATTGCAAGCACTTGGTTCCTCAATAAGTTGGCATTGGCCAAGTCCTTTAGCATAGGAATGTTGCCTAAGTTCTAAGTCCATTTATCCAAGATCAAGCCAACAGTCCACACACAAGTTTTTTAGGGTTTTTTTGTAGTTATTATGTACATTAATGGTCAAATACCACACAAACAAGCAAAGTATATGCGAACAAGAAATATCACACAATATGGTCCAAATGGACAAAGTGAAAATTGCATTAACATAAATAATTAGAATGATATGAACAATGGTAAATGAATAAAAGCTAGAATTAAATGACATTAAAGTAAATGGATTAAAATTAAAAGTTAGTTGTTAATGGGTTAGAAGTTAGTATTGTTTTGCTTTTTCTTTTCATTTTTTAGACATTCTTTGGAGAACACTCAACCCACTTATCACAAGCATGAATCCTTGAGCCAAGACATCTTCCAAAGGAAGGAAAAAAGGCCAAGTTTCCACACCATACCATGAAAGAGGGGAGAATTACAATCTCACTAACTAGAATGCTATGCCTTTTATGTCACAAATTTAGCGCTATGTTAAGCAATCATAATTGGACTTATGTAGAAGTCACAACTATTTGAGGTTGGGCAATAGAATTTTGGTGTTAATGCATGTTAGAGACATAGTATAATGGACTATCCTCATGAAACATACCACACACAAAAAGAGATATGCAAAAGAGGTGGCCTAATCTCATCCATACTCATGTTAATTTTTCAATCAACTAGCTTTAGGACTTTGAGATATCATAGGCCAAATGAGATGAATGCATAAAGATGGGGAATGAGATTAAGAGGGAGGGGAATGGATCAAAACTCAAATTGATCAAAGGAGGACTTTTACCAAGTTAATATCATCCATTTATTTTGGGAGATGGAATGTACATTCCATCAATCCCCTAAATCCAATGATATTAACTTGCCAAAGTCAAATCAACCTTGATCAAGATCCAACAACAAGAGTCAAATACAAACAAGTCATCACAATTGGTCAACAAAATCATTTGGCATTTATTAAAATTAAAAATACTAAAATAAGGCATTTAAATTAAATATGGTTTGTCAAATTCCTAAAACCTCATCAAAACACCAAATAAATGGCCATGAGATTTATCATAAGTCAAACAAGGTCAAAGGACCTTGGAGAAAAAAATTCAGAATTTTTAAAGACTTAAAAGTATTTTTAAACAATTAAAAACAAATGCAAAATCAATTAAATCATGAAAAATATTAATAATGATCCAAAAAAATAATTTTAATTCAGAATATGAAAGAGGAAATTATTTGAATTTTTTTGGTGAAACTCATATTTTTTGGATCAATATTAAAATTAAAATGAACTAATGAAAATCAAAGGAATAAAAATTAAAATCAAAAAATCAAAAAAGCATGGACCACTTGATCTCCCTCATTAATTGAGATGGCAGATCAGGTGGTCCTCAGTGCGCTTTCCATCGTGGACTTGAGTCAATGCGCCACAGGAATGGTAATCAGAATTAATGTGTGAGATTAGATCATTTTAAATGGATCATATGGTTGGAGACGTGCCAACACACGGCCGGAGCTGTAGCTCAGGTCTTCTTCTCCGGTGGACCTCACTGGACAAGTCCACCTTCAACCATCACCAAAATAAAAAAGGAGGACATGATCTGAAGAAAAAATGGTGTAGAGCACGAATATGACCTTAATTTTAAGTAACTCCACATATATAGAAAGATATGAGGAGTTAAATTTTGAGGTGTGTCAATTGAGTTGCTTCAATTTGACCTCTAAGCAACTCAATCTTCTTGCCTACATTGGTAGGACTTCAGATAATCAAAGATCCAAGAGAATTGGGTGGAATTGAGAGAGAATCGAAGAGATGAAGTTTTCTGAAAATTACCTTCAGTGTTATGCAGTTCTTGATGTTGCTTGCTCCAAACACGATCTGATCACACTTGAGAAGCTAGCAGGAAGTGACTAGAGAGGTTGCAAGGCTTTGGATCCTAGAGTTCTTGAGTCTCCAACTGTTGAGATTCAAACTCAAATCTCAAGTTGATATTTATCAGGTTTTCCTTTGGAATGAGAGGGTTTTAATGGAGGGCAAGCTGGTGTGCAAGATCTGATTCAAACGGGAACAGAGAGCATGTATTTATAGCATGAATGAATGATAATTGCACACTTCAAATTTTGTCCAAATTTAGCAATGTTGATGGCACGAGTGCATGGGCACGTGCAGGCCCATGATGCAATGCAAAAAGGTCCAAAATCAATCCAAATGAAGTCTGAAAGGAAGCTTGATTGGCAAGGCAAAGTGAACTGAAGTTTTGAAGCTTGATTGTTGCCAAAGATGCATCTCTATTAAAGCCATGCGCAAACCTAGAAAACCTCATCCAAAACGGATGAACTTGGGTTCTTTGGAAATCTTGGATCAAGGGGAACAAGTTTGATGTTCAACAGTTTTTCATTTGGAGCTTGGAACATGGAGAATTTTGATGTGGAAGTTTGGAAATTTCAACATGTTGAAATTTTTTCTAAGTGTCAAGCCATATATCTCAATATTCCACCTTGCTTAACTTTTTATGTGAGATTCAAATGAGAAACGTGTATTCATCAAAGTTGTAGATCTTTCAAATACCTTCAAAATGGTCACCAATTTCATGTCATTTGGATTTGGAATGATAGAGTTATGTATTTTTGAAGTTTGGATAAATCACTTGTTCAATGGTATAGGTCAAAAATGACCTATAATGTAACCTCATATCACATGCTCATAAAAGTTGAATTTTCTTTCATTCAAAACATAAAAGTTAAAGTAGACTTATTTAATGGACTTGATGAATCAATGGAGATCATAAGGGTCTCAAACCCTAGATATGAACTTGATGAATCAATGGAGATCATGCCCTACCTACAAAAGAGTTAGGCAAATGCAAAGACATATTTTTGTATTTTGGTTAGTAAAATGATAATATACAAGTATGATACAATCACAAAGTGCATGAGGCAAGGAGGATGCCAAGGTATGATCTTAACGCTAATGCTTATGATGAAATTGCATGAGGGATCTTAGGGTTAAAATTGGGGCTTACAGCTGCCCCTATTTAAGGACATTCTAACTGAGGAGGCGAAGGTTAAAATCTTCATGTCGACTCAGTAGAATGGGCTTAAATAACAACATATAGAAATAAAATTTGGTCCCTAAGAGACCTCATGATGCAAATGGTATGAATGCAAAAATTAATACTCTGTGGGGAAATATTGCCACAAAGGAAAAGAAATCAGAGAGACCAAAAGTCCACAGGAGTATAACATATTCCATAAAGGAAAACTCACTGGGGAGAAAGAGACTCTAGGGGAAAAAAGAGTTATGCGTAGGCCAAGCTACGACTTAAAACTACTGGGGGACTCGAGGAATTCCATACAAACATGGAAAGACTCAGTCGGTGAAACAACAACATCTGCAGGGGATACGAGTAAGTTAGGATAAAACTGAAGTACTTGAATCATGCAGGAAAAGCGATTTCACTAAGGAAATGTGCACTCAACTCGACTGAGGAAGAAATAAACTTCAACACAGGAGGAGTAGAAATCTATTATCTACTACCTGTTACTGGGTAAGGCGATAATAAAGATCTGACAGAGAGGACATCCGTCATCGATTAGGATGAACATATCAAGGATGAATCACTGAGAGCCCACAGGAGGGAGTATTCATTACCGATTACTGGGTAAGAATAGACTTATTGGGGAAAACTGCAGAAAATAGGATTTACAACTACCAGTTACTGTGCAGAAGGCCAAAGGTGAGAATATCCGTCATCGGTTAAGCTGAACATATCAAGGATAAACTCAACAGGGAAGAAAATCTTTCATCGGTTAGGATGAACATATCAAGGATAGACTTGCCTGGGAAATGCCAAGGAGGATACCCGTCATTAGTTAAGATGAACATATCAAGGATAAACCAGCTGAACAAAAAGTAGGAATTACATCTATCGAATGTTGGATAGAAGACCAATCAAAGAGAAAATTCGTCACCCGTTAGGATGAACATATCAAGGATAGAATCTGAGAGGGGAGAAAATAGGAATTACGTCTATCAGTTACTGGATAGACTACCAAGGGAGAGAATGCGTCACTGGTTAAAGTGAACATATCAAGGATTAACTCTGTAGAAGGGACAAAAAGTAGGATTTACAACTATCGGTTACTGGGCAGAAGACCGCAAAGAGAAGGAAACCTGTCATCGGTTAGGATGAACATATCAAGGATTAACTCTCTAGGGAACAAAATAGGGATTACAACTACCTTTTTACTGGGTAGAATACTGTCGCATTACGCGAAAAACCGGCGGGAAACAAGAACAACAGATCCGCCACCGTGCGTTATTTATCCCAAAAGCGGGAAAGGAAACGCTCGAAGTAAACCTGGAAAAGACATGGTCTCGCGACCAAAGAGAGTGGGATCGGGAGTTGGTTATGCGAAGGGAAGGTATTAGCACCCCTACGCATCCGTCGTACTCGACGGGATCCACGCACTAAAGGAAGGAATATGGTTGCTAAAAACGCTGCTCAAACAAACACTGGCTGAAAGAGACACAAGAAAACAAACGAAACTGAATCGGCAGGATATCACATCCTGGGCCTACTTAGTCTATCAAACATAGACATCAGAGTCTAAGTAGTTCGGACTGGGGGAAAACATGCTCGCTAGGACGTCGCATCCTATGCATACGTATCTTCTTGGACTAAGAAGAATCAGAGCATCCGTAGCTCGGCTCACGCACACCAAACACAACAGACACAGGAAAACATGGAATCCGAATGCCAACCGCTGGACCTACATCGGACTCCGAACCAAACACACGCACACTGGAAACCAGATGCCACTTGATGGACTTATACCGGACTACAAGCACACAACAAGAGGATATGGAATGCCAGTCGCTGGGCTTACATCCATCTCCTAACACACACAAAGACAAAACAAAAAGGGCGCCCGGAGAGATCAGCTCATCTCCTGCCTACGTACCTCATCTGGTATGAGGATCAGGGCGACGTAGTTCCCCTACACAGGGACACAGGACTAGCCTAACCAGATAATAAAGGGAGACACAACTAGGGAGACTACGACTCGAGCCTAGATGTTATCATGCATAATCATCCCTAAGTTAAGGTTGCTATCTAACTTGCACAGGGAGCAAGCTATCCTAAGCAGCACAGGCAAAGCAAAGCAAACAATCACAAATAGCACACACTATATACACACAAAGTGGGCTCACACAAAGGGTTAGGCTACAAAAGTAAGCCAACTGTATCAGGGTGATGTTAGCTCTTAACCTTAACATTGAGAGTTAAGGTGAAGCAGATGAAGTGGGAAGTGAGGGGTGTGCCTCATAGCTCTTATCCCTGGCCTGGGAGAGCTTTAGACAAAAGGAAGTGTGGGTTCAGAAAGTGGGAACCCTTCTACACTTATGACACTGACTCAACCGTACAACTGTACAAGGATCTTGGGTTAATGTCCACAATGCATCAACACCAGTGGTGTGAGCAAAGGGATGACTCAACAAGAATAGCAGGAGATGGATTGCACATCTCTTGTATCTGCCAATTGCCTTATCAAAGGTCTTTTCCTGCTTGGGGACAAAAATAAACAAGCAAAGGCATTGCCTCTTAAGGAGGACTTCAGACAGGTGTCTGGCCAAGTAACAGGCCAGGTCTTCCAGACTACATGGAGTTAGAGACATTATACCTCAATGCTCAAGCTAGCAAGCAAAGCTAAAGCCAGTTCACAAGGGAACTATAGCAACTAAAGTACCTGAAAACAATCCAACATAATCAGTACTCAACTCAAACAAAAGTCAAACAGACAATGGTCAACAGTTAACTGTACAGTCACACAACAATCAAACAAAGCATTGCACAAAGGTGCAATCCACAAGGCCTAAGCACAAGTCTCAAAGCCTACAAAACAAGCTCAAAGTTAGTCATAAACAAGCAATAAACCAATCCCAATTGAGTGCACATCATCAAGTATAAGCAATTGTGCTCTTTGACCTGAAACAAAGCTCAAACATTAGGCACTAACCACTAGGACATGGCCTAGGGTCAAAATGAGAGCAATAAACCAAAACAGAACATGAAAATTGGTGAGAACCAAGTTAAATCAAATAAGAAACAAATCCAAGTGGTCTCATGTTCATATCATCAACCAATATCATTTCATAAGGCAAAGAGTGCAAATCATGCAACTTAGAACCTCATAGGACCAAACAGAAAGATCCAATTCAAATCAATTCAAGAATGTTTCAATAAATCCCCGAAAAATTCATGATCAAACAGCATTCATAACATGATCATCATACCAAATTTCAAGCCATTTGGACAAAAGGAAGCAAGTCAATTAAAATCCATAAGTCAAAGCATGTTCAAACAAGCTCATACAAGGCACCAAATCATAGGTCAACTTCAAGCAAGCATAAAACAGAAACTATACATGATAAATGAACCAAATCAAAGCCATGACAAACTTCAAAGAGTCTAGAACACATATGCAAAATTTCAAGTCCATCCAATAAACAACAAGACTTCCACAAATCATATAAGATCATGACTCACAAAAAGTCCACAATTGGTCAAACAGAAGAGAAATTCTCAAACAAATAGGAAATGCACTCAAAAAATCCACAACAATTCACACTCAAACTTACATCTAGAAGAATCAACATGCAAAAATTCAGGTCATTTTGAGTTCATATGGCATGGTAAAGAAAATCAGGAAGTCAAGCAAGAAATGGTGTGACACACATTGTCACACCTCCAATGATCAGGTCATATCTCACAAACCAGAAATGCAAAAATCACAAACTCTATACCAAAATGCTCCTAAAGGTGTTTAGATTACACATATAAAATTTCAGATCCATTGGACTAATTTTCATCATTTCACAACAAGAATGGCAAGCAAGGAGCAAGAAATGACATGCAAGAACAAACCCTAGCCAAAATAAAAATCCACACGTGCACAATTTTTGCAAAAATCATCATAAAATAGTAGACATGGAAAGGATCATGGCACAAAAAATCTCACATCAATTGGACCATTATTTTGTGATTTATAAATTTTTGAATGAGAAGAAAAAATAAAAAAATGATGAACAAGGCATGGTGAATATATGAAGCTTAATGAAGAAAATGCCAAAATCCAAAAATGCAAATGCTGGCGCCTGGACTCGAACTTCGTCCAAATTCAAATATGGCGCTACTTAAGTGAAACGCCGCGTTTCACTTAAGTTTGTGGCGTGATCTAATTGGTGCATGGCTCACAAACTATGAAATTCATGCAAACACACGGCCAGTGGATCAAACACGCATCTGGAATCAAATTGTTAGGGTTCTTCACACGGTTCATACGTTCTTCATCATCAAGAACTTTTCATCACCAAAATTGAAAATGAATACATCAATAGCTTCATCTTGCATCACACATTAACAATACAACAATAATTTGACCTAATTCGAACTATTAAACACGGATCGAGCAGAATAAGATTTGAACATCAAACTTAAAATTCACATATCTTTCTCATTTCTTGATGAAAATCAAAACCACAAAGCTCAGTGTACTCATGGATAGAAGGTCTACAAAATGCACATCACAATTACATGAATCAAGAGTATCGAATTCCAACCTCTATGAAGATGCAGATCTGGAATCGTGGTTGTTTGGCCTTGTAGTATGCAAACAGAACTTCTTTGATGCTCCAGGAGATGAATGAGTGAAGATCCAATGTTCAATGATGCTTGATGTAGCTCAAAAATGCAACTGCCATTGATGGAGCTTGATGTAACAGTTCCAAGTTCTGCTCGAAACGGATGAATTCTTGCTTGCAGAAGCTCCAACAATGCTTGTGAATGATGGATCCTTGAAGAACAATGCCAGTTCTATGAAAAGATTTGCAGAAAAATGGAGAGAAAAAAGTTGAGAGGATTTGCAATTTTTGATCTAGATATGAGATGAATGAATGTTAATTGCATTTTCTGTTAGAATTATCTATTTATATGATGCACTAATCATTTCCTTAATCCCAATTAGCCAAATGTGAATGATTAATGAAGATGCAAGTTTATGTGCAATTGGTCATTCACCCCTCATGTGCATGGAATGCATGCTACAGTGCACGTTTTATTAGCCAAACACACTCCAAATATTGTTTTAGATCAAATTCAAGTGATTGGAAGTGTGGCAAATGCATATTTTTGAAAGTCACCTTTTTCCCTCCCTTTTTTAAATTCAAATCAAGTGAAAAATGCCATTTTTTTGTGATGATTTTTGATGAAATGTGATGAATGATTATGATAGAGCATGTCAAAAGGAGATTGTAGCAAAAAACCCCACTCCATTTGGCCAATTGATATGAAAGTTATCCCACTTTGAAGTTCAAAATTTCTTGACAATGATTTGATCATAACTTGCCAACCACACATGAGAAATGCATGTTCTTGGACTTTTTGGAAAGGTGAGAGCAAGATCTTTAACTTTCATGTTGGACAAAATTCCATTTCAATCTTTTATGATGATGTAAATTTGAGGAGAAGACCTTTCCGTTTTTGGCAGTTTGAAATTACAGGTCACTTACTATTTTTGGAAACTTTTCATCTGACCTCAAATTCTTCAATCTTGATCTTTAACATGTCAAATGAGACTTGTATGGACATGAATGAGGCCTTTCAAACCATCTCCCACCTTCAAATCCATGAATTCAGGCATAGTTGACCACAGTTGACTTTCTAGGGTTTCAGATGAAATTCAACTTGACTGTTGAGCTTTGATCATCCAATTTTTGGCCATACCATTTCAAAATGATCCTTGAATCATATGAACATGTTGAATCAACCCTAGGGCTTTGTTTCAATAGGAAATTCACTTGCTTGCCTGCACAACTGATCCTCCTAACCAGTCTTGACCTAATGACTTGCACTTGGGCAAATGGACAATGCAATGCTATGCAGTGGACAATGTTATGTTAATGACCTAATGATGAAAATGCATGTACAAAATGGGAGGTGCAAATTTGAGGTGCTACAAATACCAACGGTGAGAATATCCGTCATCAGTTAGGATGAACATATCAAGGATAGACTCAGGCAGGGGAGAGAAAGATATCCGTCACCGGTTAGGGTGAACATATCAAGGATATACTTTTTGAGGAATAGATCCACCGGGGACTCTACTGAAGATAAAAGCAGGGGTACTTTTGTCGGGTATTGGGCAAGAAGTAACAAACTACAAACTAAGAAGAATATTACCAGCTACTGAGCAATAAACTCTCAGGAAACTCGATGCATCTATCTAGGTAAGAGCTAGAAAGAAACAATCAATCAAGACTCAACCCAATGAGGATATAACTCAAGGGGAGTGATTCCATCCAGATAAACAACTGGAAAGGAAACTGAAGTAATAATCATCCACGAGGAAACAAACTCAGTGGGGAAGAGGAGAAAGGTGAAAGTCTTTCTGCCTAAGGGGCTAACGCTTTATAATTGAGGGAGGACAGACACCGAAACTTGTATGGGGATAAAGTACCACCATACAGAGAATGAGAATCTCTAATCAATCAAATATGACAATGCAAATATGCAAATTATGAAATTATATGAATGTATATGTATATGATGATTATGCTGACAAAACAATCACAAAGGATACAAAGGTGTCGCAAAGAAATTGAATCATCGGTATAATCCCTGGGTCAATCCATAAAAAGAGGGAGACAACTGCTGGAGAATAGAGAGATCAATAAACCAAAGGCTCAAACCTAGCCGAGGGAGGAGATCTGCCGAGGAGAGGCGAAATTATCGAGTCTGCAAGGAATATTAGGTCAACACCATATCAAATGGGAGACAACCATACATAAGATAAACACAAATAGCTGCTCATAAACCAGGAGGAAACTCTGACTGGGAGCGAGTCGGATGGCGACTGGTGGGGAAACCAATGCGATCTACCGAGGAAGCATCTTACTCTACTGAATCAACCAACTTAGCTGGGAAAAAGAATCAGAACTCCGCTAGAGGACAAACACTCCGCAAGGGAACCAGATCAACATAAACAACTAAGGATACCCAAAGGGTCAACTGCTTGGGGAACCTCTGATGCTTAGCACTTAAGGACTTGCTGCCCTTTTGAAGTGCTGTTGATACTTCCTTTTAATTGCTTTGAAAAATTCTTGCTTTTATATGCTTTAAGAAAAGATTTTGATTAAAATTTTAAATTTTCAAAATGATCATAATAAAATTTAAACTATTGGCTGAAGTAAATAAGAGTAGAAACAATTGGATAAAAGCTCAACTTTATTTAATGGGATGGTAGTCTGTAAATGACAAGACTCCATAGATTTTTACAAAGTTGAAAATGGTAATTTACATGGAAAAGGGTTACATTGAATACAAATGATCCTTAGTCCTTCTACCAACTCTTGATATCCACTGTGCTCTTGATCGCTGCTGGGATGATGAATCGACGTAAACCCTTGTGCTCTACAAAGTCTCCAAAATTGGACGATCAATAGACTGCAGTAACTTGCCATAATCCCTAATTTTTGCATAAGTTGCCCCAAGGTGGGGTACTCAACTTATCGGGAAATCTCTTATGTTTTTTATGTCTTTATCTTTTGCCTGGACTGCCCTTTCGAGTTTTCAATCCACAGAGACGCTCTTTTTTGCCTAAGCCGCCCTTTTGGGTTTTCAACTTAGCGAGATGTTCTTTTCTTTTTAGGAGAGGTATTTCTTGACTGCATCTGCGTTCACAAGACGAGTGAACTCTTCACCATCCATAGTTGTAAGAATCAAAGCACCACCTGAAAAGGCTCTCCTAACAACATACGGGCCTTCATAATTGGGAGTCCATTTTCCCCTAGAATCTGGCTTGAGCAACAAGATCTTCTTGAGTAAAAGGTCACCTTCTCTGAACACACGAGGTTTGACCTTCTTATCAAAAGATTTCTTCATTCTCTGCTGATATAACTGACCATACCACATGGCAGTCAATCTCTTCTCTTCAATCAAATTCAACTGATCAAACCTGGTCTGACACCATTCAGCCTCAGTCAACCTGGCTTCCATGAGCACACACAATGAAGGAATCTCAACCTCTACAGGGAGCACTGCTTCCATACCATACACAAGTGAGAAAGGGGTTGCCCCTATTGAAGTGCAGACGGATGTACGATACCCATGCAAAGCAAATGGGAGCATCTCATGGCAATCCTTGTATGTGACAACCATCTTCTGAATAATCTTCTTAATGTTCTTGTTCGCAGCTTCAACAACCACATTCATCTTGGGTTTGTAGGGAGAAGAAGTATGATGTGCAATCTTGAAGTCTTTGCAAAGAGCTTCCACCATATTGTTATTCAAGTACGATCCATTATCAGTAATGATCTTACTTGGCACACCATAACGGCATATAATCTGATTCATGATAAACCATACAACAACTTGCTTGGTTACATTTGCATACGATGTCGCTTCAACCCATTTTGTGAAGTAGTCAATTGCCACCAAAATTAAACGATGTCCATTCGAAGCTTTGGACTCAATCATCCCAATCATATCAATTCCCCATATGGAGAAGGGCCATGGGGAAGAGATAACATTCAAAAGTGTCGGAGGAACATGAATCTTATCAGCATAAATTTGACACTTGTGGCATTTCTTCACAAATTTGCAACAGTCAGATTCCATTGTCAGCCAATAGTAACCTGCTCGCAACATCTTCTTTGCCATTGCATGTCCATTAGAATGAGTACCAAAGGAACCTTCATGCACTTCAGTCATCAACAAGTTTGCTTTGTGTCTATCCACGCATCTGAGCAAAACCATGTCGAAGTTTCTCTTGTACAGTATATCACCATTCAAGTAGAAGTTACTGACTAATCTTCTCAAAGTTTTCTTATTTTCCAAAGATGCCCCAAGCAGGTAAATCTGACTTTGGAGGAAACATTTGATGTCGTAATACCACGACTTCTCATCTTTGATCTCTTCAACAACAAACACATGAGCTGGCCTATCAAGACGCATCACAGATAAATTGGGAACTTCATTCCAGTACTTCACCATAATCATTGATGCCAATGTTGCAAGAGCATCTGCCATTCGGTTTTCATCTCAAGGTAAATGATGAAACTCAACCTTTGCAAAGAAAGTTGAAGTCCTCCTCGCATAATCTCTATATGGTATTAAACCAGGTTGATTTGTCTCCCATTCACCTTTGATCTGATTTACAACCAAAGCTGAGTCTCCGAAGACATCTAAATACTTGATTCTGAGATTCATGGTCACTTCAAGCCCCATAATGCAAGCTTCATATTCTACCATGTTGTTTGTACACTTGAAAATCAATCTAGCTATAAATGGTAGATGTGTGCCTTGAGGAGTAATGATCACTGCCCCAATGCCATTTCCATATTGATTAACAGCTCCATCAATCACCATGCCCCAATGGGAACCAGGTTCTGGCCCTTCTTCAAGCAATGGTTCATCACAATCTTTCATTTTCAAGTACAAAATCTCTTCATCAGGAAAGTCATACTGCACTGACTGGTAATCTTCAATCGGTTGGTGAGCCAAATGGTCAGCCAAGATACTACTTTTGATCGCTTTCTGAGATCGGTATTCGATATCATGCTCTGATAACAACATCTGCCAACGGGCAATCCTCCCAGTTAAAACAGGCTTCTCAAATATATACTTGATTGGATCCATTTTGGATATCAACCAAGTGGTATGATTAAACATATACTAACGCAGACGCTTAGCAGCCCAAGCCAATGCGCAACAAGTTTTCTCAAGCATAGAGTACCGAGTCTCACAGTTGGTGAACTTCTTAATGAGGTAGTAAATTGAAAATTCTTTCTTTCTAGTCTCATCTTGCTGACCAAGGACACAACCCAGACTATCTTTGAGCACAGTCAAATACATGATCAATGGTCTTCCTTCAACAGGTGGAGACAAAATCGGAGGCTCAAGCAAATATTCCTTGATACTGTCAACAACTTTCTGGAAGTCTTCGGTCCAATCACAAGACTGATCTTTTCAAAGAAGCTTGAATATAGGCGCATATGTGGCAGTCATGTGGGAAATGAATTTGGAAATATAATTCAAGAGGCCGAGAAAACCCCTGACTTGCTTCTCAGTTTTGGGCGCAGGCATCTCTTGTATTACTTTGACCTTGGAATGATCAACTTCAATACCCTTCTCGCTGACAATAAATCCCAACAACTCACCAGAATGAACACCAAAAGTACACTTATTGGGATTCAAGCGGAGTTTATACTTCCTTAAACGCTGGAATAACTTCAACAAATGCTCAACATGTTCCTCTTCATCAATCGACTTAGCAATCATGTCATCGACATAAACCTCAATCTCTTTATGCATCATATCATGTAAAAGAGTAGTCATTGCTCTTTGGCAAGTTGCACCAGCATTCTTTAGACCAAAAGGCATCACCCTATAACAGAATGTTCCCCAAGGTGTAACGAATGTGGTCTTCTCCATATCTTCGGGTGCCATCTTGATTTGATTATATTTGGAAAATCCATCCATAAACGAAAAGACTTTGAATTTAGCGGTATTGTCTACCAGCATATCAATGTGTGGCAGAGGGTAATCATCTTTCGGACTGGATTTATTCAAATCTCTATAATCGACACACATGCGGACTTTTCCATCTTTCTTTGGCACAGGCACAATATTGACCACCCATTGCGGATACTCAGCGGTCACAAGGAAACCGACATCAATCTGCTTATGTACTTCCTCCTTGATCTTAATAGCCATATCAGGATGCATACTTCTCAACTTTTGCTTGACTAGCAAGCATTCTGGCTTCAACGACAATCTATGCTCCACAATATCAGAATCCAAACTAGGCATGTCTTGATAGGACCAAGCAAACACATCTGAATACTCTCGAAGAAGATCAATCAACCCCTTCTTAACATCTGGACACAGGCGAGACCCAATCTTGACTTCCTTCACATCATCCTCGAAACCAAGTTGACTAGCTCAATCTACTCTTCAAACGACTGAAGGGTTTTTTCATCTTGCTCAAGAAGACGGGATAATTCATCACTCACTTCTACATCACTTTCCTCCTCGGCCTCAAACACAGGGAATTCAAAATTTGGAGAAGGAGAAGGATCATTGTATTCAATGGGGTTAGGAACCAACCTGCATAATGATTTGATATTTTTATTTTAGAGAAGTGAAATTTGTGACCAAATATTATGCAGATGGACAATTATATTGTTTATTTGTGTTTTTTGTGATTACCATTTTCAGAATAAAGCAAAAAGTAAAAACAAACATCATAGATGTGGATGAATATAATTAATTTTATTAATTATCAATTTGAAAATGCCCAACAATGTTCACTTCTCCCTAAAACATATAAAAGCAATTACTTAGATCGATGCAAAATAATAGGAATATCAACAACAGTCCAATTGTTGCAAGCCTTTCCATGTGTCACAAAATTGGTGCAGTCTTCCTCTTCGTCATCCTCTAGCACAACAATTAAGTGTTGTTCATTGCCATGAATGAACCCTCCTCTATGGAAGCTAAGTTTCATATCTTCAATACTTGCAATTGATGAACCTTTCTGGAACCCCAAACTGGTTCTGCCTTTGTTGTCGGAGATCTCTACCATGCGCCCCCACTGATCAACATCGCCTTCTTCCATAATTTTCTTAGCATATTTCAATGAGGACATAGGTGCCCCAACTCTCTTTTCAATATCAATAGATAAGGCCTGGAACAGAGTTCCAACCTCATCCTCAGCTTCAACGTAAGAGAAGGATGACAAATGGCTAACCAACAACGCCTTCTCTCCACCAACAAACACTAGCTTTCCATTCTTCACAAATTTGAGCTTCTAGTGCAAAGTGGAGGTAACAGCTCCTTCCTCATGAATCCATGGCCTTCCCAACAAGCAACTGTAGGCCGGGTGGATATCCATTACTTGAAAAGTAATCTAAAAATCACTCGGACCTATCTTAACTGGAAGGTCCACTTCACCAATATCTGTTTTGCGCGAACCATCAAAGGCCTTGACGATTACACCACTATACCTCATAGGCGCTCCTTGATAAGATAGCTTTGACAGAGTTGACTTCGGAAGCACATTCAGCGATGAATCGGTGTCAACAAGTACATTTGACAAAGCATCCTCTTTACAATTCATGGAGATATGAAAAGCCAGATTATGATTTCTTCCCTCCTCAAGGAGCTCTTCATCATAGAAGCTAAGATTATTGCAAAAAGTGATGTTAGCCACGATATGATCGAACTGGTCTACTGTAACATCATGTTCTACAAAAGCTTGTTCTAGAACTTTCTGCAGTGCTTCTCTGTGCGCTTCAGAATTCATGCATAGAGACAACACTGATATTTTTGAGGGGGTTTGGAGCAGCTGCTCCACCACATTAAACTCACTTATTTTGATCAACCGAAGTGCCTCATCATCGCTGTTAGCTTTCAAATTGCTGGACTCACCAAACTTACCCTTTGGAATACCAACTGGATCTTCAACAGGCACTTCCACCTTCTTACTCACAACTGATTCTTCCTTATCCTTTGGGAACACCGGCCCAAACACACGACCACTACGGGTCACCTTGGTAACATCAACAATGCTCACCACAAAGCTAGTCGTAGGCAACGGAACCTCTTGACCATCCTCTCTCATTGTAGCATTATACTGGTACGGAACAACTTTATCGGATGAATACGGGAGTGGGCTCGCTAACCGTATTACCAACGGCGAAACTGATCTATTGTTGACATTGTTACTGTAGTTGCTATCGTACTGGATTACCAATCTCTCTAGCTGCTTGAAAACGGGCACTATGACATTTACATCGTTATCTACATGACGGGATTGGACAATTTGAATCATGCCTAAAATTCTGGTATCAGATATGAGATGTCGAATGTAATGTCACGACACTAATATCTAAGTAACACAAACAGAAGAAAGATATAGAATGATAATGCAAAAGACACAAGCAATTGTTAACCCAGTTCGGTGCAACTCACCTACGTCTGGGGGCTACCAAGCCAGGAAGGAAATCCACTAAATAGAATCAGTTCAAAGACTCTCCGTACACTTCAACAAGTTACAGTCTTTCTCACGTAATCTCTACCCGTGCAATTTCTACCTAAGCACTCTTAGATATGAGAACCCACTCACTTCCCTACAATCACACCTGTGATTTTAAACAACAATCCCTTGAGAAAAGAAAACACTTTTCAATAACACACACTTGATTTTACTTCACAGTTTCAATCAAGTAGACACACACTTGATCTTGCTTAACAACTTTGATCAAGTAGACACACACTTGATCTTGCTTCACAGCTTTGATCAAGTAGACACACACTCTTGCTTAACAACTTTGAATGACAAATTACAACAACAAATCAGACCAATTCAATCATCTATGGATGACTTGAATGGCTTACAAGTCTCACGACTAAACAAGACACAAACCCTAGCTCTCTCTATATATTTCGCTCAATATTGGTTGTGTGTTTAAAACACGTTTTCCAAGTCCCTTTTTATAGAAGCTTTCAGCTGGGCTTGGACCTCTTGAAAACCCTAAAACTATTTTCCAATTAAATCTTTTCATAACAGCTGGTTAGATTTCCTTGGAAAATAAGTAAATCAGGTTGTAATCAATCATTGAATGCGCCTACATATCAGATCTTCAATCATATATAGATTGCCATTAATTGCGCAATCACATAACACCAGACATTCACACTGAATGTTATGTGTACAGGATGTCATGACATCGGGTCTGGCATCCTGGAACAATCATGCATAATTCCATAATTCCTTTTATAATTTCCAGTAGGTACATAATATCAGATGTCATGGCATTGTGTATGACATCCTGAAATAATCCTGCATAATTATGTTTTCCATTTAAACTCCAGCAGGTACACATCATCAGATGCCATGACATTATGACATTCTGAAACAATCCTGCATGATCATGTTCTTGAACTCCAGCAGGTACACATGATATCTTATGTTAAGACATCACACATAACATCTTGTGAACACTTCTTGTTTGACCAAAATTGCTTCCAACACTTAGAACCAACAAACTCCCCCTTTGGCAAATTTTGGCTAAAACATATATTTGTCCTTTTTGTTCACAAGAAAACTATCAGCAGTTAAACAACAGTTTAAACAGCAGCAGAAGCAAACACAATTACTAGCTATAGCTACTAGTAATACACACATGCCCAAGGGTACTTCTTCTCCCCCTAAATCTGTGCAACATAAACAGAATTACTAGTTATAGATGCAACTAGTAAGACACACAAATGCACAAGGGTACTCCTTCTCCCCCTAAATCTGTGCACCACATACAACTCCTTTGATAATGACAACACCTGTGACCACAACACCTGTAACAGTCAGAATGTCCTTCTGACATCTGCTTCAACATCACTTGTGCACTACATAACATCTCCTGTGCACCACATCAGACATCCCCTTTGACATCTGTAAACAGAACAACATTCTGTTTTACAACAAGCACATCTCCTTCAATAAAGTTGTTCATCTGTTCAGCTACACCAACACATACATCTCCATACAGCTCCACATCTCCAACATCACTTTCTCCCCCTTTTTTAGTCAAAATTTTGACCAAAGGTGATCAATTAGACAAAATAAATGTCAATTAGCCTAGCAGAGAATGTAACCACAGATGTCATAACATATAACATGTTAAAACATAATTGTTAGGAGGTACAAACCAACATTATACATAGCTGCGACAGCTGAGATAATGAACAAATCCATGGAACTCATTAAGAGCCCAAAATATTACAAACAGGCATCAATAACGACTGCCACAAATTACACATAAAAAAACAATAAATTCTTCAGCATCCAAACAGTAGGGGGAACAACTACCAAAACAGCACACACAACAGCCATACCAGAACAGTCTTCATCACAGCACACCTCACACAGTCTTCAATATCAGGGGAAACCATTAATCAGAGGAAGAAGTATCATCTTCACCTTCAGAATCAGAGTTGCCACTAGATTGAGCATTTGGCCTCTCACTTGAGGTATTGGCATCTGAATCTTTGGTCTCACCAGGCTTCTCCATCTCTTCCTTCTCTAGGCCATTAATAAGAACCTCCAAAGACTCTTTTCTTGCCTTGGAAACCCTAATACCATTCTCCAGTTCCTTGCAGGTTTCCTTTAATTGATCAATTAAGCCCCCTTGGATGCAGACTCCTTTCTGGCAGATGTCATGACAACATCATTGACATGACTTCCCTCAAACAACTTTTAGTGAATTGATAGTGGAGGCTTTCTTCTGCTTGGAATGTCACTTGTATTAAGAATGCCTGGTTGTTGGCTCAAGATAATACCACAAATTATGGAAGGGAAGGCAATGGGCAGCTTCACTGCATTTGTGGAGGTATGTCTGACAATTTGATCAAACATAAACCTTCCAAAGTCATAGTTTATCCTGGTTCCAATTTCATGAATAATTCTTCCAAGACCAATGGAGATGGTAGAGATATGATTAGTAGGCACCCAGTTGGCTGAACCAATATTGTGCAAGATGACATATTTGACAGTTAGCTTGCCAGCTGATAGGTGATTCCTACTAGGCCATTCCTTAACTTGGCCAGTTGTAATAGTCCTACAGACCTCATTGTTTGTAGTCTCTAAATCCACTCCTCCATCAGTTCCTCTCCCTAGGAACTTGTTGATAATGGTTGGTGAGAATCTCACACATCCACCCCTTACAAAAACCTTACAGAATTCCCTGTTGCTCTTTTCATTAATATCCTCAGGGATATTCACAACAAATTCTTTTACTAACCCCTCATAACATTAGGGTAAACCAACAACAGTTTTCATAAGACCAGCAGCCTTAAATAATTCCATGACTTCCTTCACCTCAACAACCTCTTTTCCCAGCTCTCTTTCAACAGCTACCCTCCTCCGAATGACAAACTTCCATTTGGCAGCACCATCTTCTAAATGAAAGGAGATATTGTCTAAGTGCACAGCTGCCACTTTTCCTGGAGACTTCTTAATAGCCTGCTTTTTAGCAGGGGAGATGTTTGGGACATCGTCTTCGACATCCTCTTCAGAGTCAAAACTCTCTCTTTCTTTTCTCTTCCCGCTGTCCTCATTTCAGCCACAGTCTTCTCTTTTCTGGTCCTCAGTTTCTTAGCTACACTTGGTTTCCCAAGATGGACCAAAGTGTCATCCTCTTCCTCAAAACTTTCTTCCTCCAGATCAATAATATTCTCAGCAGTTTCATGAGACACATTTGCTGGTTTCTTGCTAGGTAGGGTTTTACCTAGAGAACATAATCCCTCAACAACCATTTCCTTTTCTGATCTAGATGAGTCATCATCTTTCTCAGCTTGGGGTTCCTCCTCAGGTGAGGGGTCCCTTCTGGACAAAGGGGTAGAAACACCCTTGATTGCATGCCCTTCACTTAGAATCCTAGTTACTAGGTTCCTAATGGCACGATCAACATAATGCATGTCATTTGGATGATGAGATTTATTAGGGATATTACCTTGCTTACTTCCAGCCATGGAAGAGGGGCCTGGGACGTCACCTGGTATCACACAAAGAGGAGTAACGTCCAGCACATCTTCATCTAGAAACTCCATGGAAGGAGTCTTTGCATGATGAGAGGGTTTTGACCCAGATGATGAAGGATGTTGAGACATGTTGTTGAACTTTTGAACAAAATTTCTTTGCCCTAGCAGAGGTTTTCTGAGTAGTTGGATGAAGATGGAAAAAGTTGTGTTTAGGTAGCGTGTGAAAATGGCATAGATACTAGTTCCAATACTAGGTAATGATTCATCATTAATGTGGCTCTTTATTTTAAGTGGGCAGACACTATTTTTATTTCCTTTTCTACTCCATTTTAATTGCCATAATTTCACAAGAGTCCAAATCCCCAATTTCCCTCTTACATATTCAAACTGATTATCATCCAAATCCCTTGCAAATCTGTCAACTAATTGCATTTCATACTTTAGAGCTATGAATTTGTCTTCCACAAATTTTCTATTGGAGTGATGACAGCAAATAATGTACTTGGTCCAACTGTGCTGAATAGGATTTTTGGACATAGTTGCAGCATTCAGGTTGTCATAATACAATGTCATGACATCGTGTGTGACATTGTATGCAATTATCAGTAGTTTCATCCAACCCATTTGAGAACAGCTTCTTCCATCATCTATATATTCAGCATAAACACCATTTTCATCTTTCAAATGTGTAGGAGCAAGTGTCCTTTCACTCTCCATCCCAATCTTCTCAACATTCTTCTTGGCACTTTTGCTTTGAGATAGACACATAATCCCTTCTATCTGCTTGACTTGTGGCCCAGTTCCAACAAAGCTCTCTCCCACTTCAGACTGCATATGACTAGTAACATGTCCACTTATCTGATCTAACCTCTCATCTATTTGAGCCATCATGACCTTTTCTCCTTTGAAAGTGAGGTTAAGTCTGAGCTTCTGGTGTGACATCCTTGTTTGACATTTCCCACAGACTTGTCTTTCATCACTCTTGAGAGTTCCTCTAGCAGCTATACTCATCTTCATCCTTTTTTCTTTGACCTAGGTACACTTTGAGGAATAATCAATTTGAGAGCTCCACATGTAACAATTGTCTTTGGTCCTGATTCCTTTCATAATCACTTCACTATCTTTGTTAGTAATCAGACATTCAGTTTTGGTGAAGTTAACATTCAGACCTTGATCACATAGTTGACTGATGCTTATTAGATTTGCAGTCAAGCGCTTAACCAGTAGAACCTTGTCAAGTTCAAGAACTCCAAGACAATCAAGCTTACCTGTTCCCTTGATTTCACACGTTGCTCCATCACCAAAGGTTACATAGCTTATGGCATGATGATGAAGGCCAGTTAGCTGGTCTTTGTTTTCAGTCATGTGTCTGGAACATCCACTATCAAAATACCACTCTTCTTTGGCTGAGACTCTGAGGGGAATGTGAGCTATTAGACTTGTAACATTAGTCTTAGGAACCCATTGCTTCTTGTTGATAGGCCTGTGCTGTTTGGGTCTGGGTTGATAGTGAGTCTGATGATGAACAGGGCTAGGATAACCATACAGCTTATAGCAGAAGGGCTTCAGGTGACCAAATTTCCCACAGTAATTGCATCTCCATCTTTGGTGTTTCCCTTTCTGCTGTCTTCTCCTCTGATGTTGTGACATATGATGTGACATCACATGTTTACTTTTACTATGGTTGCACTTAGGTTTGGCTTGAGGTTTGCAACCAGTGTAATTACTCTCAGGCTTAGATTCATTATACCCTATGCTAGATTTGTCTCCTGTTATTTGTCCAGTTTGGAGAATCTTGTCTAAGGAGTCAGATCCATTGCTTAACATCCTTACATACTTGGTCATCTCTTATAGTTTAGAATTTAAGAACATAGCTTCAGTTTTTAACTTGGAGATAGTTTCCACATGGTCTGCCTTCTCATTCTCCAGCTGTACTATCTTCTGGCTTTCAACTTGTTGACTTTCATATAGCTTGGCATTCAAAACCACTACTTCTGTTTTTAATTTGGAGATGGTTTCCAAGTGTTCTACCTTCTCATTCTCAAGTTGAATTATTTCCTTCTTCTGGCTTTCAACCTGTTTACATAACTCTACACTTTTGTGACACAACTTTCTGTAGGTAGAGGCCAACTCTTCAAAGGTTACTTCATCATCACTTGAGTCTTCATCAGAACCCCATCTTCCTGTCAATGCAGTCACAAGATTTGCAGCTTCCTTTGTTTCACTCTCATCAGACCAAGTGGCAGCAAGACTCATCTTCTGCTTCTTAAGATAGATTCCACATTCAGTTCTAATGTGTCCATACCCATCACATTCATAGCACTGTACTTCTTTTCCTTCTTTGGGCTTATCATCTGACCTTGCTCTTCTTCCAGCATTGTTGGATTTACTGATATCGGATGAGATGTTCTTGACATTAGCCTTAGATCTTACATCCATCTTTTTCAATAGTCTGTTGAACTGTCTGTTGGTATAAGCCCTAGAGGCCAGTACTTTTGGTACTTGTATCGAATTATTTAAAGGCATTTTCTTTATTATGGTTGATTAATAAAGTCCCTGGAATAGATAGTCCGTTTAATGTATTAAGTGTGACTTAATCATGAGAACACATTAAACATAAGGACACTATTCTTAAAGTATCCGTAGTCGAGCTTTAGTGTGAAGTGGGATAACATTAAAGCATTAAGACTATTATGTTTGTAGACTGATGATCACATCTCATGGATCATGGATAAAGAGTTATCAAGTCTTAAACATAGGTATGAATATTAGGAGTAATATTTATACCGGATTGACCCGCTATGAGAATACTATATAGAAAGTTATGCAAAGTGTCATAAGTTATTCTCATGGTGATAATAGTGTATACCATTCTTCGACCTGAAACCACTATGGATCCTAGATGTAGAGTCGTGTGCTTTGTTACTGATCCAACATTGTCCGTAACTGGATAACCATAAAGACAGTTGATGGATACTCCACAAAACATGCTGAGGGACATGAGTGTCCTAGATGGAATTTGCCCATCCTGCGTAACAGGATAAATGTCTATGGGCCCAATATTGAACTGGACAAGGGTGACACGGTCTATACCTTGTGTTCAATATAGACATAAGGGCCAAGGGGTAATTATACACATAATTATTATCACAGGAGGGTTTGTCAGATCACATGATATTTTCGTGACTTGGGTAGCAGTGATGTGTTGCTAGATACCGCTCACTGTTTATTATGTTAAATGCGTGATTTAATATAATTGCCAACGTCGCGAAAACCTATAGGGTCACACACAAAGGACAGATTGATGAGAGATAGAGTAACTAAGGAACACCGTAAGGTACGGTGCACTTAAGTGGGAGACGAAATATGGTAAGGTACCAAATACTTAAGTGATTTTGGGCATATTATAAGATATGGGCCAAAATACACTTAAGTGGGCTTTTTAGCTTGAAGCCCATACAAGTGGTTCTATAAATAGAACCCCTTGGGTAGAAGCATTGTCACTCCACTCCACTCAGACTGAAATTCAAGTAGAGACTTGGAATTTTGTTTCCCTCTTTCTCTCACTCAAAGCCTTCATTCGTAACAGGTAGCACTGCGATTGAAGGAATCCGTTCGTGTGGACTGAGTAGAGACGTTGTTCTCGTTCAACGTTCGTGATGGCCCGTGGATCTGTATCAAAGGTTTTGATCATTATCAGAGATCTGCACCAAAGGTTTGAATCGCCACAAGAGGTAACGATTCTATCACTGATCATGCCCATTCGTAAGGATCACTAAATGGAGAAATTTTTAAATTCCGCTGCGCCTTGGATGGCAATTCTCCTACACTGTCTTCCCAGCATTGCTACTTCATTGGCCAAATCTTCATCACCATCCTGACTATTTTCCTCTTCTGTGTTTGACATGAAGGCCATGCTTTTGGTTTTCTTTTCAGAACCATCATTCAATCCCATCTCAAATGTTTGAAGGGAACCAATTAGCTCATCAACTCTCATGTTGGAGATGTCTTGAGACTCTTCTATGGTAGTCACCTTCATAGCAAATCTCTTAGGGAGTGACCTGAGTATTTGTCTTACCAATTTTTCGTCTGACATCTTCTCTCCCAGGGCTCCTGAAGCATTAGCTATTTCAAGGATACTCATATGAAATTCATGAATATTTTCATCTTATTTCATCCTTAAATTATCAAACTTGGAGGTGACCAATTGTAGTCTAGACATTTTTACTCTAGAGGTGCCTTCATGAGTGGTCTTGAGAATGTTCCAAGCATCCTTGGCCACTTCACAGTTGTTTACCAACCTGAAAATATTCTTGTCTACCCCATTGAATGTTGCATTCAATGCTTTAGAATTTCCAAGGGCTAGATCCTCCTCCCTCTTGGACCATTGCTCTTCAAGTTTCTTATCAGTTGTGGCTTCTCCTTCTTTAGTAATCCAGGATGTACCCAGCCTGTTAACACATCCTTCCAAGCCTTGTTATCAAGAGATTTTAGGAAACCTACCATTCGAGGTTTCCAATAGTCATAGTTAGAACCATCCAAAATTGGTGGCCTTTAGTAATCCAAGATGCCTGCTCTGATACTAATTGAAATTCTGGTATCAAATATGAGATGTCGAATGTAATGTCACGACACTAATATCTGAGTAACACAAATAGAAGAAAGATATAGAATGGTAATGCAAAAGACACAAGCAATTGTTAACCCAGTTTGGTGCAACTCACCTACGTCTGGGGGCTACCAAGCCAGGAAGGAAACCCACTAAATAGAATCAGTTCAAGGACTCTCCGTACACTTCAACAAGTTATAGTCTTTCTCACCTAATCTCTATCCGTGCAATTTCTACCTAAGCACTCTTAGATATGAGAACCCACTCACTTCCCTACAATCACACCCGTGATTTTAAACAACAATCCCTTCAGAAAAGAAAACACTTTTCAATAACACACACTTGATTTTACTTCACAGTTTCAATCAAGTAGACACACACTTGATCTTGCTTAACAGCTTTGATCAAGTAGACACACACTTGATCTTGCTTCACAACTTTGATCAAGTAGACACACACTCTTGCTTAACAGCTTTGAGTGACAAATTACAACCACAAATCAGACCAATTCAATCATCTATGGATGACTTGAATGGCTTACAAGTCTCACGACTAAACAAGACATAAACCCTAGCTCTCTCTCTATATTTCACTCAGTATTGGTTGTGTGTTTAAAATAGGTTTTCCAAGTCCCTTTTTATAGAAGCTTTCAGCTGGGCTTGGACCTCTTGAAAACCCTAAAACTATTTTCCAATTAAATCTTTTCATAACAGCTGGTTAGATTTCCTTGGAAAATAAGTAAATCAGGTTGTAATCAATGATTGAATGCGCCTGCAAATCAGATCTTCAATCATACATAGATTGCCATTAATTGCGAAATCACATAACACCAGACATTCACACTGAATGTTCTGTGTACAGGATGTCATGACATCGGGTCTGACATCCTGGAACAATCCTGCATAATTCCATTGTTCCTTTTATAATTTCCAGCAGGTACATAATATCGGATGTCATGACATCGTGTATGACATCCTGAAACAATCCTGCATAATTATGTTTTCCATTTTAACTCCAGCAGGTACACATCATCAGATGCCATGACATTATGACATTCTGAAACAATCCTGTATGATCATGTTCTTGAACTCCAGCAGGTACATAGGATATCTTATGTTAAGACATCACACATAATATCTTGTGAACACTCTCTGTTTTACCAAAATTGCTGCCGACACTTAAAACCAACAATGCCTTCATCCGTCAATCGTTGGATGTCCCTTTTCACAATTTCATAACCCCTCGGGTTAACACTACAAACAGCACAACCATCATGGTCATGCTCACAATCACTTACCAAGCAAACATCCTTATGCATCTACATAAAGGACCTTCTGATAAAACGCAGGTCAAAAAGTTTAAATTCGCCAGGACAACCATCCACCATATTCACAGAAGAGTTCCCATGGGCGGGCAACATATTTGCTTTCACATTCGGTGCACGGTCCTCGAAGGACACCATTCCACTCTTCATCAGCTTTTGAACCTCATACTTGAGCGGATAATAGTTCTCTATATCATGTCCGGGTGCTCCTTGATGAAAAGCACAGTGGAGCTCTGGTTTGTACCACCAAGGAAGTGGTTCTGGAATCTGCAGCAGGTTTCTTGGTTGAATCAGGTTCTTGAGAACCAAGGATGGATACAATTCTGCATAAGACATGTTAATCGGGTCGAAAGAGACCTTCTTCCTCTCAAAGTTTTGTTAATGATGATTGTTGGTATTGTTGTTGTTGTAGGTGTTTGTTCGTTGTTGCGGTTGTTGTTGCTGACGTTGTGATTGTTGAAATGGTGTTGATTGTTGATTATAAAATACCGGAATAACGGAAGATACTTGATGGTGACGTTGACGGGATGTTGGTTTCCTTCTAATCTAAGGCCTCCTCTTCCTCCCACTACTTATTGCATTCGCTTCATTGTCCTTCTTCTTGTTGAAACTGCTGCCATACCTCTTACTTGTCGACGCCTCATCTTTCGAAAAACGTCCCTCTCGGACTCCTTCCTCAAGCCTCATCCCCATGTTCACCATTTCGGTAAAGTCACTGGGGGCACTAGCAATCATACATTCACAATAAAATGAACTTAGGGTCTTTAGAAAGATCTTTGTTATCTCTTTTTCCTTTGGAGGAGTGATTTGGGCAGACAATTCCCTCCATCTCTGTGCATACTCTTTGAATGTCTCTTTATCTTTCTGAGACATAGACCTCAGCTTGTCTCTATCAGGCGCCATGTCCACGTTGTAATTATACTGCTTGACAAAAGCCTCTCCCAGGTCATTGAAAGTGCGAATGCTTGCACTATCCAAACCCATATACCATCTGAGCGCAGCACCGGTCAGACTGTCTTGGAAATAATGAATCAACAATTGATCATTATCGGTTTGAGTAGACATCTTACAAGCATACATCACTAGATGACTGAGCGGACAAGTATTCCCCTTATATTTTTCAAAGTCTGCCACTTTGAACTTCACAAGGATTTTGACATTGGGCACTAAACACAACTCAGTAGCACTCTTTCCAAACAAATCCTTACCCCTCAGCGTCTTCAATTCCTTGCGCAACTCAAGAAACTGATCTTTCATTTCATCCGTTTTCTCATACACATCAGGGCCCTCATACGGCTCAGAATGATAAATGGTTTTGTAGCTTGTGTTCAATATAGACATAAGGGCAAAGGGGTAATTATACACATAATTATTATCACAGGAGGTTTTGTCAGCTCACATGACATTTTCGTGACTTGGGTAGCAGTGATGTGTTGCTAGATACCGCTCCCTGTTTATTATGTTAAATGCGTAACTTAATATAATTTCCAACGTCGTGAAAACCTATAGGGTCACACACAAAGGACGGATTGATGAGAGATAGAGTAACTAAGGAACACCGTAAGGTACGGTGCACTTAAGTGGGAGACGAAATATGGTAAGGTACCAAATACTTAAGTGATTTTGGGCATATTATAAGATATGGGCCAAAATACACTTAAGTGGGCTTTTTAGCTTGAAGCCCATACAAGTGGTTCTATAAATAGAACCCCTTGGGTAGAAGCATTGTCACTCCACTCCACTGAGACTGAAATTCAAGTAGAGACTTGGAATTTTGTTTCCCTCTTTCTCTCACTCAAAGCCTTCATTCGTAACAGGTAGCACTGCGATTGAAGGAATCCGTTCGTGTGGACTGAGTAGAGACGTTGTTCTCGTTCAACGTTCGTGATGGCCCGTGGATCTGTATCAAAGGTTTTGATCATTATCAGAGATCTGCACCAAAGGTTTGAATCGCCACAAGAGGTAACGATTCTATCACTGATCATGCCCATTCGTAAGGATCACTAAATGGAGAAATTTTTAAATTCCGCTGCGCCTTGGATGGCAATTCTCCTACACTGTCTTCCCAGCATTGCTACTTCATTGGCCAAATCTTCATCACCATCCTGACTATTTTCCTCTTCTGTGTTTGACATGAAGGCCATGCTTTTGGTTTTCTTTTCAGAACCATCATTCAATCCCATCTCAAATGTTTGAAGGGAACCAATTAGCTCATCAACTCTCATGTTGGAGATGTCTTGAGACTCTTCTATGGCAGTCACCTTCATAGCAAATCTCTTAGGGAGTGACCTGAGTATTTGTCTTACCAATTTTTCGTCTGACATCTTCTCTCCCAGGGCTCCTGAAGCATTAGCTATTTCAAGGATACTCATATGAAATTCATGAATATTTTCATCTTATTTCATCCTTAAATTATCAAACTTGGAGGTGAGCAGCTGTAGTCTAGACATTTTTACTCTAGAGGTGCCTTCATGAGTGGTCTTGAGAATGTTCCAAGCATCTTTGGCCACTTCACAGTTGTTTACCAACCTGAAAATATTCTTGTCTACCCCATTGAATGTTGCATTCAATGCTTTAGAATTTCCAAGGGCTAGATCCTCCTCCCTCTTGGACCATTGCTCTTCAAGTTTCTTATCAGTTGTGGCTTCTCCTTCTTTAGTAATCCAGGATGTACCCAGCCTGTTAACACATCCTTCCAAGCCTTGTTATCAAGAGATTTTAGGAAACCTACCATTCGCGGTTTCCAATAGTCATAGTTAGAACCATCCAAAATTGGTGGCCTTTAGTAATCCAAGATGCCTGCTCTGATACTAATTGAAATTCTGGTATCAAATATGAGATGTCGAATGTAATGTCACGACACTAATATCTGAGTAACACAAATAGAAGAAAGATATAGAATGGTAATGCAAAAGACACAAGCAATTGTTAACCCAGTTTGGTGCAACTCACCTACGTCTGGGGGCTACCAAGCCAGGAAGGAAACCCACTAAATAGAATAAGTTCAAGGACTCTCCGTACACTTCAACAAGTTATAGTCTTTCTCACCTAATCTCTATCCGTGCAATTTCTACCTAAGCACTCTTAGATATGAGAACCCACTCACTTCCCTACAATCACACCCGTGATTTTAAACAACAATCCCTTCAGAAAAGAAAACACTTTTCAATAACACACACTTGATTTTACTTCACAGTTTCAATCAAGTAGACACACACTTGATCTTGCTTAACAGCTTTGATCAAGTAGACACACACTTGATCTTGCTTCACAACTTTGATCAAGTAGACACACACTCTTGCTTAACAGCTTTGAGTGACAAATTACAACCACAAATCAGACCAATTCAATCATCTATGGATGACTTGAATGGCTTACAAGTCTCACGACTAAACAAGACATAAACCCTAGCTCTCTCTCTATATTTCACTCAGTATTGGTTGTGTGTTTAAAATAGGTTTTCCAAGTCCCTTTTTATAGAAGCTTTCAGCTGGGCTTGGACCTCTTGAAAACCCTAAAACTATTTTCCAATTAAATCTTTTCATAACAGCTGGTTAGATTTCCTTGGAAAATAAGTAAATCAGGTTGTAATCAATGATTGAATGCGCCTGCAAATCAGATCTTCAATCATACATAGATTGCCATTAATTGCGAAATCACATAACACCAGACATTCACACTGAATGTTCTGTGTACAGGATGTCATGACATCGGGTCTGACATCCTGGAACAATCCTGCATAATTCCATTGTTCCTTTTATAATTTCCAGCAGGTACATAATATCGGATGTCATGACATCGTGTATGACATCCTGAAACAATCCTGCATAATTATGTTTTCCATTTTAACTCCAGCAGGTACACATCATCAGATGCCATGACATTATGACATTCTGAAACAATCCTGTATGATCATGTTCTTGAACTCCAGCAGGTACATAGGATATCTTATGTTAAGACATCACACATAATATCTTGTGAACACTCTCTGTTTTACCAAAATTGCTGCCAACACTTAAAACCAACAATGCCTTCATCCGTCAATCGTTGGATGTCCCTTTTCACAATTTCATAACCCCTCGGGTTAACACTACAAACAGCACAACCATCATGGTCATGCTCACAATCACTTACCAAGCAAACATCCTTATGCATCTACATAAAGGACCTTCTGATAAAACGCAGGTCAAAAAGTTTAAATTCGCCAGGACAACCATCCACCATATTCACAGAAGAGTTCCCATGGGCGGGCAACATATTTGCTTTCACATTCGGTGCACGGTCCTCGAAGGACACCATTCCACTCTTCATCAGCTTTTGAACCTCATACTTGAGCGGATAATAGTTCTCTATATCATGTCCGGGTGCTCCTTGATGAAAAGCACAGTGGAGCTCTGGTTTGTACCACCAAGGAAGTGGTTCTGGAATCTGCAGCAGGTTTCTTGGTTGAATCAGGTTCTTGAGAACCAAGGATGGATACAATTCTGCATAAGACATGTTAATCGGGTCGAAAGAGACCTTCTTCCTCTCAAAGTTTTGTTAATGATGATTGTTGGTATTGTTGTTGTTGTAGGTGTTTGTTCGTTGTTGCGGTTGTTGTTGCTGACGTTGTGATTGTTGAAATGGTGTTGATTGTTGATTATAAAATACCGGAATAATGGAAGATACTTGATGGTGATGTTGACGGGATGTTGGTTTCCTTCTAATCTAAGGCCTCCTCTTCCTCCCACTACTTATTGCATTCGCTTCATTGTCCTTCTTCTTGTTGAAACTGCTGCCATACCTCTTACTTGTCGATGCCTCATCTTTCGAAAAACGTCCCTCTCGGACTCCTTCCTCAAGCCTCATCCCCATGTTCACCATTTCGGTAAAGTCACTGGGGGCACTAGCAATCATACATTCACAATAAAATGAACTTAGGGTCTTTAGAAAGATCTTTGTTATCTCTTTTTCCTTTGGAGGAGTGATTTGGGCAGACAATTCCCTCCATCTCTGTGCATACTCTTTGAATGTCTCTTTATCTTTCTGAGACATAGACCTCAGCTTGTCTCTATCAGGCGCCATGTCCACGTTGTAATTATACTGCTTGACAAAAGCCTCTCCCAGGTCATTGAAAGTGCGAATGCTTGCACTATCCAAACCCATATACCATCTGAGCGCAGCACCGGTCAGACTGTCTTGGAAATAATGAATCAACAATTGATCATTATCGGTTTGAGTAGACATCTTACAAGCATACATCACTAGATGACTGAGCGGACAAGTATTCCCCTTATATTTTTCAAAGTCTGCCACTTTGAACTTCACAAGGATTTTGACATTGGGCACTAAACACAACTCAGTAGCACTCTTTCCAAACAAATCCTTACCCCTCAGCGTCTTCAATTCCTTGCGCAACTCAAGAAACTGATCTTTCATTTCATCCATTTTCTCATACACATCAGGGCCCTCATACGGCTCAGAATGATAAATGGTTTTGTAGCTTGTGTTCAATATAGACATAAGGGCAAAGGGGTAATTATACACATAATTATTATCACAGGAGGTTTTGTCAGCTCACATGACATTTTCGTGACTTGGGTAGCAGTGATGTGTTGCTAGATACCGCTCACTGTTTATTATGTTAAATGCGTAACTTAATATAATTTCCAACGTCGCGAAAACCTATAGGGTCACACACAAAGGACGGATTGATGAGAGATAGAGTAACTAAGGAACACCGTAAGGTACGGTGCACTTAAGTGGGAGACGAAATATGGTAAGGTACCAAATACTTAAGTGATTTTGGGCATATTATAAGATATGGGCCAATATACACTTAAGTGGGCTTTTTAGCTTGAAGCCCACACAAGTGGTTCTATAAATAGAACCCCTTGGGTAGAAGCATTGTCACTCCACTCCACTCAGACTGAAATTCAAGTAGAGACTTGGAATTTTGTTTCCCTCTTTCTCTCACTCAAAGCCTTCATTCATAACAGCTAGCACTGCGATTGAAGGAATCCGTTCATGTGGACTGAGTAGAGACGTTGTCATCGTTCAACGTTCGTGATCGCCCCGTGGATCTGTATCAAAGGTTTTGATCATTATCAGAGATCTGCACCAAAGGTTTGAATCGCCACAAGAGGTAATGATTCTATCACTGATCATGCCCATTCATAAGGATCACTAAATGGAGAAATTTTTAAATTCCGCTGCGCCTTGGATGGCAATTCTCCTACAGTGGTATCAGAGCCACTTACGAAACCATGAATCTGATATTTGTTTTTGTTCTGTAATAATATGATTAAAGACAGAATGAATCAAAGGTTAAATTGAGATCGATCAAGTTACATATATGTGATATATGTAATCCTGATGCAAAATACATTATATATGATATAGTGTTCTCGTTTCGTTCATTCAAACCCTCAATGATTGTTTTCCTTTGAGCGATCAACGGTCGTTTGCTTCTTGATCCGACATTAGTATGGTGAAGCAATGACGTGTTGATCAATCATACTGAATTAACAATCGAGATGTGTTTGACGGTCTGAAATCGGTGCATCAGGGTTAGTGACGGCACAAGGGTTGTGTTGCCAGAGAGTTATGCGATTGGGGTTTGAACGCACAAGAGTTGTGCTTCCTAAACACTTTTTGGAACAGTGTTAACCGGTTAACGCGTATGGTTAACCGGTTAACGAAATGCAAAATAATTTTTTATTTTTTTCAAACAGTGTTAACCGGTTAACGCATTTGGTTAACCGGTTAATGCAAGGCGGAAAACAGTTTTCCAAGACATTTTCAAACAGTGTTAACTGGTTAACGCATATGGTTAACCGGTTAACGCAAGGCAGAAAAGAATTTTCTAAAAGTTTTCAAACAGTGTTAACCGGTTAACGCATATGGTTAACCGGTTAACGCAAGAAAAATTCACCCGTTCGGCTAGAAAAAGTGCTTTGAAGTATCAAGTGTTGATACGGAAAATGACGTCAATTTTAAATGAATTGTTCATTAAAATTTTCGAGCAGCGGAACACCCGTTCCCGCTGTCCGGGCAGCGGACCCCCGACCAACTCTGTGTAGTGTCATCGGTCGTCGAAATTTAATTTGATTTTAATTAATTAAAGGAATTAATAATAATAATAAAGTGTTTATTATTTTCTTGTGGTGATCGGTTATGGCCTTAGTTTTCCTCTGTTTTGTTTTGGGTTTTAAAATACGACCTGCGTGTCGTGCCTCTCTCTTAATCTCCCAAATGTACTCCCTCGTATGTAAAATGAGTTTCTTTTATATAATGTAATGATATGAAGAAAGCAAAGAAGTCAGTGCCAAAGGAGGACAACCTTGAAGATCTTGCTTGGAGAAGCTTAGATCGTTCTTAGGTTAGCTTAGGTTCTCTCATTGGCTTGGGAGAACAATTGCGCTAGGGGCCATAACTGTTTCATTTTGTTTGTATGTATGTTGATGCATGTGAATGTATGTTGATGCATGTGAATGTATGTTGATGCATGTGAGAGACGGTTTATATGATAAACAAGCCGGTGAGATCAGAAAAATTGCAATTCCCTCAAAATAAATATTAAGTTTTAAGCTTTCCAAGTTTTAACACTCATCAAGACTAGTATCGAATAATGTAGGTTTCGCCTACGCGAGGTGCATGTTCTATATTAGTAAGGTGCGATGGGATAATTGTAATATCCAACTGTTAAAACAATGGGTCAAACTTAACTAAACAAATTATAATAAGATTATATATGTTTAGAAGCAAGAGTTGGGAATAATCCATATGATGGATTGAAATAAGGAGTTATTCACCCAACTGAAATTTTCGAGAGTTGTATGAGATACAATTGGAAGGAGTTCCTACCTAAATAACCTAGTTTTGTGTAATCCGCCTACGCGGACTTAGAACGAAGTGAAATATGGATCTCGACCCACTAGAAAATCTTCCAACGGGATTTTCCGAATCAAATGATGAGGGTCATTTGTTTTGAGTAAAATAGTGGGAGCATATTTAATTAAAGGCCTAATTGAATATGTCAATGATACTTATATTTTCATTAATCCTTATGTAGATTACCATGACAGCAAACACCTCTAACAACATCCTGCGATCAATCCTTGATAAGGAAAAATTGTCTGGGACAAATTTTCTGGATTGGCACCGAAACCTGAGGATTGTCCTCAAACATGATAAAAAGCTGTATGTCTTGGAGACACCTGTTCCTGAAGAGGAACCTCCTAGTTCTGCATCTAAGGCAGAAAGAGATGCTTATAAGAAGCATGTCGATGATGCCAATGAAACTGCTTGTCTCATGCTGGCTACCATGAACTCAGAATTGCAAAAGCAACATGAGAACATGTCAGCGTTCGATATGATCGAACACCTGAAGTTGCTCTATCAAGAGCAAGCAAGGCATGAGAGGTTTGAAGTTTCAAAAGCCCTTTTTCAAAGCAAGTTAGCTAAGGGAGCCCCTGTAGGTCCCCATGTACTCAAGATGATTGGGTATGTGGAAAACCTTGAGAGATTGGGTTTTCCCCTCGAAAATGAACTTACAACTGATTTGATCTTGCAATCGTTGCCAGATAGTTTCAGTCAATTTGTCCTAAATTTCAATATGATTGATATGGACGAATCTCTTCCTGAACTGCTCGCCATGTTAAGAACTGCCGAGCAGAATCTGAAGTCAAAAGGGGAGTCCATTTTGATGATCGGAAATGGAAAGAGACAGAACAAAAGGCCCACTAAGCAGAGTGATAAGGGGAAGGGCAAGGAAGTTGCCAATCCCAGATCCACTGCTGCTTTGAAGCCTAGTGGAGGCATAGCAAAAGAAGGCACCTGCTTCCATTGTGGTAAGACCGGACACTGGAAGAGGAACTGCCCAAAGTACCTGGAAGATAAGAAGAATGGAGTAGAGACTTCAACTTCAGGTATTTTTGTTATTAATTTATCTACTTCTGCATCATGGGTATTAGATACTGGATGCGGTTCTCACATTTGTACAAATGTGCAGGAACTAAAAGGGAGTAGAGATTTGGAAAAAGGTGAAGTCGACATACGAGTTGGCTATGGAGCAAAGGTTGCTGCTTTAGCCGTAGGAACTTTTGTATTGACTTTACCTAGTGGTTTAATAATTCAGTTAGAGAACTGTTATTATGTACCTGCAATTAGTAGGAATATTATTTCCATTGCTTGTTTGGACAAGTTTGGTTTTTCATTTATAAATAAAGAACAATTGTTGCTCAATTTATTTGAATGATATTTTCTATGCTACTGCACAAATGAACAATGGACTATATGTCCTTGATCTTGAAATGCCTATTAATAACATTAATACAAAAGGGTGAAACCTAACGAGTTAAAACCAACTAGGTAAGAATATTAAAACTCTTTGATCAGATCGAAGTGATGAGTATTTAATCCTAGAGTTTGATGACCATCTGAAAGGGTGTGGGATCCTATCCCAACTTACCCCTCCTGGAACATCCCAATGGAAGGGTGTATCTGAGAGAAGAAATCGAACCCTGTTGGACATGGTCCGATCCATGATGAGTCACACCAATCTTCCAAACTCCTTTTGAGGATATACACCATTGACATCAGCTTACACACTTAACCGTGTTCCATCCAAAAGGTTGAAAAGACACCATATGAGATATGGAGTGGTAAGAGACCACATATATCTTACATGAAGATTTGGGGTTGCTAAGTTTATGTGAAACGACAAATTTCAACTAAGCTTAAGCCCAAATCTGACCAATGCTTATTTGTGGGGTATCCTAAAGAAACAAGAGGATATTATTTCTACAATCCTTCTGAGGGCAAAGTGTTTGTCGCTCGAACTTGAGTTTTCCTAGAAAGGGATTTTATTTTCAAAGGAATCAGTGGGAGGAAAGTAGAACTTGAAGAAATTCAAGAATCACAAAGTATCGATACACCTATGGAGGAATTAGAGCAGGAAACACAAGTAGTTGTGTAAGAGCAACCTGCTCAAGTAGAACAAGAACATCGTAGGTCAGGCAGGATATGTCACCTACCTGAGATATATGGATATCTGATCTAGGTGATGTATTACTCATGGATCATGATGAGCCTGTGACCTACTCGTGGAATCTTCGTTTTGATGAAACAGTTAAACTGTATGGATTCATCAAGAACGAAGATGAGCCTTGTGTCTACAAGAAGGTTAGTGGGAGCATGATCGTATTCCTGGTATTATATGTAGGTGACATATTACTCATTGGAATCAATATCCCTACCCTGCAACAAGTAAAGTCTTGGTTGGGGAAATGCTTTTCTATGAAGGACCTAGCTAAAGCAGCCTATATATTAGGAATCAGAATCTATAGAGATAGATCACAAAACTCCTTGGCCTAAGTTAGAGTACATACATAAACAAAGTGCTGAGACGCTTTAATATGAATGATTCCAATCTGGTTATGTGTTTTGCTTAAATGGTGGCACTGTGAGCTTGAAAAGTTCAACGCAAGATGCAGTTGCTGATTCTACAACTGGGGCCGAGTATATTGTTGCCTTAAGTGCAGCAAAGGAAGCTGTTTGGATCAATAAACTTGGCATAGTCCCTAGCATTGTGGATCCCATTGGCCTCTACTATGATAACAATGGTGTTATCGCACAAGCTAAGGAGCCTAGATCTCACCAACGATCCAAACACATACTTAGACGTTGTGTGAAAATATGTAAAGTACCTACACTTGACAATGTTGCTAACCCACTGACAAAGCCTCTTGCGCAGCAGAAGCATGATGGCCATTCTAGATCAATGGGCATACGGGGTATGTCTGATTGGCTCTAGTGCTAGTGGGAGATTGTTGGTATAAGCCCTAGAGGCCAATACTTTTTGTACTTGTATCGAATTATTTAAAGGCATTTTCTTTATTATGGTTGATTAATAAAGTCCCTGGAATAGATAGTCCGTTTAATGTATTAAGTGTGACTTAATCATGAGAACACATTAAACATAAGGACATTATTCTTAAAATATCCGTAGTCGAGCTTTAGTGTGAAGTGGGATAACATTAAAGCATTAAGACTATTATGTTTGTAGACTGATGATCACTTCTCATGGATCATGGATAAAGAGTTATCAAGTCTTAAACATAGGTATGAATATTAGGAGTAATATTTATACCGGATTGACCCGCTATGAGAATACTATATAGAAAGTTATGCAAAGTGTCATAATTTATTCTCATGGTGATAATAGTGTATACCACTCTTCGACCTGAAACCACTATGGATCCTAGATGTAGAGTCGAGTGCTTTGTTGCTGATCCAACGTTGTCCATAACTGGATAACCATAAAGACAGTTGATGGGTACTCCACAAAGCATGCTGAGGGACATGAGTGTCCTAGATGGAATTTGCCCATCCTGCGTAATAGGATAAATGTCTATGGGCCCAATATTGAACTAGACAAGGGTGACACGGTCTATACCTTGTGTTCAATATAGACATAAGGGCAAAGGGGTAATTATACACATAATTATTATCACAGGAGGTTTTGTCAGATCACATGACATTTTCGTGACTTGGGTAGCAGTGATGTGTTGCTAGATACCGCTCACTATTTATTATGTTAAATGCGTGATTTAATATAATTGCCAACGTCGCGAAAATTTATAGGGTCACACACAAAGGACGGATTGATGAGAGATAGAGTAACTAAGGAACACCGTAAGGTACGGTGCACTTATGTGGGAGACGAAATATGGTAAGGTACCAAATACTTAAGTGATTTTGGGCATATTATAAGATATGGGCCAAAATACACTTAAGTGGGCTTTTTAGCTTGAAGCCCACACAAGTGGTTCTATAAATAGAACCCCTTGGGTAGAAGCATTGTCACTCCACTCCACTTAGACTGAAATTCAAGTAGAGACTTGGAATTTTGTTTCCCTCTTTCTCTCACTCAAAGCCTTCATTCATAATAGCTAGCACTGCGATTGAAGGAATCCGTTCGTGTGGACTGAGTAGAGACGTTGTCATCGTTCAACGTTCGTGATCGCCCCGTGGATCTGTATCAAAGGTTTTCATCATTATCAGAGATCTGCACCAAAGGTTTGAATCGCCACAAGAGGTAACGATTCTATCACTGATCATGCCCATTCGTAAGGATCACTAAATGGAGAAATTTTTAAGTTCCGCTGCGCCTTGGATGGCAATTCTCCTACATTGTCTTCCCAGCATTGCTACTTCATTGGCCAAATCTTCATCACCATCCTGACTATTTTCCTCTTCTGTGTTTGACATGAAGGCCATGCTTTTGGTTTTCTTTTCAGAACCATCATTCAATCCCATCTGAAATGTTTGAAGGGAACCAATTAGCTCATCAACTCTCATGTTGGAGATGTCTTGAGACTCTTCTATGGCAGTCACCTTCATAGCAAATCTCTTAGGGAGTGACCTGAGTATTTGTCTTACCAATTTTTCATCTGACATCTTCTCTCCCAGGGCTCCTGAAGCATTAGCTATTTCAAGGATACTCATATGAAATTCATGAATATTTTCATCTTATTTCATCCTTAAATTATCAAACTTGGAGGTGAGCAGCTGTAGTCTAGACATTTTTACTCTAGAGGTGCCTTCATGAGTGGTCTTGAGAATGTCCCAAGCATCTTTGGCCACTTCACAGTTGTTTACCAACCTGAAAATATTCTTGTCTACCCCATTGAATATTGCATTCAATGCTTTAGAATTTCCAAGGGCTAGATCCTCCTCCCCCTTGGACCATTGCTCTTCAAGTTTCTTATCAGTTGTGGCTTCTCCTTCTTTACTAATCCAGGATGTACCCAGCCTGTTAACACATCCTTCCAAGCCTTGTTATTAAGAGATTTTAGGAAACCTACCATTCGAGGTTTCCAATAGTCATAGTTAGAACCATCCAAAATTTGTGGCCTGTGAACAGAAAGTATAGTCCCTAGATCTCCATTGTACCAGAAAGTATAGTCCCTAGATCTCACCCAGAACCAGAGCAGGATGCCTGCTCTGATACTAATTGAAATTCTGGTATCAGATATGAGATGTTGAATGTAATGTCACGACACTAATATGTGAGTAACATAAATAGAAGAAAGATATAGAATGGTCATGCAAAAGACACAAGCAATTGTTAACCCAGTTTGGTGCAACTCACCTACGTCTGGGGGCTACCAAGCCAGGAAGGAAATCCACTAAATAGAATCAGTTCAAAGACTCTCCATACACTTCAGAAAGTTACAGTCCTTCTCACCTAATCTCTATCCGTGCAATTTCTACCTAAGCACTCTTAGATATGAGAACCCACTCACTTCCCTACAATCACACCCATGATTTTAAACAACAATCCCTTGAGAAAAGAAAACACTTTTCAATAACACACACTTGATTTTACTTCACAGTTTCAATCAAGTAGACACACACTTGATCTTGCTTAACAACTTTGATCAAGTAGACACACACTTGATCTTGCTTCACAACTTTGATCAAGTAGACACACACTCTTGCTTAACAGCTTTGAGTGACAAATTACAACCACAAATCAGACCAATTCAATCATCTATGGATGACTTGAATGGCTTACAAGTCTCACGACTAAACAAGACATAAACCCTAGCTCTCTCTCTATATTTCACTCAGTATTAGTTGTGTGTTTAAAACAGGTTTTCCAAGTCCCTTTTTATAGAAGCTTTCAGCTGGGCTTGGACCTCTTGAAAACCCTAAAACTATTTTCCAATTAAATCTTTTCATAACAGCTGGTTAGATTTCCTTGGAAAATAAGTAAATCAGGTTGTAATCAATGATTGAATGCGCCTGCAAATCAGATCTTCAATCATACATAGATTGCCATTAATTGCGAAATCACATAACACCAGACATTCACACTGAATGTTCTGTGTACAGGATGTCATGACATCGGGTCTGACATCCTGGAACAATCCTGCATAATTCCATTATTCCTTTTATAATTTCCAGCAGGTACATAATATCGGATGTCATGACATCGTGTATGACATCCTGAAATAATCCTGCATAATTATGTTTTCCATTTTAACTCCAGCAGGTACACATCATGAAATGCCATGACATTATGACATTCTGAAACAATCCTGCATGATCATGTTCTTGAACTCCAGCAGGTACACAGGATATCTTATGTTAATACATCACACATAACATCTTGTGAACACTCTCTGTTTTACCAAAATTGCTGCCAACACTTAGAACCAACAATGCCTCCATCCATCAATCGTTGGATGTCCCTTTTCACAATTTCATAACCCCTCGGGTTAACACTACAAACAGCACAACCATCATGGTCATGCTCACAATCACTTACCAAGCAAACATCCTTATGCATCTACATAAAGGACCTTCTGATAAAACGCAGGTCAAAAAGTTTAAATTCGCCAGGACAACCATCCACCATATTCACAGAAGAGTTCCCATGGGCGGGCAACATATTTGCTTTCACATTCGGTGCACGGTCCTCGAAGGACACCATTCCACTCTTCATCAGCTTTTGAACCTCATACTTGAGCGGATAATAGTTCTCTATATCATGTCCGGGTGCTCCTTGATGAAAAGCACAGTGGAGCTCTGGTTTGTACCACCAAGGAAGTGGTTCTGGAATCTGCAGCAGGTTTCTTGGTTGAATCAGGTTCTTGAGAACCAAGGATGGATACAATTCTGCATAAGACATGTTAATCGGGTCGAAAGAGACCTTCTTCCTCTCAAAGTTTTGTTAATGATGATTGTTGGTATTGTTGTTGTTGTAGGTGTTTGTTCGTTGTTGCGGTTGTTGTTGCTGACGTTGTGATTGTTGAAATGGTGTTGATTGTTGATTAGAAAATACCGGAATAACGGAAGATACTTGATGGTGATGTTGATGGGATGTTGGATTCCTTCTAATCTAAGGCCTCCTCTTCCTCCCACTACTTATTGCATTCGCTTCATTGTCCTTCTTCTTGCTGAAACTGCTGCCATACCTCTTACTTGTCGATGCCTTATCTTTCGAAAAACGTCCCTCTCGGACTCCTTCCTCAAGCCTCATCCCCATGTTCACCATTTCGGTAAAGTCACTGGGGGCACTAGCAATCATACATTCATAATAAAATGAACTTAGGGTCTTTAGAAAGATCTTTGTTATCTCTTTTTCCTTTGGAGGAGTGATTTGGGCAGCCAATTCCCTCCATCTCTGTGCATACTCTTTGAATGTCTCTTTATCTTTCTGAGACATAGACCTCATCTTGTCTCTATCAGGCGCCATGTCCACGTTGTAATTATACTGCTTGACAAAAGCCTCTTCCAGGTCATTGAAAGTGCGAATGCTTGCACTACCCAAACCCATATACCATCTGAGCGCAGCACCGGTCAGACTGTCTTGGAAATAATGAATCAACAATTGATCATTATCGGTTTGAGTAGACATCTTACAAGCATACATCACTAGATGACTGAGCGGACAAGTATTCCCCTTATATTTTTCAAAGTCTGCCACTTTGAACTTCACCAGGATTTTGACGTTGGGCACTAAACACAACTCAGCAGCACTCTTTCCAAACAAATCCTTACCCCTCAACGTCTTCAATTCCTTGCGCAATTCAAGAAACTGATCTTTCATTTCATCCATTTTCTCATACACATCAGGGCCCTCAGACGGCTCAGAATGATAAATGGTGTCCTCTACACGAGGTAAGGTGTGCACAAAGGGAGGTGGCACTGACATCTGGAGAAACACCAATGAGACATCTAGAGGAAGAGAAACCTGCTTATGCAAATGATGCATGAAATGCAATGCTTGATTATTTATTTTTGTTTTCAAGGAACTTACTATATCATTTGCAAATATATAAACAATTGCAATAATTTTCATATGACCAAAAATCTCTTTTCATTTATATAATTGGAAGGATTACACTGATTACAATTTCAGAAACCAAATGAAAAAATACAAGAGAAAAGGAGACTAATCATCTTAAGGATCCCTAACAATGTCAGAAGACCTGGCTGAAGGCGTTTACTTCCTTCGAATGCGACGAATCTCGGTCTCAAAAGAAGCCTTCATCTGAGTCTTCTCGAGGACAAGCTGGTCAACAATCTTCTTCCAAGCAACGGAAGGCTGAGGCATGCTAGAAGATGAAACCTCTGGCTCTCTCTGTCTCTTTCTTACTCGGTTTTCAAGTAGCTTAATAAGTGCATCTTTGTCCTTAAACTCTAACTGCAACTCTTGATGCTTCTTGCTCAAAGCACGAAAACGCTCTTCCCACATATCCTTGTCTCGCTTCATCTTGATGAGTGCGTCTTCCAACTCCTCTACATCTTGGTTAAGGAGAGTTAATGGCTCAACCACAACCATAGACATATGTATTTCACAAGGATAAGGCATCTTCAATTCCAAAGCTCTCTTCTTCACCCAAAGAGTGTAAGCTTCCAAAGCTACCCAATTGCACGGACCAAGCTCAGATCTTCCCTTCCTATGCACATTATGCCAAGCATGCACAATCTTCTGCTTCAAATGTCGGGGATCTTTACCCTCTTGATAGAAAAGACCTTCTAACAAAGTGTTATTAGGTTTGTCTCTCAAGGGGAACCCAAGTTGACGATGAGCCAAAGCATGGTTGTAGTTAATTCCTCCTTGTGTACCAATGAGAAGCACATTAGAGAATTCACCACAACTATCAATAATCTCCAAACTGCTTAAAGACGGATCATACCAAACTATATCATCATTAGTGAGAGACATAAGTCTCTGAGACCACCTTAGACATTGTTTTTTCTCCATAAAAGCAGGCGTCTGAGGCAAGTGCGAAATAAACCACTTGTACAGCAGAGGAATGCAACAGAAGATAGTTTCACCACCTTTAGAATTCCTTAGATGCAAAGAGAAATACATATCACCCAACAAAGTAGGCATAGGATTCCCAATCAAGAAAAGTCTAATGGCGTTAACATCAATAAAACCGTCAATGTTAGGGAACAAAGCTAATCCATAAATGAGCAACATAAAGATAGCTTCAAAAGCGTCTACACTACCGGCTTGAGGAAAGCAGTAGCTTTTTTGACGAGGAAATCAGATGGCAACCCAAACAATCCTCCTTTCTTCACCCAATGAGCCTCTATCTCAGACTTCTTCAAGTGAAGAGCTTCAGCAATAAGATGAGATTTGGGAATCTCTTCCAATCCACTAAAAGGAACTCTACTAGAAATAGGTATCCCCAAAAGATGAGAATACTCCTCCAATCTAGGCACAAGCTGAAAATCTGGGAAAGTGAAACAACGGTAGAGAAGATCATAGAACTGCACCAATACACTCAAAAGTCCTTCAACCACATCAGTAGACAAGATGGACAAAAGCTTCCCATGACATTGTTTGAAGTCCAAGGGATCTAATACAAAAGATGCTAGCTTCCTTAACTCTTTCAAGTCGGGACATCTGAAACTGTACTTCTTAGTGTTCCTTCGTCCACATATCCATGGTCTGAAAATATTTGCAAATGATACCTTAGTTCCTTGAAATTTTCGTGTGATGAATGTTATGATGTGCATGAATGCATGAATCCAACAATCACGAATAAGGGATCACACACAAGGAAAACAAACAAAGGTCAAGGGATGAATCAAGTCATTGTCAAGATCAATCATCCATTTTGGTGGATTACGGTTTTCACCTTATCAACACCCAAGTTTAATTGATATTGACAAGACTTGATTGGATCAACCAAGAATCAAGGGTTTGTTGTAAGTCACGAGCATGGAGTCTGGGTAAGAACCATCCTAAAGGAGTGAACTAAGGATAAAAACCTGTAGATCATGTTCTAAAAAGTTCCCAGAGTCTTAATTCCATCTATCGGATATTACAAGTTAAGACGACTGACTCATCGACCCATAATATTCTCAAGAGAAACTCGTCTGAGTGTAGTATCGCGTAACAACTGCTATCAAGTCTACACTTGAACAGTCTCCGCACTACATCCTAAATAGGCCAAGAGGGGGTAAATGTTCTACGGTCCTCAGCTTCGCGGACCTAAATTAGAGATAGTAATGCCTAACCACAAATACTTGTGTGACATTTCCAAATCCAAAAGGGTCTCCACTGAGCAGATGGATCTCAAGCCAACTTCTTAAGGACTACTCCACACAAGTTGAACATGACTATACCATCCTCCTATCTTAATTGCACTCAAGTTCGGGTTAGAACTTATCTCACCACTCAGAGATCACCAAGCACAACAAGCAGATTATATCACACATTCATATATACAAACATCACATATATACAAATATATACACACAAAAAGTAGGCTAAATCCACTGGAGACTACTCCCTAGCATAGTCGCCACTTAATTTTTGTAGCGATAAATTCATGATCATCAAGCTATGGATAACTAGAGATAAAATAACAAGAGTTGCCACCGCGCTTGTATTGTTTCCAAGGGAAAAGGGAAAAAGTACGAACAAAACCCAAATGTAAGAAGTTTTCAAATCAAAACTAATAAAATGTTAGAGATTACAGGTAAGGGGGTTGGTTACACAAAGGGAAGGTGTTAGACCCCAAAATGTCCTAGGTACTCCTAGGGAGCCCTTTTTTGTGTGCATATGTATTTTGTACAAAATGATGTTTACAAACAAAATAGAATGGGGGGATGAGAAAAGAATTCATTAATTATATTTTTGTGTTTGACAAGCCCTTCGGACTTGTGCCTACATGCCAACATAAAAATGAGGGATCAAAACCTCGTAGTTCGTGATACAAATTTCAAAGTGGATGCATTGCTTTTAACAAAAATAAAGTTTGAAAGGCACAAAAGCCTAAAAATGGTTTGAATGAGTTAGTTCTTTTTGGCTTTTTGAAAGTTTAAGTCAAATATAATTAAGTTTATTTACAAGTTTGATTTAAGAAAAGAAGTTTGAAAATGCAATGGCATAAGGCCAAATTTTCTATCTTTTTGCAAAGTGGTCAAAGTTTAGAACAAAATAAGTTCAATCAAAGAAGATTTTGAAAAGGGAGGGAGAGATTTTGAAATTAAAGAAAAGGGGAGAAGATGAAGAGACTAATCCTATGCACAAAATTAAAAGTTGAGAGTTGAAAAGATCTTACCAAATGGGTAGCAATCCAATAGACAAGAAACCCAGAATTCCCTTGGACATTTAGAAACAAGCAACACACAAATGCACAATTATATTATCTTGAAGAGCAAAGGCATCAAATAAAGATAGCCACATCCAAGCTTTATCTATTCCATGATCTTCTTCAAAGTAGCCCATGTACCAGATGAAATCCACAAGTCACAGGTTCAAAATGACAGCTTCACAATGATCATGTTGAAGATAAACTCAGAGGGATCTTGAATGATGTATCAGATGAAGTTTCAAAATGCAAGCACTTGGTTCCTCAATAAGTTGGCATTGGCCAAGTCCTTTAGCATAGGAATGTTGCCTAAGTTCTAAGTCCATTTGTCCAAGATCAAGCCAACAGTCCACACACAAGTTTTTTAGGGTTTTTTGTAGTTATTATGTACATTAATGGTCAAATACCACACAAACAAGCAAAGTATATGCGAACAAGAAATATCACACAATATGGTCCAAATGGACAAAGTGAAAATTGCATTAACATAAATAATTAGAATGATATGAACAATGGTAAATGAATAAAAGCTAGAATTAAATGACATTAAAGTAAATGGATTAAAATTAAAAGTTAGTTGTTAATGGGTTAGAAGTTAGTATTGTTTTGCTTTTGCTTTTCATTTTTTAGACATTCTTTGGAGAATACTCAACCCACTTATCACAAGCATGAATCGTTGAGCCAAGACATCTTCCAAAGGAAGGAAAAAGGCCAAGTTTCCACACAATATCATGAAAGAGGGGAGACTTACAATCTCACTAACTAGAATGCTATGCCTTTTATGTCACAAATTTAGCGCTATGTTAAGCAATCGTAATTGGACTTATGTAGAAGTCACAACTATTTGAGGTCGGGCAATAGAGTTTTGGTGTTAATGCATGTTAGAGACATAGTATAATGGACTATGCTCATGAAACATACCACACACAAAAAGAGATATCCAAAAGAGGTGGCCTAATTGATGCGTACTTTTCGCAAGTATACGAACGCGTCAGAGTAATATAAAAGATTATCGAATCCACAGAGACCAAGTGTCAATCTATCGTTATCTATTGTTACGGTGTTTAACTAAGGTAATCGAAATAAGGGTTTTTAAGAGTATACAATGGAAAACAAAATGTTAAATAAAATTCAATTAATAAAGACAGGTTTGAATTTAATTCACATAATCAATTAATAATCCAAGTACTTGCTAATAGAACTAGTTATGGGAAGTGTTTCCTACTTTGAAAAGAACCAATTTAACGGGAACTGTCGCTTTCGCGTATTCAGAATCGAGTTGTACTCCCTAATCAAACCCTCTTATTGTCACTTATAAAAAGGCGCGCATTGCGTTAGAGTAGTAAACCTATTTTTAAGAAATATAATATCTAGACTAAATTGAAAGTATTTTAACTTGGATTTCTTAACCAAAAAAGGTTCTCACGAACCAGACTCTAAACTTATAAACGCGTCTGAAAATAGTATTAAAATCACTTTTCTTTTTAAGTTAAAAACTCCTAATGAACTACACAAAGCGCTTTCGCTGTATTTGAAATAGTTAAAAACAACTAAGTTTAAAAAGACGTTGGACGACTTTCGATCTTACCCAACGGAAATTAAGTGCGGGAAAACTTAAGTTGAAAGTCAAAATAGCCCTTAAGTGTGTCTACGAACAATTGTACGGATTATCAGTTCAATTACGATCCTTACATTCTAACCTTTATAGGTTTAGCTAGACATGGTAAAGTAGAGGTGCATTTTAATTTAAATAAAAGTAGTGCGAGTGCGGAAAGTAAATAAAAGTAGTGTGAGTGTGAGAAATAAATGAAAGTAGTGCGAGTGCGAGAAATAAATAAAGTAGTGCGAGTGCGAGAAATAAATAAAGTAGTGCGAGTGCGAGAAATAAATGAAAATAAAGACAGTGCGGGAAATAAATGAAAGTAGTGCGAGTGCGAGAAATAAATAAAGTAGTGCGAGTGCGAGAAATAAATAAAGTAAAGACAATGCGGGAAAGTAAAGTAGACAAAGGTAAACCAATAAAACCTGTTCCAATCGGAGGGTTGAGTAAAAGTGCGAAACAGAAATGAAAATGGCGGCAGGATTAACTTCCTTCCAAAGTGCTCGAAACTCGATTATAGACTCGATTATACAATTGTGGCAACACCCCAATGTGAAGCGATTACCACTTTTACAATATTGAATATATGCCTAATTGCAACTAAGTTTGCTCTAAGTTTGGATGATGAAACAAATGAAATCGAGTCTCTATTTATAAGCAAGTAAAATAATGGAAAAGACAAGGATGCCCTTCAGTTTGAAATTGGGAGGGAAAAGTTTTCTTCTTGTGGCACCCGCCACAACACCATGGCGCTCGCCATAAGGGTAAATTGGGGCGCCCAAGTGAAGATAGTGGGAGACGTGGCAGTTGAGGGAAGTTGATCTATGACACGTCATGGCTGGGCCCAAGGCGCCAGCCACAGTGGGAGCCACAAGTGCAAAATGCTGATTTTTAGTCTTTTTAGCTCATTTTCACTCCTTTTCTAGATCGGGGCTCCGATTAGACTGAAAACCTGAAAACAAAGAGAAACATAGTAATAACATAACAAAATAATAACAAAACAAGTAAAATTCATGCAAAAGAAAAGAACAACTCGCTAAAAAGAAATACTTCGCCTAAAAAGAAAAGAACAACTCGCTAAGTCGAAGACCCGAAAGGGCGGCTTAGGCAAAAATGAGCGTCTCGGTGGATTGAAAACCCGAAAGGGCGACCCAGGAAAAAGTTATATACATAAAATAGAAAATTTATCTCGGTAGATTGAATACCCCGCCTTGGGGAAATCTAGGAAAAAATTAGGGATTATGGCAAGTGACTGCATCCGGCTGGTCCCAATGTTTGAACAGTTTTGAGCAAGTCGTTTGGTTATGATTCTTCATTCTCAACCAAAGACAAGCAGAGTGGATTTTGAAGTTGGTAGGGAGAGTAGTGATCATTGTATTCAATGTAGCCCTTTTCCATGTAAATTACTATTTTCAAACTTTGTAAAGATCCATGGAGTCTCGTCATTTACGGACTACCATTCTATTAAAAAAAGTTGAGTTTTTCATCCAATTATTTATATTCTTATTTACTTTTGTTAACTAAGATTTATTTTTTATGATGATAACTTTGAAATAAATCAATGAATAATTATTTTCCTTGAAATAATAAAAGCAGTCACTTTAAGAATAATCGATTTCAGCAAGGAATGTCAACCGCAATCTTAAAACAGGTAAGTCTTGGAGTGCGAAGCATTGTTGGACAGTTGGTTTGGTAACCTTTTCCTCCTCAGCAGTTCCTCATTTGTCCCCGGCTTGGTTGATGAGTTTTCTCCCCGGATAATCTCCTCTCCCCAGTAGAGTTGGTGGGTTCTTATCCCTAGTTGAGCTAATGATCGGTCCCCTTTGCAAATTCGTATTCTCTAGCTGAGGTGCTCATGTTTTATATCCTCGTGTTAGTGATTTGTGATTGGACTCTGAAGGTCTGGAATCTTTATTTGGTTTCCATTTTGCATTTGATTTTTTATCTTTGCCTTGGAATTGGTTTATTTCGCAATTTCCAAGAAGAATTCGATGATTATGGAGGAATATGGCGGTCTTGGTCACAGCATCCCCAGCAATTTGCTTAAATCCTCATGCAAAATTTTATCACTTGTATTCTCCGGCGGAGTTCATCTTCTGATTGAAGTTCCCTCTTTCCTGGAAATGTTCAGTTCTGAGTAGCATTTCATTTAGTCCCCTGCAAGGTTGTCTCCCATTTAACATGGTGTTGACTTAAAATTCCCCATAGTATTGATTTGTGTGGATCCTCATCAGATCTTTCTCTATACTCAACATGTTTGGTTGATCATCCTTCGACAATGCTCTCCTCCCGTAAGGTTTTTCGTAATTGATTGAAAGCATGTTCCTCATGACTTTCCCAGCCAGAATAGATTCATTTAGAGCTAGATGATTTATTTTCATCACTAGAATTTTCTCCAGTTGGTGTTTCCCTCTTGTTGAGATTAGCTGAGTGTTACAGTGATGATTAAAATCTTTGTTATTTGTATCCTTTGTGTTATATTGTCAGCATAATCATAATCATATACAAACATGTTCATGCATATAATACAGCATCAGACATTTCATTATGCACTTTATTACATTGATTTTTCTCCTGATCCCCTGCTTTGGTGATATTATTTCCCCATGCAGGTTTGGTGTGTTTGTCCTCCTTGAATTATATAGTGTCATCCCCTTAAGAAGAAAGAGTTTAAACTTTCTCATTCCCCACTAAGTTATTTCGTTGTGGATGATAATTATTTCAGTTTACTCCCTAGTTTATTATATGGATGGAACCACTCCTCTTGAGTTATATCCTAATTTGGTTGAGTCCTAGTTTGACTATTTCTTTCTAGTTTTTACCCAGATAGATATTTTGGTCTTCAAGAGTCTATTACCCAGTAACTGGTAATATTCTTCTTGATGCTGAGTACATTAATTTTTCCCAATACCCGGTGAAATGTAATCTACTTCCTTTGTATTCACTTTAACCGGTGACGGATTTTCTCTTCTTTGTGGTATTCTACCCAGTAACCAGTAGTTGTAATTCCTACTTTCCCCTGCTGAGTCTATCTTTGAGATGTTCATTCTAACTAATGACAGATATTATCTTTTTGGTATTCTACCCAGTAACTGGTAGATATAATTCCTGTTTTCGACAAGCAGTTTATCCTTGATATGTTTACCCTAACCGGTAACGGATATTCTTCCTCTTCCCCCTAGGTGGCCTATCCTTGATATGTTCATCCTAACCGATGACACATATTCTTCCTTTGAGTTTATCCTTGATATGTTCACTTTAACCAGTGATGGATACTCTATTTATGGTCTTCTGCTCAGTAGCCGGTAGTTGTAAATCATATTTGATCTGTTTCCCCAATAGGCCATTCTTACCCAGTAATCGGTAATGAATACACCTCTTTTCCTCAGCGAGTCATCCTTGATATGTTTACCCTGACCGGTAATGGATGTCCCTCTGTTAGAGTGTACTATCTTCCTACCCAATGACCGGTAGTAGATGATATATCTCTTTTACTCTTGTGGTGAAGTTCATTCTTCCCTAGTTAAGTTTGAGTGTGTATTTCCTCAGTGAGATTGACATCCCCTGTTTGGATTGAGTATTTCAGCTTTGTTCTGATCTACCCATTTCCCCTATAGATTTTTCCCTGGTTCCCCAACCGAGTCTTTCCATTGATTTATTTTCGTGGAAAATCCCTCGTGTCTCCAGCAGTTTTTAAGTCGTAGCTTGTCCTACGCATAGCTCTTATTCCATAGAGTCTCCGTCTTCCTAGTGAGTTTTCCTTATGGAATGCATGATGCTCCTGTGGACTTTCAGTCTCTTCGGATTATTTTCTCTCATGGCAATATATTCCGCACAAAGATTATTTTAACATTCATATCATATGCATCATGAGGTCTCCTAGGGACCAAAATTTGTTTCTATATGTTGTTATTTAAGTCCATTATACTAAGTTGATACAAAGATTTTAACCTTCGCATCCTCAGCTAGAATGTCCTTACATAGGGGCAGTTGTAAGACCCTAATTTTCATCCTAAGATCCCTCATGTTATCTCATCATTAGAATTGGCTTTGGGATCACACCTTGGCATCCTCCTTACCCCTCATTCATTAGGATAGATCAACAAGCACTTTTGATTGTATCCTACTTGTTTTTATTTTTTTACTAACCAAAATACCAAAAATATATCTATGTATAGCTTTGTTTCTTTTGTAGGTAATATGTGCTTACACCTATGCCTCACCAAGCTCATATCTAGGGTTTAAGACCCTCAGTGCAAGGAGATCAATCAAAATATGATTCACATTGGTTCTAAACATCATATATGGGTCCCTATGATCTTCACCTATCATTTTTATCAAGAAGTCACCAAGAGTTTGAAGCTTGTTTGTCTTGGAAGCCCTAATTCACCTGGGTATCTTGTGTGACTTCCTCAGCAAGTTTCTTCAACATTTGATCAAAAATTTCAAGGGATACTTAATATTACATCATCTTATACATATATGATCCTCCATGAGTCCCAAAGATCTATATAACTTCAAGTTTTCAAGTTGGTTCAAAGAGGTTGACCAGAGAAAGTCAATTGGTCAAAACTGGGGTTCCCTAGACCCTATCTCCTACATTTGTTGTCATATGAAAGTTACTCCTTATTACATTCCAAACAACTTTCATGTTGAGTTAAAGAGCTAGTTTGGTCTGGAAAGTCATTTTTTATGGTAAAAGATTATAGGTCATTTTGTCTGAACCCTAGTTAGGAGGTCAACTTCCAAGGACCATAACTTGCTCAATGTTTATGCGATGAAGTCCATCCAAGTTTCATTATCAATTTCAAGATGTCCTCTCCAACTTTGATTCTTTTATAAACTTTAAATTCAACTTGCAAAAGAATGTGCCAAGAGGAAACATTATAGGTCATTTGGGGCCATTACCATTGAACAAGCAATTTTCCTCAACTTCTAAAATGCATAACTCCTTCATGCCAAATCCAAATGAGGTGAAATTTGTGACCAAATTGAAAATTACTTAAATATATACAACTTTTATGAAGGAAGTTTTTCCATTTGAAGCTTATAGAAAAAGCTATTCAAGGTGGAAGAAGTGGATATTTGACTTGGTAATTAGAAAATTTTCAATTATGTTTGATTTCTCAAATTTCCACCTCAAAATTCATCATGATCCAAGCTTCAAATGGAAACGTGCTCAACATGAATGTTGTTCCCCTTGATCTCACCTTTCTAAAAAGTCCAAGATCACCTTATTTGGACCAAGATTGAGGGACATGCGCATGGTTATTTTGTTGGGTTTATTCTGGCAAGATTTGGATTCAAATGATCATTTCCCTTTGCCTGCTTCCATGTGATGACCTCATCACTCATTATGCATGAATTAAAGTTAGATTGCATGATTCTTTGAAATTATTGCCCATGCATCCATGCACTATGATTTCTAATTTTGTCGAAAATTCATAGGGCGCAAAACAGAATTCAATTAGCTATATAAATAAATGCATTGCCTAAGAAATAACACACACACCTTGTCCAAGCTTTGCCAAGAGATCTCAGAACCTCACACCATAGAATTCCTTGAAGATTTCTTTGAAATCGAGTTTGAATTTCACCTTCTATTTTGAAGTTCAAACTCCAAGGATCCATAGCCTCTCTCATATCAATTGATCACTGCAAGCAAGAGGAGGAAGAATCAAGCAAATTAAGATCGAGATCAAGCCAATTTGAAGCTACCCGAAGGTGATTTTATAGAAACTTTGAGCCTTCGATTCTCTCTCAATTCTTCACCATTCTCTTGGGTTTTAGGTTGGATGAAGTCCTACCAATGTAGGCAACAAGATTGAGTTGCTTTGAGGTCAAATTGAAGCAACTCAGATCATGAACCTCAAATTTCAAATCCATGTATCTTTCTATATACTTGGAATTGGAAGAAATGGAGGTCAGATTCGTGCTCCTGAGCATTTTTCCGTCAAAAACATGTACTCACTTTTCATTTTCCATTTGGTTGAGGGTGGACCAGTCCAGTGATATCCACCGGAGAAGATGACCGGAGCCCTAGCTCCGGTGGTGTGTTGGCACTCTTCCAACCTTCAGATTCATTTAAAATGTTTTAATCCTGATCGCTCCCTATGATTACCATCCCAATTTCACGTTGACTGAGGTATATGGTGTGAAGCACGCGCTTGGCCATCAGATATGCCACCTCAATTATTGAGGGAGATCTAATGGCCTTTGTTTTTTTTGTTTTTTCTGAATTTTCATTTAATCCACTTATTTTATTTAATCCATAGAAATTTCATTTTTAATCCAAAAAATATTAGACTTTCACGAAAAATCTTTAAATATTTTTATCTGCCATATTCCGAATTAAAATGATTTTTTGGATTAATTTTGGTATTTGTCATGAATTAAATGTTTTTGTGCATATTTTTAATTGTTTAAAAATACTTCTGACTTTTCAAAAATAGTGGAATTTTTTGTCTAAGGTATTTTGATCTTGTTTGACCTAGGATAAATCCCTTGGCCATTTATTTGGTGTTTTAAAGGGATTTTAGGTTTTGACCAAATTAAAATGTATTTTAATTCATTTTTAATTGATTAAATGTGTAAAAATGTTGTTGAGCCCTTTTTATGGTCTTGTGATGTTTGACTTTCTGTTTGGGCCTTGGTCAAGGTTGATTTGACTTTTGTTGAATCAAAACCCTTGGATTTAAGGGATTGATGAAATGTACATTTCATCTCCCAAAATGAATGAATGGTTTTGATTTGATGAAATTCCTCCCATGATCAATTTGTGTTTCTATCTTCCCCTCCCTCTTCATCTTCATCCTTATTATTTCCCATTCCCCATTTGACCAATGAAATCTCTAATGTATAAAGGTTAATTGATTTATCAATGGCCTTGTGTCAGATGAATCAATACAAGTGTGATTGAGATAGGTCCTTCCCATTTTCATTTAGTGTGTGGTATTTTTTAGGAGTTTGGTTCTTTGTACCAAATCTCTAACATGCATTAACACTAATATTTTATTTCCCGACCTCAAATAGTTTTGACTTCTACATAAGTGCAATTACGATTGCTTAACATAGAGCTAAATTTGACCCTTAAGGAATAGCATTCTAGTAAGTGAGATTGTAAGTTTCCCATTCTTCATGGCATTGTGTGGAGACTTGACCTTTTTTCCTTTCATGAGAGCTAGTGGCATACTTGTTGAATTATCCAAATTGAAGCCCTTCTCATGGAAGATGTCTTGGTTTAAGGATTCATACTTGTGATGAATGGTTGAGTGTTCTACAAAGAATTACTTAAAAATAACCTCTAATACTACTAACTTTAGACTAACATTTGACTAACACTTGTTAATATTGATTTACTTTCAAGTCATTTACTATTATGCAATTTAACTTTTAGTCATTTATCATCCATTTCCATTTACATTCCATATAACTTGTTTATGTTTCAAGTCATTTTCACTTTGCTCGTTTGAGCCATATCTTGTGATTGTATATATTGTTTGTGTGTTTTGATTTTGTTTGTGGTATTAGGACCTTAAAATACCTAATAATAACAAAAACCCTAAAAAACATTTGGTGGACTGTTGAACTTGATCTGAACTTTTGGACTTAGGATTAGGCAAACTTCCCTATACTAAAGAACTTGGCCAATACCAACATTATGAGACTGAGCTATTCTTAACAAGTGACTTTCATCTGACACAAGACTTAGGAATTCCTTGGATTCATCTGCTACTCTGTCTTTGTGCTTAATTGTTATTTTAATCTTGTGCCTGATGTTTTGTTCTAAGTTGATCAAGGAATATTTCATCTGGTACATTGGAAGATAATGAAGACTGCTAACTAATGGAATGCTTACTTGTATGTGGCCATATTTATTTGATGCCTTGATATTTATGATGTATGGATATTTCTCATTGCTTATTGATCATTGCTTGATTAAAGTCCAAAGGAAAATGGGTTTCTATATGACATTCTTGTCCGTTGGATTGCATCTCATTGGTCAGATCTTTTCAACTCTTAACTTTTAAAGTTATGCTTAGGATAGTCGCTTTATCTCCTCCCACTTCTTAAAATCTCTCCCTCTTTTAAAAATATTTCTTGGCTTGTGATTTCAAATTTAGACATTGTTTTAATGATTAGAAACTTTGGCCTTATGCCATTGACTTAAATTTTGAAATACAAAAAGAACTAACAACCCCATTCAAATTTTTGGCCCTTTGTGCCTTTTCTTATTAAACTTTTGTTAAAAGAAATTCACCAACTCATTTGAAATTTTTACCACAAACTACGAGGTTTTGATCCCTTGTTTGTATGTTGGTACGTAGGCACGAGACTAAAGGTCTTGTCAAACACAAAAATAAAATCATTGAATTCTTTTCTCATCCCCACACTCCATTTTTTCTCAAACATCATTTATACCAAAAACACATGCACACATAAAAAAGGGCTCCCTAGGAGTACCTAGGACACTTTGGTTGTTAACACCTTCCCTTTGTGTAACCAACCCCCTTACCTGTAATCTCTGGCATTTTATTAGTTTTGATTTGAAAACTTCTTATCCTTGGGTTTTATTCGTACTTTTCCCTTTTCCTTTGGAAACAATAAGAGCGTGGTGGTGACTCTGGTTTTATTTATGTCAAGTTTATCCATAGCTTGGTGGTCATGAATCTACCGCTACACGTGGCATTGGCCAAGTCCTTTAAAGCATATGGAGTGTTGCCTAATTCTAACTCCAAGAGTTTAGATCAAGTCCAACAGTCCACCAATATATTTTTTAGAGTTTTTGTTATTATTAAGTATTTTAAGGTCCTAAGACCACAAATAGAACAAAATCACAAGCACACAATATATACAATCACAAGATATGGCTCAAGAGTGAGCAAAGAAAAGGAAATGACTAAAACATAAACAAGTTACATGAAATGTAAATGGAAATGAATGATAAAGGTATTGAATTTTATATTGCATTAAGTAAATGACTGGAAAGCAAAACGATGTCAATAAAAGATTATTCAAATGTTAGTGAAGAGTTTTATTTGTTTAAGTCATTCTTTGGAGAATACTCAACCATCCATTCACAAGTATGAAGACATGAACCAAGACATCATCTATGAGTAGGACTCCAACTTGGATAAATCAACAAGTATGTCACTAGCTCTCATGAATGGAAAAAAGGTTAAGTATTCACACAATACCATGAAGAATGAGAGACTTACAATCTAACATACTAGAATGATATGCCTTGCGGGACAAATTTAGCTCTATGTTAAGCAATCATAATTCGACTTTGTAAGACCCTAATTTTGACCCTAAGATCCCCAATGGCATCATATCATTTCAGTTGCATTTTCCTCAAGGATCATATCATCTTGGCTCCTTGACCCTAGGGTTGAATTGTATATTATTTCTTTTCTTCTTTTGTCTACTAACCAAAAGCACAAAAATATGTCACTAACATCTTTTGTTTTGTAGCTTGAGCAGTCACAAGATCCAAAGCTTCTAGGAGACCCTATGCTTACTGATATGGCCAGGTGAAGGTGAAAACAAGCATGACAATGGTTCACAAGGTTCTCATTCATCATATATGCCTCCCAAGTATCTCAATTTTTCAATTTGATCAAAGCAAACCAAAGGGCTTGAGGATTGTTTCCCAAGGAAACCCTAATTCATCTATGCATCAATTGTGCCTTGCCCATGAAGCAACCTCAACCCATGATCAAATACAATCAAGGGAAGTTTATTTAATTCATCATTTAATGCATGTTTGAGCTTATTTGATTGTCTTAAATCATTCATTCATCAAGATTTGAAGTTTGGACTTGAGAAGTTGATCAGTCAATTCATCTAACTATTTTGAAATCCACTGAGACCTAACTTTTGATGTGTTTGTCAAATGGATATGACCCCAAGAGAAAACATGTTCTTAAGAACCATATGAACAACTTTAATGTTCATCAAATATTTATTTGAAGCTTGGAAGGTCATCATCCATTTCAAAACATTATAGGTCATTTTGACTAAAACCCTAATTCTAGGTCAACTTCCCAAGAACATAACTCATTCATTTTTCATGATTTTGAGGTGGGATCAAATGAATTGGAAAGTTTAAGACGTATAATTCATTTTTTATGTTGTACAAATTTTCATATTCATAAAATAAATACATGTGATAGTGCAAAACATTATAGGTTCTTTTGACCAAAGGCATTGAAATGTGAAAAAGTCCAACTTCAAGTACCCATAACTTTCTCATAAAAAATCCAAATGATGCAAAATTTGAGTCCAAATTTATTGTCTTGAAAAGATGTACAACGTTTATGTTTAATGTTTTGTCATTTGGAGCTTGTATCATTGAAACAGAAGGGCTTGAATTTGGCCCATTTTGGAAATTTTCACATACACACATTTTGCACCTTGAACTTTATGGCCAATTTTCACTAATTTCCCAATTCCAAATGAAGTTTTGTTCAACATAAAAATTGATCCCCATGTCAAGAGATTTCCAACCATTACCCATAAGGCCATGTTTTATTTTTGGAAAAGGCATTTTCGAGGAGGAGAACATTTTGGTACATTTTTGGAAACTTGATTCAAACTTTATGCATAAGCCAAATACATCTCATCTGCATGTTCAAAACCTATTTGCTGATGTTAAGCTTACCATTCCAATTAGATTTGGGCCCTCCATGCACCTGTACAGACCCATGCATAGAGGCCCTTATCATTCATGCACATGAAACTTTCATGCATTGCCTTGCCAATTGTTATAAATAAGAGTGTTAGGCTTCATAATGGGGCAACCTGAAGGCGCCTGTTATGCTGCAAAACTCCATCCATAGCCATACCTAAAGGAATTCACTCTTTTGTTTCAAAATTTCAGATCTGAATTTCAACTTCATTGGTTGATTTTCAGACTCAAAATTCCTTGACCTTGCTTGATCTTCATCTTTATATCACACTGCAAGCAATAGCTAAGAGGATTTGTGCTTTCCAGATCCACATTTCAGAGGTGGATGTTCAAACTTTCCTTCTTCGAAACTCACTAATTGTAGCTTGTTTATTGCATTTATTGGTTTGGGTGAAGTCCTCTCATTAGAGGCAATTGCTTTATGCTTTGAATTTTGAAAATCCATTGAGTTCAAGTTGAACACTATCATTTTCCACCTCTGATTTCTCTTTCCATGGAGGACTAGAGTGAAAATAGATGGTACAGGGGTGATGTACATCACCCCAGCTTTCCATTGTTGTATAGATCGTTGCATTTGGTTGAGGTTGCCATGTCTGCAACTCTCACCGGCGCTGATGAACTCGCCGGAGAAGACGGTGGTGTACACCACCATCCCAGCTCCAGATCAAACCACAACCCTTAGATCTCATTTCCAGATCTAATCTGGACCTTCTCTTTTTATGACTTTTTTTAATGCCACCTGTTTCTCATTGACCCTGGTGTTTGGTGGACGCGCGCATGTGAATCGTTTGATGCGCCAGCTCAATTAATGAGCCTGAATCCAACGCATCACGTTTTTTTCTCATTTTTTTTATTTCTGATTTAATTTCCATTTTATTTCTTTTATTCCATTTCATTTCAAAAAATCATATCTCTCTCATTTTAATTCCAAAAAATATGGGACCAACTGCATTATTTCTCTTTTGATTTCTAGTTTCTAAATTTGAATTTTAATATTTTTTAGTTTATCATTTGATATTTTTTATGAATTTTCTCTTTTCTGGTTATTTTTAATTCATTTTAAATAGTTTTTGATATTCAAAAAATACAAAAATATTTTCTCAACCTCTTTGAATGATGATGGATCTGTGAAAAATATTCTCATCAATTTATCAATTGATTTGAGATTTTAATTCAATTAGGTTATTTTTATGCATTTTTAATTGATTAAAAATAGTTTCTGGTTTCTAAGAATGCTGAAATTTTTTGTCAAACTTTGTTTGACCTTGTTGAACTTAGGATGATCCATTTGGACTTTTCAAAGTTTATTTGATATGGATTTGAAGTTTGACCTTTAATTGTTTATTTTAATTCAAGTATTATTTTAATTTTGAAAAATACCGAAAATATTTTATTTGTTTCTTGACTTCTAAGTTTCATTTTACTTCTGTTTACTAGTGTTTGACCTTGATTCCTTCTATCTTTGGTCAATGTATGTTGATTACTTCATTTGAATTTCCATTAATGCACTTTCTTATTCATCTTCTCCTTCTTCTTTTTCTTTTTTGATCAATGAGTTAAAGATTGGTGGTTAGCCTTGATGTATGGGAGGTTTAACCTTCCTTGATTCAAATCTAATTCATCTTGATCATGGATCAAGTGAATGGCTTTGCATTAAGGATATGTTGCTTCCTAATCAAGCAAAGAACCTAAATCAATACAAGATCATTTCTCATCTTCTTTTGGCATGGAAAGTTTTAGGAGCTTGATTCACTAATCAAGATCTCTAACTTGTGTTTGTTGCCTATATTTTATTGACCGACCTCAAATAGGTGTGACTACTACATTAGTCCACTTACGATTGCTTAACATAGCACTAAATTGCCTTATGGCACACTAACACTAACAATTGACCATTAACATTTAATTCTTGCACTTTACATTAATGCAATTTAATATTCTTGTACATATTATTCATTTGTTTTTTCCCTTTGCTCATTTGAGCACATGTTTATGTTAATGCAATTTGCCTTTTGCTCACTTGAGCACATAATTGTGTATAAACTATTGTGCTTGTATTTTGTGTTGTTTGATGTGAACCAAATGCAAATGGACAAAAGGACTTAGATTCTAGGACATTCCCTATGCAAAAATGGAGTAAAAAGGACCTAATGTTGAAGATGATTTGGAAGGACCTAATCTCCAAACTCACTCTTGTCCATTCTTTGTTTGCATTATAGAACTTTTTGATGTGTGTGTTCTTGTGCTAGGGATTCTTATTTGACCATTAACATTTAATTCTTGCACTTTACATTAATGCAATTTAATATTCTTGTACATATTATTCATTTGTTTTTTCCCTTTGCTCATTTGAGCACATGTTTATGTTAATGCAATTTGCCTTTTGCTCACTTGAGCACATAATTGTGTATAAACTATTGTGCTTGTATTTTGTGTTGTTTGATGTGAACCAAATGCAAATGGACAAAAGGACTTAGATTCTAGGACATTCCCTATGCAAAAATGGAGTAAAAAGGACCTAATGTTGAAGATGATTTGGAAGGACCTAATCTCCAAACTCACTCTTGTCCATTCTTTGTTTGCATTATAGAACTTTTTGATGTGTGTGTTCTTGTGCTAGGGATTCTTATTTGAGCCAAATTGAAGAACCATTGTCAGGTGCAAAGGATGGGAGCTACCTAAGAGCTTGCTTGATTGATTGATTGCTTGAGTATTTGCCTATTTGCTTGCTTATTCCAAAGGATGGGAGCTACTTGGATCATCATTATGATCTCAAGAAGGGAACTCCATTTGTGGTTTTATCTATTTTCCTTCATCTTTGTATGTTTAGGACTTAGCCATTCTTCTTCTTCCCTCCACTCTAACCTAAGCCAAAACTTTTGTGCAAACATTAACATTTGTTTTCAAACATTAGAAACCTAAGCATTATTCTTTTGATTTTCAAACTTTCTTTTCATAACACTTATTTTGAATTGAATCCTTAAGTCAACTTTGACCATACTTTGTAAATACTTTTCATTGGTAAATACAACTCACTCAATTGTTTTTGTGGTTTCAATGGCCACTTCTTATCAAAAAATTTCATAACCTTTAGCTATTAGGTTTGAGTTATCCTTGAGGTAGATATAATACTCACCTATATCCTTAGTGATGGACAATGAGTCTTCCATGCTTATTATAGGGTTAACCCCTCACTAGCATGTTGAAGTTATCCTCACATGGTGGATTTGTGGTTTTAGGTTGAGTTTTCTCCCTTGGATAACAAATGACCTTAAGGCTTTTGGACCAATCAATCCACCAACTTTTTTGAGATTTTTACCCCGAACTACGAGGTTTTGATCCTAATCTTTTTCAAGATGGTACGTAGGCAATGGGTTTATCCATTCAAACACAAAAATTGTAAATAATTTGTACATTCTTCTCTCATCTCCCCAATCATGTTTGCATAAATAATTTTCACAAATACCAACCTACCTTACAACAATTGTGAAAAGGGCTCCCTAGGAGTACCTAGGATGTTTTGGGTGCTTAAAACCTTCCCATTGCATAACCAACCCCCTTACCCCGATCTCTGACATTTTTATTAGTTTTTGATTCGATAAAACTTCTCGATTTTTGTTCGCTTTCTAGCCTTTCCTTTGGATAAATAGAAGTGTGGTGGCGACTCGATTTGTATGATTTACTTTTGATTTAGTCAATAAATCTAAAGGTAACGAATACCCCGCTACAGACTTATGTAGAAGTCATGACTATCTGAGGCCGGGAAATAAAGATACTTGTGTTAATGCATGTTAAAGACTTGGTACAAAGAACCAAGCTCCTAAAACATACCACACACAAATATAAAGTGGGAAGGATCTATCTCAATCTGGCTCATGTTGATTCATCTGACACAAGGTCATTGATGAATCAACTAGCATTTAACTTGAAGAGAATTCATTGGTCAATGATGGGTTGGGGAAGAATAGGGATGAAGATGAAGAGGGGAGGGGAAATAGAAACCCAAATTGATCACAGGAAGAAATTCATCTGATCAATACTATCCATTCATCTTGGGGGATGAAATGTACATTTCATCAACCCCTTAAATCCAACAGTATTGATCAAATAAATGTTCAAATCACCCATGACCAAGGCCAAACAGAAAGTCAAACATCCCAAAGTCAACCTAATGGATCAACAATATTTTCAAACAATTAAACAAATAAAAACCAATTTTAAAATGAATTAAAATGTATTTTTAAATGGATAAAACCTCAAATCCCTTCAAATCACCAAATAAATGGCCAAGGGATTTATCCTAGGTCAAACAAGGTCAAAGGACCTTAGACAAAAAAAATTAGAGTTTTGGGAAAGTCAGAGGTATTTTAAAATATTTAAAAACAAGTCCAAAATCATTTAATTCACAAAAAATATCAAAATTAATCTAAAAAATTATTTTAATTCAAAATATGGAAGAGGAAAATATTTAAAGATTTTTAGTGAAAGTCCCATATTTTTTGGATTAAAAATGAAATTTCTATCAATAAAATAAAATAAATGGATTAAACAGAAAATCATAAAATAAAATAAAATGGGAAAAAACATGGGTCATCAGATCTCCCTCATTAATTGAGGTGGCAGATCTTATGGCCACACGTGTGCAATCTACCATGCGCCTCGTCCAACGTGTTGTAAATGTGGTAATCCAAATCAAAGGCCAGGATTATAATGTGAGACAAGGATTAGATGGCCTAGAATGTTCTAGTGCAGCACCAGAGCCCTAGCTCCGGTCATCTTCTCCGATGGACCTCACCGGACTGGTCCACCATGACCTTTCACCAAAATGAAAAGTGAGTACACTATTTTAAATAAAAAATCACCCAAAATCCAATGTTGGCCTCAAAATTATCCAATTCCAAGTATATTGAAAGATACATGGAATTGAAAATTGAGGAGTATGAACTGAATTGCTTCGATTTGACCTCAAAGCAACTCAATCTTGTTGCCTACATTGGTAGGAATTCAGCCAACCAAAAACCAAGTGAAATGATGGAGAATTGAAGGAGAATCAGAGAAAAGAAGTTTCACAAAAATCACCTTCTGTTTGAAATGAGGGAGCTCGATCTTGATCTCAATTTTCTTGTGCTTGCTTCTATACACTTGCAGGAGATGAAAAAAATGATCAAAGGGCTTGGATTCTTGGAGTTTCAATCTCAAAATAGAAGTGAAATTGAAACTCGATTTCAATTGAAATCTTCAAGTTTATCCTTTAATGGAGGTTAGGTAAGAAGAAATGCAAAGCTTGGGCAAGAGGGATCCCTTTCTGAGCTCAAGGGACATGTATATATAGCATAGCAAGTTGCTTTTTACACCAATTCAAATTTCCCCAAAAATAGCTACATGATGTGCATCCTTGCATGGGCGTGTGTAGGCCCAAAGAATGATTGGAAACGGTCCAAAATCGTGCATGAGTGATGTTGAAGCTGTGACATGAGACCATGCAATGTGGAATTGAAATTGGTCATGAGAAACTTCAAAATAGGGCCATGCAATGCAACCATGCGCAAGTCCTTCAAAAATATTCCAAATTCCATGATCTTGGACTGGTTAGAAAGGTAAGATGAAGGGGAACAAATTTTTTGTTGAAACCATTTCCATTTGGAGATTGGATCATGATTAATTTTGAGGTGGAAGTTGGATAAATCAAACATAGTTGAAAATTTTCTAAGTATAAAGTCAAATGACCACTTTTTCCACCTTGAATAGCTTTTTCTATGAGCTTTAAATGAAAATGGTTCCTTCATAAAAGTTGTATCTCTCTCATTCCTCTTCAATTTGGTCAAAAATTTGACACCATTTGAATCTTTCATGAGGGAGCTATGGATTTTATAAGTTGAGGAAAATTGTTTGTTCAATGATGATGGCCCAAAGTGACCTATAATGTTTCCTCTTAGTACATGCCCTTGCAAGTAGATTTTGACCTTTCTCAAAGAATAAGAGTTGGATAAGACATCTTGAATTTGATCATGAAACTATGATGGCCTTCATATCACAAATATTGAGCAAGTTATGGTCCTTGGAAGTTGACCTCCTAACTAGGGCACAAACAAAATGACCTATAATCTTTCACCATAAAAAATAACTTTCCAAGCAAAACTAGATATTAATGCCAACATGCAAGTTGTTTTGAATGTGATAAAGAGTAATGTTTCTCTTGGAATAATTTTCATATGACAAAAATTGTAGGAGATATAGTCTAGGGAACCCTAGATTTGACCAGTTTACTTTCTCTGGTCAACCTCTTTGAACCAACTGGCAAACCTGAAGTTACTTTGATATTTGGGCATCATGGAGAATCACATATGCATAATATGATGTATCATGAAGTATCCTTTGAAATATTTAACCAATTGTTGAAGAAACTTGTTAAGGAAGTCACACAAGATACCTAGATGGATTAGGGCTTCCAAGATAAACAAGCTTCAAAATCTTGATGAACTCTTGATCAAATTGACAATTAAAGAGAATGAGGATCCATATATGATGCTTAGAACCATGGTGAACCTTTTCTTGATTGATCTCTTTCATTGAGGGTCTCAAACCCTAGATGTGAGCTTGATTAGGCCTATGTGGATGCACACACTACCTACAAAAGAAATATCACTATACTAGACATATTTTTGGTATTTTGGATAGTTAAGAAAATAAATATAAAGTATGATACAATCAAAAGTGCTAGGTGATCTCTCCCAATGCCAACCCAATGAAGGAAGGGTAAGGAGGATGCGAAGGTGTGATCCCAAAGCCAATGTCAATGATGAGATAACATGAGGGATCTTAGGGTCAAATTTTGGGTCTTACAAAGGGTATTGAAGTTGATCCTGCCAAGGTTCAAGCAATACAAGAGATGCATGCACCCAAAACTGAGAAGCAACTCAGAGGTTTTCTCGGCCGCTTGAACTATATTTCAAGATTTATATCGCATATGACTACCACATCTGCCCCTATATTCTAGCTCCTTTGGAAAGATCAGTCTTATAATTGGACCGAGGATTGCCATAAATATTTTGACAGTATTAACGAATATCTGCTTGAGCCTCTGATTCTGTCTCCACCTGTTCAAGGAAGACCTTCGATCATGTATTTGACTGTGCTTGAAGAGAGTATGGGTTGTGTTCTCGGTCAACAAGATGAATCTGGTAAGAGAGAATATGTTATTTACTACCTGAGTAAGAAGTTCACCGATTATGAGTCTCGGTATTTTATGCTTGAGATGACACGATGTGCTTTGGCTTGGGCTGCTAAGCATCTTCGCCGGTATATGTTAATTCATACTACTTGGTTGATATCTAAGATGGCTGAAATCAAGTACATATTTGAAAAGCCTTCTTTAACGGGGAGGGTTACCCATTGGTAGATGTTGTTATATGAGTATGATATTGAATATCAAGCTCAGAAAACGATTAAAGGTAGTGTCTTGGATGACCATTTGGCTCACCAACCTATTGATGATTATCAGTCAGTGCAGTTTGATTTCCCTGACGAAGAGATATTGTATTTGAAGATGAAATATTGTGATGAACTATTGCTTGAAGAAAGGCCAGAACCTGGTTTCTGTTGGGGTATGGTATTTGATGGAGCTGTTAATTCACATGGTAATGACATTAGGGCAGTGATTATTACTCCTCAAGGCACTCATTTTCCGTGTACAGCTAGATTGACCTTCAAATGTACGAATAATATGGGTGAGTTTGAAGCTTGCATTATGGGGCTCGAAGAAGCCATTAATCTTAAGATCAAATATCTCGACGTCTATGGAGATTCAACTTTGGTGGTTAATCGGATCAAAGGTGAATGGGAGATGAATCAACCCGGTTTGATACCGTATAGAGATTATGCAAGGAGGATATCAACTTTCTTTACAAAGGTTGAGTTTCATCATATCCCTCGAGATGAAAAACGGATGGAAGATGCTCTTGCAACGTTAGCTTCCATAATCATCGTGAAGTATTGGAATGAAGTTCCTAATCTGACTATGATGCGTATTGATACGCCAACTCATGTGTTTGTTGTTGAAGAAATCAAGGATGATAAGCCATGGTATTATGATATCAAAATTTGCCTCTAAAGTAAGATTTACCCGCTTGGGGCATCTTTGAAAGATAAGAAGACTTTGAGAAGATTAGCTGGAAACTTCTACCTGAATGGTAATGTGCTTTATAAGAGAGTTTTTGATATGGTTTTGCTTAAATGCATGGATAGACACGAAGAAGACCTATTGATGACAGAAGTCCATGAAGGTTCCTTTGGTACTCATTCCAATGGACATGCTATGGCAAAGAAGATGTTGAGAGTAGGTTACTATTGGATGACAATGGAATCTAACTGTTGCAAGTATGTGAAGAAATGCCACAAGTGTCAAATTTATGCGGATAAGATTCATGTTCCTCCGACACTTTTGAATGTCATTTCCTCTCCATGGCCCTTCTCCATGTGGGGAATTGATATGATTGGGAGGATTGAGCCTAAAGCATTGAATGGACATCGTGTCATTTTAGTGGCTATTGACTACTTCACAAAGTGGGTTGAAGTGGCATCGTATGCAAATGTGACCAAGCAAGTTGCTGTAAGGTTTATCTAGAATCAGATCATATGTCGGTATGGTGTGCCAAGTAAGATCATTACTGATAATGGATCGAACTTGAATAACAATATGGTGGAAGATCTCTACAAATACTACAACATATTACATCATAATTCTTCTCCCTACACACCTAAGATGAATGGGGTTGTTGAAGCTGCAAACAAGAATGATGTCAAAGCAGATATGATCAGTTGAATTTGGTTGAAGAGAAAAGATTGACTGTCATGTGTCATGGTCAGTTATATTAGTAGAGAATGAAGAAAGCTTTTGATAAGAAGGTCAAGCCTCGTGTGTTTCGAGAAGGTAACCTTGTCCTCAAAAACATCTTATCTTTCAAACCTAATTTTAGGGGAAAATGGACTCCTAGTTATGAAGGCCCATATGTTGTTAAGAGATCCTTCTCGGGCGGTGCATTGATTCTTACAACTATGGATGGTGAAAAGTTCACTCTTCCTGTGAATGTTGATACAGTCAAGAAATACTTCGCTTAAAAAAGAAAAGAACAACTCGCTAAGTTGAAAACCCTAAAGGGCGACTTAGGCAAAACTGAGTGTCTCAGTGGATTGAAAACCTGGAAAGGAGATCCAGGAAAATGCTAGAGACATAAAACATAAAAAAAATTATCCCGGTAGATTGAGTACCCCACCTCGGGGAAATCTAGGCAAAAATTAGTGATTAAGGCAGGTAACTGCATCCACTAGGCCTGATTGTTGAAGCAGCATCGCTAGTCAGTTTGGTTCTAATTCGTCATTCTCAACCAAGGACAAAGCACAATGGATTTCAAAGTTGGTAGGGAGAGTAGTAGTCATTGTATTAAATGTATCCCTTTTCCATGTTAATTACCATTTTCAAACTTTGTAAAGATCCATGGAGTCCTGCCATTTGCAGACTACCATTCTATTAAATAAAGTTGAGCTTTTATCCAATTATTTGCAATTCTTATTTTCTTATGTTCAATAAAAAATTGTTTTTATGATGATAATTTTGAAATAAATAAATCAATGAATAAACATTTTTCTGAAATAATAAGGCATTTACTTTAAGAACCTTGAATTCAAAAAGGAATGTCAACAACAATCTAAGAACGGTAAGTCTTGACGTATGAAGCATTGTTGCCTTCCCGAAGCAGTGTTCGGAGGTGTTTGCTCCCCAAATAATTCTTCGCGTATCCCTAGCATGTCTAATGTGTTGTTCTCCTTGTAGTTCATCATTCTTTCCCCAACTAAAACCTTTGTGAAGTTTCATGCTCAATTTGCATTTGAACCCTGCATCTCCGGTGAAACCTTTATTTGGTTTCCGGGTCCCCCATCACCTTTATTTGGTTGTTGCATAGCCATGACAATGATTCTCCTTTTTGAGTTCCTACAGGCCGGTTGATTATTTTTGGTACCTTGGAATTGTTTTATTTCTCAATCTCCAAGAAAAGTCTTATGACTGTTGTTTTTCCTTTTAAGGAATATGTTGCTGATTGCATCCTCGTGCGGAATTTGATTTGTCTTGGAAAATTTTATTCCCCGACGAAGTCCCCATATAGTTGGTATTAATTGATGGAATCCCCTGTAAGTTGTTCGGTTCCCCACTCAAATTTTTGCCTTTTGTTGTGACGTGGATTCCCCGCGGAGTTTCCTCTTCTGATGAAAGATATCTTCATTCAGGTAGTTGTTTAATTTTGAGCAGTATTGGTGTAGCCGTATCCTGTAGGGTTGTCTCCCATTTTATATGGTGTTGACCTAAAATTCCCTGCAGCGTTGACTTGTGGCTTTGAAGTATATATATATCCCTCAGCTTCGATTCTCCCTCATTAATTGAGGTGGCAGATCTGATGGCCACGCGTATCATCTCCATGGTGTTCCACAATCAACATGTTGCAAAATAAAAAGTGAGTACACTATTTAAAAGAAAAAATGCCCGTGCGCTCGAATCAGACCCTAATTTCACCTAATTCCAAGTATATTGAAAGATACATGGACTTGAAGTTTGGGGTGCATGATTTGAGTTGCTTCGATTTGACCTCAAAGCAACTCAATCTTGTTGCCTACATTGGTAGAACTTCAGCCAACCAAAAATTACTTGAAATAATGGAGAATTGAGAGAGAATCTAAGAGAGATAGTTTCAAAAAATTCACCTTCTGTTTGCAATGAAGAAGTTTGATCTTGATCTCAATTGGTTTGGGCTTACTTCTACTTGTTTGAAGGAGGTGAAATGGAAGCTCAAATGACTTAGATTCTTGGAGTTTCAACTTCAAAGTAGAAGTGAAATTGAAGTTTGGTTTTCAATTGAAAACCTTCAATATTATCCTTTAATGGAGGTGAGGGTGTTTTTAGTTTAAAGCTTGGGCAAGGTCCTCCTCTTCTGAGCAAGAGAGCATGTATATATAGGCTCCACGATTCATTTCTACACCAATCCAAAAATATGTCAAAAATAGCAATGTTAGTGCATACTTCCATGGGCATGTGATAGGCCCATGAAATGATTGGAAAAGGTCCATAATTTTGTCTGAATAATGCTGAAAGCTTAACATGAGGCCATGCAATTTTACTTGAGAATTTGTCATGTGATTTATCCAAATAGGACCATGAAATGTAACCATGCGCAAGTCCTCGTAAAATGCTCCAAATGCCATGATTTTGAACTCTTTGGAAAGGTGACATGAAGAGCAACACTTTTATATTGAAGAATTTTCCATTTGGAACTTGGATCATGATGAATTTTGAGGTAGAAGTTGTTGAAATCAAACATGGTTGAAAATTTTCGAAGTACAAAGTCAAATGACCACTTCTTCCACATTGAATAACTTTTGGTATGAGCTCAAAATGAAAATGGTTTATTCACCAAAGTTGTAGATATTTAATTCTTATTCAATATGGTCATAAATTTGACACCATTTGGATTTGAAATGCAGGAGTTATAGATTTTAGAAGTTGAGGAAAATTGCTTGTTTAGTGGTGATGGCCTAAAATGACCTATAATGTTTCCCTTTGGAACATGCCCTTGAAAGTAGAATTTGACATTTCCCAAAGAATAAAAGTTGGAAAATACATCTTGAATTTGATCATGAAACTTGTATGGCCTTTATATCATACAAATTGAGCAAGTTATGGTCCTTGGAAGTTGACCTCCTAACTAGGGCACAAACAAAATGACCTATAATCGTTCACCATAAAAAATGACTTTCCAAGAAAACTTCGCTATTGATGTAAACATGAAAGTTGTTTGGAATGTCATAAATAGTAACTTTGATCTTGGAATCATTTTCATATAACAAAACTTGAAGGAGATGGGGTCTAGGGAACCCTAGTTTTGACCTGTTGACTTTCTCTGGTCAACCTCTTTGAACCATCTTGCAAACATGAAGTTCTTTTGCTCTTTGGGGGCTCAGGGAGAACCAGATATGCTTAAGATGATGTATAATGGAGTATCCTTTGATATCTTTGACCAATTAATGAAGAAACTTGTGGAGGAAGTCACACAAGATACCTAGATGAATTAGGGCTACCAAGGCAAACAAGCTTCAAACTCTTGATGAATTCTTGATAAAAATGACAAATAAAGAACATTGGGATCCATATATGATACTTAGAGTTAATGTGGGAATCTTCGTGATTGATCTCTTTCCATGAGGGTCTAAAACCCTAGTTGTGAGATTGATGAGGCACAGGTGGACACACACACTACCTACAAGAGAAACAAAGCTACACATAGACATATTTTTGGTATTTTGGTTAGTAAACAAAAGAAAATAAAGTATGATACAACCAAAAGTTCTTGGTGATCTCTCCCAATGAAAACCCAATGAATGAGGGGTAAGGAGGATGCCAAGGTGTGATCCCAAAGTTAATGCAAATGGGGAGATAGCATAAGGGATCTTAGGGTCAAAATTAGGGCCTTACACTCATATCCTTTGTGCTTGTTTTCCAGCATAATCATATACATGCATAAGCATAGCATCAGATATTTCATTGTGTATTTTACACGTTGATCTTAATTTTTCTGATCCCCTGCTATGGTGACATTGTTTCCCCATGCAGATTTCGTGTGTTTGTCCTCTTTCAATGTAGAGTGTCAGCCCCTTAAGCAGAAAGAGTTTATCCTTTATTTTTCCTCATTGAGTTATTTCCTCGTGGATGATTATTATTTTTGTTTCCTCCCTAGTTCATTATCCGGAGGGACCCACTTCCCTTGAGTTATATCCTCATTGGGTTGAGTCTTGTTTGACTGTTTCTTTCTAGTTCTTACCTAGATAGATCTTTTGGTCCCTAAGAGTTTATTACCCAGTAACTGGTAATATCCTTCTTGGTGTTGAGTACTTTACATGTGTTAATTTACCCAGTAACCGGTGAAAGCTAATTTACTTCTTTGATTTCTCCAACGAATTCGTTTTCGTTTCCCCAGCGAGTTTATCCATGATATGTTTACCTTAACCGGTAACGGATATTCTCATATATTTGGTCTTCGGACCAATAACCGGTAGTTGTAATTCCTATTTAGTTTTTTGGTGGTTTATCCTTGATATGTTCATCTTAACCGGTGATGAATATTCTTCCTTATGAGTCTATCCTTGATATGTTCACCTTAACCGGTGACGGATATTCTCTCTTCGGTATTCTACCCAGTAATAGGTATTTATAATTCCTTCTTTCCCAGCAAGTCTATCCTTAATATGTTTACCTTAATTGTTAACGGATATTCTTCCTTTGGTCTTCTGCCCAGTAACCGGTAGTTATAAATCTTGTTTCTTTGGGAGTTTATCCTTGATATGTTTACCTTAATTGATAACGGATATTCTTTGTGGCGAGTATATCCTTGATATGTTTACCTTGATCGATAACATATATTCTTTCCTTTGGTCTTCTACCCAGTAATTGGTAGATATAAATCCTATGTTTTTTGCGGTCGATCACCTTTGTTAAGCTGCCCATTAGCCGGTAGTTGGTGATTTTCCCCGACAGTCTATCCTTGATATGTATACCCTAACCAGTAACAGATATTCTTCCTTTGATCTTCTGCCCAATAACAGGTAGTTGTAAATCCCATTTCTTCATTTTTCCCCAGTAGGTTATTCTTACCCAGTAACCGATAATGGATATTCCTCATTTTCCTCAGCGAGTCATCCTTGATATGTTTACCATAACCGGTAACGGATGTTCCTTGCTCGAGTGTGTTATCTTCCTACCCAGTAATAGGTGGTAGATAATATATCTCTTTTACTCCTGTGTTGAAGTTTTTCTTCCCTAGATGCATCTGGATTCATATTTCATTGTGAAATCCAATTTCCTTTTGTTTTGTTTAGGTATTTCAACTTCGTTCTGATTTACGCCTTTCCCCAGTGGATGCTTCTTGCTGTGTTGGTGTTATTCTGATACATGTAGATTCTTTTTCCCAGTTCGAGTCTTTCCATTGATTTATTTTCATGGAAATTTCCTCGTGTCTCCAGCAGTTTTTAAGTCGTAGCCTGGCCTACGCATAGATTTTTATCCCCAGAGTCTCTGTCTCCTCAGTGAGTTTTCCTTATCCAATGCATTATGCTCTTGTGGGCTTTTAGTCTCTCCTGGATTCTTTTCCTTTGTGGCAATATATTTCCCACAAATATTATTTTGCATTCATATCATATGCATCATGAGGTCCCTAATGGACCAAAATTTGTTTCTTGTTGTTATTATTTAAGTCCATTTTAACCTTCACATCCCCTGATAGAATGACCTTAAACAGGGGCATCTGTAGGACCCCAATTTTGACCCCTAAGACCCCTCATGCCATCTCATAGTCTTAGCATTAGCATTGGGATCACATCTTGGTATCCTCCTCACCTATCATTCACTGGGTTTGCATTGGAAGAGATCACCAAGCTTATTTGTGATTGTATCATACTACATTTTCTTTGTTTTACTAACCAAAATACCAAAAATATGTCTATGTGTAGCTTTGTTTCTTTTGTAGGTAGTGTGTATGTCCATATATGCCTCATCAAGACCATAACTAGGATTTGAGACACTCATTGCAAGAGATCAAGTTAGTAAGGATCCACATTGGTTCTAAGCATCATATATGGATCCCCATGTTCTTTATTTGTCATTTTTATCAATAATTTCTCAAGAGTTTGAATCTTGTTTGGCAAGGAAGCCCTAATTCATCTAGGTATCTTGTGTGCCTTCCTCAACAAGTTTCTTCAACATTTGGTCAAAGATATCAAGGGATACTCCATTGTACTTCATCATAAGCGTATATGATTCTCCATGAGCCCTAGGCATGGCAACAGGGCGGGTCGGGGATGTTTATTACATCCCCTAAACCCAAACCCGAATCCTAATATAATCCTCGTTCCTCGCCCCAATCCCCATCGGGGATGAAGAATTAAAACCCAAACCCGTCCCAAACAGGTTCGGGTATCCCCGCCCTGCCACTATCTATTTAATAAAATTAATTTTTTTAATAAAAATGTTTATTTTTCTAAAATCAAATTACATTACAAATAAAAAATAAAAATAAAATATCAAAAAGTTTCAAGCATACATTTCAAATATTTTAAATAATATACGCAAATCAAAATATCAAAATATTAACCACATATTTAATATTCTAAATTATTAAAACTAAAATAATAAAATACATAATAAAGTAAATGGGGAGGGTTCGAGGATGGGTTTGGGGTGGGTACTAGTATCCCCATTACACGACCCATCCCTATATTTTATAATCGGGGAAAACCAAAACACAAACCCAGTCAAAGCGGGTTTTCCTCGTCAAATTTGGGGCAGGGTCAGGTGGGTATCCACGGGTATGGGTTACGTTGCCATTCCTAATGAGCCCCAAATAGAAAAGGAACTTCAAGTTTGCAAGTTGGTTCAAGGAGGTTGACCAGAAAAGTCAACTAGTCAAATCTAGGGTTCCCTAGATCCTATCTCCTACAATTTTTGTCATATGAAATTGATTCCAAGAGAAAAGTTACTCTTCATGACATTCCAAAAAACTCTCATATTGGCATCAAGGGCTAATTTTGTTTGGAAACTCATTTTTCATGGTGAAAGATTATAGGTTATTTTGTTTGTGCCCTAGATAGAAGGTTAACTTCCAAGTACCATAACTTCCTCAATTTTTATGATATGAAGATTATCCAAGTTTCATGATTAATTTCAAGATGTCTTATTCAAATTTTATTCTTTGATAAAGGTCAAATTCCACTTGCAAGGGCATGTGCCATGAGGAAACATTATAGGTCCATTTTGGTCCTCGTCATTGAACAAGCAATTTTCCTCAACTTCTAAAATCCATAACTCCATCATGCAAGCTCCAAATGGTGTCAAATTTGTAACCAAATTGAAAATGATACAACTTTTAAGAAGGAACCAAATTCATTTGAAGCTCATAGAAAAAGCTATTCAAGGTGGAAAAAGGGGTCATTTGACTTTTAACTTAGAAAATTTTCAAGTATGTTTAATTCCTCCAACTTCAAGTCCTTAATTCGTCATCTTCGAAGCTTCAAATGGAAAAAGTCCTAACATCAAAGTTGTTCCCCCTTATGGTACCTTTACAAAGAGTCCAAGATCATTTCATTTGGATAAGATTTGAGAGACTTTCACATAGTTTCTTTGCATGGACCAATTTGGCAAATTTTGAACTCATTTGACACACAACTTTGCGTGGCTTCATGTTATGATCTCAACATCATTTATGCATGAATTTGGACAGATTGCAATGATCATTTGGGCCTAAACATATGCCTAGTAACCCATGCACATTGGGTTACTACTTTTGGCAAAAATTTGGAATGGTGTAGAAATGAATTGCATTGCCTATAAATCGAAGTCCATTGCCTCAGAATTGAGGAGATCCCTTGCCCAAGCTCTGCCCAACAATTCCATAGCCACACTTGAGAGGATACCTTGAAGATTTCATTGAAATCAAGATTCTAGTTCAACTTATGTTTCTGAACTAGAACTCCAAGGATTCAGATCCATTTCGATCCTAATCATCTCCTGTAAGCAAGAGAAAGCAAAGCCATGTAGAGTTGCATCAAGATCGAGCCTCACAGTTGCTACCCGAAGATGAATTTTCACAAACTTCTCCTCTTCCATTCTCTCTCATTCCTTGATATTTTGGCTTGATTTTGGTTGAATGAATCCCTACCAATGTAGGCATTGATACTGAGTTTCTTTGAGATTGAATCGAAGCAATTCAATTTGAATACCTCAATTTTGAACTCCACATTTCTCATTATAGAGTGAGAGTTGGAAAATTTGGAGGTCATATTTGGAATCCTCATGATTTTCTATTCAATTTGATGTATGATCCATAAATTTTGGTGACATTTTCATCTGGACCAGTTCGGTGAAGTGGCTGGAGAAGATGACCGGAGCTAGGGCTCCGGTGGTGTGCTGGCACTATCCAGACCATCCGATCATGTGGCCACATTGTAATCTGGTCCATCCATTTTGAATACCAATAATACGTGTGTGTTGACTAAGGCATATGGTGGATGATACGTGCGTGGCCATCAGATCTTCCACCTGTTTACTGTGGAAATTGGTAAACAACCGCTCGTCCTCCCTAGGCTTTAAAAACAAAGGGTTACTTGCAGGATCGACCAGTTGATCCCAGGACATGTGCTAGTGCAAGTGAAGCTTGTCCAACTCGACAGAATAACTTTGTGAGAAACGGTTCCTAACAAAGTGTCGAAGAAACGTAAGGTTTTTCCACACGAACGGTTTAGACAATGTTACAGCCTATAGGTGACTCGTGACCGACAGTGCTATAACATTCAAAAGAGGTATATGACGAACACGCTTTTGGTAAACTCTATTATCACAACAGAATTAGTGTCGACAGCGTAAACGACAACGTAGAATGATAACTCAAAAGTAAATGAAAGTAAGATAAAATGTTCAACGGGAACAATTGAAAAATAAGGAAGTTGTATTGAAATAAATGTGGTGATTCACGTACATAGCACTCTCGAAAAACTCTTGTTTCCTCGCGCTGGGAATGGGAAGTTTTCTTACAAGTGATTTTCAGTACAAAGTGAACACCCTGATCCCCTTGTGGGACACTCTATTTATACTAAACTAAAGGAACTGCTCATAAGTTTGAGACCCATGTCTTGCTAACTGCTCCAAATTCTGGCGCTCTTATTCTTCTTGCAATTGCTAGTTATTTTTAAATTTCAAATTTCTCCCGCCCAGACGTTAGGGCGATGCTGTCTTCTACATATTTGGCTATAATTCTTTAGGTCTCAAACTTCACCTTAGTCGACAGAATGGCCTGTCGACCAGGCTAGCTTCTTTTGTCGGCTTCATCCTTTGACTTGTGTTTTTTCTACTCTTACTTGCCTCCAACACCTCTTCCTCCTTTATTGGGGTATAACCCCCAAACTCATAGGACTCTGTCATTAACTATGCTTTCAGCATGCCTTAGAGATTTTTCATGGTAACACCACCTCAATTAATGAGGGAGATCTGATGGGCCTTGCTTTTCTGATTTTCTTTTATTTTCCAAATTATTTTTTTAAATACCATTTTCTTACAAAATTCACTATAATTCCAATTTTAATCCAAAAAATATGGGACAACCACCAAAATTTCACAAATAATTTTCTCTTCCTATTTCTGAATTAAAAATAGTTTTTGGATTGAGTTTGATATTTTTAGTGAATTTTGTGATTTTTGACTTGTTTTTAATTGATTTTAAATACTTCTGACTTTCAAAAAATGCCAAAAAAATTAGTCAATGGCCCTTTGACCTTATTTGACCTATGATGAATCCTTTTGCCATTTATTTGGTTATTTGAAGGGATTTTAGGTTTTTCCCCTTTTAAAATGTATATTTCTTCATTTAAAAATTGATTTAAACTGTTTTAATTGATTTATTGTTTTGTTGAGACATTTTATTGATGTTGTGTTGACTTAACTTTTGTTAGGCTTTGGTCTTGGTTGAATTGGACCTTGACTTGGTCAATATCATTGGATTTAGGAGGTTGATGAAGTTTGAACTTCATCCCTCAAGATGAATGAATGATATTGATCAAGTGAGGTTCATCCCTTGATCAATTTGGGACTTTCTTTCACTTCATCTCTTCATCTTCATCTCACTTCTTTCCTAATCCATTCATGGCCAATAATTTCTCATAGATCAAAATGCTAGTGGATTCATCAATGACCTTGTGTCAGATGAATCAACATGAGCTTGATTGAGATAGGTCCATCCCCTCTTATTTTTGTGTGTGGTATGCTTTAGGAGCTTGGTTTTTATACCTTGTCTCTAACATGCATTAACACCAATATTATTATTACCCGGCCTCAGATAGTTGTGACTTCTATATAAGTCCAATTACGATTGCTTAACATAGCGCTAAATTTGTCCTCAAAACAATTGCAGTTTTATAAGTGAGATTGTAAGTCTCCTATTCCTCATGGTATTGTGTGAAGATTTTGCCTCTTTTCCATTTGTGAGAGCTAGTGGCGTACTTGTTGATTTTATCCAAGTTGGATCCCTTCTCATGAATGATGTCTAGGTTCATATATTCATGCTTGTGAGTGGAAGGTTGAGTGTTATCCCAAAAATGACTTAAACAATTTCTTCTTCCACTAACATTTACTAACATTTCTTTGTATTTACTTTATTTTAGTGCCATTTACTATAATGCAATTTAAATTCTTGTACTTTATCATTCATTGTCATTTACATTCATGCAAATTATTTATGTTTCAATCATTTTCATATTGCTCACTTGAGCTATTGCATTTGTGCTTGTGATATATTTGTGCTTGTGATTTTGCTTTTTTTGTGGTCTTAGGACCTTAAAATACTTAATAAAAACAAAAACCCTAAAAAGTATATTGGTGGATTATTTGACCTCTGTCTGTGACTTGATTTTTGGATCCTTGGACATAGAGTAGGCAACACCCCTGAGCTATGGAAGAACTTGGCCAATGCCATTAATTTGAGACCATTATTGGCCAATGCCATTCATCTGATAGAAGCTAGAGCAACCCCCTTTCGTTTATATATTGCACTCTACCTCTGTGTTTCAGTTGTTATTTTGATCTTATTGATATCATTTGATGCTTCCTCTTTGAGTATGTTTCAAGGGACCTTGCATCTGATACATCTAAAGGACATTGAAGATAGGTTGCTTTGAGCAATATGATACCATTTCTCTTCTTATTAATTGCTTGGATGATTATGCTTCGTTGCATGCTTGACATTCCAAAGAAAATGGGTTTCTATATTACATTATTGTCTTGTGGATGCTTCACATTGGTTAGATGTTTTCAACTCTAAACTTTTAAATCTTGCCTAGGATAGTCCCTTCGTCTCCTACTACTTATTTAATTTCAAAATCTCTCTCTCATTTTTAAAAACTTCTTTGTTTGTGGTTTTCAATTTAGACTTGTTTTAATGAATAGAAACTTGGCCTTATGCCATTGATTTTAAAAATATTTTCTTAATCAAACTTGTAAATGAACTTAACTATATTGATTTTATTTTCAAAAAGACAAAAAGAATTAGCAACCTCATCTAATCATTTTGGCCACATTGTGCCTTTTCCTTTTAACCTTTTTCAAAAGAGAGCATTTAGATTTGAGTTATCTTTGGTTGAGATATAATTCTCCCATTCCATGATATATTGAGTGTAAGACTTTCCATTTATTAGGGGTTAATGAAATACTTGTTGATTGAATCCAAGTTGGAGCCCTCCTCCCTCTTAAATGTTGTAAAGCCCTTATTATTAGTGGATATTTGGTTGAGTATTCTCCGATTGATAACAAAAGATCTTTAAGATTTTATTTAAATCAATCCATCCATCTTTGAAATTTTTACCACGAACTACAAGGTTTTGATCCCTCAGTTTCTATGCTGGTAGGTAGGCATAAGACCAAAGGTTTTGTCAAACAAAAAATTGTAAATAATGAATTCTTTTCTCATCTCCTCACTCTATTTTTCTAGCAAACATCTTTTCAACTAAAACACTTGCATACAAAAAGGGCTTCCTATGAATACCTAGGAAACTTTGGATGTTAATACCTTCCCTCTATGTAACCAACCCCCTTACCTGTAATCTCTGACATTTTATTAGTTTTGATTCAAAAACTTATTATCTTTGGGTTTTGTTCGTACTTTTTCCCTTTTCCTTTGGAAACAATTAAAGCACAGTGTTGACTCTTGTTTTATTGATGTTGAGCTAACTAATAGCTCAGTGGTCATGAATTTACCGCTACACATCCCTAATAGGGTTTCATGATGCACATCCCATAATCAAGGCCTTAAAACAAAGCATGAAGCTCTACAATCAATATCCCAACACATGGGCCGACAATTAGGGCTTAGATGATTAAACAAATTCTCAAGAGGCAATCACAAGGTCTCATAGTAGCATAGTCGAGAATTATGGTTTTGATGCCCAAATGAATTCCAAGTTGCAATATCCTTGAATCCATGTCCCAAAGACCAAGACATTAGGGTTTCACCCCAATGATTCCATATGAAGAGCCATGTCACGTCTCTAGGGTTTGAACCACAATGAAACCCTAGCTTTGCAAGCCATAAGCTTTAAACCTATGATGATTATTAGCAAGTGTTAACATGAATGAGTGATGCTCATGAATGAGGCATGAATGAGTACAGATGAATCTCAAGTCATAGGTTTAGATTAACATATGAAAAGGGAGGGGAAATTTTGGGGTATGACATTGGGATTCAAACCCTATCACCCCATGAATGTATAATCACGGTTAACTATTAGACCATTGTAATTTAGTGTTACGAAAGGTCTATTTTGTAGTAGTGAGGAAAACTCACTTATTTTCTTGGTATTCAAGTAAAGCAAATAAGAGAAAGTATTTGTGTATCTCAAATCAAGTTTAGACTTGAAAAGCAAAGGGGTACTATTGGAAATTTATTTTAAATGAGAACTTATTGCTTTCATTGATAAGGAAATTGGTTATGCAAAGGGAAGGTTGATTTCTCTTGCTTGGATGGTTGTTTCTATCTTCATTTACCTGCAAAATAGAAAATGGTTTAGAGAGAGAGTTCTCGAGGAGGATTGGTTCCCTCATGCTTACATATTCTCATCGTGCAATGAGAAAGTCAGAGCCTCATACTAGGTGGAACCAGAGAGAGAACGGGGGAATAGAAAGAAAAAATTTCACCTAGGATTCATATCCTCGTGCGTACATATCCTCATATTGCAATGAGGAAGTCAGAGCTCCATAGTTCAAAAGACTAAGACTGAAATAAAGATAAATGATTGGGGGTGGTGTTTAAACCGGAAACACTAGAAACTGACTAAAGCGGTGTTGAAACCAAATAAAGGGGTTTTTAACAATAAAGGTGATTAATCTAAAACATAAAGATAAAAGGGTGTATAACCATGACGGTGTCAATCCAAATTATGGTGTGATAACCAAGAAAGGGAAGGGGTATAACCATAGAGGTGTGTCCCAGAAGGAAGGGGGTTAACCCTAGAGGTGTGTCCCCAAAAGAAATAGGATTAACTATAAAGGTGTGTCTGAAAAAGGAAGGTAAAAAGGTGTATAATCATGAAAGTATCAACCCAAATTATGGTGTGATAACCAAGAAAGGGGACGGGGTTAACCATAAAGGTGTGTACCAAAAAGGGAAGGGGGTTAACCATAAAGGTGTGTCCCAAAAAGTAAAATGGCTTAACCATAAAGGTGTGTCCCAAAAGGAAGGGGGTTAACCATAAAGGTGTGTCCCAAAATAAAGTTACAATGGTATTTAAACCAAAAGGAGTTGAAAAGAGGAGCCACATGGATAGGTGCATACTTGACAATGAATTGACTTGAATTGGACTAAAGTATATGAATATAAGTGAATACTCTGAGCAACTGGGTCATTCGTCTTGTACCCAAAATATTCAAAATTAGGATATGAATGATCCCTCTCACCCCTTTTCTATTTCTTAAGGCTCATGGCATGTAATCCTTGTCAATGTTTGACAAGTTATTGAAACAGGTTCTCAGAGATGCTATGTAGGGATGACGCAGATGGTTGATGTCTGGATTGAGCTTGAGGTCTTGTGCTTATTGAGAAATTGATCTCTAATTAACAGAGACAAGTCCTATCAAGTGACCAAGGGACTTATGGTCACTTGACAAAGACAAAGGGTATGTGCAAAGTCAAAGGATCTAGTTGATCAAGTATAATTTGATCAAGCTAAATTAGAGGGAGTAAGATGGAAGTAGAACACACAATGCATGATCATACAAAGACTAACCTAGGGTCTCTTTGTTAGGTATCCCAAGAGAAAGTCATGTGGCTGCAACAGTATACTAAGCTTAGGTCTCATTGTTAGGTAGCCCAAGAGAAAGCCATATGGGTGATAAGTGTGTTAACCTAAACAAATGAATGTGATAAGCAGAGGCACAAGGAAAAGAAGCATAAACAAAATGACAAGATCATAACTTCAAAAAGGATCCAAGGTGCAAATAATCAAGAGATTAATGAGTACAAGATCAAGAAAATGGACAAGGGCTAAGTCCAAAGTCCAAAATTGTGCATCATCACTCCCTGTCAAGCATAGGTCTTAAAGATCAAGTCTATCCATTTTATCATGTTTTAATTTATTGAGATTGTCAAGCAAACCAAACACAAGATATAAAGCATAAAATGAACAATACAAGATAAACAAGTGTATGAAGTGAGATGATGAATGATACATAAACATAAATTGTATTAAGTAAATGACATAAGGTTAATTGCAAGAATGTAAAGTGTTAGACGTTTATCAGTTAGATGTTAGGTGTTAGATGTTAGAAGGCAAGGTAAACTCAATAAATTGGGATCATCTATCAACAAGTAAAATGACTCAAACATAAGTTACACCAAGTATCATCTAATTCATATTGTTCAAAATATGGGATCATCTATCAACATATTGAATTAGAGAAGATTGAATCAACCAAGGGGCGATCTACGAATGATTTGAAATGTTGAAGATTTGATCAATCCAAGAAATCAAAGTCAAAAAAGTAAAATTGAATTAAAAATCAAATTAAAATGAAAAAAAAATGATTACAAATAGGAAATTAAAGAGAAAATTCCAAACTATGAGCAAATCAAAGAATAAATCGCCACATGAATGGATCTCAAAAGTTAGATGAAAAACGATTTTAAAATGATTGAAAAATAAATTTGAAAAGTAAATTAAAATGAAATAAAAATATTAATAAATGCAAAAATGATTTTAAAAATTATCTGATGCAAAATATTTTTAGAGACTTTGTGTAAAAAAATTGGATCAAAAATGTTTAAGAATGAGAGAGAAATTAAATGGGAAAGAAAATAAATAAAATAAAATGAAATATGGGCGCAAACGGTCAAAAAATTAGAAAAAAAGCAATTGCGCGCTATGATTGGTCAGGATTTGAATTTGGAACCAATATGCACGCAACTTCATTTTGTCTTCAACCTTCAGCTCGATTTTTTCAAATCATGAACTCGTGTTTTTAGCAACACCCATGCATGTAGTTAGCTTCATAACACATCATCGTTCATGTCTACCTACATCAGAGTCATTGATTGCCTATGAGCAGGAAGAATTTTGCTCAAGAACACAATGAACCCTAAGTGTTCAAAGTAAAATTAAATGGCTATATGAAAGATAAATTAATGGTAGGAGATGGATTTTGGTCAGTGAAACAAGGTGAAAAGAGTGGTAACTTGTTTGCTTACAGATTTAACACGTAGCTACCTTTCCAGTTGAAGTTTCGAAGGTCGACAATGGCCGAAATGGGGAGCATGATGCAAGAGGTTTCAAGGCAAAGTGGTGATGTAGTTAGCTTCATAGGATGCCGATGAAGCTTTCTAGGAAAAGATTTGAGGTTGAAAGAGCTTCAAATGAAGAAACCGTAAACTAGCTTTGAAGCAATATCGGGTTCAACTGAGGTAGGCTTTTTCTGGCTATTCAAGCTTGCAAATCAAGGAAAAATGATCCTATACTTTTAGGAAGTGAAATAGGAAGCTCACACATGTCAAACAGATCTGAGTTTATGTGAATTAGGGTTGACATTTTGGCAAATGGTGCTCGTGTGAGATGAGGCATGGAATGTGTGATTTTATGATGAAACCTGGTTGTTTTTTGTTTGTTTGCATGCGTTTTAGCATCATAAACAAGAATCATATGTGAAAGTGGTCCCAAGATGAAAAATGACTTGTAATTGCAAATTTTGGGCATCAGGTAAAACATAGTTCAACGTGTTATGTTTAAAGCTAGGCCAAATGGAATTCACACGTGTATTTTTTATTTTCTTTGTGCCTTTTGTTCATCTCATTGAAATGAATTGAATGCAAAAATAACCAACTCAAAGGAGGGTTGATGTGAAAATGGAAAGTGTTAAAAGTTGAGGTCGTGACATGTGAAATTCTGGCGTAGTCAGTATTCAGATGTTCTACTTCAAGTCAAGACATCTGATCTAACATTGTACCTATTACAGCAAGACAGTCAATGCACTCTGTACTAATGTGCACCTTTTCACAGTGTCACGACCTCTCCTTCTATGTCATCCTAGAAAGGAGGAACACTTAGTTATGTGCACCATAACCTTCACTTCTGTTGTTTTCCTACACAGATATCAGCACGATGTCTCAATCCTGTTTTGAACATCATCTGTTACATTGTTCCAGTTTGTTGGTCATGTACTTGTATTTCCTAAATTAAAGGTTGTACCAAGTTAAACTAATCTCCACTTATTAAGGAGCTAACAAATATATTATTTGCCAGGTTCATTAATTGTAGCTTAGTTGTTAGTTTCCTAGATTTTAGATCAGCTGGTGGATTCCTGAAGAATAGCCTGAGAAAAATCCTGAAACAGAAAAACTAACCATCCAACAATATAGCATATGCTGTCAGGAATGAATGTCACAACATTCCGTCTGACATCCAAGCCCAGAACCATATGCTCAGTCTGTTTAGTTCCTGAACACAGACTGCTAAATTTGCTGTACTGTAAAAGACCAACCAGTCTCTAATTCAGTATCAGCTTACTGGAAGAACTGTCAAGACATCCAGTTTGACAGTTTCACAATGCTCTTTTGCCCAGGTCTGATATGCTTTTGAAAGCCAGGCTTCACTACATACTGAACTGAATTCATCAGTTTATTAAACAGTATGTGCTGTTGTTGATGAATGTCAAAACATTCTGGTTGACATTCCAACAGAAGGCTATGTATCAGGTTTGTAATTAACTTGATTGGCAGACTGTAACACAACCTGAATTATGGCAGACAGGATTATAACTTGCAGTAGGTAAACACACACAGGAAATTGTTAACCCAGTTCAGTCCAACATGACCTACATCTGGGGGCTACCAAGCCAGGAAGAAGATCCACTATTAGTAGTATCAATTCAGAGTTAAACTCCCCCGTTTACAACTCATCACTTAATCCCTACCCAATGCAATCTATACCTAGGAACTCCTAGATAGAAACCTCCAGTTTCCATTCCTATCACTACAAATACAATGTAATGTGCAAACACCTTGAACTTGCTTCACAGCTTCATTCAAGAACATAATTACTCTTGCCTACAGGCTTTGAGTAACCAACACTCTCAGGTTTACCACTGAGAAACACATGGTAACCTTCCCACAGATTGGGAGGTTTACCTTACACACACCCCTAAAAATTCATTCTAAGAGGCTTACAAAAACTAGATTACAATCAGCTATATATAACCTAATCACCCAACTGGATTTGGGCCTTCAGAAAGTTGCAGCAGACTTGTTCTTTGCTGTTGCAACTTCAGCAGAAAAATTCTGCTACAAACAAGGTCTTCAAGTTCCTAATCTCTCTCCATATATATCTCCATATTTTGAGCCTATATATATTCTGAATTAGTCTTCAAGTCCTCCACATGAGAGTTAGGATATTCACCAGATATCCTTGCTGATCCCATGACATATACTGAATTAATTAATTCAGTTTTCTACACATGTGCGATGTCACAGACCTGATGTCGTGACATCGTACATGACATGTTGGTCCAGATGTTGAATTTCTTCAACCCAACATATTAAAACAACAGAGATGATTCCATTATTTGTTTTCTAAAATTACTGCCAATCCTAGGGAATCAACAATCTCCCCCTTTGGCAAATTTTAGCTAAAACAAATAAGCCTCTGTCATTCTCTCCACCACCCCAAACACCTATGTTGGTGTACATGAGGAGGTAGAGGAACAAGACTCAGTTGTTCTAGAACCCTTCCCTTCAACAGGAGAGCTTCCTGAAGAGTATGTAATGCTGAGTACATAGACAATGTAACTCAGATCACAGGGCACAACTGTCTTCTTAACTCAGATCACAAGACACAAGTGGTAAACCCAGTTGGTGGATTTTGTGCCTGACACCAACTTCTGTTTGCTACCACACCCACAGTTGGCTTGCTTCTGGTACATTCTCAACCTCAGGACTATATTTCTCTCCCCCTTTTTAGCTAAACATTTGTAAAGGAACCCTTCACAAAACCAGATCCAGGCGCAGCTTGCCCAAACCTTAATGTACCCCATGATTCTGAGAATGGAGTGTTTCTGTTGTGAGGAGAGGAGGGCTCTTGCATCCTTTAAATAGTCTTGTCCGTGCCTAGGAATTTCCGGTAGAAATAAATGCTTGGTCAAGATGCATTTATTTTTGCTGAGAAACAATCAGAGAATCACCAACAAAATCTCAGCCTATCTTTGAATACCTTTTATAGCTCTTGACTGTTTCTTTTCCAAAACAGCCGTTCCAGTGCATGGAGACCATTCCATATATGCAGTCAGACACGTTGCACGCGATGTCTTAACATTCCTGCATTCAGCCAGTATTCAACAAGACCTCTGTCATACCTCCAGTAGAGACTTGACACCTAGCACTGCTACAGCCAACTTTCCACACTTCAGTTGATGGTTACTCCCCCTGTACCACACAGCTGTAGCCAACAGGCTTATTCTGGTTTATCAGACTTAGCCACATCACCCTCATACTTCCTAATGACTTTAAGATTCAGAAGGAATTAACAGCACTGTCCAGGGCAATGTCATGACATCCGGTCAGACATTCTTCTGCTCACTCAGCCTTGCCACACATCACAGCATCCTGAAAACTACCAGGTTGCCATACCCCGTTATCTGAGAGCACATAGACCACAAGCTTGATGATTACTTGCAGCACACGGACACACTCCCCCTGTCATGAACAGCCTACTCTCTTGGAGGTCACACATGATCATTCCCAACACCCCAAGGTTGGACCTTCACATACTTCCTGATTCAAAGAGACTCCAGACTACTTGATGAAAGGAAAACATAAGACGCATCTTCATGTCTTCAAGAGCGCACCCTCTGTCCAACCCTCTTGGCTGAACACATCCACACTCTGTGTCACTCTCTCTTCTAACCAGAACAGAAGATCACTTCACCAGATGTTTTAACATCAGCTGGGACGTCCTTCACAGCATCACAAGGAGCACTATCTGACAGGCTTCAGATATTACTGAGTCCCCAGTTTGGGCCAGGGGAACCCAGACATACATTGGGATATATACACTCTCATCCCACTACCAGAGACAGTCTTCCATAGATAGCTTAGAACTCCTACCACAAGCTCCAAGGGATGAATAGAGAACACCTCCTTTTGTCTTCAACTTAATACTTTTCTGTTCAAAAGTAATTTGTCTCAGACTTTCCTCAAGAATAATCAGCTGCCTTATGTTGATTATCTTGATTCTTCGAACTCACTTCTGAGATAGACCAACTGCCACTGGTTGATTACCTCCTTCATGAATTCTCATATGACAAGGTCAAATGCTGCCTTTTGACCTCCCCAAGTTTATCAGACTTCTCCCAAAGATATTCTGACCTTTCAAGTGAGATTTGAACTTCAAAATTTTGAAGTGTCCAATCTGCAACCCTGTAGATCTTTCTATCTCAAGTTGATGTGCCACTTCATCAACCAAGAATCTGATGCTGAACCGAATGTCACAACATTGTGCTTGACATCCAACTGTTGAATTCAGCTCCTTCTTCTGCCACTTGAAAGAACTTCCTCCCTTTAAAGGCCAAGAGTTCAATGTTCTCATAGACTTGATTTTGGAACCAAGTTTGAGTAAACTGCCTCCATCCTGCAGGTTTGCAGTTAAGTCATCCAAGCTCGCACCTTGATGAATCCCTGCTTCTTCTCTAAAGACATCAGACACTCTGATTTATGAGTCTTCAGAAGGATTAGTTGGAACCTAACCCTTCAGCTCTGCCAAGGATTCTACTTCCTAAAGCAAGGCTGTTTCCATGATGTCAAGAATGTTGTCACTTGTTCTTGACTCCACAGTGTGCATTAGCCAATGCACTTCCTTACCTAGATCAGAAATAAACTGATCCAAGTAACCACCATCAAGACTATGATGCCTTCTTCTTCTTGTACACACCAAGGCTGAACATGTTTCTTGCCAGGAAACCTTTTCAGAGATCATGTGCTTTTGCTGCCACCAAGGAGATAGATCATACCCCAATGTACTATCCTTCCTGTGATTCTGCACAGGGTCTTGAAGAAGAGATGTTCCAACATCTTTAAGAACATCAGTTGTCTTGAGCTCCAAGGATAATCAATTAAATACTTGTACTTGACACAAGTAGACATTGATCTTAAATCCTTTCCCAATAATCCTTTCAGATACTTTCACCATAAGAATACTTTGAAAATACTCTTCTAGTGTCAACATCTTCTGCTTGCAAGCACCTCAATAGTCTTGAGACTCTTTCCAGATTAGATTCACCCTTAGGAATGAGAGAGATGAATCCTTCCTTGCAAATGTGTCACACAACACCCAGAACCCATGTGACACAGGTCAACAGCCAACCCGACCCTAGGCTGACCAAACGTGAGGAGGTTAACCAAAACTCCCCCTCAAATCAACAATCATGGAAACTCCACACCAATATCCATGCATTGTACACAAATGTCTCAACATGACATCCACCATCCCTTACCAGTGGCAACTAACTCCTCCAATCACACCAATCAGACTTCAGCTGACCATAAGTACTAGTGAGACACACAACACCAGTCAATAGTAGATATGCATTGCCAGAGCATATTACCTCAACCAACCTCTGAATCTTCATATTCTCACTCCTAGTAAGAACTGCCACTTCTGAACGTGGTGTTTGAATAACAAGATTCATGGTTCCAACCCCCTTAAATGATATCACAATCAGGTTACCCCATTATTGACTGATAACATCCAGGAGACTTGTCTTCCAACACACCATAGTACTTCAGGGAACGACTATCCAATCCTGATCAAATTGCAGGAAGATGCCTAACAGCAGGAGATTGCATAATGTCACATCTCAACCAGCTCAACTTCTAGGGATGGCCTTCTTGAGCACACACCCAGTTGACCCTGCTCTTGTCAACTTAGCACACACAGATGTCTCCTCTTCCAGGTCAGGAGTAGGTTCCAAACAGAATTATCCCTTTGATTGAACCCTAAAAACATCTGCTCTTCAACCAGTAGCTGCATACTTGTTGAACAACATGTTCTAACATCACATAGAACATTGGTTCCACCTCCTTGGAACAAACCTTCCTTGAAGGTCTTCAAGGTCTTCATATACACTACTCAAGAGAGTAAGAGAATCAGTGATTAAGTGATTCTTACCATCCTGAAGTGAGAACGTCATGATGAGTGGACTTGAGGAGACTCAAGTATCTTCGACATCTTCAGTAGATTATGATGAGATCTTGACCACAGCAGCCTTTTATCCACATGAGGGGAAACTACATCAGAGTTTGAGTATTGCCAGGTATTATGCAGCGGAAATCATAATATAACTCAACCTATGAACACACACTTCACCATATCGGCCTCCAAGACCATACCATGTTTGAATGTGATTCAGTACTGGCACAGCTGTCTCACACACAGGCCAATTGCCAACCTCCAGAGACAGGTACACACCATTCCTGTCATGAACAGTCCATCCACCTACTTCAAGGGACCATTCAGGGAATTACAGAACCTTACACAGGTTCCAGCTTCAGTACTAACATAACTCCTTGCCAGCTACCAGAAAGTATCACCCATGGATCTCATCCAGAGACAGAACAGGATGCCTGCTCTGATACCATTTGAAATTCTGGCGTAGTCAGTATTCAGATGTTCTACTTCAAGTCAAGACATCTGATCTAACATTGTACCTATTACAGCAAGACAGTCAATGCACTCTGTACTAATGTGCACCTTTTCACAGTGTCACGACCTCTCCTTCTATGTCATCCTAGAAAGGAGGAACACTTAGTTATGTGCACCATAACCTTTACTTCTGTTGTTTTCCTACACAGATATCAGCACGATGTCTCAATCCTGTTTTGAACATCATCTGTTACATTGTTCCAGTTTGTTGGTCATGTACTTGTATTTCCTAAATTAAAGGTTGTAACAAGTTAAACTAATCTCCACTTATTAAGGAGCTAACAAATATATTATTTGCTAGGTTCATTAATTGTAGCTTAGTTGTTAGTTTCCTAGATTTTAGATCAGCTGGTGGATTCCTGAAGAATAGCCTGAGAAAAATCCTGAAACAGAAAAACTAACCATCCAACAATATAGCATATGCTGTCAGGAATGAATGTCACAACATTCCGTCTGACATCCAAGCCCAGAACCATATGCTCAGTCTGTTTAGTTCCTGAACACAGACTGCTAAATTTGCTGTACTGTAAAAGACCAACCAGTCTCTACTTCAGTATCAGCTTACTAGAAGAACTATCAAGACATCCAGTTTGACAGTTTCACAATGCTCTTTTGGCCAGGTCTGATATGCTTTTGAAAGCCAGGCTTCACTACATACTGAACTGAATTCATCAGTTTATTAAACAGTATGTGCTGTTGTTGATGAATGTCAAAACATTCTGGTTGACATTCCAACAGAAGGCTATGTATCAGGTTTGTAATTAACTTGATTGGCAGACTGTAACACAACCTGAATTATGGCAGACAGGATTATAACTTGCAGTAGGTAAACACACACAGGAAATTGTTAACCCAGTTCAGTCCAACATGACCTACATCTGGGGGCTACCAAGCCAGGAAGAAGATCCACTATTAGTAGTATCAATTCAGAGTTAAACTCCCCCGTTTACAACTCATCACTTAATCCCTACCCAATGCAATCTATACCTAGGAACTCCTAGATAGAAACCTCCAGTTTCCATTCCTATCACTACAAATACAATGTAATGTGCAAACACCTTGAACTTGCTTCACAGCTTCATTCCAGAACATAATTACTCTTGCCTACAGGCTTTGAGTAACCAACACTCTCAGGTTTACCACTGAGAAACACATGGTAACCTTCCCACAGATTGGGAGGTTTACCTTACACACACCCCTAAAAATTCATTCTAAGAGGCTTACAAAAACTAGATTACAATCAGCTATTTATAACCTAATCACCCAACTGGATTTGGGCCTTCAGAAAGTTGCAGCAGACTTGTTCTTTGCTGTTGCAACTTCAGCAGAAAAATTCTACTACAAACAAGGTCTTCAAGTTCCTAATCTCTCTCCATATATATCTCCATATTTTGAGCCTATATATATTCTGAATTAGTCTTCAAGTCCTCCACATGAGAGTTAGGATATTCACCAGATATCCTTGCTGATCCCATGACATATACTGAATTAATTAATTCAGTTTTCTACACATGTGCGATGTCACAGACCTGATGTCGTGACATCGTACATGACATGTTGGTCCAGATGTTGAATTTCTTCAACCCAACATATTAAAACAACAGAGATGATTCCATTATTTGTTTTCTAAAATTACTGCCAATCCTAAGGAATCAACAATATGCTTTCTAGGTCAGGCATTTGATCAAGCAATCTTGACACATTTTGGGCATCTTGAGGCCCCAAGTTCATGACACCATAACTTTTGATTCCCTCGTGCATTTTGAGCCAAACTTTGTCCAAATGATCTTTAACATAAACTAAACAAAATGAAAAAGGAATGGGGTCAAAAGTATACTTTAGTTGAAAAGGCATGGCCGCCAAGTCGCGGTCATGACAAGGGTTTGACCTATTTTGGCAACTTAGCCCCTTTCAAAATTGAGGTCCTTAGGGGTTGAATTGATACTTGAGCCTTGAAGTAAACTGGTATAGAAACTCCTTAGGAACATTTGGATCAAAGAATCTTCAATTGGTTGAAAATTGAAGAAGTTATGGGCTTTGGACCAAAAGTGAGTTATACTTGCAAATTAGGTCAACCAAACCTGTGTCAACTTGTGCAAACTTGAAGTTTCCTTGCATCCCAAGTCAATATGATGATGGAATGAGCATACCTTGAATAATACTTGATTAAGTCTTGAATGATCTTAAGGATGGCCTAATGATTGGATGAAATGGCATGGAAATACACACATGAACCACTCTTGAATCAATGAACCATACTTGCATCTTTCTCGACCAAAATGACCATTGTCTTTTCTTAAACCGAGGCATGCTCACCTACATGAACAAAGGACAAACAAGTATCATATCTTATGATTATTTGCTTAGTTTATAAGTGAAATAAAAGTGAAAACCCTAATGCTAAGATCAAACCAAAGAATGTGGCCATGCTTGTGAATCCATGACAAAATGCAATGTTCATGCTACTGTTATTATGATACATGATATGATTCCATGTATGCAAATGAAACAACGCAAAAGGTAGGAAAATGGAGGGTAAATTTGGGGGTATGACATTTACAACACAAAAACTATGGCGCATCATTCCTACTTTAATTCATTTCAAAAAATTCTTTGCATTATTAAACTTGAAGAACCATATATCTCTTGTTTTCTCTCAAATTATTCATCTCTCTCTCTCTCTCTCTCTCTCTCTCTCTCTCTCTCTCTCTCTCTCTCTCTCTCTCTATATATATATATATATATATATATATATATATATATATATATATATTATATATATATATATATATATATATAATATATATATATATATATATATATATATATATATATATATATATATATATATATATATATATATATATATATATATATGAGCTATAAAATTCCTTCAAAAATGAGTCAAAAATGTGATATTACTAAGACATATGAGCCCAAGCCTGCCATCAACTCCTATGGGGTCAATATGTTTGGAATTGAAATATGGAAAAAATAAACACCAAAGAAACTAGGGTTTCTGATTCTAGAGACAATGATGATGAACCTATTATGTTTTTGAACCAGAAAACGTTTGCAAAAAGTTGTACCATTTGTCATTTGAAAAAGAACAAAAATGACTTCCACCAAGAAGAAGTTATCACATGAAGAGGTTACTACCACTAAAAGAGCATCTTTTGGGCATGTTCATATTTCTAATGAACTTATGCCTATTAATGAGGAAGATGTGTCCAATTCAATATGCAAGATTATTGATCATGCTAAATAATATTTTGAGGAACCACATGTTGAATCACATGCTCATTCACATGATGAAACAAATGTTAGAAATTATGTCCAAACATCTAGTGAACTACAGGTTAAACCCCCTAAACCAGTTGTGGATATTCCTGTTTTTGACACTTTTCTGGATGACACTCTGTCTAAAGATTAGAGTGATGTTGAACTTCATCATGCAAAAACTAAAGTTCGGAGTAATAATGGTCAAGATGAACAAACCATTAATACTTTTGTTGTTGAATCAAGTCTGAATGGTAACCATGAGTCAAATGAAGAATTGAGGATTGAGGATCCTCATAATGAAGAACCTAATGGTCAAGGTGAAATAATTAAGATGATGATGAAGATGGTGAGACTTCCATTACTAAAATAATGCAGAGGATTATTGAAAGTGTATATAAACCTAAAAACAAAGATACTCAAGTAAACAAGAAGGATATGGTCGCTCTGGATAAAGAATCTCATGTTATTACTATAATGTGAGGCTTAATCAGACCCATGATTGATTAGGTAAAAGAGAAGAAAAAAGAGAAAGGGGTACCTCATAAAATCTCCATGAAAACAAATATATAATGAAGAAGAGTATCCCTCAAGAGAAGCTCGAGAATAAGAGATAAATGGTTGAAGTGAAAGTTGCTGAAAAGAAGTCTCCCAAGAGAAAAGTTGTGGAAAAAATGATTTTCAGATAGATGTGGAAGAAGATGTCCTAGACACCGTGTCCTCTTCTAGGAAAAGACTGGAGGAAAAAGAGTTCTAATCAATATTCTAGCTACCCCATAGACAATGTGTCATTCCACCCTAAATGGGGTGTGAAAAAATGGAAGTATGCATGTCAAAGAAGAGTTTCTCCTAAAATAGGGCTAAGAAAAAATGTCATTGAATGGCAAGAGATCATAAATCTGCTGAAGGATGCTGGATTGATGAAGAATGTTTCTGTTATTAGACCTTGCTATGAAAAGATGGTTACTAAGTTTATTGTGAACCTATTGTAACACCCTTCTTAAATACCCCAATAAATAATTAAAAACAACCAAACATAAATCAGAGTAGATATGCAATTTAAGGGTGTCACACCTGACACTTCACACCATGTTCCAAATTAACTCGTCATGCTCATTTATTCATCAAAATAAACATTTGCATAATTCGCAGCGGATAAAAATATAACAACATGCAAAACATGTAACACATTACATGTAAACTATTCAATAGCAAACAAATAAAACAAGGTAAAACATCCCGTCCCGATGTTACATCTACCAGAGCATGACCCACTAAGGAACTACACTAGACTCCAAGCACTAGCTTCTACTCAATCACTGCTCGTTACCTGAAACATAGTTGTAAGGGTGAGTTCCTCAATCGATATAATAAGCATTATAAATTATCATGTAATGCTAAGTAAATTAACACATTTCATCACCCTAATCATATCACACATTCAGTAACGGCAACATCAACTCATACTCATAATCATATTCAACATAAACATCAAAACACACGTATAATATTGGAACACATCCATTCATATTATACACAATACATACATTATGCAATGAGACTCCATGCATGCGGTACCGACTATTCGTGAACATATAGTTCAACCTCACCGACCAAATCCAGGTACGGCTACCAAGCTCACTAGTCCCACTCATTTGAGACCTAGTGACTCACATCACTAATTCCTCACCATGGGAATTAGATACCACCCCAAGGGCTATGTTATGCACGCTAAATCACCTAGCATGCAAACATCAACAACAATCCACAATAACTCATCACTAATTCCTCACCATGGGAATTAGCTACCACCATAAAGGCCATACTATGCACGCCAAATCACCTAGCATGCAAACATCAACAACAATCCACAATGGACATATGCTCACCCTCTAAGCCATAAACAGTCCATCCACAATTGCATACATAATGATACATTCACAGCAATTGCATACCATCATACATCATCAGCATTTTTATCACATAATCATATCATGTCCTACTAAATAACAAATCACAGTATTAGCACACTCAACTAATACCCCTACTGCTCAAAACAACGGGAAATGATCCCTACTATATCATACACCGATATAGGCCAAACATCAAATATGTACACAATATTTGAAAATCAATTTTTCACTTTTCCAACAGTGTTAACCGGTTAACGCCCTGGGTTAACCGGTTAACGCAACACAGAACACGCTTCCTGGCAATTCACAACAGTGTTAACCGGTTAACGCCCTGGGTTAACCGGTTAACGCAAACAGAACAGCAAATTTTCATAATCACAACAGTGTTAACCGGTTAACACCCTAGGTTAACCGGTTAACGCAAGACAGACAGCAATATTTTCACAATTCATAATAGTGTTAACCGGTTAACACCCTGGGTTAACCGGTTAACGCAAGACAGAAAGCTGTTCCTGCGCTAACACGAACAGAATGCAGAATTCTCCGCATTTCTCGCCGTTGGAGGACTTCCGGACCTCCGATTTCGATTCCGTAAAAAGCTACACTCTCGGAAAATCACAACTCACCCAATTATCGATTCAATTTCAGCTTTAACATAACTTATTCATCTCAATTTTTCAGCATTCATCATCCAATTAGGGTCAAATCAATGGCTTATCACTACCCATTACATGTTAACCCATAATACCCATTAAACGACGATAAACCCCCCTTACCTGAGTTAATCCGGCAATCCTAAAGCTTCAAGCTCTTCCTTCTTCAACCTTCTTCTCTTGCTCTTCCCTTTTGCCTTTTCTCCTCTTGTCGTGATAACTCTTCTGACGACTCTGAGCAATCCTCATCTTCTCCTGAATCATCTTAATCTTTTCCGTAGTTTGTTGAACAATCTCCGGTCCAACCACAGCACTCTCACCGGACTCATACTAACACAAAGGCGTCCGACATCTCCTACCATACAAAGCTTCAAACGGTGCCATATCAATGCTCGAATGAAAACTATTGTTGTAGGTAAACTCAATCAAGGGTAAATAACAATCCCAAGCACCTCCCTTTTCCAAAACACAAGCCCTCAAAAGATCCTCTAGTGACTGAATCGTCCTCTCAGTCTGACCATCAGTCTGCGGATGATATGCAGAACTCAATCTCAGCTTAGTTCCCAAAGCCCTCTGCAAACCTTCCCAGAACTTCGATGTAAATCTAGGATCTCTGTCCGCAACAATACTCGACGGAATACCATGCAAACTTACAATTTTCTCAATATACAACTCAGCTAATCTCTCTAACGGATAACCCATTCTGATCGGAATGAAATGAGCCGATTTTGTCAATCTGTCAACAATCACCCAAATAGCTTCAAAATTCTTAATTGTCCTCGGTAAACCAGAAACAAAATCCATACTGATACTATCCCACTTCCACTATGGAATAGCCAACGGTTGCATTAGCCCAAACGGCTTCTGATGCTCAATCTTTGACTTCTGACAAGTCAAACAAGAATAAACAAAACTCGCAATTTCTCTTTTCATTCCCGGCCACCAAAATAACTTTTTCAAATCATGATACATCTTCGTAGCCCCAGGATGAATACTCAGGCCACTACGATGTCCTTCCTCAAGAATACTCTTCTTAAGTTCGGTAACATCCGGAATACACACCCGATTACCAAATTTCAAAACACCATTCTCATCAACTCTGGATTCACCACCTTGACCTTGATTCACTAGAGTCAACTTATCAACCAAAAGTACATCGGATTTCTGACCCTCTCTAATCTCATCCAAAATACTACTCGTTAATTTCAACATTCCCAATTTAATACTATTGTGAGTACTCTCACACACCAAACTCAAGTCTCTAAACTGCTCAATTAAATCCAATTCCTTAACCATTAACATAGACATATGCAATGATTTCCGACTCAATGCATCAGCCACTACGTTTGCTTTACCCGGATGGTAATTCAAACCAAAGTCATAATCCTTCAGAAATTCTAACCATCTTCTCTGTCTCATATTCAACTCTTTCTGATCAAACAAATACTTTAAACTTTTATGGTCACTGAAAACCTCAAATCTTGACCCGTACAAGTAATGCCTCCATAACTTCAGAACAAATACCACAGCTGCCAACTCTAAATCGTGTGTCGGATAGTTCCTCTCATGAACCTTCAGTTGTCTCGAAGCATAAGCTACAACCTGCTTATTCTGCATCAAAACACCACCCAAACCCAAAAATGAAGCATCACAGTAAACCTCAAATGGTTCCGACGGACTCGGTAATATCAGAATAGGAGCAGTAGTTAACCTTCTCTTTAACTCTTGGAAACCTTCTTCATATTTTGAGTCCCAAACAAACGCTTGCCCCTTTCTAGTCAACATCGTCAACGGTAACGCCAACTTAGAAAATCCCTCAATAAATTTCCTATAATAACCTGCAAGTCCAAGAAAACTCCTTATCTCAGAAACTGACTTCGGAGCTTCCCACTTAGATACCGCTTCTATCTTAGAAGGATCAACAGCAACACCACCTCTTGAAATCACATGACCAAGAAAACTAACCTCTTCTAACCAAAATTCACACTTGGATAGTTTAGCAAACAACTTCTTTTCTCGTAGAACTCCTAAAACCACTCTCAAATGTTCAGCATGCTCTTCTTCAGATTTCGAATACACCAAAATATCGTCAATAAACACCACAACAAACTTGTCTAGGTACGGATGGAAAATCCTATTCATATACTCCATAAATACTCCAGGCGCATTAGTCACACCAAAAGGCATTACAGAATACTCATAATGTCCATACCTTGTTCTGAAAGCAGTCTTCTGAATATCCTCAGTTTTCACACGTATCTGATGATATCCCGATCTCAAATCTATTTTGCTGAACACACTCGTACCAACCAACTGATCCATCAAATCATCAATCCTCGGCAAAGGATACCGATTCTTGATCGTCACTTTATTCAGTTGCCTGTAGTCCACACACAACCTAATAGTACCTTCTTTCTTCTTAACCAATAACACTGGTGCACCCCACGGTGACACACTCGGACGAATAAACTTCTTATCCAACAGATCTTCTAACTGACTTTTCAATTCAGTTAGCTCAACAGCAGACATACGGTACGGAGCCATCGATATCGGTCTAGTACCAGGTACCAAATCAATCGAGAATTCAACTTCACGCTCTGGCGGTAATTCATTCACTTCTTCAGGAAACACATCAGGAAAATCACACACCACGGCTAGATCGCAAATCACCAGTTTATCTTTAGCCTCCAAAGTCGCTAACAGCATAAACAACTCTGCCCCATCTGCTACTGCCTCATTCACCTGCCTTGCTGATAGAAACAAACTCTGTCCTTCCTCAATCTCAGGAAAGATCACAGTCTTATCAAAACAGTTGATATAAACTCGGTTAAACACCAACCAGTTCGTACCCAGGATAACATCAATCTGCACTAGTGGAAGACACACGAGGTCCATCCCAAAGTCTCTACCAAAAATACTCAAAGGACAATTTAAACAAACTGAAGTAGTAGTCACTGAACCCTTCGCAGGAGTATCAATCACCATACTTCCATGCATCTCAGATATCTCTAATTTAAGTTTCACAGCACAATCCAAAGATATAAAGGAATGAGTCGCACCTGTGTCAATAATAGCTACAAGAGGAAAGCCATTAATATAACACGTACCTCGGATCAAACGATCATCTGCAGAAGTCTCAGAACCCGATAAAGCAAAGACCTTGCCTCCCGACTGGTTCTCTTTCTTCGGCTTAGGACACTGTGGACTGATATGACCCATCTCTCCACAGTTGAAACAAGTCACAGTCTTCAACCGGCACTCTGCAGCCAAGTGACCACCTTTTCCACACTTGAAACACTTCTTCTCAGTACTGGTACACTCATGGAAACGATGTCCAGCCTGACCACATCTGAAACACTTAGCAGGGGCACTGGAGTCTCCCCCACTAGGTCTCCTCATCCCACTCTGTCTCTGGAAACCTTTGCCAGCTGCATACGGTTTCCCCCGATCATTCTGATTCTTGCCTTTCCTATCAACCCTTTGCTGATAGCTCTCTGCTCTAGCCTTGGTATCCTGTTCAAAAATCCTGCAACAGTCAACCAAGTCAGAAAACACTCTAATCCGCTGATACCCAATAGCCTGCTTGATCTCCGGACGTAACCCGTTCTCAAATTTCACACATTTTGAAAATTCTCCAGCAGCCTCATCATAGGGAGTGTAATACTTCGACAGCTCTGTGAACTTAGCAGCATACTCAGTAACAGACCGGTTGCCCTGCTTCAATTCTAAGAACTCTATCTCTTTCTTTCCTCTGACATCCTCTGGAAAGTACTTCCTCAGGAATCTCTCTCTGAACACCGCCGAAGTGATCTCAGCATTTCCAGCAGCTTCCAACTCAGTGCGGGTAGCAACCCACCAATCATCTGCTTCCTCTGACAGCATATGCGTACCGAACCTGACCTTCTGGTTATCGGCACACTCAGTCACTCGGAAGATCCTCTCGATCTCCTTCAACCACTTTTGAGCGCCATCTGGATTGTATGCTCCCTTGAACATTGGAGGATTGTTCTTCTGGAACTCACTCAGTTGACGAGCAGCTCCCAGTCCCACAACATTCGGATTCCCTCCAAGTACTCCAGCTAGCATACCCAGAGCCTCAGCAATCGCAGCATCGTCTCTACCTCTTCCAGCCATTTCTATTCTGAAAGCCCAACAAGCTAAAACAATAAGTACTGATAAGGTTACACAACACCTATCCCGTACAGGGAAACAGAATAATTACGACTCGACTCGACCGACTATGCTCTGATACCACTAATGTAACACCCTTCTTAAATACCCCAATAAATAATTAAAAACAACCAAACATAAATCAGAGTAGATATGCAATTTAAGGGTGTCACACCTGACACTTCACACCATGTTCCAAATTAACTCGTCATGCTCATTTATTCATCAAAATAAACATTTGCATAATTCGCAGCGGATAAAAATATAACAACATGCAAAACATGTAACACATTACATGTAAACTGTTCAACAGCAAACAAATAAAACAAGGTAAAACATCCCATCCCGATGTTACATCTACCAGAGCATGACCCACTAAGGAACTACACTAGACTCCAAGCACTAGCTTCTACTCAATCACTGCTCGTTACCTGAAACATAGTTGTAAGGGTGAGTTCCTCAATCGATATAATAAGCATTATAAATTATCATGTAATGCTAAGTAAATTAACACATTTCATCACCCTAATCATATCACACATTCAGTAACGGCAACATCAACTCATACTCATAATCATATTCAACATAAACATCAAAACACACGTATAATATTGGAACACATCCATTCATATTATACACAATACATACATTATGCAATGAGACTCCATGCATGCGGTACCGACTATTCGTGAACATATAGTTCAACCTCACCGACCAAATCCAGGTACGGCTACCAAGCTCACTAGTCCCACTCATTTGAGACCTAGTGACTCACATCACTATATCCTCACCATGGGAATTAGCTACCACCCCAAGGGCTATGCTATGCACGCTAAATCACCTAGCATGCAAACATCAACAACAATCCACAATAACTCATCACTAATTCCTCACCATGGGAATTAGCCACCACCATAAAGGCCATACTATGCACGCCAAATCACCTAGCATGCAAACATCAACAACAATCCACAATGGACATATGCTCACCCTCTAAGCCATAAACAGTCCATCCACAATTGCATACATAATAATACATTCACAGCAATTGCATACCATCATACATCATCAGCATTTTTATCACATAATCATATCATGTCCTACTAAATAACAAATCACAGTATTAGCACACTCAACTAATACCCCTACTGCTCAAAACAACGGGAAATGATCCCTACTATATCATACACCGATATAGGCCAAACATCAAATATGTACACAATATTTGAAAATAAATTTTTCACTTTTCCAACAGTGTTAACCGGTTAACGCCCTGGGTTAACCGGTTAACGCAACACAGAACACGCTTCCTGGCAATTCACAACAGTGTTAACCGGTTAACGCCCTGGGTTAACCGGTTAACGCAAACAGAACAGCAAATTTTCATAATCACAACAGTGTTAACCGGTTAACACCCTGGGTTAACCGGTTAACGCAAGACAGACATCAATATTTTCACAATTCATAACAGTGTTAACCGGTTAACACCCTGGGTTAACCGGTTAACGCAAGACAGAAAGCTGTTCCTGCGCTAACACGAACAGAATGCAGAATTCTCCGCATTTCTCGCCGTTGGAGGACTTCCGGACCTCCGATTTCGATTCCGTAAAAAGCTACACTCTCGGAAAATCACAACTCACCCAATTATCGATTCAATTTCAGCTTTAACATAACTTATTCATCTCAATTTTTCAGCATTCATCATCCAATTAGGGTCAAATCAATGGCTTATCACTACCCATTACATGTTAACCCATAATACCCATTAAACGACGATAAACCCCCCTTACCTGAGTTAATCCGGCAATCCTAAAGCTTCAAGCTCTTCCTTCTTCAACCTTCTTCTCTTGCTCTTCCCTTTTGCCTTTTCTCCACTTCTCAATCGCTTCTCTGTTTCACGTGAAAAACCCTTTTTTTACCAAATGAGACTCTTTATATATATTCCAACTTTATTATTCCAATTTATATTTCAATTATTTAATTAAATTAATAAATATATTATTAACTTAATTTAAATAATTATCTTATTTTTATCGGGGTGTTACAACTCTCCCCCACTAAAAGAGTTTTCGTCCTCGAAAACATACCTCAAGCGAATAACTCTGGATAAGACTCCTTCATCTGACTCTCACGTTCCCAAGTCACATTGCCACCTGCTGGTCCTCCCCAAGCTACCTTTACCAAAGCAATCTCTTTACCCCGCAACTGCTTCAACTCTCGATCCTCGATCCTCATAGGTGATGTTTCAACAGTCAGGTTATCTCTCACCTGTACATTATCTACTTGGACTACATGCGACGGATCAGGAATGTACCTCCTCAACTGAGATACATGAAAAACCTCATGCAAATTCGCAAGCGACGGCGGTAAAGCGATACGATAAGCTACCTCCCCTATCCTCTCCAAAATCTGATAAGGACCAATAAATCGAGGTGTCAACTTCTTCGACTTCAAAGCTCGACCAACCCCAGTTATCAGAGTAACACGAAGAAACACATGATCTCCCTCTTGAAACTCAAGTGACTTCCTCCTCTTGTCGTGATAACTCTTCTGACGACTCTGAGCAATCCTCATCTTCTCCTGAATCATCTTAATCTTTTTCGTAGTTTGTTGAACAATCTCCGGTCCAACCACAACACTCTCACCGGACTCATACCAACACAAAGGCGTCCGACATCTCCTACCATACAAAGCTTCAAACGGTGCCATATCAATGCTCGAATGAAAACTATTGTTGTAGGTAAACTCAATCAAGGGTAAATAACAATCCCAAGCACCTCCCTTTTCCAAAACACAAGCCCTCAAAAGATCCTCTAGTGACTGAATCGTCCTCTCAGTCTGACCATCAGTCTGCGGATGATATGCAGAACTCAATCTCAGCTTAGTTCCCAAAGCCCTCTGCAAACCTTCCCAGAACTTCGATGTAAATCTAGGATCTCTGTCCGAAAAAATACTCGACGGAATACCATGCAAACTTACAATTTTCTCAATATACAACTCAGCTAATCTCTCTAACGGATAATCCATTCTGATCGGAATGAAATGAGCCGATTTTGTCAATCTGTCAACAATCTGGTTGAATGGGGCTAGTAGACCCATCTCTTGGGTATTTGCTTGGCCAACACCCCTTTTTTTTTCGTTTTACTATTTTTCTATTATTCAGCTTCTATTTTGGGCCTATGGGCCCCATCTTTTGGTTGTTTGCTAAACCCCATATTGACTTTGCACCCATATCTTTTTTATATTTTTCTTTTAATAACCATTGTTTGTATTATTACTATTATGATTCCTAATTAATTAAAATTTATTTTAATTAATTAATTAGGTTAATTAGATTTAATTAGTTTAATTAGTAATTGGATTAATTCTTTCAGTTAATGAATTAAAATAATTAATCCTAATTAACCTAGTTAATTAATTTAAGAAAAAAAATAGTTAATTAATTGATATTACTTGTTTAATCATGTCTCTCAAGACCATGCATACAATCTCTTTGTCCTTAGAATTATATTTGTTTTATCATTATTATTTTGTTTATTTGTTTAATTGAGTGACTTAATTGAATGAATAATTAGTAATGGTACTTAAGCATATTTTCTAAAATTAAAAACCTTTGGTCCAACGCCAAATGGATTTTCAAAATCCTATGCACTGCAAACCATTTTCACAATTTGCAATGCAAATCAAACGTTTGACCCAACATCAAGCTCTTTTCATAATCAAAATCAAAACGATTAATTCATACTTTAACATTTTTAATGATAATGAAAGAAAAAGACTACCTGGGTGAAAGGCCTAATCATAGCCCTAAGTGTTAGGCCCAAGCCGTAATAGCTTGTAAGCCATAAATACACGTCTTTCGCCAAAATTCAAATGTGTCTCCTTTTCACAATAAGTTGAAATAAAAAGGTTACCTGAATGTAATGTCTAGTCATAGTCCTGAACACTAGGCCCAAGCTGTAATAGATGGAAAGCCTGAGCGCTTAAAAGACTCATAAATATTCGAAACCCTTTCATAATAAAGTGGATTAAAAAAGACTACTTAGATGTGGGGGGTGCTAATACCTTCCCCTTGCGTAATGAACTCCCAAACACGAATTTGCTTGCGACGACCATCTTCTATTTTCTCTTAGGGGTTTTATCAATATTTTTCCGTTCCTCTTTTGGAATAAATAAATTTCGATGGAGACTATGTTCAATCATTTTCCGCGAGCACGCGAACACTTTGTGAAGGATCCTATTTTTTGAGATGTGACACATTGTCAGCAAGTCAATGTTGTAGTTGTTATAGGTGTTACTTTGTAGTTGTTTAAATAAGATTTCTTATAGATTTGTTGATATCTTATAGCAATTCATTTATGTGGATTTGCTTGATTAGTTTTGACGTAATCAAATCAATTTTAATGGAGATTTAAATTCAAATCAAATCAAGTCTTTTTGGAGGATATTTGAAAAACAAATCTTAACAAAACATCCTAAATTCTGGACGTGATCAAATGCCTATTGGAAAAGCCCTGATGTTTCATTTCTATTGAAGGATACTCAAACCTAACGTTTGAAGGTGTGAAAGTATTAAAGATTTTGTGTGTAAGAGTTTATCCTATGAGTTTTTTGTTAGTGTTATTTGTACACCACGCTAGTCCCTATATTCAGATCATATGACATAAAGTTAGTTTGCTTAATTGAGTTGTAATTCAATATCAATATTTTATTTATTGAGATGATCACTTGGGATTAGTGACTTAAAGAAAGTGAAATGGATTCTCATATTTAGAGGGAGTCCTAAATAGAAAGTTATTAGGATTAGAAAGAGGCATTGAACAACATGGGATTGTTTTTCCTATAAAATTAGTTGTACTAATTCAAAATAGTGAATTTCATTTCTTGGATAAAGTTCCCCCAGACGTAGGTGTGGTTTCAACGAACTGGGTTATGAATTCCTTGTGTCGTTTTATTTCTTTCTATAGTGATCATCTTGTTTATCAATTATTTGTTAATTCAGTTGTAAGATGTTGAATGATAACGCGAAAATGTATTGTATTTTTGGCTCCATATGCATTGCTTTTTACTCTATTAACACTTATTATTACACAGTATTTTATGTTTATGGTAGGTATTTATCGATTAAAAGGTTTGCCGCAAGAAAAATGGAAAATAGCAAAAAGGAAAGAAAAAGGCAATAAAAGAGAAGAAAATGAGGTTTCCAAAGGGATAATGGGCCACCAAAGTAAATGGGCTTGTGGCGCCCATTATCCAAAGAGTGTGGCGCCTTCCACAGTGGGACAAGAGGGAGGTGGCACCCGCCACCAACCCTTGAGAAGTGGTTGGAAATTGCTACAAAAGTGGCGCTCGCCACTCATAATGAAGCTAGGGTTGTGACAACTGCCACAACCTAGTCTTCCTATTTTTCCTCCACTTTTTTAGCCACGATTTCGACTATTTTTGCTACAAATGAGGAATATGGAAAGGATATAAAAAAGACCTCTCAGACTCGCACGGACGCGGACTCTCTTCTTCCAGTTTTTAGTTTACGCTTAATTATTTTCAGTACTATTTTTCTTTTAGTTTTCTAGGCAGTTTCTTACCACTGTAAAAGTGATAGTTTCTCCACATCGGGGACTATTACGGTTTATTATTTTTTTACGCATTTAGGATTCAATTGTAAGGTATTCATTGTCAAAGCCTTCCAGAATTATTTAATCAAAGATTCAAGATTCAGTTCCACTTCTTAAATTGTAATCCAGGTTTATTATTGATTATTGTTTTATTTATTTATGCCTTACTGTATGTTTAATTCCCCAATCACCATGTATGTTACCGGATCTAGTTCCGGCTAAACCCTTAGGTATCGATATGTAAAGACCACCGAAATGACGGGATTCAATAAATAATTGGTGTTAGTTTCTATAAAACTTATTTTCCGGTTTTAGTTTCTTACTTTAATCAAACTGTTTTTCGTACGAGAGTAAAAAACAAACTAAGGTTACAGTCAACAAGAACGAGAGTTTGAGATTTTAACCAGATAGTTGAAACTAGGAATTAATCCTAAACACAGCGAGAGCGCTTTAGGATTAATTAGACTTTATCTATATTCAAAAAATACTTTTAAATTCAAAATGAGACCGCGAGAGCCAAGCATTCTTGTTTAGGAGTATGGTCAGAGTCAATAAAAATGAGAGTGTGAGACTAAGTCCTTTCTATAAATAATTTCTACTGAAGAATATTTTAACCAATAAGATTACACAAATTATCTATCGAATCACCGAAGTCTGACGTATTACATACTGATATCCCCTATATCTTATATCTTCATCTTTATTTCTATTTACGTTATAGTTATTTCTCTTCATCCCTCCAATCATAGAACAATCATCAGTCTTAGATTTACATAGTAACATTAGACCATGATACGTTCGATTATTAGTCCTTGTGGGTTCGATAATCTTTAAAACTACGCGATAAGACTGTGCACTTGTAGTCACGATTCACATAGACTTACCAAAGCCGCAATCAAATTTTTGGCGCCGTTGTCGGGGACTAATTTAGTCGACATCGTAATTCTAGAGTTACCCAGTATAGGCTAAGGCAAAAAATTATTTTTCCCTTTCTACATCTGTCGAGTCTATGCCAAGTACTCGCTCTCAAGGCGAGAAATTAAAGCTACAACTCGATGAACCCGAGCGTTATCTTAGATTAGAACGCCGGTACGAGACTTGATATGGGAACATTGTATCAATCTAAATTTCCCTGACCTTAACATTCCTACTTCTGAATCAGTTGTTCAACCAGAGATGGCTGAACCAGTGCAAAACCGTCCTCTTAAGTATTATGCAATCCCTTCACAGAATGAACCTCATAACAGCATCATTGCCCCTGCGATCGAAGCCAACAATTTCGAGCTAAAACCCTCGCTGTTGTCAGCCGTACAGCAAAACCAGTTTTTAGGTAGTCCCGCTGAGGACCCGAACCTACACTTGTCAGTATTTTTGCAATACGCAGACACGGCGAAAGCGAATGGTGTCAGCTCAGAAGCTATAAGACTCCGTCTTTTCGCATTTTCATTAAGAGATAGAGCTAGAGCTTGGCTCCAGTCACTACCATCCAACTTTGTCACTACGTGGACCGAGTTGAAGAAAGTCTTCTCAGCCTGATATTTCCACCTAGCAAGACGGCTATGCTAAGAGCCCAAATAAACGGGTTTAAACAAAAGGATAATGAATCACTTTTTGAAGCTTGGGAGAGATACAAAGACATGATGAGGCTATGCCTACATCACGGTCTAGAAGAATGGCTGATCATTCACACCTTTTATAATGGTCTCTTGTACAATACAAGATTGACAATAGACGCCGCCACAGGTGGCGCACTGATGGATAAACCATACAACGAGGCCTATCAACTCATTGAAAGTATGGCCCAGAATCATTACCAATGGGGAAGCGAAAGAACCTCTATAGAGAAACCTCAACCGAAGGGCGGCATGTACGAATTAAGCAGTCTTGACCATGTCAATGCCAAGGTAGATGCCCTGGCCCAGAAGATAGACAACTTGACCATAACACCAGCAACCACCGTGGCTGTCGTAGCACCAAACTGCGAGATATGCGGAGTTCAAGGGCATACTGCCCCAGAATGTCAACTCTTGACAGGAACCTCCACTAACCAGGTGAACTATGCTCAAGGAAACCCCTACTCAAATACCTATAACCCAGTTTGGAAGAACCATCCTAACTTCTCATACAAAAATAATAATGCATTGTATGCACCTAACCAAGCACCTGCTGTACCACCAAGATATCAAAAAGCTGCCACAAATACGCAAAATGCTCCTAGGAAATCAAACTTAGAAATAATGATGGAAAACTTTATAGCTACCAAAGCCCAAATAAGTAAAGATTTCTTAAATTAAAACATACACACTAGTGAGCAAATCAAGCAGTTAGCAAACAAGGTAGACGCATTAGCCACCCATAACAAAATGTTGGAAACACAAATCTTACAAGTGGCTCAACAACAAGCACCTACATCTACTCCTGCAGGAACATTTCCTGGACAGCCGCAACCTACCCCGAAAGGTCATGCAAATGCTATTATACTACAAAGTGGGACATAACTAGACGGACCGACCGACCCTAGAACTCAAAACCCATCCATGCATCAAGATCCAGGTAAGGTAACTGAGAAGGAATACGAACAAGAGGAAGATAAAAACGAAGAGGCCGTAGAGAAAGAAGAACCTTATGTGCCTCCACCACCGTATAAACCCCATATCCCTTATCTTCAAAGACTTGTTAAACCTAAAAGTGTAGAGCAATTTAAAAAATTCATAGAGCTTCTAAAACAATTTAATATCACAATACCCTTTACAAAAGCCATAACTTAAATGCCCTCATATGCTAAGTTTCTCAAAGAAATCTTATCTAACAAGAAGAAGATAGAGGATAACGAAATTGTTACACTTACTGCTGAGTGTAGCACCATAATACAAAACAATATGCCTCCTAAGCTGAAAGACCCAGGTAGTTTCTCCATACCCTGTGTAATCGGAAATTTTGTCATCGACAAAGCCTTATGCGACTTAGGAGTCAGTATTAGTTTAATGCCCTTGTCCATATGCGAAAGGCTAAAAATGGGAGAACTAAGACCTACGAGGATGTCCGTACAACTTATAGACAGTTTTGTTAAATTTCCCGTAGGTATGCTACAAAACGTTCCGGTGCGCATAGGACAATTCTATATTCCTACAGATTTTATAATCATGGATATAAAAGAGGATTTCAACATCCCTATCATATTAGGAAGACCATTCCTAGCTATAGCCGGAGCTATTATAAATGTTAAAAGAGGAAAGCTAACCTTCGAAGTTGGTGAGGAAAAGGTCGAATTCATTTTGACACAATTCCTAAAGGCACCAGCTATAGACGACACTTGTTGTCTGCTAGATGTCATCAACGAATGCATAAGAGAAATGGAGAATGAACAAACATCATACTCTGAAATACTGAAAATTCTAAGGCCTCCTACTTTTGAAGATAAAAATTTAAGTAAGGAATACCAAGATGACAACCTAAGTGAATGCCTAGCACTAACGCCCGATCATATGCCTTGCCCAAAGAAACTAGCCCTAGAACTTAAGACGTTACCCAAAAATATAAGGTACGAATTCCTAGACACTGAACTTGAGTGGCCCGTAATTGTGAATGCAGACTTAGGGCAGATAGAGACCGAAAAGCTTCTACACATTTTGAGAAAATACCCAACTGCTTTAGGCTATAATATCTCAGATCTAAAAGGAATAAGCCCTTCCATATGCATACATCGCATAATGCTAGAGGAAGACAGTAAGACCTCTAGAGAACACCAAAGAAGGATAAATACCATTCTGAGTGATGTAGTAAAGAAAGAAGTACTAAAGTTGTTAGAAGCAAGTATTATCTACCCAATATCTGATAGTCAATAGGTCATCACAGTGCATGTAGTACCAAAGAAGGGAGGCGTCGTAGTTGTTAACAATGAAAAAGGAGAATCTATAGCACAAAGAGTGGTTACTAGAAGTAGAATGTGTATTGATTATAGAAAATTAAACAAAGCCACTCGGAATGATCATTTTCCTTTACCGTTTATCGATCAAATGCTTGAAAGATTGTCTAAGCATTCTCACTTCTGCTACCTAGACGGTTATTCGGGATTTTTCCAAATTCCTATTCATCCCTATGACCAAGAGAAAACGACCTTCACATGCCCCTATGGTACATTCGCCTACCGACGAATTCCATTCGGACTGTGCAACGCTCCCTCAACATTCCAAAGATGAATGATGTCAATTTTCATTGATTTCATAGATGACATCATGGAAGTCTTCATGGACGATTTCTCTGTATGCGGACAGAGCTTTGAAGGCTGCTTATCGAATCTTGAAGTGGTACTAAAACGATGCGTAAAAGTGAACCTAGTGCTAAACTGGGAAAATGCCATTTCATGGTCCGACAAGGAATCGTGCTCGGACACATAGTATCCAACAAGGGGATTGAAGTCGACAAGGCCAAAATAGAAGTTATAGAAAACCTCAAGCCTCCGAAAACCGTAAGAGAAATACGAAGCTTCTTAGGACACGCCGGTTTCTATCGCCGATTCATTAAAGATTTCTCAAAAATCAGCAAACCACTGACTGGCTTATTGATGAAAGACGTTGAATTCATCTTTGACGACAAATACCTAGCGGCGTTTGAACAACTGAAAACAGCTCTTATTACACGCACCTATCATGCAACCACCCGATCGGAGATCACCTTTTGAAATCATGTGTGACGCTAGTGACTATGTTGTAGGCGCAGTCTTAGGACAAAGAAGGGACAAGAAACTTCATACAATATACTATGCAAGTAGAACCCTAGACCCTGCACAGATGAACTATGCCACCACAGAAAAGGAACTTTTAGCCGTAGTGTTCACTCTACATAAATTCCGTTCCTACCTAGTAGGAGCAAAGATAATTATCTATACCGATCATGCTGCAATTAGATACCTGTTAAACAAAAAAGACACCAAACCAAGACTCCTAAGGTGGATCTTACTATTACAAGAGTTTGACCTAGAAATCAAGGATAAAAGGGGCATGAAAAACGTCGTAGCCGATCACTTGTCAAGAATGAAAGGTATTGAACCTGAACGAGTGCCTATAAACGATGACTTTCCGTACGAAAGACTCATAGCCCAATTGGAAAGTAATACAGCTAAAGATACGTTAACCCATAAGGATACCAAAACAAACGAAGTAGTGGAAGCACTTTACACCCAAACCACACTACCATGGTACGCTGACTTCGTCAACTACTTAGCAGCTAGGGTGCTTCCGCCAGACTTGACCTACCAACAAAAGAAAAAATTCTTCCACGATCTTAAACACTACTATTGGGATGAGCCTCTACTTTTCAAGAGAGGCGCCGACGGCATTTTTCGTCGATGTGTCCCAGAAGATGAGGTAGAAAATGTAATTTCCCACTGTCATTCTACTCCTTGTGGAGGACATGCAAGCACCTCAAAGACTTGCACTAAGATCCTGCAAGCCGGCCTCTTTTGGCCTACTCTGTGGAAAGATGTCCACATCGCGATCATAAATTGCGACCGGTGTCAACGCACTGACAACATGTCTAGATGTGACGAGATGCCGCTTAAAGGCATTTTGGAAGTAGAAGTCTTCGATGTTTGAGGAATCGATTTTATGGGACCTTTCCCATCTTATTTTGGTAACAAGTATATCCTTGTTACGGTCGATTATGTATCAAAATGGATTAAGGCCATAGCCTCACCAACGAATGAAACACGAGTGGTAATTAGACTCTTTAAGCGAATAATCTTCTTAAGATTCGGAGTGCCGAGACTTGTCATCAGTGATGGTGGCTCCCATTTTATTTCAAAGATTTTTGAAAAGCTATTACTAAAATATGGAGTCCGACACCACGTAGCAACACCCTATCACCCACAGACGAGTGGGAAAGTAGAAGTATTAAACCGAGAAATTAAACAAATATTAGAAAAGATAGTTGCCACCTCTAGGAAAGATTGGTCCTCGAAATTACCAAAAACCCTGTGGGCATATAGGACAGCTTATAAGACCCCAATAGGAACCACACCTTTCAAGCTAGTTTATGGAAAATCATGTCATATTCCGATAGAATTAGAACATAAAGAATATTGGGCCATTAAGACCCTTAATCTCAATTATACTGCCGCAGACGAGAAAAGAATATCAGATATCCACGAACTAGAAGAACTTAGGCTAGATGCGTCTGAGAATGCCCGAATCTATAAAGAAAGAACCAAAAAATGGCACGACAATCGCATATCAAGGAAAGAGTTTAACCAAGGCGACAAAGTATCCTGTTTAACTCCCGCCTCAGACTCTTTCCCGGAAAACTTCGTTCTAGATGGTCCGATCCCTTCGAAATCACCAATATCTTTCCGAATGGAGCAATAGAGATAAAAGGAAAAACGAGCGAACCATTCATAGTAAAAGGCCAACGTTTGAAACATCACCATAACATTGATAACAATGATTTCATTGCAAATCTTAAGCTTGCAGAGCCTCGCGCTCATTCAAAAGAATAGCGCCTATCCTATTTCTGTCGAGCTTATGACAATAAACAAAGCGCTTGGTGGGAGACAACCCACATTCTTTCTTTAACTATTTAATTTCATTACCCAAATTTATAATTATTACTATTTCTTAACTTTAATTTCTTTGTTTTCTTCTTTATTTATTTCTCATAAAGTTAATCGGTACATTTCTGTATTATTGACCATTACTAACTTAATGATATTATCTACTTGAATTTATCTAGCTACTGACTATCACAATGCAACAAGTAAATTATATGGATATAGTCTTCAGAGGCAGAGCTCAAAGGAGACGTTTTAAGGCTCTAGCTCAGAATGAAATGACACTAACCTTGTACCCAGATGGACACTCCATGACCAAGTTAGGTATAAGAGACAGCGTTATGTTCCTAATTAACCAACTAGGTTGGGACACCTTTTCTATCAGAAGAAAATTTAGTTCCTACAGTAGGTTGACCTTAGAATTCCTAAGCTCCCTAGTGCACCTGCCAAACCATGGTATTGGACTTAACAAAGGCCTAATCACCTTTAGGTTATTTGATATGGATTACCGCTACACCTACAAAGAAATGGCTAAACTCCTAGGATGTCCTAATGGCCCTGATACTTTTACCATTACCCAGGAAGACAAACTTGTAGACCATCAATTAGATCTCTTTTGGGGTAGCATCACAGGAAACGACCATCCCGAGCCAGACCTTATGCATTCAGAGAACATCCATAACCCTGCGATTCGTTAATTCCATAAGATCCTAGCTCACACCTTATTTAGAAAGGAACATAACAAAACCTTTGTGTCCAAGGACGAACACTTCATAATGTACTGCGCATCACAGGCCCAACCTGTTAACGCTGCTACATTTATGATAGCTAATATGTATCGTATGGCACAAGAGGACTATGGACCAATCTTAGTGGGAGGCTTAATGACCATGATAGCAAATGTCATCGGACTGAGACAACCACTTATCAGGCTCACCCCTTTAGGTGGAATACAACCAATGAATATTGATTTTTTCTTCAACACCGGTATCATTAGGAACCTAGGTCCAAATGTGTTTGAGTTTCTAATCAACCGCGAAGTAGTATATCTGTTTACCCTGCCAGACCCTAGGACGAGTGTACATGATAGGAACAACTGGCTCTATGATTTGGATGGACCACCAGATGCACAACCCTCTCCTCCAGAGACACCCCAAATCTACGACCACTATGACAGTTATCTCTCTGATGCTGAATCATATGCCCCATTTATACCTGCCGCACCTCTCACCGATCCTATTGCTGCCATCGAAGTTGTTCAGACAGATGTCGCCAATCTGAGAGGCGAGCTGAGCACCCTCCGCGGGGAATTCCACAGCTTTATGGATGTAGTGACAGAGAACCTGGATCATATTTACCAGCACTTCTACTCGTTCGCTCCTCCTACCAGCAGTCGCCGTAATGGCTAATTTATTATAGTATTACCGATTCATTGACTTTCATTTTATTTTATTTTCTTGTTTGGAATTTTATTGTTAACTGTTGTTACACATTGGAATTTATTTAATTACTTCATTTCCTTTTATTCCAGTAGACAGATTATTTCATCTTTTCCCGTCTACTCGATTCTTTTATTCGTCAATGTTGCGATTAAATTTCTATTCCACTATATCATGTTTATTGTTCCCATACACTATATTATTGGTAAATTAAAATGGCATGGTCAAAGCAAAATAAAAGCACACACATGGGAAACCACACTACATATGGCGCCGGCCACACACAGTTGTGGCGCCCATGTGAGGGTTGTGGCGTCCGCCATAGGGCCCATAGTTGCGCCCGCCACCAACACCAAAAGTGGCGCAGGCCACTACACAAGCCTGCATGCGCATGTGTATTTTAGACCATTCAAATCACCTTTATTGTGATGTTCCTTGCATGCAGACAATGCCTTAACGCCATTCAACAACTTTCAAAACACTTTGACCAAGGCATTGAATATGGTAAATGCTATTTATTTACCAATTAATTTTTCAACCACTACCTCAACAAATCACACCTCTCATTTCCATATTTCTCTCCTCTCTTGCTCTATTCTCACTACATTACACAAATAGTGTAAAATTCATTATGGCACAGATGAGGGAATACAAAATAGTGTTCATAAACGGCGAGCCAAACGAATTACAAGAGGAGACGTACACGTCTCTAAGCGCCAGAAAGATCGAATCAACAAGGTATGCCGATGAACACTGTTTATATGCCTTAGGAATTCAAGATAGTGTTAACTATATGCTAGATATGTTAAATTTGAATTATTTTCTATCTCTCAAAGACCCTGTCTATGCTCAACTAACATTAGAATTCCTAAGCTCATTAATTTTTAGTCCACACCCAACACAAACTGCTCCAGTGGGACTGTCCAGTTTCGTTTATTTAACGTCGAATACGCCCTTACATTTTCCCAACAAGCGGACCTACTACATTTTCCCCATGGGGATGGTGTAGTAAGTGAGGTCCCAGATACTGAGGGTTCGCAATGCGCCTTCCAACCATTTTGGAGGGCAATAATCGGTACAGTCACCTATAGTTTTAAGGGAAACAGATCCACTTTAATTCAAAACCCGACTATTCGATATTTCCACCAAATATTGGCGTGCACCATTTTTGGCCGAGCAAATTCTAACAAGGTGAACGAAAAAGAACTCTTTTATTTATTTGCCACAAAAGGTGAATACCGTCCCTTTTATGATATCTCACATGCAGGCCATTATCAATGCGAAGCGAGGCCCGATTATTTTTGGAGGTTTGATAACCTCTATAGCCAGAGTCCTAGGACTCGAAGAAAAATTCTCCAGGCTAACCCCGCTCCCGCATCATGCCATTGACATTGACATGGCAAGGAGCATGAAACTAGTAAAACGAAGGAGCGACGGTAGATTTAATTTAATAATTGCTAATAATGTGTTACAAGATTTTATCCTCCCAAATCCAAATCGCACAGATGTGCGTAACCCGGATAATTATTGTTATACTAATGATCTGGTGCCTAACCAAGTCCTCGTGCACATTCCTAAGAATGTAGTTGTTTGTGGGGACACCGATGAGGATCACATTTCGGAGCAAACTGCTTCCGCTACTGACCCGCACACCACACACACTTCATTTGAAAATCTTGCAGGTACATCTTTCAGTTAAAGACCAAGAAGAAATGTGGCACCAGCCACTCTTGATGAGATCTATGTTGAACTGCTGCGGCATAGAGAATTAGACGCTCAACGAGACCTACAGATCCAAACGATGGGAGCTCAGAAAACTGAAATGATGCAAATGCTTCTCTAAATGCAGCATGATCAGCACGACTACGCTTTCAGGACCGAACAGAACATGTCTGGCTTGATCCATGAAATGGCAACACTGACAATGCGTGTGGAAGATCTCCATAACTATACGCCACCTCACCAGCCCAGAAACGGTGGACGTCCACGTACACGTGGCAGAAGGTGTCAGTAGCAGAATAACCAGGTTCTACCTTTCTTTCCTATCTTATGCAGTTGCATTGGGGACAATGCAAGATTTAAGTATGGGGGAGGAAGCTTTACCGCTTCTTATTTACCGCTTTCTAGTTAGATTATTGTTATTTCTTTTTGTTATTTTATAATTTTTATGGTTATTTTAATTTTTGTTAAAGTGTCAGTCGAGTTAAATATCAATGTGTTGTCGAGTCTTTATGCGTGGTTTCCGTTATTTACTGATTCTCCTATTTACTCAAGTCATACAAAATTTTTGCAAAAATCTAGACTTAGAGATACAATGCATCTTTTGAAAATTCTTAACTATAAATCAAATTGGGGGTTGAATTTGTAGTGATTTGGAAAATCTTTATAAGATCGATATCGCTTTAACACCTTAAATCTCCCGAGTATAAGATCGATTTGAGTACTTGTCATGCCATAGCCTTAAATTCTATCCTGTAATATTTCCTTAAGTAGTTTATCTAGCAGTCAGCACCATCCTAAGCACACACTACGCAAGAAGTCTATGCAAATAAGTGTATGATTTCAGGCTTAAAAGAAGAAAAGATTACAAAATGTATGAAAAACATTGTTCCCTCTAAGTTTGGTGATCCTCACCCGGTCATTTAGCCCAACGGTATAACCATCTTCAAATGTTATTTGAGCCAAAGTGCGAAAAAGAAATAAATAAATAATGATGAGATCATAGTCACTAACAGACTATCTTGCTATAAATGTGAAAGGATGACGGGCTTAATGTGATTGCGCCAGAATGAAAAAGGATAAAAAGAAGGTTTAGTAAGGTAGGCTTAGGCATCACAACATGATTCAGATTAGTTTGTATAGGAGGGAGACTTATGGTTGCAACATTGCGACTATGTGTTCTAACGATACCCTTAGTGTGGAAGAAAGTACCAATTAATACAATTTGGAACCAAAGTGAAGTTTATAGACTAGAATGAGTATCCGAATGCAACTGTGTTTTCTACGAGTCTTGATAATGTATGCTGCAAATATTTTACAAAACTTTTTATATACGCGGCATTTGCTTGAGGACAAACAAAGGTTTAAGTATGGGGGAGTTTGATAACGCGAAAACGTATCAGATTTTTGGCTCCATATGCATTGCTTCTTACTCGATTAACACTTATTATTACACAATATTTTATATTTATTGCAGGTATTTTTCGATTAAAAGGTTTGCCGTAAGAAAAATGGAAAATAGCAAAAAGGAAAGAAAAAGGCAAGAAAAGAGAAGAAAATAAGGTTTCCAAAGGGATAATGGGCCACCAAAGCAAATGGGCTTATGGTGCCCATTACCCAAAGAGTGTGGTGCCCACCACAGTGGGCCAAGAGGGAGGTGGCGATCTCCACCAACCCTTGAGAAGTGGCGGGCAGTTGCTACAAAAGTGGCGCTCGCCACTCATCATGAAGTTAGGGTTGTGGCAACTGCCACAACCTAGTCTTCCTATTTTCCTCCACTTTTTTAGCTATGATTTCCACTACTTTTGCTACAAATGAGGAATATGGAAAGGATATAAAAAATACCTCTCAGACTCGTACGGACGCGGACTCTCTTCTTCCAGTTTTTAGTTTACGCTTAATTATTTTCAGCACTATTTTTATTTTAGTTTTCTAGGAAGTTTCTTACCATTGTAAAAGTTATAGTTTCTCCACATCGGGGACTATTACGATTTATTGTTTTTTTACGCATTTGGGATTCAATTGTAAGGTATTCATTGCCAAAGCCTGTCGGAATTATTTAATCGAAGATTCAAGATTCAGTTCCAGTTCTTAAATTGTAATCCAGGTTTATTATTGATTACTGTTTTATTTAATTATGCCTTACTGTATGTTTAATTCCCCAATCACCATGTCTGTTACCGGATCTATTTCCGGCTAAACCCTTAGGTATCGGTATGTAAAGACCGTCGAAACGACGGGATTCAATAAATAATTGTGTTAGTTTTTATAAAACTTATTTTTCCGGTTTTAGTTTCTTACTTTAATCAAACTGTTTTTCGTACGAGAGTACAAAACAAACTAAGGTTACGGTCAACAAGAACGAGAGTTTGAGATTTTAACAAGATAGCTGAAACTAGGCATTAATCCTAAACACAACGTGAGCTCTTTAGGATTAATTAGACTTTATCTATATTCAAAAAATACTTTTAAATTCAAAATGAGACCGTTAGAGCCAAGCATTCTGGTTTAGGAGTATGGTCAGAGTCAATAAAAACGAGAGTGTGAGACTAAGTCCTTTCTATAAATAATTTCTACTGAAGAATATTTTAACCAATAAGATTACACCAATTATCTATCGAATCCCCGAAGTCTGACGTATTACATATCGATATCCCCTATATCTTATATCTTCATCTTTATTTCTATTTATGTTATAGTTATTTCTCTTCATCCCTCCAATCATAGAACAATCATCAGCCTTAGATTTACATAGCAACATTAGACCATGATACGTTCGATTATTAGTCCTTGTGGGTTCGATAATCTTTAAAACTACGTGATAGGATTGTGCACTTGTAGTCACGACTCACATAGACTTACCAAAGTTGTGATAATTGAACATGTTGGCATAAGCATCTGGTCCAACATATGTCTCGTGTGAACAAAATTTCATCCCGCCAAGAAAATATAATTATAGGTATGCTTTTGGACATTCTTTGCCTCCCCCTTCATCATCTGAGGGAGTTCGACCTCCTGCAGATTATGCAGTATGGGTAACATCCAACTTGAGTTAGGGAACAACATCTAAGGTATAGCTCTCTTCTGCCTCAATGCTTGGGCAACGAGTATGTCTTTTATTAGGCAGTATGGCTAACATCCAACTTGAGTTAGGGGACAACATCTAAGGTATATCTCTCTTCTACCTCAATGCTTGGGCAACAAGGAACAGAAAGCCATGTTACCCGCACAATAGAGGAAGCAAGATAAAGTTGCGAGGTAACCCATTAGTGGTTGCACCTCTCTGATGTTGGTGAGGATTCTCTTATTAATGATAATTTGAAACTTATATCGATTCGCTTCAATGTCCATCTTTGTTAAGAGAAGGCCAAACAAGTTTCATCTCTGCACCCTAAAGGAGCACTTGATAGTATTTGTGCACAAGTTGCACTTCCTAGCAGATTATAGAGCGTCCTCTGAGTCTATTGCATGAGTATGTCCTTCTGCGATTTTCACTATCATGTCATAAACGTAGGCTTCTAAGTTTCACCTTATTCAGTGAAAAAAATTGGAATCCATGTGTTATTGGTAGGTGACACCAGTGTTCTATAGGCCAAAAGGCGTGACAATATAATAGAAGTTGCCATTGTTTAACAAGAACGTTGTCTTGGGCACGTCTATGAGATCCATATTTATTTGATTGTACCCCAAATAGCCATTCATAAAGCTCAACATGCGGTATCTTAATGGCCCATCAATCACGTGATCATTATTTAACAGGGGATAACGATACTTGGGATAAGTTGTATGGAGGCTTTCTTAACTAGCAATACATTGGCTAACCAGGTTGGATATTTTGTTTCTATGATGAAACTCGCGTTTGCTAGATTGTTTACCTCCTCGTTGATGATAACACACTTCTCCTCAGTGTCATACCCCAAAATTCACCCTACCTTTCACAAGTTCATCTAGGTCACTAACCCTAATCACTTGCATATCATGATAAGCATTCATCTCATCCACATATCCAATGTATCATAACACATTTCACTTGCATTTTAAAAATATAAAATCATGGGTTTAGGGGTTTTATCACACAAGGCATGGAATGAAGGTTAAGTTTCCCATCTAGGGTTCATGTCATGGACACGGTTGTGTTGGAACTTTTTATCTTACGGGTATTCATCAGGGAGCATAGTGGAAACCCTAATTCAGGGAGATTGGATTGCAAATGTCATCATGATCATTCAAATTACTAAAACATTGGTTGTTTGTTGTGGAATCATCATTTATAGTATGTACATTCGAGGTTGAGGTTTCATCTTCTTCATCTGGTCCATAATGGATGGTTTAGTTGCTTGATTAAGATTCATTGTCCTGATTCATTGATTAAGATTCATGGTCCTGATTCATTGATTAGGATTCATTCAAAGTTCTACATGTTCATGATTTGTTGCTTGGTTGGTGTTCTTTGGTTCAAGATCATTCAATAGCATGGCATATTTCAAAGGCATTATGGTCCACATTCAATTGTCCATGGAGATTACATAAAAATACACATTTTTACCTAAGTTGATTTTTGATCAATTATTGACTTTTTGGTCAACTAGTTGACCAAAGTCAACCATTTAACCAAAGTCCATTTCTAATCATCTTCACATTTTAAAACCATTTTTAATCGTTTTCATATACTGCTTGAAATCATATCCATGCATTTACCATTTAACACCTTTCATGAACCTAAAGTCCAAAACCATTGGAAACTATTTTATACAATTACAATTACCATTCAATAACATGAACGATTCAAACCATGTTCATTAATCCTTTCTTCTCCCTCAATTCATAACCATCATAATTGCATTCAATCTCCAAATACATAAGCCATTAAACCAAATCAATTTATACTTTCATTCAAATTTCCCTTTAAACAATACAATATACATTCCAAAATTACAATCATTACATATATTCATTTTTTTAATTCACAAGGTTCATGGCAAAATTTATAACAAAATGTCATAGCATTTCCAAGCATTCCATATCCGAAACTCCAAGCTTCATATCCGAATTTCCTATATCAAGCATGATCTCTAAAGTATCCAAGATTTCAACTTTCTTCATGTGGGAATTTTGATTCATGAACTTTGTGTAGTCTTTTCCATCCTACCTTATACATTGCACCCTACAAGAGAAAATAATTCATTAAATATCATAAATCCAACACAATCCAAATCCATGCTAACAATAGCATGTATCCAACAACCTAACAACCAACCTCCAACAGCATCCGAATCGCCAACCTGCTCCTGCATAACTTCCCTAAACCCTTCAACCTGCTTCCAAAACGAACCTTCAATCCATCCCCAACCTCCAAAAACCATTCACAATCCTCAACCGAAATCACCTTATAAAAAATCCCTTCACCATCATTCAACGACCCTTCTCACCATATCCAAAACCTTGAACCGAATTGAAAAGAGAACCCTGCATCATCTTCTCCTCGAACCTTCCATTCTAACCCTTCAATCCTCCATCATCTTCTCAACCCTCACCGAACCTCACTCGCATCCAACCAAACCTCCCTTCTCCGCGTCTTCTAACAACTATTCAACTTTATCGCATGATTTCCCTTCCCGGATTCCCCTTACTTCCGATCATATCAAACACGGCACTGAAGCACTCGCCCTGTTGAAGAGCAAACTTGTTAACCTCTTGAACAACAACACGACCACGAAAACAGAAAAAGAAGTAGAAGAGAAAAGAACCGCAAGTTCAGAAGGAAGAAGAGGTCACAGAAAGAAAAGAACAAGGAAATACCTACCAGGAGGCATCACGGATCCGAACAAATTTTCATCTTTGAATCAACGAAATTCTCAAGCGCAGCAACGTCGGACACGAATCAACTCCTTCGTCCACATCACAAACGCAAAGATATCTCCATCTTCGCTCTGCAACATAACGCATTAATAATCATTCATCATCTTCATCTTGATTCAATAACTTTCACGCGCCCTTTAAACCGAAGCATTTATGTCGGCATCCAGGATTCAATAACCTTCAAGCGCGATGCGAAACAGCAATCGCGACACAAATCAGATCGCTCGCGTGACCTCCCTGTGCGACTTTTCTGGTGTCATAGGTGAGCTATTTTCCTCGCGTCTGATGAATAGGGGTGGCAAAATGGATGGATCGGATGGATATGGATTGGATCGTTAATGGATGGATCAAAACAATCCATTAAAAGTTTTTTAAAAATATCCAATCCAATCCATCCATTAAGAATAAAAATCCATCCAATCCATCCATTATCATATTTTTAGTGGATGGATATCCATCCATCCATTTTATTTTCCTTTAAAATTTATTTTTTAAAAAAAATTTTTTACTTTTTTTTAACAAAACAATATCAGTTTTTTTTTTTCAAAAAAAAAAAATTTAAAAATATTTTTTTTTTATATTCGTAAAAAAAATCGAAAATAAAATCAAATTTTGGTATTTAAAAAAAAAAAATATTTCGAAAAAAAAATATTTTTTATTTTTCAAAAAAAAAAATTTGATATTTGAAAAAATTTATTTTTTTAACATTAGATAAAAAAATTATTTGACCATAAAAAAAAATATTTTTTATTTTTTTAACATTAGATAAAAAAATTTAATATTTTTTGTATTTTCAAAAAAATATTTTTTTTTTCGAAAAAAAAATTATTTTTTTTTCAAAAATTATTTTTTTTTCAAAAATTATTTTTTTTTTTTCAAAAAAAAATGTTTTTTTTTCAATTTTTTTTTTAATATTTGAAAAAATTTATTTTTTTTAAATTAAATAAAAAAATCCATTGGATCATTAAAATGTGTTGGATGGATTGGATCAATCCATTAACTTAATTTTTATTTAGTGGATGGATTGGATGGATTTTTTGATGGATGGATTGGATGGATTTTGTGTTAATGGATCCAATTGCCACCCCTACTGATGAATGCCCGCGATTTGAAGCTAAAGGCTTTTCTTGGTTATTCACGAACCCGGTATTGGGGTTTCTCTTGGAAGATTTGTGCTTTTGGCCCAAACGTTATAGCCTTTGCTCATGTACCCCCATCCGACTTTCAAACCCCATGGCCCATATGCTTAAGATTTGTTCTTAATTTCACTTAATATATTTTTATCATGCTAAGTTCTAGTTTTTTTTTGTTAATATTGATGTTGTTTTGTTAATCTTGATAGAAATATTAGGTTTAATTCTTAGTTTTTGACAATTAGGAATTAACATAGTTTGGTGAATTAGGTTTAATTAGTTAATTAATTAGAAATTAGATTTAATCATTTTTTAGATTAGATTTAGTTTTAGGATTTTTCAGAATTAATTCAAGATTAGTTTAACCATGCCATGATTAGAATAATTAGTCATTAGGTTTAATTATTTTCTTTGATTTTGCTTTGATTAATATGGTTAACGGTTGAGTTTACCATGATTTTCCCATTTGGTTAATTTCCACTCAATTTGATTTGTATAATCATAGTCGTTAGAATCAATTCTTAAATTTGGATTGTTAATTTTCCATTTGATTGATTGTGATCATGATTCATGTTTAGGTAACTTTAGTCTTTAAAATTAATATTCATTCTTTAATTGTCCATTTAATCTATTCATTTGGTTTATGATCATATTGAAAGTTGAAAATCTCATTTCAATTTAGGTGATGAATACTTTATAGGTCTAATTTCATTTGCCATGATCATAGGATAGATCTTTGATTGTTTAGATTGATTAATCCATTACCTTTTGAATAGATTCTAACCATTGTATGTACTTACATATTGTTGCATCATTCTCATTCATTTGACTTGATCTCATGCTAACTCGTTTGTTGTTTTGTGTCCACATGTGACTTTGAGATTCGAGCTCACTCCTAACTAGCCATACTCCTAACTATTTCATTCTCATTCAATAGCTTTGTATTGTTTGAAATACCATGCCACTTGTATGCTTTAGGCATGGTATATAGTTAATAGTTTGTAACTTGTATTCTTTCCATTCCCTTATGTTGTATTGTATGGATCCATCCCCCTATTGTGGGTCAAATGTTCCCCCACCCCATGATCATGTAATAGCTTAGATTTATTGCTTTCTAGCTAGTTCACCATGCATGTTAATAAAAAAAAGATAAAATATAAAATGATAAATAAGGCATTTCAAAAGAAATAAAAGGTACTTGATTCAACGTCAAGTTGTTTTTCCAAATAAAACTCACACCATTGCAACGTGAATGCTTGATCCAACGTCAAGCATTCTCCATCGAATCCACGATCCATTCTATCATCTCTTCTCCATTCTCTTCTCAACCTCATTCTATCTCTCTCCTCCATTATTCACCCACATTTTCATAATAGATTCAAAAACTTGATCCAACATCAAGTTCCTTTTTCAAAAACATTTTCATAACAAATTGGAATGTGAAATGGGGTGTACGTGTTTGTACACAACATTCAAGTACTTGGGTTGTCGGCCGTACCTAGCCTGAGGACCCGACACTTGAATTCCCCCCTTAAAACATCTAATGATTCAAACAAGTTAGATATAGGTTCTATGAGGGAGAAAAAGAGTAGTTAGGACTACATGGTCCTCTCAATTCCCAAGTACTTTGATTGTTGACCGTACTTAGTCAAGGGTCCGATACTTGTCGCCCTTTAAGTTCCAATGATTAAACTTGCCAAACTCTTTTCACAATTCAAATATCTCTTTTGGATGAGAAAGAGTGGTTAGGACAACAGTGTCCTCTCAACTCCCAAGTTATTGGATCGTTAACTGTATCTAGCCAAGGGTCTGATGCTTGTCTCCGTACATAAAATCCAACCCAACAAATCAAATCATCTTTTGCCTTAGTGCACTCTATTCAAAACCTTTCGAAAAGGACGTGTTACTTTCATTCTACCGTGAACGAAGCTTAAGCCTCCATGTGTGAGCAAGTGATATTTAACTACTAGAGTGCGAACCAAGCGTATCCACTTTACCGCAAACAAGCAAATACTTTCCGCTCCCATGACAGAGTATACAAGCAAGTGAATAGTAGCACACGAACGTCAATACTGTTCAATAAAAACAACCAAACAAATGTTCCGTTTGTGAGCCAAACTACGAAGCTCTGACTTCCTTATTGCACGTATGAGGATACGTAGGCACAAGGGCCCAAATCCTTGGCGAGCACACTAACTTAAAACTTATTATCTCTCCCATCTCATTCCCGACAGGAAGCGACCTACAGATAAATAAATATCCATACGCATTTGATACGAGCAAGTGGTTCCCATGGAGTACCATGGATGTGAGGGGTGCTAATACCTTCCCCTTGTATAACCGACATCCGAATCCGCTCTTGGTTGCGAGACCATTTCTCTCATTTGGGGTTTTATCGATATTTTCCCTTTCCTTTGGAATAACGAAAATCCAGTGACGACTCTGTATTTTTTGCGGCGCTTCACTCACTAACATTCCTCTTTATTTGCAAAACTGGTCTTATATAGGAGTTTACGACACAATGATGGCATGCAACTCTGATATTTATACCCCACATGTAGGATGTGGCCTAGGCAAACAAGTTGATGTTTCTAATGAGTTGGTTGACTAGTTCGCACTCATCTTCTCCAGAAAAAGAGGTGCATATATTTGTCTCTTAGTGAGCCGAAGAACCTATTTGAACCTCCTTTAAATCCTTTATGGGTGTGAGCCTCTCATATTCTACACCTAGTCTAGGGTCCTAACTAGTAGTGTTTGTATCATTTGCTTCGGGAAATGGGGCCTAGTCAAACAAGTTGATGTTTATAATGAGTTGGTCAACTAGTTTGCGCTCTTCTTCTCCTGAAAATGAGGTGCATATATTTGTCACTTGGTGAGACAAAGAACCTATTTGAACCTCATTCAAATCCTTTGTGGGTGTGAGCCTCTCATTCTCCACACCCGGTCTGGGGTCACAACTAATAGTTTATGTATCATTTTCTTTAGGAAATGAGGCATCCCATTGGGCGAGATCCTCATTCCCCATCTCCAAGCTACTATGGTAACATTCTTGGGCACTTTGTTGGTCTCCTCGAACCGTTCTGACTCGCCTACTCGGTAACACATATTTCAAGATCAAGAATTGGATAAATATAATCACCCTTAACGAGTTGATGGTTGGTATACCAAGGAGGATATTATAGGGCGATAAAGCATACATTTTGAGGAAGTTGACTTAAATCGCCTTGGAGTATGATCCCACGTCGTAGGTTATTTCTCGAGATATGTGGCCCCTTACTTGTACATGTTCACTTGACAAACATACTAGTGAATTCTAGAACACATTAATGTTGTCGAGATCGAGCGGGAGATTCTGGAAAGTGTTCCAAAATAGGATGTTAGTTGAGCTTTCTGGGTCTATCAAGACTTGCTTCATATTCTAGTACCGTGTTGCACAATGATGTAAGAACAAAGTTGGTTCTACAATATATCTCTAAGATTTTGATGATAATAAAGGATGAAACAAAAATGGTACTCTAACGAAATTTTTTCTTAGTGTGCGGGACTCTAATCAACGTCAGATAGAAAATTACATCAAATACAAAATATTCGACTATCAGATGATACTTAGAAAGAATGTATCCAGAAGGCTCTGATTCTGATCAATGCAGATACCAGTGCAACATAAAGAAGTCAGAAACTCTGATAAAAGAATACTGAATCCAGACTTAGAATTCGAAGAAGTCTAGAGTATTGAGAAACTCTGATGTGGTCAGACATAATCAACCTCTGAAGACAACTCTGATTTATCAAGACTCTGATTCAGACTCACAAGTTCAAAACGTGTAATCGAAAAGAAATCTTAATTTGGAAAGAAAGTATTTCGAGAAGGAAATAATGAGGCGTGCGAAACTGTTTTAGAAAGAAACAAGGAGAGAAATGACATTAAACATTCTTCAATGACCAAGATCCTGTCATCACTCCAACAATCCTTCACAACGACTATATAAAGGACGAAATACTTCACAAGAAAACACACCTGAGACACACAACAAAATAAAAACTCTCAATTTCATTCTTATCTTTCACGAGTTGCTGCTCTTACGTGAAAAGCTATTGTTCTTACAATTCTGTAATTCTTGCTTGTTTGTTAGAAGCACTTTACATTACAATTTATACTCTTGCTTGAACTACTTCCTCAAGTGACTCTACGAGGTCTGAATACTTGAGAGGGCTGAGAGATTATTCTCTTAGATGTTTGGTTGTGTAATCTTTCAAGATTAGTGGATTAAGTCCTTTTTAAAGGCGAACTCACCTTGGCCGGGTGGACTGGAGTAGCTTTGAATTTCAAGCGAACTAGTATAAAATTATGTGTCATCTTCTGTTTAATCTGTGTGTGACTGATTTCTGAAAAAGTTTTTATTTCTAAAACAATTCAAACCCCCTTTCTTGTTTTTCTCAACCTTCAATTGGTATCAGAGCTACGACACTGTTATTGATTCTCTAATCAAACACTTAATAGTGTAGAGAGATCCATCGTGAGAAAAACTATGGCCAACACCAATGAAAGAGATAGTTACAATGCTAAACCTCCAATCTTTGATGGAGAAAAATTTGATTATTGGAAAGACAAAATTGAAAGTTTCTTTCTGGGCTACGACGCTGATCTATGGGGTATTGTCACAATTGGCTACACACCACCTATGACAGACGTTGGCGTCGCTATTCCCAGAAGCAGAATGTCAGATGATTAGAAGCGTGAATTCAAAAACCATCATAAAGCCAGAATGATACTACTCAATGCCATTTCCCAGAATGAATATGAAAAGATCACAAACAGGGAAACTGATAAAGAAATACTTGACTCCCTAAGGATGACTCATGAAGGAAATTCTCAAGTCAAAGAAATAAAGGCTTTAGCTCTAACTCAGAAATATGAAGCCTTTAAAATGGAGGACGATGAAGCTATAGAGGTAATGTTTTCTAGATTTCAAACTTTAATTGCAGGACTCAAAGTGATGGACAAAAGCTACGCAACTGCGGATCATGTCAAAAAGATTGTTAGAAGCTTGCCAAAAAAATGGAGACCCATGGTCACAACTTTAAAGTTGTCAAAAGATATGAACAATATCAACCTTGAGGAACTCGTCAGTTCACTCAGAAGCCACGAGATAGAACTGGAGGAAGATGAACCTCAAAAGAAGATCAAATCTGTAGCACTAAAGTCCAGATCCGAAAGACGCAAACCAGATAGAAACAAAGCCTTCCAGGCTGAAGAGGAAGACAATGACAACTCTTTGAAGGAAGACTCTAACGAAGATGAAGAATTATCCCTTTTAACCAGAAGAGTAAAACAACTCTGGAGAAAAAGGAATAATAACTTCAGAAGACCAAGACCGAAGGGGGATCGATCAGAATCAACTTCCAGAGGTAAGTCAAACAAAGATATAACATTCTATGAATGTAAGGAAACAGGTCATTACAGAAATGAATGTCCCAAGTTGAAGAAAGAAATATCTAGAAGAGAGAATTTCAAGAAAAGTTCATTTAGAACTAAAAAGGGACTGATGGCCACCTGGGACGACAGTGGATCTGATTTATCTGAATCAGACTTAGAAGAACAGGCAAATGATGCACTCATGGCTATCATCTCCAGAAATACATCAGATGGAGAATCTGACTCTGAAGAGGTATTTTCTGAACTTTCTCGCTCTGACCTTGAATCAGGCCTTTCTGAAACTCTAACCTCATATCAGAAACTTAAACAAAAATTTAAGGCTTTAAAAGGAGTTCTTGAAAGAACAATCAAAGAATGATAAGCTTGAGATAACTGCTTCAAAACTTAAAGATGAAAATCAAACTTTGATAAAAGAAAGAGACTCCACAAACAAACAATTTTTAAAACTTGAAGAAGCATTATCTCAAACCCCACAAACTTCTAACACAATGATATATGAATATGAAAAATCCTTTCAAAGGTTTCTGAAAAATGGGATAGAAAGAAGCAGAATGGCATCCATGATTTATGGAGTAAGTCAGAATAATTAAAGAGGAATAGGGTATGTCCCTAGTGAAGATAAGTCTTTCGCAGATGACAAACCTAAATCTCCTTTTTCTTATCACTACACACATACACAAGCACAACGTTTTTATAATGCTAGAAAACCCAAAGTTCTAAGAACCTCTGGGAAAACTAATCATAAAGGACCCAAAAGATTATGGGTACCAAAGGATAAGATTTTTTATGTTGCAGATATCTTATGCAGCAGAGTTAAGACACCAATCATGGTACCTGGACTCTGGATGCTCGCGACACATGACGGGAAGAAAGCATATGTTCCAAAGCCCGGAACTTAAAGATGCTGGCTTCGTAGGTTTCGAAGGAAATCAGAAAGGAAGGATTAGAGGCTCCATAACTATTGGTAATGGAGCCCTTCCCTCTATATTTGGTGTCCTCTATGTGGAAGGATTAATGCATAACCTGTTAACAATAAGTCAATTAATGATAATGGCTATGATGTAATCTTCAATCAAAAAACATGTAAAGCAATAAATCAGAATAATGGAACAGTCCTATTCACTGGCAAGAGGAAAAACAATATTTACAAAATAAATCTTTCAGACTTAAAAGAACAAAATGTAAAATGTCTAATGTTTGTTCATGAAGAGCAATGGGTATGGCATAGACGCTTGAATCATATTAGCATGAGAAAACTCTCTCAGCTAAATAAACTCGAGTTAGTTAGAGGTCTACCCAAGCTAAAGTATTCTTCAGATGCTCTATGTGAGGCATGTCAGAAAGGGAAATTTTCCAAAACATCTTTTAAAAAGAAAAATATTGTTTCCACCTATACGCCTCTGGAACTTCTTCACATCGACTTGTTTGGACCTGTTAAGATAGCGTCAATCAATGGAAAGAAGTATGGACTAGTTATTGTTGATGATTTTAGTCGCTGGACATGGGTAAAATTCCTAAAGCACGAGAGTGAGTCTCATTCTGTATTCACTAGCTTCTGTTCCAAAGTGCAAAATGAATTTTACTCCAAAATCATCAGAGTCAGAAGTGATCATGGTGGAGAATTTCAGAATAATTTTTTTGAGGAACTATTTGATTCTAATGGAATATCCCATGATTTCTCCTGTCCTAGAACTCCACAACAAAATGGAGTTGTAGAAAAGAAGAATAGGACACTCCAAGAGATGGCCAGAACCATGATTAATGAAACAAATGTGGCTAAAGACTTTTGGGCTGAAGTAGTAAATACAGCGTGTTATATTCAGAATAGAATCTCTATAAGACCTATTCTGGAAAAGACTCCCTATGAACTATGCAAGGGAAGAAAACCCAACATTTCTTATTTCCATCCTTTTGAATACACTTGCTTTATTTTGAATACTAAAGAACATCTGAACAAGTCTAATTCAAAAGCACAAAAAGGTATTATGTTAGGATACTCAGAACGCTCTAAAGGCTACAGAGTATACAACACAAAAACTAAAATTGTGGAAGAATCAATCCATGTTAGATTTGATGATAAGCTTGACCCTGAAAAGTCAAAGCTAGTTGAGAAACTTGTAGATCTGGAGATTACTCTTGCAGGTTCTGACGAAAAGACCAAAGCACCCGAAGTATCTGAGAAACAAAGTCCATATGCAACTGAAGCCTCAACTATCCAGAAGAAATCAAGAAGCCTCCCCAACATCTCTGAAGATTTAATTCTGGGAAACAAGGACAAACCTGTCAGAACTAGGTCAACATTCAAAGTATCTGAAGAAACTCCTTTAGGATTAGTATCTCCAATCGAACCTACTTCCTGTGATGAGGCACTTCAAGACAATGACTGGGTTCTGGCTATGAAAGAAGAGCTAGATCAATTCTCCAAGAATGACGTCTGGGATCTTATTCCAAAGCCTAAAGGAACTCACATTATTGGAACTGGATGGGTGTTAAGAAACAAATTGAACGAAAAAGGAGAAGTTTTCAGAAATAAAGCTCGACTCGTGGCACTAGGGTATAGTCAACAAGAGGGCATTGACTACAACAAAACCTTTTCCACAGTCGCCAAGTTAGAATCTATCCGTTTACTTGTTTCATTTGCTGTAAATCACTCGATCAAACTATATCAAAGGGATGTCAATAGTGCATTTCTTAATGGTTATATATCATAAGAAGTGTATGACAATCAACCTCCAGGTTTTGAAACCTCCAATTGTCCAGAACATGTTTTTAAACTTAATAAATCATTATACAGTTTAAAACAAGCTCCTAGAGCTTGGTATGAAAGACTAAGCAATTTCCTTTTGGAACATGAGTTTATTAGAGGAAAAGTTGACTCTACACTCTTCTATAAAAACATTAGTAATGACCTCATGATATGCCAGATATATGTTGATGACATTATTTTTGGTTTAGCTAATCCTTCTGAATGTCAAGAATTCTCTGAGCTAATGCAGGAAAAATTCAAAATGAGCTTAATGCAAGAACTAAAGTTCTTTCTAGGAATTCAAATCAATCAAGCTTCAGAATAGCTCAGAGATTCAGTTAAAGACACCAGAAACAACATGAAGACAAGGAACTACATCCCTCTAGGGAGGCTGATATCTGATGTATTGATCGAGAGTGGCCTCATGGATCACCTAATTCAGCTCAGACTCATGGAAGATGTCACCATTGACACTGGAAGACCTCTGAATGCTCGGAATCTGAAGAGCATGGGAATCACTAATCAATTCAGAGCCAAACCAACACTTGATACCTCCTGGGAAGCACTCAGAGATCAGAGGGAGATTCCCAACGGACTCTACCTGTTCTCCAAGATTGACCCTCCAAAGGTAGTATCCTACTATCTACAGGACCTTGTCAATCCAGGGGTGGATATCTCTGACTTCACAGTGGATTGGCTTCCTGAGCATCCACCTAACTTCATTAAGAGGATGCAGGAGCCCTTTGAGAAATCCAAGAAGGCGAAGAAAGCTAAGCTGGGAGAATCCTCTGGATCAAGACCCCCAATTCCTCTGGTTAGCTCTCCAGGTAAGTCTGTATCTCTCCCTCGCTCTATCAAAATTAAACCAATTGCTTCTTCTCTTTCCCCAAACAACTCCCATATACACCTCTGCTGAAACTCCTCCCTCAACCACCAGATCTTCTAACCCACCTTCTCTGAAATTCAACCTCGCCACCACAACATTACCAGTTTCAGAAGTAGAAATGCTGAATGAAACCACCTCACCTTCATCATCACCATCTCCTCAATCCCCACCTTACTACGAACTCTCTTCTGATACCGAACCATCTGACCCCCAATCCCCCACTCTGGCTCAACTCCAAGCTTGTGCTCTGGCCTCTCAACAGCCATCATATCCTGAACCTGAACCAGAAGTCACTTCCCCACCTCCAGAACATCCAAATCCAACCACATATGAACCACCTCAAACACCACCTGAACAACAACCAACCCACTCTGAACCACAACCAACCCACTCTGAACCACAACCTGAACTATCCTCACAGACCCACTCTGACATACCACCACCCATCACTTCCGCTGACCCAACAACTCCCACACTTAATCTAAGTGCCCCAAACTCACCATCCTCACCCTCCCTAGCCTCTGCCACTGAACCAGAAACTACCATTCCTACCCTTGAATAAGTGATCCAGGTTTTTGCAGAGTCCTCAGTTAAGAAGGTCAAGTCTCTGACCATCAACTCTGGTATCAGTGATGATCCCTCTGCTGTAAGGATCCACTTGAACAGAGTGATAAGTTGGATGACCTCTGAAGCCTTCAAGCTGAAAGGCCTCTCTGAACAAGTCCACAACGACTTCATCAGAGACGCTGGTATTAGACTTCAAGAGTGCCTAGCCAGAGAAGCTGAGGAGCGGGCAAGGAAGGTAGCTGAAGAGAAAGCGCGCCAAGAAGAACTCCAAAGAATCAGAGATGCTGAAGCAAAGGTTGTTGCTGCTGCTGCTGAGGCTGAGGGAAAAGCTAAAGCTGATGCTGAAGAAGCAGCTCGCATTGCTGAAGAAGCTGCTGCCAAAGCCAACGCTGATGAACTGACTTAGGGGGAGCACTCCAACTATGGGTTCGTCCCTCTGGTCTTGAAGACTCTAGAGTAACTGCAGAAAGAACAACAGGTAGTTCGGGCCAGGCTGGATCAACAGGACTCAGTCAACGTCAACATTCAGAACATGTTGTCCCAACTGCTCCAAAGGATGCCTCCGCCTCCAAACCCTTAGGCACCTAGGCTATTTGCTTGTTGCTTTCTCTGTTTTGTTATTTTCTCTTTGCCTTCTGCTTTCTGACATATGTGTTGCTTATCTATAAATGCTTTTTTTATCAATATCAACCTTTTTTTTTGCTATGTCTTTTTTATTCTGACAAAAAGGGGGAGAACTAAAACAGCTCTAATGGAAACATAACTAAATCTTCTCAAGCATTACAAACATCATAAATAAATTATTACTAAATCATTGACTAAAGATATGCAGGAAAGTAGCTAAAGCACTCAACCAAGGAAGGTTCAGTAAGAACTTATGACTTATCCAAGGATCTAACTCAGGGGGAGCCCACTTTCCTATCTAATCTAAGATTTTCTTTAATGTTTCACCTTTACTCTGTATTATTTTGTCATCATCAAAAAGGGGGAGATTGTGAGAACAAAGTTGGTTCTACAATATATCTCTAAGATTTTGATGATAACAAAGGATGAAACAAAAATGATACTCTAACGAAATTTTTTCTTAGTGTGCAGGACTTTGATCAACGTCAGATAGAAAATTACATTAGTTACAAAATATTCGACTACCAGATGCTACTCAAAAAGAATGTATCCAGAAGGCTCCGATTCTGATCAACGCAGATACCGGCGCAACATAAAGAAGTCAGAAACTCTAACAAAAGAATACTGAATCCAGACTCAGAATCTGAAGAAGTCTAGAGCATTGAGAAACTTTGATGTGGTCAGACATAATCAACCTCTGAAGACAACTCTGATTTATTAAAACTCTGATACAGACTCACAAGTTCAGAATGTGTAACTAAAAAGAAATCATAATTTGGAAAGAAAGTATTTCGAGAAGGAAATAATGAGGCATGCAAAACTGTTTTAGAAAGAAACAAGGAGAGTAATGACATTAAACATTCTTCAATGACCAAGATCTTGTCATCACTCCAACGGTCCTTCACAACGACTATATAAAGGACAGAATACTTCACAAGAAAACACACCTGAGACACACAAGAAAACGAAAACTCTCAGTTTCATTCTTATCTTTCACGAGCTGCTGCTCTTACGTGAAAAGCTATTGTTCTTAAAATTCTGTAATTCTTGCTTGTTTGTTAGAAGCACTTTACATTACAATTTATACTCTTGCTTGAACTACTTCCTCAAGTGACTCTGCGTAGTCTGAATACTTGAGAGGGCTGGGAGATTATTCTCTTAGACGTTTGGTTGTGTAATCTTTCAAGATTAGTGGATTAAGTCATTTTTGAAGGCGAACTCACCTTGGCCGGGTGGACTGGAGTAGCTTTGAATTTCAAGCGAACCAGTATAAAATTTGGTGTCATCTCCTGTTTATTCTGTGTGTGTCTGATTTCTGAAAAAGTTTTTATTTCTAAAACAATTCAAACCCCCTTTCTTATTTTTATCAACCTTCAAATGATACCTATAGGGTTGTTGTCATGATATAAGACTCTGATGGTGCCACTACTGAAGACAGTGATGATGGATCTTGGTCTTATGCAATTTGCTTTGAGAGTCCTAGGGATATTATGTTCGTAATCAGCACCTGTCTGGCGTATTTTCTTTGAGAGGAACTGGAATTTCCTTTGTCAGTGAAACCTCAGGCTATGGTGTTAACCACAAAGTCTGGATCTTTCTTGTGCATTTTATGGAGAAGGTAGTGAAAATGGCAGTGATGATGGAAGGTGTGGCCCATGTTATTTTTACCAGGGCCCCACGGTGGACTTCATTATAATTGTCAAAAAGTGCAGATGCATACCACCCATATGCTTATAGGTGTGACCAGAGACTTTAAAGATTTTCATTGGTTAAGGGCTTGCTTACGGTCGTGAGAAACCTTGTTCGATGTTGTTTTTGCTATGGAGAGTGCAAGCTCATATGAGGTGAGAAGCTTTGTATCTTTGGGATATTTAGTGAGTATTTTGAGTTGTCTTTACTCATGCTAGGGATGGGGTATTTATAGAAACTAAAAGGTCTACAGTTAGGGTTTCTCAAAGATTGTAATGGACCATTGAATACATATTTTCTAGGAAGATATGGTTTAATCTCTTTAGTTTGAGTTCTCTCTAACTAAGATGTTGTTGGTGTAAGCCCTAGAGGCCAATACTTTTGGCACTTGTATCGAATTATTTAAAGGCATTTTCTTTATTATGGTTGATTAATAAAGTCCCTGGAATAGATAGTCCGTTTAATGTATTAAGTGTGACTTAATCATGAGAACATATTAAACATAAGGACACTATTCTTAAAGTATCCGTAGTCGAGCTTTAGTGTGAAGTGGGATAACATTAAAGCATTAAGACTATTATGTTTGTAGACTGATGATCACATCTCATGGATCATGGATAAAGAGTTATCAAGTCTTAAACATAGGTATGAATATTAGGAGTAATATTTATACCGGATTTGAAGGTGAGAAACACAAGAAAAGGGGGGTTTGAATTGTTTTGAAAATAAGCGCTTTTTCAAACAAAGACCACACAAGGAATTTATACTGGTTCGCTTATAACACAAAGCTACTCCAGCCCACCCGGCCAAGGTGATTTCGCCTTCAATAAGGACTTAATCCACTAATCTTGAAAGATTATTACAACCAACGTCTAAGAGAAAGATCTCTTAGTCCTCTCAAGTATACAGACTGCGCAGAGTCACTTGAGGAAATAAAGTAATAGATAAAAAAGACTTTGTAATCTAGAGTGCTTCTAGAATAAAGCAAATATTACAACAGTAAGAACAAAAGAATGTTTCACGTTCTAAGCAGAAGCTTCGTGAAAGATTGAGAGAGAGAGAGAAGAATGAGTTTATGCGTGTTGGTGTATCTCTCAATGCTGATTGCTGTCCTTTATATAGAGGTGAAAGGACCGTTGACATTGATGGCAGATAATTTAGTCTTGAATAGGAATTAATGCCATAACTTCTGTTGTTTCTTGCCAAAACAACTTTGTCTCCCTGAATAACTTCTTTCCAATAATAGTTCCTTTCCATTTAAATTCGAAGTTGACGTTACTCTTTCTGATTTAGGAAATCCATAATCAAGGTCTATGTGACTCTGTTAATCTGAGATCTTGTCATGTGGATTTGGAGCTTCTGATGTTTTGATCTCTTAGGGTTCTGAAGATGTCTTTGGATGACGCTGAAAGCTTCTGGAAATTAGATATACCTTTGTTCAGAGTCAGAACTTCTAGAGCGAACTCCTTGTTCAGATGCCTCTGATGTTTTTGCTGTTTTGCTCAGAGTTAGAACATCTTGAGCGCGTTACTACTTCAGATGCTTCTGATAATTTGTATCTGATATGATTCTGTGTCTGATGACGTAATAAGATTCCTTTCTTTTTGTTTAGATTCCTGCACACTTAGAAACTTTATGTTAGAGTGCCATTTTTGGTTTCGTCTTTTGTTATCATCAAAATCTTTGAATCTGTTGTAGAACAATTTTTGTTCTTACAATCTCCCCCTTTTTGATGATGACAAAACAAACTCAATTAGCAGATGAAACATTAAAAAATATCAGATCAGATAGAAGTGAGCTCTCCCTGAGATAGGCTAGGGAGTTCAGAAGTTCTTACCAGAGCTTCCAAGCAATGAAGTTTCTTGATACCTTCTGCAATTCTTAAGTTCAGTGTTAGATGATTTTAATTTTAGAGAATAGTATGTTTGCAGAGTGCTTAAGGTATTAGGCAATTTTTCATCAGAGCTATATTTAATTTCTCCCCCTTTTTGTCAGAATAAAAAAGACTTAAACAAAATAATCAACAAAACATTGTATATATTCAGATAACAGACATCAGAGATAAGGGCAAGAAAAACAAACAACAGAAACAAAGATAAGCAAGGCAACAAGCAAAAGATCCTAAGTGCCTAAGGGTTGGGAGGAGGAGGCATTCTCTGAAGCAGTTGAGTCAGCAGGTTCTGGATATTGTCGTTGAAGGTGTCCTGTTTGTCCATTCTGGTTTTGAGTTCCTTCTGATCTTTCTGAAGTTCTTCAAGCGTCTTGAGAACCATAGGAATGACAGTAGAGGACTCCCCCTGAGTCAGAGCACTCTGTTCTTCAGCAGCTCTGGCTTCAGCTTCTACAACTGCCTTTGCTTTAGCTTCAGCAGCAGCAGCAGCAGCAGTGTCAGCTAGAGCTTTGGCCTCAGCTTCCTTGGCCCTTTGGATTTCTGCTTGTCTGGCTTTTTCTTCTTCTTGCCTTCTGGCTTCTTCTTCAGCTTCTCTGGCCATACGCTCTTGTAGTCTTTCCTCAGCATCTTTGACGAAGTCGTTTCTGACTTGCTCAGAGATGTGCTTCAGCTTGAAGGCCTCAGAAGTCATCCAGCCAATGACTCTGTTCCAGTGTGTCCTTACAGAGTCAGGATCATCATTGATGCCAGAGTTTATGGTCAGAGACTTGACCTTTTGTACTGAAGCCCCTGCGAACAGCATAATGGCTTCCTCTAGGGTAGGCAAGGAATGTTCAGGTTCAGATGTTTGAGGTGGAGAGGTTGGAGGGCTTAGGTTTAGTGTTTGAGGTTCAGGTTCAGGTTCAGATTCAGCGGAAGGGTTTGGAGGGATAGTGTCAGAGGTATGAAGGTCAGAGGGTTGAACTACAGAAAGAGTGATGGTTGGTTGTGGTGAAGTTACTTCAGGTGGAGGTTGTGTTGGTTGTTGAGAGGCAAGGCTTTGAGCCTGAAGTTGGGCTAGGGTTGGAGAGGTTGGGTCAGAGTGTTCTGTATCTGAGGAAATGGTAAAATAGGGAGGTGATTCTGGGGCTGTGGATGAGGAAGTGGTTTGATTTAATTGTTCGGCTTCGGATAGTGGTAAAGAGGTATTGGCAAGATTGAATTTTGGTAGAGGTTGAGAGGTTCTGGTTGTAGAAGGAGGGGTTTCAGATGTGGTGTAGATGGGGGTTGGTAAAGGAGTAGAAGAAGCCAATGGCTGTACAGAGGGAATAGCAGAGGCAGACTTACCAGAAGATTCTTGCAGAGGCGCTGGAGGTCTTGATTCAGAAGTTTCTCCTAGCCTTGCTTTCTTCGCTCTTGAAGACTTCTCAGATGGACCTCTTTTGAACTTAACAAAGTCTGATTCTGAATCTAGCATATCGTCTAGTCTGAAGTCTGAGATGTCCACTCCTTCATCCTTCAGACGTTGGAGATAATGGAGGATTGCCTCTCTGGGGTCATTCTTGTAGAACCTTGCGAGACCATGTGGCATCTTCCTATGATCTTTTAAAGCGTCCCAAGAGGTGTCCAACGTAGGTTTGACTTGAATCATCTTCAGAATTCCCATGCTCTTCAGATTTCTGGAGTTTAGAGGCCTTCCAGTGTCTATTGCCAAATCTTCCATGAGTTTGTTTTTCTCCAGATGATCTACAAGCCCATTTTCAATCAGAACATCAGAGAGAAGTCTTCACAGAGGGATGTAGGTTCTGGGTTTCATGTTGTTCCTGGTCTCCCGTACGGAGTCTCTGAGATATTTGAAGAGGAGGGCTGGGAGGCAAAGCTTCAGACCCTTAAGAATATAGTACAGAATACACTTCTGATCTGTATTGATGTAATCTGATGAGTTGGATGTTGGGCGATGATGAATAGTTCCCAGAATGATCTTGAGCCACACTCGGAGATTCTGATGTAGTTCTTTGTTCTTTGAGGGATTTTCTTTTATGTTGAGTTTGAAGATGGTGGGGTTGATTTCCTGAGCAATGTACCTTGCCCTAGGATTGATGTTATAAATCCTTCTTCCTCCAGCTTTCTCCATGTTCAGCAAAGAGGCAATTGATTTTTCAGTAATCACTATCTTTACCCCCAAAACGTAGGAGACGATGAAATGGTCGTCAGCGTCAGCAAACCTCCAGAATTCCTTGATGAGGTTTGGGTAAATAGGGCCATAGAGCGGTTGAAAGTAGTTTTCCCAACCTTGTTGACGGAGTTCTTCAGTTAGGTCTACTCCATTCCTCTTCATGTTGTTGAAATCCACAAGAGATTCACACAAAACTTCCAGTTTTTCAAAAGGAGTTGCGAGATTGATGTGAGCCTCACGATCAAGAATGTGAGGTTCCTTGTAAACTGGTGTTATGGTTACGCCTGTAACTGTTGGAGTAGGAGTGCTTGTGCTTTGAGCTGTGTTGCTGGAGTCCATTTGTTGAGAGTAGTTGAATACTGATTGTTGTTGAGAATCCATTGATGATGAAGAACATGATGAAGATGAACTGCTTGCAGAAATGCCTGAGAGAACTGGTTTGAGAAAGTGAGTGAAAGTGAAGTGTGTGCACAATGTGAGAGAAGTGTTTATATACTAAAACGAACTACATGCAAAACGACACAACAATCTGAGTTTAGTACAAAAAACAAGTTAGCACGCTTAGAGGGAGAAATGATTAAGGCTCATTAATTAATGTCTAATCCCAACAGTATGCACACTGCTCGAGGAGATCTCAAACGTCCGTCCTTTGAATTTCTTCTAGACAGCTGTCTAGAATTTCCAAGGTTAGACGCAATTCACTCCACGTGTTGATGTATCTGATCTTTAGGAATACCAAAGGATTGGTTCTTGGAGATTTCTAACTCAGATATCTTCTTAACTTGGTAGAAGTATCAGAGTCAGAGGCAGAAGCTCATTTGTTTATGTCAGAGTCTCATTTTACATTTTCAGAGGCACAATTTATTCAGGACAATTTTGAATGTTCAGATTTTCTAGGATAAAAAGAAATCTATCTTCAGCTAAAGGCTTAGTAAAGATATCTGCCCATTGATGATCTGTATCAATGAACTTCAATGTTACTATCCCTTTCTGAACATAGTCTCTGATAAAATGATGTTTTATTTCAATGTGCTTAGCTCTGGAGTGTAAAATGGGATTCTTACTTAAACAAATGACAGCAGTATTATCACAAAAGATAGGAATGTTACTCTCGAAGATTTGCAGATCTTCTAGCTGATTCTTCATCCAGAGCATCTGAGTTGTGCACAGTGATGCTGAGATATATTCTGCTTCTGCAGTTGATAGAGCGATAGTTGACTGTCTTTTGCTGGCCCAAGATATAAGATTGTTTCCTAGGAGCTGACAATTTCCAGATGTGCTTTTTCGTTCCAATCTATCTCCTGCGTAATTTGCATCACAGTAACCCGAAAGTCTATACTCTGATGTTTTCTCATACATCAGGCCCAGGTTAGGAGTTCCTTTCAGATATTTGAAAATTCTCTTAACTGCTGTTAAGTGAGTTTCTCTAGGATCTGATTGGAATCTGGCACAGAGACAGACACTAAAGAGAATATCAGGTCGGGTAGCAGTCAGATAGAGAAGGGAGCCTATCATACCACGATAGAGCTTCTGACAAACCTTTTTACTGAATTCTTCCTTTTCAAGAATGCATGTTGGATGCATGGGAGTCTTTGCAGAGTTGCATTCAGCCATGTCAAATTTCTTCAGAACATCTTTTATGTATTTGCTTTGATGAACGTATGTGACTTCTGAAGTTTGGTTAATTTGAATTCCTAGAAAGAACTTTAGTTCTTGCATTAAGCTCATTTCAAATTCTGCCTGCATTAACTCAGAGAATTCTTGACAAACAGAGACGTTAGCAGAACCAAAAATAATATCATCAACATATATCTGACATATCATGAGATCATTGTTAAGGTTTTTACAGAAGAGTGTGGAGTCAACTTTCCCTCTGATAAAATTGTGTTCCAGAAGAAAATTACTTAAACGTTCATACCAAGCTCTGGGAGCTTGTTTAAGTCCATATAAAGATTTTTTAAGTTTAAAGACATGTTCTGGAAAATTTGGATTTTCAAAACCTGGAGGTTGGTTGACATACACTTCTTCTGATATATAACCATTAAGGAATGCGCTCTTGACATCCATTTGATATAATTTAATAGAATGATTAATAGCAAAAGATACAAGAAGACGAATAGATTCTAACCTTGCGACTGGAGCAAAGGTTTCATTGTAGTCAATACCTTCTTGTTGACTGTAACCTTGAGCTACCAGTCGAGCTTTGTTTCTGACGACTTCTCCTTTCTCATTCAGTTTGTTTCTGAAAACCCATCTGGTTCCAATAACGTGAGTGCTTCTGGGCTTGGGAACAAGATCCCAGATATCATTCTTTGTGAATTGATCTAACTCTTCTTGCATAGCTGAAACCCAGTCGTTATCTTGAAGTGCTTCATCACAGGACGTAGGCTCGATCAGAGACACTAGTCCCAGAGGCGTCGCTTCAGAAGTCCTGAAGGTAGATCTGGTTCTGACAGGTTCGTCTTTGTTTCCTAGAATCAAATCTTCAGATACGTTGATGCGACTTTTAGCTTTCTTTGGAATTACTGGGGGATTAATTTCCTCAGAGTTCTGAGTGGCATTTGCTTCTGGAGCTTTATCAGATCCTGCAAGAGTGATTTCTAAATCTGCAAAATTTTCAACTAGCTTTGACTTTTCAGGGTCAAGCTTATCGTCAAATCTGACATGAATTGATTCTTCCAAAATTTTGGTTTCTGTATTGTATACTCTGTAGCCTTTAGAGCGTTCTGAGTATCCTAACATAATACCTTTCTGTGCTTTGGAATCAAACTTGTTCAGATGTTCTTTAGTGTTTAAAATAAAGCAAGAACATCCAAATGGATGGAAATATGAAATGTTTGGTTTTCTTCCTTTACACAGTTCATAGGGAGTCTTTTCCAGAATAGGTCTTATGGAGATTCTATTCTGAATATAACACGCTGCATTTACAGCTTCGGCCCAAAAGTGCTTAGCCACATTTGTTTCATTGATCATGGTTCTGGCCATCTCTTGGAGTGTCCTATTCTTCCTTTCTACAACTCCATTTTCTTGTGGAGTCCTAGGGCAGGAGAAATCATGGGATATTCCATTAGAGTCAAATAATTCCTCAAAATTTTTGTTTTCAAATTCCCCACCATGATCACTTCTGACTCTAATAATTTTAGAGTCAAATTCTTTTTGCACTTTGGAGCAGAAACTAGTGAATACAGAGTGTGACTCACTCTTGTGCTTTAGGAATTTCACCCATGTCCAACGACTGAAATCATCAACAATGACCAGTCCATACTTCTTTCCATTGACTGATGCTGTTTTCACAGGACCAAATAAATCAATGTGAAGAAGTTCCAGAGGCTTAGAGGTGGTGACAATAGTTTTCTTTTTGAAAGAGGTTTTTGAAAATTTTCCTTTCTGACATGCTTCACATAGAGCATCTGAAGAAAACTTCAGTTTAGGTAGGCCTCTGACTAACTCGAGTTTATTTAGCTGAGATAGTTTTCTCATGCTAATGTGGCCCAAGCGTCTATGCCATACCCATTGCTCTTCGTGAACAGACATCAGACATTTCACATTTTGTTCTTTTAAATCAGAAAGATTAATTTTATAAATATTGTTTTTCCTCTTGCCTGTGAATAGGACAGAACCATTATTTTGATTTATGGCTTTACATGTTTTTTGATTAAAGATCACGTCATAACCGTTATCACTTAATTGACTTATGGATAACAAATTATGCATTAATCCTTCCACGTAAAGGACATCAGATATAGAGGGAAGAGTACCATTACCAATAGTTCCGGAACCTCTGATCCTTCCTTTCTGATCTCCTCTGAAGCCTACGAATCCAGCGTCTTTAAGTTCCAGGCTTTGGAACATAGACTTTCTTCCCGTCATGTGTCGCGAGCATCCAGAGTCCAGGTACCATGACTGGTGTTTGAACTTTGCTGCATAGGATATCTACAACATAAACAATCTTATCTTTTGGTACCCAGAGTCCCTTGGGTCCTTTCTGATTAGTTTTCCCAGAGTTTCTTATAACTTTGGGTTTTCTAGCATTTTCAAATTTTTGTTCTTGTGTGTGTGTGTAGTGATATGAAAATGGAGATTTGAGTTGGTCACTAGTAGAAGTTTTATCTTCCTTAGGATCATACCCAATTCCCTTTTTATTTTTTTGACTGACTCCATAAATCATGGATGCCATAACACTCCTTCCTTTCCCATTTTTCAGAAATTCTTGAAAGGCTTCTTCGTATTTATAAATTATCGTATTTGAAGTCTGTGGAGCTTGAGATAACGCTTCTTCCAGTTCTAAACGATTTTTATTTGCTGCATCTCTTTGTAATGTTAAAGGTCTGATTTCATCTTCTCGTTTTAGAATTGTCATCTCAAGTTTGCCACATTCTTCAAATTTTTCTTCAAGACAGCCTTTTATTGCTTTAAACTTTTGTTTTAATTTCTGATATGAGTTAAGAGTTTCTGACAAGCATGATTCTAGATCAGATCGAGAGAGTTCAGAAAATACCTCTTCAAATTCTTCATCTGAACTGTTCCTGGATGTGGTAGCCATGAATGCCACATTGGCCTGTTCATCAGAGTCAGATTCTGATGAGTCAGATTCGCTATCATCCCAGGTAGCCATTAATCCTTTCTTTGTCCTGAAGGTATTTTTCTTGAAACTTTCTTTTCTGGAACTATCTTTCTTTAGCTTAGGGCATTCATTCCTATAGTGACCTGTTTCTTTACATTCATAACAAGTAATATCTTTGTTAGTTTTACCTTTTGAGGTTGATTCTGATCGATCCCCTCTGGGTTTTGGTCTTCTAAAGTTGTTGTTCCTCTTTTTCCAGAGTTGTTTAACTCTTCTGGTCAGGAGAGACAACTCTTCTTCCTCATCAGAATCTTCTTGTTCAGAGTCATTTGCATCTTCTGTCTCGGCCTGGAATGCTTTTGTTCTGTCAGATTTGCGTCTTTCAAATCTGGACTTTAATGCTACAGACTTGTTCTTCTTCTGAGGTTCGTCTTCCTCTAGTTCTATCTCATGGCTTCTGAGAGAACTGACAAGCTCTTCAAGACTGATATTGTTTAGATCCTTAGACAGCTTCAGAGCAGTGACCATGGGTCTCCACTTCTTTGGCAAGCTTCTGACTATCTTTTTGACGTGGTCTGCAGTTGTGTACCCTTTGTCTAGAACTTTGAGACCTGCAATAAGAGTTTGGAATCTGGAGAACATTACCTCTATGGCTTCGTCATCCTCCATTTTGAAGGCTTCATATTTCTGGATAAGCGCCAGAGCCTTTGTCTCTTTGACCTGAGAGTTTCCTTCATGAGTCATCCTCAGAGAGTCAAGTATGTCTTTGGCTATTTCTCTGTTGGTGATCTTTTCATACTTGTTGTAAGATATAGCATTGAGAAGTATGGTTCTGGCCTTGTGATGATTTTTGAAAACTCGCTTCTGATCATCTGACATCATACTTCTGGGAACTTCAACTCCATCCTCTGTGACAGGAGGTTTGTATCCATCTGTGACAATGTCCCAGAGATCAGCATCATAGCCTAGAAAGAAGCTCTCAATCCTATCTTTCCAGTAGTCGAATTTTTCTCCATCAAAGACAGGAGGCTTAGCATTGTAACTGTCTCTTTCATTTGTGTGGGCCATGGTTTTTCTCGTTCTGGATCTCTCTACACTGTTAAGTGTTTGATTAGAAAATCAATACACAGAGCCGAAGCTCTGATACCAATTGAAGGTGAGAAAAACAAGAAAGGGGGGTTTGAATTGTTTTGAAAATAAGCGTTTTTTCAGACAAAGACCACACAAGGAATTTATACTGGTTCGCTTATAACACAAAGCTACTCCAGTCCACCCGGCCAAGGTGATTTCGCCTTCAATAAGGACTTAATCCACTAATCTTGAAAGATTATTACAACCAACGTCTAAGAGAAAGATCTCTTAGTCCTCTCAAGTATACAGACTGCGCAGAGTCACTTGAGGAAATAAAGTAATAGATAAAAAAAGACTTTGTAATCTAGAGTGCTTCTAGGATAAAGCAAATATTACAACAGTAAGAACAAAAGAATGTTTCACGTTCTAAGCAGAAGCTTCGTGAAAGATTGAGAGAGAGAGAGAGAAGAATGAGTTTATGCATGTTGGTGTATCTCTCAATGCTGATTGATGTCCTTTATATAGAGGTGAAAGGACCGTTGACATTGATGGCAGATAATTTAGTCTTGAATAGGAATTAATGCCATAACTTCTGTTATTTCTTGCCAAAACAACTTTGTCTCCCTGAATAACTTCTTTCCAATAATAGTTCCTTTCCATTTAAATTCGAAGTTGACGTTACTCTTTTTGATTTAGGAAATCCATAATCAAGGTCTATGTGACTCTGTTAATCTGAGATCTTGTCATGTGGATTTAGAGCTTCTGATGTTTTGATCTCTTAGGGTTCCGAAGATGTCTTTGGATGATGCTGAAAGCTTCTGGAAATTAGATATACCTTTGTTCAGAGTCAGAACTTCTAGAGCGAACTCCTTGTTCAGATGCCTCTGATGTTTTTGCTGTTTTGCTCAGAGTTGGAACATCTTGAGCGCGTTACTACTTCAGATGCTTCTGATAATTTGTATCTGATATGATTCTGTGTTTGATGACGTAATCAGATTCCTTTCTTTTTGTTTAGATTCCTGCACACTTAGAAACTTTATGTTAGAGTGCCATTTTTGGTTTCGTCTTTTGTTATCATCAAAATCTTGGAATCTGTTGTAGAACAATTTTTGTTCTTACAGGATTGACCCGCTATGAGAATACTATATAGAAAGTTATGTAAAGTGTCATAAGTTATTCTCATGGTGATAATAGTGTATACCACTCTTCGACCTGAAACCACTATGGATCCTAGATGTAGAGTCGAGTGCTTTGTTGCTGATCCAACGTTGTCTGTAACTCGATAACCATAAAGACAGTTGATGGGTACTCCACAAAGCATGCTGAGGGACATGAGTGTCCTAGATGGAATTTGCCCATCCTGCGTAACAGGATAAATGTCTATGGGCCCAATATTGAACTGGACAAGGATGACACGGTCTATACCTTGTGTTCAATATAGACATAAGGGCAAAGGGGTAATTATACACATAATTATTATCACAAGAGGTTTTGTCAGATCACATGACATTTTCGTGACTTGGGTAGTAGTGATGTGTTGCTAGATACCGCTCACTGTTTATTATGTTAAATGCGTGATTTAATATAATTGCCAACGCCGCGAAAACCTATAGGGTCACCCACAAAGGACGGATTGATGAGAGATAGAGTAACTAAGGAACACCGTAAGGTACGGTGCACTTAAGTGGGAGACGAAATATGGTAAGGTACCAAATACTTAAGTGATTTTGGGCATATTATAAGATATGGGCCAAAATACACTTAAGTGGGTTTTTTAGCTTGAAGCCCACCCAAGTGGTTCTATAAATAGAACCCCTTGGGTAGAAGCATTGTCACTCCACTCCACTCAGACTGAAATTCAAGTAGAGACTTGGAATTTTGTTTCCCTCTTTCTCTCACTCAAAGCCTTCATTCATAACAGCTAGCACTGCGATTGAAGGAATCCGTTCGTGTGGACTGAGTAGAGACGTTGTCATCGTTCAACGTTCGTGATCGCCCCGTGGATCTGTATCAAAGGTTTTGATCATTATCAGAGATCTGCACCAAAGGTTTGAATCGCCACAAGAGGTAACGATTCTATCACTGATCATGCCCATTCGTAAGGATCACTAAATGGAGAAATTTTTTAAATTCCGTTGCGCCTTGGATGGCAATTCTCCTACAGTGGTATCAGAGCCACTTACGAAACCATGAATCTGATATTTGTTTTTGTTCTGTAATAATATGATTAAAGACAGAATGAATCAAAGGTTAAATTGAGATCGATCAAGTTACATATATGTGATATATGTAATCCTGATGCAAAATACATTATATATGATATAGTGTTCTCGTTTCGTTCATTCAAACCCTCAATGATTGTTTTCCTTTGAGCGATCAATGGTCGTTTGCTTCTTGATCCGACATTAGTATGGTGAAGCAATGACGTGTTGATCAATCATACTGAATTAAAAATCGAGATGTGTTTGACGGTCTGAAATCGGTGCATCAGGGTTAGTGACGGCACAAGGGTTGTGTTGTCAGAGAGTTATGCGATTGGGGTTTGAACGCACAAGAGTTGTGCTTCCTAAACACTTTTTGGAACAGTGTTAACCGGTTAACGCGTATGGTTAACCGGTTAACGAAATGCGAAATAATTTTTTTTTCTCAAACAGTGTTAACCGGTGAACGCATTTGGTTAACCGGTTAACTCAAGGCGGAAAACAGTTTTCCAAGACATTTTCAAACAGTGTTAACCGGTTAACGCATATGGTTAACCGGTTAACGCAAGGCAGAAAAGAATTTTCTAAAAGTTTTCAAACAGTGTTAACTGGTTAACGCATATGTGTAGCACCTCAAATTTGCACCTCCCATTTTGTATACATTTTCATGTTTAGGTCATTAACATTGCATTGTCCATTGCATAGTTCATCAAGTCATCAGTCAAGACTGGTCAGGAGATTCAGTTGTGCAAGCAAGCAAGTGCATTTTCCATGAGATCAAAGCCCTAGGGTTGGTATATTGAGTTCATATGATCCAAGAATCATTTTGAAGTGGTTTGGCCAAAGATTGAAGGCTCAAAGCTCATCAGTCAATGATCAATTCATCTGAAACCCTAGAAAGTCAACAGAAGTCAACTGTCAGTTCAACCATGGATTCGGAGGTGGGAGATGGTTAGAGAGGCCTTATTCATGTCCATACAAGTCTCATTTGACAATTTCAAACATCAACATTGAAGAATTTGAAGCCAGATCAAAACTTTCCAAAAATAGCAGGTGACCTGTAATTTGAATTTGCCAAAAATGGAAAGGTTTTCAACTCAAGATTACATCATCAAGAAAGCTTCAAGTGAAATTTTGTCTAACATGAAAGTTGAAGATCTTTCTCTCCCATTTCCAAAAGGTCCAAGATCATGAATTTCTCATGTGTGGTTGAAGAGATATGGATCAAACATGGCCAAATCTGGTTTGAACTTCAAATGTGCATAACTTTCAAACCAAAAGGCCAAATTGAGTGGTTCTTTTTGCATTGTTCATATTTTGACTTCTACTTTCCAAATCATGCATTGCATTTCATGAATTATGAGCACATAACCATTTGCCAATTCACTTGATTTTTGGAGGGAAAATTAAAATTTAAAATTGGTGCATTGTTTAAGCATTCTATCATTGCCAATAGCTCCAAAATGGGTTTTTAAGTGGATTTGGTCATAAACTCGTGTACTGTTCATCATGATTCCATGCATAGAGGTGAAATATCCAATTTTGCATATGCACTTCTTTTTTGCTAATCCACTTAACCAATGCTTAAACATGCTTAAGAGAGTGATTAGGAGGGAGTATATAACACAAATCATAACTGTTTTTGCATAACCACAATCACTTCTTCAGATCTAGATCCAATTCTTGAAATTTTTTCTCTCAAATTTTCTTCAATTTTCTTCAAACCAATTCATCATCCATTGCTTGATTCATCATCTGGAGACATCATGGAGCAAGATTGAAGCTAGAACCATAACAATTCGTGCAGTTTTGAAGCAGCTTGAAGCTTGAGCTCAACATTGGTGAACTCAAATTCTGGAGAGATCGTGCACATTTGAACCTCAATTCTTCTTCCAATTACGTGTACAAGCATTTTAGAAGACTCTTGGAGTATTGCAAAGGCTTGAATCCAGCTAGTTCCAGAACTGCTCTACAAGAGGCCACAAAATCAACTCTCATAATTTTGATTTTCATTGCCATGATGTTATAGATCTTGCTATGCTGAGTAATTTAGGCTTTGAATCGTGCAATTTCGTGTTGTTTTGAGTGAGAACTGATTGTTTGAAGTTTTATGGATGAATTTTCTTCTTTTCGATTCATGCATGTGTGATGTGTTTTTGATGAAATGATTGGTGATAATTGATGTGTGATGAAGGATCTACATGTTGCTATGCTTGATTTTCAATTCTGGACATGTTGAAATTTTCTGGAAATTCGTGGATGAAGATCTTCAAGATCTTCATCATGTCCATAGCCACCTGCACATTACCTGCGAATTTAGCTGTGACCTTCATACGTTTGCTGCGAATTTCCCTGCGTGTTCATCATAGTTTCCTGCGGATTCCAATTTCCAGTGTTCTGCATGTGTTTTAGTAGGGTTATTACATGATTGGTCCACTTCATTGCGTGCATGGCATTCTGACTGGTGCGTATCCTTTTGACCTAACCACATCACCATTGACCCTGCCAACTGGATTAATGAAACGCAGCATTTCATCCAGTTTGGCGCCAGCATTTGAATTGATTCTCAATTCGATTCTTGGCTTCAGCAGAAATTCAAATGCCTTTCATATTATTTCTTTTCCCTCCATCATTCACACTATGCTTTTCATACTTTTTTTTTAATTTTTTTTCTCACTTCCAAAATTCATATCTAAGTCATAAATGCTCCAAAAAATGTGAGGATTTTTGCATTGCATTCCTTTTTGTGTCTAGTTTTTTTGGTTATTTTTTCATAAATTGTGCATGGCTGGAAATTGTTTTTGTGCTAGAGACCTGAACACATGTCCATTTTGTATAATGCCTTGCCATATCCTTTGTGAAATGCTGAGATTTTATCCAATGAATCTGAAATTTTGCATGCTATAAGTAGACTCGTGGCTTGACATTTTGGTGTTGATTTGGTATTTTTACCATTTGTGGTTTATGTTTTATGATCATGTTAAGGTAGGTGTGACAATTTGTGTCACACCTTGTGATGTTCAACTTGATTGATTTGTTTGCCATGCCAAATGAGTTCCAAATCCCTTGATTTTTTGTATGATGCATGTTATGGATGTTGTGATTGATCATGATTTTTGTTGGAATTTTTGGATTGATTTCTGATTTGATTGAGATTTTTCTTTCTGGATGGTCATGTGTGAGCTTTTAAATTGCCTTGAATTTCATTTGTTTATGAAATGCTTATTCTTTATCCAATGAATGTGAAACTTTGCACACTATTTCTAGACATGTTGAAGGTTGTTTTGGCTTTGGTTTGAGGTTTTTACCATGATTCATTTCTGTTTTAGGCTTATGTTAAGTTGGTGTGACATTTGGTGTCACACATGTGCTTGGTTGTGCTTACCTTGACTTATGAAATTTGATTACCATGCCTAATCTTGTCCAATGCTTCTAATTTTTTGTGTGATGATCATGTTGTATGTCCTGTTTACCCATGAATTTTGCCAAAATTGTTTGAATCATTTTTGAATTATTGTGCATTTGTTCATTCTGATGTCACAATGTGCTCACAACTTGCATACCTTGCCATATTTGGTTCATGAAATGAATTTGGTGAATGATATTGATATGGGACCTTTTGGATTGTGTTCTTAATTGATTGAGGTTGATTCATGTTGAATTTCATGTTCTGTTTTGAATGTTTGACCCTCTTTTGACCCTAGGCTTTGACCTAGTCGTTTGGACTCACTGTTTGGATTGTGGATTTCAGGTTTACACATCCAAGTCCATAGTTGATGATGCTCACCCATTTGGATTGATTAATTGGTTGATATTGACTAACTTTGAGTTGTTTTGTAGGTTGATGCCAAGTAGTTTGTGTTGTGCCCATTGGCTTGTGCCTTGCACATTGCTTGCTTATCTGTCTGATTGTGTGATTGACTGTCTGATTGATTGTTTGACTTGTATACTGATTGGGTTAGAATTTTTTCAGGTACATAAGTTGCTTAAGTTCTTTTGAACTTGCTTTTGCTTTTGCTTGGTTGCTTAACCATTTGAGGTATAACTCTTTGACTTCATGTTGTCTGGAAGACCTGTCCTGTTATGTGGGCAGGCACCTGTCTGAAGCCCTCCTTAAGAGGTAATGCTTGTGTTTGTTTATTTTTGTGCCAAGCAGGAGAGGTCCTCTTATGAGGCAATTGGCAGATAAAAGAGATGTGCAATCCATCTCCTGCTATTCAGTGTGTCATTCACTTTGCTCACACACCATGTGTTGATGCATTGTGGATATTAACCCAAGATCTTTGTTGTGTCAGTCATATGTGGAGAAGAGTTCCAACTTTCAGAACTCCCACACTTTCATTTGTCTGAAGCTCTCCCAGGCCAGGGATAAGAGCTGTGAGGTCTTACCCTCACTTCCCATTTCATCTGCTTCACCCTAACTCTCAATGTTAGGGTTAAGAGCTAACTACACCCGATTCCAGTTGGCTTGTGTTTCACAGCCTAACCTTGTATGAGCCCACTTTGTTTGTATATAGTGTGTGCTAATTGTGTGTATGTTTGCTTTGCCTGTGCTGTTTAAGATAGCTTGCTCCCTGTGCAAGTTAGATAGAAACCTTAACATAGGGATCATATGCATGATAACTTCTAGGCTCGAGTCGTAGTCTCCCTAGTAGTTTGTGTCTCCCTTTGTATCTGGTTAGGCTAGTCCTTTCTCCCTGCGTAGGGGAACTACGTCGCCCTGATCCTCATACCAGATGAGGTATGTAGGCAGGAGATGAGCTGATCTCTCCGGGCGCCCTTTTGTTTTCTCCTTTGTGTTGAGTTGGAGTCTGACATAAGCCCGGCGATTGGCAGTTGGTTTCCTGTGTATTGTTTGTCGTGTGCTTGGAGTCTGATGTAAGTCCAGCAATTGGCATTTGGTTTCCAGTGTGTGTTTGTTGGTTCGGAGTCTGATGTAAGTCCAGCGATTGGCATTCGGTTTCCATGTTTGCCTATTTGTGTGGAGTCTGACGTAAGTCCAACGATTGGCAGTCGGTTTCCTGTGTTGGTTTTGTTTGGCGTGCGTTAGCCGAGCTATGAGTGCTCTGATTCTTCTCCGGTCAGAGAAGATACGTATGCATAGGATGCGACATCCTAGCGAGCATGTTTCCCCCTATTCCGAACTACGTCGACTCTGATGTCTGTGCCTGACAGACTACGTAGGCCCAGGATGCGATATCCTGCCGAGTCCTGTTTCCTTTGTCTTTCTGTGTCTTCTTCCAGCATTGTGTGCAGTTTGTAATCAGTTTTTAGCAACCTTTATCCTTCCTTTTGTGCGTGGATCCCGTCGAGTACGACGGATGCGTAGGGGTGCTAATACCTTCCCTTTGCATAACCGACTCCCGATCCCATCTTTCTCTGGTCGCGAGACCATGTCTTTTCATGGTTTACTTCGAGCGTTTCCTTTCCCTCCTTTGGGATAAATAACGCACGGTGGCGGCATTGTTGTTTCGTTTTCTCGCCGGTTTTTTGCGTAATGCGACAGCTGGCGACTCTGCTGGGGATATGGAGAAGTTGACCTCTTGCTGGTCCATCTTCCCTAAGCGAGTCTCTCCTAGCGCTCTCTAGGTTAGGGTTTGGTTGCTTTTTGCTGTTTCATTTATTGCATTCATTTATTTATTGTTTACATTTATGTTTGCATTTATGTTTGCATTCATTCATATTCATCTGTGCTGGCTGTGCTGTGTTTGTCTCTCTGTTGGGGTGGGAGTTACATGAGGTAAAAGGCCCAATACCCAGGCTATGAGTGAAATCTAGGATACCTAGGAATAGAGTGATTCATGGGAAGCGGGTGGTATTGCGCCACTTAGCGGAACATTGATATCACGAGCAGTTCAGACTCTGATGGGGTATCGTCGTTACATACTCCGGGTGTGTATATGATGATATTCTATGAAAGGGTTATTTATGTTGCGTTTCTCTTGACCTTACCCTGGCCTAGATGACACCCGTGAGTGGGGAGGGAATGATCATTATTACAGGTACAGTTGGTGACTTGTCGGTGACTTGTTGGTGACTTGTGCTCCTGTTGGTGACTTGGTCCTTCAGATTGGGTTGTCTCAGATGACTTTGGGTTTCAGATGAATTTGTGGTTCCGAGTTCAGGCCGAAGCTTTGATCCTGTGTTCCGAGAAGCACAGCCAGCCAGTCTTGTCTGCATCATTTGCATCATAGCATGTTTATTTTCAAAAAATATGCAATAAAAAAAAATTTGAAAAAAAAGAAAAAAGAAAAGCTAATCTCTGCATGCATATCATTTCTCAGGTTCATTCAGGAGTCTATTCATTGTGAGAGATGGCAACAGTTCCAAAGTTGAAGCGGAAGATTTGTTCTTACAGTTTTCACCGTGAGCCTTTGACGTCTTTGATAGGGTTGAGCAGCCTTGTGACCGGCGGTAGTCAGAAGATATTTGTTGATCAGTATGGGGACTTGTTGACACTGTTAAAGATGGTAGTTGATCCAGTGCCGTTGCAGACTCTTCTACAGTTCTACGACCCAGAGCTTTGTTGCTTCACCTTTCAGGATTATCAGTTGGCGCCTACTCTTGAGGAGTACTCCATTCTGTTGAATGTTCCTATCCGGTATCAGGTTCCTTTCTTGGATGTGCCTAAGGAAGTTGATTTCAGAGTTGTCTCCAGAGCTCTCCATTTGGGTATCAAAGAAGTCAGTGATAATTGGAAGTCCAGTGGGGATGTTGGGGGTTTGCCTTTGAAATTTCTGTTGAGGATTGCTAGAGAAGAGGCAGAGAAGGGAAATTGGGGAGCTTTTCATGCTCAGTTAGCCATCATGATCTATGGGATTGTCTTGTTCCCGAGTATGCCCAACTTTGTGGATTATGCTGCAGTCATTATCTTTCTTGGAGGAAACCCGGTTCCTACTTTGTTAGCTGACACTTACTATGCTATTCACAGTAGGCATGGTAAGGGTGGTGCTATCAGGTGTTGTCTCCCACTTTTGCTCAGATGGTTCTTGTCTCTTCTGCCAGTCAGTGGACCTTTTGTGGATGCTCAGAGCACTCATAAGTGGACTTAGAGGGTTATGTCTCTTACTTCATATGATATCAGGTGGCAGTCTTACCGGATGGATGTGCGTAACGTCATCATGAGTTGTGGAGAGTTCCGGAATGTACCACTTGTTGGGACTAAGGGTTGCATCAATTACAACCCAGTTCTTTCTCTTCGCCAGTTGGGGTTCATGATGAATGGAAGACCACTTGACGCTGAGATAGCTGAAAGTGTATATTTTGAGAAGCGGAGTGACCCTGTCAGTTTGGAGCGAGTGGGAAGAGCTTGGAAGACCATTGGTGTTAAGGATGGATCTGTCCTGGGGAAGAAGTTTGCCATTGCTATGCCTGATTACGCTGATTGGGTCAAGAAGAGAGTGGGAACTTTGTTGTTACCCTATGATAGGATGAAGTCTTTGCAAGTGCAACCACCTTTGATCCTTGCTGAGAGTGTACCTGCTGAGCACTACAAGCAAGCCCTGATGGAGAATCGTCGGTTGAAGGAGAAAGAACAAGATACCCAGATGGAGTTGTACAAAGCCAAAGCTGATAAGTGGAACCTGACTCATCAACTCAGAGACGTGCAGGGTGAGGATGTTGCTAGACTGAAGAGCAAGAAGAGATCCTATGAAGAGATGGAGGCTTTGCTGAATGCAGAACACCGAGAGTGCTTGAGGTTGCAGAGAGTTGAAGCCAGTTATCAGAAGAAGATAAGAGACTTGGAGAAGCAACTCAGAGACAAAGACATCCAGTTGAAGAAGGAAGTAGACTTGAGACATGCATCAGAGAGCCAACTTGGAGGAAAAGTTGTAGAGCTCAGAAGACAGCTGAAGGAGAAGCTCACTCCTTTGCCAGAATGTTCAGAGTGTGACCTGTTGATAGACCAGTGTCACTACTTGAAGACTCTCATTCCTGGAAGCCATTTGTCGTAGCTTGTACTTCTGATGTTTATGTTGAGAATCACCTCCAGGCTTGTTGGATGGGATTCATTGTTGTACTCCGTGTTTGGATCTTTGTTGACTTTGTTGTATGACCCTATTGATCTTATCTATAGATGAGGTTGTTGGTGCTTCACCTTGTGCTCATTATCTTGTGTAGCTTGCTGTGTTGTGTGTTGCAGGTTTCCATTTCTTGAAGATGAATTAGGCTCTTTGAATGCCTGAGAAAGGAACATATCATAAGCATCATACGCATCATTAGCATCATACTCATATCATTTTGCATAACAGGTGTTCTTGTTCGTGACTTCTCACTCTGGTTCCTGTGTCAGGCAGGATAGCTGATCAACGACCGCACCGTTACTCAACCAGACTTAATCATCAGAGAAATATGGACCAGGTTCAAGCAGAATTGGCTAAGATGAGGGCAAACATGGCCTAATTTATGACAATGATGCAAGGGGTTGTTCAAGGGAAAGAGGAGCTGCGTGCCTTAGTCCAGAGTCAGGAAGCTGTGATTCCGCCGTCCAACCGAGCGTCACCAGTGGGTGTACCCGTTCATGAGAATGTTGTTGCTGCTCCCGCCAATGATTATGCTATGGGTGATGAGTTAAGGGGGATCAGAATCAACGGACAGCCTCTTGCTGCAGAGACTGCTAACGCCAGAGCTACCCGGGCTCCGATTCGTCATCCTGCTTCGATTGTTGATAGACAAGAGGACATGTTCACTCTGCTTAGCAAAGACGATGATGTAGTGAGAGTCGAAGAGAGGGATCGGAAAGTTGATGCCCTTGCTGAGAAAATTAGAGCTATGGAATGTCAGAACTCCCTTGGGTTTGATGTGACCAACATGGGCCTGGTAGAAGGGTTGAGAATTCCCTACAAATTCAAAGCACCCTCGTTCGATAAATACAACAGTACTTCTTGCCCACGCACCCACGTGCAGGCCTACTACAGGAAGATCTCTGCTTATACAGATGACGAGAAAATGTGGATGTACTTCTTCCAGGACAGCTTGTCTGGGGCTTCCTTGGATTGGTATATGGAGATGAAGAGAGATTCTATCCAATGCTGGAGAGATCTGGGTGAGGCCTTCTTGAGGCAGTATAAACATAACATGGACATGGCGCCTAGCCGGACTCAGTTGTAGAGTCTTTGTCAGAAATCTGGAGAAAGCTTCAAGGAGTACGCCCAGAGGTGGCGTGAGTTGGCTGCAAGAGTACAACCCCCTATGCTGGAGAGGGCGTTAACTGATATGTTCATCGGTACTTTACAGGGTGTATTCATGGACCGGATGGGGAGTTGCCCATTCAGTAGTTTCTCAGACGTCGTAATCTATGGGGAGAGGACTGAAAGTTTGATTAAAGCCGGGAAGATTCAAGATGTTGGGTCCTCATCTTCCAAGAAACCATTTGCTGGGGCACCTCGCCGGAGAGAGGGTGAAACCAATGCGGTGCAACACCGAAGAAGTGCCAACAGAAATCAATACCGCCAGGTTGCTGCTGTAACAATTCCAGCACCTCAGCCACGTCAACAACAACAACAGAGAGTTCAACAACAGCCGCCACAACAACAACAACAACAGCAACGTCCTTATCAGCCAAGACAGAGGATGCCTGATCGATGTTTTGATCCTTTGCCGATGACCTATGCTGAGTTACTACCTGAGTTGCTCAGATTGGGATTCGTGGAGTTGCGTACCATGGCACCGTTGACAAAGATACCACCTGGGTATGATGCCAACGTGCGTCGTGATTTCCACTCTGGTGCACCGGGGCACCACATTGAGAACTGCAGGGCTTTTCATCATAAGGTCCAGAACCTAATTGACGCTAAAACTATCAATTTTGCTCCTGTGCCGAATGTTGTGAACAACCGTATGCCTCCGCATGGTGCACACAGAGTGAACAGTTTGGAAGGTGGAGAAGCTGAAGACTCGGTGGTCAGTAATGAAGATGTTCAGACTCCGCTGGCTGTTGTGAAAGACCGTTTGTTGAATGGGGGAGTGTTCCCGGGCTGTTGTGAAGGCTGTATAGACTGCTCAGAGTCAGAGAATGGTTGTGATCAGTTGAGGGCTGGTATCCAGAATTTGATTGACGAGGGCTGTTTACAATTCAGTCGGGCTGTTAGAGATCGTGGGGTGGTGTCAACCGTCACTATCTACTTCAAACCGTCCGAGGGACGTGGCCAGAGGGCTGGTAATGCGCCTACAACTGTTGGTACCCCTGTTACCATTTCCGCTCCTGTAACCGTCAGTACTCCAACTACCATCATTGCTTCGGGCAGAAGGGCTGTTGACAGTAAGGATGTGCCGTGGAAATATGACAACGCTTATCGCAGCAACAGAAGGGCTAAGAGTCAGGTCAAGCCGGTGAATCAGTCTCCTGTGACTATTGGTGTGCCAGCTAGAACTCCTGTGATTGCAAGTCCAGTTATGGACAATGTTGGGGGACCGGGAGGGTTTACCAGAAGTGGAAGTCTGTTTGCTCCGCAACCGTTGAGAGATAGTAACACTGAGGCTCTCGCCAAGGCGAAGGGCAAACAGGCTGTGGTTGATGAAGAACCTGCTCAGAAGGAGGCGCCTGAGGGTTCATTTGAGAAAGACGTGGAGGAGTTCATGAAAATAATCAAGAAGAGTGACTACAAGATTGTAGATCAGTTGAATCAGACTCCGTCCAAGATTTCTATCCTCTCATTGCTCTTGTGCTCTGAGGCACACCGTAATGCCTTGTTGAAGATGCTGAATCTGGCTTACGTACCTCAAGAAATCTCTGTCAACCAACTGGAGGGAGTGATTGCTAATGTGAGCACCAGGCACGGCTTGGGGTTCACCGATTTGGACTTGACGCCTGAGGGACGTAACCATAACAAGGCCTTGCACATCACCATGGAGTGCAAGGGGGCAGTGTTGTCTCACGTGTTGGTAGACACTGGCTCTTCGCTGAATGTGCTGCCTAAGAAGACTTTGGGCAAGATTGATGTTGAAGGGGTTATCCTTACTCCGAGTGATCTGATTGTGCGTGCATCTGACGGATCCAAACGGTCTGTTTTTGGTGAAGTCACCTTGCCGGTAAAGATTGGCCCAGAGGTTTTTGACATTGTCTTTTATGTGATGGACATCCAACCAGCATATAGTTGCTTATTGGGGCGTCCTTGGATTCACGCGACTGGGGCAGTTTCGTCAACTCTCCACCAGAAGTTGAAGTATGTCTGGAACGGTCAGATTGTGACCGTGTGTGGTGAAGAAGATATTCTGGTGAGTCACCTATCCTCTTTCAAGTATGTAGAGGTGGATGGCGAGATCCATGAAACTTTATGCCAGGCATTCGAGACTGTTGCTCTTGAGAGGGTGGCTTTTGCTGAGCAGAAGAAGCCAAGTGCCTCAATTGCATCGTATAAGCAGGCCATGGAGGTTGTCAACTCTGGTAAAGCAGAAGGCTGGGGCAAGATGGTGGATTTGCCTATCAAAGAAGACAAGTTCGGAATTGGCTATCAACCTCTGCAGGCGGAGCAGGGTGTGCAGACAGGTCCGAGTACCTTTACCAGCGCTGGGCTGATGAATCACGGTGACGTCTTTGCGGCCAGTAGTGAAGATGGTGATAGTGATTGTGATCTGGAGAACTGGGTTCGCCCGTGTGCACCAGGGGAGTCGATCAACAACTGGACAGCAGAAGATGTGGTCCAAGTTACTCTTCAAATAGAGTAATTTTCTTTTGTTTTTTCATTTTGCACAAAACCCTACGTTCTGCCCAAGGCGTAGTGGTTCATTGTAGGGCCTCATCATGTTTTTTCAATGATATCATTAATAAAGGACGTTTTGCAAACAATCTTGTGATCCCTGTCTTTCTGTTTTTGTTTTCATTTTTCAAAAATAAAAATGGCAATGTTTTTGTTTTTTGTGACTTTCTTGAATTCTTTTTTCTAAAACAAAGCATTAAACATGCAGAAGTGATCTCACGGAATCCACTATGAACAGTTCTGTTATGGCTCAGTATGATTTCAATAATCCCATCTACCAAGCTGAAGAGGAGAGTGAGGAAGACTGTGAACTCCCTAAAGAATTGGTCAGATTGTTGAAGCAAGAGGAGAGGGTCATCCAACCTCATCAGGAAGAGTTGGAGATCGTTAATCTTGGTACTGAAGATGCCAGAAAAGATATTAAGATCGGGGCTGCTTTGAAGGAAGATGTCAAGAGCAGGTTGATTGAGATGCTGAGAGAGTATATGGAAATATTCGCCTGGTCGTATCAAGATATGCCTGGGTTGGATATCGATATTGTGGTGCATAGACTACCTCTCAGAGAAGATTGTCCTTCAGTCAAGCAGAAGCTTCGCAGAACGAGTCCTGATATGGCTGTTAAGATCAAGGAAGAGGTTCAGAAGCAGTTCGATGCGGGTTTCTTGTCAATAACAACTTATCCCCCGTGGGTGGCCAACATTGTTCCCGTGCCGAAGAAGGATGGCAAAGTCAGAATGTGTGTCGATTACTGGGATTTGAATAGAGCGAGTCCGAAAGATGATTTCCCATTACCTCGCATTGATGTATTGGTTGATAATACGGCTCAATCCTCGGTTTTCTCTTTCATGGATGGTTTCTCTGGATATAATCAGATTAAGATGGCGCCAGAAGACATGGAAAAGACGACATTCATTACACCTTGGGGCACGTTCTGCTATAAGGTGATGCCATTTGGGCTGAAGAATGCCGGTGCTACCTATCAGAGGGCTATAACGACTCTCTTTCATGACATGATGCACAAAGAAATTGAAGTGTATGTGGATGATATGATTGCAAAGTCGCAGACAGAAGAGGAGCACCTGGTTAATTTGCAGAAGTTGTTTGACAGATTGAGAAAATTCAAACTGAGGCTGAATCCAAACAAGTGTACGTTTGGGGTGAGATCCGGTAAGCTGTTAGGCTTCATTGTCAGTGAGAAAGGGATTGAGGTTGATCCAGCAAAAGTCAAAGCTATTCAAGAAATGCCTGAACCGAAAACTGAAAAGCAGGTTCGTGGGTTTTTAGGGAGATTGAATTACATTGCAAGGTTTGTATCTCACCTAACTGCCACGTGTGAAACGATATTCAAATTGCTAAGAAAGAATCAAGCAATCAGGTGGAATGATGATTGTCAGAAAGCTTTTGACAAGATAAAAGAGTATTTACAGAAACCTCCAATCCTTATTCCTCCAATTCCTGGGAGACCTCTGATAATGTACCTGTCAGTGACCGAGAACTCGATGGGGTGTGTATTGGGACAGCATGACGAGTCTGGTCGAAAAGAGCATGCCATATACTACCTTAGCAAAAAGTTTACCGACTGTGAAGTCAAATATTCACAGCTTGAGAAAACTTGTTGTGCTTTGGCCTGGGCTGCTCGCCGACTGAGGCAGTATATGTTGAACCATACTACCTTATTGATTTCTAAGATGGATCCAGTGAAGTACATCTTTGAGAAGTCGGCTCTCACCGGACGTGTTTCCCATTGGCAAATGATTCTAACAGAGTATGATATCCAGTACACGTCATAGAAGGCCATCAAAGGTAGTATTCTGTCAGACTACCTTGCCGAGCAACCAATTGATGATTATCAGCCGATGATGTTTGAATTCCCTGATGAAGACATCATGTATCTTAAGATGAAAGACTGTGAAGAGCCTCTTGTCGAGGAAGGACCGGATCCTGATGACAAGTGGACATTGATGTTTGATGGGGCTGTGAATGTGAATGGCAACGGTGTTGGGGCAGTGCTCATTAATCCAAAAGGTGCTCATATACCTTTTTCCGCCAGGTTGACTTTTGACGTGACCAACAACGAGGCTGGGTATGAGGCTTGTATCATGGGGATTGAAGAAGCCATCGATCTGAGGATCAAAACTCTTGACATATATGGAGATTCCGCTCTAGTGATCAATCAGGTCAATGGAGATTGGAATACTAACCAGCCTCATTTGATTCCTTATAGAGATTATACCAGAAGAATACTGACGTTCTTCAAGAAGGTGAAGTTGTATCATGTCCCCTGGGATGAGAATCAGATGGCTGATGCCTTGGCTACTTTGTCTTCTATGATCAAAGTTCATTGGTGGAATCATGTGCCACATGTTGCGGTGAATCGACTCGAGAGGCCTGCGTATGTGTTTGCAGCCGAGTCTGTTGTTGATGAGAAGCCGTGGTACTATGATATCAAGAACTTCCTCAAGAGCCAGGAGTCTCCTGAAGGTGCGTCGAAGAATGACAAGAAAACCTTGAGAAGGCTAGCTGGAAGCTTTTATTTGAATCAGGATGGTGTGTTGTACAAGAGAAACTTTGACATGGTCTTGCTCAGATGCGTGGATAGACACGAAGCAGACATGTTGATGCAGGAAGTGCACGAGGGTTCGTTTGGTACCCATGCTGGTGGTCATGCAATGTCTAAAAAATTGTTGAGAGCCGATTATTACTGGATGACTATGGAATCCGATTGTTTCAAGTATGCTCGGAAGTGTCATAAATGCCAGATCTATGCTGATAAGGTGCATGTACCACCAAGCCCTCTGAATGTCATGAATTCGCCTTGGCCATTTGCCATGTGGGGCATTGATATGATTGGGAAGATCGAGCCGAATGCTTCTAATGGACATCGCTTCATCCTGGTTGCGATTGATTACTTCACCAAGTGGGTGGAATAAGCTTCTTATGCTAACGTTACCAAACAAGTGGTTGCCCGGTTCATCAAGAAGGAAATCATATGTCGTTATGGGGTTCCTGAGAGAATCATCACTGATAATGGTTCGAATCTTAATAACAAGATGATGAAGGAGCTTTGCAAAGACTTCAAGATTGAACATCACAATTCTTCTCCTTACAGACCGAAGATGAATGGTGTTGTAGAGGCAACAAACAAGAATATCAAGAAGATTGTGCAGAAGATGGTCGTGACGTACAAGGATTGGCATGAGATGCTGCCTTTCGCTTTGCATGGGTACCGTACTTCGGTGCGTACGTCGACCGGGGCAACCCCGTACTCCCTCGTGTATGGTATGGAAGCAGTCCTACCTATTGAAGTGGAGATCCCTTCTTTGAGAGTCTTGTTGGATGTTAACGGTTAGCAGCTGTATGCCATGGGCAGTTGTATCAGAGAAGGATGAAGAGAGCCTTTGGTCAGAAAGTACGTCCTCGAAGCTATCAAACTGGTGATCTAGTTTTGAAGAGGATCCTTCCTCCCGGTACAGATAACAGGGGCAAATGGACTCCTAATTATGAAGGTCCATATGTTGTGAAGAAGGTTTTCTCCGGTGGAGCCTTGATGCTTACAACTATGGATGGTGAAGATTTTCCGTCCCCTGTTAACTCAGATGTAGTCAAAAAATACTTCGCATAAATTGACCCGCTGGACAAAAAGAATAAAAGAGTCCAGGCAAAAAAGGGCATCCCGGCGAACCAAAAAACAGAAAGAAAAGTTCGGGCAAAAGTTAGGGATAAAAATGAAAAGAATTTGTACACCCGGTAAGTCAAAAACCCGCAAGGGCGGCTTAGGCAAAAATGGGTATCCCGGTGGATTGAAAACCCGCAAGGGCGATCCAGGCAAAAGAGGGATTAAAGCAAAGACTACAGTCTGAGTTATCTGTACTTCATCACGCATCATCGTCTTCCATCTCCGAAGATGTGATCGGTCCAGTCATTCTCTTCAGAAAGCAAGGAAGTTGGGAGGAAAACTGATGATCTGTGAGTTATAACAGAATTGGGAAATAGTGGATGCCGTGTTCACATTGCCATTAGGATAGATTTTTCCTTTTGTGCGTAATTACCTCTTTCTAGGAATTGCTTCCCGATGTATTCGCCTTTTCAGGCCCATTTTCAATCAATAAAAGTCGTTATTCAGATAAATTGCTCTCTTGTTATTATTTTACTGTTTTGTTTGCAAAAAACGTCCGAATTTTTGATAAACATTGCATATAAAAACATGAAGGCTAGACAATAACGTGCAGAAAGATAAAACATTTGAAAATCATTTTGAATGTTGAGGACACTTGAGCGTATCTTGTCCATGCAACCCCTGGGGCATGTATGTCGTGCTGTTTTGCAGGTTGTTACCTTTGATTCCTGGCTAAAGCAGTTAAGCCACGATTGATTCCTCAGCAGTGTGAGAGGATGGGGATGTTCCCTAGCAGATGAAGCAAGTTCGAGATTTGTCTCCCCAGCATAGTTAAGCCATGGTTGATTCCCCAGCAGGCTTGGAAGTGGCTGTTTCCCCAAGCAAGTTTGAAAGTTATCAGAACTATTCTTATCCCATGCAGAGACGTCTGTGGATAGGGTCTTCTATCCCCATCAGAGCTAAAGATTGATAAGTTCCTAGCAGACCTAGAAGTGGGTTGTACCCCTAGCTAGTTTGAAAGTTGGCAGTTCCCAGCTGAGTCTGAATATTGATTATCCCCACTGAGTTGGAAGGATGTTGTATCCCCAGCAAAGGTGTCAGTGGAGTGTTATTCCCCAGCAGTCTGGTTTGAAGTACCGATATCCCCAGCGCGGGCGTGAGCGTTTGTCCCCGACAGGGTTGTTGTGGTCCATCCCCAGCATGGTCTGGTATAGTACTTTCCCCACCAGAGTTGCTTTTCCTCAGCAGAGTGGTGAATGTTGTCCCCATCAGGGTAGTTGTGTATTCCCCTAGCAGATCTCCCGAGCAGAGGTTGGTGTTGATGGTTTTCCCCAGCAGGTTCCCCGAGTGGATCAGGTCCGGTGAAAATTATCTCCAGCAGAGTTCATCCTACTTGTGGATTGGCAGCTCTCCCCAGAGAAGTCGCATTGATTGTGTCCCAAGTGGAGTCCCCGAGTGGATTGGGATCCTTTCCCCAGCAGCAGTGTTATCCTCCAGCATGAGTGAGAAGCTGGTGTTACTCCCCGCAGAGAATTCCTCAGACAGAGTCTCCCCACAGAGTTGGAGTATTTGATCAGTTTGCTCCCCAACGGAGTTTTCATCATTTTGCATTGTTGCATGTAGTAATCATTGCGTCCTTAAATCGCGTAGCATTTCCATTCGATATGGAGCATTACGCCATAGAAAAATTCAAACATATGCATTCATGGGTTAAACCCATTGGACCATATCCCCGGCAGAGGCGGATCTTTGTTCAACGTCTGTACAACACGTTTGCTACAGTTGCTCCTGACAGCATTCAGGATTGATAACTCCCCAGCGAGGTTTATTTCCTCACCCGCAAGTGAAAGAAAATTTGATTCTCCCCAGTGAGATCCCCAGCAAGTGGGTAGGCTTGCCTTGACATATGTAAATTTCGTCTGTGTGGTACCGGTAAGTGTCATGTCAGCACCCGCGTGTGTTCTTTCTTTGGTGTCGGTAAACACCATTCTTTCGGTGTCGGTAAACATCGAGTCTCACCCCAGTCATCGGTAAATGTCTGGTCTTCTTTGTTGATGTCGGTAAACATCATCGTCCGATGTTCGTAACATCTTTCTCCTTCCCCAGGAGTCACCTCTCCGTTGGTGTAGATAAACGTTGAGTTTTTCCTATTCGTCCGTTGACGTATAGTTGTTCTCCAGTCGGAGTCACCTCTCCGTTGGTGCCGATAAATGTCGAGTTTTTCCTAGTTGTCTGTTGACATCTGGTTGTATTTTCCCCACAAGTCAGTCGTTAATGTCTGTTCACCTCTCCGTTGGTGTTGATAAACGTTGAGTTTTTCCCGATCGTCCGTTGACGTTTGGTTGTGTTAACTCTTTCCCCAGTAGAACCACCTCTCCGTTGGTGTCGATAAACGTTGAGTTTTTGCCTAGTCGTCCGCTGACGTCTAGTTGTATATCCTATACCCCAGTCATCGGTAAATGTCTGGTCGTCCTTTGCTTGATGTCGGTAAACATCATCTTTCGATGTTGGTAAACGTCGAGTCTCATCCCAGTCATCGGTCCATGTCTGGTAATTCCCCAGCCAGAGATCCCCAGTAGAGTCGTCGGTAAACGTCCTATTTGGTTTCCGGTTGCAATATTTGTTTTCCTTCCTCAGTGAAGTGTTCACCTCTCCGTTGGTGTCGATAAACGTCGAGCTTCTCCCTTTCGTCCGTGGACGTCTGGTCGAGTCTTTCCCAATCATCCGTTGATGTCTGGTCACCTCTCCGTTGGTTTCGATAAACGTTGAGTTTTTCCTAGTCGTCCGTTGGCGTCTAGTTGTGATTTCTATTCATCGTCCTTCGATGTCTGGATATGGTTCCTTTTTTCTGGAAAAAATCAAAATCCCCAGGAGTCGTCGGTAAACGTCTTGTCTGGTTACTTGGCTTTCCTTTAAGTTATCCCCCGCAGTGTGCAAATTTCTACGGTTCTTTGGTATTCAATCCCTGTTTACCCAGAAGGTCTGACAGCCGTTGCTCTCATTCGTTCGGGTTCCCAGCTGATTGAATAGGGGCAGCTGTAGCACCTCAAATTTGCACCTCCCATTTTGTATACATTTCATGTTTAGGTCATTAACATTGCATTGTCCATTGCATAGTTCATCAAGTCATCAGTCAAGATTGGTCAGGAGATTCAGTTGTGCAAGCAAGCAAGTGCATTTTCCATGAGATCAAAGCCCTAGGGTTGGTATATTGAGTTCATATGATCCAAGAATCATTTTGAAGTGGTTTGGCCAAAGATTGAAGGCTCAAAGCTCATCAGTCAATGATCAATTCATTTGAACCCTAGAAAGTCAACATAAGTCAACTGACAGTTCAACCATGGATTTGGAGGTGGGAGATGGTTAGAGAGGCCTTATTCATGTCCATACAAGTCTCATTTGACATTTCAAACATCAACATTGAAGAATTTGAAGCCAAATCAAAACTTTCCAAAAATAGCAGGTGACTTGTAATTTGAATTTGCCAAAAATGGAAAGGTTTTCAACTCAAGATTACATCATCAAGAAAGCTTCAAGTGAAATTTTGTCCAACATGAAAGTTGAATATCTTTCTCTCCCATTTCCAAAAAGTCCAAGATCATGAATTTCTCATGTGTGGTTGAAGAGATATGGATCAAACATGGCCAAATGTGGTTTGAACTTCAAATGTGCATAACTTTCAAACCAAAAGGCCAAATTGAGTGGTTCTTTTTGCATTGTTCATATTTTGACTTCTACTTTCCAAATCATGCATTTCATTTCATGAATTATGAGCACATAACCATTTGCCAATTCACTTGATTTTTGGAGGGAAAATTAAAATTTAAAATTGGTGCATTGTTTAAGCATTCTATCATTGCCAATAGCTCCAAAATGGTTTTTTAAGTGGATTTGGTCATAAACTCGTGTAATGTTCATCATGATTCCATGCATAGAGGTGAAATATCCAATTTTGCATATGCACCTCTTTTTTGCTAATCCACTTAACCAATGCTTAAACATGCTTAAGAGAGTGATTAGGAGGGAGTATATAACACAAATCGTAACTGTTTTTGCATAACCACAATCACTTTTTCAGATCTAGATCCAATTCTTGAAATTTTTTCTCAAATTTTCTTCAATTTTCTTCAAACCAATTCATCATCCATTGCTTGATTCATCATCTGGAGGCATCATGGAGCAAGATTGAAGCTAGAACCATAACAATTCGTGCAGTTTTGAAGCAGCTTGAAGCTTGAGCTCAACATTGGTGAACTCAAATTCTGGAGAGTTCATGCACATTTGAACCTCAATTCTTCTTCCAATTACGTGTACAAGCATTTTAGAAGACTCTTGGAGCATTACAAAGGCTTGAATCCAGCTAGTTCCAGAACTGCTCTACAAGAGGTCACAAAATCAACTCTCATAATTTTGATTTTCATTGCCATGATGTTATAGATCTTGCTATGCTGAGTAATTTAGGCTTTGAATCGTGCAATTTCGTGCTGTTTTGAGTGAGAACTGATTGTTTGAAGTTTTGTGGATGAAATTTCTTCTCTTCGATTCATGCATGTGTGATGTGTTTTTGATGAAATGATTGGTGATAATTGATGTGTGATGAAGGATCTATATATTGCTATGCTTGATTTTCAATTTTGGACATGTTGAAGTTTTCTGGAAATTCGTGGATGAAGATCTTCAAGATCTTCATCATGTTCATAGCCACCTGCACATTACCTGCGAATTTAGCTGTGACCTTCATACGTTTGCTGCGAATTTCCCTGCGTGTTCATCATAGTTTCCTGCGGATTCCAATTTCCAGCGTTCTGCATGTGTTTTAGTAGGGTTATTACATGATTGGTCCACTTCATTGCGTGCATGGCATTCTGATTGGTGCGTATCCTTTTGACCTAGCCACATCACCATTGACCCTGCCAACTGGATTAATGAAACGCAGCGTTTCATCCAGTTTGGCGCCAGCGTTTGAATTGATTCTCAATTCGATTCTTGGCTTCAGCAGAAATTCAAATGCCTTTCATATTATTTCTTTTCCCTCCATCATTCACACTATGCTTTTCATACTTTTTTTTTAATTTTTTTTCTCACTTCCGAAATTCATATCTAAGTCATAAATGCTCCAAAAAATGTGAGGATTTTTGCATTGCATTCCTTTTTGTGTCTAGTTTTCTTGGTTATTTTTTCATAGATTGTGCATGGCTGGAAATTGTTTTTGTGCTAGAGACTTGAACACATGTCCATTTTGTACATTGCCTTGCCATATCCTTTGTGAAATGCTGAGATTTTATCCAATGGATCTGAAATTTTGCATGCTATAAGTAGACTCTTGGCTTGACGTTTTGGTCTTGATTTGGTATTTTTACCATTTGTGGTTTATGTTTTATGATCATGTTAAGGTAGGTGTGACAATTTGTGTCACACCTTGTGATGTTCAACTTGATTTATTTGTTTGCCATGCCAAATGAATTCCAAATGCCTTGATTTTTTGTATGATGCATGCTATGGATGTTGTGATTGATCATGATTTTTGTTGGAATTTTTGGATTGATTTCTGATTTGATTGAGATTTTTCTTTCTGGATGGTCATGTGTGAGCTTTTGAATTGCCTTGAATTTCATTTGTTTATGAAATGCTTGTTCTTTATCCAATGAATGTGAAACTTTGCACACTATTTCTAGACATGTTGAAGGTTGTTTTGGCTTTGGTTTGAGGTTTTTACCATGATTTATTTCTGTTTTAGGCTTATGTTAATTTGGTGTGACATTTGGTGTCACACATGTGCTTGGTTGTGCTTACCTTGACTTATGCAATTTGATTACCATGCCTAATCTTGTCCAATGCTTCTAATTTTTTGTGTGATGATCATGTTGTATGTCCTGTTTACCCATGAATTTTTCCAAAATTGTTTGAATCATTTTTGAATTATTGTGCATTTGTTCATTCTGATGTCACAATGTGCTCACAACTTGTATACCTTGCCATATTTGGTTCATGAAATGAATTTGGTGAATGATATTGATATGGGACCTTTTGGATTGTGTTCTTAATTGATTTAGGTTGATTCATGTTGAATTTCATGTTCTGTTTTGAATGTTTGACCCTCTTTTGACCCTAGGTTTTGACCTAGTGGTTTGGACTCACTGTTTGGATTGTGGATTTCAGGTTTACACATCCAAGTCCATAGTTGATGATGCTCACCCATTTGGATTGATTAATTGGTTGATATTGACTAACTTTGAGTTGTTTTGTAGGTTGATGCCAAGTTGTTTGTGTTGTGCCCATTGGCTTGTGCCTTGCACATTGCTTGCTTATCTGTCTGATTGTGTGATTGACTGTCTGATTGATTATTTGACTTGTATACTGATTGGGTTAGAATTTTTTCAGGTACATAAGTTGCTTAAGTTCTTTTGAACTTGCTTTTGCTTTTGCTTGGTTGCTTAACCATTTGAGGTATAACTCTCTGACTTCATGTAGTCTGGAAGACCTGTCCTGTTATGTGGGTAGGCACCTGTCTGAAGCCCTCCTTAAGAGGCAATGCTTGTGTTTGTTTATTTTTGTGCCAAGCAGGAGAAGTCCTCTTATGAGGCAATTGGCAGATAAAAGAGATGTGCAATCCATCTCCTACTATTCAGTGTGTCATTCACTTTGCTCACACACCATGTGTTGATGCATTGTGGATATTAACCCAAGATCTTTGTTGTGTCAGTCATATGTGGAGAAGAGTTCAAACTTTCAGAACTCTCACACTTTCATTTGTCTGAAGCTCTCCCAGGCCAGGGATAAGAGCTGTGAGGTCTTACCCTCACTTCCCATTTCATCTGCTTCACCCTAACTCTCAATGTTAGGGTTAAGAGCTAACTACACCCGATTCTAGTTGGCTTGTGTTTCACAGCCTAACCTTGTATGAGCCCACTTTGTTTGTATATAGTGTGTGCTAATTGTGTGTATGTTTGCTTTGCTTGTGCTGTTTAAGATAGCTTGCTCCCTGTGCAAGTTAGATAGAAACCTTAACATAGGGATCATATGCATGATAACTTCTAGGCTCGAGTCGTAGTCTCCCTAGTAGTTTGTGTCTCCCTTTGTATCTGGTTAGGCTAGTCCTTTTTCCCTGCGTAGGGGAACTACGTCGCCCTGATCCTCATACCAGATGAGGTACGTAGGCAGGAGATGAGCTGATCTCTCCGGGCGCCCTTTTGTTTTCTCCTTTGTGTTGAGTTGGAGTCTGACATAAGCCCAGCGATTGGCAGTTGGTTTCCTGTGTCTTGTTTGTCGTGTGCTTGGAGTCTGATGTAGGTCCAGCAATTGGCATTTGGTTTCCAGTGTGTGTTTGTTGGTTCGGAGTCTGATGTAAGTCCAGCAATTGGCATTCGGTTTCCGTGTTTCGCATCCTGGGCCTACGTAGTCTGTCAGGCACAGACATCAGAGTCGACGTAGTTCGGGACAGGGGGAAACGTGCTCGCTAGGATGTCGCATCCTATGCATACGTATCTTCTCGGACTAAAGAAGAATCAGAGCACTCGTAGCTCGGCTAACGCACACCAAACAAAACCACACAGGAAACCGATTGCCAATCGCTGGACTTACATCAGACTCCACACAAATAGGCAAACACGGAAACCGAATGCCAATCGTTGGACTTACATCAGACTCCAACGAACAAACACACACACAGGATACCGACTGCCAATCGCTGGACTTACGTCAGACTCCAAACACACACAAAGGGTTGAAAAAGAAAAAGGGCGCCCGAAGAGATCAGCTCATCTCCTGCCTACGTACCTCATCTGGTATGAGGATCAGGGCGACGTAGTTCCCCTACGCAGGGAAAGAACTTCTAACCTAACCAGAAACTGGGAAATGACAAACTAGAAGGGAGACTAACTCGAGCCTAATAGTTATCATGTAAATTCACCATGGTCTTAGGTTGAAGTTTCTATCTAACTTTCACAGGGAGCAAGCTATCCTAAACGGCACAGGCAAAGCAATCATCCACACAGATAGCACACACTATATACAATCAAAGTGGGCTCACACAAGGTTAGGCTTTAGTCAAGGGGTCATGTCAACCTCGACAAACAAGCCACTGTAATAGGGTGATGTTAGCTCTTAACCCTAACATTGAGAGTTAGGGTGAAGCAGATGAAATGGGAAGTGAAGATAAGACTTCACAGCTCTTATCCCTGGCCTGGGAGAGCTTTAGACAAATGAAAGTGTGGGAGTTTAGAAAGTTGGAACTCTTCTCCACATATGACTGACTCAACAAAGATCTTGGGTTAATATCCACAATGCATCAACACAAGGTGTGTGAGCAAAGTGGATGACACACAGACTAGCAGGAGATGGATTGCACATCTCTTTTATCTGCCAATTGCCTCGTAGAGGTCTTTTCCTGCTTGGCACAAAGATAAACAAACACAAGCATTGCCTCTTAAGGAGGACTTCAGACAGGTGCCTGCCCAAGTAACAGGACATGTCTTCCAGACTACATGAAGTCAGAGAATCTATACCTCAATGCTTAAGCTATCAAGCAAAGCAAAAGCAAGTTCACAATGAACTAAAGCAGCTAATGTACCTGAAAACAATCCAGCTCAATCAGTACACAACTCAAAAAAGTCAAACAGATAGACTAGTGGTCAACAGTCAACAGACAACTGTACAAAGTCAAACAAGCAAGGCAATAATGTGCAAAGCACAAGCTCAACTCAAATGAGCTACAAGCCACCTACAAAACCAATCAAGGTTAGTCAACATTAATCAAATAAACCAACTCAAGCAATGTGAATCAATCCACCTAAAGCAATGCACTTCTTTAACCTGAAACCAAAGCTCAAACATAAGCATAAACCACTAGGACAAGGCCTAGGGTCAAAGGTGGAGAAATAATCCAAAACAGAACATGAAAGTTGACATGAATCAAGCTCAATGAATTAGGAACAATATCCAAGTGGTCTCATATCAATAGCATCAACCAAGTTCATTTCACAAAGCACATAAGGCAAAGCATGCAAGTTGAAAGCTCATTGAAGCAAACAGAATGAACCAATCCACATCAACTCAAAAATGATTCAATAAATATCAAGAAAAATCATGGCTAAACATCACACATCAAATGATCGACACACCAAAAATCAAGGCATTTGGACAAGTTTAAGCATGGCAATTAAATTCCTTAAGGCAAGGCAAGCAAAACAAGCTCAAAGAAGGCACAAATAGATGCATCAACTTAGCACAAGCCTAAAACAGAACTCAAACATGATAAAGACCTCTAATCAAAGCCACAATAAACTTCAAAATGTCTAGAATCAATGTACAAAATTTCAAGTTCATATGATAAACATCAAGCATTTCACAAATCAATGAAATTCATGACTATTCAAAAGTCCACAAATGATCAACCAGCAAGGAAAATCCCAAACAAATCAGAAATCAATCCAAAAAATCCACAAAAATTCATGATCAATCCTCTCATCCAGGAGAAGCATCATGCAAAAATTCTCATCAATTGGCATTCATTTGGCATGGTAAAGAATTTCAACAAGTTGAGAAAACAATGGTGTGACACACATTGTCACACTTACATTTAACAGATCATATCTCAATAACCAAAAATGAGAAAAATTCAAACTCTACACCAAAATGACCAGCAAGATGTCTAGTTTAAGCATGCAAAATTTCAAGAGCATTGGATCAAAATCCATCATTTCATGAAGCAAATGGCATGATAGGTCAAGAAAACATACACATGAACAATCCCTAAGCCAAAACAAGTTCCAACCGTGCACAATTTCTGGAAAAAATCTCATAAAATACTAGACATCTTGAGGAACATCATGCAAAAAATCCCAGGCCAATTGGATCATTATTCATGAACTTATGAATTTTCTAAGTGAGTGGAAAAATAGAAATCACATAGATGAATGTACATGAACATGGATGAAGGAAAGGAATAAAATGCAAAAGGAAGTTTGGAAATGTCTAGAGCCAGGATTCGAACTGAGGGAATATTTGAAAGTGGCGCGTTTCATCATGAAAAGCACCGTTTCATTAAGCTTATGTGGCCGTGTGAATGAACGAGAGCCAATCATCGTGCCACGCTGGATTTAATGCAGCCAATACATGGCCAGAAACAAGAAAATTCATGCAATCACGCGCTCAAGAGATCTACAGCATTTCTGGAAAGCAAAACCTAACGCGTTCATCATGTTCATCAATATTTTCCAGGTCAAGAACAATTGTTCACAGAAATGCAAAATGAATACACCATTGGCTTCATCTTTCAACATACATCACCAATCTAAACTCAATTTAATCTAATTCTCATTAACATGCATGGATCGAGCAAAAGAATATTCACACATCAAACTTAGATTCAACCTAGCTCACTCATCTCTTCATGAAAATCAATGAGACAAAGCTCAGCATACTCAGGGATTAAAGATCTACAACATGCATATCATAATTTCATGAATTGAGAAACTCGAATTCTAACCTTAAAGCAAGTGCAGAAATGAAATCAGTGGATTCAGGCCTGGAAAATCAGAAACAGAACTTCTTCAACTCTTGGATGAATGAATGGATGAAGGATTGGAAGTTAATCGTGCTTGATAGTGCTGAAATCTTCAACTGCCATTGATGAGCATGTGCTTCCACAGTCCTCAATTCAGCTCGAAATCCTTGAAACCTTGCTTCAATCTTGTTCAACTATGCTTGTGAATGATGATTCAACCAAGAACAAGGCAATGGATTCGAAGAAATTTGCAGAAAAAGTGAGAGAAACAAATTGTGAAAATTGTGCAAATAGATCTAGATCTGAACAAAATGAAGTGCTAATCCAGTTTCTGTTATGATTATGCTATATATATGGTCTGTTAATGAAGTTCTTAATCACCATTAGCCAAATGCAAGTGGATTAAGTGAAATGAAGGTGTTGATGCAAATTGTGCAATTCACCTTACATGCATGAAATGGATGCTACAGTGCATGATTTTTGTACTAATTCACTTGCAAAACCTATTTTGAGCCAAATGCACATGATTGGAAGTGAAAACAATGCATAGTTTTTGAGTTTGGAATTTCCCTCCAAAATTCAAATGGAAAATCCAAAATTTTTGTAATGGAAATGCATGGTATTTGATGCATGAATTGGATAGCACATGTCAAAACAAGAATGTTGCAAAAAGAACCACTTCAATTGGCCTTATGGTTCAAAAGTTATGCACTTGTGAAGTTCAAATTCCTTTGACCATGATTGATCCATAACTTTCCAACCATACATGAGAAATTCATGTTCTTGGACTTTTTGGAAAAGTGAGAACAAGATCTTCAACTTTCATGTTGGATAAAATTTCATTTGAAGCTTGCTTGGTCATGTAATCTTGAGGAGAAAACCTTTCCATTTTTGGCAATTTCAAATTACAGGTCACTTGCTATTTTTGGAAACTTTTCACCTGACCTCAAATTCCTCATTGTTGATGTTTGAAATGTAAAATGAGACTTGTATGGACATGAATGAGGCCTCTCTAACCATCTCCCACCTTCAAATCCATGATTGAATGCACAGTTGACTTTGGTTGACTTTCTAGGGTTTCAGATGAATTGATCAATGGCTGATGATCTCTGAACATCCAACCTTTGGCCAAACCACCTCAAAATGATCCCTAGGTCATGTGGACACAATGAACCAACCCTAGGGCTTTGCTTCAATAGGAAATGCACTTGCTTGCTTGCATAACTGGATCTCCTGACCAGTCTTGATTGATGACTTGATGACTTGGCAATGGACAATGCAATGCTATGCAGTGGACAATGCTAATGTTAATGACCTAAAATGAAAATGAATGTACAAAATGGGAGGTGCAAATTTGAGGTGCTACAGCTGCCCCTATTCAATCAACTGGGAACCCGAATGGATGAGAGCAACGGCTGTCAGACTTTCAGGGTAAACAAGGATTGAATACCGAAGAACCGTAGAAATTTGCACACTGCAGGGATCCAACAGTAACTTCAACTGGGATCTGATGTTTATTGCTGGGGATTTTGATTTTTCTCAAAGGTACAACCTCATCCAGACATCGAAAGACGATGAATGGGAACAGAAGTCACAACTAGACGTCAACGGACGACCAGGAAAAACTCGACGTTTATCGAAACCAACGGAGAGGTGAACAGGCATCAACGAATGAACTGGGAAAAAAAGAAATACATCTAGATGTCAACAGACAACTAGGAAAAACTCGACGTTTATCAAAACCAACGGAGAGGTGACCAGACATCAACGGATGAATGGGAAGACTCGACCAGACGTCAACGGACGAACGGGAGAAGCTCGACGTTTATCGACACCAACGGAGAAGGAGAAGCTCGACGTTTATCGAAACCAACGGAGAAGGAGAAGCTCGACGTTTATCGACACCAACGGAGAAGGAGAAGCTCGACGTTTATCGACACCAACGGAGAAGGAGAAGCTCGACGTTTATCGACACCAACGGAGAAGGAGAAGCTCGACGTTTATCGACACCAACGGAGAAAGAGAAGCTCGACGTTTATCGTTACCAACGGAGAAGGAGAAGCTCTACGTTTATCGACACCAACGGAGAAGGAGAAGCTCGATGTTTATCGACACCAACGGAGAAAGGAGACTCTACTGGGGAACTCTGACTGGGGATCTACCAGACATTAATGAATGACTGGGGAATAGGATATACAATCAGACGTCAACGGACGAATGAGAAAAACTCAACGTTTATTGAAACCAACGGAGAGGTAAATCTGAGGGGAAGGGTACAACTATACGTCGACGGACGGATAGGAAAAACTCAACGGTTATCGACACCAACGGAGAGGAGAACTCTTCTGGGGAGAGAAATATAACTCAACCAAACGTCAACGGACGATTGGGAAAAACTTGACGTTTATCGACACCAACGGAGAGGAGTACACTCGGGGAATCAACAAACATTAACAAATGATCTGTGGGGAACAAGCAACTATACGTCAACGGACGAATAGGAAAAACTCAACGTTTATCGAAACCAACGGAGAGGTAACTCACTGGGGATCAAAGTCACGACAGGGAGCAGATAGGAAGGAACACCGAGAATACCGGGTTGTAGGCATGAAACAGGTGACCGACCAAAGCGTGAATTGGTTTGTGTTCCAAAACACTCATCATCCTGAAGAAAACTAGAAAAGCATACTTGTTAGAGGATGGACATTCGATTCCACAAGGAATACGAATCTTACTCGATTGGGAAGAACAACACTTCGACCAAAGAGAGCATGAGACATATTATCTATAGCCGTCAAACCGTAGATAATACACTCGCATGGAAGACCATCCATAACCGGGTTGTAGGTTGTTAAATGGATAAATCAACCGACAAGAAAGGCATCGGGATACCAGGACTAGGTATGCAAAGATGACCAATCAAAAGGGGAAACCACAAACATTACCAGCAAACGGTGAATGAAAGAGGACCCCCTGGGGATAAAGTTGCTTACTCGGAGCAAATATCCAAAAGGTGAAAGGAATATCAATACCGAAACTGGATAATGATAACCACAAAGAGGGGATTACATCTACCGGTTAGTAGGTAGAAAACCACGGAACAGCAACCGTCATCACTAGGATGAGCACAAAGGGTTAACTCCACCACGGGGAGAAAAGAGGATTCACATCTACCGGTTAGTAAGTAGAAGACCACAAAGATAGGACTTACAACTACCGGGTAGTAGGTAGAGGCCAACAAATTCCACTGAGGATAAGATGAATGATTGCCGGTTAGTGAGCAACTATTCATTTATACCACAGGGAAGCACAAGAGACAGCCACAAGGAAGCCAGTTTAGGATCGATCCAAAAAGGCATACTGAATCAAGACTCATCCTAATGAGGAAAGAACTCAATAGGGAAAACCCATCCCATTATGTGTGGGAGGGAACGGAAGCAACCGTCATCCACGAGGATATAACTCAGTGGGGAGCGCAGAAGGAAATGACAGACACTTTCTGCTTAAGGGGTCGACTCTATATGGAGAGATCAGACACACCCACATCTGCTAGGGGAATCAATCCAAGCTTACAAAATGATACCAATTATGGGGAGTAACACTGTTGGGGATACCCGCTCAACTAAGGAGTCACTTGTTGGGATAACACCATCCTCTCAACCATGCTGGGGAACCCAATTCTGAAATCAATCCAATGGCTTGATGCTAAACTCTTTCCGACAACCCAATCTCGGATGGTAACCACGGCCTAGGGCTAATGGATATGTTTGCAATGCTGATGCATGAGAATTTTTTTTTTTTAGCGCAATGCCCCATGATCATGGAAATGCTACACACTAATGATGCAATATTCTATGCTTATCTAAATGATGAATGCATAAAAACATATCTCCCTCAAGGGACTCTTCTGGGGAGCTCAAGGCACTCTGCTGAGGAACTCGCCGACACTCCAATCTCCACCCTGCTGGGGGATAGCGCTGCTGCTGGGAAATAGGCCACCCTCACTAGGAATAACCTCCTCCTCACCCGATCCGCTTGGGGACTTCGCTGGGGAGTAAACCACCAACTCACTCTGTGGGGAAAACAACAGTCTTTGACTTGTTGGGGATACAACACTCCTGACTCCGCTTGGAGAAACCACTACCAATAGATACCTCCGCTGGGAAACAGCAACCTTCAGGCCTGGCTGCTGGGGAAACGCCGATCTCAAACCTGCCGGGGAGATAACCATCCCGACCCTGCTAGGGAAAACATAGACCTCGAATCCGCTGAGGAGGCAACAATCCCAACTCTGCTTGGGGAAACCAGGAAAGTCTGGTACTGAACACCCGTCGACTCGTCGAACCATGGCATTCACCATCCAAATCCATTGTCAGCTTTCCAATTTTGAGAACTCCCAGACTCATATGGACTTTTCTGATTCATCACCTTATATTCTCGACTCCTCCGTACTTCACGGAGATCGAACTCCTGGAATTCATATAAACTTCCCAGTCTTCAGACTTTGAAGAGTCTTCTTGATTACCCTCTAGGATCGTCGTCCTTCTTTCGTCGTCTTTTCACCGTTCTTCCATCCCTTGCCCCTGATTGGACTCTGTGGGGATCTCTTGTCACAGTATTTCACATCACAACCTGCGAGTGAGTGAACATAGCTAACAGCACCTGCAAAAGAGATCGTTGGATAAAAGCGTGCCCCAGGTGTGCCATAGTTTCAACACCTAAGTCATTCAAACTTCCGAGTAGGATTTCACGCTTTCAATCTTATAAGCATGCATCGGAAGGGATCTCCATGTTTCAAAATGCAAATATTCTTATCAAAATAAACGGATGTTTTCGTAATCAAAGCAGTAATGAAAACAAAAACAAAACTATTTGACTGAACATGCATTTATTGACTGAAAAAGAAGTGACTCAAAACCGAGCGACACACAGGAAGCAAACCCTGAAAAGAGGTGATTGCGCACAAAAAGGAAAAATCTATCCTAATGGCAATGTGAAATCGTGATCTCATCGAGTTCCAACTCGGTTACACCTCATATGTCCTCAAGACTCTCCGCACTTTTTGTCTTCTGAACAAGACGCTTCCAATCAATCTCTGTCTGGGATTAGCCGAGTCATATCCAAAGCACTAACAATCATGCTGGACGCAATTGTTCGTTTCATTCCCTCTTTTGCCTGGACCGCCCTTTCGGGTTTTCAGTCCACCGGGATACCCTTTTTTGCCCAAGTCGCCCTTGTGGGGTTTTCGACTTGCCGGGTGTACAGTTCTTTTCTTTTCTTATCCCTAACTTTTGCCCGAACCTTTCCTCTTTTTTCCTTGGTTCGCCGAGATGCCCTTTTTTTTGCCTGGACTCTTTTATTCTTTTTGTCCAGCGGGTGTCTTTTACGAAGTATTTTCTAACTGCGTCCGCATTCACAAGGGATGGAAAATCTCCATCATCCGTGGTCGTCAACAACAAGGCTCTGTTAGAGAAAACTTTCTTGACCACGAATGGACCTTCACAATTGTGTGTCCACTTGCCCCACGATCGTCTTGAGGAGGAAGAATCCTTTTCAATACCCGTTCTCCCACGTAGTACGCACGAGGTCGCGCTTTCGGTCAACAACACGCTTCTTTCACTGGGTACAACTGCCCCATGACAAATTATTGCCAGCCTCTTTTCCTCAATCAGGCTCCATGCGTCATACCGAGTCCTTATTCACTCATCCTTTTTCAATTTTATATCCAATAAGGCTCTCCCCGATGGGACCTAGACTTCAGTAGATAACCACTCCACACCTGAGTGAGAAAGGCGTTGCCCCGGTAGATGCACGCACCAAACCCAGGATACAAGCTTCCTACTCAGCCACCATCGTTGGTGTGTTCAAATGTTATCCGGGAAACACTAACTCATCCACTTTAAACTCCCCATCAGACATCAGAATCCGTTCGGATTCAGGGTCAGGCCCCTCCTCCGGGATCGGTCCCTCACAATCTTTCGATCTGAGCACCTCGAGATGTCCTCATCAGGGACCTCAAACTTCCTTGGTTGATAATACTCCATGGGTTGCTGGACGAGATAATCATATAGTACACTCCCCTTGATTTTCTGGGAGGTATACTGAATATCGTATTCAGTCGACACCATTTGCCCTCTCGCAACCCGTCCGATCAATGTTAGCTTCTCAAACACATACTCGATCAGATCCATCTTGGACATCCACAAAGTGGTATGAACCAGCATACTGTCTCAGTCGGCGAGCAGCCTGTGCCAAAGTACATCAAGTTTTTTCGAGCAGTGAGTGTATTGTTTCACAATCGATAAACTTTTTGCTAAGGTAAATTGCATGCTCTTTTCGACAAGACTCGTCATGTTGGACCCAGTACGCACCTCATGGACCCCTCGAGGACTGTCAAGTACCAGATTAACAGTTGTTCCTTCCACAGGAGGCATCAGAATCAGAGATTCCTGCATCTTATTTTTTCAATGCCCCTTGGCAATCATTCTCCACCTGACCGTTTGCTCTTTTTTTTTGTTTTCGGTTCAGATATTTCTGGCATTATTTTTCCTCTTTTTCTTTTCTTTTTCTTTTTTTCTTTTTTAGCAGGATCGATCTCGATTCCTCTTTAGTTCTCAATAAGCCTCGGCAACTTACCGGGCAACACTCCACAAGTGCACTGATTCGGACTCAATATCCGTCTTAATTGTCTCAACCTGGTCAAACAGCTTGCCCCGGATTTCCCAGATGCCCCACTTCTGCTTGGGACTTTGCTATCATGTCATCAACATAGCATTTGATTCCACGATGAATCATATCATGAAACAAAGTCACTCTGATACGTGGCACCGGCGTTCTGTTTCTCTAGAGGACAATTTTCTCCTTAATGGTAGCTTGTACACAACGACATCGGTATCCGACCCTGGCATATCCTGATACGACCAGGCGAGGGTATCCACGTGCTCTTTTAACAGTGCTACCATTCTGCTCTCGACTCGCCTCTGAAGCGGCCCCGATTTTCACTTCCTGACCTCGGCGGCACCTGAAATAGCAATCTTGAATCGCTCCTCGTGCGGTTGAATCACCTTCTCCTCTTGCTTCAACAACCTGGCTAATTCCAACAGATCACAATCTTTTTCGCCTTATTCTTCGGCATGATAGCTCGGATTGTCGAAGTCATACAAAGGTGTAACCGGATTGTTATCAATGAGATCAGGAGGATAATCACTTTTGAGGTCGGAACAAGACGAATCAAAAGGAAAGAAAAATGAAAATAAACATTGCCATTTTTTCTATTTTTAAACTGCAAAAATAAGTGAAAAACAGGGAACACCGCTTTTAATCACAAAAACATCCATTTATTACTGATGCAAAATGTTGCACAATGAAACACATGAGATGGCCCTTACAATGGACCATTACGTTTCGGGCAAAACGTATGGCTTTCATGCAAACAAAATTGAAAAACAGAAATACTACACTTCAGGATGAGTGACAGTGGTGATCTTTGAGGCCTTCCAGTTCCCTGGTACGCACGATTTTATCCACAACTCGAGCTCGCGGTCACTGTTGATCTCTTCACCCACTGAACAGGCGTGGCTAGGATCTAGCATTCCTACACTGACGAAGGTGTACGGTGGACGACGTCCTCTGTTTTGTCTAGACGACTCTTGATCTGGCTGATAGCCGACCCCAAACATATCCGCTTTCACCACAATGTCAATGATCTTTCCCCAGCCTTGGGCCCCTCTGTTCTTCACCACTTCTAGGGCTTGTTTGTAAGAAGAAATGGACAGCTTCTTCTCTTTCTCAGCAACAAAGGCGTGTTCCACCTGGACTGTTTCAACTGCCTGACTTGGTGTTTCAAATTTTTCACTGTCCGTTTCTACTTCCTTCATCTTCTGGGTCGTGTCTCTCATCACTACACATCCCTTTGAGGCGACGGCCGCACAACAATTATCAACACTAGGGAAAGCTCCATCCTTCATCAGATGCTTTGGGACCACAGACATTGGAGTTTTTAACTGATCTCCATTAATCACCTCTACTCCTTTCTTGTCCTTTGACACCCTTTTCACTTTTACAGGACCCTACCTGAGTACGGGGTTAACATCCTCATTCATTATCTGCGCCAAGCTGATGGCCTTGGAGTCCACCATATCCTGGATGACATGTTTAAAAGCCCTACAACCCTCAATGTTATGTCCGGGTATCTCAGAATGGAACTCGCACCTGGCATTCTCATCATAGTTTGCAGGCCTCCGATGCGGTTCTACAGGAATCAATATCCTTGGCCGGACTAACCCCAGATCCCTCAACCTTTTGAACAGAAGGGTATAAGTCACTGGTGGCTTATCGAACTGACGATCCGTCTTCCCCTTCTTCACTTGGCCTTTAGCTTTTGGTGCTTTCTGTTGAGGTGGCGGTTGTTGCGGTTGTACAGGTGGATTACTAACAGGAGTGGTTACAGTGGCAGCATATGGGTGGTAACGATCCTTACCGTGTTCCTTTTTAGCTTGCAACCCACCTGATTCAACCTCCTTCTTGAGCTGACCACTGCCAGAGGGTTTCTTTGCTACAGTGCCAGAGGGGTTGTTTACTTCAGATGACAGAGCCTTTCCCTGAACTTTCTCCTTGATCATCCAGCCTTCAATCCTTTCCAATCTCTCAGCCATGGCTTTCTGTCCCAAGGCAAGCCCTTGCACCACACTGAACAACTCCCTCATCATCTTTTTCAATTCGAGAATGTCGGTGTTGGGTGAATCCATCAGCTTGGACTTGTTGAGTCTGGCCAAATATCTGAACGGAAGAGCTATGCACACCAGTTAGACACCTACAAAACAGCAAATAGGTTAGTATGACTCACACATGCAATGTCTATCCGTGTAAGGAACGTCCTTTGATTCTAGCTTCATTGAGACGGATAATATTTCAACAACAACATTCTGACATCCGGATGTCTCTCGACCAGAATCTCAATCAAAAATTGACCCTGAGTACGGATAAACATGGGTTAAATGCAGATGAATGCGAAATGGGGATGATGCAAATGTATGCAGGCAAATCACTGTGCCATCTTCCAAGTCATCTGAGTATCAACTGTATTGGACCGGTCTCTGAACGGATTACAATCATCTGAGGGCCCGAGTAACCGCAAATCCAACTTGGGAAGTTCCGAAATAAATGGAACAGGGGATATATCACCCTCATCACAGGACAATCTTTGGACAGGTAGTCACAAGATCCTCTGAACAAGTGCCCTCAAATTTAGCCTAGGGATCCGAAATAAACGGAACCCTCTGATAAATACCAAGGTCAAACCTCCGGCGTCCAGAAATAAAGACCCATAAATTCAACTGAACCATAGTCACCACCACAGAATCACTGACGGAACCTGTACTTGCAAGAATCAAACCCTCCCCTCACAGGTGAATTCTAACAAGGTCATCCTAAGGCGGACAATGGTCTCGACAATCGGGCAAAGATACTCAACGGGTGTGCCGTTGTAGCTCTCTTAAGATCATCTGAACCAAAGATCCGGGAAAGAACGGTCACCGAAGTCAATAGCCCAAAAGAGATAATCTGACCTAAGCGGAATAACTCCACCCGGAAGGACTCTCTCAAATGAACCTCGTCCGGCTGTGGTGACACGTCTCCTCATCATGTCGTACAACATGTGAAGAAACATGAGACCACGCTAATCCTAGGTGTATGCTCAGGCCTGGGTATTGGGCCTTTTACCTCGAGTAACACCCACCCAAACAGAGAGACAACACAGCACAGCCAGATGAACAGATGAAAATGAATGCAAACATAAATGCAAACATAAATGCAAATAATAAATAAATGAATGCAATAAATGAAACAGCAACAAGCAACCAAACCCTAACCTAGAGAGCGCTAGGACTGACTCGCTTAGGGAAGATGGACCAGCAAGAGGTCAACTTGTCTATGTCCCCAGCAGAGTCGCCAGTTGTCGCATTACGCGAAAAACCGGCGGGAAACGAAAACAACAGAGCCGCCACCGTGCGTTATTTATCCCAAAAGAGGGAAAGGAAACGCTCGAAGTAAACCTGGAAAGGACATGGTCTCGCGACCAAAGAGCGATGGGATCGGGAGTCGGTTATGCGAAGGGAAGGTATTAGCACCCCTACGCATCCATCGTACTCGACGGGATCCATGCACAAAAGGAAGGATAAAGGTTGCTAAACACTGCTCACATATCAAACACACACTGGCTGAAAGAGACACAGGAAAACAAAAGAAACTAACTCGGCAGGATATCGCATCCTGGGCCTACGTAGTCTGTCAGGCACAGACATCAGAGTCGTCGTAGTTCAGACAGGGGAAACGTGCTCGCTAGGATGTCGCCTCCTATGCATACGTATCTTCTCGGACTAAAGAAGAATCAGAGCACTCGTAGCTCGGCTAACGCACACCAAACAAAACCACACAGGAAACCGACTGCCAATCGCTGGACTTACATCAGACTCCACACAAACAGGCAAACACGGAAACCGAATGCCAATCGCTGGACTTACATCAGACTCCAACGAACAAACACACACACAGGAAACCGACTGCCAATCGCTGGACTTACGTCAGACTCCAAACACACACAAAGGGTTGAAAAAGAAAAAGGGCGCCCGGAGAGATCAGCTCATCTCCTGCCTACGTACCTCATCTGGTATGAGGATCAGGGCGACGTAGTTCCCCTACGCAGGGAAAGAAATTCTAACCTAACCAGAAACTGGGAAATGACAAACTAGAAGGGAGACAAACTCGAGCCTAATAGTTATCATGTAAATTCACCATGGTCCTAGGTTGAAGTTTCTATCTAACTTGCACAGGGAGCAAGCTATCCTAAACGGCACAGGCAAAGCAATCATCCACACAGATAGCACACACTATATACAATCAAAGTGGGCTCACACAAGGTTAGGCTTTAGTCAAGGGGTCATGTCAACCTCGACAAACAAGCCACTGTAACAGGGTGATGTTAGCTCTTAACCCTAACATTGAGAGATAGGGTGAAGCAGATGAAATGGGAAGTGAAGATAAGACTTCACAGCTCTTATCCCTGGCCTGGGAGAGCTTTAGACAAATGAAAGTGTGGGAGTTCAGAAAGTTGGAACTCTTCTCCACATATGACTGACTCAACAAAGATCTTGGGTTAATATCCACAATGCATCAACACAAGGTGTGTGAGCAAAGTGGATGACACACAGACTAGCAGGAGATGGATTGCACATCTCTTTTATCTGCCAATTGCCTCGTAGAGGTCTTTTCCTGCTTGGCACAAAGATAAACAAACACAAGCATTGCCTCTTAAGGAGGACTTCAGACAGGTGCCTGCCCAAGTAACAGGACATGTCTTCCAGACTACATGAAGTCAGAGAAATTATACCTCAATGCTTAAGCTATCAAGCAAAGCAAAAGCAAGTTCACAATGAACTAAAGCAACTAATGCACCTGAAAACAATCCAGCTCAATCAGTACACAACTTAAAAAAGTCAAACAGACAGACTAGTGGTCAACAGTCAACAGACAACTGTATAAAGTCAAACAAGCAAGGCAATAATGTGCAAAGCACAAGCTCAACTCAAATGAGCTACAAGCCACCTACAAAACCAATCAAGGTTAGTCAACATTAATCAAATAAACCAACTCAAGCAATGTGAATCAATCCACCTAAAGCAATGCACTTCTTTAACCTGAAACCAAAGCTCAAACATAAGCATAAACCACTAGGATAAGGCCTAGGGTCAAAGGTGGAGAAATAATCCAAAACAGAACATGAAAGTTGACATGAATCAAGCTCAATGAATTAGGAACAATATCCAAGTGGTCTCATATCAATAGCATCAACCAAGTTCATTTCACAAAGCACATAAGGCAAAGCATGCAAGTTGAAAGCTCATTGAAGCAAACAGAATGAACCAATCCACATAAACTCAAAAATGATTCAATAAATCTCAAGAAAAATCATGGCTAAACAGCACACATCAAATGAACAACACACCAAAAATCAAGGCATTTGGACAAGTTTAAGCATGGCAATTAAATTCCCTAAGGCAAGGCAAGCAAAACAAGCTCAAAGAAGGCACAAATAGATGCATCAACTTAGCACAAGCCTAAAACAGAACTCAAACATGATAAAGACCTCTAATCAAAGCCATAATAAACTTCAAAATGTCTAGAATCAATGTACAAAATTTCAAGTTCATATGATAAACATCAAGCATTTCACAAATCAATGAAATTCATGACTATTCAAAAGTCCACAAATGATCAACCAGCAAGGAAAATCCCAAACAAATCAGAAATCAATCCAAAAAATCCACAAAAGTTCATGATCAATCCTAACATCCAGGAGAAGCATCATGCAAAAATTCTCATCAATTAGCATTCATTTGGCATGGTAAAGAATTCCAGCAAGTTGAGCAAACAATGGTGTGACACACATTGTCACACTTACATTAAACAGATCATATCTCAATAACCAAAAATGAGAAAAATTCAAACTCTACACCAAAATGACCAGCAAGATGTCTAGTTTAAGCATGCAAAATTTCAAGAGCATTGGATCAAAATCCATCATTTCATGAAGCAAATGGCATGATAGGTCAAGAAAACATACACATGAACAATCCCTAAGCCAAAACAAATTCCAACCATGCACAATTTCTGGAAAAAATCTCATAAAATACTAGACATCTTAAGGAACATCATGCAAAAAATCCCAGGCCAATTGGATCATTATTCATGAACTTATGAATTTTCTAAGTGAGTGGAAAAATAGAAATCACATAGATGAATGTACATGAACATGGATGAAGGAAAGGAATAAAATTCAAAAGGAAGTTTGGAAATGTCTAGAGCCAGGATTCGAACCGAGGGAATATTTGAAAGTGGCGCGTTTCATCATGAAACGCACCGTTTCATTAAGCTTATGTGGCCGTGTGAATGAACGAGAGCCAATCATCGTGCCACGCTGGATTTAATGCAGCCAATACATGGCCAGAAACAAGAAAATTCATGCAATCACGCGCTCAAGAGATCTACAGCATTTCTGGAAAGCAAAACCTAACACGTTCATCATGTTCATCAATATTTTCCAGGTCAAGAACAATTGTTCACAGAAATGCAAAATGAATACACCATTGGCTTCATCTTTCAACATACATCACCAATCTAAACTCAATTTAATCTAATTCTCATTAACATGCATGGATCGAGCAAGAGAATATTCACACATCAAACTTAGATTCAACCTAGCTCACTCATCTCTTCATGAAAATCAATGAGACAAAGCTCAGCATACTCAGGGATTAAAGATCTACAACATGCATATCATAATTTCATGAATTGAGAAACTCGAATTCTAACCTTCAAGCAAGTGCAGAAATGAAATCAGTGGATTCAGGCCTGGAAAATCAGAAACAGAACTTCTTCAACTCTTGGATGAATGAATGGATGAAGGATTGGAAGTTAATCGTGCTTGATAGTGCTGAAATCTTCAACTGCCATTGATGAGCATGTGCTTCCACAGTCCTCAATTCAGCTCGAAATCCTTGAAACCTTGCTTCAATCTTGTTCAACTATGCTTGTGAATGATGATTCAACCAAGAACAAGGCAATGGATTCGAAGAAATTTGCAGAAAAAGTGAGAGAAACAAATTGTGAAAATTGTGCAAATAGATCCAGTTTCTGTTATGATTATGCTATATATATGGTCTGTTAATGAAGTTCTTAATCACCATTAGCCAAATGCAAGTGGATCAAGTGAAATGAAGGTGTTGATGCAAATTGTGCAATTCACCTTACATGCATGAAATGGATGCTACAGTGCACGATTTTTGTACTAATTCACTTGCAAAACCTATTTTGAGCCAAATGCACATGATTGGAAGTGAAAACAATGCATAGTTTTTGAATTTGGAATTTCCCTCCAAAATTCAAATGGAAAATCCAAAATTTTTGTAATGGAAATGCATGGTTTTTGATGCATGAATTGGATAGCACATGTCAAAACAAGAATGTTGCAAAAAGAACCACTTCAATTGGTCTTATGGTTCAAAAGTTATGCACTTGTGAAGTTCAAATTCCTTTGACCATGATTGATCCATAACTTTCCAACCATACATGCGAAATTCATGTTCTTGGACTTTTTGGAAAGGTGAGAACAAGATCTTCAACTTTCATGTTGGACAAAATTTCATTTGAAGCTTTCTTAGTCATGTAATCTTGAGGAGAAAACCTTTCCATTTTTGGCAATTTCAAATTACAGGTCACTTGCTATTTTTGGAAACTTTTCACCTGACCTCAAATTCCTCATTGTTGATGTTTGAAATGTCAAATGAGACTTGTATGGACATGAATGAGGCCTCTCTAACCATCTCCCACCTTCAAATCCATGATTGAATGCACAGTTGACTTTGGTTGACTTTCTAGGGTTTCAGATGAATTGATCAATGGCTGATGATCTCTGAACATCCAACCTTTGGCCAAACCACCTCAAAATGATCCCTAGGTCATATGGACACAATGAACCAACCCTAGGGCTTTGCTTCAATAGGAAATGCACTTGCTTGCTTGCATAACTGGATCTCCTGACCAGTCTTGACTGATGACTTGATGACTTGGCAATGGACAATGCAATGCTATGCAGTGGACAATGCTAATGTTAATGACCTAAAATGAAAATGAATGTACAAAATGGGAGGTGCAAATTTGAGGTGCTACAGCTGCCCCTATTCAGTTTGTAATCAGTTTTTAGCAACCTTTATCCTTCCTTTTGTGCGTGGATCCCGTCGAGTACGACGGATGCGTAGGGGTGCTAATACCTTCCCTTCGCATAACCGACTCCCGATCCCATCTTTCTCTGGTCGCGAGACAATGTCTTTTCCAGGTTTACTTCGAGCGTTTCCTTTCCCTCCTTTGGGATAAATAACGCACGGTGGCGGCTCTGTTGTTTCGTTTTCCCGCCGGTTTTTCGCGTAATGCGACAATATGGTTAACCGGTTAACGCAAGAAAAATTCACCCGTTCGGCTAGAAAAAGTTATTTGAAGTATCAAGTACTGTTGATACGGAAAACGACGTCAATTTTAAATGAATTGTTCATTAAAATTTTCGAGCAGCGGAACACCCGTTCCCGCTGTCCGGGCAGCGGACCCCCGGCCAACTCTGCGTAGTGTGATCGGTCGTCGAAATTTAATTTGATTTTAATTAATTAAAGGAATTAATAATAATAATAAAGTGTTTATTATTGTCTTGTGGTGATCGGTTATGGCCTTAGTTTTCCTTTGTTTTGTTTTGGGTTTTAAAATACGACCTGCGTGTCGTGCCTCTCTCTTAATCTCCCAAATGTACTCCCTCGTATGTAAAACGAGTTTCTTTTATATAATGTAATGATATGAAGAAAGCAAAGAAGTCAGTGCCAAAGGAGGACAACCTTGAAGATCTTGCTTGGAGAAGCTTAGATCGATGTTAGGTTAGCTTAGGTTCTCTCATTGGCTTGGGAGAACAATTGCGCTAGGGGCCATAACTGTTTCATTTTGTTTGTATGTATGTTGATGCATGTGAATGTATGTTGATGCATGTGAGAGACGGTTTATATGATAAACAAGCCGGTGAGATCAGGAAAAAATTACAATTCCCTCAAAATAAATATTAAGTTTAAGCTTTCCAAGTTTTAACACTCATCAAGACTAGTATCGAATAATGTAGGTTTCGCCTACGCGAGGTGCATGTTCTATATTAGTAAGGTGCGATGGGATAATTGTAATATCCAACTGTTAAAACAATGGGTCAAACTTAACTAAACAAATTATAATAAGATTATATATATGTTTAGAAGCAAGAGTTGAGAATAATCCATATGATGGATTGGAATAAGGAGTTATTCACCCAACTGAAATTTTCGAGAGTTGTCTGAGATACAATTGGAAGGAGTTCCTACCTAAATAACCTAGTTTTGTGTAATCCGCCTACGCGGACTTAGAATGAAGTGAAATATGGATCTCGACCCACTAGAAAATCTTCCAACGGGATTTTCCGAATCAAATGATGAGGGTCATTTGTTTTGAGTAAAATAGTGGGAGCATATTTAATTAAAGGCCTAATTGAATATGTCAATGATACTTATATTTTCATTAATCCTTATGTAGATTACCATGATAGCAAACACCTCTAACAACATCCTTCGATCAATCTTTGATAAGGAAAAATTGTCTGGGACAAATTTTCTGGATTGGCACCGAAACCTGAGGATTGTCCTCAAACATGATAAAAAGCTGTATGTCTTGGAGACACCTGTTCCTGAAGAGGAACCTCCTAGTTCTGCACCTAAGGCAGAAAGAGATGCTTATAAGAAGCATGTCGATGATGCCAATGAAACTGCTTGTCTCATGCTGGCTACCATGAACTCAGAATTGCAAAAGCAACATGAGAACATGTCAGCGTTCGATATGATCGAACACCTGAAGTTGCTCTATCAAGAGCAAGCAAGGCATGAGAGGTTTGAAGTTTCAAAAGCCCTTTTTCAAAGTAAGTTAGCTGAGGGAGCCCCTGTAGGTCCCCATGTACTCAAGATGATTGGGTATGTGGAAAACCTTGAGAGATTGGGTTTTCCCCTTGAAAAGGAACTTGCAACTGGTTTGATCTTGCAATCGTTACCAGATAGTTTCAGTCAATTTGTCCTAAATTTCAATATGATTGATATGGACAAATCTCTTCCTGAACTGCTTGCCATGTTAAGAACTGCCGAGCAGAATCGGAAGTCAAAAGGGAAGTCCATTCTGATGATCGGAAATGGAAAGAGACAGAACAAAAGACCCACTAAGCAGAGTGATAAGGGGAAGGGCAAGGAAGTTGCCAATCCCAGACCCACTGCTGCTTTGAAGCCTAGTGGAGGCATAGAAAAAGAAGGCACCTGCTTCCATTGCGGTAAGACTGGACACTGGAAGAGGAACTACCCAAAGTACCTGGAAGATAAGAAGAATGGAGTAGAGACTTCAACTTCAGGTATTTTTGTTATTAATTTATCTACTTCTGCATCATGGGTATTAGATACTGGATGCAGTTCTCACATTTGTACAAATGTGCAGGAACTAAAAAGTAGTAGAGATTTGGCAAAAGGTAAAGTCGACCTACGAGTTGGCTATGGAGCAAAGGTTGTTGCTTTAGTCGTAGGAACTTTTGTATTGACTTTACCTAGTGCACTACAACAAACAAGACCTTAGACAGCGCTTTTTTTAGCCTTAGACAGCGCTTTAAAGCGCTGTCTAAACCTCCGCTGCTAAAGGTTTAGACAACGCTTTTTTAAATCTTAAAAGCGCTGTCTAAGCCCCCCCCCCCCCTTAGACAGCGCTTTGGCCAAAAGCGCTTTATAAGACCCTCTTATTTTAAATTTTTTAGGTATACCTTAGACAGCGCTTTTGAAAAGCGCTGTCTAAGCCCCACCCCCTTAGACAGCGCTTTGGCCAAAAGCGCTTTCTAAGACCCTCCTATTTTAATTTTTTTAGGTATACCTTAGACAGCGCTTTTCAAAAAGCGCTGTCTAAGCCCCCCCCCCCCCCCTTAGGCAGCGCTTTTGCCTAAAGCGCTTTCTAATCCCCCCCTTAGACAGCGCTTTTTACAAAAGCGCTGTCTAAGGTATACGAAAATTTTTGAAGCTTTTGTTTTAAACCACATTTTTTCCAGGTTTATAAACCAGAATTTCTACCTGTTTTCAACCAGATTTTGACAGACAATTATCACATTTTATATATGCCATTTTGGCCTTTTTTCTACCAATTTTTGGCTAACAAATATATATATATACCAATTCAAACCAATTTTGCCTTAAATGTATCAAAATATATACAAATTTATGTACACATTTACAAGTCATTACATATACTACAAATGTACACATTAATTACACAAATTTATGAACAAACATTGAGCTCTATCATGAATTGACATCACTCCTCTTTGATTTCGTCCACTTGATCCTTTGTATAAAATGCACACTTGAATTCCTCAAAGTACTACATAATAATATAACATATTTTGAATTAATTCCAACTATTTAATTATATGAGATATGTGTAAATATAAAAATAACTCATAAGTTAGAAATACATACATCGGTGGGAATCTTTAATCGGCTCAAAGCAAGAGTATCTCGCATAAACCTCAACATGAAATACCCGCAATCTATTTGATTACGTTGTTGAGGACACTACATATGAAAAAAAAATATGGATTATAAATCCTAAGTTTTATCAAGTGTCATCACTAATATAATAAAAAATGTGGTAATTAAAAATATACCGCCACTTTAATCCATGTAATGGAGTTGGCGCCCCTCCTTGAGGTTTGGATATCTCGTTGGGCCCGAAAAGCTTGTAGGACGCTAATAAAATAAAAATGAAGCAATTAGAACAATTCACATAAACTAAGAAAAATTTTGAACATTCTCACTTACGTGTCAATTAGGACCTTCATATCCGGGTATGTTGTCCAATCATTTCCTAACGAGTCAAGATAATACACAATTTCTCGGATAGGATTGATTGCGAGCAACAACCAATGTCCACTGTAATGATTAGGCAAATGTTAGATGGTAACTTGGAAAATAATTATAATAGATGAATTTAGAATGAAATGCTAACCCGGTATTAAACGGTATAAAAAACAACTTCTCCGCATCTTTATTGTCCATGAGGATCCGAAGAACGTACTCCGTCACGGTATCCGGTCTACTTAAGATTAAACTTAAGTTGACGGTCGCGGGTGCTAAGAATCCGAATGACACGTCCAAACCATTGGGGCGCATCAATTTGTCATACAAAAACCTAATATAAAAACATCATTAACACCTCTTTTGAAACATAAAGTAAACCGGATTAACATAAAGTAAACATCATTAACATAAGTTGTTTAATTAATAAAACAAAGTAGACCGGATTTACCTAATATATGTATTGACAACGTTGACGCCGATTTCTTCATGACTAAAAACTTGCATGAAGTCTTCATTACCAACCATTTGGTCGTAATCAAAGCCGAAAATCCCTACCTCCATATGTAGGGTCCGAACACCTCCGGTCGGTATATCGGTCATCTCTAGAAATGTCCTGAGGCACGACCTATACTTGGTGGTAGGTTTTTTCCTAGCTACGGTCTTCTTAGCACCAGAACTTTTTACCCGTGCGGAGGTGTTGCTAACCTCCTTTTTTTGTTGTGCGGAGGCATTGCTAACCTCATTTTCTTGAAGCTACATGTCATATAAATAGTTAGATCAAATTAAGAATGTAACAACTTCCATGAATATATGTCATATAATTGTATATTACCTCTTTTCTTGAAACCGTGGACTCGGTATGCCGTGGAATCGCATTATCTTTTGATTTGGATTTTGTGGGAGTCTATTTAACATAACCAAGGAAAATATGTAAGTAAAATTTTAAGCATAAATTTTAAACTTTGAATATACACATTAAAGTTAACATAAGTTTTAAGCATACCTCATATCCTACGCATATGAGGTTTGTCGGCCATGCAACAAACGAACCTACTGCTTCGTGCACCGTTGTTGCATCCGAATCATCGCTAGGATATGGTAATGCTGCATTCGGCTCAACTGCAATATCAACTGATACCTTCAAACATCCAGCAGGGAGCTCTCTAGTGTGGAGTAATACTCCGCTAACGTTATGCACTTTTCCCTTGCCAACCATCCGATAGTATGGTGACGACAAATACAGCTGACAATGGGAAATGCCCTAAATCCAATAATAACAAGAAATCGTTAATGTGTATATATGTCAAATACATAATTTAAGCAAATAGTTCAATTTAAGACAATTATATGTAATTACCTCTGGAATGTTCGGCTGAAAGGTACAGTTGATACTGTCTTTGTCCGAAGCATCTCTGTATACTGTTGAGGCGCTAACCTCTCTTTCTCTCCTCAATGCATCAAGCTCAGCTTGCATGGCTTCCAATCTTGCATGAAGCTCCCGATTACTAGGAGCCTTTCCTTTTTTAATACTCAGGGAGGTCGGAGTGACTCCAAATCCCTTACCCCTCACCCGACCATAATACTCAGGGACATCTAATGCCCGACTAAGTATGCCCTTGGTATCATCGGGAGATAAAGACTGAGATAGCTCCTCCTGAAAAATCAGATGAATACCGTATACTTGTCAAATATTTGTGTATAAAAATGTTATTCAATTAATGAAAAAATGTTATACTTACACATTTCTGGTATACGTGTAAAACTTCTTCTTGAGGAACTCCAGATTTGCCCACACGGGCTTCCTTCCATAAAACATGTGCAGGAAGAGATGTTTCTGAACTTTCCTCCTTCTGCAGCTACACATTAAGTCATACAATTTGATCAGATAAAACTAATATATGATGAACAAATTTGTTATCGCAATTTATAAATACTTACCATGGATTGTTCTAAGCGTCCATATCCGACACGTCCTTTTCGGTACGGATATGCGGGACTTGATGCTCTTTCCCGATTTGTAGCACTTATTCTTTGAAAAACCGGGTCTTGTCTTTTGGATTTGAAAGCTTCCCATTCTTCAGCCGATATCAAACTTTCATATTTTTTAGGAAGCTCCGCATCCACAAAATTACCATCCGCATCCTTAAGGAACTTGGATGATAAAATGTCTGAAACCCTCTTAGAAGCTTTCCGGTCAATTTCATACAAAAACCTCTTCTTTCTTCTTCGATGTTAAAACATCGCTAAGAAAAACATACAGATTGATAGTTAGTATCAGTAATTGAAAAAACATAATTGATACCGTATAATTAAGGGTCAAATGATTGTACCTTTATCTCACTCCAAATTTTTTCTTTGGACTCATTCAGCTCTTTGTTTCTCCAATCATCACATGTAATGGGAATTTCATTCCTTACTAGTGCACCGATAAAACTAGTTAAGGTATGCCCATTAGGTTCTATAAGTTGTCCCTGGTTGTTCCAATAGACATCTAGTATGATGCCTCGAGATCTTCCTTGGACCACCCTTCTCATTACTGTGATGCCTCTTCGAATTTCTTCTTCCGCGGATACTTTTTTACTAACTTCCTCATGTTGGTCATCAGCCATGTCTAACCTGTAATAAAGCAAGGAAACCATCAAATATCAAATATAACTTATAATCAAAGCAATTGAAAACAAAAAAATAAAGAAATCATGCATTATCAGATATAACTTATAATCAAAGCAATTGAAAACAAAAATATAACGAAATCATGCATTATCAGATATAACTTATAATCAAAGCAATTGAAAACAAAAAAATAAAGAAATCATGCATTATCAGATATAACTTATAATCAAAGCAATTGAAAACAAAAATATAATGAAATCATGCATTATCACATATAACTTATAATCAAAACAATTGAAAAAAATAAATAAAGAAACCATGGATAATTTACCTAAGTCACTAACATCTCTTTCTTTTCTTTGTTGGAATATTAATCACTTGTTTCTTAGCAATGCGTACGGATGAATTGATCCAAATTCCCTCATTATGATCGTTTCTTATATATGACTCATCCGGTATAAGATCCTTAACTTCATCATTTCTATTCAACTCATTCCGTCTAATGCATGACTCATTCTCAACATCAATATCACATTGATCGACACCGCTATCATCAGTCACTTTGTTAGAGAAAAGCACTATAGACCATTTTGTACTCTTCGGGTCATTCACATAGAACACTTGTTTAGTTTGAGATGCTAGAATAAAAGGTTCATCTTTGTACCCCACCCTAGTAAGATCAACTTGCAAAAATCCAGACTTATCCATTCGTATGCCACTACTATTCACCCACTTGCAACCAAAGATGGGAATCTGAAACTTCTCGTAATCAAACACCCAAATATGCTCAATAACTCCAAAATATGACAAATTTGCATATTTGGGGTTTAAGTCCTTCATACTTGATATATGCATTGCTTCAGCTAGCACGGTGACACCACTATTTTGCATAGTACTCTTATCATCTTGTTCTTTGGTATAAAATGTGTATCCATTAATTGAATATGCGCTATGAGAAAACACATGCAAACTTGGACCATATACCAAACATCTCAACCTTTCTGTTACCGAAGAAGGATCTGAAGAGCGCTTCAAATAAATGTGATCCTTCAACCATTGTATGAAACTTTGAGTGTGCTCTATAACTATCCAATTTTCATTTCTGTTCGGATTTAACCTTCGGAGTACATCCTTGTGCATTTCAACATATGGCTCAACCTCATTATTATTGTGCAGAACATACAAATGAACTTGATCCCATTCATCCCTTGATATTGTCACAATTTTATTCCCAATTAATTTTTTACCTTCCATTTTGTCGAAAATCTGAGCTCTGGGGAGTCCAATCGATTGAACGTTAGACAAATATTCAGTACAAAACTCAACAGCTTCTTCAACAATGTATCGTTCAACAATACAACCCTCTGGTCGACTTCGGGATTTCACGTACCCTTTTAATATTTTCATATACCGTTCAGCAGGGTACATCCATCTCATATAAGCTGGTCCACACAACTGTGTCTCTTTCACAAGATGAACAACTAAATGAACCATTATGTCAAAAAAAGACGGAGGAAAATACATTTCAAGCTCACACAAGGTAATTACAATCTCTTTTTGTAGTGTTGGTAAGATCTCGGGATCGATCACCTTACTACAAATTGACCTAAAGAAAAAACACAATTTAGTTATGGCACTTCTTACTTTTTCTGGCAAAATAGAACGTATACCTATCGGTAGAAAATGTTCCATTATAACATGGCAATCATGTGTCTTCAAATTCTTCAACTTGAGGTCTTTCATAGAAACAAGTCTTCTGATATCAGATGAGTATCCTTCTGGAACCTTAACTTCACTCAGAGACTTACACAAAAAAAATTTCTCCTTTCTAGATAAAGTAAAAGCAGCAGGTGGTAGATATGTTCGTCTTCCTTTCTTCACGGGTGCTAATTCAGTTCTCATTCCCATTTTTAACATGTCCTCCCTTGCTTTAAGGCCATCCTTAGACTTGCCTTTTATATTGAGTAATGTACCGATAACACTTTCAAATACGTTTTTTTCAATATGCATAACATCGAGAAAATGTCTCACGTACAAAGACTTCCAATATGGCAATTCAAAAAATATCGACCTTTTCTTCCACCCACCTTTCACAATCTTATGTGCAAAAGGCTTGCCAAACTCAGTACGCACATCTTTCACCTTTTCAAAACCTTGTTCACCTGACAATGCGGGTGGAGCTCTACGATGTTCGGTGTCTCCATTGAATGCTTTTCTCCACCCACGGTAGTGATGTTTAGAATGTAAGAATCTACGATGACCGAGAAACACATTCTTCTGGCAAAGTTCCAATCGAATCGTATCGGTTCCGTCTTCACAAACAGGACACGCACGTTGACCTTTAATGCTATACCCAGATAGATTCCCGTATGCTGGAAAATCATTAATTGTGCCAAACAACATCACCCTCAAATTGAAACTTTCTTTCCTATATCCATCATAAACCTCCACACCGTTCTCCCACAAAATCTTTAAATCTTCGATCAGAGGTGTCAAGTATACGTCTATGTCATTCCCTGGTTGTTTAGGCCCAGAGATTAACATAGATAACATCATGTACTTACGCTTCATACATAGCCACGGAGGTAGGTTATAAATCATAAGAATCACAGGCCATGTGGTATGTGAGATACTTTGAAGACCATGTGGGTTCATTCCATCAGTAGATAATGCCAATCGAAGGTTTCTTGCTTCTGATCCAAACTCAGGATAATCATTATCAATCTTCGACCACTGTGGTGAATCAGCCGGATGCCGATACTTTCCATCAATAATTCTTTCATCTGCATGCCAAGTAAGATGTCTTGCATCGGTTTCACTACGAAACATGCGCCTAAATCTCAGAATTATCGGAAAATACCATAAGACTTTTGCGGGAGATAATCTTTTCTTATATCGAGACAAACCGCATTTAGGGCACTCAGTTAACATTGCATATTCGTTACGAAACAAAATGCAATCGTTAGGACAAGCATGTATCTTATCATAGCTCATGCCAATAGAGCACAACATTTTTTTTGCCTCATAGGTTCGATTAGGAAGAACATTATCATCCGGTAGCATTTCTCTCATAAGGGCCAACAACTCTGTGAAACTTTTATCCGACCATCCATTGCCCGCCTTTAAGTTGTACAACTTTAATACCGCAGAAAGTCTTGAGAATTTAGTGCAACCTTTGTACAACGGTTTCTCTGCATCGCTTACCATCCTCTCAAACATTTCAGGACAATCATGAAGATCTTCTTCCAGTGCTTCTACAATCTCTTCAACTCGATCACAATCGTATGTTTCCGTGTCTTTGTCGTATGAAGCATAGGTCGTATTACTTTTTCCACTCGATTCAACATTCTCGTTAATTTTCTCACCATGAAATATCCAACACTGATAACTTTGATCAATTCCATGCCTCAGCAAATGCGATTTCAATCCATGTGCGTCAACCTTACCAATATAACAACAACGCAAGCAAGGACAATGCATTCGTCTGGGGTTTTCAGCGTGTTGAACAGCATACTTAACGAATTCCGCAACCCCACTCTCGTACTCTTTGGTCATTCGATCGACACAGATCCATGTTTTATCCATGGTTTTCCTACTTATTAAAGTAAACAATTAATCCAGACGAAAATACATAACTAAGGTAGTATCTTTGAATATCCTAACAATTATAAAGTTCAATTCATTTTAAACTTCAAAAACCTATACATAACCAATGTTAATATAAACTTTAATAACGTATCCGATACGCCAATATACCAACTTTAATTACCTCATCACTTTCATTTTTTATATTACAAGAATCAAACTTTTTCTATTACAATATACCTATAACTATACCTATAACACGTTAATTTTTCTATAACTAACTTTAATTTTCTATTACAACATTATTACTTATCAAACATAACAACTTTAATTACCTCATCACTTTCATTTTTTCTATTACAAGAATCAAACTTTTTCTTCCATTACTTTTCTCTTATCAACATTATTCTATTATCAACATTTTTCTATTATCAACATTATTACTTATCAAACATAACAACAACAATGTACCTTATGAACTCAGTTTTTACAAACTCAGTTTTCTAATCAAACATAACAACAACAATGTACCTTATTGTTTTCCTTACAAACATCAACATTTTTCTATTGTCAACTTCTAAACTCAGTTTTTATGAATCAAAACAACTTCAACAAGAATAATACACTAAACTCAGTCAACAAGATTATGCACATTCTCAACATTAGTAAACTACCGCAAGATTATAAACATTCTCAACAAGATTATAAACATTCTCAACATTCTCAACAAGATTATACAGTAGAAACGAAGAAATGAAGAAATATTGAAGAACATACCGCAAGAAATGAAGAACAGTAGAAACGAAAAACGAAGTCAATACCCAAATGTCGAGACACGTACGATTCTTCAAACACGTTCAATGATTGAAACCGAAAAATGGAAGTGTATTCGTGTTCGCTGTTATTCATAAGTGATTCATTAACATTTACATTTCAATTTGAATTTACAACTAATAGTTTCATTTCTAACTAACTTCTTAATTTCAATCTACATTTGACCTGAATTTCATGTGAACCTGTAACCGAATTGGAGTCTATAAAAGCTAGCATCATAGTTCAGTTAGGGTTTCATCCATTCATCACTCCCAAAAATTCTACAAAATCACCCTCTCTTCTCTCTCACTTATCTCTCTCAGCCTCACTGTAAAGCTCGTTCTCCTTCAATGTTGCTCAGAGCCTCACATCACATCGAAGGTATGAAACAACAAGAGTTCAGCCTCCTCATCATCCCTATCCGCAATCACTATCATTCGTATTTCGAGCTTGCATACTAGAATTCACAACAAGTTCAAAAGATGGAAGAAGAGGAAGAGCATTAGAGCAGAATGTACCGTATTCAATTGATCTCCTTGCGCTGCAACCTTCGATTCAACGTTCGCAAGTTTGGCTTGATTGGAGCTTAGGGTTAGGTTTCAAGAGGAATTTATGGCGTTTTGTGGTTTAGCTAGAGAAGAGGAACTGATAGGGTTTCAACGTTCGCAGGAGGGAAAACAAAAGAACAGAGAACGAAAATTGAAATGGAGTCTGAAATTTTATTTTAATTAGACCTTAGACAGCACTTTTGTGGAAAGCGCTTTCTAAGGTATGCCTTAGACAGCGCTTTCCAAAAGCGCTTTCTAAACCCCCCCTTAGACAGCGCTTTTGGTTTTAATTTTTTTTTTAATTTAAAGACTTTAGACAGCGCTTTATCAAAAGCGCTGACTAAGGTCTATATTTAAAAGCGCTTTCTAAAAGCGCTGTCTAAGGGGGGGTCTTAGACAGCGCTTTTAGAAAGCGCTGTCTAAGACCCCCCCTTAGACAGCGCTTTCATTATTTTTTTGGAACATTTTCCGTGTTTTATTTTAATTTTAACCTTAGACAGCGCTGTCTAAGATGCGCTGTTAAAAGTCATTTTTGGCATAGTGGTGGTTTAATAATTCAGTTAGAGAACTGTTATTATGTACCTGCAATTAGCAGGAATATTATTTCCATTGCTTGTTTGGACAAGTTTGGTTTTTCATTTATAATAAAGAACAATTGTTGCTCAATTTATTTGAATGATATATTCTATGCTACTTCACAAATGAACAATGGACTATATGTCCTTGATCTTGAAATGCCTATTAATAACATTAATACAAAAGGGTGAAACCTAACGAGTTAAAACCAACTAGGTAAGAATATTAAAACTCTTCGATCAGATCGAAGTGATGAGTATTTAATCCTAGAGTTTGATGACCATCTGAAAGAGTGTGGGATCCTATCCCAACTTACTCCTCCTGGAACATCCCAATGGAAGGGTGTATCTGAGAGAAGAAATCGAACCCTGTTGGACATGGTCCGATCCATGATGAGTCACACCAATCTTCCAAACTCCTTTTGAGGACATACACCATTGACATCAGGTTACACACTTAACCGTGTTCCATCCAAAAGGTTGAAAAGACGCCATATGAGATATGGAGTGGTAAGAGACCACATATGTCTTACATGAAGATTTGGGGTTGCGAAGTTTATGTGAAACGACAAATTTCAACTAAGCTTGAGCCCAAATTTGACCAATGCTTATTTGTGGGGTATCCTAAAGAAACAAGAGGATATTACTTCTACAATCCTTCTGAGGGCAAAGTGTTTGTCGCTCGAACTGGAGTTTTCCTAGAAAAGGATTTTAATTCCAAAGGAACCAGTGGGAGGAAAGTAGAGCTTGAAGAAATTCAAGAATCACAAAGCATCGATACACCTATGGAGGAATTAGAGCAGGAAACACAAGTAGTTGTGTAAGAGCAACCTGCTCAAGTAGAACAAGACCAACGTAGGTCAGGCAGGATACGTCACCTACCTGAGATATATGGATATCTGATCAAGGTGATGTATTACTCATGGATCAAGATGAGCCTGTGACCTACTCATGGAATCTTCGCCTTGATGAAACAGTAAAACTGTATGGATTCATCAAGAACGAAGATGAGCCTTGTGTCTACAAGAAGGTTAGTGGGAGCATGATCGTATTCCTGGTATTATATGTAGATGACATATTACTCATTGGAATCGATATCCCTACCCTGCAACAAGTAAAGTCTTGGTTGGGGAAATGCTTTTCTATGAAGGACCTGGGTGAAGCAGCCTATCAGAATCTATAGAGATAGATCATGAAATGCTTGGCCTAAGTCAGAGTACATAGACAAAGTGCTGAGACGCTTTAATATGAATGATTCCAATCTGATTATGTGTTTTGCTTAAATGGTGGCACTGTGAGCTTGAAAAGTTCAACGCAAGATGCAGTTGTTGATTCTACAACTGAGGCCGAGTATATTGCTGCCTTAAGTGCAATAAAGGAAGCTATTTGGATTAATAAACTTGGCATAGTCCCTAGCATTGTGGATCCCATTGGTCTCTATTATGATAACAATGGTGTTATCGCACAAGCTAAGGAGCCTAGATCTCACCAACGATATAAACACATACTTAGACGTTGTGTGAAAATATGTAAAGTACCTACACTTGACAATGTTGCTAACCCACTGAAAAAGCCTCTTGCGCAGCAGAAGCATGATGGCCATACTAGATCAATGGGCATACGGGGTATGCCTGATTGGCTCTAGTGCTAGTGGGAGATTGTTGGTGTAAGCCCTAGAGGCCAATACTTTTGGTACTTGTATCGAATTATTTAAAGGCATTTTCTTTATTATGGTTGATTAATAAATTCCCTGGAATAGATAGTCCGTTTAATGTATTAAGTGTGACTTAATCATGAGAACACATTAAACATAAGGACACTATTCTTAAAGTATCCGTAGTCGAGCTTTAGTGTGAAGTGGGATAACATTAAAGCATTAAGACTATTATATTTGTAGACTGATGATCATATCTCATGGATCATGGATAAAGAGTTATCAAGTCTTAAACATAGGTATGAATATTAGGAGTAATATTTATACCGGATTGACCCGCTATGAGAATACTATATAGAAAGTTATGCAAAGTGTCATAAGTTATTCTCATGGTGATAATAGTGTATACCACTCTTCGACCTGAAACCACTATGGATCCTAGATGTAGAGTCGAGTGCTTTGTTGCTGATCCAACGTTGTCCGTAACTGGATAACCATAAAGACAGTTGATGGGTACTCCACAAAGCATGCTGAGGGACATGAGTGTCCTAGATGGAATTTGCCCATCCTGCGTAACAGGATAAATGTCTATGGGCCCAATATTGAACTGGACAAGGATGACACGGTCTATACCTTGTGTTCAATATAGACATAAGGGCAAAGGGGTAATTATACACATAATTATTATCACAGGAGGTTTTGTCAGATCACATGACATTTTCGTGACTTGGGTAGCAGTGATGTGTTGCTAGATACCGCTCACTGTTTATTATGTTAAATGCGTGATTTAATATAATTGTCAACGCCGCGAAAACCTATAGGGTCACACATAAAGGACGGATTGATGAGAGATAGAGTAACTAAGGAACACCGTAAGGTACGATGCACTTAAGTGGGAGACGAAATATGGTAAGGTACCAAATACTTAAGTGATTTTGGGCATATTATAAGATATGGGCCAAAATACACTTAAGTGGGTTTTTTAGCTTGAAGCCCACACAAGTGGTTCTATAAATAGAACCCCTTGGGTAGAATCATTGTCACTCCACTCCACTCAGACTGAAATTCAAGTAGAGACTTGGAATTTTGTTTCCCTCTTTCTCTCACTCAAAGCCTTCATTCATAACAGCTAGCACTGCGATTGAAGGAATCTGTTCGTGTGGACTGAGTAGAGACGTTGTCATCGTTCAACGTTCGTGATCGCCCCGTGGATCTGTATCAAAGGTTTTGATCATTATCAGAGATCTGCACCAAAGGTTTGAATCGCCACAAGAGGTAACGATTCTATCACTGATCATGCCCATTCGTAAGGATCACTAAATGGAGAAATTTTTTAAATTCCGCTGCGCCTTGGATGGCAATTCTCCTACAGATGTCTCTAACCTGATTTGTTGTGGTTGTGGTTATGAACGTGAAACCCTTGATATATACGTGTATATGAGCATGTGGTATGATGGGTTTTGTTGGAAGAAGAAGTGGGTGATTTGTTAGAAATGGAGTAACAGAGGAAATGGAGTTCTGTGAAGTGAAAAGTGGAAATGTGTAAGGACCAATCGATTGGTCCCTGTCTCCAATTGATTGCATAACCATTTTGTTTTGCAGAAAATGAAATTTTAGTAGGACCAATCGATTGATAGTGGATTACAATCGATTGCATAAACTTTCTATTTTGGAACAGTGGAAAATTTTTGTGAGCCAATCGATTGACACTGAGGATCAATCGATTGATCCTTTGCAAACTTTGAAAAGCAGAAATGTGAGAGGAACCAATCGATTGGGCTTCCCCAACCAATCGATTGGCTTATGTCAAAAACTTCAAAATCCACTTCTTAAATGTTTCTAAGTGCATTATTTCAACCATTAATCATTTGTGTGTCTATGCTTGTATTGAATCCATGTTAATGGTGAAAATTACATAATGAATCTAGTGAGTTAACCTAGGATTGGAATTAGGCCATAAGTTAGGTTTACAACTTAGATACATTAGAAGACGGTATTCATTTATACGACGCTTATATGGAGGTCATGGACGAATGGTTGCCATAATTGAGAATGAGACGCTTTATATGGAACATGCCATGTTATTGCTTGTGTATTATGGTGAATGAAGTCACCTTTGATTGATGGATCTTGTTATGAATTGTGGAACCGATCATGTATTCAGAATGTGTGTTTTCTGTGATATTGCATATCTTTATTTGGTATGCTTAGATGAGTAAGCATTGGGATGTGATACCGATGATTCGTGCCTCAATTGGGTTTTGATACCCAACCACGGCAGACGTGGGGGAAAGGTGGACACCTAAATGGGTTAGAGTCCCATACGGCGAAAGAGACCCTAAGTGGGTTACAGTCCCATACATGTGACAGTCGCTTGAACTGGGGATTAAGCCTCATAAAGGACCCTATATCCACCGCGAAAGTCGAACCATACGAGCTTGCATTAACCGGGTCTGGCTTAGACGTAAGTCCGTTCCAGAATTGATGTTTCCTGATCTGAATAATGATCTGGGTTGAGTTTTGAGAACTCGGGTGCATGTTGCCATACATTGTGAGTTAGTTCCCCATTACTTAAGTATTCTTTCCCTTGTTGACTTGAGTTGGATTTTGATTAGAAAACCTTGTAGAGTCGAGTGGACCCATAAGATAGGGAACCCACTGAGATTATTATCTCACCCAATGTTGTTGATTATTTTTCAGGTGGTTCTGAGTAGGCGAAGGGTAAGGACAAGATAGAGTGATGTCTTGCTTACCTGATACTTGGATGGCTACTCCGATGTGTATATATTTTTGAGATCATTGTTTAATGATCTAGCTTTTAGTTTTTATTTTAGGAACTTTTGTGTAGGTTTTGGGCCATGTTATGTTTCTTTTTGGGCATGTAAATATGTACACTGTTTCTACTAGGCGCTTATGTATTTCAGTACCAGTTTTACACTATGTATAATATGTATTTTAGGCATGTATTATATGTGGGTGTTACACTTGGTATCAGAGCAGGTCGTATCCTCGACCTAGCCCTGAAATATTATAAGTATTTCTTTCTGCCTCATATGTGGGTTGTCATCATTGTCCTTGATGTTATATTCATAGTATTGAGCCTGATCAACTTAATCCTATTTGTATGACATTCAGGATCATGGCTGACAGACGCAGAGGTCGTGGTAGACCCAGAACCCAGAATTCAGAATCTGAACCGTCAAGTGGTAGTGAAGGTTTTCAATGGCCTCAGTTTGTGCAACAGATGCAACATCAACAGAACCAATTCATGCAACATATGATGCAACACTGGAATTGTGGTTTTCATCCTCAAGGGGTTCCATAAGAAGCTGCAGGTGGTAGTTTCCGAGAAGTCTTTCGCATGAATCCTCCTAAATTCTATGGTGGGTTGAATCCTGTGAAGGCTCATGAGTGGATAACCAGCATGGAAAGGATTTTTCAGATAGTGCATTGTAGTGAAGAGAATAAGGTTGTATTTGCTACTCACATGATGAAGGGTCCGGCTGTGAGATGGTGAGAGAGTGCTTCGACTCTTATGACCAGTCAAGGAGTACCTAGGGATTGGGAGCATTTTAAGACTACTTTCCTGGATAAGTATTTTCCTAGCTCTTTGAGGACTCAGAAAGAATTTGAGTTTCAGCAGCTTAGACAGGGTCCTATGACAGTAGTTGCGTATGCCAAGAAATTTGAAGACGTGGCTGCTTATTCTAGACAAGCCATGTACGCACCAGATGAGAAATGGAAGATTGATCAATTCCTTTTTGGCCTAAGAGGTGAAATTTCTCATAGTGTTTCTCAAAGGGAATTCACTACTTATGCTGAATTGTTAAGGCAATGCTATGTGGCTGAGAACAGTTTGAAGAAAGTTCAAGAAGAAAGGGATCAGTATAGGAGTGGACAGAGATACCAAGGGAGGCCAGGTATCCAGTTTAGGCCTAGACCTCAGGCTTTCAAAGGAAAACAGGTGCAACATGCAAGACCTAACCATCCTCCTCAATGTCAAGTATGTAAGAAGTCTCATTTTGGAAGATGTGTTGGAAGTGGAATAAGGTGTTTTACTTGTCAGAGGGAGGGACACATGTCTAGGGATTATCCTCAGAATAAGAATCATATGCAGGGGAGGAGCACTTGTCGAGTTTATACCTTGGATGCAAGGAAGGCTAAGAGAAACAATGCCTTGATTGATGGTATGTGTCTCGTCAATGATCATCCTTGTTTTGTATTGTTTGATTGTGGGGCGACACACTCATTTGTATTAATTCAGTGCATGAAGCGTCTTGGCTTACAAGCAATTCCCTTGTCTCCTCCTATGGTGGTTACTACCGGCATGGATGATGTGGTTGAGACACCGTGGATTTGTGAAAATTGTTCGCTCTTGGTGAATGGTAGAATTTTCCAGATTGATCTTATTTGTTTACCATTTAAGAAGGTTGACGTGGTTTTGGGGATGGAGTGGCTTTCCGCCAATTCGGTGTTTAGTGGATGTGAAGAGAAGTTGATTATCATTCCATCTAGTGAAGCTATTCCAAAGGATGTACTAACTATTATCTTGGAAGGTACAGTTGGTATGGTTAATTTCTTATTTGAGAAGGAAAAGTTAGTTCTCTTGGTTCTCACCAAGGAATCTAGCGATAATCTGAGTGTTACGCAAATTCCTATCGTTTGTGAATTTCTAGAAGTTTTCCCTGAGGATGTCACCTCTCTTTCTCCTGAAAGGGAAGTGGAATTCTCTATTGATATGATACATGGGACGGCTCCAATCTCTGTTTCTCCATATTGTATGGCGTCGCTCGAATTGAGAGAGTTGAAGGATAAATTGGAAGAGTTGTTAACCAAGCATTTCATCTGACCTAGTGTCTCACCATGGGGAGCTCCAATGTTATTAGTAAAGCAGAAGGATGGTAGTATGCGGTTGTGTATTGATTATCTCCAGTTGAATAAAGTCACCATTAAGAACAAGTATCCTCTACCAAGGATAGATGATTTGTTAGATCAGTTGAAAGGAGCATGTGTGCTCTCGAAGATTAATTTGCGATCGGGATATCATCAAATAAGAGTTAAGAGTTCTGATGTACCAAAGATCGCATTTAGAACCCGATATGGCCATTATGAGTTCCTTGTAATGTCGTTTGGTGTGACGAATGCCCCTGCCGTTTTCATGGACTATATGAATCAGATATTTCAACCTTACTTGGACCAGTTCGTGGTGATCTTTATTGATGACATTCTTATTTATTCTCGTACTTCTCAGGAGCACGGAGAACACTTAAGAATTGTCATGTCAGCACTGCAAGAGAAGTAACTTTTTTCCAAGTTAAGTAAGTGTGAAGTTTGGATGGACGAAGTGAAGTTTCTCGATCATGTTATATCACAGGGAGAAGTATCAGTGGATCCATCTAAAGTCGAAGCAGTTATTAATTGGGAAAGACCGAAGAATGCTTCCGAAGTCAGAAGTTTCTTAGATTTGGCAGGTTACTATTGAAGGCTTATAAAGGGGTTTTCGCAGATAGCATAACCAATGACTAGACTTACCCGAAAGGAAATTTCTTTTAAATGGGATTCGAAGCGTGAACAGAGTTTCATGAGTTCGAAGGAAAGGCTAACGACTGCTCCTATTTTAGTCATCCCTGATCCTAGTAAGTCTTATGAAGTATTTTGTGATGCCTCTAAGAAAGGGTTATGAGGGGTGTTAATGCAGAGTGGTCAGGTTGTAGCCTATGCCCCTCGTCAGTTGAAGCCTCATGAAGAGAACTATCTGACTCATGATCTTGAACTAGCTGCTGTTGTTTTTGCATTGAAGGTGTGGCGGAATTACTTGTATGGGGTGCATTTTGAGATGTTTAGCGATCATAAGACTTTGAAATACTTATTTGACCAGAAAGAGTTAAACATGAGACAGAGGAGATGGATGGAGTATTTGAAGGAGTTCAATTTTGAGCTTAAGTATCATCCGGGGAAGGTGAATAAGGTTGTGGATGCCATAAGTCGGAAAGAGATGCATAAAGCTGAGTTAATGATGTTAGAATACGCATTGTTGGAAAAGTTCTGGGATCTTAATCTTCAGTTTAGTTGGATGCGGGATGGTGTGATAATGGGAAATTTGAATGTTACTTATAACCTAAGGGAAGAGATCCGACAAGGACAAATGATAGATGAGAAGTTGCAAAAGATGTCGATTCAACTAGGTTTTGCTCAGTCGTCGGATGGAGTTATTCAGTTTAATAAAAGGATTTGCATTCCGAATGATGCCGAGCTGAAAAGAAAAGTTTTAGAGGAAGGCCACAAGGGGGCGTTTACCATACATCCAGGTTCATCGAAGATGTATCAAGACTTGAAGAAGGACTATTGGTGGCCTGGAATGAAAAGGGATATTGTGGAGTATGTGTCGGAATGCATAGTGTGCCAACAGGTGAAGATCGAACATCGGAAGCCAGGTGGGTTATTGCGACCTTTAGAGATTCCAGTTTGGAAATGGGATAGTATTTCAATGGATTTTGCAGTAGGGTTACCTCGGACCCAATATGGTTATGATTCAATTTGGGTGATTGTGGATCGGTTAACTAAGTCCACGCACTTATTGGCCGTGAAAACTACTTACAAGGAAAGTCATCTTGCATGATTGTTCATTTCAGAAATCGTGAGACTGCATGGTGTTCCAACTAGTGTTGTGTTCGATAGAGACTTAAAGTTTACTTCAAGATTTTGGAGGGCATTTCAAAAAGCTATGGGATCGAAGTTGTGTTTGAGTACGTCTAATCATCCTCAAACAGATGGTCAAACTGAACAGACGATACAGACACTAGAAGATATGTTAAGAGCTTGTGTACTTGAAAGTGGAGGGAATTAGAAGGAGCTCTTACCATTGATTTAATTTGCATATAACAATAGTTATCATGCAAGTATCGGGATGGCTCTTTATGAGGCCTTGTATGTACAGAAATGTAGAACACCTCTATGTTGGACGGAAGTTGGTGAAGAAAGAATCTTGGGACCAGAGATTATTCAAGAGACTATAGAAAAGATAAGGATGGTCCGTGATAAGATGAAGAAAGCACAAGATCGCCAAAAGAGCTATGCGGATCACAGGAGAAAACCATTGGAATTTGATGAAGGTGATCATGTATTCTTGAAGGTGACCCCGAGGTTGAGACTCAAAGGACCGTTTAAGTCACAGAAGCTGAGTCCGAGATAGATAGGGTCATACCAGATTATAGGAAGGATTGGAGAAGTAGCCTACAGATTAGCCTTACCATCTTCTCTATCAGATATGCATGACATTTTTCACGTATTTCAACTTCGAAAGTTCATTCCATATTCTCTTCAGCCCATCCTTCCAGATTCAATAGAAATAGAAGAAGATTTGACTTTCGAACCTCTACCAAGTCACATTGCAGGATGAGAAGTTAAGGTATTACGAAAAAAGGATATCCCTCTTGTTAAGGTTCAGTGGGATGAATCACATCCGGGCGATGCTACCTGGGAACTGGAGTCAGAAATGCGAGAATCTTACCCTTATCTCTTCCAGGTAATATTTAAATTCGAGGACGAATTTTCATTTAAGGGGGGAGGACGTAATACCCCGTATTTCCTTAAATACCCAGATTCCTATTAATTGAGATCAATTGAGTTCATATGTGCTCTAAAAGTTATCAATTGGGATAAATAGAGTAAATAGTGACTTCAGGTTGACTTAATTAATATTAATTGTGGCGGACCTTTTATTAATTGGGACATTTTGGTAATACTAATAATGGGTCAATAGCTTTAGTAGAACAAATTTTACAAGTATAGTGCCATTTGAGATATTTGTTACTACTAGTAACCACTTTCCAACCACACAAATGCTCCATGCCTTGTGGTCCACATGTTTATAACTCTTACCAACTACCCACATGTGCCATTTCTTTTCTCTATGTATCAGACAAGTGAATAGAGAGAAAGGAGAGGCTCTAGAGAAGAAGAGGAACCAAGCTAGTAGAGAAGAAGAAGAAGAAAACTTGGAGAAATCAAGGGCTTGGAACCAACACCATCATCTTCATATCATGATCTCATCCTTAACAACTTCTCCTCTTCCATTTCTTGAGGTGGGTTCTAGTTAGAAACCCTAGGGTTTCTAGAGATTAGAGTTGTAGAATTATATATGAATGTTTTCATGTGATTTGTTGATTTCCATATACATGTGCTTTGATATGTTCTTCATGATTGTTATGACTACATGATTTTTTGTGGTTGTGGTTATGAACTTGAAACCCTTGATATATATGTGTATATGAGCATGTGGTATGATGGGTTTTATGGAAGAAGAAGTGGGTGATTTGTTAGAAATGGAGTAACAGAGGAAATTGAGTTCTGTGAAGTGAAATGTGGAAATGTGTGAGGACCAATCGATTGGTCCCTGTCTCCAATTGATTGGTCCCTGTCTCCAATCGATTGCACAACCCTTTTGTTTTGCAAAAAATAAAATTTTAGTAGGACCAATCGATTGATAGTGGATTACAATCGATTGCATAAACTTTCTGTTTTGGAACAGTGGAAAATTTACGTGAGCCAATCGATTGACACTGAGGATGAATCGATTGAACCTTCGCAAACTTTGAAAAGTAGAAATGTGAGAGGAACCAATCGATTTGGCTTCCCCAACCAATCGATTGGCTTATGTAAAAAACTTCAAAATCCACTTCTTAAATGTTTCTAAGTGCATTCTTTCAACCTTAATCATTTGTGTGTCTATGCTTGTATTGAATCCATGTTAATGGTGAAAATTACATAATGAATCTAGTGAGTTAACATAGGATTGGAATTATGCCATAAGTTAGGTTTATAAATTAGATAAATTAGAAGACGATATTCATTCGTACGACGCTTATGTGGAGGCCATGGACGAATGGTTGCCATAATTGAGAATGAGACGCTTTGTATGGAACATGCCATGTTATTGCTTGTGTATTATGGTGAATGAAGTCACCTGTGATTGATGGATCTTGTTATGAATTGGGGAACCGGTCATGTATTCAGAATGTGTATTTTCTGTGATGGTGCATATCTCTATTTGGTATGCTTAGATGAGTAAGCATTGGGATGTGAGGTCGATGATTCGTGCCTCAATTGGGTTTGAGCCCCAACCACGGTGGACATGGGGGAAAGGTAGACACCTAAGTGGGTTAAAGTCCCATACGGTGAAAGAGACACTAAGTGGGTTAGAGTCCCATACAGGTGACGGTCGCTTGAACTGGGGATTAAGCCTCATAGAAGATCCGATATCCACCGCGAAAGTCGAATCATACGAGCATGCATAAATCGGGTCTGGCTTAGACGTAAGTCTGTTCGGGAATTGATGTTTCGTGATCTGAATAATGATCTGGGTTGAGTTTTGAGAACTCAGGTGCATGTTGCCATACATTGCGAGTTAGTTCCCCATCACTTAAGTCTTCTTTCCCCTGTTGACTTGAGTTGGATTTTGATTAGAAAACCTTGTAGAGCCGAGTGGACCCATAAGATAGGGAACCCACTGAGATTATTATCTCACCCCATGTTGTTGATTATTTTTCAGGTGGTTCTGAGCAGGCGAAGGGTAAGGACAAGATAAAGTGATGTCTTGCTTACCTGATACTTGGATGGCTACTCCGCTGTGTATATATTTTTGATATCATTGTTTAATGATCTAGCTCTTAGTTTTTATTTTAGGCACTTTTGTGTATGTTTTGTGCCATGTTATGTTTCTTTTGGGCATGTAAATATGTACACTGTTGCCGCTAGGCGCTTATGTATTTCAGTATCAGTTTTACACTATGTATAATATGTATTCTAGACATGTATTATATGTGGGTGTTACATAAGACATGTCATTTGCGACGTTTCCCCAAAATTGCCCCTAATTGTGGGCGGTCATATATATATATATATATATATATATATATATATATATATATATATATATATATATATATATATATATATATATATATATATATATATATATATATATATTATATATATATATATATATATATATATATATATATATATATATATATATATATATATATATATATATATATATATACTCTTTATCCCATAATGATCGATGAAGTTGACCATTTCACATATATTAAAATAAATAAATAAATGAAAAAAAAATGATATTTTTACTAAAATACATTTATCATCTATATAGAACGATAAAAAATAATATTAATTAGAGGATAAAATTAAAAAATATATATTAAAAATTAAAATAAATAATTCATTTTAAAACATTTTTTTATTAAAAATAAATCACTTATTGTGGGACGAATGGACTCTATATAAATAGAAAACATAAAAAAGATTACTTAACGTGTTCGTTGACTAGTGAAAGTGACACATGTATTTTGGAGCTTCGATCTTACTACAGCGTGTAAACTGATTTTTGATCCCATAAATGAAGTGTCCTCATCGATTGTCAAAATTATGTCTTCAGGCACCTTCATAGATATTTCCACGTCTACGGGTCATAACTTTTTTCATACACTTCTTTTTATTATGTTATGATTTACTAGTATATGTCTGAATCTTTTATAAGAATCTTATAGACACACGAGGTGATTTTACCCATTACATATAGATTTCAGTACTTCCTTTTAATTTACTATTTTTGTACTCCATTACCTTTCACGTATACCCTCTAATCATTATTATAAATAATCATTTTTTAAAAAAATAATTAAATAATTAATATATTTGATATATTATAATTATTAAATATATCATTTATTTAATAGATTTAAAAAATATTCTTTTATTTATCATAATAATTGAAAGGTATATATCACATCATATTTACTGATGAGGCCTAAAGTGCAAAAAAAAAGTTATAAAAATTTAAAACCAACTATGAAAAAACATAATGTCTATAGGGATGAGTTCAAAGTGAAAAATAAGAGGACAAACTCGTTAAAAGTAAAAATAAAAAAAATTAATTTAATAAAAATTAAAATCGAAGGAAAATAATATCTATAGGGATGAGTTCATTAAAAGTGAAAATAAGAGAATCAATTTCATAAAAATAAAATTAAAAGAGCCAAAATCATAAATTTGAAAAAAAATGGAGAAACAATACTTGTATTTGAGTCAAAATAACAAACTAAGATTATGTTTGCAAGTTGGGAGGGAGGGGAGAGAATAGAGGATTTTAAATAAAAGAGATTTGAATGAAAAATAATAAAATTATTAAAAGATTTTGGATAAATAATTTTGTATAATATAATAAATAAATATTTATCATTTAATATTTTTTTAATATTTAAGATATTATATTAATATAGATTATAATTGAAGAAACACTTCAAATACCTATTCCAATATAACTTTAATTCTTTCAAACTATGAAGTTTTTGTTTATGAATAAAATTAATCTCTTCAAAACCTTCTTCATCTATATCTCTCAATTCTTTTAACTTTATCTTTTCATTTTTTTTCAAAAATCTCTTCTTCCCAAACAAAACTTAAACCTTGACAATGCCGTAAATAATAATTAGAGCCAAAACAATTAAAGCTACTCCAGTGCTTGAAAGGTTATATCGTTTGCATTTTCCTATCTACTTTGGAGGTGTAACTAATAATCAGTTTGGCTGCTGGTAGAGACATGTTCAAGTATATTTGGCTGGTTGGTTTTGGTACAAACCCTTCAAAGCATAGACATGTGCATTGCACAATATGTGTTCAAAGCATTTAGGGTGATAGAAGATATATTTAAGCAAATTGAACCTTTGAACTTTAGTGCTATCCGACAGCAGTTCATGATGATTGAAGATAATAATAGAGTTTCTGAACAGAATGAGTGGTTTTCTTGTTGTCAGCATATATTGAAATAAATTAAATACACATTTAAGTGGGGTTAGTTTAGATGTAAGGCGTAGTAATATTTCTTGAATTCAACTAAGTGTCAAATTAATATTTTTTACTAAGTATATTTAATCTAAGACAGACCCTTACTGTTTTTAGAATGTAAAAAGTTATAATAATAGAAAATATAACCATTAATCCCTTAACTTAATTTAAAGTTTTACTTTACTTTTTTATTTAATAAACATTCGTTTTTAATCCCTTAAATATCATTATGTTAATTACATTGATTTTGTCTTATAAATTTTGTCAAATTCCATTAAATTATCTATATGTGGGACTCCAGCCGTTACTAAGTTAGATGACATGAAATTATTTTATTTCATATTGATTTAAAATTAAAAAAACAAAACAAGCTAAAATGTATGTATAATGGAGATAAGAACCTCATTCTTTTCCGTTAGATTTTTCAACCCCAACCCCAACCCCAACCATACACCCAATTTGCAAATCCATGAAATCTCAAGAAACCTTCGAAGGAAATGTTAATAACAATGATGTTTCTCCTCAATGATCTCACACTTTGAAGAGAGTTAGATCCAAACGAAAATGGACCAAATAAAAAGTAGAAGATGAAATATTTTGTTTGCAAAAATAAAATAAAAAATTCTAAACTCTTTTGAAAATTGAGAGAACAAGTATGTTATGAATTCTAAATCAATACTGGATGTATATATACCTTCCATAAGCATACTCTCTATGCATTGTGCTTCTGCCCAACAAACCATTTTTTAAACTCTGATTTTTTTTTGAAAATACACATTTTTTGAATGGGTCTTAGCGTATAATAGAGCCCCAATTTTTAAAGGATAAAATTATGCTTATTTGGAAGGACAATATGTATATTTATTTAATGTAAGTAGATAAAATGATTTGGGTGAAAATCACTAATGGACATTCTATTTCTAAAAGTGAAGTTGATGGTGTTTTTACTTGAAAAATCCCAAAGGATTGGTCATATGAAGAAACAAAAATAGATATGTTATTATTTGAAGGCGAGGAAAATACTCATTTCCACGTTAAGCATAAAAGTATATTACTCTATCTCACATTATAAGAGTGCACAATCAATGTGGAACACTCTTCAAGTCCTTTATGAGAGTAATGAAGATAAGGATTCTAAAATTAATATGTTGATAGAGTAGTATGGACTATTCCATATGGAATTTGGTGAAAGTGTGGAATCCATACAAACTTATTTTCTCCACTTAATCAACTAGTTAGAAAATTTGAAAAAAATTCTTTCTAACAAAGTCTGTGTTCACAAAAATTTAAGATATATGTGCATGCAATGACAACCAAAGGTTACATCAATTAAAGAATCACATGATCTCAATAATTTGGATATCACTAAATTTTTTGGAAAGCTGACTGAACATGAAACTTAATTCAAAAGGCTCGCCGCAAGTGAAGTAAACACCAAAAAGAAAGATAAGGTTAAATAAGTAAAACGAGATATCTCTTCAAAGTTTCGTCGTCAAAGACAAAGAAAGTATGGGGTGATAGTGAATGTTCTGACGAAGAATATTCAAAAGAAGAAGAGGTAGGGATATTCGTCAAGTGCTACAATCAATATATAAATAAACACAAGCTCAAATACTCCGACAATAATTTTATCACCTTAAAGAAGTCTCACCCGCACAATAGAAAAGATAAGAAAAAGGAAGAAAACGTTACATGCAACGAATGTGCAAAGTCATGTCATTACCTTACTACATGTCTAAGTCTCAACAAGTGCAACAAAAAGAAGGATAAAGACTCGTACAAGATGAAAGATAAATGTGCCAAGGGTTGTAGGGCTTATATCTATTAGGAAGAAAAGCTAAGAAATACTCTTCATCTTCCAGTTATACTTCAGATGATGAATTTGCAAGTCAATGCTTGACGGTGCACAAAAAGAGTAAAGAATCAGAAGATTATTATTATTGTTGGTTCTATGTGTTGGCATCAATTTTGGTAAACCTAGAGTTTTCACAAGTTTTCACAAGTGTTGTCTTCACATGAGATAACAGGTTCCTACAGGGTGTTTAAAATATGGTTGGGCAGGATTTAGTTGAGATGTCAAACCCGATGTCAAGACATCTGTATACAGAACATTCAGTCTGAATGTTATGTATTTTGTGATTGCGCTTTTTATGCTAATCTATGTGTGCTTGATGTGAAGATTGAATACGCCATTCAATCAGTAATTAAAACCAGATTGATTTATTTTCCAACAAGATATGATCAGCTGTCATAAGAAGATACAAATGGAAAATAGTTTTAGGGTTTTATGATGTCCAAGCCCAGCCAAACGCTTGTATATAAAGGGCATGGAAAACCTGATTTTAACACACAAGAAATAACGAACGAAATAGTGAGAGAGAATCAGGGTTTTAGTCTTGTGTGAGCGTGTATATTGTGAGCCATTCATTCATCCATTGATGATTGAATTGGACTGACTTTTGAATTGTAATTTGTCCACTCTAAGCTTTGAAGCATGAGTGTGTGTTTACTTGGTTGAAGCTTTTAAGCAATATCAAGTATGTGTTCTTGAAGAGTGTCTTCTTTCATTGTAATATTTGTTTTTGCATCACTGATGTGATTGAGGGGGAGTGAGTAGGATCTCTTATCTAAGATTTCTTAGATAGAAATCACACGGGTAGAGACTAGGTGAAAAGACTATAACTTGAAGTTGTTTACTGAGAGTCTTTGAACTAATTCTGTTTAGTGGATTTCCTTCCTGGCTTGGTGGCCCCCAGACGTAGGTGAGTTTGCACCGAACTGGGTTAACAATTTCTTGTGTCACTTGTACTACTACTCTTTATCTTTTATCCTGTTTATATTGTTCAGATATTAGTGTCGTGACATTACCTTCGACATCTCATATCTGATACCAGAATTTCAATTGGTATCAGAGCAGGCATCTTGCTCTGGTTCTGGGTGAGATCTTGGGACGTTACTTTCTGATACTATGGATAGAGACGGAGGATCTGTTCACAGACCACCAATTCTGGATGGATCTAACTATGACTAATGGAAACTTCGAATGGTAGCCTTCCTATAATATTTGGATAATAAGGCTTGGAAGGTTGTTCTAACAGACTGGGAACATCCAGTTATTACTAAGGAAGGAGAAGTTACAACTGATAAGAAGGCTAAGCAACAATGGACCAAGGAGGAGGATGAAGTAGCCCTTGGAAACTCTAAAGCATTGAATGCTATATTCAATGGGGTTGATAAGAACATCTTCAGACTGGTGAGCAACTGTGAGGTGGCTAAAGATGCTTGGAATATTCTCAAAACCACTCATGAAGGTACCTCTAGAGTAAAGATGTCTAGATTGCAGCTGCTCACTACCAAGTTTGAAAATCTGAGGATGAAAGAAGATGAAAATATTCATGACTTTCATATGAATATCCTTGAAATTGCTAACGCCTCAGGAGCCCTGGGTGAGAAGATGTCAGATGAAAAACTAGTGATGAAAATTATCAGGTCACTTCCCAAGAGATTTGCCATGAAAGTGACAGCCATAGAAGAATCTCAAGACATCTGCAATATGAGAGTGGATGAGCTAATTGGATCCCTCCAAACATTTGAGTTGGGAATAAGTGATGGATCTGAAAAGAAAGTCAAAAGCATAGCCTTCATGTCAAACACTGAAGAGAAAGAGGAAGAAAATGGTCAAGATACTGATGAAGATTTGGCAAATGATGTAGCATTACTGGGGAGACAGTTCAACAAACTCCTGAAAAATATGGATGTGAGGTCTAAGTCTAATGTCAAGAACAACTCATTTGACATCAGTAGGTCTAATGATGCTGGAAGAAGAACAAGATCTGATGAAAAGTCCAAACAAGGAAAAGGAGTTCAATGCCATGCATGTGATGGGTATGGACACATTAGAGCTGAATGTGGGACCTACCTCAAGAAACAGAAGAAGAGTCTTGCTGCTACTTGGTCTGATGAAAGTGAAACAGACGGAGAGTCTGCCAATCTGGTGACTGCCTTGACTGGAAGATGGGGTTCTGATGAAGACTCAAGTGATGATGAAGTAACCTTTGATGAGTTAGCCACTACCTACATAAATTTGTGTTATCGAAGTGAAGAAGTGTGTCAACAAGTGGAAAATCAGAAGAAATTGATAACACAACTGGAGGATGAGAAGACAGAACACTTGGAAACCATTTCTAAGTTGAAGATTGAAGCAGTGTTCTTGAACTCCAAACTGGATGAGATGACAAAGTATGTCAGAATGCTAAACAATGGATCTGACACCTTAGACAAAATCATCCAGACTGGAAAAATGGCAGGAGACAAGTCTGGCCTTGGGTTCAATGAATCCAAACCTGAGTGTAGTCACACTAGTAGCAAACCAAAGATGTCACATCATGTGTCACAACATCATAAGGAAAGACAACATAAAGGAAAACACCAAAGATGGAGATGTCATTACTGTGGAAAATTTGGCCACATAAAACCATTCTGCTTTAAGTTGTATGGCTATCCTAGTCCTTCTCATCATCAACCTAGACCCAAACACCACATCCCTGTCAATAGAAAACAGTGGGTTCCTAGGACTGGTGCTACTAACCTGATAGCTCACACTTCCTTCAGAGTTTCAGCCAAAGAAGACTGGTATTTTGACAGTGGATGCTCCAGACACATGACTGGAAGCAAAAACCTGCTAATTGACCTTCATCCTCATGCCACCAGCTATGTAACCTTTGGTGATGGAGCAAAGGGTGAAATCAAGGGGATTAGAAAGCTAAACTGCCCTGGAGTCCCTAACCTTGACAATGTGCTACTTGTTAAAGGACTGACTGCAAACCTAATCAACATCAGTCAACTGTGTGACCAAGGTCTAAATGTAAACTTCACAAAAACTGAATGTCTGATTACTAATAAAGAAAATGAAGTGATCATGAAAGGAGTCAGGTCTAAGGACAACTTCTATATGTGGAGTTCTCAAGAAACTGGTTATTCATCAATGTATACTCTAGCCAAAGAAGAAGAAGTGAAGCTATGGCATAAAAAATTAGGCCATCTGCATCTTAAAGGAATGAAGAGGATTATATCTGTTGAAGCTGTCAGAGGAATACCAAACTTAAAGATTGATGAAGGAAGAGTTTGTGGGGAGTGTCAGATTGGAAAACAAACAAAGATGTCACATCAGAAGCTCAGACATTGTCGCATCTCGAAAAATACGATTCCTCACGATGGTCGCGGAAAAAATTAATGTTCGAACAGAGTCGCCACCGAACTTTATTTATCCCCATGAAGGAATAGGAAAATATCGATAAAACCTTTAGGAAATGGAATAATGGTCGTCGCAACCATATTCGGGTTCGGAAGTGGATTACGTAAGGGGAAGGTATTAGCACCCCTTATGTCCGTTGTACTCAACGGGAGCCTTTTAGTTCTAATGTGCGTTTCGAGTGTTAATTTATGTTTGTTTGTTTTATTCGAGTTATAAATATATTGAAAATAGAAATGGATGAGAACCTCAGAAAGGAGAAAGGGGAGGTTTTTTTATTAATGTGCTCGCGAAGATACATCAATCTCCTGCCTACGTATCCTTATGGTAATAAGGAAATTAGAGCATTCGTAGTTCGGGGAACTACGCTTGGTTAGTGTTTTTTAATGAACGAATGTTTAGATCGCATCCTAAAGGCTAAACGTTGGCTTGTCTACTCTCGGCGGAGGCTTAAGCATTAGTTTGTTGTGCGCATCAGAAAGGATTAAATAGTGTTCTTTTTGAAAAGAGTTTTAATCACACGGAGGTGACAAGTTGAATTAATGTGTTGGGTGTTTTGTTTGATTGGTTATGATCGCAAGAGGGCGAGAAAAGATAGTTTTGATGTGTTGAGATATTTTGGTTGGATGACGACCATTCAGATAGTCGAGTAAGACAAATCATATCCTAACAGTCGGGAAATGGAATAGAAAACTCTAGACCACTTTCTTTTTCATCCTTAATTATAGGAAATATTTGATGATAATTAAAGTGTTTTGAACGGATGACGGATACTCGGATAATCGAGTAAGACAACTCGTATCCTAATAATCGAGAAAGGGAATAGAAGACTCTAGACCACTTTCTTTTTCATCTGAATATATATGAAAATAAGGTTGTATATGGTTGACGTATTTTAGAACAGACGACAAGTACTTGAATGGCTGAGTAAGACAACTCATATCCAAGCATTTGAGAAGAGGAGTTGAAAGCTCAAAACCATCCCCTTTTTCGCATAGTTTGTTAAGAAAATGATTTTATTAGGTTGTATGTTTGCGGAAAAATGACAGTTGTTCGACTGACCGAGTAAGAGAACTCGTATTCGACCAACTGAGGAGTGAAGTTGAAAACTCAAAGTCAACTCCCTTTTCATTTAGCTTACTGTGAAAATATTTTGATTTAATCGGGGTTTGGAAATTTGTAGAGGAACGACAATTATTTAACTAACCAAGTAAGAGAACTTGTATTCAAATAGTCGTGGAGAAAAAATTGAAGACTCAAAGTTATCTCCCTTTTGGTTTCTTGTTATAAAAGGATTTGATTTGTTTGTGCTTAAATGGATTAGAAATGACGACTATTTGACTAACCGAGTAAGAAAACTCGTATTCAAATAATCGAGGAGAGGAGTTGAAAACTCAAAACCATTCCCCTTTTCATTTTCAAATGAAGTGTTGTTTAAATGTGATTAAGTATTTTAATTTAACTTTTATAAAGAATATTCGATGTCGGGTCGAGGTTTTAAAATTTGCATTTTTGTGAATGAATTGAATTTTATTTTAGTGTATTGTTCTTCTACTCGATTAATTAATAACCGAATAAGTCTCATTGTAAGAAAGTCCAAGAGAAAGCTATGTGAGGTTGATGGCGATGCTTAGAAAGCAATCGACTTACAAGGGCGTTTTGAAAATGGGCTCGATATTGAGTCGAGAATTGTGTGATTTGTGTTTTTGAAATTGGTTTGGATTGATGATGGAATTGAATGGCATTGAGTTTGTATTATGCAAAAATGGTGAGATTGTTAAAAGTAGCTTTAATATACATTAGCTATATCAAATTAATTAAATCAATTAATCAACATAACGAGAGCGCAATTATTGACATGGTGGTATATATAAAGAAACAAAGAATGGGCTCAAAGGCCCATCACCAATTTAAATAAACTGCAGAAAAATTAAGTAGCTAATAATAATGCTAAGAAAACAAAACAAATAAATAAATAAGTAAGAAGAAATAAAACCACAAACAGTAATATGGGAGATGCATAGGAGTATGTAATCATCTCACGAAGGGATCTTAATTTGAATTCTTTTTTTTTAAACAAACAACAAATCTACACATATATTTTTAGGAAACCAATTTACACTCCATGGATAAAAAATAATTACTTTCTTTTATTGACATCTCAATTCTTATATCTACATATTTTCTCTTATTCTCTTGTCACTTTCCATAGAAGCAATGTAAAATACTCCAAACATAATACACAATAATAAAGAAACTAGTACCCATTGAATATCATGTGTCAGATTCTCATATCATAGTACACAGCCATATTAAATTCCATAAAAAAATGAATGTCTCAAATACTTGTTTCCCTAGAACAACCAGAAAAAAAACATTTAATATTCCAATACTAATAACAAACTTATTCATTGCATATATCAAAATATGATGCTCATTATTTGCTTTCATTTTTATAAAACTGACACTCTTAATAATATGAGTACTAATTAACAATATTGAATTATCATTTTGACTTTTCAACTATTAATAAACACTTTTTTCATTTTTAATTTTAAAGCCGCAAAGCCAACACTTTCTATCTTTCCACGTTCAGTTCTTTTACCATACCATTTTCTTTCATCTCTTTCAATGAAACCAACAAAAATAAATTAAGCAAAGTGAAATCAAAACAAATGAAAATAAAAATAAAACTACTTGAAACAACTAACAGTGGTGTGGCGTCGGATTGGCAAAGAATGATGAAACGACAACATGAAGCGGTGGTGGAGTCTTAGGCCGCCAGACTCGTTCCGACGGTGGTGCAAGGGTGGTTCCGGCGAAGTTGTTGTGGTGTTTGCTGGATGGACAAGAGAGTTGTGTTTGTGGATGAAGGAGGGTGAAGGGGGACCTGCGAGGTTGGAGACGGAGGAGTTTCCGGTCGGGTTTTGCGTTATTTTCGCGGTGGTGAGCGGTGGCTGCATTGAAGGATGAAGATGGGTGTCGCGACATTTGGACGGCGGTAAGGGTCACGTGGAGACATTGGTGAGGAAGAGGAACAATGATATTTTTCTTCTTTTTTTCTTTGTTTTTTCAGAGAGTGTCAAAAGGGATTTTTTTACCTCAGTGGAGGGAGAGTTTTTGTGTGGTTTATCTCCTTTTCTTCCTCCTGTTACCATTGGCCAAGAGAGAGTAAATAGAGCTAGCTGGCATCTAACTTCTCTTTCCAATTTTATTACCGTTGGAGTGTGTGGAGAGAGGAGACCCAATTTGTTTGCCAACTGTTAAAAGAAACCCCCCGAAATCTTGAATGCTAGCTGGCCCTTGGCAAAAGGGATCCAATGCTAACTTAATATTATTTTATTTATTAAAGAAAATAAGTATATTAAAAATTCATTATCTAAATTCAAACTAAGTAAATAGAGAAAATTCTAATTAATTAATTTGGATATTTGGACAAAGAAAAACAAAATAAAATGACTGATTAGGAATAAAAGTTGGGCGAAAATTTGCTCGAAAAATTAAATCAGACACATTAAAATGATCAGCACAAAATATACTTATTGAATAAATACAGCGTTTCTTCAAATGCTGAAATAAATTTTCACCGTTTAAAAGGCTCAGGCGGGTCAAAATGCAACCGAAACAGTCGCTGAAAAATATAACGAGCACGCCAGGTTAAACTACGTGAACCGTAGATTAATAATACTGGCGTCTGCAAGTTTAATTTCAAACTTTTTTACCCGCTGATTTTGCACGTACTTGAGAAATGATTTAACCAATTTGTCTGTATTTTCAATAAATTTATCCTGACTGATATTTTAGGTATTATTTATGATGAAATGCATGTTATGTTGTACAACTGATGCAAATTGAAATAAAAATCGAATTTATGAAATTTTCAAAATGCCCGGACAAAATTGGGGTATGACAGCTGCCCTTATTTCATTATCTTGAACTAGAAGGTAAGAACGACAACAGTCTTCATACATTCGTAGTGGAAGGTAATTAAATACGAAAATACCCAGATTTTGTCCTTTGAAATGCAAGGGAGAAATGCAGAAACGAAATGCAGTGCGAAATACAGTAAGAGAAGGTTATTGGAAGGTAAAATGAAACAATTGAGACTCTCTGGGAATTATCGGAACGATATCTTGGATGCCATAGTTGAGATTTTCCAACAATGGAATGATACCTCAACTGTAACTAAGACTTTTTGAAAATTAGTAGAACATTGTCTTGAATAGAAAACACGATATTCTCTGGGGATCAACGAAGCAGTTTCTTACATGATATAATCGAGACATTCCAACAAGGGAATGATACCTCAATCATATCTAAGATTCTCTGAGGATACTAGAGCAGTATCTTGAAAAAAAATAAGATTCTTCAAATAAATGAAGCAGTATCTCAAACAGACAAATGAGATTCTTCGGATAAATGAAGCAGTATCTCAAACAGATAAATGAGATTCTTCAGATAAACGAAGCATTATCTCAAACAGATAAATGATATTCTTTGTATCGAGTCGAAACAGTATCTTGTATGATAGAATTAAGATATTCCAACAAGGGAAAAATACCTTAATTGAATCTAAGACTCTCTGAGGATATTAGAGCAGTATCTCTAAAAAAATCTGGAATGAGACTCTTCATATTGATGAAGCAGCTTCTCAAACAATAAAAATGAGATTCTCTGTATCGAGTCGAAGCAGCATCTTATATGATAGAATTAAGATATTTCAGAAAGGGAAGGATACCTTAATTGAATCTAAGACTCTCCAAGGATATTAGAGCAGTATCTCTAAAAAAATCTGGAATGAGACTCTTCATATTGATGAAGCAGCATCTCAAACAGTAAAGATGAGATTCTCTGTATCGAGTCGAAGCAGCATCTTATATGATAGAATTAAGATATTCCTAACAAGGGAAGGATACCTTAATTGAATCTAAGACTCTCCAAGGATATTAGAGCAGTATCTCTAAAAAAATCTGGAATGAGACTCTTCATATTGATGAAGCAGCATCTCAAACAGTAAAGATGAGATTCTCTGTATCGAGTCGAAGCAGCATCTTATATGATAGAATTAAGATATTCCTAACAAGGGAATGATACCTTAATTAAATCTAAGACTCTTCAAGGATACTAGAACAGCATCTCTAAAAAATTTTGGAATAAGACTCTTCATATTGATGAAGCAGCATCTCAAACAGTAAAAATGAGATTCTCTGTATCGAGTCGAAGCAGCATCTTATATGATAGAATTAAGATATTCCAGCAAGGGAAAGATACCTTAATTGAATCTAAGACTCTCCGAGGATATTAGAGCAGTATCTCTAAAAAAATCGGAAATGAGACTCTTCATATTGATGAAGCAGCATCTCAAACAGTAAAGATGAGATTCTCTGTATCGAGTCGAAGCAGCATCTTATATGATAGAATTAAGATATTCCGAACAAGGGAATGATACCTTAATTGGATTTAAGACTCTTCGAGGATACTTAGAGCAGTATCTCTAAAAAATCTGAAATGAGACTCTTCATATTGATGAAGCAGCATCTCAAACAGTAAAGATGAGATTCTTTGTATCGAGTCGAAGCAGCATCTTATATGATAGAATTAAGATATTCCGAACAAGGGAATGATACCTTAATTGAATCTAAGACTCTTCAAGGATACTAGACCAGTATCTCTAAAAAAATATGAAATGAGACTCTTCATATTGATGAAGCAGTATCTCAAACAATAAAAATGAGATTCTCTGTATCGAGTCGAAGCAGCATCTTATATGATAGAATTAAAATATTCTGAACAAGGGAATGATACCTTAATTGAATCTAAGACTCTCCGAGGATACTTAGAGCAGTATCTCTAAAAAAAATCTGAAATGAGACTCTTCATATTGATGAAGCAGCATCTCAAACAGTAAAAGTGAGATTCTCTGTATCGAGTCGAAACAACATCTTATATGATAGAATTAAGATATTCCAGCAAGGGAAAAAAATACCTTAATTGAATCTAAGACTCTCCGAGGATATTAGAGCAGTATCTCGAAAACAAATCTGAAATGAGACTCTTCATATTGATGAAGCAGCATCTCGAATAGTAAAAATGAGATTCTCTGTATCGGGTCGAAACAACATCTTATATGATAGAATTAAGATATTCCGAACAAGGGAATGATACTTTAATTGAATCTAAGACTTTCCGAGGATACTTAGAGCAGTATCTCTAAAAGAAATCTAAAATGAGACTCTTCATATTGATGAAGCAGCGTCTCAAACAGTAAAAAGTGAGATTCTCGGTATCGGGTCAAAACAGCATCTTATATGATAGAATTAAGATATTCCGAACAAGGGAATGATACCTTAATTGAATCTAAGACTTTCCGAGGATACTTAGAGCAGTACCTCTAAAAAATATGAAATGAGACTCTTCATATTGATAAAGCAGCATCTCAAACAGTAAAAGTAAGATTCTCTATATCGAGTCGAAACAGCATCTTATATGATAGAATTAAGATATTCCGAATAAGGGAATGATACCTGAATTGAATCTAAGACTCTCCGAGGATACTTAGAGCAGTATCTCTAGAAAACAAATGAGATTCTTCAAATTGATGAAGCAGTATCTCAAACAGAGAGATGAGATTCTTCAGATAAATGAAGCAGTATCTCGAATATTCGTTTGTTAGGGGAACTTTTAAGAAAATACTCCTTTTGAGGGAGACATACTGGAAATGCTCTGCAGGTGAAAAAGCTCATAAGAGACTTTTTTGGGTAACCTCTGCTTGGGGAGCGATGATTGTAAAGAAAATTGTTGGGAATATCATTATTAATCATAAAGTTTGAAAAATGATTTGCTGAGAAATAATCCTGCGAGCATATGTAGGGTAATAACTTCATTTGGAAATGAGGAATGTCCAAGATACACATGAATGACCTCGGATCCTGGTATTTTGTTATGTTTGATTTTTGTATGATGTCCCACTTCAGGTGGGAATACCATGCATGGGATGGTGCATGAGATGCATGCAAGTATGCAATTGCTGGGGGTATTTGGTTGTGCATGTAGGAATGCGAATGATCTTTATTTTGTATAAGGTTATGCATAAGTATGCTGATGATTGATATGACTGTGTTTTTTTTTTGAATTTTCTGTTTGGTAGGAAAACCATGTATGGATGATTCGTGTGATGCATGTGGGAATGCAGATGGGTAATTGGATATTTTTGTAGGGTTTTATTCTTGACTGCCAATGAGATTGGACTTTAAATAGGAACTTCCATATGAGAACTGGTGAAGAAGATTGAACTGCCAAATGAGGATAGCACTCGAAGGGTATGTTACCAGACGCAAACTGGTGAAAATAATTGAAATGTCAGACGGGATTGAATTTGTTTTTGTTTGTCAAACGGGAACTGACTTTTTTAAAATAGGCTACCAGACGAGAACTGGTGAAAATAGTTGACTACCAGACGAGAACTGGTATCGAAATAGGTGACCTACCAGACGAGAACTGGTATTAAGAGATAATTTACCAGATGAGAACTGGTATTTGGTAAATGATTTGTCGTACAAGAACTGATTTTTGGTATAGCTTGCCAGACGGGAACTGGACATTGGAATAAGTTGCCAGACGAGAACTGGACTTTGAAATAAATTTCCAGACGGGAACTGGGCTTTGAAATAAATTGCCAGACGGGAACTGGTTTTTCTGAAAAAGGTTTTCCAGACGGGAACTGGGCTTTTGAAATAAGTTGCCAGACGGGAACTGGTTTTTTTGAAAAAGGTTTGCCAGACGGGAACTGGGTTTTTGAAATAAGTTGCCAGACGGGAACTGGGCTTTCGAAATAAGTTGCCAGACAGGAACTGGACTTTGAAATAAATTGCCAGACGAGAACTGGACTTTGAAATGGTCAAGCGATGTTGGGCTTTGGTGTCAGATTTTGTATTTCAAGGCTTTTTGATGTCAGGTTCATGTTATGGGGTTAGACCCGATGAATTTTATGATATGAATGGTTTTATCTTAGAGCAAAGTGACATGACTAGTACATGAGGATGCTTTATGCAATTATTTAAAGGTTTTCAAAATGCCCCTGCGTGGGTATTGGAAGAGAAGGTTCTTTGCAGAAAGGCTTCTGTCTGCCAGATGGCTATTTTATGGGATGATTGCATGATTCCCTGACACTCATCTTGAACTCTGCAGTTGATGCCGTGCGAAAAAGGTTTTGCTTGAACAGCTTGAAATCATGGAAAAGACTTGCTCCTACGTCGCCCATCTTGCATGGTTAGTTGGGTTTGTGCAAAATGCTTAGGCTCGAAAGGATTTTGAAAGCAATTGTACCATAATTTGGAGATGGATTGCCCCCAGAATTTTGATCCATGAAAGGATTTATCCTTGGTTAACCGACTCTTGGAGTGGTTGAATTTTCCGTGCTCTTGAGGTAGCTTGCCTCGGTATGAGCGTTGAAGCGACTTAATTTACCCTAAGTGAACATTGAAAGGGGTCTGCCCCTGGCCACCAGAACCTCTAGGTGATCTGCCCCAAGTTAATAGAATTCTGAGATGATTTACTCTGGATCAAATAATTCTTGAAATGACTTGCCCCTGATTAACAGATGTTGGAGACTGTTTAAAACTGACCAATTCTTGGAGTAATCATCCTCCGATCAACTGCTGTTTTTGGGTGTCATGCCCCTGATTCATGGGTTATGAGGTAGTCTTGATTCGGGTCAGCACCAACGAATGCCCAAGTTCCTCTGATTGCTCCCTATTGTTGGAATTTCCTTGACGTCAAGTACTGTCTTGCAATTAAAATTGTTTGTTCAGAAATGGTAATTTTAATGTGATACTCATGCAAGTTTTGAAAAGAATTTATTTGAATGATGTGATAATGTGTGACGAGTGGACCATGAGTCCAAATGTAATGCTGATTTAGCAATTTAAAGTGTGAAAGACACAGTGAGAGTAATGACATTGATGTTGAAGATTAGCAAATCTTTAGGAGTCAGTTTACGCAACTTTGCTGTAATATGCTTTCGGAAATAACCCTACCTCAATTAGGTCTTTTGAGGGTTGTAACGTGGCTTGGTTCATGGTTATTGAAACAAAAGGATATAAGGCTCAAAGTTTATTTTAACCCACCCCTTCTTCATGATGATCTCCAATCCTACGTTCAGTTAATTCACCACACACATTCAACTTTTAAGAGAGTTTGCAGGTGTAAGATCTCTTGAAATGACAGACACTTTATTTTGCTCTTCATGGATATTGGTGACCCTTTGATTCTTGATATGGTGGTCACTAAATCTTGTTTTTATTTTGTTTAGGGTTTTTGTGACCTCCTTTGATTTTTGTTTTTATCCCTAACTTTTGCATGGACCATTTTTTGAAGCTTTAGTCCATCGGGATTGCCCCGGTTTTTGCCTAAGTCTCCTTTTGGGGTATCGACTTAGCGGGCTTTTCTTTGATTATTTTTTGAAAATTTATGATTGCCAAGTCAATGGTCATTCGGAGAACAACCAACATAACTTTTGGATTTTGCATGGTTCCTTCTATGCTTCGGGATATGTGCAAATAATATCATGTGGTTGATCTACAGACGGGATGCTTCGTCTTGTAATTTGAATATGTAGTCAGATTAACTGAACATTACCCTGCCCCAGGTTTAATGCAAGGTTTTTTTTAGATCCGAAAGAAACTCCTACTTCAGGCTCAAAGTGGTTGACTAGGGATTAACTCCTTATCTCTCAAGTGTTTGGGGATTTGAAACAATGCATGTACATCATCAGTAGGATTTTATCCGAAAGCATACAGTCAGCTATTATGGGTATTTTGTTTTCATCATCCTCCCTCAAATCTTTGCTAAAACAAAAGTTATGATAAAGAAAAGTGAATGGGAGAAACACTGATGTATTTTTGTTTTTGATATAAGAGAAGGAAAATGAGCGAATGCAAGATGATTAATTCAAAACATGCATCATTACTTCATCAATATTACCATTAAAAATAAACAATGTTTAAACACAAGCAGCTTTTAACAACAAAGAAACTACAAATGCAAAAATAGAAACAAATCAGTTCAACGATTGCCAGTGTTGAGGATGTCTTCCTTTTTTGCTGAAACTATCATAGCTTCCACAAGTTGGTCTAGCTGATTTTTCATCGAGTCCATATCTCCTCCCAATGCAATATGACTTTGCTCCAACAGATCTATGATCTTTCAAGAGCTACTTCAAGTCTGATATGAGTATCGGGAAATCAACTGCAGGCGTGGACGAAGGGTGGATAAGTTTTTTTTGTATATATTTTGTATGAAAGGTGATATGCAATGCATGACGATTGCAGATGCAATGATATGTGTATGAGTTGTAGTGATATGTTCAGGATCACAGGTTCAAAGTGTTTTCAGATGGATCAGAATAACTAGTAAATGACAGGTATCTCTGATTAATGGAACCCCAGGGGTAGGCTCTACAGTTGTGTAGCACCTCAAATTTGCACCTACTTTTTGTACATACATTCTCATATTAGGTCATTAACATAACATAGTCCACTGCATAGCATTGCATTGTCCATTTGCCCAAGTGCAAGTTCAACTGACAAATTAGGTCAAACTGGTCAGGAGATCAGTCAATCAAGCAAGCAAGTGCAATTTCCATTGAGACAAGGCCCTAGGGTTGGTCCAACATGTTCACATGACCTAGGGGTCACTTTGAAGTGGTTTGGTCAAGGATTGGGTGCTCAGAAGTCATCAGTCATTGTTCAGTCCACCAGAAACCCTAGAAAGTCAACTATGGTCAACTGTGGTCAACTGTGCTTGAATTTATGGATTTCAAGGTGGGAGATGGTTTGAAAGGGTTCATTCATGTCCATACAAGTCTCATTTGACATTTCAAAGATCAAGATTGAAGAATTTGAAGTCAGACAAAAAGTTTCCTAAAATGGCAGGTGACCTGTAATTGGAAACTGCCAAAAATAGAAAGTTTTTCTCCTCAAATTTACATCATCATACAAGCTTCAAATGAAATTTTGTCCAACATGAAAGTTGAAGATCTTGCTCCCACCTTTCCAAAAAGTCCAGGAACACTCATTTCTCATTTATGGTTGGCAAGTTATGATCAAATCATTCTCAAGAATTTTTGAACTTCAAAGTGGCATATCTTCCAAACCATTTGGCCAAATTGGGTGAGGTTTTTTTTGCTACAAGTCACATTTGATATGCTCTATCCAAATCCTTCATCACAATTCACCAAAAGTCATCCAATCAAAATGGCCTTTTTCAAGTGCATTGAATTAAAAAAGGGGAGGTGAAAAAGTGACTTTTCAAATTAACCATTTCCTACACTTTTTACCAATTGCCAATGTTCAGAAATTACATTTTGGATATGCCTAAGCCCATTTTCGCACTGTAGCATGCCATGCACATGCAATTTGAGTAATTTCACTAATGGACCAAAACACCTTCATTTGAGTTAATTTGATTTACCATTCCACTAACCAAGCTTAGGCATTGTTAATCAGAGTATATATTGCATATTTCAGACTGAAAAACCCTAGCCACTATTGACAAACCAGATCTGAATTATTTTGCTCTCAAAAAACACTCAATTCTTCACTTGAATTTTTCTGGAAATCTTCAAAAGAATTCGTGCCTTGGTTCATTGGTCCACCATCTACCATCATTGTTGAGACCTTTGCAAGCATAGAATTACAACTGTAAAGCCATTTCCATACTGTTGCATTGAAGCTTCCTTCCATGGCAGTTCGAGTTTGGAGCCTCACCAAGCATTGTTGAGCCACGATTCTTCACTTATTCATCATCTGGAGCATCAAGAAGCTACTGTTTCAACTCAACACGACCAAAGAACCACCAAATCATTACTGCTCTTCAAAATCAGGTAAAATTCGAATCACACCATTGTTGAAATCGTGCTATGCTTATTAAAGATCTTGCCATGCTGAATACAATGAGCTTTAAATCGTGAGAAATGGTTGAGTATTGAGAGAGAAACATGGAATTAAAGTTTGGTTGTCAAATGTGTTCTTGCTTATTTCTTTCTTGTTAGCTTGAATTAGTGAAAATCAAGGTTGGATTATTGATGAGCATTAAGAGATGAACACATTGGTGTATCGATTGTTGATTTTGGTTACAGATCATTCATGGCTGGAAATCTGGAAAAAAATGTTGCATAAACCCTAAATTGGTGAACCCAGAATCGTGTTTTGATCTTTGGAATGGAAATTTGCATGAGCTTTCGCGTTTTTCCCCCATGTGACCAACCAGGTTGTGACACGCCCTTAAGTGAAACGCGGCGTTTCACTTAAGGGGCCGGTTAATTACAAAAACGCCACTGGCCGTGTTACATTTAATTTATTTCATTTCTTTTTTTTAATTATTATTTCACTTGGCATGGCAAACTTAGAAAATTCATAAGTCACTCATTTTTAATCCAAATTTGATGGGATTTTTTGTGAAATACTCCTCATGATCTCTAGTTTATTATGGTGATTTTTCCAGATTTTTTGCACGTGTGGATTTTTAAATGTGCTAGGGTTTGTTCATGTGTGTCCATTTTGTGTATGCCTTGCTATTTTGCTTGTGAAATGATGATACATAATCCAATGCATCTCAAACTTTTTGTGCTTAAACTAGACATGTTCATGGTGATTTTGGTATAGAGTTTGTAATTTTATCATTGCTGGTTGATGAGATATGATTTTTCGAATAGAGGTGTGACAATTTGTGTCACACCATTCATGTCCAACTTTCTGATTTTAATTACCATGCTTATTGAACTCAAAATGGTCTGGATTTTTGCATGAAGACACTTGTGCATGTTGCGAATGCTTGTGAATTTTTTCTGGAATTTTTGAATTCATTTCCTATTTGTTTGATAATTTCTCCCCTGTTTGACCAAATTGTTGACCTCTTGTGACACATGATGTTATTTGATTTGTGAAATTCTAATGCTTAATTGGATGGACTTGAAATTTGACATGTGAAATGTAGACATCTGAAAGTTTGTCATGGTTTTAGTCCCATTCATTTATCATGTTTTATCACTGTTTTATGATTAATTGAATTTGGTGCATGTTTTGATGCTTTGTATGAGTTTGCTTGAGCTTGCTTTGACTTTCTGATTTTCATTGACCTACTTCCCTTGATCCAAATGAGCTGAAATTTGATATGCTTATCATGTTATGGATGATGATTGATCATGAAGTATTTGAAGATTTTTTGAAATGTTTGTGATTGGATTTGAGTTAAATCATTCTGTTGACTTCTATGAGCTCTTATATGACATGCTTTGACCTATTTTGATCATGAAATGATATTGATGAATGATATAAACATGGGACCAATTGGGTTTGATTTCTAATTGCTTGATCTTGAGTTTGGATAAGTTTCATGTTCTGTTTTGATGATTTGATCTCATTTTGACCCTAGTCTTGGACTAGTGGTTTGTGCTCTCACTTTTGGGTTTTGTTTCAGGTTAATAGCACAAATGCTTATGCTTGATGGTGTGCTTCATTTGGAGTTGCTTTCTTGTTTGTTTATGACTAATCATTACTTTGTTTTGTAGGTTTTAAAACTTGGTCTTGTGCCTTAAAGCTTGCACCCTTGTGCATTGACTTGTGTTTGACTGTGTATAATTAACTGTTAACCATTTGTTGTTTAATGTTGGTTTGTCTGAGTACTGACTGTATTTGATTGATTTCAGGTACATTAGTTGCTTTAGTTCTATTGAGAACTTGCTTTGCTTTTCTTAAGAGCATTTGCATTGAGGTTTAACATCCTAACTCCATGTAGTCTGGAAGACCTGGCCTGTTACTTGGCCAGGCACCTGTCTGAAGTCCTCCTTAAGAGGCAATGTTTGTGTTTGTTTACATTTGTCCTTGTACATACTCAAAGACCTCCTAAGTGAAGAGGCATTGGCAGATATAAGGGATGTGCAATCCATCCCCTGCTATTCTGTGTGTCATCTGTTTTGCTCACACCACTGTGTTGATGCATTGCAGATATTCACCCAAGATCATTGTACATTGAGTCAGTGTCATATGTGTAAAAGGGTTCCCACTTTCTGAACCCACACTTTCTAGTCTTGAGCTCTCCCAGGCCAGGGATAAGAGCTGTGAAGTCTCATCTTCACTCACCTTTCATCAGCTTCACCCTAACTCTCAATGTTAGGATTAAGAGCTAACATTACCCTGTTACAGTGGTTTGTTTGTTGAGGTTGATATGACCCCTCGACTAAAACCTAACCTTGATTGAGCCCATTGATTGCATATAGTGTGTGGTATTTGTGCTTGTGTGTTTGTTTTTTTAGCTTGCTTCCTGTGCAAGTTAGGTTTAGTTTGGCTTGCTTCCTGTGCAAGTCATGTTTAGGATAGGCTTGCTCCCTGTGCAAGTTAGCTAGAAACCTTAACTTAGGGATGAATTTGCATGATAACATCTAGGCTCGAGTCGTAGTCTCCCTAGTTGTGTCTCCCTCTGTTATCTGGTTAAGCTAGTCCTGTGTCCCTCTGTAGGGGAACTAAGTCGCCCTGATCCTCATACCAGATGAGGTACGTAGGCAGGAGATGAGCAGATCTCTCCGGGCGCCTGTCTTTTGTTTTGTCTTTGTGTGTGTCAGGAGATGGATGTAAGCCCAGCGATTGGCATTCCGTATCCTCTTGTTGTTAGCTTGGAGTCCGGTCTAAGTCCATCAAGTGGCATCTGGTTTCCAGTGTGGGTGTGTTTTGGTTCGGAATCTGATGTAAGTCCAGCGATTGGCATTCGGATTCCACGTTTGCCCGTGTTTGTGTTGTTTTGTTTGGCGTGCGTGAGCCGAGCTACGAGTGCTCTGATTCTTCTTCGTCCAAGAAGATACGTATGCATAGGATGCGACATCCTAGCGAGCATGTTTTTCCCCAGTCCGAACTACTTTGACTCTGATGTCTATGCTTGATAGACTAAGTAGGCCCATGATGCGATATCCTGCCGAGTCAGTCTTGTTTGTTTTCTTGTGTCTCTTTCAGCCTATGTAGATGATTGTTTGAGCAGTGTTTTAGCAACCATTTTCCTTCCTATTGTGCGTGGATCCCGTCGAGTACGACGGATGCGTAGGGGTGCTAATACCTTCCCTTCGCATAACCGACTCCCGATCCCATTCTCTTTGGTCGCGAGACCATGCTTTTTCCAGGTTTACTCTGAGCGTTTCCTTTCCCTCTTTTGGGATAAATAACGCACGGTGGCGGCTCTGTTGTTCTTGTTTCCCGCCGGTTTTTCGCGTAATACGACAGCTGGCGACTCTGCTGGGGAATAAAGAGAAGTTGACCTCTTGCTGGTTCGTCTTCCCTAAGCGAGTCTCTCCTAGCGCTCTCTAGGTTAGGGTTTTGGTTGCTGTTGGCTGTTATTTATTGCATTCCTTATTTATTGTTTGCATTAATTGTTTGCATTTATGTTTGCACTTATGTTTGCATTCATTCATATTCATTGTTTATCTGGCTGGCTGGTTGTCTGTTTCTCTCTGTTGGGGGTGGGTGTTACTCGAGGTAAAAGGCCCAATACCCAGGCCATGAGTGAAATCTAGGATGCTTAGGAATAGAGTGATTCATGGGAAGCGGGTGGTATTGCGCCACTTAGCGGAACATTGATATCACGAGCAGTTCAGACCCTGGTGGGATATTATCGTTGCATACTTCGGGTGTGTATATGATGATATTCTGCGAAAGGTTATTTATGCTGCGTTTCTCTCGACCTTACCCTGGCCTAGACGACACCCGTGAGTGGGGAAGGGTTTGATCATTATTACAGGTACCGTTAGTGACTTGTGGTTCTGTTGGTGACTTTGGGTTCAGATGACAGTTCTCAGTTGACTTTGGGTTTCAATTGGATTTGGGGTTCTGAGTTTAAACCGAAGCTTCGACCTTGTGTTCAGAGATGCACGACCAGCCAGTTGTGTCTGCATCATTTGCATCATAGCATGTTTATTTTCAAAAAAATACGCAATATATATAAAAAAAAAAAAGAAAAAAAGAAAGAAAAAAAACTAATCTCTGCATGCATATCATTTCTCAGGTACATTCCAGAGCTTGTTCACTGATAAAGATGGCAACAGTCCCAGAGCCGAAGCGGAAGACTTGTTCCTACAGCTTTCATCGTGAGCCGTTGACTTCATTGATCGAGTTGAGTAGCCTGATAACTAGTGATAACTAGAAGGGGTTTATTGACCAGTATGGGGATGTTCTGACGTTGTTGAAGATGGTAGTCGACCCGGTGCCGTTGCAGACCCTTCTTCAGTTCTACGACCCGGAGCTTAGATGTTTCACTTTCCAAGATTATCAGTTGGCGCCTACTCTCGAGGAGTATTCCATTCTGTTAAGTGTCCCGATTCAGCATCAGGTTCCTTTCTTGGACGTACCGAAGGAAGTTGATTTCAGAATTATTGCCAGAGCTCTCCAGTTGAGTGTCAAAGAAGTCTGTGATAATTGGAAGCCCAGTGGGGATGTTGTGGGTCTGCCGTTGAAGTTTCTGCTGAGAGTTGCCAGAGGAGAAGCAGAGAAGAGGAATTGGGAAGCTTTTCATGCCCAGCTTGCTGTTATGATCTATGGGATCGTTCTATTCCCGAGCATGCCCAATTTTGTTGACTATGCTGCGGTCTGTATCTTCATTGGAGGGAATCCAGTTCCTACTCTGTTAGCTGACACTTACTATGCTATTCACAGTAGGCATGGTAAGGGTGGAGCTATTAGATGCTGTCTACCTCTCTTGCTCAAATGGTTCATGTCTCTTCTGCCAGTCAGTGGACCCTTTGTGGATGCTCAGAGCACTCATAAGTGGACTCAGAGGGTTATGTCGCTTACCTCCTATGATATCAGATGGCAGTCATACCGGATGGATGTGCGAAATGTTGTTATGAGTTGTGGAGAATTCTGGAACGTGCCACTCGTGGGGACCAAAGGTTGCATAAATTATAATCCAGTTCTTTCTCTTCGTCAGTTAGGGTTTGTAATGAAGGGAAAACCGCTTGAAGCTGAGGTAGCCGAAAGTGTGTATTTTGAGAAGCAGAGTGACCTGGCTAGATTGGAGCAGATAGGAAGAGCTTGGAGGTCTGTTGGAGTGAAGGATGGAGCGGTCTTAGGGAAGAAGTTTGCCATTGCTATGCCTGATTACACTGATTGGGTAAAGAAGAGAGTGGAAACTTTGTTGCTACCCTACGATAGGATGGAGCCGTTGCAGGAGCAACCACCTTTGATCCTTGCTGAGAGTGTGCCTGCTGAGCACTATAAACAAGCCCTGATGGAGAATCGCCGGTTGAGAGAGAAGGAGCAAGATACCCAGATGGAGCTTTACAAAGCCAAAGCTGATAGGTTGAACTTGGCCCATCAACTCAAGGGAGTGCAGGGAGAGGATGCTAGCAGATTGAGAAGTAAGAAAAGATCCTACGAAGAGATGGAATCCATGTTAGATGCAGAACACTGGGAGTGTTTGAAGCTGCAGAGAGCTGAAGCCAGCTACCAGAAGAAGATCAGAGACTTGGAGAAGCAACTCAGAGACAAAGACATCCAGTTGAAGAAAGAGGTAGATTTGAGGCGGACATCAGAGGAATACCTTGGAGGAGAAGTTATGGAGCTTAGAAGACAATTGAAGGAGAAGATCACCCCTCTACCAGAATGTTCAGAATGCACCCTGTTGATAGACCAGTGCCAGTACCTGAAGACTCTCATTCCGGAAGACCGTTTGTCTTAGCTTGTATTCTTTGATGTCTATGTTGAGAATCACCTCCAGGCTTGTTGGATGGGATTCGTTGTTGTACTCCGTTTATTCGAATATTTGTTGACTTGGTTGTATGATCTTTTTGTTCTTATTTATAGATAAGGTGGTTGGTGTTTCATTTTGTTCTCAGTTATCTTGTATGTTGTTCTCTTGTTGCTGCAGGTTGCCATCTTTTGAGGATGGGTCAGGCTCTTTGAATGCCTGAGAGATGAACATATCATGTGCATCATACGCATCATTAACATCATACTCATAACATTTTGCATAGCAGGTGTTCTTGTTCACGACTTCTCACTTTGATTCCTGTGTTCAGGCAGGATAGCTGATCAGAGACCGCACCGCTACTCAACGAGACTCAATCATCAAAGGAACATGGATCAAGTGCAAGCCGAGTTAGCTGAGATGAGGGCTAATATGGCCCAGTTCATGCATATGATGCAAGGGGTCGCACAAGGACAAGAAGAACTCCGAGCTCTAGTTCAGAGACAAGAAGCTGTAATTCCACCGACCAATCAAGCTTTGCCAAAGGGAGGCCCGATCAATGACAACCCTACTGCGGCTGTGCCCATCAACAACTATGCTGTAGGGGACGAATTGAGAGGTATTCGAGTCAACGGTTAACCGATTGCTCCAGAGACCGCCAATGCCAGAGTAGTCCGTGCTCCGGCCCGTAATCAGGCTCCGATTATGGACAGACAAGAGGATATGTTCACTCTGCTCAGTGAAGACGAAGACATTTTGGGAAGGGTTGATAAGAGGGATCGTAAAGTTGATGCCCTTGCTGAGAAGATCCGGGCTATGGAATGTAAAAATTCTCTCGGTTTTGACGTAACCAATATGGGGTTAGTGGAAGGTCTGAGAATCCCATACAAGTTCAAGGCGCCGTCCTTCGACAAGTACAACGGCACTTCTTGCCCTCGCACCCACGTGCAGGCTTATTACAGAAAAATCTCTGCCTACACGGATGATGAAAAAATGTGGATGTACTTTTTCCAAGATAGTCTGTCTGGGGCATCTTTGGATTGGTATATGGAACTGAAGAGGGATTCTATCCGCTGTTGGAGGGATTTGGGAGAAGCTTTCCTCAGACAATACAAGCATAACATGGATATGGCACCTAGCCGGACTCAGCTGCAGAGTCTGTGTCAGAAGAACAATGAAAGCTTTAAAGAGTACGCCCAGAGGTGGCGTGAGCTTGCTGCGAGAGTTCAACCCCCTATGCTGGAAAGGGAGTTAACAGACATGTTCATCGGCACTCTTCAAGGTGTGTTTATGGACCGGATGGGAAGCTGCCCATTCGGTAGTTTTTCTGATGTCGTCATCTGTGGCGAGAGAACGGAAAGTCTGATCAAGGCCGGCAAAATTCAAGATGTGGGTTCTTCTTCGTCATCAAAGAAACCTTTCTCTGGGGCACCTCGCCGTAGAGAAGGTGAAACCAATGCTGTACAACACCGAGGGAATGTGTATAGAGGAAGTGTGAATAGAGATCAGTATCGCCCAGTTGCTGCAGTGACCATTCCTGCACCTCAACCTCGTCAACAACAGCAAAGAGTTCAACAACCGCAACAGCAACAACAACAACAACAACGTCCGTATCAGCCCAGACAAAGAATGCCTGATAGACGTTTTGATCCACTATCGATGTCGTACGCTGAACTACTGCCCGAACTACTCAGGTTGGGGTTTGTTGAGTTACGTACCATGGCTCCACCAACAGTATTGCCTCCTGGATACGACGCCAACGTCCATTGTGACTTTCACTCCGGGGCACCAGGGCACCATACTGAAAAATGTCGGGCTTTCCAACACAAAGTCCAAGATCTGATCGATGCCAAGGCGATCAACTTCGCTCCGGTACCTAACGTTGTAAACAATCCTATGCCTTAGCATGGTGGGCATAGGGTAAACAATATTGAGGGGGAAGAAGCTGAAGATCTAGTTGCCAATGTCGATGATGTTCAGACTTCTTTGTCAGTTGTGAAGGGCCGTCTGCTGAATGGGGGTGTCAACCCAGGCTGTGTTGAGGGCTGTTTTGATTGTATTGAAGCTGATAATGGTTGTGACCAGTTGAGGGCTGGTATTCAAAAGCTGATTGACGAGGGTTGTGTTTAGTTCAGTCGGGCTGTCAGAGATAATGGGTCGGTGTCAACTGTCACCATCTACTTTAAACCGGCTGAAGGACAAGGACAAGGGGTTGTTAGTATATCTGCAGCAAGTGGTACCCCAGTTACCATTTCCGCTCCGGTAACTATCAGTGCTCCAACTACTATAGTGGCGTCTGGAAGAAGACCAGTTGAGAATAGTAGGGCTGTGCCATGGAGATATGATAACGCCTACCTCAGCAACCGAAGGGCTGATAATCAGACGAGGCCAGCAAGTCAAGCGCCTGTGACGATCAGTGCACCAGTTAAAACTCTTGTGGTTGTGAGTCCCGTTGTGGACAACGTTGGTGGACCAGGAGGTTTTACTCGGAGTGGACGACTGTTTGCTCCTCAGCCGTTGAGAGATGCCAATGCTGAGGCATCTGCTAGGGCGAAAGGCAAACAGGTTGTCGTTGACGAGGAACCGGCTCAGAAGGAGGTGCCTGAGGGTTCATTTGAAAAGGACGTGGAGGAATTTATGAAGATCATAAAGAAGAGTGACTACAAGATCGTAGATCAGCTCAACCAGACTCCGTCCAAAATTTCAATTCTCTCTTTGCTGCTGTGCTCTGAGGCACATCGTGATGCCTTGTTGAAGATGCTGAACATGGCTTACGTACCTCAAGAGATTTCCGTCAACCAGCTAGAGGGTGTGTTGGCCAACGTGAGCACCAAGCATGGTGTAGGTTTCACTGACCTAGACTTAACGCCTGAGGGTCGCAATCATAACAAAGCCTTGCATATCACTATGGAATGTAAGAAAGCAGTTTTGTCTCACGTGCTGGTAGACACCGGGTCGTCGTTGAATGTCTTACCGAAACAGATTCTGAAGAAGATTGATGTTGAAGGAGTTGTGCTCACTCCTAGTGACCTTATTGTGCGCGCATTTGATGGATCCAAACGTTCTGTGTTTGGAGAAATTACCTTGCCGGTGAAGATAGGTCCAGAGGTTTTCGACATCATTTTTTATGTTATGGACATTCAGCCCGCCTACAACTGTCTGTTGGGGCGTCCGTGGATTCACGCAGCGGGAGCAGTCTCGTCAACTCTCCACCAGAAGCTCAAGTATGTCTGGAACGGCCAAATTGTGACCGTGTGTGGCGAAGAAGAGATTCTGGTGAGTCACCTATCCTCGTTCAAGTATGTCGAGGTAGATGGCGAGATCCACGAAACATTATGCCAGGCGTTCGAGACTGTGGCTCTTGAGAAGGTGGCGTATGCTGATCAGAGGAAGCCAGGTGCTTCGATTGCTTCATACAAGCAAGCCAAAGAGGTTGTTGATTCCGGCAAAACTGAGGGCTGGGGCAAGATGTTAGACTTGCCTGTCAAGGAAGACAAATTTGGAATTGGTTATGAGCCTCTCCAAGCAGAGCAGAGTATGCAGACGGGTCCGAGTACCTTTACCAGCGCCTGGCTGATGAATCATGGCGACGTCTTTGCAACCGGCGGTGAAGACTGTGACAGTGATTGCGACTTAGACATCTGGGTTCGCCCGTGTGCACCAGGGGAGTCTATCAACAACTAGACGGCTGAAGAAGTGGTCCAAGTTACTCTTCAGACAGAGTAATTTTCCTTTGTTTTGTCATTTTGCATGAAAACCCTACGTTCTGCCCAAGGCGTAGTGGTTCATTGTAGGGCCTCATCATGTTTTAATGATTATCATAAATAAAGGACGTTTTGCAATCAAATTTTGTGATCCCTGTCTTTCTATTTTTTGTTTTCACTTTTTCTAAAAAATAATAAAAATGGCAATGTTTTTGTTTTTTGTGACTTTTTTTGAACTCTTTTCTAAAAAAGGCATTAACATGCAGAAGTGATCTCATGGAATCCACTGTGAACAATTCTGTTATGGCTCAGTATGATTTTGATAATCCCATTTACCAAGCTGAAGAGGAGAGTGAGGAAGACTGTGAACTCCCCGCAGAATTGGTCAGATTGCTGAAGCAGGAGGAAAGGGTTATCCAACCTCATCAGGAGGAGTTGGAGATTGTTAATCTGGGTACTGAGGACGCCAGAAGAGAGATCAAGATTGGGGCTGCTTTAGAGGACTCTGTCAAGAGGAGGCTGATTGAGATGCTGAGAGAATATGTGGAAATATCCGCCTGGTCATATCAAGATATGCCTGGGTTGGATACAGACATTGTGGTGCATCGACTGCCCCTCAGAGAAGAGTGTCCGTCGGTCAAACAGAAGCTTCGTAGAACTAGTCCTGATATGGCTGTCAAGATCAAGGAAGAGGTTCAGAAGCAATGGGATGCAGGTTTTCTGGCTGTTACCAGTTATCCACCGTGGGTAGCCAACATCGTCCCTGTGCCGAAGAAGGATGGCAAAGTCAGAATGTGTGTCGATTACCGGGATTTGAACAGGGCGAGTCCGAAAGATGATTTCCCATTACCTCACATTGATGTATTGGTTGATAATACGACTCAATCCTCGGTATTCTCTTTCATGGACGGTTTCTCGGGCTATAATCAGATCAAGATGGCGCCAGAGGACATGGAAAAGACGACATTCATTACACCTTGGGGCACATTCTGCTATAAAGTGATGCCGTTTGGGCTGAAGAATGCCGGTGCTACCTATCAGAGGGCAATGACGACTCTCTTTCATGACATGATGCACAAAGAGATTGAAGTGTACGTGGATGATATGATTGCAAAGTCGCAGACAGAAGAGGAGCATTTGGTTAATTTGCAGAAGCTATTTGACAGGTTGGTCAAGTTCAAACTGAGGCTGAATCCGAACAAGTGTACGTTTGGCGTGAGATCTGGAAAGTTGTTAGGCTTTATTGTCAATGAGAAAGGGATTGAGGTTGATCCAGCGAAAGTCAAAGCTATTCAAGAAATGCCTGAACCAAAAACGGAAAAGCAAGTCCGTGGGTTTTTAGGGAGATTGAACTACATTGCAAGGTTCATATCTCACCTGACTGCCACGTGTGAACCCATTTTCAAACTGCTTAGAAAAAATCAAGCAATCAGGTGGAATGATGACTGTCAGAAAGCTTTTGACAAGATTAAAGAGTATTTACAAAAACCTCCAATCCTGATCCCTCCAGTTCCAGGGAGACCATTGATAATGTACCTATCAGTGACCGAGAACTCGATGGGGTGTGTACCGGGACAGCATGACGAGTCTGGTCGAAAAGAGCATGCCATATACTACCTTAGCAAAAAGTTTACCGACTGTGAAACAAGATATTCACTGCTCGAGAAAACTTGCTGTGCTTTGGCCTGGGCTGCTCGCCGACTGAGGCAGTATATGTTGAACCATACTACCTTATTGATTTCTAAGATGGATCCAGTAAAGTACATCTTCGAGAAGCCGGCTCTCACCGGGCGCGTTGCTCGATGGCAGATGATTCTAACAGAATATGACATTCAGTATACGCCACAGAAGGCCATCAAGGGTAGTATTCTGTCAGACTACCTCGCCGAGCAACCAATTGATGATTATCAGCCGATGATGTTTGAATTCCCTGACGAGGACATCATGTATCTTAAGATGAAAGATTGTGAAGAGCCTCTTGTCGAGGAAGGACCAGATCCGGATGACAAGTGGACATTGATGTTTGATGGGGCTGTGAATATGAACGTCAACGGTGTTGGGGCAGTGCTCATTAATCCCAAAGGTGCACATATACCTTTCTCTGCCAGATTGACTTTTGACGTCACCAACAATGAAGCTGAGTATGAGGCTTGTATCATGGGGATAGAAGAAGCCATCGACCTGAAAATCAAGACGCTTGACATTTATGGAGATTCCGCTCTAGTGATCAATCAGGTCAATGGAGATTGGAATACGAACCAACCGCATTTGATTCCGTATAGAGATTACACCAGAAGAATACTGACGTTCTTCAAGAAGGTGAAGTTGTATCATGTCCCACAGGATGAGAATCAGATGGCTGATGCTTTGGCTACTTTATCTTCCATGATAAAAGTTCATTGGTGGAACCATGTGCCACATGTTGCGGTGAATCGACTCGAGAGGCCTGTGCATGTGTTTGCAGCCGAGGCTGTTGTGATTGATGAGAAACCGTGGTACTACGACATCAAGAACTTCCTCAAGACTCAAGAGTATCCTGAAGGCGCGTCAAAGAATGACAAGAAAACCCTGAGAAGGCTAGCTGGAAGCTTTTATTTGAATCAGGATGATGTGTTGTACAAGAGGAACTTCGATATGGTCTTGCTCAGATGCGTGGATAGACACGAAGCAGACATGTTGATGCAAGAAGTGCATGAAGGTTCATTTGGTACACATGCTGGTGGTCATGCAATGTCTAAGAAACTGTTGAGAGCCGGTTATTACTGGATGACTTTGGAATCCGATTGCTTCAAGTATGCTCAGAAGTGCCATAAATTCCAGATCTATGCTGATAAGGTGCATGTACCACCAAGCCCGTTGAATGTCATGAACTCGCCTTGGCCGTTCGCCATGTGGGGCATCGACATGATTGGGAAGATTGAGCCTACTGCTTCCAATGGACATTGCTTCATCCTGGTTGCGATTGACTACTTCACCAAATGGGTAGAAGCAGCTTCCTATGCTAATGTTACCAAACAAGTGGTTGCCCGGTTCATCAAGAAGGAGATCATCTGTCGTTATGGAGTTCCTGAGAGAATCATCACTGACAATGATTCGAATCTCAATAACAAGATGATGAAAGAGCTTTGCAAAGATTTCAAGATTGAACATCACAATTCTTCTCCTTACAGACCGAAGATGAATGGTGCTGTAGAGGCGGCTAACAAGAATATCAAGAAGATTGTGCAGAAGATGGTCGTGACGTACAAGGATTGGCATGAGATGTTGCCTTTCGCTTTGCATGGGTACCGTACCTCAGTGCATACGTCAACCAGGGCAACCCCGTACTCCCTTGTGTATGGTATGGAAGAAGTCCTACCAGTTGAAGTGGAGATCCCTTCTCTGAGGGTATTGTTAGATGTCAAGCTGGACGAAGCCGAGTGGATTCGAACAAGGTTTAATGAGTTGAGCCTTATCGAAGAGAGACGGCTGGAAGCCGTGTGCCATGGGCAGTTATATCAGAGAAGGATGAAGCGAGCCTTTGATCAGAAAGTGCGTCCTCAGAGCTATCAAACTGGTGATCTGGTTTTGAAGAGGATCCTTCCTCCCGGTACAGATAATAGGGGCAAGTGGACTCCTAATTACGAAGGTCCATATGTTGTGAAAAAGGTCTTCTCCGGTGGAGCCTTGATGCTTACAACAATGGATGGTGAAGATTTCCCGTCCCCTGTTAACTCAGATGTAGTCAAAAAATACTTCGCATAAATTGACCCGCTGGACAAAAAGAATAAAAGAGTCCAGGCAAAAAAGGGCATCCCAGCGAACCAAAAAACAGAAAGAAAAGGTTCGGGCAAAAATTAGGGATAAAAATGAAAAGAATTTGTACACCCGGTAAGTCGAAAACCCGCAAGGGCGGCTTAGGCAAAAAAGGGTATCCCGGTGGATTGAAAACCCGAAAGGGCGGTCCAGCCAAAAGAGGGATTAGAGCGAAGACTACAGTCTGAGTTATCTGTACATCATCGCGCTTCATTCGTCTGCCATCTCGAAAGATGTGATCGGTCCAGTCATTCTTCTCAGAAAGCAAGGAAGTTGGGAGAAAAAACTGATGATCTGTGAGTTATAACAGAGTTGGGAAATAGTGGATGCCGTGTTCACATTGCCATTAGGATAGTTTATTTTCCTTTTGTGCGCAATTACCTCTTTCTAGGAATTGCTTCCCAATGTATTTGCCTTTTCAGGCACATTTTCAATCAATAAAAGTCGTTATTAAGATAAATAGCTCTTTTGTTTTTATTTTTACTGTTTTGTTTGCAAAAACGTCCGAATATTTGATAAACATGGCATATAAAAACATGAAGGCTAAACAATAACTTGCAGAAAGATTAAAACATTTGAAAATCATTTTGAATGTTGAGGACACTTGGGCGTATCTTGTCCATGTATCCCCTAGGGGCATTTGTTGTGCTGTTTTGCAGGTCGTCATCTGTGAGCATTCCCCGGCAGTTATTTCCCCAAGCCAGTATGGAAGCCATCAGAGTTATGTTCCCATGCAGAGGTGTCTATGGATAGTACCTTCTATTCCCCAACAGATCTAAGGTTTGCCTATCCCCAGCAGGCCCGTATTTGCCGATTTCCTCCCCGAGTGGAGCAGGTTCGATGAGGTTTTTCTCCAGAGCTTATCCTAGCTGTGGATTGTTTGGGTCGTCCCCAGCGAAGTGTTTTATTGCCCAGAGCAGAGTTTATCCTAATTGTGGATTGGTTAACTCTCCCCAATGAAGTCGCCGGTTTGTCCCTAGCAAGTCGCTTTAATACTCCCCGGCGAGTTGCTTTGTTTCCCCCCTGTGGAGTTGTATTGATGGTTTCTCAGCGCAGTCGTCCTGCGTATTCCCTGGCGGGTTGTTCATCCTTTGCATTTTGCATATAGTGATCATTGCATCCTCAAAACTGCGTAGCATTCCCATTCCATATGGAGCATTATGCCATAGAAAAATTCAAACATATGCATTCATGTGTTAGCCTAACCAGACTGTATCCCCGGCAGAGGCGGATCATTTTGTTCAACATCGGTACAACACGTCTGCTACAATTGCTCCTGACAGCATTCAGGATTGATATATCCCCACAGAGGTTTATTTCCTCACCCGTCCGCGAACGGAAAGCTTGTTTCTCCCCAGTGAGACCCCAGCAAGTGGTCAGCCTGACCTTGACGCACCTAAGATGTCATTCTTGTGATACCAGTAAGTGTCATGTCAGCACCCGCGTGTGTTCTTTCTTCGGATGTCGGTAAACATCATCTTTCGATGTCGGTAAACATCGAGTCCCACCCCAGTCATCGGTAAATGTCTGGTCGTTTTTGGATGTCGGTAAACATCATCTTTCGATGTCGGTAAACATCGAGTCTCACCCCCCAGTCATCGGTAAATGTCTGGTCGTTTTTGGATGTCGGTAAACATCATCTTTCGATGTCGGTAAACATCGAGTCTCATCCCAGTCATCGGTAAATGTCTGGTTGTGCGTTATTTTCTTGTTGACAAAATCGAGATCCCCAGGAGTCGTCAGTAAACGTCTTGTTTGATTCCATTACAATATATCCTTTTCCTCCCCTAGTGGAGACGCAATCAGTAAATGGCCTCGCTTTCTTCGATATCGGTAAATATCGAGTCCCAGTTGGAACAGCCATCGGTAAATGGTCTTGTTGAAGTTGATATCGGTAAATATCAAGTTGCTTTGAAGCCACCATCGGTAAATGGTCTTGCTTCTTTTAACATCAAGTTGTTTCCCAGCAGCCATCGGTAAATGGTCTCGCTGAAGTTGATATCGGTAAATATCAAGTTTCCAGTCTTTAGCCATCGGTAAATGGTTTCGCTTTTCTGAAATTGTCGTGCAGCCGTCATCGGTAAATGATTTGGTTTTTCTTGTATCATATCCAGCAGAGTGCAAATTTCTACGGTTCTTTGGTATTCAATCCCTGTGTACCTTGAAGTCTGACAGTCGTTGCTCTCATCCGTTCGGGTTCCCAGCTGATTGAATAGGGGCAGCTGTAGCACCTCAAATTTGCACCTACTTTTTGTACATACATTCTCATATTAGGTCATTAACATAACATAGTCCACTGCATAGCATTGCATTGTCCATTTGCCCAAGTGCAAGTTCAACTGACAAATTAGGTCAAACTGGTCAGGAGATCAGTCAATCAAGCAAGCAAGTGCAATTTCCATTGAGACAAGGCCCTAGGGTTGGTCCAACATGTTCACATGACCTAGGGGTCCTTTTGAAGTGGTTTGGTCAAGGATTGGGTGCTCAGAAGTCATCAGTCATTGTTCAGTCCACCAGAAACCCTAGAAAGTCAACTATGGTCAACTGTGGTCAACTGTGCTTGAATTTATGGATTTCAAGGTGGGAGATGGTTTGAAAGGGTTCATTCATGTCCATAAAAGTCTCATTTTACATTTCAAAGATCAAGATTGAAGAATTTGAAGTCAGACAAAAAGTTTCCTAAAATGGCAGGTGACCTGTAATTGGAAACTGCCAAAAATAAAAAGTTTTTCTCCTCAAATTTACATCATCATACAAGCTTCAAATGAAATTTTGTCCAACATGAAAGTTGAAGATCTTGCTCTCACCTTTCCAAAAAGTCCAAGAACACTCATTTCTCATTTATGGTTGGCAAGTTATGATCAAATCATTCTCAAGAATTTTTGAACTTCAAAGTGGCATATCTTCCAAACCATTTGGCCAAATTGGGTGAGGTTTTTTTTCTACAAGTCACATTTGATATGCTCTATCCAAATCCTTCATCACAATTCACCAAAAGTCATCCAATCAAAATGGCCTTTTTCAAGTGCATTGAATTAAAAAAGGGGAGGTGAAAAAGTGACTTTTCAAATTAACCATTTCCTACACTTTTTACCAATTGCCAATGTTCAGAAATCACATTTTGGATATGCCTAAGCCCATTTTCACACTGTAGCATGCCATGCACATGCAATTTGAGTAATTTCACTAATGGACCAAAACACCTTCATTTGAGTTAATTTGATTTACCATTCCACTAACCAAGCTTAGGCATTGTTAATCAGAGTATATATTGCATATTTTAGACTGAAAAACCCTAGCCACTATTGACAAACCAGATCTGAATTATTTTGCTCTCAAAAAACACTCAATTCTTCACTTGAATTTTTCTGGAAATCTTCAAAAGAATTCGTGCCTTGGTTCATTGGTCCACCATCTACCATCATTGTTGAGACCTTTGCAAGCATAGAATTACAACTGTAAAGCCATTTCCATACTGTTGCATTGAAGCTTCCTTCCATGGCAGTTCGAGTTTGGAGCCTCACCAAGCATTGTTGAGCCACGATTCTTCACTTATTCATCATCTGGAGCATCAAGAAGCTACTGTTTCAACTCAACACGACCAAAGAACCACCAAATCATTACTGCTCTTCAAAATCAGGTAAAATTCGGATCACACCATTGTTGAAATCGTGCTATGCTTATTAAAGATCTTGCCATGCTGAATACAATGAGCTTTAAATCGTGAGAAATGGTTGAGTATTGAGAGAGAAACATGGAATTAAAGTTTGGTTGTCAAATGTGTTCTTGCTTATTTCTTTCTTGTTAGCTTGAATTAGTGAAAATCAAGTTTGGATTATTGATGAGCATTAGGAGATGAACACATTGGTGTATCGATTGTTGATTTTGGTTACAGATCATTCATGGATGGAAATCTGGGAAAAAATGTTGCATAAACCCTAAATTGGTGAACCCAGAATCGTGTTTTGATCTTTGGAATGGAAATTTGCATGAGCTTTCGCGTTTTTCCCCCATGTGACCAACCAGGCTGTGACACGCCCTTAAGTGAAACGCGGCGTTTCACTTAAGGGGCCGGTTAATTACAAAAACGCCACTGGCCGTGTTACATTTAATTTATTTCATTTCTTTTTTTTAATTATTATTTCACTTGGCATGGCAAACTTAGAAAATTCATAAGTCACTCATTTTTAATCCAAATTTGATGGGATTTTTTGTGAAATGCTCCTCATGATCTCTAGTTTATTATGGTGATTTTTCCAGATTTTTTGCACGTGTGGATTTTTAAATGTGATAGGGTTTGTTCATGTGTGTCCATTTTGTGTATGCCTTGCTATTTTGCTTGTGAAATGATGATACATAATCCAATGCCTCTCAAATTATTTGTGCTTAAACTAGACATGTTCATGGTGATTTTGGTATAGAGTTTGTAATTTTATCATTGCTGGTTGATGAGATATGATTTTTTGAATAAAGGTGTGACAATTTGTGTCACACCATTCATGTCCAACTTTCTGATTTTAATTACCATGCTTATTGAACTCAAAATGGTCTGGATTTTTGCATGAAGACACTTGTTCATGTTGCAAATGCTTGTGAATTTTTTATGGAATTTTTGAATTCATTTCCTATTTGTTTGATAATTTCTCCCCTGTTTGACCTAATTGTTGACCTCTTGTGACACATGATGTTATTTGATTTGTGAAATTCTAATGCTTAATTGGATGGACTTGAAATTTGACATGTGAATTGTAGACAGCTTAAAGTTTGTCATGGTTTTAGTCCCATTCATTTATCATGTTTTATCACTGTTTTATGATTAATTGAAGTTGGTGCATGTTTTGATGCTTTGTATGAGTTTGCTTGAGCTTGCTTTGACTTTCTGATTTTCATTGACCTACTTCCCTTGATCCAAATGAGCTGAAATTTGATATGCTTATCATGTTATGGATGATGATTGATCATGAATTATTTGAAGATTTTTTGAAATGTTTGTGATTGGATTTGAGTTGAATCATTCTGTTGACTTCTATGAGCTCTTATATGACATGCTTTGACCTATTTTGATCATGAAATGATATTGATGAATGATATAAACATGGGACCAATTGGGTTTGATTTCTAATTGCTTGATCTTGAGTTTGGATAAGTTTCATGTTCTGTTTTGATGATTTGATCTCATTTTGACCCTAGTCTTGGATTAGTGGTTTGTGCTCTCACTTTTGGGTTGTGTTTCAGGTTAATAGCACAAATGCTTATGCTTGATGGTGTGCTTCATTTGGAGTTGCTTTCTTGTTTGTTTATGACTAATCATTACTTTGTTTTGTAGGTTTTAAAACTTGGTCTTGTGCCTTAAAGCTTGCACCCTTGTGCATTGACTTGTGTTTGACTGTGTATAATTAACTGTTAACCATTTGTTGTTTAATGTTGGTTTGTCTGAGTACTGACTGTATTTGATTGATTTCAGGTACATTAGTTGCTTTAGTTCTATTGAGAACTTGCTTTGCTTTGCTTAAGAGCATTTGCATTGAGGTATAACATCCTAACTCCATGTAGTCTGGAAGACCTGGCCTGTTACTTGGCCAGGCACCTGTCTGAAGTCCTCCTTAAGAGGCAATGTTTGTGTTTGTTTACATTTGTCCTTGTACATACTCAAAGACCTCCTAAGTGAAGAGGCATTGGCAGATATAAGGGATGTGCAATCCATCCCCTGCTATTCTGTGTGTCATCTATTTTGCTCACACCACTGTGTTGATGCATTGCAGATATTCACCCAAGATCATTGTACATTGAGTCAGTGTCATATGTGTAAAAGGGTTCCCACTTTCTGAACCCACACTTTCTTGTCTTGAGCTCTCCCAGGCCAGGGATAAGAGCTGTGAAGTCTCATCTTCACTCACCTTTCATCAGCTTCACCCTAACTCTCAATGTTAGGATTAAGAGCTAACATTACCCTGTTACAGTGGTTTGTTTGTTGAGGTTGATATGACCCCTCGACTAAAACCTAACCTTGATTGAGCCCATTGATTGCATATAGTGTGTGGTATTTGTGCTTGTGTGTTTCTTTTTTTAGCTTGCTTCCTGTGCAAGTTAGGTTTAGTTTGGCTTGCTCCTGTGCAAGTCATGTTTAGGATAGGCTTGCTCCCTGTGCAAGTTAGCTAGAAACCTTAACTTAGGGATGAATTTGCATGATAACATCTAGGCTCGAGTCGTAGTCTCCCTAGTTGTGTCTCCCTCTGTTATCTGGTTAAGCTAGTCCTGTGTCCCTCTGTAGGGGAACTACGTCGCCCTGATCCTCATACCAGATGAGGTACGTAGGCAGGAGATGAGCAGATCTCTCCGGGCGCCTGTCTTTTGTTTTGTCTTTGTGTGTGTCAGAAGATGGATGTAAGCCCAACGATTGGCATTCCGTATCCTCTTGTTGTGTGCTTGGAGTCCGGTCTAAGTCCATCAAGTGGCATCTGGTTTCCAGTGTGGGTGTGTTTTGGTTCGGAATCTGATGTAAGTCCAACGATTGGCATTCGGATTCCACGTTTGCCCGTGTTTGTGTTGTTTTGTTTGGCGTGCGTGAGCCGAGCTACGAGTGCTCTGATTCTTCTTCGTCCAAGAAGATACGTATGCATAGGATGCGACATCCTAGCGAGCATGTTTTTCCCCAGTCCGAACTACTTTGACTCTGATGTCTATGCTTGATAGACTAAGTAGGCCCAGGATGCGATATCCTGCCGAGTCAGTCTTGTTTGTTTTCTTGTGTCTCTTTCAGCCTGTGTAGATGATTGTTTGAGCAGTGTTTTAGCAACCATTTTCCTTCCTATTGTGCGGGGATCCCGTCGAGTACGACGGATGCGTAGGGGTGCTAATACCTTCCCTTCGCATAACCGACTCCCGATCCCATTCTCTTTGGTCGCGAGACCATGCTTTTTCCAGGTTTACTCTGAGCGTTTCCTTTCCCTCTTTTGGGATAAATAACGCACGGTGGCGGCTCCGTTGTTCTTGTTTCCCACCGGTTTTTCGCGTAATGCGACAAGTTGGTAGGTTCCTAGAGTCACAAATATTTCTTGAGGTCGTCACTGCCGTGACGAAGACTCGTCGGACAATAATATCCTTAAGAAGATCTCGCCTAGTTGAGTTCTTCGTATTATCCCAACAAGGAAGGCTCCATGGGGATTCTACTACACAACTCTCGAGTTCAAGGTTCTAATAAGGTTCTCAGAGTCATAGATCGAGGTTGGAAATATTATTGTAAGGTAATAATACGTCCAAGGGATCTCATCTGATTGGGGCTATCGTATTAACCCAATAAGTCTGGGACTTTTCAGGTCGATACTATATAACCACCGGATATAGTAGGTTAAAAGGTCCCTAGAGTCATTGATCCAACTTGAAAATACTATCGTCGTGACGATTACTCGTCAGCCAATAATATTTTAAGAGAATCTCCTCTAGGCGGGGTCTTCGTATCTTCCCAACAAGGAAGACTCCTTGTGGGCGCCCACTACGCAACCACCAACTTAATCTTATGGTTTTTCTCAGACTCGGGTAGAGAGCCTATCTCACAAAGTATCACCAACCAGAGAACCCCAAATAAGACATAGTCAATAAATCATAATATAATAATTATGACAGAATAATAATAGCAGAATAGAAAAATAACAGACAAACAAACATTATTAACACACAATACAGAAACTGAACTAAATTAGGCTTCACCCTCTTGTGCTTGGAGCCTTTCCCCAGCAGAGTCGCCATCTGTCGCATCTCGAAAAATACGATTCCTCGCGATGGTCGCGGAAAAAATTAATGTTCGAACAGAGTCGCCACCGAACTTTATTTATCCCCATGAAGGAATAGGAAAATATCGATAAAACCTTTAGGAAATGGAATAATGGTCGTCGCAACCATATTCGGGTTCGGGAGTGGATTACGTAAGGGGAAGGTATTAGCACCCCTTATGTCCGTTGTACTCAACGGGAGCCTTTTAGTTCTAATGTGCGTTTCGAGTGTTAATTTATGTTTGTTTGTTTTATTCGAGTTATAAATATATTGAAAATAGAAATGGATGAGAACCTCAGAAAGGAGAAAGGGGAGGTTTTTTTATTAATGTGCTCGCGAAGATACATCAATCTCCTGCCTACGTATCCTTATGGTAATAAGGAAATTAGAGCATTCGTAGTTCGGGGAACTACGGTTGGTTAGTGTTTTTTAATGAACGACTGTTTAGATCGCATCCTAAAGGCTAAACGTTGGCTTGTCTACTCTCGGCGGAGGCTTAAGCATTAGTTTGTTGTGCGCATCAGAAAGGATTAAATAGTGTTCTTTTTGAAAAGAGTTTTAATCACACGGAGGTGACAAGTTGAATTAATGTGTTGGGTGTTTTGTTTGATTGGTTATGATCGCAAGAGGGCGAGAAAAGATAGTTTTGATGTGTTGAGATATTTTGGTTGGATGACGACCATTCGGATAGTCGAGTAAGACAAATCATATCCTAACAGTCGGGAAAGGGAATAGAAAACTCTAGACCACTTTCTTTTTCATCCTTAATTATAGGAAATATTTGATGATAATTAAAGTGTTTTGAACGGATGACGGATACTCGGATAATCGAGTAAGACAACTCATATCCTAATAATCGAGAAAGGGAATAGAAGACTCTAGACCACTTTCTTTTTCATCTGAATATTTATGAAAATAAGGTTGTATATGGTTGACGTATTTTAGAACAGACGACAAGTACTTGAATGGCTGAGTAAGACAACTCATATCCAAGCATTTGAGAAGAGGAGTTGAAAGCTCAAAACCATCCCCTTTTTCGCATAGTTTGTTAAGAAAATGATTTGATTAGGTTGTATGTTTGCGGAAAAATGACAGTTGTTCGACTGACCGAGTAAGAGAACTCGTATTCGACCAACTGAGGAGTGAAGTTGAAAACTCAAAGTCAACTCCCTTTTCATTTAGCTTACTGTGAAAATATTTTGATTTAATCGGGGTTTGGAAATTTGTAGAGGAACGACAATTATTTAACTAACCAAGTAAGAGAACTTGTATTCAAATAGTCGTGGAGAAAAAATTGAAGACTCAAAGTTATCTCCCTTTTGGTTTCTTGTTATAAAAGGATTTGATTTGTTTGTGCTTAAATGGATTAGAAATGACGACTATTTGACTAACCGAGTAAGAAAACTCGTATTCAAATAATCGAGGAGAGGAGTTGAAAACTCAAAACCATTCCCCTTTTCATTTTCAAATGAAGTGTTGTTTAAATGTATTAAGTATTTTAATTTAACTTTTATAAAGAATATTCGATGTCGGATCGAGGTTTTAAAATTTGCATTTTTGTGAATGAATTGAATTTTATTTTAGTGTATTGTTCTTCTACTCGATTAATTAATAACCGAATAAGTCTCATTGTAAGAAAGCCCAAGAGAAAGCTATGTGAGGTTGATGGCGATGCTTAGAAAGCAATCGACTTACAAGGGCGTTTTGAAAATGGGCTCGATATTGAATCGAGAATTGTGTGATTTGTGTTTTTGAAATTGGTTTGGATTGATGATGGAATTGAATGGCATTGAGTTTGTATTATGCAAAAATGGTGAGATTGTTAAAAGTAGCTTTAATATACATTAGCTATATCAAATTAATTAAATCAATAAATCAACATTACGAGCGCGCAATTATTGACATGGTGGTATATATAAAGAAACAAAGAATGGGCTCAAAGGCCCATCACCAATTTAAATAAACTGAAGAAAAATTAAGTAGCTAATAATAATGCTAAGAAAACAAAACAAATAAATAAATAAATAAGTAAGAAGAAATAAAACCACAAACAGTAATATGGAAGATGCATAGGAGTATGTAATCATCTCACGAAGGGATCTTAATTTGAATTTTTTTTTAAACAAACAACAAATCTACACATATATTTTTAGGAAACCAATTTACACTCCATGGATAAAAAATAATTACTCTCTTTTATTGACATCTCAATTCTTATATCTACATATTTTCTCTTATTCTCTCGTCACTTTCCATAGAAGCAATGTAAAATACTCCAAACATAATACACAATAATAAAGAAACTAGTACCCATTGAATATCATGTCTCAGATTCTCATATCATAGTACACATCCATATTAAATTCCATAAAAAAATGAATGTCTCAAATACTTGTTTCCCTAGAACAACCAGAAAAAAACATTTAATATTCCAATACTAATAACAAACTTATTCATTGCATATATCAAAATATGATGCTCATTATTTGCTTTCATTTTTATAAAACTGACACTCTTAATAATATGAGTACTAATTAACAATATTGAATTATCATTTTGACTTTTCAACTATTAATAAACACTTTTTTAATTTTTAATTTTAAAGCCACAAAGCCAACACTTTCTATCTTTCCACGTTTAGTTCTTTTACCATACCATTTTCTTTCATCTCTTTCAATGAAACCAACAAAAATAAATTAAGCAAAGTGAAATCAAAACAAATGAAAATAAAAATAAAACTACTTGAAACAACTAACAGTGGTGTGGCGTCGGATTGGCAAAGAATGATGAAACGGCAGCATGAAGCGGTGGTGGAGTCTTAGGCCGCCAGACTCGTTCCGACGGTGGTGCAAGGGTGGTTCCGACGACGTTGTTGTGGTGTTTGCTGGATGGACAGGAGAGTTGCGTTTGTGGATGAAGGAGGGTGAAGGGGGACCTGCGAGGTTGGAGACGGAGGAGTTTCCGGTCGGGTTTTGCGTTATTTTCGCGGTGGTGAGCGGTGGCTGCGTTGAAGGATGAAGATGGGTGTCGCGACATTTGGACGACGGTAAGGGTCACGTGGAGACATTGGTGAGGAAGAGGAACAATGATATTTTTCTTCTTTTTTTCTTTGTTTTTTCAGAGAGTGTCAAAAGGGATTTTTTTACCTCAGTGGAGGGAGAGTTTTTGTGTGGTTTATCTCCTTTTCTTCCTCCTATTACCGTTGGCCAAGAGAGAGTAAATAGAGCTAGCTGGCATCTAACTTCTCTTTCCAATTTTATTACCGTTGGAGTGTGTGGAGAGAGGAGCCCCAATTTGTTTGCCAACTGTCAAAAGAAACCCCCCGAAATCTTGAATGCTAGCTGGCCCTTGGCAAAAGGGATCCAATGCTAACTTAATATTATTTTATTTATTAAAGAAAATAAGTATATTAAAAATTCATTATCTAAATTCAAACTAAGTAAATAGAGAAAATTCTAATTAATTAATTTGGATATTTGGACAAAGAAAAACAAAATAAAATGACTGATTAGGAATAAAAGTTGGGCGAAAATTTGCTCGAAAAATTAAATCAGACACATTAAAATGATCAACACAAAATATACTTATTGAATAAATACATCGTTTCTTCAAATGCTGAAATAAATTTTCACCGTTTAAAAGGCTCAGGCGGGTCAAAATGCAACCAAAACAGTCGTTGAAAAATATAACGAGCACGCCAGGTTAAACTACGTGAACCGTAGATTAATAATACTGGCATCTGCAAGTTTAATTTCAAACTTTTTTACCCGCTGATTTTGCACGTACTTGAGAAATGATTTAACCAATTTGTCTGTATTTTCAATAAATTTATCCTGACTGATATTTTAGGTATTATTTATGATGAAATGCATGTTATGTTGTACAACTGATGCAAATTGAAATAAAAATCGAATTTATGAAATTTTGAAAATGCCCGGACAAAATTGGGGTATGACAGACATGACACCACTTCCAGAGTGCTGGAACTTCTCCACATGGACTTGATGGGACCTATGCAGGTATAAAGTCTTGGCGGGAAAAAGTATGCTTATGTGGTGGTAGATGACTTCTCCAGATACACCTGGGTCAATTTTATAAGGGAAAAATCTGTTGTATTTGGGCTATTCAAAGATCTTTGCCTAAGACTTCAAAGAGAAAAAGAAAGTCAGGTTATCAGAATCAGAAGTGATCATGGGAAAGAATTTAAGAACAGTAAATTTGTTGGACTCTGTTCATCTGAAGGAATTAGTCATGAGTTCTCATCTCCCATTACCCCTCAGCAAAATGGTGTGGTAGAAAGGAAAAATAGAACTCTCCAAGAATCTACCAGAGCTATGATTCATGCTAAGAAATTGCCCTACCACTTCTAGGCTGAAGCTATGAACACAACCTGCTATGTTCACAACAGAGTAACCTTGAAGAAAGGGCCTCCTCCTACTTTATATGAAGTCTGGAAAGGAAGAAGACCTACTGTCAAATACTTCCATGTGTTTGGTAGTAAATGTTATATCCTGACTGATCGTGAACAAAGAAGGAAGATGGATCCCAAGAGTGATGAAGGAATATTTCTGGGTTACTCAACAAACAGCAGAGCATTTAGAGTCTTTAATTCCAGAACAAAAGTAATGATGGAATCTATCAATGTTGTGGTTGATGATCAACAGACTGATGTCACAGACGATGTTGATACATCTGTAAATGATGCCCCAACTGATTTCCCAGACAAAAGCAATGAGAGTGAACTCACTCAAGCCGAACCTGAAGCTGACAAAATTAATAAGGGACCCTCTATCAGAATTTAGAAGGATCATCCTAAAGATCTCATTATAGGAGACCCAAATAAAGGGGTCACAACTAGATCAAGGGAAGTGATCTCACATGGCTGTTTTGTGTCCAAGATTGAGCCCATGAATGTCAAAGAAGCCTTAATTGATGAATTCTGGATCAATGCCATGCAGGAAGAGTTATGCCAATTCAAGAGAAATGAAGTATGGGAACTGGTTCCAAGACCTGAAGGAATAAATGTTATTGGAACAAAGTGGGTTTACAAGAATAAATCTGATGAACAAGGGGTGGTTACTAAAAATAAAGCAAGATTGGTAGCACAAGGATACACTCAAGTTGAAGGAGTTGACTTTGATGAAACATTTTCCCTTGTGGCTCGCCTTGAGTCCATTCGACTATTGCTTGGAGTGGCATGTATTCTGAAGTTTAAACTGTTCCAAATGGATGTAAAAAGTGCCTTCTTGAATGGTTACTTAAATGAGGAAGTGTATGTTGAACAACCTAAAGGGTTTACAGACCCAAATCTTCAAAGCATGTGTACAAGTTGAGGAAAGCCCTCTATGGTTTGAAACAAGCTCCTAGAGCTTGGTATGATAGACTCACAGTGTTTCTCATTGACAATGGATACAGGAAGGGAGGCATTGATAAGACCTTATTTGTTAAAAATGAAGGAGGAAAACTCATGGTGGCTCAGATATATGTGGATGATATTGTGTTTGGTTGGATGTCAAATAAGATGGTCGAACATTTTGTTAAACAAATGCAGTCTGAATTTGAAATGAGCCTTGTTGGAGAGCTGACCTATTTTCTTGGGCTATAAGTCAAGCAGATGGGAGATTCTATCTTTCTATCTCAAAGCAAATATGCCGAAAACATTGTTAAGAGGTTTGGCATGGAGAATGCAATTCATACAAGGACACCTGCTCCTACTCATCTGAAAGTCTCTAAAGATGAAAATGGTGTTAGTGTAGATCAAAGTCTCTACAGAAGCATGATAGGGAGTCTGCTATATCTCACAGCAAGCAAACCTAACATTACTTTTGCTGTAGGTGTTTGTGCTAGATCTCAAGCTGAACCAAAAGTCAGTCACATAAACCAAGTGAAAAGGATACTGAAATATGTCAATGGCCCCAGTGACTATGGGATGATGTACACTCATGGATCTGGATTTGTGCTGACTGGATACTGTGATGCTGATTGGGCTGGAAGTGCTGATGATAGGAAAAGCACATCAGAAGGATGCTTCTTCTTGGGGAACAACTTAATATCATGGTTTAGTAAGAAACAAAATTGTGTGTCTTTGTCCACTGCTGAAGCTGAATACATAGCAACTAGAAGTAGTTGTTCTCAACTGGTTTGGATGAAACAGATGCTAACTGAATACAATGTCACGCAAGATGTCATGACATTGTACTGTGACAACTTGAGTGCTATAAATATTTCTAAGAATCCTACTCAGCACAACAGGACAAAACATATTGATATCCGTCATCATTTTATTAGAGAACTAGTGGAAGATAAAATCATAGCCCTAGAGCATGTTGCTATTGAGATGCAGTTAGCTGATATATTTACAAAGGCTTTGGATGCAAATCAATTTGAATCTCTAAGAGGGAAATTAGGGATTTGTATTTATGAGAATTTGCACCAATTAATTTGGAGTGGAAAAGGTAATAAAAATATTGTCTGCCTACTTAAAATAAAGTGCCCCATTTATGGTAAATCATCACCTAGTATTGGAAATTCCATCTATTTCCTTTTCACACGCAACCTCTACTCAAACATTTCCAACTTCCTGCGACTTCATCAAACTTCTCTGCTAGGGCAACTGAAACCTTTCCACAAAAACAACAAGATGTCACAACATCTAACACCATCTGGTTCTAAAACTACCAAACCTACTCACAAAGATAGAACACCTTTTATGGACTTTCTTGATGAAGATATGTTGGATGAAACAGATGCTCATTGAGTACAATGTCACTCAAAATGTCATGACATTGTTCTGTGACAATCTCAGTGCCATCAATATTTCCAAGAATCCCATCCAACACAGCAGGACCAAACATATTGACATTAGACATCATTTCATCAGAGATCTGGTGGAAGACAAGGTGATTACCTTGGTACATGTAGCCACTGAACTTCAACTGGCTGACATATTTACAAAGGCTTTGGATGCTACTCAGTTTGAAAACCTAAGGGGAAAACTGGGAATATGTCTATCTGAGAACTTATAGCAATCAATGATGTTTGGGATGTATTGTTTAATATCTCTACATATTAAACAATTGGAACTATGCTCTGATTGGTCAACAGATCATAGCTATGCCACTTACAACAAGTGTGGCAACAAGAGGATAAGGAGATATCCTAACGTGAGGCGGCCTATGCACCTGCAGGAGTTCAAGGACACTGTTCATGCATGAGTGGTTCTGGATGTCAGACACAAAGTCATGGCATCTGATATGGCGGTACCTACTGTAAAGCAAAAGTGGGTGATTACTTGATTAAAGCTGTGAAGCAAGATCAAGTGGGTGCTAACTTGGTTGAAACTGTGAAGTAAAACCAAGTCTGTAAGTCTGTCAGTTATGTGTAAGTCTGTAATGCTTTGGCAATATTTTTGCCAAAAAGGGGGAGTAACAGGTGATACCCCAGGACAACAGATTAGTGTGTTGAAACAGATATTCATGACAGATTCAAGATTCCCTCCCCTGCAGCTGATGTGTGATGAAGTTTCTATTTAACTTCTGTTTGTGTGCTGATGTGTGTGTGAAGTTTTTATTTAACTTCCATCTGTGTGAGTGTGTTGTCACTCTGAGTGTATTAGCTAGGTCTATTACCTGCTAGATGTGTGATTTCCGCTGCTATGAACTCTGTTGTGGGATCAAAGTGTTTTAGCCAAAAATTTGCCAAAGGGGGAGTTTGTAGGTGTTTAATTGGCTGCATTGTATGGTAAAACACTAGCTGGATTCTAATGTCTTGACTAATGTCATGACATGTTGTGAAGGCGTTTGTGTAACTGCATTGGAGGTTAGAGTATCTAACTGTACTCTGATGTCTTGACTAATGTCATGACATACCTGAGTAACTTACTGCAGGATTAGCTAATACAGGATTTATTGGATGTGGTGACATTCATCCCTGTCAGCAGATACTGAGGAATAAAATAGTTGGTGTTCTGTTAGAGCTCAATATTCATTTTCAGTCTGGTTATCAAGGAAATACCAGACCTGGCATAAGGCCTACTATATGAATGTCAAACTGGATGTTATGACATTCATCATGGACAGCATATACTGAACAATAGACAAAGTGGTGTTCTGCTACACTTCAGTATGTTTCTCAGTCTGCCCTTCAAAAGGATAACAGAACTGACTTAAGGCTAAATGTGTAAATGTCAAATTGGATACTTTGACCTGTATTAATGTAAGCTGCTACTATAGAATGGACAGTTTGGTCCTGTACAGTTCAGCAAACTTGTACAGTCTGTTTTCAGGAAAAACAAACTTAGCATATGGTCCTTGATGTCAAGCTGAATGTTGTGACATTCATTCCTGACAGCATATGCTATATTGTAGGTTGTTTAGTTTTCTGTTTCAGCTTTTTCTCAGGCTATTCTTCAGGGATTCAACAGCTGAGAGAAAATCGAGGAAATCAACAACCAAGCTACATTTAATGAACCTAACAAATAGCCTATTTGTTAGTAACCTAGATGTGGAATTTAGGGAAACTCGGGTGACCTTAAATTCAGGAAAATACAAGTGCAAAGGCCCAAGTACTGCAATATAAAAGGAAGTCGTTCCTTCATTCAGAACTGGGGATTTTAAGGCGTGAAGATTTAGTGTGTCCATCATACTTCACTGCTGTACTTTTGTGAGTCTTGTATTAGACATATCTTGTAAGCCAAGCCATTATCACGTAGATGATCGCATTGGCATAGGGTGTTCATTGAGTTGTAAGTGTTGTGTCGCTCAAAGCTTTTAAGCGTGAGTGCTGTGTATCTTGATTAAAGCTGTTAAGCACAATCAAGAGTTGTTTGAAGTGTGACTTCAAAATTGTCTTTAATATTGATTAAAGGTAGTAATCACTGAGGTGATTGAGGGGGAGTGAGTAGGAACTCTGATCTTAGTGTAAGATTGAAATTGCATTAGGTAGGGATTAAGTGAAGAGTTGTAAACGGGTGAGTTTAGCTTTGAATTAATACTACTAATAATGGATTTCCTCCCTGGCTTGGTAGCCCCCAGACGTAGGTCATGTTGGACTGAACTGGGTAAATAGTTACTTGTGTTATTTACTGCACTTACTTTTAAGTTCTGCATAACTCTTGTCTGTGTAGATTTGGATGTCATAACAACCCGTGTGACATCGAAAGTCTGATAACTAGAATTTCAATTGGCATCAGAGCAGGCACCCTGCCTGTTAATTTCTGGGTGAGATCTAGGGAAGCTACTTTCTAGTACCATGGACAAGGATATAGGACACTCAAATAGACCACCCATGTTGGATGGCTCTAACTATGATGACTGGAAGCCTCGTATGATAGCCTTCTTAAGGTCTCTAGATAGCAAAGTCTGGAGAGCTGTCAACAAAGGATGGGAACATCCAATGAAGACAGGTGAAGATGGAGTTAGTGTGCAAATTCCTGAAGAAGAATGGGACAAGGAGCAAGAGACATTAGCCCTTGGAAATTCTAAGGCCTTGAATGCATTGTTCAATGGAATCAGTAAAAACATCTTCAGGCTGGTTCACCACTGTGAGCTAGCTAAGGAAGTTTGGGATACCCTCAAGATAACTCATGAAGGTACTTCCAAGGTGAAGATGTCCAAACTTCAGATGCTGACCACCAAGTTTGAAAATCTGAGGATGAAAGAGGATGAGACTATTCATGACTTCCACATGAATATTCTTGAAATTGCAAACACCTCTGATGGATTAGGTGAGAAAATGGCTGAAGAGAAACTTGTAAGAAAGATTCTCAGGTCCCTGCCTAAGAGATTTGTTATGAAAGTCACAGCCATAGAGGAGGCTCAGGACATCTGCAATATGAAGGTGGATGAGCTCATTGGTTCTCTCCAAACCTTTGAAATGGGCTTGTGTGAGAATGCTGAAAAGAAAAACAAAAGCGTAGCTTTTGTATCTAATGCTGAAGAGGAGTCAGAAGCAGGATATATTGGAGGTGATGAAAGCATATCAGAAGCCTTAGCCATGCTTGGGAGACAGTTCAACAAGTTCGTGAAGAAGATTGATCAAAGAGGTAGACTTAATGTCAAGAACATCTCGTCTGACATCAAGAAAAGATCAACTTCTGAAGAAAAGTTCAACCAAGGCAAGGGAATCCAGTGTCATGGTTGTGAAGGGTATGGACATGTCAGAGCTGAATGCCCTACTTACCTCAAGATGCAAAAGAAGGGGCTAGCTATCACATGGTCTGAAGGAGATTCTGAAAGTGAATCTGAAGGAGAATCTGCTAAACATGTCACTGCACTAACCAGTGTTTGTGCCACTGATGATGACTCAAGTGCAGATGAACTGACCTTTGATGAACTTGCTGCAGCTTATAAGAAGCTATGTGTCACCAGTGCAGAAGTGCGTGTCCAAGGAGAAAAGCAGAAGAAACTCATCAAGGAGCTGGAAGATGAGAGACAGAAGCATCTGACAGCCATAGAGGGTCTAAATGGTGAGATAACCCTGCTGACCTCCAAGCTGAATCAGATGACTAAATCCATCAGAATGATGAATAAAGGAACTGACACCTTGGAAGAGATCCTAAAGGTGGGACAGAAGTCTGGAACCACATCTGGTTTAGGCTTTGGGAAAAGATCCTCAGCTGAACACAAATGCCCAAAGGCTAAAGTTCAGAAATCCAAACAGAGGTCACATCCAATGTCTCAACATCGGGGTACCAGAATGAATAATCATCAGAAGAGGAAATTCCAGAAATGGAGATGTCACCACTGTGGTAGGCTTGGGCATATAAAAGCCTTCTGCTACAGGCTTCATGGTTACCCGAACCAAGTCCCCCATGTCAGACCTAAGCATAAGACATATAGGCACCATGTCTCCCACAAGAAGAGACAATGGTATGCTAGGTTAGCTCACATAGCTCTAAGGGCTTCTACCAAAGAAGACTGGTACTTTGACAGTGGATGCTCAAGACATATGACTGGTATGGAAAATCTATTGGTAGATATTCAACCTCACACTACCAGCTATGTGACCTTTGGTGATGGTGCTAAAGGGAAAATAAAAGGTGTGGGTAAGCTGGACTGCTCTGGAGTTCCAAAATTGAATAATGTGTTGTTAGTAAGAGGACTAACTGCAAACCTCATCAGCATAAGTCAGCTGTGTGATCAAGGGTTCTATGTTCAGTTTACTAAGGAGCTATGTATTGTGACGAATGGTGACAATCAGGAAGTTATGAGAGGATCCAGGTCCAAAGATAACTGCTATCTGTGGGAACCTAAAGTCTCAAACTTCTCCACAATCTGCTCTCCAGCCAAGGAAGAGCAGGAGGTGAAGCTGTGGCATAGACGCCTTGGACATCTCCACTTACGGGGAATGAAGAAGATCATATCCAAGGAAGCAGTCAGAGGAATTCCAAAGCTGCTTATTGATGAAGGAAGAGTCTGTGGAGAATGCCAGGTGGGCAAGTAAACCAAGATGTCACATCTGAAGCTGGGACGTCCTACAACTTCCAGAGTTCTGGAACTGTTGCACATGGACTTAATGGGACCTATGCAGGTTGAAAGTCTGGGTGGAAAGAGATATGCATACGTGGTGGTTGATGATCATTCCAGATACACGTGGATAAGCTTTATCAGAGAGAAGTCAGATACATTTGATGTCTTCAAAGACCTGTGCATCAGACTCCAAAGGGAAAAGGACAGTTGTGTTGTCCGAATTAGGAGTGATCATGGTACGGAATTCAAAAATTCCAAGTTTGATGAGTTTTGCTCGTCTGAAGGAATAAGTCATGAGTTCTCCTCCCCTATAACTCCCCAAAAGAATGGAATAGTTGAAAATAAAAATAGAACTATTCAAGAATCTGCCAGAGCTATGATTCATGCAAAGAAGCTCCCTATGCACTTTTGGGCTGAAGCTATGAATACCGCATGCTATGTTCACAACAGAGTCACCTTGAGAAAAGGAACCTCCTCCACTCTGTATGAAATATGGAAAGGCAGAAAACCCACTGTGAAGTACTTTCATATCTTTGGAAGTAAATGTTACATTCTCACAGATCGTGAACAGAGAAGGAAACTGGATCCCAAAAGTGATGAGGGTATATTTCTAGGATACTCCACTAACAGCAGAGCTTACAGAGTGTTCAACTACAGGACCAATGTCCTGATGGAATCCATAAATGTTATTGTGGATGATAAAGAGGAAGTAATCGATGTCATAGAGGATGTTGAAACATTCCTTGACAGTTCAACAGACATTCCAGTCAAGTCTGAAGAAGTACAGGAACCTCTTCCTGAATGTGAAGTAGATGCAACCACCAAAATGCCATCTATCAGAATTCAGAAAGACCATCCTAAGGATCTTATCATAGGGGATCCCAATAGTGGTGTGACTACCAGGCCAAGGGGAATAAGCTCAAATTCCTGTTTTGTATCCAAGGTCGAACTAAAGAATGTGAAAGAAGCCCTGACTGACGAATATTGGATCAGTGCCATGCAAGAGGAACTTGAGCAGTTTAAAAGGAATGAAGTATGGGAGCTAGTTCCAAGACCTGAAGGGACCAACATCATTGGTACCAAGTGGATCTACAAAAACAAGTCTGATGAGAAAGGAGTAATTACTAGGAATAAAGCAAGACTAGTAGCTCAAGGATATACTCAAGTTGAAGGGGTTGATTTTGATGAGACGTTTGCACCTGTTGCTAGGCTTGAGTCCATCAGATTGCTGTTAGGTGTAGCATGTATTCTGAAGTTTAAACTGTTCCAAATGGATGTGAAGAGTGCATTCTTGAATGGCTACTTGAATGAAGAAGTCTATGTGGAACAACCTAAAGGGTTCTGTGATCCTAACCAACCTAAGCACGTGTACAAGTTGAACAAAGCCTTGTAAGGGTTGAAGCAAGCTCCTAGAGCATGGTATGAGAGGTTGACTGAATTTCTAACCTCAAATGGATACAGAAAAGGTGGGATAGATAAAACCTTGTTTGTGAAAGATGAAGAAGGGAAAATCATGATTGCTCAAATCTATGTGGATGATATAGTCTTTGGTGGAATGTCAGAACAAATGGTAAAACATTTTGTTCACCAAATGCAATCTGAGTCTGAAATGAGTCTGGTTGGGGAGCTGACTTATTTTCTTGGAATGCAAGTCAACCAAATGGAGGACTCTATGTTTCTCTCTCAAAGCAAATATGCCAAAAACATAGTCAAGAAGTTTGGTATGGATAATGCTAGGCACAAGAGAACTCCTACTCCTACTCATCTAAAGTTAACCAAAGATGATGGAGGGGCTAGTGTTGATCAATGTCTGTATAGAAGCATGATAGGCAGTCTACTATACCTAACTGCAAGTAGACCTGACATTTCTTATGCAGTTGGAGTGTGTGCTAGATACCAAGCAGAGCCTAAAGTGAGCCACTTGAATCAAGTCAAAAGGATTCTCAAGTACATCAATGGGACTTGTGACTATGGGATGCTGTACTCACATGGTTCTGAGCCTGTCCTATCTGGGTACTGTGATGCTGATTGGGCTGGGAGTGCTGATGACAGAAAAAGCACATCAGGGGGTTGTTTCTTCTTGGGAGACAATCTCATATCTTGGTTCAGCAAGAAGCAGAATTGTGTACCCTGTCCACTGCTGAGGCTGAATACATAGCTGCTGAAAGCAGTTGTTCCCAACTGGTTTGGATGAAACAGATGCTCACTGAGTACAATGTCACTCTAAATGTCATGACATTGTTCTGTGACAATCTCAGTGCCATCAATATTTCCAAGAATCCCATCCAACACAGCAGGACCAAACATATTGACATTAGACATCATTTCATCAGAGATCTGGTGGAAGACAAGGTGATTACCTTGGTACATGTAGCCACTGAACTTCAACTGGCTGACATATTTACAAAGGCTCTGGATGCTACTCAGTTTGAAAACCTAAGGGGCAAACTGGGAATATGTCTATCTGAGAACTTATAGCAACCAATGATGTTTGGGATGTATTGTTTAATATCTCTACCTATATAACAATTAGAACTATGCTCTGATTGGTCAACAAATCATAGCTATGCCACTTACAACAAGTGTGGCAACAAGAGGATAAGGAGATATCCTAATGTGAGGCGGCCTATGCACCTGCAGGAGTTCAAGGACACTGTTCATGCAGGAGTGGTTCTGGATGTCAGACACAAAGTCATGGCATCTGATATGGCGGTACCTACTGTAAAGCAAAAGTGGGTGATTACTTGATCAAAGCTGTGAAGCAAGATCAAGTGGGTGCTAACTTGGTTGAAACTGTGAAGTAAAACCAAGTCTGTAAGTCTGTCAGTTATGTGTAAGTCTGTAATGCTTTGGCAACATTTTTGCCAAAAAGGGGGAGTAACAGGTGATACCCCAGGGCAACAGATTAGTGTGTTGAAACAGATATTCATGACAGATTCAAGATTCCCTCCCCTGCAGCTGATGTGTGATGAAGTTTTTATTTAACTTCTGTTTGTGTGTTGATGTGTGTGTGAAGTTTTTATTTAACTTCCATCTGTGTGAGTGTGTTGTCACTTTGAGTGTATTAGCTAGGTCTATTACCTGCTAGATGTGTGATTTCCGCTGCTATGAACTCTGTTGTGGGATCAAAGTGTTTTAGCCAAAAGTTTGCCAAAGGGGGAGTTTGTAGGTGTTTAATTGGCTGCATTGTATGGTAAAACACTAGCTGGATTCTAATGTCTTGACTAATGTCATGACATGTTGTGAAGGCGTTTGTGTAACTGCATTGGAGGTTAGAGTATCTAACTGTACTCTGATGTCTTGACTAATGTCATGACATACCTGAGTAACTTACTACAGGATCACCTAATACAAGATTTATTGGATGTGGTGACATTCATCCCTGTCAGCAGATACTGAGGAATAGAACAGTTGGTGTTCTGTTAGAGCTCAATATTCATTTTCAGTCTGGTTATCAAGGAAATACCAGACCTGGCATAAGGCCTACTATATGAATGTCAAACTGGATGTTATGACATTCATCATGGACAGCATATACTGAACAATAGACAGAGTGGTGTTCTGCTACACTTCAGTATGTTTCTCAGTCTGCCCTTCAAAAGGATAACAGAACTGACTTAAGGCTAAATGTGTAAATGTCAAATTGGATACTTTGACATGTATTAATGTAAGCTGCTACTGTAGAATGGACAGTTTGGTCCTGTACAGTTCAGCAAACTTGTACAGTCTGTTTTCAGGAAAAACAAACTTAGCATATGGTCCTTGATGTCAAGCTGAATGTTGTGACATTCATTCCTGACAGCATATGCTATATTGTAGGTTGTTTAGTTTTCTGTTTCAGCTTTTTCTCAGGCTATTCTTCAGGGATTCAACAGCTGAGAGAAAATCCAGGAAATCAACAACCAAGCTACATTTAATGAACCTAACAAATAGCCTATTTGTTAGTAACCTAGATGTGGAATTTAGGGAAACTCGGGTGACCTTAAATTCAGGAAAATACAAGTGCAAAGGCCCAAGTACTGCAATATAAAAGGAAGTCATTCCTTCATTCAGAACTGAGGATTTTAAGGCGTGAAGATTTAGTGTGTCCATCATACTTCACTGCTGTACTTTTGTGAGTCTTGTATTAGACATATCTTGTAAGCCAAGCCATTATCACGTAGATGATCGCATTGGCATAGGGTGTTCATTGAGTTGTAAGTGTTGTGTCGCTCAAAGCTTTTAAGCGTGAGTGCTGTGTATCTTGATTAAAGCTGTTAAGCACAATCAAGAGTTGTTTGAAGTGTGACTTCAAAATTGTCTTTAATATTGATTAAAGGTAGTAATCACTGAGGTGATTGAGGGGGAGTGAGTAGGAACTCTGATCTTAGTGTAAGATTGAAATTGCATTGGGTAGGGATTAAGTGAAGAGTTGTAAACGGGTGAGTTTAGCTTTGAATTAATACTACTAATAGTGGATTTTCTCCCTGGCTTGGTAGCCCCCAGACGTAGGTCATGTTGGACTGAACTGGGTAAACAATTACTTGTTTTATTTACTACACTTACTTTTAAGTTCTGCATAACTCTTGTCTGTGTAGATTTGGATGTCATAACAACCCGTGTTACATCGAAAGTCTGATAACTAGAATTTCATAAAGGGCATGGAAAACCTGGTTTTAACACACAAGAAATAACGAACGAAATAGTGAGAGAGAATAAGGGTTTTAGTCTTATGTGAGCGTGTGTATTGTGAGCCATTCATTCATTCATTGATGATTGAATTGGACTGAATTTTGAGTTGTAATTTATACACTCTAAGCTTTGAAGCATGAGTGTGTGTTTACTTGGTTGAAGCTTTTAAGCAATATCAAGTATGTGTTCTTGAAGAATGTCTTATTTCATTGTAATATTTGTTTTTACATCACTGCTGTGATTGATGGGGAGTGAGTAGGATCTCTTATATAAGAGTTCTTAGATAAAATCACACGGGTAGAGATTAGGTGAAAAGACTGTAACTTGAAGTTGTTTACTGAGAGTCTTTGAACTAATTCTATTTAGTGGATTTCCTTCCTGGCTTGGTAGCCCCCAGACGTAGGTGAGTTTGCACCGAACTGGGTTAACAATTGCTTGTGTCACTTGTACTACTGTTCTTTATCTTTTATCCTGTTTATATTGTTCAGATATTAGTGTCGTGACATTACCTTCGACATCTCATATCTGATACCAGAATTTCGATTATGATTATGATTATGATTTTAAACTGCCTTACAAAAAATTCTCGAAAGCGTTTAGAGAAATACATGCAGACGCATTTAGAACGTTTAAGAAAATCTATCATTAATAAAATATTATTTCAAAAGTTGAGAAAGAGATTTGTGATATTAATAGTGCCTTAGATTCCTCAAAGGAAGATCATGAATCTCTTATTAGTGAGCAGTTTATTGCTTATGATAATTTAGCTTAAAAGGTAGTTAAGATAGAATATGACACCTGTCCAATTTTAAAAGTTGAAAATTAAAACCTTAAAGGACAATTATCTCTTGAAAGAGGGAATGTTTTTTGGAAAAACTATCACTTTATAAGAATAAGAGAAAGAAAATTTCATTGAAAGTTGTCATACCCTCAAATTTACCCTACCCCACATCATCTTCTTAAGTCTTAAACCCTAAGCATGCATCCCATACATATCATCTCATATGCATTGGTACTTAATGACCACAATAGCCCACAAGCCCAAGGCATGGGATTCATCTGTGGAGGTTCAAGATCCTCTGATCACGTTAAGGTCTGCTCAAGCCACCTTAACCCTAATCTCATCCTGAAGCATCCCAAAAAGCTTAGGGTTCACTCAATACATATCACTCAAAGGAAAATTATTTCAAAAGTTGAGAAAGAGATTTGTGATATTAATAGTGCCTTAGATTCCTCAAAGGAAGATCATGAATCTCTTATTAGTGAGCAGTTTATTGCTTATGATACTTTAGCTTAAAAGGTAGTTAAGATAGAATATGACACTTGTCCAATTTTAAAATTTTAAAATTAAAACCTTAAAGGACAATTATCTCTTGAAAGAGGGAATGTTTTTTAGAAAAACTATCACTTTATAAGAATAAGAGAAAGAAAATTTCATTGAAAGTTGTCATACCCTCAAATTTACCCTACTCCACATCATCTTCTTAAGTCCTAAACCCTAAGCATGCATCTCATACATATCATCTCATATGCATTGGTACTTAATGACCACAATAGCCCACAAGCCAAAGGCACGTGATTCATCTGTGGAGGTTCAAGATCCTCTGATCACGTTAAGGTCTGCTCAAGCCACCTTAACCCTAATCTCATCCCGAAGCATCCCACAAAGCTTAGGGTTCACTCAAGACATCTCACTCATTCCCTAAACCTAATTTGTGTGGTGAGTCCCCTTTGAAGAAGTTTCAAGATTCATCTAGTTACCCAAGGACCAAACTCTAGTCCTTGACCCTCCTTTGGGTTTTACATGTCATGGTTCAGCATGGATCTTGACCATGCCATTGAGAACCCCTCGAATCCTATGTTTTTTCATGCCTCACACCCTTGAAACATCTCAACTTGACCCTTCCATCTCAAACCCTAATGCATTTGGCTTTGGTTCTTGATGAAACCTGTGGCTCAAGGAACCCTAACTTGATAATCTGTTGATCTTTTACTTTGCTCATTTTGGATCATCCAATCATCATATCATCCATCCAACATCATTTTATGTCCATTACAACAAAAATTCACCACTTAAACACCCATTCAATCCATGTTACAAGTAGTTAGTTAGTTCATGATTTTTCAACTTTCCATGACTTGATGCATCCATTAACCTGACCAAAAATCATCCCACAAAGGTACAAATCTTATTTCCTATAAAGTTATGATCACATGAACTAAAAACATCCATCATTGTTCCTTGGAAATCAAGAAATAACAAAATCCCCAAATTAGGTCATGTTGGTTGGTCACATTTTGGCAAGAATGGCCTATGGGAGGTTCCAAACACCATAACTTTCTCATTTTTCTATATTTTTGAATTACACTTAGATTCAAATGTCCTAAATAACTTAATCTCCAACTTTGTTTCAATTTCCAATACCTAATCAATTGAGGAAGGGGTTCAACTTTGCTATTGGCCAAGCTGGTCCAACATGCCCATCATGCCCTAAAATCATGTCATGACCACTACTTTGACACATTGCCATTTCCAAATCATAAACACTTTTGATCTGGTTCTTTTTGCATTCAATCAAGATCATGGCAAGAAACAATTGTCCCAAAATTGAGACAAAATACACAATCCAATTTTGTTTGGCCTTGGTTCAAACATGAAGGTTCATCCTGATGTGCAAGACAGACCACATCAGTCAGAATTTGCAAATGGATGCACCAAGTCCTCAAACCCTTTCAATCTAATCCCAATGGTCCCCAAACACATTTCATATTGTATTATGGTGTGATTAGAAGTCAACTTGGACACGGAAACATAACAAATCAGAAAACTCGACCCCATGTGAACATTCTGATTTTCCCCCAAAATGGAAAAAAGCAAAATCCAGAGCAAGCCTTCTCTTTGCTCTTGTTTGTTCCAAATCGATGCTAAGGGCCAAAGAAAAGTTATTACTGGTGCAAACGAGCTCAGACCATAACCACACTTGTCCCCAATGATCCCACTTCTACCATGCTTCAAGCCAGTCCTCTTTTCTGAGAAATCCTCCACATTCTCCCTCCAAAACCATTCCAACACCTTCCCTATAAATAGGGGAAGGTGTTCCACTTTAAAACCAAGCTTCAAAGCCCCTAAGGTGTTCCGCTCGATTCAAATTGAGTATGGACGAACATAGTCTGTATTGACCAAGAATGGGGAAAGAAGAATATCCTAGCCAAGGAACCATACTTAGTGTGGGTAAAAGAGAGGGCTAGGGTTATCAAGATTCCATTTATGTGTGACCCTTATTCATTCTCGTTGATTACTGAGCTCGAGCCTATCCTAAAAGAGTACATGGACAAGCTTACCAACTAAATCAAAGAGCTCAAGTTGGAGAACACTCAATTACAAGTCCAACTCAATACTGCCAAGGAACGTAACACATCTGGCAAGACAAGGGTAAGCAAGTCTATGAGAAGTTAGAGGATATCAAAAATAGACTCCGAGTAGCCGAGGGCCAAAGACTTTGGGTTGGTGGAGCTCTACAAGGATCTAATTCTGAGCTAGACTTTCGCAACAACAAGTTAACTCTGACTTTCTAGCAGTCTCCAATTAACCCCTGTTAATTCTTTATAACTGTGATTGGTAGTAATTTTGGTAAAACTAACTTAGCTATAACATGTTAAACAAGATGTCCTAACATGTGGATCTGACATCTTATCTGAAACAGGTTTACTCTTGGTAATAGTTGATTGATTACTGAATATTCTAGGAATATTAATTAATCCCATGTGGCGTCCAGGATTGAGGAATCCTAGATTCTATTTGATTTTAAACTTATTTTGTTTTCTAAATGTTGAGACATTTTAGGAAACTTTTGATTATTCACCTAACGTTGGGTATCTGTTTCATTGCGTGTATAAGGCCCGAATCCAGTTCAATTTATGGTTATATATAGAATGCCTCAAACCTAATTGGGAGACCGATCAAACAAGTTTTTAGTGCGGTGTTAGGGTTTGAGTGTTCTTGTTAATTGTGAGCCTCTTTAATATCATCTTGATATACGAGTAGGACTGTTTCTATTGAGTTGTAAGGTTTGTGAAACACTCATAAGCTTTTAAGCATTGAGTGATTATGTGTCCATGAAGTGTGACTTCAAAATCATTTGTAATAGTTAGAATTATCGCTGTTGTGATTGAAAGGGAAGTGAGAAGGGTATGATACCTAGGAGTGTCTTAGGTAGAAGTTAAGCACGGGTAGTGATTATGGAGTAGATTAAAAACTGGAGATAGTTTACCGAAAGGTCTACAAATTGATACTATTGAGTGGATTTCCTCCCTGGCTTGGTAGCCCCCAGATGTAGGTGTTGTTGTACACCGAACTGGGTTAACAACTTTGATGTGTTATGTTATTTTTTGTTCTCATATTTGTAAGTTATCTTGTTATTGTGTTTTGACCAGATATCGGTGTCTCGACATCTCTTAGGACATCTGATATTTGCATACCAGAATTTCAATTGGTATCAGAGAAGGCATCATGCTCTGTGTCTGGTGAGATTCAGGGAAGATACTTTCTGGTACAATGGACAAGGAAGGAGGATTTATGGAAATACGACCCATTCTTAAAGGAACCAACTTTGACTACTAGAAAGCTCGTACGGTGGCTTTTATCAAATCCATGGACAACAAAGCTTGGAAATTTATGGTCAAGGGATGAGATCCACCAATGACTAGAGATAAAGATGGTAAGATTACTGATGTGCTGAAGGCTGAGGAAGATTGGGATGATGAAGATGATAAATTAGCTCATGGAAACTCCAAAGCATTAAATGCCCTATTCAATAGAGTGGACAAGAACATCTCCAGACGAATAAATAACTATACTGTTGCTAAAGATGTTTGGGAGATCTTAAAGACTGCTCATGAAGGAACCTCAAAGGTGTAGATGTCAAGACTTCAACTTCTTACCACCAAGATTGAAAAATTAAGAATGAAGGAGGATGAGAGCATTAATGACTTTCACATGAATATCCTTGAGATAGCCAATGCCTTAAGTGCCCTACGGGAGAAGATGTCAGAAGCTAAGTTGGTCAGAAAAATCCACAGATCTCTTCCAAAGAGATTTGACATGAAGGTAACTGCCATTGAAGAAGCTCAAGATATAAACAACATGAAAGTTGATGAACTTATGGGATCTCTTCAGACCTTTGAATTAGGGATCAATGAACAATATTAAAAGAAGAAAAGGATAGCCTTTGTTTCTATTGTTGAAGATTTCGAAGATGAAAGTGACCTGAATACAGATGAAGGGATATCTAATGCTATTATATTTCTTGGAAGATAATTCAATAACGTGATGAAGAAGATGGACTGGAAGACAAGATCAAATGTCAAGAACAAGTCATTCAACAACAACAAAAATCAGGATTTTCAATGTCATGGATGTGAAGGGTTTGGTCACATAAGAGTTGAGTGTCCCACATACCTCAAGAAGTAGAAGAAGGGTATGTCTGTATCTTGGTCAGAAGATGATTCTGAAAGTGATCCTTAAGTGGAACCTACCAAACAGGTTACTTCCCTGACTTGAATTTGTGATTCTGATAAAGATTCAGATTGTGAGGAACTCACTTTTGAGGAACTTGTTGATTCTTACAAGGAGTTGTGCCTCATAAGTGAAGAAGTGTGTAAACTAGGATAAGACCAAAAGAAAGTTATTTCTCAACTACAAGCTGAAAAAGTGGAGCATCTATCTATTATCTCTGATCTGAAGGATAAAGTTGTATTGCTCAATTCAAAACTTGACAATATAACTAAGTCTGTAAGAATGCTTAACAGTAGTTCTGACGTGCTGGATGAGATACTTCAAACAGGGAAGAATGCTGGAAACGTTCAAGGTCTTGGTTATGATAATCAAGTTGTGATGAACAAAGGAAAAGGGTTTGTAATGAATTTTGTTCAACCTAACAGAAAACAGGAACAACATATGTCAAATCAAATGTTCATACATTAGCAAAGACATCAGGATGTTTACTCAGGAAGCAAGACCCAACGATGGAAGTGTCATCATTGTGTGAGGTTTGGTCACATAAAACCCTACTGCTACAAACTATATGGATATCCCAAACTAGCTTCACAACCCAGAAGAAAAAAACTATTGTTAAAACAAAGAAAAGATGGATTCCCATAAATAGTACGTCAAGACTCCTAGCTCACACCTCCCTCATAGCCTATGCTAGAGAGGATTGGTATTTCAATAGTGTTTGCTCTAGACACATGATTGGTGTCAAGAAATATTTGGTGAATATTAAGTCATATTCCACTAGTTATGTCACCTTTTGAGATAGATAAAAAGGAGAAATAAAAGGTGTTGGAAAGCTGGACTATCCAGGACTGCCTAGTCTTGATGATATACTATTTGTGAAAGGGTTTACTGCTAATTTGATAAGTATTTGTCAACTACGTGACCAAGGTCAAGTTAACTTCGGTAAATCAGAATGTATGATAACAAATGAGAAGAATGAAGTTATCATGAAGGGAACCAGATCAAAAGATAATTGCTATTTGTGGACTCCTCAAGAAACATATCGTTTCTCTACATGCTTAATGTCAAAATAGGATGAGGCTAAGCTATGGCATCAAAAGCTTGGTCACTTACATCTGAAAGGTTTGAAGAAAGTTTTGTCAAAGGAAGAAGTCAGAGGAATTCCCAAGATGCAAATTGATGAAGGAAGAATTTATGGTGAATGTCAAATAGGGAAGCAAACAAAGATGTCACATAAGAAGCTCCAATATCTGACCACTTCAAAAGTTCTGGAGCTACTTCATATGTACTTGATGGGACCTATGAAGGTTGAAACTCTTGGAGGAAAGAGGTATGCCTATGTTGTTGTTGATGACTTCTCAAGGTTCACCTGGGTGAACTTCGTCAAAAAAAAGTCTGAAGTGTTTGAAGTTTTTAAAGAACTCTGTCAAAAGATTCAAAGAGAGAAGGATATCAGTATTGCCAGAGTTAGAAGTGACCATGGGAAGGAATTGAAAATAGAAAGTTTGATGAATTTTGCCCCTCTGACGGGATTAGTCATGAGTTCTCTTCACCCATCACCCCTCAATAGAAAGGTGTGGTTGAGCAAAAGAATAAGACTATTCAAGAATGTACAGGGTCATGCTTCATGCTAAGAAACTATCATATCATTTTTGGGCTGAAGCCATGAACACTTCCTGCTATATCCTTAATAGAGTGACTATCATATCTAGCACATCAGCTACCCTTTATGAACCGTGGAAAGGAAGAAAGCCAATTGTGAAATATTTCCATGTATTTTGAAGTAGATGTTATATTCTAGAATATCGTACGAATAGGAGAAAAATGGATCCTAAAAGTGATGAGGGAATTTTTCTACGATACTCTACAAACATTAGAGCATACAAAGTTTTCAACTCCAGAACCAAGGTGATAATGGAATCCATAAAAATTGTTGTGGATGGCTGAACTAACAAAGCTGATGTCATAAATGATGTTGAAATATCCATGAATGATGTTCCAGAAGATGTTGCAGACTCAAATGCTAATACTGAACCTATAGAGTCCGAGTCAACTGACAAAGGGACCTTCCATAAGAATTCAGAAAGATCATCCTAAGGAGCTTATTATAGGAAATCAAAATGAAGGGAGAGTTACCAGATCAAGGGAAGTTATGTCAAATTCCTGTTTTGTTTCTAAATTTGAGCCCAAGAATATGAAGGAGGCCTTGACTGATGAGTTTTGGATTAATTCTATGCAAGATGAACTTGGCCAATTCAAAATAAATGAAGTGTGAGATTTGATACCAAGACCTAAAGGAACAAATCTTATTGGTACTAGATGGCTGTATAAGAACAATTCAAATGAACAATGGGTTGTTACCAGAAACAAAGCCATACTTGTTGCTCAAGGATATACTCAAATGGAAGGAATGGACTTTGATGAAACCTTTTCTCCCGTGGCTCGCCTGGAGTCTATCAGATTGTTACTTGGAATGATATGCCTTTTAAAGTTCAAGTTATTTCAAATGGATGTTAAAAGTGCCTTTTTAAATGACTATTTAAATGAAGATGTGTATGTTGAACAACCAAAAGGATTTGTTGATCCTACCTTCCCAAATCATGTGTTCAAACTAAAGAAGGCATTGCATGGTTTAAAACAAGCTCTGAGATCTTGGTATGAAAGGTTGACTGGGTTTCTCATCAACCATGGGTATAGAAAGGATAGAATTGATAAGACTCTCTTTGTCAAAGAGAAGGATGGAAAACTTATGATAGCTCAAATCTATGTGGATGATATTGTATTTGGAGGGATGTCAGATGAGATGCTCCAACATTTTGTCAAGCAAATGCAATCTGAGTTTGAAATGAGTTTGGTAGGTGAATTAACTTACTTTCTTGGACTCCAAGTCAAATAGATGGAAGACTCCATTTTTCTTTGTCAAAGCAAATATGCAAAGAGTATTGTGAAGAAATTTGGATTGGATAATGTTAGTCAGAAAAGAACTTATGCTCCTACTCACTTGAAGTTATCTAAAGATGAAAAGGGCATAAGTGTTGATCGGAGCTTATATAGAAGCATTATTGGTAGCCTTATATACCTTACAATAAGCAGACCAGATATAACTTTTGTTGTTGGATTTTGTGCTATATATCAAGCATAACCCAAACGAAGTCACATCAATCAAGTAAAAAGGATTCTGAAGTATGTGAATGGAACATGTGATTATGGAATGTTGTATTCTCATGATTCAAATTCCATGTTAGTGGGGTATTGTGATGCTGATTGGGCAGGTAGTGCTGATGACAGGAAGAGTACCTCTAGAGGATGTTTCTTTTTGGGAAACTACTTGATTTCATGGTTTAACAAGAAACAAAATTGTGTATGCCTATCTACTGCTGAAGTTGAGTACATAACAGTAGGCAGCAACTGCTCTCAACTAATATGCATGAAACAAATGTTGATTGGATACAATGTCACACAAGATGTCATGACATTATTCTGTGACAACTTGAGTGCTATTAATATCTCCAAAAATCCTATTCAACAAAGCATGTTAGCACGGAAAACAACTTGCAAATATTTTTACCAAAGCCTTGGATGAAGTTCAGTTTGAAAAATTAAGAGGAAAACATGGGATTTGTGTTAATGAGCATTTTTATAGAAATTAAAACCATTTAAGTGTGTCAGACAAGATTTTAACTATCATCATTACACAAGACACACTTATCTAAAACCTTTACCTCACTCTGTATCCTTTTGGACAAAAATGTGCTACCCATTCCATTCAAATTCTTCATACCTCTCCAGATATTTGTGTTCACCTTCTCTCAAGTGTCTTTCCCAATTCCATCTGTATCAAGTGTTACCTAAAATGTCAAAACAATCTTCACCCAAGCACATGCATATCCCAACTGAAACCAGTGGATCATCTTCTCTAACTGATAGGGAAAATGAACCATTCAAAATGATCAATTTGTCCGATCTTGTATTGGATGTTGCTCCCTTATCCATTATTTATCCACCATCTCAGACGAAAGATACATCTTTCATTTCAAAGAATGTCTAGACTTCTGGTAAGTCTTCTGTTTCTAAACCTATAATCCCTAGCGAAGATAAAACTGCTGTTGAAGAAGGGTCTAGGTCTAAAGGGTATGAGATGAGAAACTCTACTATGCATACTGGTGGAACTGAGAATCCAACAGAAGTGGAAAGGAGTGCCATTCATAAGGAACTTCGGAAGTTTGTTACCTCTATGCTAAAGGAAATTAACTTAGATGTTTTTCCAGATGTTCAAACATCTTTAACAAAAGAAACTGGCCCTGATGGTGATTCTAGTGAAAAAGATGAGGAAAGTGTCCCTGAGCATGCTGCTCGTGAAGGAAGAAGTAAAAAGAAAGATGATCATGTTGTCAATGTTGATGAACTAACTTCTGATGAGAAACCTCTTACCAATATTATGCTCCTGGTATAGCCAAGAGACTTCAGAGACAAAAAGGAAAGGCAGTGGTTTTTGGAGATTCTCCCTCCAAGGAGACAAAAAGAAAATCTGGTGGTATGAAAAGCATTCCCTCTAGAAGCTCCATAGGAAAATATCTTGTTGGTTCTACTAGATCATGGAGTAAAGTTGCTACTCCTACTAGGAAGAGGAAGGATGTCTCTTCTAGTGATTCTGAGTTTGAGGCCGAAGAGGATCCAGGACATCACGCCTAGATGATCTATTACCATAAAGCCTCATGCTGTTGTGCCCGAGGCTCCACTGGACAATGTGTCTTTACATTACGTGAAGAATGCTAAAGGGTGGAAGTATGTTATTCAAATGAGGGTAGCTTTGGAGAGGGAATTGGGTAAGGATACCCTAAAATGTAAGGAGGTTGTAGAGCTTATAGAAGTTGTTGGGTTGATTAAGACTGTCACAAAATTTGGTCCTTGCTATGAAAATCTAGTCAAGGAGTTTGTGGTGACTATTCCTGATAGGTGTGATGATGTGAAAAGTGCAGACTATAGGAAGGTGTATGTTAGAGGAAATGTCATGACATTTTCTCCAATTGTGATCAACAAATTTCTGGGAAGAACAGAAGAACCTCAGGCTGAGATAGAGGTTACAGATGACCAAGTGTGCAAGGAGATAACTACCAAGTAGGTGAGGCACCGGCCAAACAAAAGGAAGTTGTCTGCTGGAAAGCTAAGTGTCAAATATTCTATCCTTCATAGGATTGGGACTGTCAACTGGGTGCCTACTAATCACACCTCAACCATCTCTAATGGACTTGGGAAGTTTATTTATGCTATTGGGACAAGAAGAGCGTTTGACTTTGGGAAGTACATCTTTGAACATGTTTTGAAACAAGCCTTTTCAAATTCTGCGAAAATGCTTATCTGCTTTCCATCTCTCATATATGGAATAATCCTAAACCAACATCCTGGTATCTTACTGCTTATTGATAGTATGAAGAAAAAGGATTATCCTTTATCCCTCGACTACAAACTTTTTGCTGGAACACATGTCCCAAGTATTGTCATAACATCTTCCCAAGTACCTGGCTCTGCCACCTTCAAGAAGAGTTTTATTGCACAACTTAAGGAGACTTGTAAAGAGTTGGAGGATTCCATCAGGTCTAGCATTGTTACAAAAATCAAACTTGAAAACTTGATGAAGGTTTTGATGGAAGAAGAGAAGATTGAAGTTGAACATGGTGGTGATGACAATGGAGGAACTGATGTTGAGGACTCTGCTGGTGGCAATGATGCCGAGACTGATGAAGAGAAAGAAGCTGAAGGAAAGTTGTATGCCACTGTTGACTCAAATGGTTAGGAAGACATCTGATTGCAGTTTTTTTTGGGTTTTGTTTTATGGTATATGACCAAGATTTTATGTACCCTTAAGTGCCCCATTGTGTGTGATACTTAACTTTATAAATGTGGTTTCTCTGTTTTGGTTAGCTTCTTATCTTTGTCATATTATGTCTAAAAAGGGGGAGTACTGTCTATGTGCTCTAACCACTAACCACTAACTGGCTATGTTTGAGGTTGTGTTAAGGAGGAGTTCTTCGAGTTCCTGTTCTGGAACTTTCTGGGCTGTTGTGAAGTGATGTCAGGACATTACCTTTGTCATATTATGGCTAAAAAGGGGGACTATTGCCTATGTGCTCTAACCACTAACCATTAATTGGCCGTGCTTGAGGTTGTGTTAAGGAGGAATTCTTATAGTTCCTATTCTGGAACTTTTTGGGTTGCTGTGAAGTGATGTCAGACATGATGTCCTGATGTAGCGGGAAATTCATGATCATCAAGCTATTGACAAGCTAGAGATCAAATAACAAGAGTCGCCACCGCGCTTTTATTATTTCCAAGGGAAAAGGGAAAAAGTACGAACAAAACCCAACAGTAAGAAGTTTTCAAATCAAAACTAATAAAATGTTAGAGATTACAGGTAAGGGGGTTGGTTACACAGAGGGAAGGTGTTAGCACCCAAATTGTCCTAGGTACTCCTAGGGAGCCCTTTTTGTGTGCATATGTATTTGGTACAAAAATGATGTTTTCAAACAAATAGAATAGGGGGATGAGAAAAGAATTCATTAATTATTTTTTTTGTGTTTGACAACACCTTAGGTCTTGTGCCTATGTACCAACATAAAAATGAGGGATCAAAACCTCGTAGTTTGTGATACAAATTTCAAAATGGATGCATTGTTTTTAACAAAAATTAAGTTTGAAAGGAACAAAGGCCTAAAAATGGTTTGAATGAGTTAGTTCTTTTTGGATTTTTGAAAGTTTAAGTCAAGTATAGTTAAGTTTATTTACAAGTTTGGTTTAAGAAAATAAGTTTGAAAATGCAATGGCATAAGGCCAAAGTTTCTATTTTTTTTGCAAAAGTAGTCTAAGTTTAGAACAAAAGTAGTTCACACGAAGAAGATTTTGAACAATGGAGGGAGAGATTTTGAAATTAAAGAAATGGGGAGAAGATGAAGAGACTATCCTATGTACAAAATTAAAAGTTTAGAGTTGAAAAGATCTGACTTAATGGGTAGCAATCCAATAGACGAGAATGTCAATAGAAACCCAAAATTCCCTTGGACTTTTAGAATTCAGCAACACACAAATGCACAAATACATTATCTTGAATAGCAAGGCATCAAATAAATATGGCCACATCCAAGCTTATCCATTCCATGATCTTCTCCAAAATAACTCATGCAACAAATGAATTCCATAAGTCACAGATTCAAAATAACAGCTTCATAATGATCATGTTGCAGTTGAACTTAGAGATGTCTTCAAAGATGTATCAGATAAATTTCAAATTGCAAGCACTTGGTTCTTTATCAAGTTGGCATTGGCCAAGTCCTTTAGCATAGGAAGGTTACCTAGATTCTAAATCCATTTGTCCAAGATCAAGCCAACAGTCCACACAAAAGTCTCTTAGGGTTTTTGTTATTATTATGTACATTAATGGTCAAAGACCACACAAACAAGCAAAGTATACACAAATAAAATATATCACATAATGTGGTCCAAGTGGACAAAGTGAAAATTGCACTAACATAAACAATTAGAATGATATGAACAATGGCAAATAAAATAGAGTGATAAAAGTAAATTGCATTAAGGTAAAGGCTTGAAATTAAAAGTTAGTAGTTAATAGGTTAAAAGTTAGTATTGTTTTGCTTTTTGCTTTTCATCTTAAGACATTCTTTGGAGAACACTAAATCCACTTATCACAAGCATGAATCCTTGAGCCAAAACATCTTCTAAAGGAAGGAACGAAGGCCAAGTTTCCACACAATTCCATGAAAGAGGGGAGACTTACAATCTCACTAACTAGAATGCTTATGCCTTTTATGTTACAAATTTAGCGCTATGTTAAGCAATCATAATTGGACTTATGTAGAAGTCACAACTATTTGAGGCTGGGCAATAGAATTTTGGTGTTAATGCATGTTAGAGACATAGTATAATGGACTATGCTCATGAAACATACCACACACAAAAAAAATATGCAAAAGGTGTGTCCTAATCTCATCCATATTCTTGTCAATTTTTCAATCAACTAGCATTAGGACTTTGAGATATAGGCCAAATGAGATGAATGCATAAAGAAGGGGAATGAGATGAAGAGGGAGGGGAATGGATCAAAACACAAATTGGTCAAAGGAGGACTTTTACCAAATTAATACCATCCATTCATTTTGACAAAGTCAAATCTGTAAGAACAAAAATTGTTCTACAACAGATTCCCGGATTTTGATGATAACAAAGGATGAAACCAAAAATGGCACTCTAACGAAATTTCTCTAAGTGTGCAGGACTCTGAACAAAAACAAAGAAATCTGATCGCTTTATCAGATACAGAATCGAATCAAATACAAAGTATCAGAAGATCAGAAGCATCTGAAGAAGAAGTGCGCTCTAGAAGTTCTGACTCTGAGCAAAACAGCATAGCAGAATATCAGAAGTTCTAAACCGCCTTTGGAATCAACGCTGATGACCCAAAAGATCAGGACTATCAGAAGCTCTGATGTAACTTCAACACAATCTCAGATTAACAGAGTTAACGCAGATTCTGACGAAGGATCTCCTAATCCAGAAAGAGTAACGGAAACTACAACTTCAAATGGAAAGAAAGTATATTTGGAAAGAAGTTATTCAGGGAGACAAATTTGTTATGGCAAGAAACACAGAAGTAATGGCATTAAACTCTCATCAAAGTCAAATATTCTGCCTTCACTACAACGGTCCCTTCACCACTTTATAAAGGACGGCGAACTTCATCGAGAGACACACCTGAACACACAGAAAAACTCTACTCTCTCTCTTAGTCTTTCACGAGCTGTTGCTCATACGTGAAATCATCTTGCTTGCTCTAATTGCTGTCATATTTGCTTTATCTTAGAAGCACCTTAGATTACAAATTTTCTTTTGCTAATTTGATTTTGTTCCTCAAGTGACTTTGCGTAGTCTGTATACTTGGGAGGACTAAGAGATCTTTTCTCTTAGACGTTGGTTGTAATAATCTTTCAAGATTAGTGGATTAAGTCCTTTTTGAAGGCGAAATCACCTTGGCCGGGTGGACTGGAGTAGCTTTGTGTTATAAGCGAACCAGTATAAAATCCTGTGTGTTCTTATTACTGCAAAAGCACTTATTTTCCAAAACAATTCAAACCCCCCTTTCTTGTTTTTCTCACCTTCAATTGGTATCAGAGCTTCGGCTCTGTTATTGATTTTCTAATCAAACACTTAACCGTGTAGAGAGATCCAGAACGAGAAAAACTATGGCCCACACAAATGAAAGAGACAGTTACAATGCTAAGCCTCCTGTCTTTGATGGAGAGAAATTCGATTACTGGAAAGATTGAATTGAAAGTTTCTTTCTAGGCTATGATGCTGATCTCTGGGACATTGTCACAGATGGATACAAACCTCCTGTAACAGATGCTGGAGTTGAAGTTCCCAGAAGTAAGATGTCAGATGATCAGAAGCGCGAATTGAAGAATCATCACAAGGCCAGAACGATACTTCTCAATGCCATATCTTACAACGAATATGAAAAGATCACCAACAGGGAAACAGCTAAAGACATACTCGACTCTCTGAGGATGACTCATGAAGGAAACTCTCAGGTCAAAGAAACAAAGGCTCTGGCTCTAATCCAGAAATATGAAGCCTTCAAAATGGAGGATGACAAAGCTGTAGAGGTAATGTTCTCTAGATTCCAAACTCTTATTGCAGGTCTCAAAGTACTAGACAAAGGATACACAACTATAGACCATGTCAAAAAGATAGTCAGAAGCCTGCCAAAGAAGTGGAGACCCATGGTCACTGCATTAAAGCTTTCAAAGGATCTGAACAACATCAGTCTTGAAGAGCTTGTCAGTTCACTCAGAAGTCATGAGATAGAACTGGAGGAAGATGAGCCTTAGAAGAAGAACAAGTCTGTAGCATTAAAGTCCAGATCTGAAAAGCGCAAGTCTGAAAGGAACAAAGCCTTCCAGGCCGAAACAGAAGATGCTGATGACTCTAAACAGGAAGATTCTGATGATGAAGAAGAATTGTCCCTCCTGACCAGAAGAGTTAAACAACTCTGGAAAAAGAGGAACAACAACTTCAGGAGACCAAGACCCAGAGGGGATCGATCAGAATCAACCTCTAAAGGTAAAACTAACAAAGATGTTACTTGTTTTGAATGTAAAGAAACAGGTCACTACAGGAATGAATGTCCCAAGTTAAAGAAAGACAGTTCCAGAAAAGAGAGCTTCAAGAAAAATTCCCTCAGAACCAAGAAAGGATTGATGGCTACCTGGGATGATAGCGAATTTGACTCATCAGAATCTGACTCTGATGAACAGGCTAATGTGGCGTTCATGGCTACCACATCCAGGAACATTTCTGATGAAGAATCTGAATCAGAAGAGATATTTTCTGAACTCTCTCGATCTGACCTAGAATCATGTTTGTCTGAAACTCTTAGCTCATATCAGAAACTAAAACAAAAATTTAAAGCAATAAAATTTTCTCCATTAAACACTGGCGGTTTCGAATTGTAGCCGTCTCTTTCATTTGTGTTGGCCATAGTGTTTTTCTCACGTTGGGTCTCTCTACATTGTTAAGTGTTTGATTAGAAAATCAATAACAGAGTCGAAGCTCTGATACCAACTGAAGGTAGAGAAAAACAAGAAAGGGGGGTTTGAATTGTTTTCACAGGTAATAAAAACTTTTGCAAATAAAACACACACGAAAAAATAAGGCTATCAACACAGAAGTTTATCCTGGTTCACTTGAAATTCAAAACTACTTCAGTCCACCCGGCCAAGGTGATTTCGCCTTCAACAAGGACTTAATCCACTAATCTTGAAAGATTATAACAAAAGCGTCTAAGAGAATAAATATCTCTTAGCCCTCTCAAGTTTACAGACTTCACAAGTCACTTGAGGAAATATTCAAAAACTATTTGAAAATACAATGAAGTGTTTAGTGCTTCTAGGTAAGCAGTAGTAACACGATATAAGCACTGAAATGTTTCACACTTAAAGCAACAACTCGTGTGAACAGGTTTCAACAAGAATGAAAGGGATTATAGAATTTTTGATTGCAATGTTCTTGTGTATATTCTTCGTGTCTTATATGATGATGATCCTGCCTTTATATAGTGAATTTGATCAAGAGACCGTTAGCTGAGGTATTCATGAATATCATGGCAATGATGGACTTTTAATGTCAGTAATCTCGTTGTCCTTTCCAAAGCAATTTTGGAGAGTGTTTAATCTCTTCTAAAAATAGATTCATATCAAAAGTAGAAAACTTCGTAGCTAAGTCTTTGTGGGAGTTCTTGAATCAGAGTACGCGGAATTCAGATGTTCTTGTTCAGCGTGTATTCTTCAGATAGTTGCTGAATGCAGATGTACTTAAGAAGTTCTTGATATGTCTTTCTATAGAGCCTTATTTAGAGTATAAATCATCAGATCAGTTGTATGGAACTCTTCAGATTCAGAGTATTTGAGTCTTCTTTCGTCAGACTCTGTGAGCTTTCTTTTCTTCAGAGTCAGAGACTCTGCTTCAGTTTATTCTAAGTCGTCTATTCTAGACCTGTGTGATGTCATATGTTTGTCTATCTGATCCTTTTTCTGTTATAGTCTTGCACACTTAGATAAATTTGTTAATGTGCCAATTTGTTTCATCCTTTGTTATCATCAAAACCTTAGAGATGAATTGTAGACACAAAATCTTGTTCTAACACAAGGTTCCCTAAGTTTACTCATCAAACATCAATAAACTTGTATCAATGAAAGATCTCAAGTTAATTGTATTAAAATCTCATGATTATCATGTCTTGATGCAACAACTTCTATCTGTGGCTATTTGTGACATACTTCCAAAAAATGTAAGAGTAACTATAACCAGATTTTGCTTATTATTTGATGTTATATGTAATAAAGTTATTGATTTAAAAAAGTTAGATGAATTAGAATAGGAGGCTTCAATTATCTTGTGTCAATTAGAGATGTATTTTCCTGCATCATTTTTTAACATTATGGTTCACTTACTTGTTCATCTACTCAGAGAAATCATATTTTATGGTCCAGTTTATTTAAGGTGGATGTATCCAATAGAGAAATACATGAAGATCTTTAAAGGATATAAGAAGAATCATCATATACCATAAGCCTTAATCGTTCAAAGGTACATCACAGAAGAAGTTGTTGAGTTTTGTTCAAACTATTTGTCGAAAACAAAGTCTACAAGAATTTCAAAGCCTCGTCATGCTGACAGATTTAGAGGTAGAGGTACTCAAGGTTTAAATGTTAAGTCAATGGCTTGGGACATAGTTCTTGAAGTACATTTCTATATATTGAATAATCTTAGTGAAGTTGAACCTTACATAGCCACTCACAAAACAATTATAAAGAAAAAATATCCCCGAATGATGACAATTTGAATAATCGTGTTTCAGGCATAATTTGAGTTTTGTATGTCCTTTTGGGATGTTAGAAGTTCCGTTATAAATAGGGTTTAATGATGTTTAAAAATAGAGAGTTTCATAATTTTATTGTGAATATATAATATTTTGTGCAATTTCGAAGTCAGACATCCTATTTTAGAGTTTATGCATAAATTATTGCGATAGGGCTGAACTGAAACAAATAGAACTGGAGTTTCATAACTCAGTTAGAGGAATGGTTAAGTGAGTTTGAAAGAGGGTTTAAATATATTTTATACTGGATTTTTATCATAATTTTATCATAAGTCTTTCATTTTTGAAGTTAGACAATTTCAGAGTTAAGCCCAGAGTTTAAGCAATTTTGAGTGTGGTGACCTTTTGTTACCTTTTTAAAGAGTTTAAGATTCCTATTTTATTTCGTTAGAGTTGTTATTGAATTTCCAAATTTTATTTTGATTTGTTTAGAGTTAGAGATCAGAATATTGGATACACTTGAGTTGAACTCGGAGCACTATTGACATTATAAGGTTACATTTTGAGTAATATTTTTTTATGTGTTTAAGGATGTTAAGACAAAAGAGTTAAAATAGAGTTGTTGAGTAATTAATAATAATAATTTAATATTATAAAATATAATATTTTAGAGTTAAATTAGGGATAATTATTATTTAGAGTTGTCAATATAGTTGTCAGAACAACCAATTGAGTTCATAAGAGTTATCTTTATAGACAAGAGTTAGCAGTAGAAAAATTTTTAGCACCTTAAAGTTATTTTAGAGTTGCATGAATTATTGTAGAGTTTTTTAGAGTTCTTTGGAAACTAGGTTGAGTAATAATACAATTTTACTCAGTTATTGATCATTTTTTAGTTATAATGTAATTATTGAATTTAATTATATGATGATGTTGTGTTGGTTGTTGTGAATTATGATGATGATATGTTACTGTGTGAGCATGAATTATTTTGTTGAACTGTGAGTATATTGTAGTGGGATGATAATTCAGGAGGAGAACTATTTTCGTTGGGTCAATGCATGTTTTGTTTATTGTCGGGAAGAGACTTTAAAAATTATGTTGTTGCTACATTATCGTGTTGTAATATGCATTCAGTATGTCATTATTGTTGTTGAAAGAGGCAAGTTGCAATCTGATCAGGGTGGATTCGTGACTAGTCCCGAATCCGAGTAAGGTGGATTCGGGGTTCGAGTAGGGTGAACGCAGTTCTTGAGTGAACCAATTGATGATGATATGGTACCATATTTATATGAGTCTAGTTGAGGTTATGAGTCTCATTGTATAATGTAAATGATGAATATGTGATTGTTGTGTATGTTGATGAAATGGGTGTGAGAATGTTGTTGATTAGTTGTGAATATGTACATGTTGTTATGAAAAGATGTGAGACCATGTTATTGTTGATTGTGTATTGAATGTGTGCTTATTGTATATTCTCTATCTTAGCACTCTTTACACTGTTTATATTGAACATTGTTTTTCCACCCCCTTTGCTTCATGTTGTCCACCATGGACATCTTGCAGATAGCCAGGAGTGAGCATTGTTGTTATGTGTTAAATGTGGCTTGTTGGCGCTACTCTTTGTTACCTTTATTTATCACTTTATTATACATTAATGATTTTCATTTCTCTGATAGAGTAACATCGGGGACGGGAGTTTGTTATGTTTTAAGTTGATGTTGATTTTGTTGTTCTGGAGTTTAATACTTTTATCATGAAGTTCCTATGAAATATTTTTCAGCTACGTAGTTTCAAATGATTTGATATGTTTTTGAAGGATTATTGTTGGTGACACCCTTAATTATCGAGTATTGTTTTTTATATAAGTTTTGGGATTTAAGGTGTTACATGGGAGATTATTTATCTAAGGGTGCCTTAATCATGAAAGAGTATAGAGGTTTCTCTTAACCTCCAATAGGATTTTCTCCTTTTCTTTTGATTGGTTATTTGATGAATAAGATGAATGTGATATTGTTTTTATGCAATGAATTGATTGAAATTTGTGTGATGTGATTGTGGGGATTATTCTTTACGTTAATATGTTCATAAGCATGATGTTTGTTATGAGATTGAGGGTTTTACAATGTGAATGTAATTATAAATTTTTATGGTTCATCACTGGATTTTTAACATCTTAGAGTAATGGGAAATAACATGCTAATATGTGTTAATCACATATGTAACAATTCTGGACTGTTTGGAATCAAATTGGGTGTGCTTTAAATGTTCTGGAATGACATAATGCGATTTTCCTTTTGTTAACAAGGTGACGGGAATCACCTTCATGACGCCTTGGTCGTCATCTACTTTGAGACGCTGACTGACGTCAGCTGTTTGACGGGGAGACCGTCATGATATCTAGGCAAGTGTGAGGCCTTGTCGGTCATCATAGGGGTGACGATTGAGAGATAGGGGTCATGATGTGCGTCACCCTGGTGACGGGATACCTGTCATCATATCATTCAGTGTGTTTTGGCCTGCTAAGTTGGATTTTTTGTGTGGTTTCATTATGCGGTCAAGGGTTGGCAACCATTTATTGTATTTTGACAAATACCAGTGAGTTAATCAAATTATGTAATTAATCGATCTTTGTTAATTTTTGTTAGGCATAAATAGTATTATGTGTAATTATGGATATATTTTCAATGTGTCAATATATGTGGTGAGATTTCAAGTATAATATTGTGTGAATTATTGTACGTGCTTGTTGAAGAATTGTTGAGATGAGTAGTTCGGAGTGAGACTACTGGTAATGCATTATATGCATATTTGTTTACAGTAAGAGCGGGGTTGTATTCATTTTGTGTTCTTGTTGTCATTGCCTTTGTTACGTATGATGCATCATATGTTGTCGTTGTTGTGAACGAAGTGAGTCACGCGTTCAGAATGGGAACTAGTGACTTGTCCCAAGCTCATTGTATGGGCTTGAAGCTTAGAGTGGGGGTTCGGGTTTTAGATATTGGAACCTGGTTCATATGATGAACCAAATGTTGAGTCAGTACCACATGCATATAGAGTTAAATTGTGAGTCTGATTTAGACGGGGAACCGTGACGAGCATGATTCGAGTTGATATTGCATTGCATTATATAATGATTGTGCAAATGAGATGCTTGTGTATTGATGAATACTCTTGTATGATTTGTGTGATTGGTAATTGATCCTGATGTGGGTGAAATATGAATATGCGATATTGTGGTGCATGTCTTATATGTTCATAATTTGTGATGTGTGAATCTAATCTCATTATTTTATGCACCGATTATTATTTGAACATATTCTCACTCCCTTTTGTATTGTTGTGTCTGTGATCCTATGAAGTACAGATAATTAGGTACTTGAGTAGGAGCTTGAGGTCGAGGGAGGAGTTGTTCCTCTTTAGTTACTTGTCGATTAAGTCTTATTGTTGGAGTCTCTCTGATATGTAACATGAGGGGGACATGTTGCTTTGTTATTAATTTTATGTTGCATATCTATGCTTCGATTTTGATGATAAACCAGTTTCAAACTAATAATGTTGTTAAGGGATTTTATGTCGACTATTTTATAATTTCCACTGCTTATCAAATGACTTAATTTTAATTATTTGGTTCTAATATGGTTATTTGTTGTTTGAGTAGATTCCTGCTTGAAGGATATATATGTTATACAGGTTTTATTCAATTAATTGTCGAGTCGGGAAGTGGAGTGTTACATAGTGGTATCATAGCAGGTTGGTCCATTCGTCCAAGTTTTGTCATGCTATTTGTTCCCTAGTACACGATATGTGTGTGAAACATTATTGGTGCTTATTTGTTTTTCTTAATGCTTCCCAACAAGAGTGGGATTGAAATAAGTGGGGGATAAGATTATGCTTCTCTAAGATGTTTACGGTGTGAAAGGTTGGTTTAACATGCCGTTGTTTGCAAGAGTACCGGTTTTTTTATTAGTCATTGTTGTTTTCTGAGTTTGTTAAAGAGGAAGACTCGAAGTTCGTATTTGTTGAGTGTGTGTCAAGATTGAATTTGGAAGTGTCTGCTATGAGTGATAGCATGGTCATTAATACCTCATCTAATGGTTCAGTGACTACTTTGTTGTTGTGTTTGAGTTCTCCTTTGATAATTTTTTGGCAAGATTTTGGGATTGACTTCATGTGTTTGCCTATAATTCAACTCGATGTTATTATGGGAATTTATTGGTAGGAGTTCAACCGTGTATTTATCAATTATTTTGATAAATCAGTGAAGTTTCTTGAATCTGAGGAAAGTAAGGATAAGAGTTTCATGACTCCAAAGCAAGTAGAGATGTCCTTGATATATAGTGATCAAGTGTTCATGGTGTTCACGTCCTCCAGAGGGGAAGCGAGACAATGATTACAAATCTACCTGTTGTGTGTGAGTATCCTGAGGTGTTCCATTATGACATTAATGATTTACCTCCAGAGAGTGATTTGGATTTGTTATAGACTTAGTACCTGGTACTAGTCCTTTGTAGATGGCTCCTTATAGAATGTTTGCTTCAGAGTTGAGTGAGCTAAAGAAACAGTTATAGGATCTTCTTGAGAAGAATTTCGTTTGACCGAGTGTTTCACCGTAGGGAGCATCGTTTTTGTTAGTTAAGAAGAAAGATGGTAGCATGAGGTTGTGCGATGATAATCGACAGCTGAATAAAGTTACTATTGAGAATAGGTATCCACTTCCGAGAATTGATGATTTGATGCATCAATTGGTTGGTGCTTGCATGCTCAGTAAGATTGATTTGCATTCGGGTTATCACCAAATTCGTGTGAAGTCACATGGTATTTCGAAGACTGCATTCATAATAAGATATGGTCACTAAGAGTATTCAATGATATGATTTAGTGTATCTAATATGCTTGGAGTGTTCATGGATTACATGAATAGAATATTCCACCCGTACTTAGATCAGTTTGTGATTGTGTTCATCGGCGGTATTTTGATATATTCTAAATATGATGAGGAGTATGTGAAGCGTATAAAAGTTATATTGCAGACCTTGAAAGAAACAAAGTTGTATCTAAAGTTATCTAAGTGTAACTTCTAGTTGAAGGAAGTGAGTCTCCTTGGTCATGTGATTTCTAGTGGTGGTACTGTAGTGGATCCATCAAAGATAGATACAGTTTTGCAGTTAGAGACTCTGAAGTCTGTTATTGAGATCAAAAGTTTTCTTGGTTTGGCAAGTTACTATAGAAGGTTTATCGAAGGCTTTTAGAAGTTGGCATTACATTTAACATTGTTGACTCAAAAGGGTCAAGCTTATGTTTGGAGTGTTCAGTGTGAAGAGAGTTTTCAAGAACTCAAGAAGAAGCTGACATCAGACCCAATTTTGATTTTTCGAAGTCCAAGTGAATCCTTTGTTGTGTATTGTGATTCTTCAAAAATGGGACTAGGTGGTGTGTTGATGCATAATGGTCAAGTTGCAACTTATGTGTCCAGACAGTTGAAAGTTAATAAGAGGAATTATCCTAAGCATGATCTTCAGTTGGCAATCGCGATTTTCTTGTTGAAAATTTGGATGAATTATATGTTTGGATTTGAGGTGATCAATGACCACAAGAGTTTGAAGTATCTCTTTTATCAGAAAGATTTGGATATGATTTTGGCTTAAGTTACCATCCCGGTAAAGCCAATGTCGTAGCAGATGCTTTGAGTAGAAAGTTGATGCGTGCTTTTCGCAAGTATATGAACGCGTCAGAGTAATATAAAAGATTGTCGAATCCACAGAGACCAAGTGTCAATCTATCGCTATCTATTGTTATGATGTTTATCTAAGGTAATCGAAATAGGGGGTTTTAAGAGTGTACAATGAAAAGTAAAGTATTAAATTAAATTCAATTAATAAAGAAGGTTTGAATGTAATTCACATAATCAATTAATAATCCAAGTACTTGCTAATAGAATTACTTATGGGTAGTGTTTCCTACTTTGAAAAGAACCAATTTAACGGGAACTATCGCTTTTGCGTATTCAGAACCGAGTTGTACTCCCTAATCAAACCCTCTTATGGTCACTTATAAAAAGGCGCGCATTGCGTTAGAGTAGTAAACCTATTTTTAAGAAATGTAGTATCTTGACTAAGTTGAAAAGTATTTTAACCTGGATTTCTTAACCAAAAGAGGTTCTCACGAACCAGACTCTAAACTTATAAACGCGTCCGAAAATAGTTTTAAAATCACTTTTCTTTTAGGTTAAAAACTCCTAATGGACTAAACAAAACGCTTTCGCTATATTTGAAATAGTTAAAAACAACTAAGTTTAAAAAGGCGTCGGACAACTTTCGATCTTACCCAACGGAAATTAAGTGCGGGAAAACTTAAGTTGAAAGTTAAAATAACCCTTAAGTGTTTCTATGAACAATTGTACGTATTATCGGTTCAATTACGATCCTTACATTCTAACCTGTATAGGTTTAGTTAGACATGGTAAAGTAAAGGTGCATTTAATTTAAATAAAAGTAGTGCGAGTGCGGAATGTAAATAAAAGTAGTGCGAGTGCGGAAAATAAACAAAATAGTGCGAGTGCAAGAAATAAATAAAGTAGTGCGAGTGCGAGAAATAAATGAAAGTAGTGCGACTGCGATAAATAAATGAAGTAGTGCGAGTGCGAGAAATAAATAAAGTAGTGCGAGTGTGAGAAATAAATGAAAGTAGTGCGAGTGCGAGAAATAAATAAAGTAGTGCGAGTGCGAGAAATAAATGAAAGTAGTGGAGTGCGAGAAATAAATAAAGTAGTGCGAGTGCGGGAAATAAATAAAGTAAAGACAGTGCGGGAAAGTAAAGTAGGCAAAGGTAAAGCAATAAAACCTGCTCCAATCGGAGGGTTGAATAAAGTGCGAAACGGAAATGAAAATGGCGACAGGATTAACTTCCTTCCAAAGTGCTCCAAACTCGATTACCGACTCGATTACACAGTGTGGTAACACTTCGATGTGAAGAGATTGCCACTTTTATAATACTGAATATATGCCTAATTGTAACTAAGTTTGTTCTAGGTTTGGATGATGAAATAAATGAAATCGAGTTTCTATTTATAAGCAAGGAAAATAATGGAAAAGACAATGATGCCCTTCAGTTTGAATTTCGGAGGGAAACTTCTTTCTTCTTGTGGCGCCCGCCACAACACCATGGGGCTCGCCATAAGGGTAAATTATGGCACTCAAGTGGAGATAGTGGGAGGAGTGGCAGTTGAGGAGAAGTTGAACTATGACACGTCATGGCTGGACCCATGGCGCCAGCCACAGTGGGAGCCACAAGTGCAAAATGCTGATTTTTAGGCTTTTTAGCTCATTTTCACTCCTTTTCTCGATTGAGGCTCTGATTAGACTGAAAACCTGAAAACAAAGAGAAATATAGTAATTACATAACAAAATAAAAATAAAACAACTAAAATGCATGCGAAATCGGAGTCGAAAATACGGTGAAATTCAGTGTCATCAAATTCTCCCACACATAAACCCTTGCTTGTCCTCAAGCAAAACACTTAAAAGCTCATAGAAGAAAAACTGGTGTCAACGAGTGGTTCGGGCTAGAAAGGCTTCTAAGTTCAAGTCGGGATGCAGTGATAGCTACTAATTGAGTGAACTAAGGGTATCGTGATGACACTTATCCGCAGACACGAACATAAAGTCCATTCCTATATTAAACAACCCATATTATCCCACAATATTTAGGCCTACCTCCTCATCTCTTTTTGTGTCCTTTTCATTCAGGCGCAATCACATTAAGCCCGTTATCCGTACATGCTTAATAGCAGAGTAACCTGTTAGTGATTATGATCCAAACATGGGGTTCCTGGCACATAAATTTGTGTAAACCCTTTTATTTGACCCAATTGCAGTTGTGGGGGATCGGATCGTAATCCGCCCTACCGAGTTCAGCGCCAGATACCTCTGAACCAACTAACAGCGTGTGAGTTTTTCTTTTTCTTTTTCTTTTGTAGCAAATTTTTACAATTTTTTGGTTTAAATGACTTTGTGAGGGTCCCTTATACCGGAGTTGCCTTTTCTTTTCTTTTATTTATTTCACTAGATCATTCACTTATGTTCATCGGTCCCCTACGTAGAGGCTGCTTCGACCGGAGCTGACTGCTGGAATAAACTATTGAGGACTATACTAAAATGATGATTAAGGCCATGGTATATGGGGTTTCGGGAGTGATTCCTATATTCATGAAGTCTATGGTGCTAAAATGATACTAATGTTTCAAGAAGTTCTCCAAAGCCATCACATCCCAACTCAAACCTGTCTTAAAGCCCAAAAACTTTCAGAATAACACCGTTTTCTTTTGCAAAAAAAAATTGGTAAGGCTAAAGGAATGGGGAGATTAGAATGTACTAAAGATACACTATACTGGTGACTCGTCAGACTCATGCATTATCTAAAACACTCAGGCTAAAAGAAAAATGAAACAAAGTAAACAACTAAAAAGCAATAAAAATAAACAATCTAACTAAAAACAGCAAAGAAAAATAGAAAGTGATAAAATCTCCTCCCACACTTAAATCGAACATTGTCCCCAATGTTTCGAAATAAGATAAGGGGAGAGTAACCTGACATCCAACTGCTGACCACTGGTACCTTCGCCATTCTGAGGTGGACGACGGGATCAGCTGCGACGATGGTCTCTCTGATCCATCCTGGCCTGTAAGGCATCCTGAGCAGTCCTCACCTCTCGAAGGTTGCTTAAAATGGAACCCTGAGTGGCTTCCATAAGCGCAGAATGTTGACGGTGGTAGTTCTGCTGGCGGGCTTGCTCGTTTGTGATCGTAAGCAGGGACTGTACAATAGTCTCATAGGATCTATCTATCCTCCGCTGCGATTCTTGCATGAAGCTCATGTTGTCCACCAGTTGTTGCTGAATGGTAGAGAGTAGGTCATCACGCCTTTGCTCTCTAGCCATGTGGTCGCGCCACATCTCCTCTGTAATATAAAATCCAGGAGCAGAACCTGCAAAAAAAGGAAGATGGTGCGGTGTGTGTAACAACCCAATTTTAGTATTTATTTATTATACTATTATTATTATATTATATTTTATTTATTTGGAGTGTTAATTAATTAATTGGTTGTTAAGTAGTATAATAATTGATTATATTAATTAATTTTGGTGTGTTAATTAATTATTTAGTTGATACAAGATATAATTAAATAATTGTATTAATTGACTTAGTGTGTATGTGGGGTTAGTTTAATTTAATTGAACTAATTAGAGATATTTAAATATTAGGTCTTATTGGGCCTATTAATTAAATTAGAAGTATCATGCTTTAAGCCCAAATAGAATACTAGTATATAAGAGGGGAGGAGAGTGAGAATTAGCATTCATTTGATCATTTGAAGGCAATAGAGAAAGAGGAGAAGAAAAGTAAAGCGAAGAGCTAGGGTTTCCAGAAAATTGAAGAGGTAAGGGGGGAATCCTTATTATTATGGGTTAGTATGATCGGGTCAATGGGTAGATGTATGTTAGGTTAAAATTCCCCAATTTTGTATGGTTGTTTGAAATTGTTAAGTGTGATGATTATGCTTGATTGTGGTGATTGATTATGTTAAAACAGTAAATTAACGTTATATATTTGGAGTATTGTGTGAGTTATAATTTTCTGAACGTTTGGCTTTTTACGGAATCGAAATCGGAGGTCCGGAAGTCCTCCAACGATGAAAACCGCAGAAAATTCTGCATGCTGTCTGTCACAATCGCGACCCTTTTTTTATGTTTTATTGTCGAAATCATTTTGGTCATAACTTTTGATCTGTAAGTCCAAATTAAGTGTCGTTTGAAGCGTTGGATAGCAGAAACAGAAGGCTGTAACTTTGTTTCAGGAATAAAATAATTTTGGAGATTATTTCATGGACGTTTTTGGGGTTGAAGAAGATGAAAATTATGTTGGAAAATTTAGAAAACAACAACTTTTTAGTAACGCCTTCGTGCACGGTTTTATTCATAACTTTCAACTCGTGAATCATTTTGGGTTGGGGTTTAAAGCATTAGAAAGGTGACTCTAATAGATATTATGTGAATGGTGTATTTGTTATGAATATGTATATATACTATTGGTGGATTGTGAATGATATATTGTTATGAATGTGTATATGTACCATTGGTGGATTGTGAATGATATATTGTTATGAATGTGTGTATGTACCATTGGTGGATTGTGAATGATATATTGTTATGAATGTGTATATGTACCATTGGTGGATTGTGAATGATACATTGTTATGAATGTGTATATGTACCATTGGTGGATTGTGAATGATATATTGTTATGAATGTGTATATGTACCATTGATGGATTGTGAATGATATATTGTTATGAATGTGTTTATGTACCATTGGTGGATTGTGAATGATATATTGTTATGAATGTGTATATGTACCATTGGTGGATTGTGAATGATATATTGTTATGAATGTGTATATGTACCATTGGTGGATAATTCATAGAGTTGAATTATGGTGATATGTGGAATGTTAAGATGGTAGAGATGATCTTAATTGCATATGTATTGGTATTTGTACATTCATTCATGGCATGCATGGTCGGCTTCATAGTGGAAGCGGTGAAACTGTGGGTTCACATGGTAGCACACGTTGATCCTTAATTGGAAATAGGCGTGGTAGATAGACGTTGATCCTTAATTGGAAATAGGCGTAGCAGACGTTAATACTTAATTGGAAATAGACGTGGTGGCTTGGATTCTAGATGTTGAATCGGAAAGCGGTGGAACGTTGGGTCCATATAGACGTTGATCCTTAATTGGAAATAGGCCATATAGACGTTGATCCTTAATTGGAAATAGACGTGGTGGCTTGGATTCTAGATATTGAATCGGAAAGCGGTGAAACATTGGGTTCACATTGAGGTACCGCATGCATAGAGTCACATGTCTTGCATTGAGTCACATTAGAGTTATGTGATAATTGAGTGTATGCATTATTGTGATTGTGATGTGTGTATGAGATATAGTAATTGAATGTGATGATGTTTGGATACATAACTTGATAACATATGTGATTATGTGATAATTGTAGTTATGTGTATATTTGAGAATATAATATTGGATTTTAATATTGTACTCCTTGAGTTTGATGGATGTTTGAAACATGTGAAATAGATGTTGGTGAATATTGTTTACATAATTATGTAAAGTGTGATGAATTCCTTTAATTGTTGATTTAATCATTGTGCTTGATTTTACTCCATAATGATTTGAATTCTCACCCTTTCTGTTTGAATGTTACCTTTACATGGGTATCACGCAGATACTCAGGAGTAGTAGCGCTGAAGTAAGTGGACGGAAGCTCGCTCGAGATTAGCCGGAGAGTTCCCGTATTTTAGTTTATAGACTAGGTAATGAGTCAATGCTCTGGTCATGTAACACTGGGTAGATTAGTAGTATTAAACTCGTATCCTATTTGGATAAGTATTATGTTATTACTTACGAACCTGCTTATTTGCAATTGCTGTTGAGAGGCCATAGTGCCAAATATTCTGATTATGGTTTCCGTTTATTTTGAAAAGATGATTGAGAGATGATCATGGTATGGGACATGGATCATTTGATGAATTGCATGAGTATTCATTATTTTCCGCTGTGAATGCATATTCGTGAATATTCATGATAATTGGAATGTATTATTTTAAATGACCAGGTGTATTGTGTAGTGATGATGAATGATGTTGGTTTTTGAAAGCTTTTAGTTTTTGAAAACGTCGATGTGACGCCCTTTTGTTTATATGCGTGCTTATTTACTCTGATTATATGTTAAGTATTTTGGGGTAGAAAAAAGGGTGTTACATTAGTGGTATCAGAGCATGGTCGACCAGTTGGTCAATAGTCGTTAGGGTTTTCAATCCCGTTGTATTTGATTTGTGTATCTGACACGATCGATACTGTTTGTCTGGTTTATCTGATACCATAGTGGTATCAGAGCAGGTGAGTCCGTCCGGCCAGGTTGTGTAATTAGGTTTGTTCCCTAGTATGCGACATGTGTGTGAGAACACTGTCGATGCTTGTTTTCTTTTCCGTTGCATGTTGGGAATGAAATAAGTGGGCGAGAAGCGTCTGCTTCTCTTGGATGTTCCAATTGTATCGACCTTGGACATTAGGTTGTTGCATGCAAGAGTGCCGTGTTGGCCAATTAACCTGTTTTGAGAATGTTGTGCTTTTCCTGAACCCGAAGAGAGGTCGAATTCGAGGATGGCGTTGGTTAGAAGTTAATTGGGCGTATATCAACTATTTTGGAGAAGACTGTTATTTTCCCTGAGGTTGGTGCTAAGGAAGATTGGTTCGTGTCTGCTTCTGAGTTGAAGGAGTTGAAGAGTCAACTTGAAGAATTGCTCGAGAAGAGGTTTATTCGTCCTAGTGTGTCGTCGTGGGGTGCACCTGTTCTGTTGGTCAAGAAGAAAGAAGGTTCTATGAGATTATGTGTTGATTATAGACAACTGAACAAAGTGACGATTAAGAACAAGTATCCACTTCCGAGGATTGACGATCTGATGGATCAGCTGGTTGGAGCTTGGGTGTTTGGTAGCTTATGCTTCAAGGCAACTTAAAGTTCATGAGAGGAATTATCCGACGCATGATTTAGAGTTGGCCGCCGTTGTGTTTGTGTTGAAGCTTTGGAGACATTATTTGTTTGGATCGCGATTTGATGTGTTTAGTGATCACAAGAGTTTGAAGTACTTGTTCGATCAGAAAGAATTGAATATGAGGCAAAGGAGATGGTTGGAATTCTTGGAAGATTATGATTTTGGTTTGAATTATCACCCTGGAAATGCAAATGTTGTAGCCGATGCATTGAGTAGGAAGTCATTGCACATGTGTATGTTGATGATTCGAGAGTTTGAATTGTTGGAGCAATTTAGAGATTTGAGTTTGGTTTGTGAAGCGACGCCTTCGTGTGTTAAGCTTGGGATGTTGAAGCTTACGTGTGGCATTCTTGACGAGATTAGAGAAGGTTAGAAGTCAGATTTGAAATTAGTCGATGTTATGACATTGATTAATCAAGGCAAAGGTGGTGACTTTCGGATTGATGAGAATGGTATCATGAGGTGTCGTGATCGAGTTTGTGTTCCAAATGTTGTGGATTTGAGAAAGAGGATTCTTGAGGAAGGGCATAGAAGTGGTTTGAGTATTCATCATGGTGCTACTAAAATGTATCAAGACTTGAGGAAGATGTTTTGGTGGCAAGGTATGAAGAAGGATATAGCGGAATTTGTGTATGCATGTTTGACTTGTCAAAAGTCAAAGATTGAACATCAAAAGCCGTCTGGTTTGATGCAACCGTTATCTATTCCCGAGTGGAAGTGGGATAGTATCTCTATGGACTTTGTTTCGGGTTTGCCGAGAACATTGAGTAATTGTGAGGCGATTTGGGTCGTTGTGGGCAGGTTAACGGAACGTGCTCATTTTATTCCGATAAGGCTGGATTATTCGACGGAGAGACTTGCTAAGTTGTACATCGAAAGGATTGTGTGTTTGCATGGTATTCCGTCGAGCATTGTTTCGGATAGAGATCCGAGGTTCACTTCGAGATTTTGGGAAGGTTTGCAAAGTGCTTTGGGTACAAAGTTGCGTTTGAGTTCGGCATATCATCCACAAACTGATGGTCAAACGGAGAGGACTATTCAGTCACTTGAAGATCTTTTGAGGTCTTGTGTTTTGGAACAAGGAGGAAATTAGGATAGTTTCTTGCCTTTGATCGAGTTTACGTATAACAACAATTTCCATTCGAGTATTGGAATGGCACCTTTTGAGGCTCTTTATGGTAGAAGGTGTAGAACTCCTTTATGTTGGAACGAATCGGGAGAGAGTGTTATGGTTGGACCCGAGTTGATTCAAGAGACTATGGATAAGATTAAGATGATTCAAGAGAAGATGAAGGCTTCTCAGAGTCGTCAAAAGAGTTATCATGATAAGAGGAGGAAAGCTCTTGAGTTTGAGAAAGATGAGCATGTGTTTCTTCGAGTTACGCCAATAACGGGTGTTGGTAGAGCTTTGAAGTCGCGAAAGTTGACGCCGCGTTTCATTGGTCCTTATCAGATTTCCGAGAGGGTAGGTGAAGTGGCGTATCGGATTGCATTACCACCGTCACTTTCTAATCTTCATGATGTGTTCCATGTGTCTCAATTGAGGAGGTACATTGCGGACCCATCGCATGTTGTTCCATTAGATGATGTGCAAGTGCGGGATAATTTGACGGTTGATACATCACCTATGCGAATTGAAGATCGAGAAGTGAAGAAGCTTCATGGTAAGGAGATTGCTTTGGTGAAAGTGATATGGGGCGGAGTCGCCAATGACAATATTACTTGGGAACTCGAGGATAAGATGAAGGAATCATATCCGGAGTTGTTCGTTTGAGGTAAATTTTCGAGGACGAAAATCTTTTAAGTGGGGGAGAGTTGTAACAACCCAATTTTAGTATTTATTTATTATACTATTATTATTATATTATATTTTATTTATTTAGAGTGTTAATTAATTAATTGGTTGTTAAGTAGTATAATAATTGATTATATTAATTAATTTTGGTGTGTTAATTAATTATTTAGTTGATATGAGATATAATTAAATAATTGTATTAATTAACTTAGTGTGTATGTGGGGTTAGTTTAATTTAATTGAACTAATTAGAGATATTTAAATATTAGGTCTTATTGGGCCTATTAATTAAATTAGAAGTATCATGCTTTAAGCCCAAATAGAATACTAGTATATAAGAGGGGAGGAGAGTGAGAATTAGGATTCATTTGATCATTTGAAGACAATAGAGAAAGAGGAGAGAAAAAGTAAAGAGAAGAGCTAGGGTTTCCAGAAAATTGAAGAGGTAAGGGGGAAATCCTTATTATTATGGGTTAGTATGATCGGGCAATGGGTAGATCTATGTTAGGTTAAAATTCCCCAATTTTGTATGGTTGTTTGAAATTGTTAAGTGTGATGATTATGCTTGATTGTGGTGATTGATTGTGTTAAAACTGCAAATTAACGTTATATATTTGGAGTATTGTGTGAGGTATAATTTTCTAAACGTTTGGCTTTTTACGGAATCGAAATCGGAGGTCCGGAAGTCCTCCAACGATGAAAACCGCAGAAAATTCTGCATGTTGTCCTTTACAATCGCGGCCCTTTTTTATTTTTTATTGTCGAAATCGTTTTGGTCATAAAGTTTGATCCGTAAGTCCAAATTGAGAGCCGTCTAAAGCGTTGGATAACTGAAACAGAAGGCTATAACTCTATTTCAGGAATAAAATAGTTTTGGAGATTATTTTATGGACTTTTTTGGGGTTGAAGAAGATGAAAATTATGTTCGAAAATTTAGAAAACAACAACTTTTTAGTAACGCCTTCGTGCACGGTTTTATTCATAACTTTCAACTCGTGAATCATTTTGGGTTGAGGTTTAAAGTATTAGAAAGGTGTATCTAATAGATATTATGTGAATGGTGTATTTGTTATGAATGTTTATATGTATCATTGGTGGATTGTGAATGATATACTGTTATGAATGTGTATATGTACCATTGGTGGATTGTGAATGATATATTGTTATGAATGTGTGTATGTGCCATTGGTGGATTGTGAATGATATATTGTTATGAATGTGTATATGTACCATTGGTGGATTGTGAATGATACATTGTTATGAATGTGTATATGTACCATTGGTGGATTGTGAACGATATATTGTTATGAATGTGTATATGTACCATTGATGGATTGTGAATGATATATTGTTATGAATGTGTTTATGTACCATTGGTGGATTGTGAATGATATATTGTTATGAATGTGTATATGTACCATTGGTGGTTAATTCATAGAGTTGAATTATGGTGATATGTGGAATGTTAAGATGGTAGAGATGATCTTAATTGCATATGTATTGGTATATGTACATTCATTCATGGCATGCATGGTCGGCTTCATAGTGGAAGCGGTGAAACTGTGGGTTCACATGGTAGCACATGTTGATCCTTAACTGGAAATAGGCGTGGTAGATAGACGTTGATCCTTAATTGGAAATAGGCGTAGCAGACGTTGATCCTTAATTGGAAATAGACGTGGTGGCTTGGATTCTAGATCTTGAATCGGAAAACGGTGGAACGTTGGGTCCATATAGACGTTGATCCTTTATTGGAAATAGGCGTAGCAGACATTGATCCTAAATTGGAAATAGACGTGGTGGCTTGGATTCTAGATATTGAATCGGAAAGCGGTGAAACATTGGGTTCACATTGAGGTACCGCATGCATAGAGTCACATGTCTTGCATTGAGTCACATTAGAGTTATGTGATAATTGAGTGTATGCATTATTGTGATTGTGATGTGTGTATAAGATATGGTAATTGAATGTGATGATGTTTGGATACCTAAATTGAAAACATATGTGATTATGTGATAAATGTAGTTATGTGTATATTTGAGAATATAATATTGGATTTTAATATTGTACTCCTTGAGTTTGATGGATGTTTGAAACATGTGAAATAGATGTTGGTGAATATTGTTTACATGGTTATGTGAAGTGTGATGAATTCCTTTAATTGTTGATTTAATCATTGTGCTTGATTTTACTCCTTCATAATGATTTGAATTCTCACCCTTTCTGTTTGAATGTTACCTTTACATGGGTATCACGCAGATACTCAGGAGTAGTAGCGCTGAAGTAAGTGGAGGGAAGCTCGCTCGAGATTAGCCGGAGAGTTCCCGTATTTTAGTTTATAGACTAGGTAATGAGTCAATGCTCTGGTCATGTAACACTGGGTAGATTAGTAGTATTGAACTCGTATCCTATTTGGATAAGTATTATGTTATTACTTGCGAACCTGCTTATTTGCAATTGCTGTTGAGAGGCCATAATGCCAAATATTCTGATTATGGTTTCCATTTATTTTGAAAAGATGATTGAGAGATGATCATGGTATGGGACATGGATCATTTGATGAATTGCATGAGTATTCATTATTTTCCGCTGTGAATGCATATTCGTGAATATTCATGATAATTGGAATGTGTTATTTTAAATGACCAGGTGTATTGTGTAGTGATGATGAATGATGTTGGTTTTTGAAAGATTTTAGTTTTTGAAAACGTCGATGTGACGCCCTTTTGTTTATATGCGTGCTTATTTACTCTGATTATATGTTAAGTATTTTGGGGTAGAAAAAGGGGTGTTACAGTGTGTGATGGTGAAGGGTGATGGGGGGACACATGATGTACGGGAGATCGCTCTCTCCGATCAAACTCTTCATCAGTGTCGTGTCCCTCCTCATCAGGAACATTAGGAGGAAGTGGACCTAAAACAGGTGGAGCATCTAAAACATAGGTCCAATTCCTTTCGTTACGTACATCAGTACATCTAGTGCATGGTAGAACAACAGATGGGATAGCTATACCATGAATCATAAGCACATAACCTCCCTCTCTTCTCAATCGACACAATTTCATATCTCTCAGAAATTTTAGATTGATTGTGCGAGGAGCTAAGGGATATAAGGTAGCTATCTCATTGTTCAGGTTAAGAGCCCGAGCAATAGACATAATGAGTCCTCCAAAAACAATAGGTCCCGCTTTATTAAGAGTTAAAGCCATATGAGCAGTCATAAACGGGACCGAATTAATTCTCCTATTTGCGAGGCTTCCTTGCAAAAATAGAAGCTCTCGAGCATTGACCTTGTTTGGATTCTCCCGGCCAAAAATAGTACATGCCAACAGATATCTAAAAACTCTGATGGTCGGGTTATGGATGGTCGAGGCAAGAATTCCTTCAAAAGAATTTATTGAAGTGTTAGACAATCTCTACCAGAAGGAGAACACCTCAACCGACCAATCTGAATCCAAAGGGGCCTCACAAATAGCACCATCCCCATGAGGAATTCCTAACAGACCTGCTAGTTCGTTGGTACTAAATTCATACTCAACAACAAACATTCTAAATCGAATAGTACCAACTGTACTAGCAGTGTTAGGACTGCCAATATAAATTAAAGAGCTTAAAAACTCGATTGTCAATCGATCAAAGGTAGGCTCTCTGTTTGAAAAGATAGTGTGCAAGCCTAAAATATCTAATAAATGAAAAATGCTATGGTAGATACCAAAAGTGTAAAGACAATTATCATCCACATACCTTGTCGGGAGAATTTCCCGATTTCGCAATCTTTCGATAATCTTTCTCTGCCTATCCCCTGGTTTTCCTTCACGAAGGATAAATCTGTTGAACTCCATTTTATTAGCTCTTGGAATGTGATGAAGAAGATGAAGATGGGTTTCTATAAAGGTGGAATTTTTATGAATATTGACAGATGAAAATGAAAATGGAAGTTGGGAAGATGACTTGTATGGTGGGAAGATGAGAAATGTGGGAGCTTTTATGGGGTTCAAGGGCGTTTTTGGAAGGTGAAAAAATGGGTTTTGGAGGTTTGGAGGTTTGAAAATGGGGAAAAATGTGAGTCTGCCCCGAGCTTTTACAGACGCTGTGGCGGGCGCCACAAGGCCAATTTCGCCTGGGCCGGATTTTCACTCAATTGGCATGGGCTTCTCCATTCTCTTTTTGGTTGGGGGGTCCGGAGAGCATTTACATTGTTTTTTTCTAATGAAATAAGGCTAGCACAATTTTATAAAAAATAAAATTTAAACATTAGACTAATAAATAAATAAATAATTAATATAATTAGACTATAATATAAATATAAAGGGAATAAACACACATATATATATATATAATATATATATATATATATATATATATATATATATATATATATATATATATATATATATATATATATATATATATATATATATATATATATATATATATATACATATATATATATATATATATATTTGTGTGTGTGTGGAAATATCAATGTGCCAACATAGTTAAGAAAATATACCAAATGTAATAATATAAAATAAGTTAGGAAAATGCGAAAAATATAAGCATAAATGAGACAAAATAAAACGAGATGGTAAAATCAAATAGTAGGGGGTTCGTTTGCCTGACTGGATCCACAAAGCACGGCTATCTCCTGACGAAGCTCTGCGATCTCCTGGTACAAACAATCAGCCTCGGTAGCAAGTGTAAGATCGGATACCGCCATCTGTAAAGTGAGGTCATCCACCTCCTGCCTAAGCCCGACAATCTCTCTGCGACACTCTGCAATCTCCGTGCGGATGTCTGGGGTCTGCAAAGATAAATTATTAGAGAGCACAATAATCCTGGGTGAAGGCGGTGTAGGGGTATACTCAACAACAGGTGGGGATTTAGGCTCCTCAATAGGCTCTCCATGACCCTCTAAAGCATAACTCCAGTTAGGTGGGTCATGAACACTGGTCATCATCTGATCTGGCATTGTAAAGTAGTGTATCGTCTCGCTATCTATCAGCAATCTGAACTGTCTGGGATTGAAAGAGGATCTCCTCATCAATCCTCTGGTCAAGTAGAAATCGATATCCGTAGTAGTGTACCCACAAAAGGTCCTGAGATGTAGCAGCTTATGGGATAGACCTAAGGCGATGGCAATCTGTGTGATGATCCCTCCTACATGAATAACTCCTTCGGATGATCTGGCAACACTGTTGAGGCCACACAATAGAAAGTTCCCACATGCCACAGGGCGAGACTGGGATGCACAAAATAATAAGAATATCTCCTCCTCACTAAGCAAAGTCTCAGCATCTGGTCTTCCAAGGAAAGAGTGTGCTAGTATCATCTGGAAGTACCTCATAGCAGGGTTCTGGATAGCCTGGGACAACTGAGTAGAAGGATCGTGACTCCCTCCACGAGAGATATCGCTCCAGAATTTTTCCACTTCCTTACCCAGAAAGTATCCCATTGGCGTCTTAGGGATAGCGTCGAGGGTGGTTTGAAAACCTAATAGGTCACCGAACTCCTTCTGGCTGAAAGAGTACTCAATCCCAAATAGCCTGAAAGCAGCATACCCATTTGGTCTGGAGTAAGAATCATAATCAAACGATTTGAGGAACTCCAATGTCAAGTTCTTGTAGGTGTTGCTCAGGTCATCAGCGAATTCATCCCATTGGAGTTGGTGACACAGAAATCTGATGCTCGGCTCAATGCCTAGGGCTTCCATGCAGTGCTGGTTTGGATAGCGTGTAGGGGCCATAGGGCGCTGGTAGAGAGCTATGTAACGCTCTCTCTGGGCATCATCTTTGAAAGCTACGTGCATGTCATCAAAGTTCTGCATCCTGCAAAAGTTAGGGAAAAGGATCCTGAAAACACAAACATTGCAAATATTTAGTCCTGGTGAAAATATGATTAAAAAAAAATAAAGTAAATAAATGCAAAAAAAGTAAAACAAGATAAGAAAATCATGGGTTGCCTCCCAAGCAGCGCTTGTTTAACGTCATTAGCTTGACGATCAGAATTTATACACCTGTAGTAGGAATCGGTGGATCTATCACAGTGTGGCTTGAGTAGTCTGTTGGAATGTCTCCTCCTTCGTAGAGCTTCAGTCTTTGTCCATTTACAATGAATGGACTACAGGTATCGTTCTTGATTTCTATAGCTCCGAATCTCAGAATCTTAGATACTTTGAAAGGGCCAGTCCATCTTGAGCGTAGCTTCCCAGGGAAAAGTCGTAACCTAGAGTTGAACAGGAGAACAGGGTCGCCTATATTGAAATCTTTCTTCACTATTCTTTTGTCGTGCCAAGATTTTGTTCTCTCTTTGTATATTTTGGCATTCTCGTAGGCAGATTGCCTGAGTTCTTCCAATTTGTGAATGTCAAGGATACGTTTTTCACCAGCGGTCAGGTAATCCAAATTCAAAGTTTTAATGGCCCAATAGGCCTTATGCTCTAATTCGAAAGGTAAGTGACAGGATTTTCCATAAACTAGTTGGTAGGGAGTTGTTCCTATAGGAGTTTTGAAAGCGGTTCGGTAGGCCCATAATGCTTCTTGGAGCTTCTGAGACCAGTCTCTTCTAGATATTGAAACAGTTTTTTCTAGAATTTGTTTTATCTCCCTATTGGATACTTCTACTTTGCCACTAGTCTGTGGGTGGTATGGTGTTGCTACTCTATGCCTAACTCCATATTTGCTTAAAAGTTTATCAAATATTCTCGATATGAAGTGCGATCCTCCATCGCTTATGACTAAATGGGGTGTTCCAAATCTAGGGAATATATAGTTTTTGAATAACTTGATCACCACTCTAGTGTCGTTTGTGGGTGCAGCTATAACTTCAATCCACTTAGACACGTAGTCCACAGCTACTAAGATATACTTATTTCCTAAGGATGGTGGGAAAGGTCCCATGAAATCTATACCCCATACGTCGAAGACTTCTACTTCCTGAATGTTTCTTAGAGGCATTTCGTCACGCCTTGAAATATTTCCCGTGCGTTGGCATCTATCACATTTGACGATGCAAGCATGGACATCGCGTCACATGGTAGGCCAGAATAGGCCAGCTTGAAGAATCTTGGCATATGTCTTAGAGGTGCTCGCATGTCCACCATAGGGTACAGAGTGACAATGCTCAATTATACTTTTTACCTCCTCTTCTGGAACGCAACGGCGAAAAATGCTATCTTTACCCCTTTTGAAAAGGAGCGGTTCGTCCCAATAAAAGTTTCTCACATCGTTGAAGAACTTCTTCTTGCGGTGGTAGTCAAGATCAGGTGGTACGATATCAGCATCTAGGTAATTAACAAAGTCTACATACCATGGCACATTACTTACTTCTAAGGATTTTTGGAAATGCTCATGAGGGCCTAGGCTATCATCTTCAATGGTTTCTAGTCTAGCTATCAGTCTATCATAGGCAAAATCATCATTTATGGGTACTAAGTCTGGTTTCAGGTGTTCTAGCCTAGAAAGGTGATCAACTACATTTTGAGTGCCTTTTTTATCTCTGATATCTAAATCAAACTCTTGTAGTAACAGAATCCATCGGAGTAACCTGGGCTTGGCATCTTTTTTACTTAATAGGTAACGAATGGCAGCATGATCGGTGTAAACTATAATTTTGGCTCCTACTAGATAAGATCTAAATTTGTCTATAGTGAAAACTACAACGAGTAATTTTTGGTGTAAGCCCTAGAGGCCAATACTTTTGGTACTTGTATCGAATTATTTATTAATTAATAAAAGGCTTTTTCTTTATTATGTTTGATTAATAAAGTCCCTAGAATAGTTAGTCCGTTTAATGTATCAAGTATGACTTAATCATGAGATCACATTAAACATAAGGACACTATTCTTAGAGTATCTGTAGTCGAGCTTTATTGTGAAGTGGGATAACATTAAAGCATTAAGACTATTATGTTTGTAGACTGATGATCACATCTCATGGATCATGGATAAAGAGTTATCAAGTCTTAAACATAGGTATGAATATTAAGAGTAATATTTATACCGGATTGACCCGCTATGAGAATACTATATAGAAAGTTATGGAAAGTGTCATAAGTTATTCTCATGGTGATAATGGTGTATACCACTCTTCGACCTGAAACCACTATGGACCCTAGATGTAGAGTCGAGTGCTTTGTTGCTGATCCAACGTTGTCCGTAATTGGATAACCATAAAGACAGTTGATGGGTACTCCACGAAGCGTGTTAAGGGACATGAGTGACCTAGATGGAATTTGCCCATCCTGCGTAACAGGATAAATGTCTATGGGCCCAATATTCAACTAGACAAGGATGACACGGTCTATACCTTGTGTTCAATATAGACATAAGGGCAAAGGGGTAATTATATACATAATTATTATCATAGGAGGTTTTGTCAGATCACATGACATTTTCGTGTCTTGGGTAGCAGTGATGTGTTGCTAGATACCGCTCACTGTTTATTATGTTAAATGCGTGATTTAATATAATTGCCAACGTCGCGAAAACCTACAGGGTCACACACAAAGGACGGATTGATGAGAAATAGAGTAACTAAGGAACACCGTAAGGTACGGTGCACTTAAATGGAATACGAAATATGGTAAGGTACCACACGCTTAAGTGATTTTGGGCATATTATAAGATATGGGCCAAAATACACTTATGTGGGCTTTTTAGCTTGAAGCCCACACAAGTGGTTCTATAAATAGAACCCTTGGGTAGAAGCATTGTCACTCTGACGAAAACTCAAGTGAAGACTTGGAATTTCGTTTCCCTCTCTCTCTCACTCAAAGCCTTCATTCGTACCAGCTAGCACTGAGATTGAAGGAACCCGTTCGTGTGGACTGAGTAGAGACGTTGTCATCGTTCAACGTTCGTGATCGCTCCATGGATTTGTATCCAAGGTTTTGATCATTACAAGAGATCTGCACCAAAGGTTTGAATCGCCACAAGAGGAAACGATTCTATCACTGATCATGCCCATTCGTAAGGATCACTAAATGGAGAAATTTTTAAATTCCGCTGCGCCTTGGATGGCAATTCTCCTTCAGTAATTCCTTTTCAGTTGTTGCGTAGTTAAGTTGGGCAGCGTCTAGGGTTCTACTGGTATAATAAATCGCATGTCATTTTTTATCTTTCCTTTGTCCTAGAACGACTCCAACCGCATAATCACTAGCGTCTCACATTATCTCAAAAGGTTCTGACCAATTAGGGGGTTGCATAATAGGTGCTGATATTAACACTTGCTTTAAAAGATTAAATGCTTCATTACATTTTCTATCGAAAATGAATTCAGCATCTTTCATTAAAAGGCCAGTTAAAGGTTTAGTTATTTTGGAGAAGTCCTTGATAAAACGCCGGTAGAATCCAGCATGTCCAAGGAAACATCGGACTTCTCTGATAGTTTTGGGTGGTTTTAGGTTCTCTATGACTTCTATCTTAGCTCTATCTACGTCTATACCTTTTTCGGAAACTATATGTCCTAAAACAATCCCTTCGGTGACCATGAAATGACACTTTTCCCAGTTCAGCACAAGGTTCACCTCCACGCATCTCTCCAGGATTTTCTCAAGGTTAGCAAAATAATTGTGGAAATCAAATCCGCAAACCTTGAAATCATCCATAAATACATCCATGATACCATCTAGGTAATCTGCAAAGATTGACATCATGCAGCGTTGGAAAGTAGCTGGAGCATTACAGAGACCGAATGGCATTCGTCTGTAGGCAAAAGTTCCATAAGGGCATGTAAAGGTAGTTTTTTCTTGATCTTTGGGGTGGATGGGTATTTGGAAGAATCCAGAGTATCCATCTAGATAGCAGAAGTAAGAGTGTATGGCTAGACGCTCCAACATCTGGTCTATAAATGGTAAAGGGAAATGATCCTTCCTGGTTGCTTTATGTAACTTTCTGTAGTCTATGCACATCCGTCATCATCCTTCCATCCGTTTTGCTACATGTTCGCCTTTATCATTTTGTACGACTGTGATGCCTCCCTTTTTAGGTACTACATGCACAGGGCTCACCTACTTACTATCCGAGATCTAATAGATTATACCTGCATCAAGTAACTTAAGAACTTTGTTTTTAACAACATCACTCATTATAGGGTTTATTCTTCTCTGATGTTCTCTGGAGGGCTTTGAATTTTCTTCGAGTGAAATCCGATGCATGCATACGGATGGGCTTATACCTTTCAGGTCAAAGATATTATATCCTAAGGCTAAGGGATATCTTCGTAAAACATCTAAGAGTTGGTTTGTTTCCTCTCGGCTCAAGGTAGCACTGACTATGACTGGACGGTTCATCTCTTCATCAAGAAACTCATATCTCAGGTTCTTAGGCAGTTCCTTAAGTTCTAAGGTTGGTTTCTTAGGGCATGGCATAGGATCTGGGGTAAGGGATAAACATTCGTAAAGGTTATCATCGATGTAGGGTTTCCTAAAGTCATCATCTTCCAGTATGAGAGTTGATGGCAACTTAATGATTTCTTCTTGTTCTATTTCCCTAACGCATTCATCAATAATATCTATGGCATAACATGCGTCTCCCATCACAGGTGCCATAAGAAATTTTGAAAGTATAAATTCTATTTTCTCGTCACCTACCTCAAAGGTCAACTTTCCTCTCTTGACATTTATTTTGGCTCCTGCAGTTGATAAGAACGGTCTACCTAGAAGGATTGGTATATCATTGTCCTCTTTGATGTCCATGACAATAAAATCAGTAGGGATAAATAACTGTCCTATCCTAACAGGGACATCTTCTAATATGCCTATCGGATATTTAACATATCTATCTGCGAGTTGAAGTGACATCTTAGTAGGCTGTAGTTCCCCTAAGTTTAACCTCTCACAAACTGCTAAAGGCATTAAGCTCACACTAGCTCCTAAGTCTAGAAAATCTTTTTCGATGACATGACTACCCAAAAGTCAAGGAATGGAGAAATTTCCAGGATCTTTATCCTTTTTGGCTAACTTATTCTCGGAAATAGAATTGCATTCCAAGGGCTTCGGATCGTCGAGTCTACGTTTGTTGGTAAGGATGTCTTTGAGAAACTTTGCATAAGAAGGTATTTGGGTGATGGCTTATGTGAAAGGGATTTCTACATGAAGTTTTTCTATAACCTTAATAAATTTTTGATACTGGTTATTGATCTGGGTTTGTGTGAGTCTTTGTGGATATGGTATCGGTGGTTTGTATGGCGGGGGTGGTACATAAGTTTTGTCTTTAGGTTCTTCTCCTTTTTCTTGACCTTCCTGTTTTTCAGATTTCTCTGGTTCCTTTACTTTGTCCGTGGGTACTGTATATTCCTTAGAAGTTTTGGGTTCACTCAATCTTGGGTTTGGTGACTCTTCATAAGCGTTCCCACTTTGTAGGGTAATGGCATTGGCTTGTTCTCTTGGATGTTGTTGAGGTTGTACAGGGAACTGTCCTCCAGGTGTAGTCTGGGGGGCTTGGTTTAAAGCTACCTGAGAGATCTGGGTTTCAAGCATCTTGATGTGAGTAACTATTTGGTCAACCTTGGTTCATAACTGGGTAATCAGTTCGTTAACGTGAATGTTTTGGTTCATGAACTCTTTGTTTTGTTGGGTTTGAGCAGTGACAAATTTTTTCATAATTTTCTCAAGGCTCGGCTTTGGTGGCACTGGTTGCATAGGTTGATTTGGTCTTGGGGCTTGGTAACCTGGTTGTCTCGGAGGTGCAGTATTTTGGATAGGGTTATTGTTCTTATAGGAGAAGTTCGGGTGATTCCTCCATCCAGGGTTGTAGGTATTCGAATATGGGTTCCCTTGGGTGTAGTTCACTTGCTCATAGTGGGTTTCGTTTAATAGACTGCATTCTGCAGATTGGTGTCCTTTGGTTCCACATATCTCACAATCCGACGAAACTGCAGCTGCAGTATTCGGGTTTACGCACATATGCTTAACCTTACGGGATAATGCGCCCATTTTAGCTTGCATCATGTCTATAGAGCTTAATTCATGTACTCCTCCTTGGGCTTCCTTCTACTCAACTGTCGCTCGTTCGACTCCCCATGATTGATGGTTTTGAGCCATATCTTCGATGAGGGCACTAACTTCAGGATAAGGTTTGTTCATCAGCGCACTGCCTGCGGCAGCGTCGATGGTCATCTTAGTGTTATAGTGGAGTCCATTATAGAAGGTCTGAATGATTAACCAATTTTCTAAACCATGATGTGGGAATGCTCTTAACAGCTCTTTATATCTCTCCCAAGCTTCGAACAACGATTCTCCTTGGTTCTGGGTAAATCTAGTTATATGGTTTCGAAGAACGGGGGTCTTACTTGGGGGAAAGTATCTAGCAAGGAATACTCTTCTAAGGTTATCCCAAGTCGTAATGGAATTGGGTGGAAGGGAATCTAACCATGATAGGGCTTTATCTCTGAGGGAAAAAGGGAATAATCTTAAACGGATTGCCTCAGGAGAAGCTCCATTGGTTTTGAAAGTGTCTGCTAATTGGAGAAAGATTTTTAAATGTTGGTTTGGGTTCTCGGTAGCAAGACCTGCGAATTGTCTCCGTTGCACTTGTTGCAACAGGGAGGGTTTAAGTTCGAAATTGTTAGCTGGGATGGTTGGGTTTACTATACTAGAACTAGGTTCTTCGTTGGATGGTTGGGCGAAATCCTTAAGAGGTCTTTGGTTTTGATCTTCGGCCATATCTCTCCTAATTCTATGGAAAAATAAACGTGCGCGAGTGTAACGTTCAGGTTCTGCCAGAGGGTATACTAAGCTTCCGGTGCTGCGAGTTCTTCGCATTGACCGACGGGTAATAACCTAAGTCTAAACGATATAACAACAGGGTACAAAATTTGACGAAATTGGTCCCCGGCAACGGCGCCAAAAACTTGATGCGTGCTATTCGCAAGTATACGAATGCGTCAGAGTAATATAAAAGATTGTCGAATCCACAGAGACCAAGTGTCAATCTATCACTATCTATTGTTATGGTGTTTATCTAAGGTAATCGAAATAGGGGGTTTTAAGAGTGTACAATGAAAATTAAAGTATTAAATTAAATTCAATTAATAAAGACAGGTTCAAATGTAATTCACATAATCAATTAATAATCCAAGTACTTGCTAATAGAATTACTTATGGGCAGTGTTTCCTACTTTGAAAAGAACCAATTTAACGGGAACTGTCGCTTTCGCGTATTCAGAACCGAGTTGTACTCCCTAATCAAACCCTCTTATTGTCACTTATAAAAAGGCGCCCATTGTGTTAGAGTAGTAAACCTGTTTTTAAGAAATGTAGTATCTTGACTAAGTTGAAAAGTATTTTAACCTGGATTTCTTAACCAAAAGAGGTTCTCACGAACCAGACTCTAAACTTATAAACGCGTCCGAAAATAGTTTTAAAATCATTTTTCTTTTTAATTTAAAAACTCCTAATGAACTAAACAAAGTGCTTTCGCTATATTTGAAATAGTTAAAAACAACTAAGTTTAAAAAGGCGTCGAACGGCTTTCGATCTTACCCAACGGAAATTAAGTGCGGGAAAACTTAATTTGAAAGTCAAAATAGCCCTTAAGTGTTTCTACGAACAATTGTATGGATTATCGGTTCAATTACGATCCTTACATTCTAACCTTTATAGGTTTAGTTAGACATGGTAAAGTAAAGGTGCATTTAATTTAAATAAAAGTAGTGCGAGTGTGGAAAGTAAATAAAAGTAGTGTGAGTGCAGAAAATAAACAAAGTGGTGCGAGTGCAGGAAATAAATAAAGTAGTGCGAGTGCGAGAAATAAATGAAAGTAGTGTGAGTGCGATAAATAAATGAAGTAGTGCGAGTGCGAGAAATAAATAAAGTAGTGCGAGTGCGAGAAATAAATAAAGTAGTGCGAGTGCGGGAAATAAATAAAGTAAAGACAGTGCGGGAAAGTAAAGTAGACAAAGGTAAAGCAATAAAACCTGCTCCAATCGGAGGGTTGAATAAAGTGCGAAACGGAAATGAAAATGGCGGCAAGATTAACTTCCTTCCAAAGTGCTCCAAACTCGATTACATACTCGATTACACAGTGTGGTAACACTCCGATGTAAAGCGATTACCACTTTTACAATATTGAATATATACTTAATTGTAACTAAGTTTGTTCTAAGTTTGGATGATGAAACAAATGAAATCGAGTTTCTATTTATAAGAAAGGAAAATAATGGAAAAGACAAGGATGTCCTTCAGTTTGAATTTGGGAGGGAAACTTCTTTCTTCTTGTGGCGCCCGCCACAACACCATGGCGCCCGCCATAAGGGTAAGTTGTGGCACTAAAGTGGAGATAGTGGGAGACGTGGCAGTTGAGGAGAAGTTGAACTATGACACATCATGGTTGGACCCATGGTGCCAGCCACAGTGGGAGCCACAAGTGCAAAATGCTGATTTTTAGGCATTTTAGCTCATTTTCACTCCTTTTCTCGATCGGGGCTCTGATTAGACTGAAAACCTGAAAACAAAGAGAAATATAGTAATAACATAACAAAATAATAATAAAACAACTAAAATGCATGCGAAATCGGAGTCGAAAAGACGGTGAAATTCAGTGTCATCAAAAGTCATTGCATATTTCGATGCTTATAGTTCAAGAATTGGAGTTTATTGAGAACATAAGAAGAGTATTCTTGAGGAAGGTCATGAGTGGTATGAGTATTCACCCGATGCTACTAAAATATATCAAGACTTGAAGAAAATTATTTTGGTGGCCAGGAATAAAGAAGGAAATAGATGAGTTCGTTTATGCATGTTTTACTTGCTAGAAGTCAAATATTGAACATCATAAGTCTTCAGGACTGATACAATTGTTGAGTATTCCTGAGTGGAAGTGGGATAGAATTTCCACGGATTTTGTGACAAGTTGGATGAAGACGAAGAAGGGATGTGATTCCATTTGGGTTATTGTTGACAGGTAGACTAAATCAACTCATTTTATACTGATTAAGACCAATTATCCTTTGCAGAAGTTAGTCGAGTTGTATATTGAGAAGGTTGTTAGCTTGGTATTCCTTCAAACATTACTTTGGATATAAATCTGAGATTCACATCGAGATTTTGGAAGAATTTGTAAGAAGCCATGGGAACTAAGATGATGTTGAGTTCTTCTTATCATCTACAGACATATGGTCGAACAGAGAGGACCATTAAGTCTTTGGAGGATTTTCTAAGAGTGTGTGTTTGGAGCAAGGAGGTAGCTGAGATAGTTACTTACTGTTGTTTGAGTTCACTAACAACAACAATTTCCATTCAAGTATTGGAATGTCACTATTCGAGGTGTTGTATGGTAAGAGGTTTAGAACATCTTTGTGTTGGTATGATTCTGGTGAGAGTTTCATGCTTGGACCTGAGATAGTTCAACAGACTACTGAAAAGATCAAGATGATACAAGAAAAGATGAAAGCATTGTAGAGTCGTCAGAAGAGCTATCATGACAAAAGGAGGAAAATACTTGAGTTTCAAGAGGGAGATCATGTGTTCTTGAGAGTTACTCTAATAACTGGTGTTGGTTGTTCGTTGAAGTCTGAGAAGCTTCCACCGTGTTTCATTGGTATGTTTTAGAATCTTTAGAGGGTAGGAGAGGTGCCCTACCAATTTGCATTGTCTCCGTATTTGTGTTCATGACGTGTTTCACGTGTCTCAACTTTGGAAGTACATTAATGATTCGTCTCATGTGATCCAGCTGGATGATGTGCAAGTTAGAGAGAACTTGATAGTCATGACTTTACTATTGAGGATTAAGGATTGTGAAGTGAAGCACTTGCGAGGCAAGGAGATACCTTCAGTGAAGGTTGTTTTGGGAGGTCCTACTGGTGGAAGTGTAACGTGGGAGCTTGAGAGTAGGATGAGAGAGTCTTATCCAGAGCTTTTTTCGTCAAGTAATTTTCGAGGAAAAATATTTAAGTGGAGAGGATTGTAACGCCCCGACTTAATTAGTCTTTTTTATATATTTATTTGATTTAATTAATTAAATTATTTAAATAATTATTTTATGTGATTCATGACTTGTTTGGTCAGCGTCAACATTTGTAGTGAATTGTGCTTAATTAATTAGTTTTTGTGGGATTTGATTAATTAATTAATATGAAGTTTAGAGAATAGTAAAGGTTGGGGTAAAAGTGAGAATAATAGAAAATAAATGGTTAGTAAAGAAGAGCTTTTGATTAGTTTGGCCAACAATTTAATTAAAAGAGAGTTAATTAAGTTATTACATTTATTTAGAAATTAGAAAAAATAGGATTTTTAGAGCATTTTGACAGCACATGAAAGAGAGAAGAAGGAGTGATAGGCCTTGGGAAAGGAGAATCCATATAAGGTTGTTGGATTGCTTTTGTTGGATTTTAAAGATAGGAGGATTATTCATCTAAGGGCGCCTTAATCATTAAAGCATAGAGAGTTTTCCCTTAACCTCCAATAGAATTTTATACTTTTCTTTTGATTTGTTATTTGATGAATTACATGAATGTGATGTTGTTTTTATGCAATAAATTGATTGAAATATATGCTATGTGATTGTGGCTATTATTGTTTATGTTAATTTGTTCATAAGCATAATATTTGTTATGAGATTGAGGATTTTACAATATGAATGTAATTCTAAATTTTTGTGTTTAATCGGTGAATAACATGTTAGATTATTGGGAAAATAACATGCTAATATGTGTTATTCATATATGTAACAACTATGGACTGTTTAGAAGTGTTTGTAATTGAATTGGGTGTGTTTTGAAGGTTCTGCAATGACATAACACATTTTTGCTTCTATTAATAGGGTGATAGGTGTCACCTGCATGATGCCCTAGTCGTCATGTGCTTTGAGACGCTGATGGGCATAAGCTGTCTGACAAGGAGATCATCATGGTCTCTAAGTAGGCGTGGGTCCTTGTCGGTCATCACATGGGTGATAGTTGAGGGATAAGGGTGATGATGGGCGTCACCCTGGTGACTGGCTACTCGTCATTGTGCCAATATGCGTGCTTTGGCCTACTGAGTATAATTTTTGGCGTGGTTTCGTTTATGGTTAAGGGTTGGTTGTTGTTTAGTTTATTTTGACAAATACTTGTGGGTTAATCGAATTAGTAATTAGTCGATCATTGTTAATTGATGTTAGGCATAAATGAGTATTATGTGTAATTGTGGATATATGTTCAATGTGTGAATATATGTGGTGAGATTTCAAGTATAACATTGTGTGAATTATTTTATGTGCTTGTTGACGAATTATTGAGATGAGTAGTTCGGAGTGAGAACTATTGGTGATGCATTGTATGCATATTTCTTTACGATCAGAGTGGGGCTTTATTTATTTTATGGTATTGGTTTCATTGGATTTGTTATATGCCATGCATCATATAATGTTGTTGTTGTGAAATAGGCAAGTCACGAGTTCATAATGAGACTAGTGACTTGTCCCAAGCTCATATTAGAGACTTGGAGCTTGCAATGAGGGCTCGAGGTTCAGATGTTGGAACCCAATTCATATGAAAAACCAAATGTTGAGTTAGTACCACATGCATATAGAGTTAAGTTGTGAGTCATGTTTAGAGTGGGGACTGTGACGAGCTTGATTCGAGTCGATGTTGCACTGCATTATATAATGATTATGCAAATGAGATGCTTATTAATGAATACTCATGTATGATTTGTGTGATTGGTGATTGATCGTGATATAGGTGAAATATGAATATGCGATATTCTTGTGCATGTCTAATATATGCATAATTTGTGATGTGTGAATCTACTTTCATTATTTTGTGCGTCGATTATTATTTTAACGTATTATCACCCCATTTTTGTGTTGTTGCGTCTATTCTATTATTTATTTTATATTTCATATCTTTACTTTGATTTTTGATGATGAACCATTTTTCAAACTAATAATGTTGTTGAGGCTTTTTATGTTGACTATTTTATAAACTCCGCTGCTTATCAAATGATTTAATTTTAATTATGTGGTTTAAATATGGTTGATTGTTGTTTGAGTAGCATCCTGCTTGGAGGATATATGTATTATACAAGTTTTATTTAATTAATTGTCAAGTAGGGAAGTAGGGTGTTACATAGTGGTATCAAAGCAGGTCGGTCCATCCGGTTACATAGTGAAATTTGAGGTATTAAGGGGGGGGGGGGGACTACTCAATTAAGGGTGTTAATTGCATAAAAGGGTAGTGAGGACTCCATAATCCTCCTCTAGGTTTTATATATTTTTCCCAATTGATGATGTGTATGTATGTTTGTTACAATATTATGATGAATCTGTTTTGAAAGTTCACTGTGATGTGAAATCTGTGCACTTTATCACCTCAAGTTAATGCACGATAAAAGTATGTAAAATATGTAAGTTGTTATTATAAATTAGGGTATTTTATTTTTCATGAACATGACCTTAATTCATTATAAATTGGTGATATCAATTATGAATCGGTGTGAAATTAGCATTTCCATGTGTTATAATTGATTTATGATTCATTTCTGGTCGATTTGGGTGTTCTGGATATGAAATCAGAGCTTTAAAAGAGCCTAAATGATAGAAAATGTGTTCCTGCATTATGCATTGGGGTGACGAACGCCACCTGCTTGATGTGTAACCAGTTAACATGTTTTAAAAGGCTAACCCCCGTCAGCTGAATGATGGGCAGACCGTGAGGGCATATTAAGGGATGACTGTTATTTTGATAGTGGATGCTTAAAGCACATGACTGGTCAAAAGAGTATCTTGAAGAGTTGAAGCCTTACTTGAATAGTTATATTAACTTTGGTAAGGGAGCTAGAGGAAGAATCAAAGGCATATGCAAACTGGTTAGTCCAGGTTTTCCTTGTCTTTATGGTGTGGTATTTGTAGAAGGATTAATTGCTAACATGATCAGAATAAGTCAAATATGTGATTATGGTCTGAATGTTAGCTACAAAAAGTCAGTGTATCATCTCTAAGAAAGATCAAGAGGTATTAATGAAGGGTTCAAGATCCATAGACAACTGTTATTATATGTGGATCTCTTAGCCCTCATTAATGGTTAAGAGCATAGAGGAGATCATATATGAAGATGTTGTCAATGGATTGCCAAATATCATAATTGAAGAAGGCAAAATCCGTGGAGAATGCCAAATTGGAAAGAAAACCAAAATGTCATACAAGATGCTTCAACATCTTTCTCATGTTTCTGAATTACCACTTATGGACTTTTTAAGACTCATGCAAGGAGTTATCATTGAAGGGAAAGTTGATAGTAAGGTTGGAGGTCCTCCCAACATTGATCAACAAACAGTGGTTAAGAAGAAGAAACTAAAGAAGATTCATGATTATGGCATAATTCTTACTATTGGGGTTCCTTCTTATAATTCAAGAATTTTTACTATTTAAAATTAAGATATTGTGTTTGGTGAAGATGAAATGGGTGTTACTCTTGGTGTGTTAAATCTCATGTATAAGTTGTATGTCAGGAAATATGTCCTAAAAATTGTTCCCCATAATATTGTTTAAAAATATTGTTGAGCCATTTGATTGAGTTTGTGATGTTTGACTTTCTGTTTGGCCTTGATCATGGTTGATTTGAACTTCCATTTGATCAATACTATTGGATCCAGGGGGTTGATGAAACGTACATTTCATCCCTCAAGATGAATGGATAATATTGATCAGATTATATTCCTCCCATGATTAATTTGGGTTTCTATTTCCCCTTCCCTCTTCATATTCATCCTTCTTCTTCCCCAATCTATCATTGACCAATGATTTCTCTACAAGTCAAATGCTAGTTGATTCATCAATGCACTCGTGTCAAATGAATCAACATGGGCCTGACTGAGATAGGTCCCTCCCATTTATTTTTGTGTGTGGTATGCTTTAGGAGCTTGGTTCTTTGTACCATGTCTCTAGCATGCATTAAAACCAATATTTTTATTTCCCGGCCTCAGATAGTTGTGACTTCGACATAAGTCCAATTACAATTGCTTAACATAGAGCTAAATTTGTCCCAAAAGGCATAACATTCTTGTAAGTGAGATTGTAACTCTCCCATTCTTCATGGCATTGTGTGAAGAATTGACATCTTTTCTATTTATCAGAGCTACAAGCATACTTGTTGATTTATCCAAGTTGGAACCCTACTCATAGATGATGTCTTAGTTCATGTCTTCATACTTGTAAATGAATGGTTGAGTGTTCTCCAAGGAATGACTTAAACAATTAAATTCCTCAGCTAACATTTGACTAACTTCTTATTGATATTGCTTTATTTTCAAGTCATTTACTTAATACAATTTAAATTTCAGTATCTTTATCATTCATTGTCATTTACATTTCATGCAACTTGTTTATGTTTCAGTCCTTTTTACTTTGCTCACTTGAGCCATTTATATTGCGTGCTTGTGATTTTATTCTATTTATGGTCTTAAGACCTTAAAATACTTAATAACAATAGAAACCTTTTAAAATATCTTGGTGGACTATTCTACTTGATATGAACTTTTGGACTTATAATAGGAAATTTCCCTATGATTTGAGGACTTGGCCAATGCCCCCATTTGAGACTGAGTTATCTTTGACTATGCCATTAATTTGATACTAGGCCTTGAGTTCCCTTGGTTCATCTGTCACTTTGTTTCTATGCTTAAAGTGGTATACTATTATTATTGTTGTTGTTTGATGATTGTTTCTATGAGTTTGCCACAAGAAATATTTCATTTGATACATTTTCAAGATATTGAAGAGTGCTGGCTGTTGGAGTGCTTGCTTGGATGTTATGGCTATCTTTATTTGGTTCCTTAGTCTTCATATTGATTGCTTGGATATTGCTTATGCTTATTGCTTGCTTAAAAGTCCAAAGGAAATGAGTTTCTATATAACATTCTTGTCTTGGGATTGCTTCCCATTGGTCAGATCTTTTCAACTCTTAACTTTTAAATTTTTGTTTAGGGTAGTCCCTTCATCTCCTCCCTTTCTTCTTAAATTTCAAATATCTCTCTCTTTTTATAAAAAAACTTATTTGTTTATGTTTTCAACTTAAACATGTTTTAATGAGTAGAAACTTTGTCCTTATGCCATTGATTTTCAAAACATTTTCTTAATCAAATTTGTGAAAAAACTTAACCATATTGACGCTAATTTCAAAAGACAAAAAGAACTAACGACCTCATTCAAGTCTTTGGCCTTCTTATGCCTTTTTCTTTTAAACTTTTGTTAAAACCAATTCACCAACTTCTTTGAAATTTTTACCACGAACTACGGGGTTTTGATCCCTCATTTTTATGTTGGTACGTAGGCGTAAGACTGAAGGTCTTGTCAAACACAAAAAGATAATAATTGAGTTCTTTTCTTATCCCCCAATCTATATTTTTATCAAACATCTTTTCAGCTAAAACACTTGCGCACAAAAAAGGGCTCCATATGAGTACCTAGGATACTTTGGGTGCTAATACCTTCCCTCTGTGTAACCAACCTCCTTACCTGTAATCTCTGACATTTTATTAGTTTTGATTTGAAAACTTCTTATCTTTGGGTTTTGATTGTACTTTTGTCATTTTCCTTTGGAAATAATAAAAGCGCGGTGGAGACTCTAGATTTTATTAACATTAAGTTTATCCAATAGTTAGAGGGTCATCAATATACCGCTACAGTATCTACCTCATAATTTATAATTTATGTTATGGTTTATGCTGCTTCTATTGCTGCTACTGTATGCTTTTATAAATATTCTTATGATGTTGCTACTGTTGGTCTAAGTGTACCTATGATACTCAGTTGTTTTACGCTTGAAGAGTTGTCTTGTCAAAATTTGTCAAAGGGGGGGGGGATTATTGATCCTTTTAGGATTGGTTGCATAATGCATGTCGCATCTCGAAAAAAATGACCTCATGAAGCGTGTCACACGCACGCGGAGGACGTACAGAGTCGCCATCATTATTTATTCATTGCTAAGGAAATGGGAATTGAAGATACAACACTAAGGGAAGTTAATTGAATAAGATGGTCGTCGTACCCAAATATGGGTTCGGGAGTCGGTTATGTGAGGGGAAGGTATTAGCACCCCTCACATCTGTTGTACTCAACGGGAACCTCCTGAAGTTCAAGGTTTAAAGAGTTTGTTAAAGTATGTTTGTTTTATTTTATTCATTAAAGTATATTTACTAAAAAAATATAATTACAAACAAAAGAGAAAAGGGAAGAAAAATATATTTTTTATTAATGTGCTCGCCAAGGTTTCAAAATGTCGTGTCTACATAATTTCGTAGTGTAGTGAAAAAATCAGAGAATCGTAGTTCGTAAGAAAATAATGTTTGTGGGTTAATTTTATAGGATTAGGTTTAAGTCATGTTCTTGCGTTTAAATATTGACTTGTATGCTTGCACGGTGTAGGCTTAAGTGCTCGTTTGTATTTCACATCGAAATAACTTAACATATCCTTTTATGAAAGGTTTGGAAAAAGTGCAGAAGGGCACAAAAGAGATTTGGTGGATTATGTTGATTTTATATTGTTGTTTTGAATTTTAAATTATTGATCGATGTGGCGAGCGTCAACCAATCAATTGCTTAGAGACAAAGTGGATGTCCATCCCCTCGTCTGTTTTAGTTTGCAAAAAAGTTAGATTAATTTGATTTAGAAAAGAATTTGATAATTTATGTACCAATGGTAATACTATTTATAAATGGTATTAACATGTTCATTTAATCAGTTATACTTATATGCAAAACTATATACAAGATGAGAGATGATTATATTTTTTTGGTATTTTTGAATTTTTTGTATTTCTATGATTTGTTTTATTTATTTTAAAATATCCTAAAAATGAGAGAAACATATTTTTTGTATTATTATGTTAATAACCAAAGTTAAATAACTTAAGTTCTTTTAATAAAATAAGGTAAAGAAGAAAACTAATGAAACTAAATTAAATAGCACCAAAATTAATTATGATGAATTAAGGATTTTTATGTTCTTTTGCAAAAAAAGGTCAAATAAAAAATAAAAAATACTAAATAAATTGAATGAAATGGATAAAGAGTAATAATATATATAAAAAATATTATAGCAGGGGTGAAAATTACATTGAATAGGCAAGATAGAGTGGTGTGAGAAGTAGTTAATGGGTTTAGACAAGTGTGAAAAATCAATCCAATATAATAAAATCAACTTGACCTAAATCTTTTTTAATAATAAAAAATAATAAAATGATAATTACAAAACTAAAATGACTAGGTCATATACACATGTCATATAACATTATATACTCAGGCCAAAAAAAGACATGTCACTTACCTATGTTTTGTGGTAAATACTAAAAAAATAAAATAAAATAAAACAAAATAAAAAATTAAAGCTTATGATTTTCAAACAAAGTAAGCATGTACATCAACAACAACATGTTCTACATTAAAAAAATTAATAAATATAATAAAAACTAGATTTTTGTACACTTAAATAAAACATGTTCTTCATTTTTAAAAAACTGAATTGAAATAATAATTGAAAAACAAAAAATTTGTTCAAAATGAAAAAGGCTCATGAAAATAATGGGTGTGAGAAATTTATCAGCATTTAAAATCAGAGTGGTGCATGACTATCTCTGATCATCATAGCCCAGAAAACAAAATAAAAATAATAATAAGCAGTAAAAGAAAAGCAAATAAAATCTATGTGAGGAAGAGGATGGATTGTTGTTATGGTTTGTGTAGAATAATGGTGATTGTGATATAAGGAAGGTGAAGATTATTGTGAGAGATTTGTATTGATATAGGTAGGAGTTTGGATTGAAGGTGGATATTTTGGCTTGTGTGTGTGTGTGTCAGTTTTTATCGTGTGTAGGGATGGGAATAGGTCATACTAGCCTACAGGGGCTTATAGTCTAGCCTATTTAAGGTCATGTCAGGTCAAACCCATTTAATAAAAAATAAGACTTGGGATTTTTAAAAGCCTATTTAATTAAATAGGTCAGACTTAGGGTATTAAAAAAGCCTATGAAACCTTATAGGTCAACCTGTATTTTCATATGTATTAAAAATAGTCTAAATAGGGTTACCTATATATGCATATATATTAAAAAAAATTATGAATAAGCTGGATTACATATGCATATATATTAGAAAATTGTTAAATAGGTCGGCCTATATATATGCATATATAGAATGACGTATAAGACTTCTTAAGTAATATGGATTAATTGAAAATCTTAATAAGAGACAGATTTTTAAATAGGCTTTCAGGTCAGACCATGCTTTTAAAAGGGTCATGTTAAATAAATAAAAAACGCCTATAGTAGGCCATAGGTCAGGCTCAGACCTTATAAGTTTATCGTAGGTCAGACTCATGCTTTATAATGCCTAGCCTAGGCTAGCCTATTTCCACCCCTAATCATGTGAGAGACGAAGAGCATTTTTTTTGTTTAATATTGTGGCATTTTTTTGGTGTAATGAAATTGGTTTTGGGAATTTTGGGAGAAGTATAAGAATTATGGTGTAAGAATGTGTGTAAAAGAAGAGTCATATTTATACATGAAAACGAGGTTAGTTAAAAAAGAAGAAAAATAAATTGTGATTTAAACATTAATAAGAATTTTGATTCTTGCAAGAAATAGAAAGAATCAAATAATTCAAAGAAATTGTCTTGTTGAAAAAGTAAAATAAAAACTACATTTTTTAGATTAAATAAAGTTTTTTGGTTATTATGTGCATAAAAATGAGTAAAAGTGAAATAATAATTATTCTAAAATATACATAATTAAAAAACAAAAATTGAATAAAAAAACATAAAAAGTCATCATATTGACTTTTTGACCTTTTAACGAACAAAAAGCAAAACAAGGCTAAAAAGCAAACAATGGGATTCGAACTCACGGCGTATTACTTTACCTCCTTACTACATTATAAAATGAGCTACCTAAACCACTCAAAATGAAAAGCCGTTAAAAACTATAAAGAGAAAATCATGTAAAATTTGGGTTATGGTACTTGTCCCTATTTAATTAGCTTCAACCCGAGAGCATGAGTGATGATAATCTTCATGTAATCGTGGTGGGAGATAATTAAATACGAGAGGACCCAAAATTTTGTCCGTTAGAAACAGTTGTGCAAGTTTCCATATGTTTACAAAGTCCTAAGTATGTTCGGGATATGATAATATGGTACCAATTTAAGAGCGAATGCTAAACTCTAGTAATTTAAAATGACCAACTGTCATTTATGTAAGAATCGATGTCAAAACTAAATTGCCATCAATGTATGAACTGATTCTAAGACTAAATGATCATTGGTGTCAGAATCGATGTCAAGACTAAATGTCATTGATGTAAGGATCGATGTCAAGAATAAATGCCATCGATGTAAGAATTGATGAAGAGACTAAACTGTCATAGATGTAAGAATCAATGCTAACTCAACTATCATCGATGTAAGAATCAATTCTAACTCAACTATCATATATGTAAGAATCTATGCTAAAACTCAATTGTAATCAATGTAAGAACTAATGCTAACTACACTATAATCGATGTAAGAATCGATGTTGAGTAATATGTCATCAGATATAAGAACAAAAATAGAATATCAGTGTTGTATGAACTAAAATAAGATAGCAATGGTGTATGAAGCAAAACAAAACTCGTATCTATGATAAAACCTGAAATAAAACTTGCAATAACATGGAACCCGAACTGAAAACTCCATCGAAATGGGATCTAAAATGAAAACCGTATTGAGCTCAAGATAAAATTCTTACTAATGTGGGACCCAAAATGAAATCTCGTACGGGACTCGAAATAAAACTATCGTTATCATGGGACCCAAAATGGAACTTGTATGGGACTCGAAATAAAACTATCACTATCATGAGACCCGAAATGGAACTTATATGGGACTCAAAATAAAACACTCACTATCATGGGACCCAAAATCAAACTCGTATGGGACTCAAAATAAAACTATCACTATCATGGGACCTGAAATGGAACTCGTACGAGGCTCGAAATAAAACTCTTGATATCATGGGACCCGAAAGGAACTCGTATGGTACTAAAAAAATAAATATAACTCTCACTATCATGGGACCCGAAATGGAACTTGTATGTGACTCGAAATAAGACTCTCAATATCGTCGGACTCGAAAGGAACTCGTATGGGACTCGAAATAAAACTCTCACTATCATGGAACTCGAAATAAAACTCTCACTATCATGGAACTCGAAATAAAACTCTCATTGTGATGGGACCCGAAATGGACCTTGTATAGGACTCGAAATAAAACCCTCACTATAATGAGACCCAAAATGAAACTCGTAATAAGACTTCTGCTACTATAAAGACCTAGAAATCTATGTCAAGATGAAACCCATAATAAAACCATCCTCTATACCAAGATGGAACCCGTATTGAAGTCATCACCGCTGTAAGAATCAAGATAAAAAATGTTATCGATATAAAAACCTAAATAAGACCGTTATCAGTATAAGAACCTATACAATTGAGATATAACCAATCTGTCTGGTGACAAAAATTGACTATTGGGGAATTCTAATAAAGAGACTTGTTTGAGATATACGACTTGTATGGGGTATGATGTGACTAGAGGATTTCATGGATGGGACCAGATAATATCATGGATGGTACCAGAGAAAGACCTCTACTAGGGAGTTCTTTGAGAAGAACAAAGTAAAAGAGATTGGTTAAAGCACATGATGTCTTTTACTAGGGATGATTTTCGTCACATGAGATAACTTTCTACTAGCGAATAGGCTTCTGGCTGAGGTTTACTAGGAAACCTTTCATCGAGATATATCCAGGGAATCTATTATCGAGATTCAATGATGAATGTACCTTCTACAGAGGTTCAACTGGGGAATCTACTGATGGGGTTAACAAGGGAATCTACTGCCAAGATTCACTTTGAAAAGCGTAAAATGGCTTACTGTGGCAATAATTATTGGTGTCGACTCGAGGGTCAAAAATGAGGATAAAAATCAACTCGGCGTTGAGAAAATAAGGACAATATCGAATCGGGGGTCGAGAATAACTCAATTCAGGGGTTGAGAACATAAATACAACAACATCGACTTGGGGGTCAAGAATAACTCGACTCGGGGTTGAGAAAAGGTAAATAGAACAACATCGACTCGGGGTCGAGAATATACCAACTCGGAGTTGAGAACACAAACACGATAACATCAACTCGGGGGTCCAGAAAAGGGTTGAGAACATATCAACTCGGGGGTTGATAGTTGGTTGCGGAAACATCCAAAAAAGGACTTCTTCAGTAAATGATTTACTGGTGAAAGTTCTACAAGGGAAAAGTTTTAAATGATACATTTTAGGATAATCTCTGCTTGGGGAGGAAAATTTTGCAGATTCGCTGAGGAATATCTTCATCAAAATGTTGATTGAAGAAATCACGGGGGAGTATCGTGAAATGATACATGAAATGTAATGATTGAGCAATGCATATATGTGTTTGAAATACACGAAGTGTGATGACTGATCATTACAAGTGTGTGTTATAAATGCATGAAGTGTGGTGACTAATCAATGCATGAGGTATGATGCCTGAAGTGTTGTCAATGAAGATCGTGTTTCAAGGTAAGTGTCTAGTGGGATAGGTCTTTTGTAATATTTTAAGAAAGGTTGGGCTTTTTCTAAGGTTGAGCTTTGGTTTTTAAGGGTCCGACTGAGGTCAATCTCTTTGATTGTAAATGTTGAGTGCCAAACCAGATCGGGATTTTGGGTAAATGCCAAGTGGGGTTGGGCTTTTTATGGGGTATTGGGTGAATGTATGGTTAGGTTGGAATTTTTTTGAGGTGCCATGTAAAATTGAGCTTTTGTGAGGTGCCAAGTAAGGTTGGACTTTTATGAGGTACCAAGTAAAATTGGGCTTTTTGGGAGGTGCCAAGTAAAATTGGGCTTTTTGACAGTTTATGCTTCTTACCATGGGAATATGCGAGATGAATGAGATTATATGCATGATTAGATGCTAGAGTGAAGCGTCATGATTGATGTATGGTAATGATTTATGTGTTAAATTGAATGTTTCAACAAGTTCCCATGGGGTGGGTCATGGGAGGTTACGTCTTGGTGAGTTTGTTCATGTAACAAGGCTATTTGTCAAAAGGTGGTTAGGTGTTGTGCTAGCATGACCTCCTGACACTCATGTTGAACACGATGGTTGCTAATGTATGACAAAGTTTGCAACTTGAAAGTATGGAGAATATTTTCCCCTCTGTAGCCTATCTCGCCTCAGTCTGCTGATTCTTTGAAGAGATTCATCTTAGTACGAGTTTTGCAGCGGTCTTTCCATAAGATGACTTTGAGACGACTTGCCCAAATATTTTGACTCTTGAAGCGTTATTCCTCTGATTAATTGATTCTTGTAACGATTTACCATAGCTTGACCGATCTTTGAAGGGTTGGTTTCACCGTGTTTTTAAGGTGTCTTTCCTCAGTGTGGGCCTTAAAGAGATTCGTCTGAGACTAACCAACTCTTGGAATGGCTTACATCTGCTGAATCATTTCTTGTAGTGGTTTCTTTTGATCGAGCCTTGTAGTGATCTGCCATAATATTTGACCGAGCTTTAGAGGGATTTGTCCCCGAGAAACGGTGTTTTGAGGCACTTTTCCCCTGTTGGTATGGTCTTTGAAGGAGTTGCCTGAAAAGGAACTTGGGTCCCACATGTTGTGATATAACCTTGATATGGATTACCTTAGTATTTGAATCTTGGAAGGCCTTCCCCTTATTAACTGGTGTTTGGATATGTGACCCAGATTGAGCAATTCTTGGAATGGTTTTCCCCTAATCAATAAGGTCTTCAGATGATATTCCTATGATTATGAGGATTTTATCTTGATCGACATGATTCCTAGATGATTTTCCCCTAGTCAAAAAGCATCTTAAAGTTGTATGCCTCTTATCGTACCATTGTTGAAATTTCCTTGCTGCTAATTATTGATTTGCGAGTAAAAGTGTTCCTTTTTAAAAAGTAATTCTAACACAATGCTCATGCAATTTTTGAAATCGAAAATTATTATAGAGATGGTGTGTTCAATGGATGATATTCAGTTATGAGGTTGGCACGAATATCTGAAAATATGGTCAAAACATGTGGTTAGTGCAGATTTAACAAACATTTGGAGTTAGTTTAAAAATGAAATTGATGAGCATGTTGTCATAATGAACCTAGCTTCAATTATGTATTTTGAAGGTTGTAACGTGGATTGGTTCACAGTTTATGAAAAATATATATAAGGCTCACAATTTTATTTAACCCTCCCATACTCATTTGATGTTATCCATAACCGAAAGGATGCATTTAATCAACAAGAGAACTTTGGTAGTCATGATGATGGAGGTAGATGTAGTGGTTGAAGCACTAATGAGATTCTTAAGGTGGCAGTCACCTACCTCCGTTTACAATCTTGTTTCCATTTTTCTTTATTTTCTTTATTTGTTTAAAACCTTATTTTATCATGGACCGATTCTTTTGAATTTGCGGTCGATCGGGATGCCCTAACTTTGGCCTAAGTCAACTTATTTCAGTTTTTTTACTTAGTGGGCTCTTTTTTGGACTAATTCTTATGATATTTTTCTTTTGATTCAGAAAGATTGTGACTGCCTTGTTAATTATTGTAAGTTTGATCTTCTCACTACTCCCTCGACGTTGGATGATGTGTGCGAGGAAGAGGGTGTGCTTGAACCTCTTACCGGGGGATTAGATGGAACGATTCTCTTACATCAGGATGCATAATCAGATTAAGTAAAAAACTACCCTACCTCTGGTTAAGATTAAGGGTTTCTTTATAAATAGAAAGAACGCCGACTTCAGGCTCGAGGGGGTCGACTACATATTATCTCCTTATTTCTCTACTGTTTGGAAAGTGAAACAATGCCTTACATCGTCATCCAGGTCTTACTAATAAAAGCATACCTCGACAAATTCTATTATTTAATTTATATAATTCTCCTCCTAAATCTGTTAACATACGAACAAGTGATATGAAAAAGTGTTTAACATTTATGTATATGGCTAGTGATGGCATAATAAAGAGTGAATACAAAAGAATTGATTCCAAAAACATGCATGCTCATTTTATTAAAATTACTAGTCAAAGAGTACACATTTGAAGTACAAACAATACTTAACAAGAAATAAATTACAATTAGAAAAAAAGCCTAATGATCATAGGGACGAGCTTCCTTGTTTACCCACTAGCTTTAGGAGATGCTCCTTAATATTCTTGCACTTATCAAAGTAAGGGGTGACCATTCACCAATTGGATTCCTACTTCAAAAGCTAATTGCTTATCGTTGATCAGGTCTTGAACCTTAGCGTCTCTTAAGTTGCTCCATAGTTTCTCATGCTTTGACTTCCTTCGCGAGTATTGGGAAATCAACTAGCACATATCAGGTTAGAGAAGGGGAAAGAAGAATGACTTTTGGTTTTATGACATGCGGATATATGTGCATGTATACAGATACATGAAAATGCATGGGTATGCAAAAAGATTTTATGTTTTATTTTCTAGGCATCCTAAAAGTTTTTTTTATGTAGATGCAATGTAATGTCAGACAAGATGTTAATAGAACAACCTATCAGAGGGATCCTAGAAAAGGTCATGGTTTTTCTACCCATTCCCCTCACAGGGTAAGTTCTAGTGTTTTATTTGGTTGTTTGAGAACAAACCCAAGGTCAAAGACCAACGATGAAACTTCATCATGATAGGGCATAGCCCTCCCATGATAAAATTTTAAAGGGCCTCCCTTAGGAAGCCTTCGTATAAACGAAGTCACATGTTCGGGTTCTAGATAAAAGGTATCTAGAGTCATAGACCAATCCAAACTATCAACATGATGAGGGACTAGTCCTACCATGAGGATGAGTCTATGAGGTCTATTATGGGTGAGAGTCTTCATATCTCCCACAAGATGTGCATCTCACATATTGATTCTACGTGACTACCGTCTAAGCTTATGTTTTTACTCAAGCTCAGGTGTAAAGCTTACTCTCAAACAGAAATAGAACCCACAGGTGTTAAGAATTAAAATGTGAAATAATAAAATAAATAAATAAAATAAGAATAAAGATAAATAACACATAAATAAAACACACAAACCATAAAACTAAAGGGTAAGATTGACTCTCTTTAGGAACAATCCCTAGCAGAGTCGCCAACTATCATATCTTGGAAAAAAACGATCTCACAAAGCGCATCGCACGCTCGAGGATGACTTATAAAGTTGCAACCATTCTTTATTCATTCATAAGGAAATGGGAAATGATGAGAAAACCATAAGCGAAAGTAAAGGGATAAGATGATCGTCGCAACCAAATATGGGTTCAGTAGTCAGTTACGTGAGGAGAAGGTATTAAGACCCGTCACATCTGTTGTACTCAACGGAAACCTCCTAATGATCTAAGGTTAAATATTTTTCTAAGGCATGTTTGTGTTATTTTTTTATTAAAGTATATTTACAAAGCCTTGTGCATACATGTTCTCATAGTGGAATGAGAAAATAAGAGCATCCTAGTTCGTAAGAAAATATTGTATGTGGGTTGATTTTATAGGATGGGATTTAAGTCGTATTCTTGCGTGTAAGCACTAACTTGTTTGCTCGTACGGTGCAGGCTTAAGCGCTCGTTTGTATTTCGCGTTGAAATGACTTAACTTATCCTTTTATGAAAGGTTGGAATAAGTGCACAAGGACACAAAAGAGATTTGGTGGATTATATTGATTTTAGATTGTTGTTTTGAATTTTAATTTATTGACCGATATGGCGACTATCAACCAATCAATTGCTCGGAGATAAAGTAGATATGCATCCCCTCGTACGTTTTAATTTTCAAAAAAGTTAGATAAATTTTATTTTAGAAAATAATTTGATCATTTTTGTACAAATGGTAATACTATTTAAAAATGATGTGAACATGTTGATTTAATCAGTGATCCTTATATGCAAAACTATATACAAGGTGAGAGATGATTATATTTTTTTGATGGTATTTTTTATTTTTTTTATATATTTACGATTTTGGTTTTTATTTTAAAATAACCTAAAAATGAGAGAAACATATTTTTGTATTTTTATGTTAATACCAAAGTTAAATAACTTAAATTGTTTTAATAAAACGAGGTAAAGAAGAAAACTAATAAAACTAAATTAAATGGTACCAAAATTAAATATTTTTTTTATTTTTTTTATTTTTGCAAAAAAGGTAATATAAAAAATAAAAAATACTAATAAATTGAATGAAATAGATAAAGAATAATAATTATAAAAAAAATATAAAGGCGGGGTGTAAATTATATTGAATGGGAAAGATAGAGGGGTGTGAAAAGTAGTTAATGAGTTTAGACAAGTGTGATAAATCAACTTAATATAATAAAATCAACTTGACATAAATCTTTATTAATAATAACAAATAATAAAATTAAAATAATAATAACAAAACTAAAATTACTAGGTCTTGTACACATCTCATATAACATTATATACTCGGACCAAAAAAAGGCATGTCATTATACAAATTAAATAAATTAAAAAAACTAAAGCATGTAATTTTCAAACAAAGTAAGCATGTACAACCACAACAATGCATTGTACATTGAAACATTTTAATAAACTAATAAAAATTGGATCTTGTACACTTAAAAAAAACATGTTCTTCATTTAAAAAAAAAACTGAATTGAAATAATAATATAAAAACAAAAAAAATTGTTCAAAAGGATCTATAATAATGAAAAAGGCTCAGGAAATATTGGATATGAGAAATTTATCAGCACTTAAAATCACAGTGGTGCATGACTATCTCTATGAATCATCATAGCCCAGAAAACAAAATAAACAATAATAATAAACGGTAAAAGAAAAACAGATAAAAGATATGCAAGAAAGTTGATGGATTGTTGTTATGGTTTGTGTAGAATAATGGCGATTGTAGTATAAGGAAGGTGCAGATTGCGGTGACAGATTTGTATTGATAAATATGGGTGTTTGGATTGAAGTTGACCTTTTTGGCTTGTGTGTGTGATGTGTATGTGAGAGAGAGAGAAACGGCGAGTATTTTTTCTGTGTAATTTTGTGGCAATATTTTGGTGTAAGGAAATTGTTTTTGGGACTTTTGAGAGAAATGTAAGAATTATGGTGTAAGAATGTGTTTGAATTTGTGTAAAAAAGACTCATATTTATTCATTAAATGAGTAAAAGTGAAAAAATAATTATTTAAAAAATAAAAAATTGAATAAAAAAACAAAAAAAGGTCACGATTTGGACTTTTGATCTTTTAATTAACAAAAAGAAAAACAAGGCAAATAAGAAATACAATGGGATTCGAACCCACAAACTTATACTTAATCTCTTTCCCATATTACCAACTGAGTTACCTATAACATTCAAAATGAAAAGCCATTAAAAACTATAAAGACGAAATCAGGTGAAATTTAGGATATGACAATGAAATACAGCATGGAGTATGCTCAAGTTGGTTCTAGTGCAGAAGAGACACATGTTGAACACAATGTTTCAACATGTGGGTTGCAACATATGGTCACAGGTCTAATAAGATCGTGAGACTTGTTATTAAGGCTTCATATCCAGCCTCATTATTAGAGCAACCATCAATTAGACTTGAATTTATACTTGGTCGGAATCCCCTGGGGGGAAATAATCAAAATTCCAGCATCGATTCCTTTAGCATGACTAGAATCGTCGAAGTACAACTTCTATGTAGATTGCTCGATATATTTTTGCATTACTTCTGTTATTTCAAGATCCATTATAAAATCAGCGACAATTTATCCTTTCATGGATTTTAACGTTATGTAGGTCAGCGAATACTCTGTTAAGGCTAGAGCCTATTATCCTATTATACTATGGAGAATTGGTTTCGACAATATATGTTTGATAACATCAAAATGTAAATAGACAAACACATATGTTGATTTGATATAATATTTCAATTTCATACAAGAGAATGCAAAGAAAGTCACAACTTCTCTATCAAGCTATACCTAGTTTATGCATCTTGTAACAATCATCTAAGATAATATATGTCCTTTGCAATGTCATCATTATCTTCAAGGGATAACATACTTCCTATTGTCAAATCTGACGCATAAATGTATAATTTCATACTCATGTTTATCATGGGAGGTAACAAGACAAGAGGCTTCGACAAATAAGCCTTGATATGATCAAATGCCTTTTGATGTCCTGGTTCCCATCTAAAGCCTTCCTTCTTCTTCAAACGCAACAACATCAAGAATACCTTTGTCTTGCGACTTAGATTGGATATGAATCTTCTTAAAAAGTTTATTTTTCCAAGTAGAGACTGAAGTTGCTTTTTATTCGTCGGAGGCTTTGTGTTGAGTATAACATTAGTCTTGTTCAAATTTATCTCAATGCCTTTCTTTTGGACTACGAAGCCAAAAAGTCACCCACATTGACACAAAAAGCACACTTTAATGGTTCGTCATCAGTCCATATTTCCTCATCCTTTGAAAGGATTGACAAAGGTGGTCTAAGTGACCACTTTCTGATGAGGACTTTATGACTATGTCATCTATATACACTTGCATAAATGTTTCAATAAAGCCATGAAACATAGATTCATTACCCTCTAGTAGTTTGCACCAACATTCTTCATGCCAAAAGACATCACCACCCATTCGTACGTGCCTAAGGCCCTAGGGCATTGAAACGCCGTTTTGTCCACATCCTCCTCTATAATGAAAATTTGATTATAATTAGAATAACCATAAAAAAACTTAAATACTTAAAACCAACTGTTGAATCAACTAGCATTTCTACTACTGGCATTGGGTATTCGTCTTTTGGAGTGTCGGCGTTCAAATGTCTAAAGTCAATGTAGACTCTGAGACTGTCAGTCTTTTTAATTAATGGAACAATATTGGAGCCATTCAACGTACCTGGCAGGTCTTATGAACCTATTTTTTAGAAGTCTTTCAATTTCTTCCTTGATCTTCAACATTACCTCTAGTGCAAATCTCCTTGGGGGTTACTTTACATGTCTCTTATTAGGCTTGATTGGTAGTTTTAACTCCACCAAATCCCGACTAAGTCTCGGCATCTCGTGGTAATCCCATGCGCAAAGTAGTCTTTGAACTCCTTCAGAATCTCTATTACCTTTGTTTTTAGGCTTGGGTCGAGCTTGGCACTTATGTAAGTTGGCCTCTTCGTTGTGTCCCATATCCTAAATTTGTCTCTTCCAAAGGATCTTGAGCTTACTTCCTTTTGGTCAAGGCTAATGGGTCTTTCTCAAATCCCAAAGGCTCATCATCGTATATACAATCAAGCATGCGACTTTATAATGCCGTTTCTTGTCCATTATGGCCAAATTCCATTTGAACTTCAAACACTATGGCTTCGACATCCACCATTTCTTGTGATTCGGCCTCTAAAGCCACTATTAAATTATTTTCAGGCACATAGGCTAAAATTTGAGTTAAGGTGCTCGACCCAGACATCATCCACGTCTGATCTAGACCATCTTTTGTATGCTCCAATAGTCTCATATTCTCACATAAAGTTATGCATAGGGCGTGTAAAACCCCAATTTGACCCCTAAGATCCCTCATGCCATCTCATAGCTTTGCATTGGCATTGGGATCACAACTTGATATTCTCCTCACCTATCATTTAATGGGTTTACATTAGGAGAGATCACCAAGCGCATATGATTGTATCGTACTTTATTTTCTTGTTTACTAACAAAAATACAAAAATATGTATAACATAGCTTGGTTTATTTTGTAGGTAGTATGTGTGTCTATTTATGCCCCACCAATCCCACAACTAAGGTTTGAGACCCAAAATGCAAGAGATCAAGAAAGAAAAGGTCCATATTGGTTATAACCATCCTATATGGGTCCCCATATTCTTTATTTGTCATTTTAATCAAGAGTTCATCAATAGTTTGAAGCGTGTTTATCAAGGAAGCCCTAATTCATTTGGGTATCTTGTGTGCCTTCCTCGACAAGTTTCTTCAACATTTGGTCAAACATATCAAGGTATACTTCATTTTACATAATAATAAGCATATATGATTCTCCATGAGCTCCAAAGAGCAAAGGAACTTCAAGTATGCAAGTTGGTCAAATATAGGGTTTCCTAGACCCTATCTCTTACACTTTGTGTCATATGAAAATGATTACAAGATAAAAGTTATTATCTATTACATTAAAAACATCTTTCATGTTGTCCTAAAGAGATAATTTTTCTTAGAAAGTTATTTTTTATGGTGAAATATTATAGGTCATTTTGTTTGTGCCCTAGATAGAAGGTCAACTTCAAAGAGCCATAACTTCCTTAGTCTTTATGATATGAAGATGATCCAAGTTTAATGATTAATTTCAATATGTCTTCTTAAACTTTTCTTATTTGTGAAAGATCCAATTCTACTTTCAAAGTAATGTATCATGAGGAAACATTATAGGTCCATTTTGGTCCTCATCATTGAACAAGCAAATTTCCTCAACTTCAAAAATCCATAACTCCATTATCCAAACTCCAAATGGTGACAAATTGGTGATCACGTTGAATAGAATTGAAAGAGATACAACTTTGTAGAAGGAGACAAGTTCATTTGAAGCTCACACCAAAAGTTATTCAAAGTGGAAAGAGATGTCATTTGGCTTTTAACTTAGAAAAAATTCTAAGTATGTTTGACACCTCCATCTTCAAGGCCAACTTTCTGTTGGTGTAAGCCCTAGAGGCCAATACTTTTGGTACTTGTATCGAATTATTTATTAATAATAAAAATCTTTTTCTTTATTATGTTTGTCTAATAAAGTCCCTAGAATAGCTAGTCCGTTTAATGCATTAAGTGTGACTTAATCATTAGATAACATTAAACATAAGGACATTATTCTTAAAGTTTCCATAGTCGAGCTTTATTGTGAAGTGGGATAACATTAAAGCATTAAGACTATTATGTATATAGACTGATGATCACATCTCATGGATCATGGATAAGCAGTTATCAAGTCTTAAACATAGGTATGAATATTAAGAGTAATATTTATACTGGATTAACCCACTATGAGAATACTATATAGAATGTTATGCAAAGTGTCATAAGCTATTCTCATGGTGATAATGGTGTATACCACCCTTTGACCTGAAACCACTATGGACCCTAGATGTAGAGTCGAGTGCCTTATTGCTGATCAAACAGTGTCCGTAACTGGATGACCATAAAGACAGTTGATGGGTACTCCATGAAGCATGCTAAGGGACATGAGTGACCTAGATGGAATTTTCCCATCCTGCGTAACAGGATAAATGTCTATGGGCCCAATATTGAACTGGACAAGGATGACACGGTCTATGCCTTGTGTTCAATATAGACATAAGGACAAAAGTGTAATTGTCCATATAAGTATTATCACAAAAGGATTTGTCGAATCACATGACATTTTCGTGTCTTGGGTAGCAGTGATGTGTTGCTAGATACCGCTCACTATTTATTATGTTAAATATGTGATTTAATATAATTTCCAATGTCGCGAAAACCTACAGGGTCACACACAAAATGGCGGCTTGATGAGAGATAGAGTAACTAAGGAATACTGTAATGTACGGTGCACTTAAGTGAATTGTAGAACATCGTAAGGTACAATGTACTTAAGTAGAATACGAAATATGGTAAGGTACCACGCGCTTAAATGATTTTGGCATATTATAAGATATGGGCCACATACACTTGACTGGGCTTTTTAGCTTGCAGCCCACACAAGTGGTTCTATAAATAGAACCCTTGTGTAGAAGCATTTGAGTTGTTGCAATTTTGTTTCTCTCTCTCTCCCTCACTCAAAGCCTTCATTCGTAGCAGCTAGCACTGAGATTGAAGGAATCCGTTCGTGTGGACTGAGTAGAGGCATTGTTATCGTTCATCGTTCGTGATCGCTCCGTAGATCTGCATCAAAGGTTACAATCGCCACAAGAGGTAACGATTCTATCACAGATCATGCCCATTCATAAGGATCACTAAAGGAGAAATTTTAAATTCCGCTGCGTTATGGATCGCTCTTCTCCTTCACTTTCTCCATTTTCCAAGCTTCAAATTTAAAAAGTCCCAACATAAATGTTGTTCCTAATGGTGAGGGATTTCTAAAAACTCCAAAATCACATCATTTAGATGAGAAATGAGGGACTTGCGCATGAGTTAT